>NW_027094109.1:5721772-7207375 GCF_029207755.1 Chamaea fasciata
CACACACGAAAAAAAACAAGCTGGCACCTCCCGTGCGTTGTTTCCCATCCAAGTCTCTAAGGAAGAAATTTGGAAATGCAGCATTTTAAGGAAGGACAAATGTGCTGATCCAATAGGAATAACTTGTTTTCCCGTTGAAATTGGCCCCGGCTGGCAGGGAGCAGCTTCCAGGAGGGAGGATTCCACCCGAGTTTTCATTACAGGAAAGCTTTTTGGTCATTCTCTGCCCTTTTTCCTGTGCGTGAAATTTTCCCTGTGAATTCCTGCAGAGCCACATCCCAAAGGTGCAGGAGCTTTATCCTGTATTTCGGGATTGAGTTTCAGGTGTCCTGGTGTTTGTGCCACACTTTGGGGGCAATCTGAGCCAGGTGAAGGGCTGGGAGAACCTTCCTGAAAGCCACGAGGACATTTCTGCTGGGAATGCAGCAGGGATCACACAAACCACCAGCCTGGCCTCTTCAGACAGCTCCTGCTGCAATCCCTGCTTTTATTCCCCTCAAATCCTGCCTGGAAAAGCTCCAGGACAGAGGGAAAGGAGAGAAACGGGCACTGATGGATTTTTTCCAGCAGTGTCGTGGGGATGTTTCAGCTGCAGAGCAACAGAGGAAGCTCGAGGAGATCCCCAGGAATGGGAGAAAAGGGATTTCCAGAGCGTTCCTGGCAGCACAGCCCCCGGGGCCATTCCCAGGAAGGCGGCCAGCTCCTGTCACCACTGGCACTGGGGCTGGCACTGGGGCTGGCACTGGGGCTGGCACTGCTGTCCCAGCCCAGCTCCCTGTTCCCACCGGGCTTTTCCACCTCCCCTCCCTGCTCCTCCTCCCTGTCCTGTCACCTCCCAACAGCTCCAGCCCAAACTCATCCCCACACCCAAAAAACCGAGGAGAGATTTATCCCAAGGCCTGGCTTGGTGGGACATTCTCCCCCAGTCCCAAAGTGGGACGCTCCCAGCGCTGTGCCTGCACACCAAGTCCCCACAAATCCGGACTGCTGTCGCTGGTGCCGCTTCAGTGTCCCCAGCTCTGCTCCTGCAGCTGCTCCCTGGGGGCACAGAGGCATCAAAAGAGTGGCCTTCATCACTGAGGCTGCTTAATTACGTGCCCCTCTTCCATCCCTGAGGCTGGAAATAAATATTTTTCCGTGCCTGGTGAGGCTAAACATAGCATTGTGCTCCAGTCCCAGCTGATTCCCGTTTCGTTTCCCCTTCAGCACTGCTCTGCTCTTTCATCTGCTCCGAACATGCGGCCCTGCAGCTTCCTTCCTTCCTTCCTTCCTTCCTTCCTTCCTTCCTTCCTTCCTTCCTTCCTTCCTTCCTTCCTTCCTTCCTTCCTTCCTTCCTTCCTTCCTTCCTTCCTTCCTTCCTTCCTTCCTTCCTTCCTTCCTTCCTTCCTTCCTTCCTTCCTTCCTTCCTTCCTTCCTTCCTCACCACAGCAGTGCTCCAGGGCAAAGCTCTGGACAAGTGGATTTGTCTGGGTGACAGAGGAAGGCGTAGGTGACAGCCACTGCATGGCTTGTGTGAGAAAAATCTGAGTATTGAACAGTCTTCTGAATAGTTCTTCTTCTCTTCTCTTCTCTTCTCTTCTCTTCTCTTCTCTTCTCTTCTCTTCTCTTCTCTTCTCTTCTCTTCTCTTCTCTCCTCTCCTCTCCTCTTCTCTCCTCTCCTCTCCTCTCCTCTCCTCTCCTCTCCTCTCCTCTCCTCTCCTCTCCTCTCCTCTCCTCTCCTCTCCTCTCCTCTCCTCTCCTCTCCTCTCCTCTCCTCTCCTCTCCTCTCCTCTCCTCTCCTCTCCTCTCCTCTCCTCTCCTCTCCTCTCCTCTCCTCTCCTCTCCTCTCCTCTCCTCTCCTCTCCTCTCCTCTCCTCTCCTCTCCTCTCCTCTCCTCTCCTCTCCTCTCCTCTCCTCTCCTCTCCTCTCCTCTCCTCTCCTCTCCTCTCCTCTCCTCTCCTCTCCTCTCCTCTCCTCTCCTCTCCTCTCCTCTCCTCTCCTCTCCTCTCCCCTCCCTTTTTTCTCCCTAAACCCCCCCGGTCTCACCAGCCACCCTTTCCCTAACGCCCATACAGAGCCCAGAGCTCATTAGGAGATAATTTAATTAGATCAGCTCAGCTCTGAGAGCTCAGGCAGTGCTGCAGGGAGGAGCCAGCTGGGGGGCAGCCCCTCTGGGAATGAACTGAGGCCGATGTCCCTGTGTGTGTCCCTGCAGTGACACCCAGGCCAGGTGTCCCTGTGCCACCCCCGGCCCCAGAGCTGCCAGCTGGGCCCTTGTCCCGACCCCGGCCGGCTGCTTTGTCCTCCTGCAGGCACGGGTTTATTTATGGAGGGCGTTGAAAGATCCCGGGTCCCTGCCGGGGCTCCGCTCCAGCTCCAGGAGAGGGGGACAGGAGGATTTTCCATCTGCTGCCCGTGGATGCAGGGAGGCCAGGAGAGGGCTGCCTTTGAGACCTTCGTGCAGCTGGGGCTTGGTGGGACAAAATAAAAGCCAAGGCTGGGCCGGTTCCAGGGCAGTGAGGGGAGGTTACAGCAGCGTTTGCGCTTCTGACCCGCGTTTCCACGTGAGCATCTCTCACCTCTGCAGAATTCATCTGGTGGGGCTGGAACAGGAATCAGGAACCTCCCCAGGAACCCAGAACGCCCTGACTGGGAAAGGGCAGAGCACGGAATGCAGGGCTGAGGCTTCCAGGGATGGAGGCCTCCCCTTCCCCAGGATGACACACAATCACTGGGGCCACTCCTTTATCCCCCAGGGAAGCTGGGGCTGCCCCTGGATCCCTGGAAGTGGTGGTCACTGGGGCTTGGAGCAGCCCGGGGCAGTGGGAGCTGCAGGCACCGGAGCATTCCCGGTGAGGAGAGGCTGAGCCTGCACAGGGAAGGCTCGGGGCTGCTGGGCAGGGGTTTATTGCTGATCCCAGCGCGCGGATTTCCTCCAGCCTCGGCCTCACCCCCACAGCAGGGTGTTTGCACACCTTCTGACAGAACATTTCAGAGTTTTCAGTGGATTATCAGAGGCTCAGCGGGTCTGGAGGATGGAGGCGCCTCCCTCTCGACCATTTCCATCCCTCCTCAGCTGTGTCCGCAGGCAGGAGCCGCTGGGCCTCCAAGGCGGTTTAAATCACATTTGAAGTGGTTTAAATTGCCCAAGCCCAGCCTCCTTGCAGCGGCTCCCTCCAGTGGCTGGCTCCAGGAGCTGTTCTCCTCCTAAACCCCTGGTTTTTGGGAGCCCTGTGCGATGAAGATAAACCCCCGGCACACCTGGGCATTCCCGAGGTGCAGCTCGCCAGGAGACAAAACCCCCGCGGGTCTGAGCTCGGGGGAGCAGCAGGGAGCCGAGTCGTTTAATTGAGCCTCTGAGGGCTGGGATGTGACGGGGAAAGGGCGGCAAGACAAGAGGATTTCTCTACCAGAAAGCTGAGATGGAACTAGAAATGGGAAATGTTAAGGGGAAATACTAACGGGAAACATGAATGGGAAATATTGATGTTGCTTCAACAAGTTGCCGCTATCAACCCACCTTAATTTCTTTTTCAGCCTGGATTAAAGTCCCTAAAAACAAGCGAAGGCTGAGTCCAAAGAGCATAAAACAGCCCTGGCTTTGCTCGGTGAGATTCCCACCATTTCCCAGCTGCAGTCTGGTGTGGTGAGGATGATTCCTGAGCTGGAAAACAAGAGCCACTGCTGGAACATTTCAATTGGAAGAAGGATGCCCTGATCCACTGGGCTGCTCCTCCGGCTCAGGCACAGGAATTGCCAGTGTTGATTCATTTAGCTCAGGCCCAGGCGGGTCAAAATCAATCATGTCAAAAATCCATCACCTGCATTCAGCGAGTTTTTTAAAAGGGAATGAGAGGTGCAGGCTGCAGGAATAAATCACGGCGGAACGGGGGCTTGCTTGGAAACAAACCCATCATTTGCTCTGAAAGGATAAATATGTTGTTTGCTCCGAACATTTCCGCAATATTTAACAGCCGGCTTGGCAAGGAGACAAGGCTTGGCTTGGAAAAGCTGTTTCTCGAGCTCAAAACAATGGGATTGAGGATCAGAGCCCCACCTTTTCCAGACCTGCAGATCCCTCTTAGCAGTTTGAAGGACACCTGCACCATGGGCAAGGCTTGAGATTGGGAAAAGGATTTTCTCCTCCAGCACTGCATGGAAATGTTGTTCATAGAAAGATCTCAGCCTGATCCCCAAAGCTCCTGGCCCAGGGCTGAGTCCCCAGCGTGTCCCACAGCAGGATCAGCTCCCGGGGCACTGGGAATCAGGCACAGGAGCTGCCAGGAGTGAGACCCAAGTGTGATTAGCTGGGAGCACGTTCCCAAGCTGACAAAAGCAAAGGGTGCAGAACCCTCCAGCGGCACAGAGCTGGGAGTTATTGTGGCTGCTGCTGTTTGGTCAGGGTAAATCAGCCCAGCTCATCCAACCTGCCCCAGCTGGAAATTCCCCAATTTCCTCTGCTAAACACAGAATCATGGAATCTCCAGGGGGGAAAAGACACGGGGACAGGGCTGTGATGAGAAGGATCAGGCTGGGGCAGCAGTGTTAGAAGTGAAGGGTGAGAACTGAGACGGGGATTGCAGGGAAGGTCTCACTCCTTCCATCACTGCTTGATCCACAAATCCGCTTTCATTCAGGGTATTTAAAGAGGGAGAGGAGGAAGAACAAACACTGAAAGAGCAAATGATTCTTCCAAGAGAGAAAATTTCAGACCGGCAGCTCACTGGGGAGCAGTGCCCCGGCCCAGGTGAGCCTCGCTGCCAGCTGGAGATTTCCAGCTCTGGGAAGGAGCATTTCCCTCCTCAGCATCCATCCCTGCCAGCCCAGGGAGAGGAGCTCCAACGCTCCCAGTTTCACAGGAGGCTGAGTGGGGACTGCACCAGCACGGACTGCTCCGCCACACCAGCCCTGCCAGGACCTGTGCTCCCCTCTCCATGCAGTCCAGCTGCCGGGAAAACCTGGGAATGAACAGCGCCTGCAATGGCAGGAGACAGATCCTGTCTCACACCCCGCTCACCTCCATTCTCACTTTTTCATTCTAAGGGATATTTCTTCTGCCGGGCCGCTGCCAAGGCTCCGCTTTCAGTTCCTCCCAATTCATCAATGAGAAATGAATCACGGAGCTGAGTCAGCCCGGAGCTCAGGCAGCTGATTCCAGGATCAGCTCCACAAATCCCGTGTTTGCCGTGGGAGCAGCCTGGATCCAGAGCCCTGGCTGGTGATGTCGGACGTTTCTTTGGAGTGGAGTGAGCAGATCCCACGCCGAGAGAACGCAGCCCTCACACCTGAGGACAAGCCCTTGTAAGGACTTGCAGGATTTGTGGGAAGTTTCCCAGTTCCTGATTTGCGGCCAGGAGTTGGGCCCTGCCTTTGTTTTGCAGAATTTGTTGGTGGATCACGTGGAGTTCCTGGCCCGGGAGCATGGGCTGGCACAGATCCCCCGGGGGATAAAGAGGGGTTTTGTTGTGTGTGAGTGGCTCCTGGTTTCACTGAGCTCTCCAGCCAGCCCAGCGGGAGCAAATGGCCAAAAGCAACTCCAATCCCAGCTGCATTCTTTCCAAAGCCGGGCTCGGGAAAGGGGAGAACAGGTGCTGGTGACAGATGCTCAGGGGTTAAAAACCCTCCAGTGCACAGGATGTGGAGGGCACCCCACGGTCCTCGCTTGGGATATCCCTCAGGATGTTCAGGTCACATGAATTCTGCCCTGGCTCTGTGGTTGAGGGTTATTAGGAGCATTTCTCTCCCACTTTTGGGAAATCAGAAGCACTGAGCTGAAACTGCAGCTTTGGTTATCCCCATATACAAACCACGAGCCGTGAACCACCGGGCTCAGCCCTTTGTCCAAACCTCTGCATTCCGCTGCTCCATCCCCAGGGCTGTCGCTGGTGATGAAGTGAGCAATATGAGGCAGGAACTGAGCAGGCAGCAGGCCAGGGATGGCACTCCCACATGGAGCAAAGTGAGTGATGAACAGGGAAATGTTCTGGCCGGGGCTGTCCAAGCTGCAGAGTTCAGCCCAGATATTAAAAAGGAACGTGCCGGGTGCTCCAGGCCAGCAAAGAGATGTCCAGGAGCGGCTCTGGACACGGTCCCTCATTTATCAAAGCACAGGGAACCTTGTCAGGGAGCTCTCCTCCGGGCCCAGGGAAGAGGAGCTGGGTTGATATTCAGGACACGGAGCAGGGAAGGCACCAATCCTGCAGCCTCGGTGTGAAACACCATCCCCAGGAGCTGCGGGGAGCTGAGCCAGCCCTCTCCTGGCTGCAGGTTTCCCTCTCCATCTGTGGAGCAGGAGGGGTTTGGATCGCGTGTCCTGGTGATCATCCAGCAAGGCAGGCGTGTGGATTTGCACAGGAAGCAAAAGGAGGAGGAAGCAGGGATGTTGTTTAGGAGAGCTCAGAGCTGTGGCTTCTGGCAGGTGGGAGGGGTGGCAGAAGGAGGGAATTCAGGTTTTCACAGCTTGTGGATCTGCTGGGAGGGGTTCCTTCCGTATCCAAAGAGCCCAGACAGCAGCTGGGGAAGGCGATAAACTGAACAAAACAGGAATCCTGCCCCTTCCCTCTGTTCATCGAACTCCCACCCTCACAGTTACGGAGCAGAATTCACCGGGGCAGAGCTCAGGACGTTCTGGTGGCAGAGCAGCAGCAGCCTGAGCTCTCAGAGAGGACACTCAGCCAAGCCCACACCCCCCAGGGGCCAGGACCTTCAGCAGTGCCACCCCGGGGCCAAGCTCAGGGCATCCTCCCTCTCGTTCCTTCAGGCACAATCCTCACGGCTGGTCTTGACTGTACAAAACGAAATCTGAGATTTCTTCCCAACCAAGACCCCGTGGGGGCTTGAATCAGACTGTGCTGTGTCTGAGCACCCGGTTACGGCTGGACACCCTTCATCCTTCCCGAGGGATGGATTTTCCGTGGAGCTGGGAATGCCAGGCTGCGGGAGCCTGACCCCGGGACACTGATGCCAGCCCAGCTGCCTGCCAGGCGGGCACCACAGCCAGCAGGGAAAGGATATCTGCTTTAATGCTGCCCTCCAAGTATTGAAGGAATCTTTTAGGCAGCTTTGCAATTTTAAAAGGCTCTCAGTGAGTGATGCAAACACCTTCCCCTGTTGCCTGAACTCTCTGCTTGGGCTGCAGCGTGTTCAGAGCCGTCTGAGCCTGACCTGATTAGACATGGAAGAGGTTTTAAATCCCAAAAAACCACCGAGAAAAGCCCCAGCAGTGGTTTAATGATGCCGGGTCCCGGGTGGATCCTGTCCCCAGGTTCAGGCTCCTCTCCCCCAGCCTGGGGATGGGCCGGCCAGGCTCTTTGGATGCTGCCACTGGGATGATGCAAACCAGCGCTGCCACACATCACTGTCCTCCCCAGGGACCAATTTGTCTGGTCCCAGCCTCAAAGCGCTGCTTCATCGGGACAGGGAAGGCAGTAACTGCGGGTGTGAGGCACCTGGAGCCACCTGCAGCTGCAGGGAGGGCAGAGGCAGCAATGCCACTGCAAGGTGACAGCAAGCTGTGCTGCCACTCTCACCTCTGAGGTGTTAGAAGGAAAACAAAACAAAACAACACAGAAAACAAAAACAAAAACAACCCCCAAAAAACTCCAAAACCCCAAAAGAAAACCAAAAAACCAAAACAGAACGAAGAAAACCCTCCCCAAAAACCCCAAACCAAACGTGGGAAAGCCGTGCTTGTGTCCTGCCATTTGTCACAGCAACCCTCCTGGCAGACGGGTTCTGTACGAGGTGACTCTTCCGAGAGAGTTCCTGGGGAAGGACAGGGGTGAACACAACCAGCAGCAGCAGTGGGGGGCAGGAATAATGCAGATTTTTACTGGGATTCAAAGCTGCCCCTTTTCATCCTCTGCCTAGAGCCAAAGTGCCCTCAGCTCCAGGGCCCGGTCCAGGCTCTGCCTCCCCTCCAAGATCCCTCCTAGGACAGAGTTTGTGTTTACAGCAGCGAGATGAAAAGCCAGGGGTGCTTTTCATCTCTGTCCTGCCCGTCAGGAGCATCATTAATTGGGGCTCCAGCCCTAAATAATCCCCCAAATCTGTCAGATCCCAGATTATCAACATGAAAGCAAAGAGCCTGAAGCTCCCCAGAAGCAGATCAATGCCTGGGCTGGAGGAGTCCCCAATTAAAGGGCGGCCCAGGGGGGTTAGGCTGGGGCTGACAGCACTGTCAGCGAGGTCCTGAGTGCCCGGGCTGCAAGTGGGGCACGTCCTGCAGTGCTTTGGGGTCTGTGGAGCAGTTCCTGTAGTGCTTTGGGGTTTGTGGAGCAGTTCCTGCAGTGCTTTGGGGTCTGTGGGGCACATCCTGCAATGTTTTGGGGTTAGTGGGGCACGTCCTGCAATGCTTTGGGGTTTGTGGGGCATTTCCTGCAGTGCTTTGGGGTCTGTGGGGCACGTCCTGCAGTGCTTTGGGGTCTGTGGAGCAGTTCCTGTAGTGTTTTGGGGTTTGTGGGGCAGGTCCTGCAATGCTTTGGGGTCTGTGGGGCACATCCTGCAATGTTTTGGGGTTAGTGGGGCACGTCCTGCAATGCTTTGGGGTTAGTGGGGCAGTTCCTGCAATGTTTTGGGGTTTTCCCCTGGGGTAAAAGGCAGGATTTCTTTTTCCTCTCCCAGCCCCAGAGTCGTGGGGCCACAAGTTCAGGGCAGGGAAGGCTTCCCCAGAGCTTCCTGGCTCCTGTTCTGACATCCCTGTCATGGTTCAAACCCTGTGCTGGAGGTGATTATCACTTGTTTGGTGATTAACGAGTTTGCTGAGGTGAACTGGGGGCCAGGAGAGCTGCCGGTGGTGGCCTAGGGATGGAGGTGGATTTTATCAGGTGGAATTTTATCTCCTCACACCCATAACTATTAAAAAATGTTTATAAACCCCTCTTTCTCCATGCAGAGACTTTCAGGAAGCCCAAAGGATCAATTAATGGGTTCATTTTTCCCCAAGGAACAGACCAGGTTTGACTTCTTCCCTCAGAAAGAAGCACTTCAAACCCTCCCAGTCTTCTGACTTGGACGATGCTACATGAAAACAACTTTGCTGCTCTTCCAAGCTGTTTCAGGATATCCTGGCAGGGGTTTTGGGCACTTTTCAGCTCACGTTCAAGGTGTCTTGTTTGGAATCGCCGTTGCTCTCCCCTGCTGCAGCTGAGGGAGGTTTCCCTGGTGTTTTGTGATGCTGGGGGTGGTTTTGGGGTGGGATCTGCTGCCGGACACATCAGCCTGGCTCTGCCCGGGGATGTGCAGGTGCCTTGGAGCGTTCCTGCTGCGGGGGTCACCTCCCAGCCCGCTCCTGGCTCCCTTTTCCCACTGGTTCCTCTCACGGGCCGTCGGAATCTTGTCTGCCTTGAACCCTTCTCACCTTCTCTCTCCCTCCTCCTCTTCCTTTCATTTCTTTGCTAATACCTGGGACAAGGAGAGCCCTGAATCCCCGTTCCCCTCCTTGTTCCCTCCTCGTTCCTGCCTTTCCCCGCTCCAGAGGCGCTGCCTGAGCCTGTCCCTGGGCTGGGAGCACTCAGTCCCTGTCACTGCGGTGGCAGTCACTGCACATCTCACCTCCCTGAAAGCCCCGACAAGAACCTCATTTCAAAGGCCTTTCAAACACTCTTCAGCCCAGATAAGGCTTTGAAGGGTGAAGAGGCAACAAAAAAAGCAGCTAATCCACTTAACTGCCGGGGGAAACTTCAGCAGCCAAAAGAGCAAGTGGGTTTTTGGGATGACTTCTCCCCGGTCAGATCCTGGGGATTTCCAGCAGCTGCACAATCCTCCCTGCCCGTGTTTTCTGGTAATGAATACTAACGATCCTTCACTTCGATTCTAATTGCCTGCCTATCAAGCTTTGTTAATCTTCCCCGTTTTCCTTAATCTTTCCTAGTGTCACCTTTTTTTTTTTTCTTTTTCTTTTTCCCTGCGTTGCTTCTGTGTTGACGAGGCATTTAAACATTGCGCCAAGCAGGGAAAAAAATACGGGAAGAAAAGAAAGGAAGAAAGGAAGAAAGGAAGAAAGGAAGAAAGGAAGAAAGGAAGAAAGGAAAAAAGGAAGAAAGGAAGAAAGGAAGAAAGGAAGAAAGGAAGAAAGGAAGAAAGGAAGAAATCATCCCCTTCTTATCTGGAACGCTCGTTTTCCAGATTAGAAAATAAGAGGCTGTGGTGGTATCTGACTCAAACTAACAGGTTAATTAATGAATATTGGTGAATATTAGTGAATCCTTCAATCTAGGAAGACTGAATGAGAAAGGTTTGCCCCAGAATCGGTGCTGTAGCACCAACCTCTGCTGCTGTTTGTTGTTTTTACCCCAGAACCAGCCTGGGAAGAGCTGTGGATTCTCCACTCCGACGGGCACAGGCTGAAACGTGGCCAGCTCCATTTGCTTTGATCTCGGTGCGAAATGAGTCAGCGCAGGAAAATCCCGCTGAGCTGAGCGTACCTGGCTGCTCCCACACGGAGCTGGCCCCATCCCGGCCTCAGGAGCTGCCAAAGCCAGCTGAGAGGTGTCCAGGAGGATTCTCCCGGCCCCAGCCCCTGGCTCCAGGCATCCCCTGGCCCTGGGTGTTTTCTGTGCTGAGCAGCTCCAGCAGCAGCTCCTTCCCTCCTTCCCTCCTTCCCTCCTTCCCTCCTGCCCCTGTGCTCACCCAGATGTGCTCAGGCACTGCAAATCTGCTCCGCCGTGCCAGGGAGCTGCTGGTGTGAGCTGTGCTGTGACAGCAGGGAGGGACACGGGCCAGGGGAAGGGCAAACGGAGCTTTTCTTTCCAGGGAATAAAAATAGCTCCACGTGCAAATTGTGCAGTTACAGAAACCCCGCTCCAAAATCTTAAAACTGAGATCCCGTCGTTCCAAACACATTTCTCCCTTCTCAAAACTCCTCCAGCCTCAATTACGGAGCCTTTTTCAGTGCTTTGACAGGTTTGCTATTGGCAAAAGCTGATGTGAAGTTTTGGGTGTCCCATCTGCCTCACGGAGCTTTCCAGAGCGTCGTCCTTACCTTGCTTTTTCCTACAAAAAACCCAACATTATTACTTAAAGGTTCTTTAAAGCAAATGAATGAGATTTTTGTTTGAGGGGAGGGTGGCATGGTGGTCTCAAACCAAGACCTGATGGAGCCAGCCCAGCCTGGAAAGGAGAAGGATGAGGATCCTCATTTTTGGAGGGATGTGAGGTAACAGATGCTGCACGAGGAGTCTGCTCAGAGTTGCTGGGGTTCAGACACTGTTTTTTAAACAGGACATTAAATACCACAAACGTGGGATTGTCTCAGCTCCCTTGCCAAATCTGCCATATTCTGGACTCGCCGGGAGGAGTTCCTGATTTGCATATTGTGTGAAAGCAACATTTCCATGCACAGCTCAGACTTTGGAATTCCTTCGCTTTGCGCCCTTCCAAGAGGAAAGGAACAGAGATTCCTGGGACTCGGCACTGCTGGCCAGGAGACCTGGATTTGGAGGCACACAGAAACTGAGGGTTGCTCTGGAGACAGGCGCTGAGCAGCAGCAACCAGCAGAAATTAAAGTTACAAATCCTGGTTGCGGCTGCCAAAAGGTCCTTGCAGGGGAAGGATCCAGCAAGGGATGGAGAGTGCAGAAATCATTGGAGAAAGGGGCTGAGCTCTCCCTCCTCCCATCCCCTGCCATGGAGGTTGATCCAGGAATCACTGAGGAAGGAATTGTGCCCCAAGGAGACTCTTGTGGTGCCTCAGGGTTTGCACAGCCCTTCCCCTGCTGCTGCAGATCCCCTCAGCTCCTGCTGGGTGCCCCTGCCATGCACAGAGCCCGGAATCAGCCTGGCTGAGCCCCAGTCTCTGCAATAAAGGCCTGGAAGGGAGAGGCTGGCAGGGCTGGCACGGAGGGGACAGGAGCAGCAGGGGCTGTGGGGATGCTGCTGAGGGCTCTCCATGCAGGAATTCCTCTCCATGCAGGGATTCCTCTCCATGCAGGAATTCCTCTCCATGCAGGGATTCCTCTCCATGCAGGAATTCCTCTCCATGCAGGGATTCCTCTCCATGCAGGGATTCCTCTCCATGCAGAGATTCCTCTCCATGCAGGGATTCCTCTCCATGCAGGGATTCCTCTCCATGCAGGGATCCCTCTCCATGCAGGGATCCCTCTCCATGAGGAGTCCAGGGCAGTTGCACAGCCCCTGCGCAGAGCACAGGAGGAGCTCGGTGCAGGGGTGAGAAGTGGGAGGGTTCCAGATCTCTCAGAGCTGCAGATTTAGAATGAGAACTTTTAAATTTATTTATTCTTTTCTTTTCTTTTCAGGAAAATCCGAGGGAGCGCTTGTGAGCAAAGCCCTGCTGTGTCCTGGCAGAGCCTGGGGGAGCCCTGCAGTGATGCTGGCAGGGCTCAGCTCACCGTCAGAGCTCCGGGCTGGGAGTGAGGCCCAGGAAAAACCCCAGCACCAGCTCCGGCTCCCCTGGGACGGCAGCTCCGTGGGGAGCAGCGTTGTTTTCACATCTGCTGTGCCCTGAGAGGCCCCCAGGTAGCAGGGATGTGTCCCCAGCTGCCACTGCTTGTTGTCACCACCGGAGCCTCCCTGAAGCCAGGCAGCTGCTGCCGCCTTGATTAAACCTGCTCTGGGCAGCTCCTTAACGAGGAGTTTAGAGCAGCAGCAATTACAAGCTCTTTAATCCATCCCAACGTGGGAGTGGAGCAGGGTTTGCTCTCAAAAATAGTGCTGCAAACTGGGCCACGAAGCAGGGAAAGGAGAATCCTGGGAAGAGCAAGGAGTCAGAGCGGGTGATGAGGATGTGGAGGGAGCAGAGAGGGGAGCGGGGCTCAGCAGGAACAGCTGCCTTGAATTTTCAGCTGCTGTGGGTCAGCAGAGTGCAGAGAAGGAACTGTAATCACCTGCCAATCTAGAAATGACATTTATCAAGCTGATAACCTGCCAAGATCCGGGATGCTGCTAAAGGGAGGGTTGAATATTCACACCGAAGATGTAGAATTCACTCCTCGTGTCTCTTCCCCTGCCCAGTTTTTGGCAGCCTTGTTTCTCTGCTGCCCTCCCACCTTTCTATCATGAATACCAAAAGAAATCTGAAGTCACCACGGGACAGGATCCTTGTGTTGCCCAGGGAATAATGTCTGGTGGCAGCTGGGAGCTGTCACGGGGCTCTGTAGGGAGGAGGAATTGTTCCCTCTGGAGTTCGTCCAGCTTCTCCTCAGGACTGGGAAACGCAGGCACAGGTGAACCTGTCAAACTTCAAACACACCCAATCCTTCAGCAGAGAGCCAGCCCTGAGCCAGCAGCAGGGGAGGAGCTGCTCAGATGTGAAGAGGGAGAGGGGGGTTTGCCCTGTTTCACACACAGGGAGCAGCTCCTGGCGTTCACCCGGGGGAAATGTGTGTCCTGCACTAAACACGGCCAGTGCAACGTTCATTTCTGAGAGAGGGAAGGAATTCAGAGCAGCTGAGGACGATTTTTGTATTTCAGCTCTTTAGGAAACCTCTAGAAAATGTTTGCACTTTAACCCTCTACCCCAGACATCCCCAGCCCTCCAGGGGCTGGGATTTGGCTGCATGGAAACCTTGGCTTGGCATCTGTAAAAACAAGTGTTTCATTTTATCTTGTTGATACGTTACATCTTAATAGGGAAATGCAACCAAATGGAGAGAGATGCAAAGGCAGTTTTCATATAAAAGCTGGATTGATTGGTCTCTGCTGCAGCCACACTGAGAAGTAAGAGAAGGTCAGTGATCTTAAATCAGGAGGCGCTGTCAGGATCTCCATCTAATCCCCTAAAGGAAGAGGGCTCCCTCATTTCTGCCTCGGTACAGAAGCCAACCCCCAAATTTAATTCAAGATGGGCCCAAGCAGTGGCTGTTGGGGCAGCTGCAGCCCTAGATATCAACTCTCTTAGGTTTTAATGCCTCAGGAGCCAATTCTGCTTCCTCTGCTGAATAGGAAAGTGAAAAACAAAGAGGGGGGAGGCCCCATCCTCCCCCAAACCTCCATCCAATGTCGGCTAATAAACCACCTGCTTTGCTCCTTCTCAAATGCAGGAAAGAGGTAATTTTACTGCTGGCCCCTGCCTGGGTAGGACCCCGCAGGATGGGGCTTCAGAGCAGTGAAGGTGACACCTGAGCAGGTAAAAAGTCACCTCGGTGCTCCACAATTGTCCTCAGCACAGCTGGATGACACAGGGCCCCGAGACAACGAGCTGAGCTCCGCCAGCCTGCTCCACTTCAGCCGCTCCACAGCACAGAAATCACTCAGTGCCACAATTAAACCCTCCCAGCCCCCCTGGGCCCGGGGCACAGCCTCTCCAGGAGCAAGGAAAGGTGCTGGAGCTCCTCTTTAAAAATCTAAATTGCGTTGGGAAGTAACTGCAAATTATCGTTGCTATTATTATTAGTGACTTCCCGAACTGATAAGGTGTGCATGATCTGAATGCTCTCAAACCCTCCCTGCACGGAGAGATGAGTTCTTGCAGGCCAGGAGTCTCTGTGAGGAAGAATACATTAGAAAATGCCAGTTTTATTGCCAGCCCTTTGTTGTTTTTTTGGTTTTTTTTTCTCCCTGAATGGGCTCTGTGAGCTTTGCATTTATCACGTGGTGGAGGGAGAGGCAATTAAAATACAGGCAATTAAAATGTAGAGGTGAGTATTGATGCTATAAAACACAGCTAAGGAGAGGGCAAGATGGATCTCCCTGCTGCTTCCTGAGGCAGGAGGGGATGAGGGATGCTCTGCACTCCTTGGCAGAAAATGGGACATCACTGCCAGCCAGGAGATGGATGGCTGGGTGCAGAGCAAGGATTTGGGCCCAGTTTTCCAGAGGAAAGCTCCTCTCTGCCCCTCGGAACTGCCCCGAACTGTCCCGGGGTTGAATTCCTTGTGCCCATCTCAGCTTGCAGGAGGCGGCTGGGCTGTTTTCCCACGGGGACTCCCCGCCAGACAAGGAAAACAAACCTTTATCAAAGCAGCATCTCCTGGTGCAGGCAGACAGAAAACAGCCCAAGCCCAAAAGGCGTGGGGGAGTCATTTGTCAACTATTTGAACCATTTAAGGTGTGGAGGATTAAGTGGGTCACCACCACAAGGCTGAGCCCTGCCACCTCGCCATCCTCTCCCGATTTTCCTGCTGCTTTCCCGGTGTTTCCTGCAGGGCTCGGCACTGCTGAGCCTCTCCCAGCTCAGTCATGGCCACCTCCAGCTTTGGGAATATCGTCCAGGGGTGCTCTCTGCGGGGCCACAGGTGGGACATGCGCATTCCTCCAGCTCCTGTGTTTATTCCTTGCAAACAGAGAGCTGCATTCCTTTGGTTCTTTGGAGCAGCAGTGATTTCTCCCCAGCAGGTTTTTCCTCACTCAAACACCTGGCACTCCCCCGTGGCTGCTGCAGCTTGGGTGTCAGCCCTCCCATCCATCCCTCCATCCATCCATCCATCCCTCCATCCATCCATCCATCCCTCCCTCCATCCCTCCATCCCTCCATCCCTCCCTCCATCCCCGCATCGGCAGCTTTCCCCAAAGCCCTGCCACTTTTCCTGCTCCCAGACAAGCCCTTTCCATCCCCCTGCTGACTCTAGTCAGGGTTTGTGTTTTGTGTGGCTCTCTGTGATCCCCGGCCCTGCCAGCCGCTCCCTGGGACACCGAGACCCCTCAGCACGAGCTGCCGCTGCCCTGAGAGCACCTGGGCACACCTGCAGCTCCAGAGGGACCTGCCGCACTGCAGGTGTGCTCCCCCAGCAGCTCACATGTGGCAGCTTCCCAGCCTGGAGCTTGTTGTGGCAGGACCGCTCTGCTGCTGCTCCCAAAGGCTTTGTCCTCCCTGTGAGGACATCAGGGAGTTCCTGCTGCTCCTTGGGTAGCTCCGGGGTGGGTGATGAGCAGGTGACTGGGAGGTTTTGATCTTCCTTTCTTTCTGTCAGAGCCAGGATTCAAGCACGGGAGACGCGGTTGTTGTGCTCGGACTCGGATGTTTATTAATTCTTGTCTCTAGCACGGTCGCACGAGTTGTGAGCTCTGCTAACCAGGTAGGAAATGGCTCCGACTCCTTCCAAGGTCTTTTCAGCGCTAATTACCCAATAACGAGGTGACACCCAGATTACTTTTTCTTTTGACCCAGTAATGACCACCCTTTGCCCGCAATGGGGACCCTTTCACCCAGTAAGAAAAAGAACACCCAAAACCAAGAAGAAGAAGGTGAAGAAGAAGGACTTAGACAACACCCTAAATCCTCCATCTTGCCACTGTATACTATATACTAAAGCCTAGGGGCTGTCCCCGTGTCCCAGGGCTGTCCCTGTGTCCCAGGGTGTGTCCCAGGGTGTGTCCCAGGGCTGTCCCCATGTCCCAGGGCTGTCCCTGTGTCCCAGGGTGTGTCCCAGGGTGTGTCCCAGGGCTGTCCCCATGTCCCAGGGTGTGTCCCTGTGTCCCAAGGTGTGTCCCAAGGTGTGTCCCAGGGTGTGTCCCAGGGTGAGTCCCAGGGTGTGTCTCAGGGCTGTCCCTGTGTCCCAGGATCTGTCCCCATGTCCCTGGGCTGTCCCTGTGTGTGTCCAAGGGGCTGTCCCTGTGTCCCAGGGCTGTCCCCGTGTCCCAGGGCTGTCCCCATGTCCCTGGGCTGTCCCTGTGTGTGTCCAAGGGGCTGTCCCTGTGTCCCAGGGCTGTCCCCGTGTCCCAGGGCTGTCCCTGTGTCCCAGGAGCTGTCCCCGTGTCCCAGGGCTGTCCCCATGTCCCTGGGCTGTCCCTGTGTGTGTCCAAGGGGCTGTCCCCGTATCCCAGGGGCTATCTCTGTGTCCCAGGAGCTGTCCCTGTGTGTGTCCAAGGGGCTGTCCCTGTGTCCCAGGGCTGTCCCCGTGTCCCAGGATCTGTCCCCATGTCCCTGGGCTGTCCCTGTGTGTGTCCAAGGGGCTGTCCCCGTGTCCCAGGGGCTGTCCCCGTGTCCCAGGGCTGTCCCTGTGTCGCAGGATCTGTCCCCGTGTCCCAGGGCTGTCCCCGTGTCCCAGCCCTGCCCCCCGGCTGCCAGGGGCTGTGACATGGGAACGAGCTCGCTCCCTGCCTTTGTCCCGCCTGGGAACTCGGGCAGGGCCGGCGTCCCACTTGAGAGCCGGGGACAAAAGGCACCGAGAGGAGATGGGATGTGCTCCAGGTCACAGAGCGGAGCAGTGGCCAGGAACAGGAGCCAGCTCCCACTTCCCTTCCCAGAGCCCCGTCCCCTCTGTCCCCCCCGTGTCCCTCGGTGCGGCCTTTAATCAGCAGCCCGTGTTTGTTTTCCTGGCCCCGCATTCCTCACCCACACGACATCGGATCCTCTGTGCCCTGCTGGGCCAGGTGGGTGGACAGCGAGGAGAAAACTGTCCCTTTCCCCCGAGCCTTTCCCAAGCTCCCTGCCCGACTGCAGCGCTGGGAATCTCCTGGGGGGTTCTGTGACCCCTCGTCCCGCCCTGCCTGCCGTGTCCGGGGGGAAGCACAGCAGCCCGGCAGGGTTTAAACCCGAGCTGGAGGCAGGAGGTGGATGCAGGGCGCTGCCTGAAGGCCACGGGGCGCGAAGGGGCTGAGGTGTGCGGAGTGCCGAGCGGAGGGAGGGAAAGGAGCCCTGTTCCCAGCTGGAGGGATCATCAGCGTCACTGTAACTCGGCGTGGTGGCTGCTGGAAAGGCCCTGCCCTGCTTTAGCCCACGTCTGAACCTGAGGAAGGAGCTGGGAGCAGGAAATTTCCTTTGGAAGTGCAGCTCCCTGTGCAGAAAAGGCTTCTCTGCCACACCTCGTCACGGGGCCACCCCACAGGGAGCAGATCCCACGGCTCTGGGACCAGAGCATCCCGGTGTGACCAAGGAGAACCTGGATGGAGCAGAACTGGAGCTGTGAGGCCGAAGCCGCATCGCCATGGCAACAGCGAGGCCTGACTGCTCTCCGGCCTCCACCCCTGCCTTAAACCGTCACTTTTCCATGGAATGAAGGATCACTGAGGCTGGCAAACCCCTCTGAGTCCCAGCTGTGAGCCATCCCCACCCTGTCCCCAGCCCAGGGCACTGAGTGCCACCTCCAGCCCTTCCTGGGACACCTGCGGGGATGGGCGCTCCAAACCTCCCCGGAGATTTTCGCCAAACCCAAAACTTCCCGCGACAATGAGATGAAATGGGGACATGGGAGAGACAGAGGCATTAAGGGAGTCCTGCATCCCCATCCCCGAAAGATCTCGGCTTGTAAAAACATCCCTGACCCTGAAAAATTTGAGTTTGTGCTCAGCTTCGGAGGGGCTGGGCCAGGATGGAGCTGCTGTCACCACACCCGAGGGGTTTTGCTGTGGCAGGAGCAGCAGGAGCTGGAGGCAGCAGGCTTTGAAGCTCCCTCAGAAGTGCGTGGATTGCCCAGGGACGGGCTCCTGCAGGTGTTCCCTTTGTCCCATCAGCCTTTGGAACCAAATCAAAGCCGGGACGTTTTCACAGAGCTCGCTCTTCCATCCTCTCGCTGCCTGATTCCCTGCTCAAGTAGGAATTTAGGCCAAAATTGCCTTTTAGCAACAGGAAAGCTCCACGTTTTCCCGGAGAAAAGCTCCAACGCTGGCGCTATCAAACGCAGTAAATTGGATTTGTCTCGTGGATGCAAATGCCAGCCACCCGTCGCAGTTAATTGCAAGTTTTCCTCGCAGGCTGTAAGTGATGGGATCTCACTACAAAAGACATTTCTGATGTCGGGTGCTCTGTAAATATTTATGTTCTTTCAGTGGAGGAATGCCTCGCAATCAGACAAACCACACAAAGGCAAATGAACTCATCAAAAGAAACCACAACTGAAATGCAAACATTATAAAAAACTAAAGGGGGAAAAAAGCCTCTCTTGTGAGAGAACTCCGAGCCCAGGTGGTGCTGCGGGTTTTCCTCAAGGGAGGATCTTTTTTTTTCCGAATCTGCAGGTGCTCCCAGATGATGAACAGCATGGGAAATCTGGCCCAGTCCACCTTAAATCTCAGGATTTAATGGAATTTCGGTGTTTTGTCGGGCTCAAAGGCTGTAATTACTGACCAGGACATAATCACCACTCGCACTCAAACACTCCAACTTTCACCCGAGCCTTTGGTAAATTTCAAACCTGCTCTGAGCCAAATATTTTGCCTCCTAATCACAGTTTCCACCCTTTATTCCCAAACATTTGGTAGCAGCAGGAAGGGAATTGTGTTTTGTTGGTTAAACGTTTCTTTATTTCAGCCTTGTTTTTTAACACTATCAGCTAATCCCCAGCACCCAAACAACGCTGGGACTTTGTCAGGAGTTTGCTGCTGATATCCAGGAATATAATTGCATTTATTTATCTCCCACTGCCAAATTTTAATGGATTTTTTTTTCCCCCTCAGATAACAACAAGGACACAATGGGCCATAGATAGGCTGTAAACGTAAAGTCCCAGTTTCCTTCTTCCTTTTGAGATTTCTCGGGACAAATGCAAGCAGCACAGTAGGACCAGGACTGCAGGAATGTCACAGGGTGAGGCCCTGCAGGAAAACTGGATCCCACCCTGATGGTGCAAACCACAACTGCCCAGCCCTGCCAGGAGGCTTTGGGAAGAATGGATTTCCATGGGAAAATGCGGATGACCTTCACCAGACCAACCTCTTCCCCTCAGTTTGGGACCTTTTCCTTACACACCTGCACATCTCAGGTGCGTGTCTCACATCTCTCTCTTCCCCTGCACATCTCCGGGGTGTGTCTCACATCTCCGGGGTGTGTCTCACATCTCCGGGGTGTGTCTCACACCTTTCTCTCACCCTGCACATCTCAGGGGTGGGTCTCACACCTTTCTCTCACCCTGCACATCTCAGGGTCCATCCCCCGATGGAGGAGACTGTGCTGGGGGGAATTTGGGAGTCAGACCAGAGCTGTGCCCCAGCGGATCGCTCAGTTCCCAGGGGAAGGCCAGGAATGCCGCCAGGAGCTCTGCAGATGGGTTTGTGCAGGAGAGGGGGAGCCCAGGGGGCAGGACGTGGTGCTGGGGGTCTCCAGGAAGCTGAGAGCCCGGCACAGCCGGCCCTGGGGAGCTGCAGGAGCCGCCGGAGAAGCTGTGACCCCCCTGCCAGGCTGGGCTGGGGTGGCTCCAGTGAAACCTGGCTGGGAGGGGGCCCCAGCCCTTCCTCCAGGAGCAGCCCGGCACTGTCTCCTCAGGGATTACAATTCCCAGAGCTGCCTCATCCCGAGGCAAGAGCTGAGGTCTCACAGCACAGCGGGGACCGAGTAAATGATGGAGGGGATGTGTTTTCCTGCCCGTGTTTACCCCCAAACCATGCACCAGCTGAGACTGGACCCATCCAGAGGCTCTTGGATCCTTGCAGGGATCTGGCAGAGCCAGAATCCTCGTCTCCCAGAGGAGGGGCACTAAATCAGGATCAGGGAACAAAGGGTTGCTCAATTACTGATCAAAGCCGTGGCTGGAGCTGCAGGCTCCAGGAGCAATCCCTGCTCCCCGGGCAGCCAGCAGCACGCTCCAGGCGAGGACAGGAGCTGGGAATAACAACGGGAGTGGCTGCAGAGCAGCACAATCCGCTCAGCCACGGCTCTTTCCTCAGCCTGGAGAATCCCTTAACCCGTGCTAGCTCAAAAACATCCTTCATCCCCTTGTCAAGCTGCTGCTTGGCTGCTTTTGCCATTGCCCTTCCTGGCAGCGAATTCCAAATCCCAAATGCCAAGATCCAACCCCTGAGCCCTTCACCAGAGCTCTCTCACCAGCCCACTCCGGTGTGGGCTCACTGGGAGAGAGGAATCCTGGTTATTCCAAAGGGCTTCCAGCTATTTCCCAGGAGAAATCACCTGTTTGGGGATTCGCAGATGTGCCAGGGCATAAATCAGCAAAAAAACGGAACAGAGAAGGCAAAACATGACTCCTAAAAAGGAGGAAGGAGGCAAAATCGTTTCAGCACCTTCAGGAGAAGATTCCAGCAGCAGCAATTCCCGTTGTTCCTGCAGCAGAGCATCCTGGCAGCTGCAGGGGAGCCCAGGGCTCCACCGAGGCCAGGGGAATTTTGGTTTGTCCCAAAATTCAGTGCAGCCCTCAGGTTTGCACGGCTCCAGGAGCACTTGCCCCATCCCCACCTCTCTGTGGGTGCTGGAAGGGCAGAAACCTGGGGTGCAGCCGCCCGCAGGAACTTTTGGTGTGGCTGTGATAAATCTGACAGATGTTCTGCTCTGAGCACCTCCAGAATAACACAGCAAAGTTCAGGCTCAGGCCAGAACTGCCTGGAGTTGGGTTTTACAGCCAGGATGCAGCCTGCTTGTAACAAACCCTGGGCTTTTCCAAGTTGGCCTCTGTCACTTTCTGCTGAGAGAGAGAAACTTTTCACTTTTAATTCCTTTCTGGCGTCTTTTTTTTTTCATTGTTTTTTTATTGGTTTCTCTGGAAAACAAGACAACTCAGTCAGGCAATGTTCGAATGGAAATTATTCTTGCAGAAAGTCTTGCACATTTGCAGGAGGTTAAACCAAGGAAAATTGGGAGCCATTATCTCCCCCACGCCAGAAAATGTGTTGCCTGAATTAATGGCTGATTTCAGGAATACACGCGGCAACGCCGTACATCAGAAATGAGACGCTAAATTACCAGCAATAGCCCCGTTCTTTATTAAACACTTTGGCTAATTAGTCTGGGAACATTTCACAGGCTGGGGCTCTGTGAAGAACTGCAGAAGGTCACAGCAGAAGGCAGCAGGCGATGGATTAGTGAGCACCAGGACCCAGCAGGTCTGTTCAGCCTCTGAAATCCCGCTGCCTGAGCTCCCCAGCCCCGTTCCTTTCCACCTGTAAGCACATAAAATAAAAGTGAACCATGATTGTTATGGTGAGGAGACCACGAAAGTCGTTCCTTGTGAAGAGGCTCAAAGCTGCCAGCCTGAGCTGAGAACCAGCTGCACTGGGTTCGTGTGAATTCACAGCAACGCCACGTTCTGGGCAGGGTGCATCCTGCAGTGCCTCGGGGAGCCCACGCTGCAACCCCCTGCCCCCAGCAGACCAGGGGGAACAATAAATTCAGCAGTTTTTAGAGGATAAAGTGGGAATTCTCTCCTGCCACTGGCAGCAGAGGCTCTGGAGCTGTGGGCTCTCACAGGCTGGAGCTCGGAGCAGAAGGAGGGGTCCCTTCTGAGCCTTGCAGAGTGGTGGCAATGCCATTTTTGCCTCCATCTGTGGCCCTGCTGTCACCCTGACTGAGCACAAACCCCGTGTTCTTCCCTTCCTGAGGCACCACAATAAATTAACGGCAGTAAAGCTCCCATAATGTCGTACATGACAGGCGTGGCGTTGATACAACTCCCCTGGCAGAGGCCCAAGGCAGGTAATCACCCTGCGCCTCCTCCCTGAGCCCTCTCTGGGTGATGCTGGCGGCTCTCAGGGCCTCCCCAGGCCACCCCAAACACAGACACCACACCCCTGAGCCTTTCCTCCCTTTCCTTCTATAAAAACATCTCTGATTTCCAGTGCCATCTCTGCTCAAGGATCAGTGTTCCAGGGAGGGATGTGCTGGAGCCCCCATCTGGGTTTGTTTACGTCCAGCTCTGCCCCGACAGAGGCTCTTTGTGCTGCTGGGGGTGGAGGGGGACAGCAGGGAAAATGAGGCCTCTATTCATGGGTGAGCACCCATTTCCAACTGGGATTTTACCCCAAAAAAGGCCAGAAACACAAAATGACTCGCCAGCTAAGAAAGTAGAAACCAGGTCTGGATGTACCAAAGACTGTTACGCAAAAAAATCCCCGACCCTGGGGCTGCATCACAGGAAAAAAATGTGGTGAGTTGTATTTCTAGCTTAAATTAATCAGGTATCAAGCTAAAAATCCAGGGACAAATTCCGTAAGTTATTGCTGAAAATTATTATTTTTCCTCATGAAGTCGGAAAAGAGTGAGGAGAAACCCCCAGAAGTCTCAGGTAACAATGTTGTCACCTGGCTGATCATGAATGTGCTTCTCCCCCAGCTCTAGGAAGGCGCCCCAGGTCAGCTCCCCACCCCTAACCCTGTGCACCCCTTAAATGAGCTGGAAACACAGCACAGAGACATGAAACAGAATCTTCTGCTATTGGATTTCCCTGTTATTTGCTCCATTTGTTCCGTGATTTACATGGAGAGCACAATTTGGGAGATTGCTCTGTGCCAGCAGTGAGGCCACACACCCTTCATGCCAGGATGAATTATTCTGCAGTTTTCTCCACGCTGTTAAATCATAAATGGGGGCCACGGGCAGAGGATGAACCCGTGATTAAGCAGGGTTTTCTTTTTCATGTAGATTTCCCCATTTGGAAATATTTTTTTGGTTACATCACAGAAAGTACTTTTGGGAAAAAAAAAATGTCTTTTCTTATAGAGAGAGAGAGTGGGAGGAGCGCTGGAGGGACAATCCCTGCCCTGCTGCTGTGGCCACACAATTTTGGATGGAGCATCTCTGCCAGGGAGGAGATTCCCTGGGCTCAGCTGCTCCTGCAGGGGAGAAGGGAGCAAGGAGAAAAGGAGCTCCTGGGGTTTAAAAATGCGGTTTCAGTGTCCAACAAGTGTCCTGCAGGAAGATGCACGTTCCACATGCATTTTAAAGGTCCTACAGATAAACAGTTCTGCTCCCTCGGCTGAATATTTTGACCTTGGTAGCAAAAGTAGGAAATCCCAGCCTGACCCTAGGACAGAATCCTTTCCCTGCAGGGGCAGAAGGGGCTTTTGTAGTGGGATTATTTCAGAAGCGAAGCTGGGTCAGACACGGAAGATGGAAATTTGAAATATTGAGAGAGATTTCCTTCAGTGCAGCAACTTTGTGGAGTGTTTGGCTGTTTATGGAATAAAGGCTGATCCCGGAGTTAACCCCAGCACAAACGGCTGTGTTTAATAGCCTGGATGTGACTCTCAGCCATGCTGGGAATGAAGTGCAGTGTGGATATTGATTAGCCCTGGAATGGTGAGTCATTTCCTCTGATGCACTGCTGAGTGTCAGCGTGCCCAAGGGGCTGGTTTGGGCTGCAAAAAAAAAAAAAAAAAAAAAAAAAAAGGAAATACAAAGGGAGTGTGGGCTGTGGAATGGCAATGATTTTCATTCAAGAAAACATCATTGCAGGATAGCTTGGCTTGGAGAAGGAAAATATTTACATCCCTTCTAATCTGGAACTGGAATAGCAAGAAACAAATCATGAAAAAAAGAAAAGGGGGCAAGATCCCGCAGTTCCAGAGGCTTTGTGACATTAAATACGCTTGAAAGGAGAAATCACAGCTTAGGTTTTAATGACTCACAATATTGTAATGGAGCTTTTGGACAAGGGCATGAGGGAAAGGGGAAGGGATATTCTGTTGTTCTTGCATTTATTTCCATCCTGCTGCCTTCAGGATCGGCCTTGTGCTCCATGGTTTGAGCTGAGGCTCGGGAGCTCTGTTTTCAGCCTCCTGTTGGCCACAGGTTTCCTGCAGGGAAGCAAAAGACACGTCACTAAATCAAACCCCTCAGTGTGTTCAGCTAAGGTGACTTTGTGTTTGGCCTGTCTTGGCTGTGCCCTGAGCAGGGGCTGTGCTGTTAAAACACCGAGTATGGGCTTCCAGAGCAACAAGCACTTGGGGAAACCGAGTTTTGTGAAATGAGGAATGTGAAATAATGGGGGAACGGGCTGAATTCCAGCCCCTTGCCAGGGCTGCTGCTGGAGTGCAGGGAGAGCTGCACAAGCTGAGCTGTATTTAGGGGTGAGGATGTGTTTGTCTCCAGGAGATTCATCAAGACAAGTTATGGCCCTCAGGGACCCCCCTGATTGCCAAACACGCTGCCTGTCCCTGATTGTCCTACCTGACTGGGATCAGAATGGCTTCAAAGAGCATCCTGAGTGCTAGCAGAGGTTTTTGTGTTGTGTTTTTCCCCTCCCACGACGAGCACAGCCCTTCTCCGAGAGAGGCTGGAGCAGCTGTGCAGATGGCAGACATCTGCCAGAGAAATGCATCATCTTACATCATCTGGCCCCGCTCCTGCCAGCGCTGAGCCCAACGATTCCTCAGCAGGGATGAAACTCGTGTGAGGAGAGCTAAAGCCACACTAAAGGTGTTCTCCTGATCCCATCTGGATGGCTGGAGTGGCATCCATGCCAGCCTGAAAACCTCCCAACCCTCACATGTAGATGAAAACCACCACATCTGTTGTTGCTGAATGCTTTGCGTGAAGTTCCTGTCCGTGGAGGAGCACCTTGTGTTTAGGGAATCATTTAATATCGCTTTAATTCGGATTGCAGCACATGAGCAATAAAAACTGATCCTAAAAATCCAGGATAGGTCAGTGAGACAGAGCTCTGGGAATCGTGGTCAGGACTGGAGGGGCAGCACTGGGGTCTGGGGATGATGCTGACGAGCGAATTCAGGCCCCCAGGCTGGTGATGGCAGAGATCAAATTCCAAAACCGGTGCCCAAAGGTATCGTGGCTGAATTTTAACATCCAGAAGTGTGCCTGGGAAGCTGCCTCAAAACAACCTGGATATTGTAAATCCCAGAGCCTCCATCCAGGCTTTGGTAACAAAGCAGAGGATGTGTTCAGTTCCAGAAAAAAAAAGATTCTTGCCTCAACAGCAAGAATTTTCCAGGATCTTTTCCTTTCTCACTGCATTTCAGCACCATCTTAAGACCATTATGTAAAAATAGAAACACTCCTTTACTCATATTTTTATCCTCTCCACAATATTTTTGGAGAAATGTGAGGCTGACATAACACAGAATCAGAGAGTGAGATTCTGTTACAAGTCTTATTCTTCTGTGCCTGAAACCCAGTCACAACCAAAAGAAAAAAAAACGTTGGGGAAACATTCAGCTGTGCTCTGGGCTGATTTAAAAATGGAATTATTCCTTTTTGTCTTGCCTACCTGCCTGCCTTGTGGGCAATCAGCATAATCCCGTTGGGTTGCCTCTCAGCAAGAGGAAAGTTTAAAGCACAGTTCTGCTCCAGTGGGTTCCTCCTCTGGAGCTTTGACTGGCAAGGAGCTCCCTGTGGTAAGAGACGAGCAAAAAGTTGTCAATTACTCTTCCTTTTTTGGATATTTGATATATTAGGAGAGCTCTTTACTTTTGTGGGGTGGGGGGAACCTTCATTAAGTTTCCAAGTGAGTCCACTTGGTCATTGATGCTTCAGGGCCAATTCTGTGGAAAGAATGTGCTGAGTGTGGGGCTGGCAGTGCAGAGAATGTGGTTCCTCAGAGCGTTCACATGTGCTGGAGCATTCCTGCCAGGCTTATTTATACTTTTTTTTAAAACAAAGCAGACTGAGGGATGGGTTTTTTCAATTAAAACAACCCTTTATTGCTTGCTACCATGAGACACCCTCTTGTTTTAGTCTCTTCTCTGCTAATTTTGCACACACTGGTTTTACACTCGCATTAATGCACATGATGTGATGGTGAGGCTTGGAATGAACATTATTATTATAAATAAAAGCAGCAACTAGAGCAGCTGTTCTTTTAAAATAGCCAGGTATTAGTGATGCTGATGTCTGTTATTTAGAGGCACTGGCTGATGGAGGCGCCTTGAATACCTTTAATATTTCAAATTAAAGCAGGGACCAGTGACAGCATGGGAAGAGTGGAAGAGAATAGTCAATTAATCCTCATGTAGTCTTTACACCCCTCTTCATTTCTGTGATTCTGCTCGGCAGAGAATCCTTTTCTCCTCTGAACTGAAGCTCCAGAGTTGACTGGGTAGGTTAAAAATATTAAAATGAGACATTTACTGCGCCCTGGCAGTGTGTAATGGTTTTATACATGGAAGCGTGCATGTTAAATTTAAAAGATGGAAGATTTCCTTTATTCCCACAAGTGCCAGGTGACTCCCAGGAATGCCACCAGCTGGGTGACATGTGAGCCGTGAGTCAGAGTGACAGAGCAGGGCCATGAGGTCCTTCCCGGGATATTTCCGTGACTAACAGCTCCACATCCACATTCCCACAGCTCTGGGCACGGAACCATCCCCCTGTCTGTGGGGAAGCAGAAATCCAGGCTCAGGCTTGGAGCTGGCTCCAGGGATGGACATAAACCAGAGCTTTGGAGTGCTCAGATTGTGAATTTCTGGGCTGTAATTTTACCTCTCCAATTCTGATGACTTCACCCTCATTCCTCTGGTTTATGACATCACCAGAGCACGGGAATATCTCTGTGAGCCGCTTGCCTAAACAAGGAAAGGGAGATACTCTTACTTTTCCTCTATATTAAGACTTGTAAAAATAATCTGTGACAAAGAGAGGGATGTTTCAAGGGACTATCTCTGCTTTTATTGCCTGGCTGTGAAGAATATTGATTTGAGGTCATTTTGCATAGTGCTGTTATCCATCACCATCAACATCTGCAGAGCACGGAACCATCCCCCTCTGACCAGGGGGAATTCGGAGGTCCATTCCCTAATTATCCCCCTTTCCCAGAGCCCACAAATAAGGCAGAACTCTGCTCTGTGGCTTACAAATCTGGGTCTAATACTTGTGAAATGCCTGTGTAGTTAAAATTCACTTTTATTACATTTGCATAGCAGAAGCGGAATTAATTTGACAGATTCCGCTGCTGCTGCTTTTAAATGTGGCAGAAAACTTCAAATTTCCTGCTCACTTTTATGCCAAGTACCCAGTGAAGTCAATAACTGAAACTTGCACTTCAGTTATTGATTGATGGGGTTTTTTCCTCCCTTTTCATTTTATATATTAACGAAAATAAATGCACGGGCACAGCCCATAAACCTCTGTTAATGGCCAAAAGAAAAGGGAAATGTGTCAGGTAATGTACTTGGAGCACCTCATTCCATTTGGATATGCCTGGGACTCGTCTCCATTGGACCTTCATCATAAAAATCCATGATTTTGGTTTTAAATTACTTGGAGGCTTCAATTCAGGCCAGACACTTGGTGTCTTTGCTCTGTCAAGTATTTCTAAGAGAAAAGCTCTTCTTTTAAATTCTCTTTTTAATTCTAATTTTAATTCTGCTCGAGGTGAAATGGTCTCTCCAGATTCCCCTTTATTCTGCCCCATCCCTGAGCTGGAGGGGGCTTAGGGTGATTTTTCCTTCCCTTTATCCACGCGGGGAGTTAAAAACTCCCACCTCAGGGACTAAAATATTGGTTAATAGGAATAAAGATGTGCTGGTATCTCCAGCACAAACAACTGCTCCCCCACAGCACACAATAATTCATGGTGTTTGTTGTGTGCAGTATTCTCTCTTCACATATCCTTCTGTTCCAATTTTTGGGGATGTCAGCTTGAAGGGGAAAAGAGCTGCCTTAATTGAAGGGATGTTCTCTCCAAGACTATTGTTTACCACAGAGGAATGCTCCTGCTTTGCAAGAGTTTTACTCTTTTTGTTGGTTTTTGTGCAGAAGACGACTGGGATTTCACGGAAACCCTGAGTTTATAAAAATTGTGTCAATAACAGCCTGTGCAATGCCACAATCTCTTATTCTGCATGCCCTAAAAGTGGTTTTTATAAGGTGATTTTTACCTCACACTGTCCCAGGGTGCTCCAACCTGACCTTGGACACTCCCTGCTGCTCTGCCACCCTCACAGGGAGGAATTCCACCCCAATATTCCATTTAAACATCCTCTCTCTAGGTCTGGAACCATCCCCCTCGTCCTCTCACCATCTGCCCATGGAAATGATAATAATGAAAAAAGACACTGTGACACCCTGGTTTGTTCTCTTCTGGGGTTGCTCTTTTCAGGCCAAGCTCACGAAGATTTAATCTTGTAAAGCTGGAAAATAATTGCTGCAAGCTCAGTGCCCTTCATAATAAGAGAAATTATATCTAATATGTAGACATGAGCTAATTATTTTCAGGATAAAGAAGGGTTTTGGAGGGTTTTTCGAGGTTTTTATCCCCAGTACTCTTAGGGCGAGGTTGGCTTTCTGCTCCAAAACGGGCATGGGCATGACCTGAAAAAAAAAAGTGAATTATTATTGGCATTTTCCTGGCCCAGTGCTGTTATACTGGGGAGATGCAGAGTTATTTGCAGGGCACTGGGACGAACTGGTGTGAACTGGGAGAGCAGAAGGTGCCAGTGTTGGAGCAAGGTTGTCTCTGCAGATGATCAATCCTGGCTGAGGCTGCTCCAGGCCAGCAGGGAAGGTGTGTTTTCAACCAGTAATGACTTATACCTTATATATTACATCTATATTACATGCAATATATAGCATAATTTAAATATATATATATGTTATATATATAAAAAAGACCTATTTTCTATAGCAGATAATGCGTATTATATAGAGATATTTGCGTAAATATTAAATACAAATTATATACACATTAGAATAATTTACATTCTAACACTATAATATAGTGTGATAATAATAAACATATAATAGACAATGATAAAGTACAATACACTACAAAATACTACAATATACTATATTATACTGTACTATAATTAAATATTATATGTAATAATACATAGCAATAAAATCCTTATCATAATAAGGATGCTATAATAAATAATAATGTTATAATAATTATTATAATATAAAATAGTATAATATAATATGATATAATACAATATGATATGACATGATATGATACATGATATGATATGATATAGTATGATATGATATGATATGATATGATATGATATGATATGATATGATAGAATAGAATAGAATAGAATAGAATAGAATAGAATAGAATAGAATAGAATAGAATAGAATAGAATAGAATGGAATAGAATACGATGTGATAAGAGTTACTAATGATGCGATAACGTTTACTAACGATGCTACGATAATTGATATTAATGTGATGACAACAACTATTACTATTAGTTAGTCTCTCCGCCGGTTTGTTCCCCGGACAAAGGCGGCCCGTCGGCCGTCCCCCCGGCGGGCGCGGCACTATTTGCCGCGGCGGAGGGCGGCGGGCGGCGCCGAGCGCGGCGCGCAGGGATCGCGGGGCGCTGCGGCCGCTGTCAGTCAGCGCGGCGGCGCCGGGACGCGCCGGGCGCAGCGAGCGCAGCGGAGCGGCCACGCCGGGCTCGGCTCCCCGCGCCCTCCCCGCGCCCGCAGCCCCGGCGAGCGGCTCGCCGGCCCGCCGGTGCGATGCTGCTGCCGCTCGCCGTGCTGCCCTGCGCCTTCGTCCTGCTGCGAGCCGCAGGTAGGGCGGCGGCGGGGGCGCGCCCAGAACAATGGGGTCGGGCGGACCCCGGGGATGCGCGGGGCTCGGCGGGTGCGGGGGCTGCGCGCGGGGCGGTGGCTGCGGGAGGAGGAGGAGGAGGAGGAGGAGGGTGAGGAGGAGGAGGCGGCCGGGCTGCGCTGCCCTGCCCGCGGGTAGCGGGGCAGCGCGGGTCGCTGCGCGGGGAGCGCAGACAATGGGCGCGGAGGGGACGCCGCTGCGGGCGCCGGGGGCGGCGGTGTCGCGGCGGGCTCGGTGCGCACGGAGGATGCTCCCGCCGCCCCCGCCCTCCCTCCGCCGGCCGGGCACGGACGCGGCCGCGGAGGGAGCGAGCGATGCGATCGCCGTGCGGCGGGTGGAATAATGAAAGAAGAAGGAGGAGAGGGAGAGGAGAAAAAAAAAAAAAAAAAAAAAAAGAAAGAAAAAGGAGGGGCGCGGGGCGCTGCCGTTGTGGAGCGGCCCCGGGCGCGAGCGGTGGAGCGGTGGCCCCGCCGTGGCCGCTCGGGTCGCCACCGCCCGGCATCGGGAGCGGCAGGTGGGCTGGGAGCGGCAGGATGGAGCGGCCACACCTGCCCCGGCCCCGCCCCAGCCAGCATCCCTCCTGCGAGCTGCATCCCTGTGCCCGCCATCCCTCCTGCGAGCTGCATCCCTGTGCCCGCCATCCCTCCTCCGGGATCATCCCTGTGCCCGCCATCTCTCCTCCGGGATCATCCCTGTGCTATCCATCCATCCGTCCGTCCGTCCCCGGCGCTGTCCGTGCCGGCGCTCCCCGGGGAGCGCTCCCCGAGCCGCGCTGCCTCGCAGGGTTTGTCCCTCCCTGTCCCGTCCTGCTCAGCCCCTTGTCCCCCCGTCCCCGGGGAGCATCCCGGCCCCGAGCACCGCCCGGGCTGTCTGTGCCATCGCCGCCTCGCCGTTGTCCCCGCGGCTGGTGACAGCCGCTATCTCTCCCGGGTGCCGTGTCCGTGTCCCCGCGGTCCCCGCAGCTGTCGGTGTGTCCTTGCCGTGTTCCATCCCTGGCTCCGTGCCCCCCGCCCCTCCCCACGCTGAGGGGTTTTATCTCCTTAAGCAATTACCGCTGCTGGGGCTCTCTGTGCTCCCGCGGTGACAATCGCTGTCCGGTGCCACCAGTGTCCCCAGGGCTGCTGCCGAACCCGAGCCACCTGTTTAACACCAGCGCGGCACCCACCCCGACCCGCAGCCGGCAAGGCGCTGCTGCTCAGCCTCCTTTTAATTAAAAAATAAAAATAAAAGAATCAAGCAGAAGGTGCGTGCCGTGAAGGAGGGGTCGTGCTCCCGTTCCCGGCAGCTTTTCCCCCCATTTCCAGCTCCGCATCTGGCCCGGCCACACCCTCCCGTGCCCGTGGCTGCACATCGCTGCTCGTCCCCCGTGCCGAGCTGCCAGACTGCTCCCTGCGCCTCCCTGACACATCCACACTGCCTGCCTCGCCTGGGGGAGGGCACTATAAAACCCGTCCGTTTGGGGTGGTTTTTGTTGGGTTTTTGTTTTTTTGGTTTTTTTTTTTTTTTTTCCAAGGGAAATAAATGGGAGTAAGCAAAAGGAAAAATTATCTGCATCTCATCTGTTGCCCCACTCGAATACATGTTTATCCAATAATAATAATTATGAATATGGAGACTGCCTAGGGAGCTGCACAGCTGGAACTGTTAAATCAGCATAAAACGGAGAACACACACACACACACACACACACACAAAAAAAAACCCAAATAAAATATTAAAAAGCCAGAACAAAGCAGCAGCAGTGTTTATGGTGAAAGCAGCACCAAGCACATCCAGCTCTGCTTTCCACCCTAAAGGATGCTCTGGTCTTGGACCTTCTTTTTTTTTTTTTTTTTTTCCCCAGCCGAGCTCACCGGCCTTTGATGGGGGAGAAGGAATTCAGCTTTGAAAGCTGTGGAGATGTCAGTGCAAGCGGGTGTTTTATTTATTTTTATTGATTCTGTTTATTTGATTTTATTTATTTTTATGATCGTGCTGCTAAAAAAACCCTTAAGCTTAAATATGAGAGAGGCAAGAGATATTTATCAGTGAGGAATCCCTGAGGAAAGTGGTGTGTGAGCGCAGTTGTGGGGTAGGTTCCCAACCAAACCGTGTCTTTTAGAATAATTCCACATTTCGTGTGTGTCCCCGTGGCCTGTGATAGCGACGATTTATTTGGTCTGCTGTAAAATTAAAACATCGTCTGATAATTCAGAAGCTGATTTATAGACAGAGCAGATGGCTCCTCTCCTTTCATGTACATCCTGAGGACTGTGGTTTCCTAAAGAATAGAGAGGATTTTGTATCAACTTTATCCCCTTGACACATGAACTTGAAAATTCCCCTCTTGACCCTTGGGTTCGTGGGTTTTTGGGGTTTTTTTGTTTGTTTGTTTGTTTTGGGTCTTTTGCGTGTGGGTTTTGTCCGAGGTTTGTTTGGTTTTTTTTAAGGCCGTTTAATAGAAGAGGAACTTGGTGAACACCCGGTTTTTGAAGTGTTAAACATCGTGGCTGCTCTCCAGGCTGAAAGTGCCTTCACTTTTCTTGGCTCCTCTCCAGAAATGTATTTTAAGGATAGACTGCTCCGCCGTTGGGTGCCAGCGATGGTTTCTGGTGGATAGAGAATGCCATGGAGGGGTTTTTTATGGCTTTTCCTGTTTGTTTGGGGGTGGGAGGGCGATGCCATGGATTTCCTGCACGGGCTGCCAGGGAAGCAGAACCAATTGCTGGGGGAGGAGGAGGAGGAGGAGGAGGAGGAGGAGGAGGAGGGGATCCTGCATCTGCTGCCATCAGTCTGCGAGGAACAGAGGGATAGCTCGGGGAGGAGACAAAGCACAGTTTATTTCCTCGTTTAAAAGGCCGTCCTGCGGTTTTTCTCATTGTTTAACACACCTGGTGATATAAAAAAGGCACAGTTTGGGTTTGTTGGTTTGTTTTTTTTTTTTTAGTGGGTTTTGGAAACATCGGTTTTGCACTGTATTCCGTTTAAATGGGTATTGTGAACTTCCCCAAATGCCCCTGGGAGCAGCCTGGGAGAAACTGTTTCCTTTGGAATTGTCTGCTGGCTTTTGTGCAGGGAATTCCGAGAAAGGTGCAAGGATCTGAGCTGATGCTCCCAGGACGGCGTTTCTCAGGTGCACTGAAAAGAGGATGTTTATTTATTTCTTTGTTTATTTCCCAATCCCGTCCTTTCCCAGGGGTGTGAAACGTGACGCGAAACAAGCTCGTTTACTCATTTGTAAATACCCGACTTTGAAACCGGCAAGGAAACAGGATTGTTGTTTTCCTTGGTGTTTATAAACGGCGAGAATGGGGATAACTGGGGCTGAGGGTGTGTCTGGCAGGGAACTACGGCTCCCAGCAGCTCCTCTCTCCCGGCTGGTTCCTTTGCGCATGTTTTTTGGTTTTTTGGTTTGGTTTTTTTTTGTTTTTTTTTTTTTTTTTTTTTTAAGGAATTAATGTGTCGCTTTTCATCCCCCCCCCCCCAAAAAAAAAAAACCAAAAAAAGGAAAAAGAAAAAAAGAGCCACCAGGCAAATAGACTTCGAGCCATCCAAATCACAGGAGCGAATTTGAAGGTCAGCTCCGGGCTGGCTGCGGCTCCTTTTGTTTAGGAAAACACATTAGCATGGAGCAAAGGGCTGGCTGCGCACGGGGATGGAAATGAGCGGGGTTTGGCAGCGGGGCCATTACGGAGTTCCTGGTGGGGAAATGCAGCTGCTCATTAGGAGCGATGCCTTTTGAAGTGACCGTGAGAGCCAAATGGCAGCGCCCGCTCCTCCTGCCTTGGGGACCGGCTCCGGCAGCTCCGCAGGCAGCTTATCCCGGGGGTTTGGGGTGGGCAGGGTGCGGGGAATGGAGAAGAAGAGGGGGAAAAACAATCAAGGATGAAATTCAGATTAAAATAAATGTGTGCCTTAAAAGCCAGTGCTTTCCCACTCCATCGGTGGTAAGGCAGATAATCCCTCTCCGCACAGTCAGCGATGCCCGCAGATTCCAGACCTTCCCGGGATAAATGGCAGATACAGGATGGAGTCACCACCCCTGGACGCGCCCGGGAAATCTGGGACACTTGTGTGCTGAGCACGGTGGTGCTGCAGGGTTGGAAACCACACTTGATGACTTCAAAGGTCTCTTCCAACCCCAGTGATTCTCTGGTTCCACGAAAAGCAGTTCCAGGAGGAATTTCTTCGTGGAAAGGGTTAAACATCATCAGGGACTGCCCTGGGAGGTTTGGATTGCCCATCCCTGAGTGTCCAGGGAATTGCTGGGTGAGGTGGGGATTGGTCACAGCTCGGACTCCGTGTCCTTGGAGGGCTTTTCCAACCTCAGTGGCTCCATGATTCCATGAAAATCCTTGTGCCAGGACACCTTGGGGTGTCCAGGGGAGGTGCTGACGTGTTTTAAAACACCCAAGGCCACCTGAAAACTTCCTCAGAGCATCTTTTTTTTTTTGGACCCCGTCACAGCTTTGGCTCTTCTGAGGTTGCTTTTGAGCCAAGAATTTGTGCACTGGAGGTGCTTCAGCTAAATTCTGCCTTGGACAAATGTGGGCCATCAACAGCCTGAGCCCTGAGAGCTCCAGATCTGCAGGCAGCTGCCGGAAAAGCTGAATTTTGGGGAACAGCACACAATGGGAGGTTTATCCTGCAAAGCAAGTGCAAATTGCTTTGAGATTCCTCTGAAGAAGCAGCAGCAGCAGCTGTGGGGTAGAGTCACTCAGGGCTGTGCTTAAGGGCGGCGGGAGATCTCCGAATCCTTCAAAGTGAAAGATGATTGGGATGGAGATGTGGTGTTTCAGGATCACGGAGCCATGCTGGGTTTGAGCAAGGGAAAAAAAAAAAAAAATAAGATGTTTGTGCCTCTGAAGATGAATGTCTCAACTTCCCTGCGCAGAGCCAGGGGTGGGAGATGTGGGGGATTTTCATCTCTGCCCCTGCTCGCTGTGCGTTCTGCCCTGCCCAGGTGATGGAGGGACCAGAGGGGTGTCAGAGCTGAGTGTCCCCAGGGAAATTCAGCCTGGAAACCGGGTCAGAGAGGGGACAAAGCCCAGGGGGTGGCAGGCCCTGACCCCACAGCCGGGCTGGGATGCTGCCCTATATCCGTACCTCTGATGCAGGGCTGCGGGCAGTAATGGGATACCTGGTGGGGCTGATCCCTCCTCTGCTTCCATCCCAGATCTCGTGGCAGGACAGATGCAGGGGGTGCTGGGAAAATGGGAGCTGGGAAAAATATTTGGGAAATCCATTGGAAATGGTCGATTTCTGGAAATGGGAAGCAGGTTTGATTTATTTCGAGTTAAAACAAACGTCCATCACCTCACCAGGGCATTCTCGGCCAGGACAAAATCCATTCCAAGAAACTCTTGACTGCTTTGATTGTTCCAGAATTGTCAATCTCATCGTGTCTTGAACAGAAATATTTCTGCTTTCTTTATAGCTGAGTTTTTAAGACTGTTACAGCCATCGGGTAAATCAGGGTAGGTCCTTTCCACGATTTGTTATTAAAATCAGGCAAGTCAGGTTAATTTGCTGACAATCCACCTGCTCCTTGCTGCTGAGGCCACATTTGGAGTGCAGGGCCCGATTCTGGGCCAGAAACAAAAGTGGATTTACTGCAGAGAGTCTGGAGGAGGGACCGGAGGAGCATCTTTGGTGTGAGGAGCAGCTGAGACTGGAGAGAGAAGACTCGAGGGGTGTGGATGTGGAGAAATCCCTGCTGGGAAGGAGAGAAGACATCCAGGATCTCCCCAGGGATGCCCAGCACAGCGACAGAACAAACTGGAATACAGCAAATCCTCTCTGAACGTATGAAAATGCACCAAAATCCATCTTTTTTTTTTGTTTTTTGGTTGGATGAATCCTGGGACAGGTTGAGTGGAGAGATTGTGGATTCTCCATCCATGGACCTTCACCCCTGGTGACCTCCTGCCTTCCCCTCCTGGACTGGATAATCTCAAAATATCCCTTCCAACCCCAATTTTTCCATGATTTTCCTGCCTCTACTCTTATAAAAAAAATAGTTACAATAGGAGCTTATTTGAATATTTAATTTACTTTTCCTTCTTTGTTTAGAGTCATGATATTTATTACCCTTGAATCTTTATGATAAACAGGAATATCCATTGTTGGTTGCTGGTTTATGGTTAATTCTAATTTAGCACATTGATTAACTTGAAATACAAGTCCAGGTGAATGGCGGTGTGTAAATCCGTGATAAATGATGAAATGAAGTGATGAAGATTTTAGACAGCGAAAACAGAAAATCATTGCCTCCAAATCTGAATGGGCTTTCCCAGATGTTTAATATCTCTTGTCCCAAAGGCAACTATATAAATAAAATACTTTAAATGTCACTGCAACCGCAAGATGCTCCTGCAGAATTCCGTTAATTGTCCCTGAAATCAAACTGTAGGGCTGTAAACGTCCTTGTTTTATGAAAAAAAAAAAACAAACCCCAAAACCCTAAACATTTATTTCTTTGCAGCGAGTTCCAAATGCAGCTCTTTTTACAGGGAAGATCGATGTGCACTGAGCATTCACGAACTTAAATCCCATTTTTGCCTTCCTCGGTGGGATATTCGGGGGATATTCCAGAGGAGGAGCAGGCAGCTCAGCGGTGTTGGCACAATATTTATTATTGAAAGCAAATCGGGCTTTAACGTGCGGGGCACCATTGCCTAATGGGAGGTGGGAAATGAACCCTGGTGGTAATTGAGGGCAGCTCGGGGCTGGGGGATGCTCGGCAGCCCCGGCCTGCCCTTGCATATTAATCACCCTCTCAAAGGAGCTCTGATTTGCATTGTGCAGGCCCCGGGATTGTCGTGCTCAAAGGGGTTTTTTTTTTTATTCAGTTTTATTCCATTCAAGTGGCGCGGCTGAGAGCGGCAGAACCCGGGCGGCGTTTGGGGAAGGGCAGCCCCGCTCTGAGCTCTGAGCTCTGCTCGTGCCTCCTGGTTTAATTTTGTATTTTCCAGCTTCTGCACCGCGTTGGTGCATAACTGTGAACTCCACATGAAGTGTTAGCCCGTTCTCCTCACAGCTCAGTCAGACAAAACAGCCCCAGGTGTGGAAACATGGACTCCAGAGGTGTTTGAATGGGTGACAGCTTGGTATTCTGAAGACGAAAATGGGCAGATAAAATCTATATCTATATCTCTATATCTCTATCTCTATCTCTATCTCTATCTCTATCTCTATCTCTATCTCTATCTCTATCTCTATCTATATCTATATCTATATCTATATCCATATCTATATCTATATATCTCTGTCTGGATAGAGACAGATTGACATAGAAATGTTCCAGTTACAGGACACTGGGAATTGTGTTTTGTCACAACGAGTAGGAGAACTGGGCTGCAAGTCGTGGTTGTGAATTGCCACCAGCTCGTGGTGTGAAAGCTGCTCCTGCTTGTGCTGAAGAAAAGCTTTTTGCTGGCAGGAAAAAATAAAAAAAAAAAAACAACAAAAAAGCAACTGCATTTGAGACAGCCAAAATCACCGTGCTCCCCAAATCCAGAGATGTTATCCTGTGTTTGTGTTTGATCAATATTATTGAGCTGTTTGCTGAAGTCCTTGGTGTCTCTTTGCCTCTGCTTTTCCTCCTTTTATCAACTCCTTGGGCACATTTTCCTGCACTTGATTGTTTTGTTCTGCGAGAAAACTGGCAGGGAGAGTTCCCTGTCGGTGTGAATTTCGGGAGTGGAGTTCTGAAAAGCAGCAAACAGGTATCCAAGGAGCTAAAAAACACCAGAGCAGCCCTGAGTGATGCTGTTCGGTCTGGGCTGAGGTTGGTTTTAAGGTGGAGAGGTCTTTGTGGAAATGAATCGCTGCAGTGGAGCTCTCGGTGTGTTTATTGTTGGTCTCCCTGTTCCAAATGGTATTTTCAGGGTATTTTTTGTAGGGAACATGCGGATTTTTTGTGTGATTTGGTGATGCTGTTAAGGCAACGAGACGGGGAGAGCGTTTTTTCTGCTAAATGTTCCTGTTGGTGTGTTTTAGTGCGAGTTGTTGGGTTTATGTGTGGATGTTTCGGGGTGGAAATGGGTGGATTTTCTGGTGCAGCAGAGCTTTGCCTGTGTCACTGCAGTCAGAAGGAAACCCCCAAACCATTCCCATCCCCGGACAATTCCCATTTATTTCCCTCGGAATTCCATATGAAGCCCATTGCACTTGCAGTGTTTAGAGGTGAAGCGCAACAGGAAATACAATAAATACAACCAGTGTTGGTTTTCCCTTTGGTGACAGCTGCCCTCGTATTATTTTTATGTCATTTATATTCATTGTGTGCAAGCCGTGGCACTGATTTGACAAAGCACTTGGAGCTCACCTGGGTGTGCTTTGAAAAGCCTCAAAAGGACCATTTCTGAAACTTTCTTTTCAATTATCTTAACGCGCATCACAGATTCCCGTGCAGCCCAGGATCTGGTGAGCAAAACACCCACTCGTTATTAGCTAATTGCAATGTTTGGGGAGTTAATTTTGCATTTTTCTCTGTGCTAGCAGTGAGAGAAAGGCACTTGTGCATTTCAGTGAAATGCAACCACCAGCTGCTTGGCCGAGGAGTTTCCTCAGTCCTTGTGAGGCTGCAGGAGGCAAAAGAACGGGGCTGGGAGTGTGTGTTTTGCAGTTGCGTTTGCAGCAGATAATCCCAAAGCCCGGCGTGCTCCGGGGCTGGCAGCAGACACGGGGAATTACTGCACACTCCCTAAATCCTGCTGCTCTCTAATCTCCCCATCAGCCCCGGGAAGGCTCGCAGCCTCTATCCTGCTTCCTGGGGCGTGTTGGGAGTGAAGGAGGGAAGCTGGAATACAGGGAGGGAAAGAGAATAAAATGTGTGAATTTATTTCTTGCAGACAGCCTGGAACTTCATTTTTTTCTTGTTTGTTTTTTTTTTTTTTTTCTTTCTGTAAGGAGAGTTACAGCATCAGAGATTTAATTCCGTATTGATTCACTTCTGGCTTTTGCCAGTGTGTTTTATTTGGGGATGGGCTTTGGCCATTCTGCTCTCTCAATTTTTCTCCATTTCTCTGTAAAATGAATATTTCATGACACACAAGCAAACTTGGAGTAGTTTGTGCTTCGTGGACAAAAATAACGTAGTGCTGCAGCGATGGTTTGTGGTTTTAATTTCCCATTTCAGGCTAGCATGACTGTCAGCTCCAGAGCAAGAAAAACTGTGATATATCTCTGTTTAATAGAATAAAAGCCATTTTTTTTTGTCCAGAAATGGGTATTTCTGTTAGTAAGATGCTTTTATACCTGGCAAAAAAAGGTGTGTTTTTTGTGGTCATGCTGGTGTGCAGTTTGGTTTTGCACAGAATCAGGCACGAGGAGGTAAATCCTGCTTTTATCCAGGCCCAGGGAATATCCAGGGAGGAATTTTTCTCACCTGCTCACAGGCACTGAAGGATCCCAATGAAAATTCCAAGTGCCTGCTTGAGTAAAGATCAGCGTAAATCCGCACAACGGCCACTGAATTGGAAATAAATTTGTGCTGATCTTCCTCACACCTGCTGAAAAAAACAGGATTTCGATCGAAATAGAAAACGTTGGGGTGTTTTGGGTTTTTTTTTTCCCACCCAGGCCCTGCCTTGCTGCTCACACTGCAATTAATGCGACCTGCTGCTCGTTAATGCCTTGCTGTGGGTGGGGAGGGAAAAAAAACACAGCGGATTTCATCTCAGCAGTGCTCTTTTCCTTGCTGGCTGCTCTCAGCTCTGCTGAAGGGGAGCTCTGGGAGGGTTTGAACCAATCTGTCAGCGTTTTGTGCCGTTTCACACTCAGGTTTTCTGCTGTAAGAACAAAATTCTCCTTCGCTTGCAACCAGCAAACCTCAACATCATCAGCAGAGCATTGAACAAACCCAGTCCTGGGATGTTGGTTTTTTTTCCACTCAGAAGAAAACTTGCACTTCAAGCCCTTTGATTTGGGCTCTTCTTTAGAACGCACGTTTTCTGGAGCAGCTTTTCCCATTATTTCACTGAGGGCTCATTGAATATTCGAGGTGAAAAGGCGCCCTTGGAGCAGGAGCTGTTGGAGCAGTCCCTGGAGTGTGTTTGCCTTGGGTTTTCTCGTGCTCTGGGCAAACACACTTCAGGTGTTTCTGCTTTTATCAGTGGCAGTGGTCGGTGTTTGCTGAGAAAACAATAGTAGAAATAAAAGGGTTTATCCAAAAGCTTGTGGGGGTTTGCCTTATTTTGATGTGAAAATAATTAATTGTGGGAGATGGGGGAACTCTCAAGGCTGTCCTTTAGGCCAATCTCTGTTAGTGCTATCTAATACCAAAAAGTTAAAGCTCTTTTTTGTTTGTTTGTTTGTTTGTTTGTTTGTGCTATCTAATCCCAATAAATTAAAGCTCCTTTTTTGGCTTTTTAATACGCGTGCTTCAGTTTCTGATAGCCTGTCTGTGTTTAATTTACTTTTTACCTGTTCATCCCCAAGGAAAAGGCTGAATGTGCCAGTTACCTGCAGATGAAAGCACCGAGTTTGGCAATCCCCATTATTTTGGTTGAGAGAAGCCATTTTTACATGCAGAATTCTTGCTTTATGAGACTGGATCTAGATTTAAAAGCCACAAATCCGTTGTGGACCATTTCTGTTGTGTTCAGCCCTGGATTTCAGGGCTCTGGTTTGTAGCTGCAGTCACTCTGGCAGGTCTGGAGGGTGATCAGTGCCCTATCCCAAAGCTCCCGTGTATTCCCAGGAGTGGTTTTCCATCAACCTAAATTGGTCCACCCAAAAGCAGCCTGGAGGTAAAAATAGCAAATCCCACCCTGGCTGGTTTGGGGCGTTCAGGCCCTGCATTATTGATGGATTCCTGCAGCCTCCTCTGCGTCCAGCAGATTTATTGTGTGTGATTTATTATTTACATGCAGGAGGGACTCCAAGCATTAAAGAAACAAAAGATAAAGGTATTTTCTTATCAGGTGAACGGTTCTCTTATCTCCTTTGCCCTGAAGATTGCAGGAGCGGTGGGAGCAGAGGAATTTGGTCAGGAGGGGTGAGTGAAAGCAATGCTGCTGATTCCCTTGGAATTTAGCACTTTAAATGGATTAGAACTAAAAATATCCCTGCCTGGCATTGCGTCAGATGCAGGAGCCTCTCAGAGTAGCTGCGTTTCCAGGCTTGATGGCAATTTCAGAAGGTTTCCCACGTTGGAGCTTAAGTGGGAGTGAAGGGGAACCAGGGTTCTTCCCTGGAGCAGCAGTGCTGGGAATAATTGTGATAATTGTCGAAATTCCTGGGTGTTGCTGAAGTGGGAGCTCCCAGAAGCAGCTTTTAGGAAGGAAAAGGTGATTTGTGCTCCAGACAGGGGGTGTGATTCTCTTCTTGGACACGTGGAAGCATTAATAGGAATTAGTTTGGGACTTTGGGGTGGGATTTTGGTGATCCACATCTTGTTGGTCAACTCTGTTCCCTCCTAGCTCACATTTTGGAGTTTTTGTTAATAACAGTGTGTGAACACTGCATTAGGGCCTGAGATGCACTCCTTATAATCCCAAACCCCAGAAATGATGTTTTACCAATGGAAAGGGAAATAATCACGTTTTGTGCTTATCCAAAAGCCTGGAATTTCACCACCACACAGGAGGGGACTTGGAGTGAACTTGTGGCGTGTGCTCCTGTTTAGTCTGGACAAATCTGACCTTCCTAGAGCAGTGCGGTGATCTCGGTGCCCTTGCAGAGGGGCTGAAGCAGAGCAGTACAGCATCCCACAGTGCTAATCGGGGTGTTCTTCATGAAAGGTGGCGGCAGCGCCGTGTTAAACATCCCCGTGCATTCTTAGTTCCCAAACTGCTGGAAAATCCCCAATAAATCAATGCAGTCATTTCCCCCCCCCCCCCTTGCACTGAACATTCCTGTGGGTTTTTGGCCCACGCTTGGTGCGGCTGCAGAGCTGCTGGCTGCGCACCCAGGAGCTCTGCAGGTAAATTCCTGCTGATGCTGGGGATGCGTTTTGGGCTCCAGGTCTGTGGAAGGCTTGAGGAAGGTTTGTGCAGCGCTGTCTGTGTGATGGATCAGCTGCCTGCGCTGCAGGGAAGGTTCCCGGAGAGGCTGTAAATTCAGGACAGGTAAGATTTGGGAGCTGTGGCCCAGGTTAACATTTTGGACTCCACTAGATGGCACTGATTTATTGTGCTGTTGATAAAAAAACCATCAAGTGCAGTGGGAGGCTTTTATTCTTTGAACAGGAGCCATAAAGGAGGTGATGAGGATGCTCAATATTTATCCTTTTGTCTGCTGGGTGCGCTGACAGTTTCCTTCATGACCTCCAGCTTCTGAGGCGGAGTTCTGGGTGGGCTGGGCCAATCATGAGCACATCTTTGAAATATTTAGCACTGGGAAGTGAAATTTATTTACCTCTACATAAACACCTGGATTTTCTTACCCTCTGTTGTTGGAGGAACAGGCTGGGCCAGTGTTGGTGCAGGCAGCTGGGTTTGCCATAATTGTGTCTCAGACCATCACAGGATCCAGGATAAATGGAAATTCCTATCTTTCTGCTAAGAGAAGAGTGTTCCTGGTGGGTTACAGTCACACAGTACCAGTTCTGGTCAACACCAAAGTGATTTCAGTGTGCTGGGCACTGGGTGTGAGCAAATAATTAATTATTCCAGCTCCAGAAATGGCCGTGAGAGCTCTTCTGGTAAATCTGGTGTCCAAATTCTCCCCAGGACCTTTCTGTGTCCTGCTGATGAGGGTGGAAAGAGCAGAGAGACTTTATCCCAGGAATTTGTAATTCCATCTCTTTTGTCTTTTCCCTGTGCCACCAAAGCTGCCCTTGGAGGCATCACAGACCTCCAGGAGATGTTCTGCTCGGCATTTTGGATGTTCCACGAGGATAAACCCGGAGCAAGGCTCGGTCCTACCTTGTTTTCCTGCTCTGATCTCCTTTCCCTCAGGGCTGAGCAGAGCTGCAGTTTGGCCTCGCCTGACTTCAGCACTGGTGGGTGTTTTAATCTGGTGCCTCACGAGAGGAGTTGTTCCTGCAGAGTGTGTGCAGCTCTCCTGAAAGCCAAGCCTGCCTCTTCCCTTGCCTTCCTTTTCCAGGGGTTTGGAATGGAATGGTTTTCCGAGATCAGCCTCCCTTTTTCCATTGGAGGGATCTGTTCTCTGCCTGGCCTGTGGCCGTTCAGGAGCCTCGGACACATACAGCAAAGACTCCAGAATTCAGCATTTTGATCCTGAATGGTTCTTTCAGCTGCACTCTCTGGGGCTGTGTGCGGGGTTTCTGCAGCTCTGCGCGTTTCCCTGGGGGGAATTTGAGTTTCCCTTCCCCAAAAGCTGCAGGGAGACGTTGCAGGGGTGCAGCAGCCAAGGCACTGCAGCGATGCAGGGAGGGACCAGCAATGCAGTTCAGTGTGGCTGCAGATCTGCCTGCAGCCATTTGTACCACGAAACCAGGACTGATGTGCTGATACTCTCTGTCTGCTTGGGGGTTTCTCGGTGTCTTTCCCTTCTCTCCTCTCCAGCTGGAGGTTCAGTTGTTGGTTTGGCCTGCAGTTGATGATTAGTGATGTTCCTCAGGCACAGCCCACTGCAGTCTGTGGGGCTCCTTCCTGTGACATTGACAGGCTTGGGTTTTTCCAAATCTCTTTTTTTTTTTTCCTTTGGACACCATGGATTTTTCCACAGATTTCTGAATTTAACCCTTGGTGAGGAAGTACTTGGTGACGTGTCCTGGCTCTGAGTTCATTCCTCATGCCATTCCTAACTCCATGATTTATATCTACTCCATTTAATTCTGGGATTTAAATATTGTTAATTCCTAATTCCATGATTTCCTGACTTTTCCCCCGAATTGCCATTTGTTTTCTTCTTTTTCACAACGTTTGTCTCTTGTTTGCTGCGTGCTGAGGTTTTGGTATTCCAGAATCCAAATATATGTTCCATATATCCATTTGGACAAACGGATTACTAATAAATTGATCCTGTGCAGTGTTTGGCTGTCCCCAAGGGTGGGTGGGGACCCGGTGCCTGCTGTCCCTTGGATCCTGGTTGGAAATTGGCCCCAAAAAGGGATTTAGTGGAGCTGTTGGGTTTGTGCAGGATCAGTCAGGGCTGGGTGGGGACTCCAGGCGCTGTTTTCTGCTCCGTTTTCCAGCACAGAAGGTGGAATAGTAATTTATTATCTGACATTCTTGTAAAGCAGATGGGAACCACTCTGCCTGTGAATTTGCAAGGGAAAGGATTGTGGGAGCAGCCTTTGCATATGTCCTTCCCCCCTTGGTTCTCTTCTGCGTGCTTAGGAAAACAACAGTGAAGTCATTCCTTGTTGTTGGGAGGAAACTTGTGTGCTGTTCCCACTCCTGCTGTTGAGATGGATGAAAACTCCCCAAACCATCCACTGTGAACGTGGTAAAGGGGTGGAAGAAACGGGAATAAAATAATAGCGAGAAGCTCAACGAGCCCTGCGAGTTCTGCTTGGTTCTCATCCCACATTTGCATTTTTTTTGCCGTAGGAAAAAAAAAAACCCTCTCCATTGGATATAACGATCTGCTGAAGAAAGAGGAGATGTTTAGGCTAAAAACATCTAATTAAAAGCCGAGCAGGTGAATAAATGGCTGAGGATCAGCGGGCAGCGAACGCGCCCTTTGCAGCAGTGACACGTTTGTGTTGTAGTTTGCCTTTGTTTGTGTTTTTTTGTTTCTTTTTCAAGTGGGCAATTAATTAACTTGTTTCTTTGTTTAGATGGGTTTGGTTTTTTTCGGGTTTTTTGTTTTTGTTTTGGTTTTTTTTTTTTTTTGCCTTTAGCGAGTTTCACAGCAGGGAGTTCTCACCCTGCAAGGATAAGAAAGGGGCTGTGGATAGGAGCACTTGGGAATTAGGATTTCGCTGCTTTGGGCGATTAAAAGCCCTTTTGTAAAGGGTGTGTGCCCGGTGCTCAGAGGTTCCTAAAACACAGGGATTGAACAGAAACAGCAGCGAGTGTTGGTGGCTGGAGCTGGGATGAAGAGGATGGAAGGAATGGGACAGATGGACACTTCACCTAAATCCCTGAATTCCCTGGGGACCCACTTTGGGCAGAGCTGCTGTGGGAGCTCTTTATTCCATGTCAGGGAATAAAATGTGGGCGCTTTGTTCCCGTGTCCAGGGGTAAATTCAGTGTCCGCGGAGGGGGAGCAGCTGCTGACAGTGGCAGAGGAGGAGATGGCACCAAGGATCTCCTGATCCTTGGGCAATCCCAGCACAAACCCGCCTCACTGGGACGTTTCCATCTACAGCTTTGGAAACTGAAAAACTAAAAGGGTTTTCTCTCCTAAAAACACCAAACAGGGCAGGAACGCTGGCTGTAGATAAGTGGGAAACTCACATCCATGCACTTCCAGTGCATTCCCGTGTTCTCCGCCAACCCCTTGTATCCATCACTCTCGTTTACAGTGTATTTTCACCCTCTGGGTGGTAATTTTCATCTCTGAGAATTATCTCTGAAAAATCTGATGAATCGGGACCCATGATCTCCGAATTTCATCCCTGAATGTCATCACTGGAGGTGCCAGAGCAGCGATTCCCCAGGGGAACGAGCAGCAGATCCAGGGCAGGCTCCTGCTGCAGCACCAGAAAATCCCATTTTAAATCGCTTTGCCATCGCCGATCCATCAAAGCCGGGCACGACCCCCGTGCCCCCCGTCCCGGTGCCCACGAGGAGCAGCTGCACGGTGGACTTTGATGTCCTGGGAGGACAATGGGATCACTGTTCCAGCCCCAAACCGCCTCTCCTTGCTGCTCTTTGTTTTCCTGGGCAGTGGGCAAGACGTGGGGGGGAACACGAGATGTAAATCTCTGGCAGGAAATTGCTCCCGAATGCCATCACTGGGACGTCAGGATTTTTAGCGAGGGACGCACTCGGAAGGGCGGCAGGATTTTTAATGCTGGCAGATCAACGAGGATGAAGGGGGAAATTGTCCTCGTTGAAGAGGGGGAAATCCAGCTTAATTCAGAGCGAAGTGTGATTAAGGGGGAGAAAACTTGTGGCGTAGATGGAGAGAGCCTGAGAGATTGCAGGAGAAGTTCTTGTGCACGAATGAAATTCATCTAGTTCTGCCTGTTTTTTTTTTTTTTAGAGAACATGCCCACGTTTTCCCGGGCTGTGTTATGAAGTGGACAGCCGGCAGGTTTGGGTAATTCCCTCCTGGTTTGTGCAGAGAAGGAGGTGTCTCCGTGCAGGAAATCGGGATTTTTGCCAAGTGAGGTGCTTTAAAAACAGCCAGAGAAGCAGAGGTGGTGGAGCCTTGTGTTTCTGAGGAGGAAGGATCTGGGAGGGCTGGGGATGGGATACTGGGGTGGCAGAAACACCATCCCAGTGCTTTGGGTTAGGGCTTGGTGTAAAATAACACCTTTCTTTCTCTCCCCTCCCTAAAAGCTCCCATTATTTGCCTCAAACACCCCAAAGCTGCGGCTGGCTGAAGCTCAGAGACACATTCTTATCTCCGTTTTCCCCATAATTCGGTGTCAGGATGCCAGTGAGTCACCCCCTCCGAGGGTTTTTGTTGCTGTTCCCTAAATGACAGAAGTGACTGAATCCCTGCTCGCAGGCATGTAGGAGATCCCACATTCCTGGCGCCATCTGTTACCAAACTTTGCGGGTTTTGTTTTTCCCAGTTTGCGGCAATTTGAGGCAGAGTGGGGGAAATAGAGCAGGTGATTAAAAAGGAGGATCCGAGTGCTGCAAAACATCGGTGTAATGACCAGGAAAAGAGGAGTGTCTGGCGTGGGGCTTTGTAAATTCAGCAGCCTCTGACAGAAGATGGTTTTACTCGAATATTCTCGCAGAACACCGCAGGTCACTCGCTGCGTTCACCCATTTTAAATGTATTTCTTTTCCGTTCGATTGTGCCTGGCTGTAATTGCAGCTCATTATCAGCGTTGTGATGAAGCCGGGGGTGCGGGTGTCCCGGGAGGTGCTGGCTGATAACAAAAATCACCTTTCTGGGAGCTCTGGCTGCCAGGCAGGCCTCCAGAGTGCATTTTTTAATGAGCTCACCCCGTGGAAAGATCCATTGTTCCCTCCACAGACAATTGCTGGCTTGTGTTGTTTGGAGTTCTCTGCTCTTGGCTTCTGTGGGAATTGTCCTTTGGGTTTGGCTTTTTCTTCAGTAGATCCATAAAGAAAAAGGAGGAAAAAAAAATCCAAATACATATTTAATTATTTGTGTTTTAGTGACACAAAGCTTCCACTTCATTACATGATGCTGGAAGGAGGCTTTTGAACAAGGATGAGCAAACACCACTTCGTGTTGTTTTTCTTTTTTCCCACAGGGGAAGAAAATGTTTCTTAAAGCCGAAATCCGCCGTCATTCATGAGTCAGGGCTGATTTTAGGAAGGAGTTGATTGGACGTGAATTACGTAGATGCTACTCCAGAGTTGAAATTATCTTGGGTTACTGTGGGTATTTTTATCTGTGCAGCTGCAGGCTTGAAGGCAGAACTGTGCCCACAGCTCTGCTCTCCGTAGAGGAGGATTTATAACAGAACGTTTTAATCTTTTCCCTCAAATATTCAATTAGCAAGCTTTGATTTTTTTATCTTTTTTCTGTCACGCAGACAGATCCCACCTGCAGTTTGGATTCCCTGACCGCGCTGACTTAGGCACCAGATCCTTTTTTCCCCTCCTTGCACGGAGTGTGTGTGAATTCACCGGGCACATCTGGCCCCAGATGTGAGGGGCAGCTCTGGTTCAAGGTTCAAGGTCCATATGTAGTACAATATATAATTGTGGGTTTGGCTCTTTCTGGATTGAACTCAAAGTGGAATTCTTGTTAATCCTGGAGCAGGATTGGATGGATCTCAGCTGGTCCCACGTGGGGGCTCCTCAGAGTCTGGTTTTGTACCCCCTAAACCTTTTTATCCTCTTACAGCCTTGATCTTTATTTATTTATTAATTTTTTTATTTTCCTAGAAGGCACAACACGTTCATTACGAGCTGTGAACGGTCTCGTTCAGATATTTTTGAAACCTTTGGGGAGGAGGAGCAGCCCGAAGTTGTCCCTGTTGTGCCCTTCAGCTCCCGGGTGTGTCAGACCCGGGGAACAACGGACACGGCAATCACAGATCAGCTCTGGCTGCTCTGCCCCACGCCAGGTATTATTAGCTGTGCTCAGCATCCAATCCAGCCAAATCCAGCAGCTAATCCCGTTGTTTGAAGGGAATTCTCGTGCTGCACAGTGTCAGAAACGTTTGTTGGTGCTTCCGTGCGTGGTGTGTGGTTCCTGAGTCGCCTTCAGGATGGTTTTACTGGCTGGAATGCCGCTCGGGCTGGTCTGGGTGAAGGAGATAAATCAGTGTAACAGTGACAGCCCTGGGGAGAGCAGCCCTGGCTGCTGCTGCTGCTGCTGTGCTGGAGCTCAACAAACTGAGCATTGCTGAGGTGCAGGAGGCGAGATGAAAAGCGTTACTCAGAGGGGAATGATGAAGAATGAGTAACTGTTCTTTAAAAAAAAAAAAAAATCCCTCGCAAGCCTCACTGGGTGGTCTCAGTGTGCAAGACACGGAGTCTGGGAGCTGGGAGCGATTATTTTCTGCAGGAGATGTGTCTGTGTTCCTGACTGATGTGCTCACAAGAGCAATCCTTCACTTAGCAGTGAGGAGCTGAGAAAACCCAAATCTCTCTGTGTGGGTTCCGCCCGAAATGAGCTTTCCTGAGCATCCCCAGGGAGTGTTGCCGGGTCCTGGGGGTGCTGAGCGTCCTGCACTGCTGCTGGGCACGTTTCCAGGGGCTGCTCCTGATGGAACGGGGGGGATGCTCTGCTGGCCCTGCCTGTGCTGCCGCAGGGAGGTCCAGAGCATCCCCTGGGGTTTGTCACAGCTCACCCGCTGTCCCTCGTGAGATCTGGCTCCCCGGGGTTTGTCCTGGATCCCAGGGTTTATCCTGAATCCCAGGGTTTGTCCTGTATCCCGGGGTTTGTCCTGTATCCCGGGGTTTGTCCTGGATCCCGGGGGTTTGTCCTGTATCCCGGGGTTTGTCCTGTATCCCGGGGTTTGTCCTGGATCCCGGGGGTTTGTCCTGGATCCAGGGGTTTGTCCTGCACCCCAGGGTCGTGTCCTGCACCCACAGGTGCTGCTGGCTCCAGGTATCTTGTCCCGGCTGATCAAATGGGATATTCCAGGAGGGGCAGTTCTGCCCACGCTGGATTTTCTGCTCTTAAAAGCCCCAAATCCCAGCCGGGAGCATCTTTCAGAGCACGTGCTGGGCTCCTCAGTGCCAGAGCATCAGCCTGGGCTGCTCCATCCGCCTGCAGAGGCTGATGTGGCACCAAATGTGCACTAAATCCCTCGTCCTTGGCCTGGGATATCCTGTTAGACACAGCTGTGAGCACCTTTCATGACCCCAGCCACCCTCCTTGGAATATTTTCTCTCTGCTCCGTGTTGTTCCCCGTTGCTCAGGGAAGTCATTGCCAGGTTTATACTGAGTTCTTCCCCTTCAGGTGCTGCTGGAGAGCTCTGTGGAGATGTGATTGCCCCTTAAACGGGCCAGAATCGGGCAGGGTGTTTGTTTTACAGGGTCTGGGTTTCAGTAAAAACCCTTCTCCCTGTGGAACCTCAACTCCACCACCCAATTCCCGCCTAACTCGCAATCCCCGAGCTTCACCAAAAGTGGCATTTCTAAGGAACGTGCCCAGGTGATGGAAAGTGAAGGTGAAAAGGCTGCTGAGCACAGAGGCCCCTTTCCAGCACTGGGGTTCCTTGTGCAGGAAAAAGCATCCATCCCATGCAGGCAGGGGAGGGGGAACAGGAAATAATGGGATGCCAGCAGCGCTCTATAGGAGCCTTTCACTGCCTGCCCACAGAGCACTTCCAGAAAAACTTGGAGCCAACACTTCCCTTGGCAGCAGCTGCCTGATTTTTTTTTCTCTTTAATTTTTTTTTCTTAGTTAATTTAAATTATCTTCTCCTGCAGACAATCCTGACTCGATGTCCTTGGTTTCAGACTTCCCCAAGCCAGGCTGTTCCCGTTGGATGTGAGCAGCTTAAATCCCTGGGAATCCTTGGTCCTGGGGAGGATTTTGGCACTGCTGGGATTTGATTTGGGATTTATTTTTTTCCCCCCAATAACGTGATGTTGCTAGAATTTTCCATGAGTGGGAAAGCTTGTCCTTATAGATGTTTTTTAATGAAGTTGTGTGGTTGAGGGGGTTGGGAACACAGCCTGAAATAACTGACAGGAGCTGGGATATCTGAATGGAGGGGGGAGGCTGCTGACTCCCTGGGAACGGGGATATCCCTGGGCTTTGGGGATTTTGCATTTTGCAAAAACTGCGGCATTTTGGGGTCCCAGTTGGCTTCCAGGGTCCCTGTCATTGGAGGGACAGCTGATTCCACCCATTTTTCCCTGACCAGGAGCCCTTTCTGAGCCCTTTTCTGAGCCCTCAGACAAGCTGCTGTCACTGGGAACACGTTCCCCTGTCCTCTGTGCTGGGACAGGACAGTCCTGGGAGGAATTTTTTGCTCCCAAGGTGTGGGGAGGCCACGGAGCTTCCTTGCCAGGGACAGACGTGCAAACTGTGGTTTAAAAATGAGAGTTGTGCACACAAAACGAGCACTGAGCTGTGAAGGAGAGGGCAGGGCTCTGTGCAGGGAACAGAATGTGCCTGTTCTCAGGGCAAGAATTCCAGTGTTTGGGTTTCTGATTGGTTTTTAATTGCTATAAATAGTGCCCAGTGTGTGTGTGTGGAGCACTCACAGGGGCTGTGCTGCCTTTAAAACGTCTTCCTCACCGTGCCACTTGCATTTCCAGATGGTTTCTTCTCTCTTACCTCGTTCAGCATCGTGCCAAAGGTGTTCTCTTCCCTCTGGGGTGAGGTTTTGTTGTGAATTCAGGCAGCAGAGAGGCTGAAGGGGTGCTGCCACTGCTGGTGCTGTCACTGGGACGTGCCATTGCCATCCCTGCCAGGCTCAGCCTTTGGGATTCTCACAATTCCTGGATTATTCCTGGAGGAGCTGGGATGCTCAGGGCACTCTTGCCTGGAGTTTCTCCTGTTCCCAGTCCTCGCTGAACACAAACGTTGGGAATTCTTTGCACATCTGCTTGGAGAGGAACGCTGTGGGTGCTCGTGGGCTGTAATTAGTGGCTGTGACTCTAATGAAGGTGGCAGCGTCCCACAGAGACAAACCCCATTCCCTCCTTGTTCCTCTCCCAGGGCTCGGGGCAGGATTTGGCTGCACTTTGTGCCGTGTGATGATGCCCCAGAATGAACAAGAGGCCGATTCATGGCTGCTTTCCCTACAGTGACAATATAGGAAATAATTAAATTGTATCACTTCTTCTCCCCAAAACGTATTTCAGTTTGGATTCTCCTTGTTTTCCCTCTTCCTGGATTATAAATCATATTGCCTCTCCCTTTTTTTTTTTTTTTTTTTTTTTTTTTTGGTTGCTCCCAAGAGCCGCCTAACATTTTTAAATAATTGAATGTGTATTCAGTGCTTTGGTGTTGCGGAAAACCCTTGGGATGGTATTTCGGGAGTCAGTGGCTGTGTCGGATCCTTGGCTGTGCCTTTTCCCTGTGAGGAATCTGCTTTCTGAAATGAATTCTTGAATGGGGCTCATTGGAAGACAAACATAGCTATGTATTATTGATTTTAGAAGGGAAAGAATTATTAAAAAATGGCCTAAAAAGGAACCCAAAGCTGCTTTAGGTTTCCCCAGCTCCACACCCAGATGGAAAATGTTTGTGAGCTTGGGGAAGGTGCACTGGTTTTCAGTCAATGCTCAGGGAAGCCAGTTCCGTCAGCAGTGCCCCTGCAGGATCACTTCTGCACAGCCTTTTCCCTTCCCTCTCCATTTTTACTGCAGCTCATTTTTTTCCTGGTGTTTCATTCTTTATCATCTGTTCCCTTTTCAAAATAATTAAGGAATGAAACATATGATTTATGGCAATTATCTTGCACATTAGAGGGGGGGGAAACACACAGTTTGTCTGGTTGCTTTGGTGTTTCAGTTTGCAGAGTTGATAAGCAGCCCCAATTTCCTGACACATTCATTTTTTCAAGTTGTTTCGAGAGAATCTGATGTGACACAGTGAACAAAAGACTAATCTAATTTATCTTTTTTTATTTTTTTTTCTCATCTCTCTCTCTCTCTCTCATCCCTGTGATATTTCTGCTTGGCTGGCTGCATGTGTGAATGGGTTTTGTGGTGGCATTTCAGTTTTGGGGTGGATATTGAGGCAGGGAACAACGTGTCTCCCCCTTGGTTTCAGAATAATACCAAAGCATGAAGCAAACCTCTCATTTCCTGCAGGGAAAGACTCGTGGTGGTTTTCAGAGCACGGGATCATTTTCAATATGATCTGAACTTGCTTTGGGATCGTTTTTTTATTACTGGTTGATCTGCATGAGGTGATTAAAGCAAGCCAGGTAGGGTCTGGATTTAACGGGTGTTTTGTACTGCATAGTGCTCTTTATACCCGGGGAGAACGGGCAGTTCCAGGGCTGGGAGGGCTGGATCCCTTCGGTGCAGAGGAGAAATGAGCTGGTTTGGTGCTAGCAGGGCTCGCTGGGGCTGTGTGACGGATGAGTGGATTTATTGGGGTCTGATCAGTGCTCAGGGCTGGCTGTGTGCGGATCAGGCACACAGAGGTGATCCCATCACTGCTTGGCCGTGTTTGGAGACGCCAAATGAGCCCAGGGGGGCTGAGCTGCCGGTGGGGTTCCCTGAAAATCTGTTCTCCACCATCTCCACGTCCTTTCCCTGCGTCCCTTTCTCAGCCCCAAGCAGAGCTCGGCTGCCTGGGGGAGCACTTTGCTTGGGGTTTGATTCCTTTTCAAGGGGTGAGGAGTGAAATGTGTGCGGAGGGGAAGCTCTGCAGACAACAAATGCTGTTTATGTGGCTGCTGCTTTGCACCGGGGCTGGATCCAGCCTTAGGAAGTAGCAGAAAAGAAAAGGAAAAAAAAAAAAAAAAGAAAAGAAAGACTGAGGGTTTTTTCCTAATCCTGTTTTACCTCGTGGCAAAATCTATTCTTGCATCTGGTGGGTTTTAATAGTGCTGGCCCCCAGGCCTTAAAATAAACGGGATTTAGAGACGCCTGGTGAGTGTGATGCAGGGAAACGTTATTTCCATCGATGAGCTGTCAGAGGTGCAGTGGGGTTTGGTTTCTGTGTGTTCATCTCCACGATCACGGCGGTGGCAGGGATGAGGGACAGGATTGCTGGTGGCACTGGGGTCTGGCTCCTGTTCCTGCCCATAATCGCCCTGATTTGGGGGACAGCAATCTCCAGGACTGCTGCCCTATTGGGCTTGTCACCAATAAGGAAATATTAAAATAACAAGTCAGGCTGGAGCATCGTGGGAGGAGCACGAGGATGAGCAGTTCTGCTCGAGGTAAAGCAGGATGTCAGGGGCACAGTTCAGAGGAGCTTCAGAATTTCAGTGATTCAGGCTAAAAAAAACCCCTCCTGCTCCTGCTGCTTTCCCCCAAACCCAATCTGCACGCTGCTCTCAGATATTGGGTATTAGATAAGGTTATTCCACGACTCCTCTTGCCTCGCAGAATTTGCCACTTTATGAAATGATTCCATTTAGCAGATTAGTTTCTGTAACTGCATATTGCTTTTCATTAAAATTTCATGGGGCTTTTATTTAACATGCACTGGAGCCTTGTTTATGTGGGACCTGTTGAAGGCAAAGTGGATTAGGCCATTTAAGCCATGTATAATCCATTCCCTATGGACTTGTGTCTGCTCCTGCCTGCTCCTCATCCCTGCTCCCTGCCCATCCCTCCCGCAAGGAGCAGCAGCTTGGCGTTTGCTGCACCAGAAATTAGCAGTGCTTTAATTGCGTGATAACAAACTCGTTCCAGGCCTGTCCCCAGCTGAGTTCCAAACTCTGCCGGGTCCTGACAGCCCAGTTCTGGCTCTGGAATGGTGCCAGTTCTTGTTTGCAGGAGCTGCCTGCCATTTACATGGAGATTTCTGCCTTGTTTTCCCGGATTGAGGGCAGGTGTTCATTAGTCTGGGGGCTCCAATTTGTCTAATGGCTTGTCCACTGTGCTCAGCTAAGTCAGGAAGGCAGCGCTTGGGTTTATTCCTTGCCCTTTCCAAGGGTTTCTTGCGTTTATTCCCATTTATCACACAGGCCCAGGACTTGCTGGCGCTGAATTTGGGGAGGATTTGGTCCATTCTGGGCTCCACACGTTTGCAGCATGGGAAGTAGCACAGAGTCTAAATATAATACAGTATATAAAATATATAATATACATTATATATACAATATGTTATATATATAATATATATTTTATATATATATAAAATGTATACATATATACATGTACAATACATATACATATATATGTATGTATGTGTATTGTATATATATACACACACACACATATATATATACATATATATATACACAAGCTCAGGCACTTTATTTCCAGCTGATTCCACGCCCAGTCACAGCCCAGTGCAGGATGCTGCTCTGATTCATCTGGGATTCAGTTTGGGAAAAGTGCTGCATCCTTCCCCAAGCTCTTTAATTATAGGCTCAGCCTGTTGTGTCAGGGAACAGGGGGATGCGTTCCTGCTGAGAAACGCTCCCAGCCCCACGCGTTTTTTAGGGGAAAAAAGACGGGATTTGGGATGCAAATCCACCTTGGAATGGTGCAGGGGAGGTGGCACGTTGCTGGTTTGGGCAGAATTACTGACAGCACCTGCAGGAGGTTGTTTCCCCCTCAGTTCCACCCATGAATTGGCTCTAAATGTCCACCTTTTGTTTTAATGCTCTCCACACTTCCTCCGAAATTCCGAATTTCTCACAGCTCCCTCCCAAAGCCGCTGCCTTTGGGATTGTTGTGCTCCAGGAGCTTTTTTTTTCTCCAAGGCTGTTTCAGTGGTTCCTTGGAGAGCAGGGCTCCGATTTTGGGGAAATCCCAGCTTGGATCAGCTCCTGCTCAGCCCTGACCTGGCCGGGAGGTGATGGGAAGGAGACGGAGGAGTCGCCGGTGAGGATTTCAGTGCCATTCCCACGGGAATTTCCACTGTCCTTTCACCCAGGCAGGACCTGCAGTGCTGTAAAATCCACTTTACAGTATCCGGGGCTGAGATGCTGAGAGCAGACAATACCCAGCAGGAGAAGAAGTGCAGGATGGAGCATTTAATACTCATTTATCGGCTGGGATGATGAATTTTAGCCGTTGTTCCGTGTCACTGGTGGTGGTGGGACCTGCAGGAATGAGGAAGGATGGAGAATTCCTGATTCCTGCTTTTATTTTCCTGCTCCTCCCGAGTCCTCGTGGCCTCCAAGGTGCAGCAGAGCCCTTGGGAGCAGCTCCTTGCTGCAAACGAAATGGTCCCTCGCGTGTGCTAATAGGTTAATTGTCACTTGTAGCCCTTCTTGATTTTTCGGCTTCTTTATCCTCTGAAAGGTGATAAAATAAGGCCCAAAAATCCCGAGGCATTTTCCTTTCTAAGCCTCCTTTCTCCAGGCTTCTGAAATGTATTTATGCGCAGGGCTCGCTGCTAACAAAGGCCTCTTTGAGGGTCCTGTGGTCGTCTAACATTCCCTCCTTTCACATGAAATTAAGGGCTGTGATTTACTGCAGTGACCTGAGTGCCTGAGTGCTCTCATTTACAGCCAGCCCGGCTTTTTTTTTTTTTCCCTCTTTTTTCCCTTTTATTTTTTCCTTTTATTTTTTCCTTTTTTTTTCTTTTATTTTTATTTTCCTTTCTTCCCCTTTTTTCTTTTTTCCCCCTCCCTTTTTTCCTTATTTTTTTTTCCTTTCCCCCCTTTTTTTCCTTCATTTTTTCTTCCCCCCCCCTTTTTTTTTTCTTTTTTTTTTTTTCCTTTTTTTTTCCCCCTTTTTTTCCCCCCTTTTTTGTTTGAGGGAAGAATGTTTTTCGTTCCTGCAGTGGGTGCTTTAGTTGTGCAAACATCCCGTGAGAGCTGGGCTGGTGTCACACAGCTCCCAGTGGCCGTGCTGGGCTGGCTGCCTGCCTTTCCTTTCCCTCTTGCAGTTTTTTTGGGGAGGGGTTATTTATCCCCTGCCTTTTCTTCCAGTGAAGAAAGAGCACAGATTAATTTATTCTCATTAACCAAGATAGATTTCTTTCAGATTTTTTTAGGTGCTGCTGGAGGGCACGGAGCGGGGAGGCTTGGGGACGCTCTGTCCCAACTTGCTGCTCAGCATTCTTAGGAAATGAGAATTTCTCATCCCCAAACTGAGGCTGTTTGAGCTCCATCCCCTCAACCATTGCTGTTCCCACGGCTGAGATTTCCAGGGCTGGTTTTTAGACCTTTATCCACCCAGACAAGGGACCTGCAGCTCGATTTTTGGGGTGCACCTGCTCTCCCTGGCTCCTTGCAGTAATTTTGGACACATCCTGGTGGAAATTAAACAGAACCCACTCAGATTTTTCCTCTTTGCAGCCAGAATTTTGTTTTTTATAAAATCCCAGGTATTTTCAGGGTGTTTCACGTTGTTAAAATCAAGGGGGCCGTGCAATTCTCTTTCCTTTCACTGCAAAAGCTCATGATAATTTTTGGCCCTACAAAAGCCCGTTATTTTTTTGTAAGGACACTGGTTCAGCTCAGAAGAAACCCTGCAATGCAGATGGTGCCCAAAAGCACCGAGCACAGCACAGGATTTGGCTTCTTCCCTAAGACTTGCGAAGGAAAACACAGATTGGATCCTGTTGGGCTTCTCGCAGGGAAAAAAAAAAAAAAAATCAGATTTCCTAGGTGGATTTGGCAGGAGGTTTGTGGGGTATCACAATCTGGGGCTTCTTCCACCCCCTGCTGCCGCCTCCTCCTCCTCCTCGCTCAGCATTTCTCCCCAAATCGTTGTTTCTGTGGAAAGCCCAGGAGAGTTTCTCACTTGAAATATTGTGAGAGGAGAGCGAGGCTGTCAGGGCTGCCCGCTGGGGTTTAGAGGTTCCTTTTTTTTCTTCTCCTGGTTTTGTTTTATTTATTTCTTTTCCTTTCCTTCCGTGGGATCTGCCTTTTCCCTGGCAGGTGGTGGAGGAGGAAGGCCGGGCTGGGGTAGAAATTGCATTAAAACCTGGTTAATTGGTGACTGTGTGCCCCCATCAGCCTGGCTGTGAGGAATTCCACGGGAGCTGTTTTATTGCAGGAAAATAAACATTCAGCTCGGGACAAGGACTTGCACAAGAAGGAAAAGTGCTGCCTGGAAAAAAAAAAAAAAAAAAAAAAAAAAAAAAAAAAAAAAAAAAAAAAAAAAAAAGTCAAAACCGGGATGGGGAGAAAGGAATTGATTCCTTTCCTTCAATCATGATTGGGTTTATGTTGGATACAGCTCCCAGCCCGGAGAGTGGCGTTGCTTTGCTGGTATTTTATGCTGCCTTCGGCCAGGTTAGCTGTGAATTAAAAGCTGAAAATGCAGTTTTTTTGCAGAGTCTCGGTGCGGAGCGTGGTGTGGTGGGCCAGGACAAGCAGCGCAGGGGGAAATCTCTCTCTGCTTCGCTCCTGTTTATCATGCTCGGCATGCAGCACAAACTGACCGAAAAGTGCTGGAATTACCCTTGGCAGTGAAATCCTTCTGCTTGCTGTGGTCTGCGGCTCTTGCCTTTGTTTTTTTTAAGAAGTTTTTCCGCTCAGATTTTCGGTGCGGCGCTCCCTTGGATGTGGCGCTGCAGTTGCGTGGCTCTGTCATCTTCTGTCTCCTTTTCTTCCTCTTATTTTTATCTGTCCTTGCCTGTCTTGTCCTTCACTCCGGCAGAAACAAAACGCCCTTTGTGGCCGCGGACCCGGCGTGCCAAATACTTTGAATAACTGTAGCGCTGCACGAGTGAATGTAAAACATAAAAGCGCCAGTAAATTCCTTTTAATGCCGTCCTATAACAACAAGAATTCCCATTTTAATAACTGGGGCAGGGGAAGGGTTGACCTCGTTGTTTGATGCAACCATTAACTTGCTTGGCTGGGCCCGGGGATGGTGTGTTTAACTCCGCGGCCATTTGGTGTTAATGATGCTGCATTCATTAACATCCCAATGAGAGCGCTGTGCTGCTCTTCCCGGGGCGGATTGTTCCCCTACCTGAGTGCCTGCGTTAATCCAGGCTGGAATTGAGCTGTTTTATTGCCTTTGTTGTGCCTGGGAGCACTGTGCACTCCCACCCTGCCCCACGCACAGCTGGAGAAATCGTTTGGTGTTATTTCATCAACACAAGGTGGCTGCAGAAATCATTTGGTATTACGTTATCGATACAAGGTGGCACAGAAGATTTTATGCAGGTCTTGTGTCATCATCTCATTTAAATTTCCCGGTTCTTCCTCCTGCCCTTCACTCATTCCCCACTCTCTGCTTTGCTGGTGGTGGTTGGGGTTGTTACGTGGAATTATTTTTGAGCCAAACAGATTTCCCTGCGCTGCCTTTTACTCCTTGGAGATGAAAGAGCGAAGATTCTAAATGAGGGGATATTAAAAAAAGATTCATGACTTGGTGGGTAGTTTCAGAAGAAAGAGACTTGACTTCAGGAACCACTTCGAATCTGGGGAGGTGCGCAGTGGCAATGAAGCAGCACACACAGATCTGTAACTCTGAGAACACAACTGCATCTCCTGCTCCACATTCCTGACTCTTCCCTTTCCCTTTGTGCCTTCCATTTGAGGGTCTGTGGGATTGGGAGCTGGCAGTCTGTGAATTTGGGGTGAAAGTCACGGGATTGATGAAGGGTTTGGGCTGGAAGGGACCCCAAAGCCCACCCAGTGGGCAGGGACACCTTCCCCTGTCCCAGGCTGCTCCAAGCCCTGTCCAGCCTGCCCTTGGACGCTGCCAGGGATGCTTTTTTTGAATGCTGGCCCTGTGGGTGCAGGAAAGAAAAGGCTTCAAACCCCAAACCACCCCTTGGTAATGAGGAGTTCGTGACCAAGTCGTGTTTATTTGGAAGAGCTGGGGTAATTTTGCTGTCAGGAAACGAGAAGGCATTTTGGTGGGTTGTGGGGTGGCACAAAGAAATGCTGGAACTCTCTGAGTGGGATGTGGAGAGCGGAGAAGGGGCCTCTCCACATTTCTGATCCCAGCAAGGAGTGAACAGGCAGATCCAGCGAGGAAGGCAGTGCTGAATGCTGGCTGGGCTGGCCTGGGTTGGGTTTTCCCCCTTTTTTTCCTGGTATTGCAAGTGTTGATCTGTTTCCAGTGCTCCACAGGAATCTGCTGTGGCATTTTTGGGGTCACCATGCCCAAACTGAGGCCGGTTTTCAGAGAGGATTTGCTGCCTTTCCTTCGGAAACTCCCGGGTTGGGTTTGCATTTTGGACTGCCCCAAGCAGAACAGCAACCCTTGGGGATGAGTGGACAAGTTTATCCTTCCCATGCAGTGACTCTGGCATGAGGAATGATGATTATTTTACCTCTCTGGCCCGCATTGTGCTCGTGTTTCTTGCAGCCTTGCCCGAGCTGCTTTTTTCTCCTGGGGAGGGGCCACGTTGGTGGGATTTCACTGGGGGACCCAGGAGCACAAAAATAAACCCCTCCAGGCTGGGAGGGAGCTTTCCCAGCCCCACTGTGGTCTCCATTCCAGCAGAGCAAGCAGTTGTTAGTGGCAGGAGAAATGTGTCCCAGAGATGCAGAAATAGCAGCGGCAGAGCTGGGCAGCTGCGTGGGGGAACTGGGAAAACCAATATTGGCTCTGGCTGGCGGAGATGAAAGCAGGATATCGTATCTGGGACATTCACTTGTGCCTCTCACTGCTCCCTGGGGATGCTTTAAAGTAAAGAGCAATTAATGCTGGTGCTTCCAGGAGGGTTTGTGGTGGTGCAGGGGTGGTGACTCTTGGGTTTGTCCTCTCAGCACAGCCCCTGCATCGATCCCTGCTGTGTGCCCGGCTTTGGCTTTGTCATTCTGGGGACATTTCCTTCTGCTGCTACTCTCAGAGGACATTTCTGTCACTGCTGCTGCCTTTTCTGGCCGTTTTCTGTATTCCAGAGCAGTGCTGCTGTTCCTGTGCTGTCCTTTCACACCCTGGAGAGGAGCAGGGGGTGTGGGAGGGGAGGAATTCAGCAGGAATCCTCAGGTGCTTTAAAGGTCTTTGCCCTCACACATCACTGAGCATCTCCTTCCCTTCCCGTTCCCCTTCAGTGCGTGGTTCTTACACCGTAATTCCAATTAAAACATTGTAAGTACCAGGGAAACGTGCTAAACCTGATCACAGGGGACAGCCCTGTTGTTACCATCGGTCAGACACAGCAGTGCTCAAAGTCATCTCGAGATCTGGGCACTTGGAGCCCTTAACAAAAGTCACCCCTGAGCTGGAAGGGACTCAAAAAGATCACCAAATCCAACTCCTGGCCCTGCAGGACACCCCAGCAGTCCCAGCTGTGCCAGGGAGTGCTGGTGTGGCCGGAATTCAGGAAATCCACGCGCAGAATGCGGGGAATTCACGTTCAGGAGGCAGCTGTAGGAGCTGTAAATCCTCAGGCTGCTGGAGCACTCCCAGCCATTAGCAGACAGGGGTTAGGTGCAGTCTGCCCCTGGATATTCATTATCCCGGGGATTAACCTGGCCTGCTTCTATTTCCAAAGCCAGGTACTGCCCCTGGCTCATGCCTGCCCTGCAGGTGCCACCGAGCAGGGACCTGCTGCCAAAAGCCCTTTAAACACAGCAGCCCCTCCCCTGAAGGGCTTAGCTGCAGCTCCAGGTAATCCCCAGTGACAGGGCCTGGGAATTAGGGAGCACATCTCAATAAAAGGGGCTGAGGCTGCAGGGCAGGCACCAAAATCTCCAGGCATGAGGTGTCAGTCCCGGTGTTGGCCATTTGTACATTTAAATGGAGATCTGGGTGTTGACATTCAGTGGTCAGCGTTGGCCATTTGTACATTTAAATGGAGATCTGGGGGTGTGACATTCAGTGCTCAGTGTTGGTCATTTGTATATTTAAATGAGGATCTGGGTGTGACAATTAGTGCTCAGTGTTGGCCATTTGTACATTTTAATGGAGATCTGGGTGTTGACACTCGGTGTTGGCCATTTGTACATTTAAATGGAGATCTGGGTGTGACATTCAGTGCTCAGTGTTGGCCATTTGTATATTTAAATGAGGATCTGGGTGTGACAATTAGTGCTCAGTGTTGGCCATTTGTACATTTAAATGGAGATCTGGGTGTTGACACTCGGTGTTGGCCATTTGTACATCTAAATGAGGAGCTGGGGGGCTGACGTTCTTCATGGAAGCTAAAGGAGAAAACCTTCCATTAGAGGAATCCTGCCTTGGACCTTTAATTTATGCCCCAATATTCTGAAAGCCGCAGTGACCACTCAATTTTATTGTCTCTTTCTGGTTAATTGTAGTGCCACTAATTTCAAGCTTTTCCTGTCAGCAGTTGGACCAAATTGGTCTGGTATTTCCCTCCTGCGAGGAGAAATTGTGGAGGAGACAGAAAAATTGGGAGTGCAGCAGAGTGCAAAGCTGGGAGAAAAGCAAAGTGCCGGACTGGTGTGTGTGGCTTGCCCAGGCTGGCGGTGCCTGCCCGGGATTACAGATTTGTGCTCACATTTTGGTCGTTGCCTTTGGTGGAGTCGCGGTGGTTTTAGCGCAGATTAAAAGCCTTTTTTATGGCTTTAAAGCAAGGCAGGCAGTCGTGGCAGTGATGAGCTGTGGCTTAGGCCGTGCTCTCTGCATCTACAGCCTGCCCCCGTTATTTTCCTCCTGGAGGGCTCCTTTGATGGGGTGTGCTCTGTCTGCAGCAGAAATTAAACATGCTGAGCACGTGGGGCCCGGGGCCACTGCTCTGCCTTCAGTCAAACCCACAGAGACCAAAGCACTGAGGGGATGGAAATCAGAATGTGGCACTGAAGGAACAGCTCTGAGCCACGTTTGTGCCCTGTGTGTTCGGATCTGTGTGGAGATGATCAACCTCTGTGTGTCCCTCCTTCATTTTCTTGGGTTTTTTACAGACATCCTTCCCAAAAGCAGGGTCACCTCAAGCACCCAGCAGGAGTCTGGTTCCCTTTCCCTCAATTTTCCCTCTGTCCAGTGTTTTGCTGCACGAGGAGAGGTGTGAAAATCCAGCTGTGTTTGGAGTTCACTGGAGGTTTTCTTTTGGTGCTCGCATGGAGTGAATTCCTGCAAGTCTTGGAGTAAATTCTTGCAAGTAGGAGTGAATTGTTCCAAGGAGTGTCTTGCTTGCACAGACCAGGAGAGGTCCAGAGCTGAACTCCGGACTGTTCTCTTAAATTTTGGGGCACAAATGCTCAGCTGAAGCGTTCTTTGTCTGCCTTGCATAACTTATGAGTTGCAGTGATTAAATGTCTTGTGTTTGCCGGGCTGAATTCTCGCTGGGTTTCCAGGAGACTTCCCAGAGGAGCGTGGATGGAGCCTTTTCTTGGCTGCTGGCAATGTGGGGAGTGTTTATCCTGTCAGTCACAGCTGATGCTGGAGGCCTTTGGATACCCTGCCTGCCTTCAGATCCTTTTTGTTTCTTCCTTGGCATCACCTATTTTTGAGCCTCTGGAGCTGTGAATGATGTCTAAATCTGGGGTTGTGTAAACTCCTCCTGTTCCGTGCATTTGGGGCGGCTGAAAATGAGGAGGGGCTCTGATTTATTGCCTTTACCTTGGCTTTATTCTGCCAGCCAGGGAGCTGGGGCAGTGCTGAGCAGCGGAGAGCAGTAAACAGCTCCCTTCTCTCTTGCCTGGAGGGGTTTTTGGTTCCTATGCTGGCTGAGCAAATAGGGCAGTGTATTAGCATGTTGTTCTTCCCAGTCTTTTGCCTCCAGTTTTCATTATAACAATATTTCAGGTTTTATTCAGTGGGTGCTGTCAATGACTCTGATAGTCCTGGTGATACTCTGGAGGTTCTCTCAGCGTGGGGCTGGCGAAAGGCTTTGCAGTTAACACACACTGGAAACGTCACCCACAAATTCCAGTGGTGTTTCCAGAGGCACTGATGTTTTTAGCCAAGTCCCCAAATTCCCAGGAGCATCCCCGTGGTCTGTGACAGGGCTTTGGCCATGGGCTGAGGTGCTTTTCTTCATCAGCCCTGAAGGCTGGTCTGAAAAATGATAAAAATTATAAATACTGGCACGTGCTCTTCTTCCTTCACCTCCCTGTGCCTCCTGCTCTCCCCACGTGGCTTTATTTAGTGAAGCAGCCTCCCCGTGTTTTTAATGTCAATTAATTTATTAATGAGCCTCCTTCTTCACCTCACATAGCCAGGAAGAGTGGGACTGTTTAATCTGGCTGTAAGGCAGCACTGGAAATCCCTGTTTCTCACAGAGGAGCCGGGCTAAGGCTGTGATTTGCAGCTCCGTCTAAACTATCCAGTGATACTCCGCTACCACAGAATTCCCAGGTCCCAGCAGCCATGAAAGATTAATTGACACATTAAATAAACTATTGATTTCTGACACTTTACACTTGGCAGAAGACGGCTCCAGATATGAATTTAAGCGACTGAAACCTACGGGAGTCTCTCCAAAGCACTTTGGTGAGCCACAACTCAGGAGAGGCTGTAACTCTCCGGAACGCAGGTGGAATATTTGATGTTTTCCCACTGCCAGAGGGCAGGGCTGGATGGGATATTGGGGATAAATCCTTCCCTGGGAGGGTGGGGTTGCCCAGAGAAGCTGGAGGTGTCCAAGGCCAGGTTGGACAGGGCTTGGAGCAATGGGATAGTGGAAGGTGGAGCTGGGTGAGCTTTAGAAATCCCTTTTAGGTGCAGAACACCTCAAAACCCCAGCCTGGGTGCCTTGAAGGTGGCTCCTCCATCTTCAGCCTGTTGTCACCCCTCAGAAACTTCCACCTGCTGCTGGAGCAGGGAGACCGAAACCCACTTTTGTGCATTTACAGCAAATGGTGCTTCACCAGCAGCAGTTGAGAACATCAGGGCTTGGCTTCTGCATGGTCTGACCTCGTTGGGAGCAGGGAAAAGAGATAAAAACAGCATTCTGTGTTTTCTCCCCTCTGCCTTTTAGCTGAAATAGGAGAGAGAGGTTTATTCTCCTCCTGAGAGCTCCAGTAGGGAGCTGCGATAGGCAGAGGGAGGAATTATGCTGCAGTGTGGGGTGGGATGAACGTGCTGGACCTGGGATGTGCCTTCCTGGGGAGAACCTGCACTGAATGCTCCACTGGAGTTCAGAATTAAATTCCTGTGCAGCAAATACTGAAGTTCAGGCTTTGCAGCTGCCTCGGCTTTAGCCATGGCTAAAAACACGTCCCCTGGACTAAACCAGCACATAAAAAAAGGGGCTGGGGAAGAATTGTTTTCACCACTTGGGGGTCAGACCTGGGGCTGGGAGTGCTCCTGGGGCTGATGGGTGGGAATGGAGCCTGCAGGGAGCAGGGATCCCTTCCTTTGAGGAAAGCCAGGGAGCTCCTGGAGCTGCTCCTGCCAAAGGCAGGAATTCTCTGCTCCCCTGAAGGATGCAGCTTGTGCTGCTCACTGCACAGCCAGGACAAACTGCTGCAAGATTAGCCTGGAACCCTGAGCTTTTACAAACCCTGCTTTTCTCATCTTCCCCGGGTTCCTCCCACCACCCAGACTTCTCTATCAGCAGAAGACTGTGACTTGCTTGGGCTTTAATTAAAAATTGTCCATCCTCTGATTCAATGGCTCCATAAAGAATCCTGCCTTACCCTGCCTCAGGTAAATGAAAATATTTGCCGTGGTAAATAGGACTATTAGTTTTATGATCCATAGCAATAAAAAGCTTTTATCAACAATGTCATCAAAAGAGGCATTAAATTGTGTTCCATGTGAAAAATACCGAGGTGTCTGGGAAGTTTTACTGTGATTCATAAATTTCTGTAGGAAAAGGTGTTAATGGGATTTTTTGGCGTGCCTTGTGGTCATTTAAAATTTAAAAGCGCTTGTGAGCAGATCTTGTGCACGGCAAGGATGGGGTCACAGCGTGGACAGAATTGGAATTACTCCCTTTGCCCTGCACAGATTGCCTGCATCAGCTTGGACACGTCACTTTGTTCAGAAGAGGAATAATTCTCACTGAAACGAAGCAGAGGAGAAACCTCTCTGAACTCCCTGCCTGTGTGTTCCGTGCTGCCACGGCTGCCTGGGCCCCTGATTTCAGCTGGCTGGCCCAGCACACCTTTCCCTGGCGCTGTGGAATAGTCCCCAGGGACGTGCGGGAGGGCAGGGATGGACGGGTGCACGTGGATTTTGGCTGGCAGAGCCCCCCTGTCCCTCGGAGGGTGTGATGGGTGAGGCCCAGAGGGCAGAGGGGATCCTCACTGCCCGGGCTGTGCTGTTCTGCAGAACAATTTGGATTTGTGTCCTGGTTTCCTTATGGGAGTGAGTGAAGTTCCCTTCTCCCACCTCCCAGCATCCAGGGGGTCCTGCTGGAAACGGGGATTTTCAGACAGAAGGGTGGCTGGAGGCAGAGCTGTGCCCAGCCCCAGAGCTGCCCTGGCTCGGGGGTGCTGTGCCAGAGCTGAGCCCTTCCCCAAGCCCCTGGGTTTGGAATTGGGGCAGGGCAGGGGATGCTGCTCCCTCTGTGCCTGCTGGCACATCATGGAGTGTTCACGAGCCGGGTGAGGAGCATCCCTCACCTCCAGGACAGTGCAGGGCAGGGGATGGATGCTCCCTCTGTGCATCCCTCACCTCCAGGGCAGTGCAGGGCAGGGAATTGTCCTTCTGTGCATCCCTCACCTCCAGGACAGTGCAGGGCAGGGGATGGATGCTCCCTCTGTGCATCCCTCACCTCCAGGGCAGTGCAGGGCAGGGAATTGTCCCTCTGTGCATCCCTCACCTCCAGGACAGTGCAGGGCAGGGAATTGTCCCTCTGTGCATCCCTCACCTCCAGGACAGTGCAGGGCAGGGAATTGTCCCTCTGTGCATCCCTCACCTCCAGGGCAGTGCAGGGCAGGGAATTGTCCCTCTGTGCATCCCTCACCTCCAGGACAGTGCAGGGCAGGGGATGGATGCTCCCTCTGTGCATCCCTCACCTCCAGGGCAGTGCAGGGCAGGGAATTGTCTCTCTGTGCATCTCTCACCTCCAGGACAGTGCAGGGCAGGGGATGGATGCTCCCTCTGTGCATCCCTCACCTCCAGGGCAGTGCAGGGCAGGGAATTGTCCTTCTGTGCATCCCTCACCTCCAGGACAGTGCAGGGCAGGGGATGGATGCTCCCTCTGTGCATCCCTCACCTCCAGGGCAGTGCAGGGCAGGGGATGGATGCTCCCTCTGTGCATCCCTCACCTCCAGGGCCACCAGCTGGGCTTTGGTGTCTGGATTTTGGCCCCGGGCTCAGCTCTGTGGGGTGTTGTGCCGTGGCACCGTGCTGCTGCTCCCTCCCCGCCTCTCCACGAGCTGATATTCCCCAAAGGAGCCAGCCATCCCCTCCTCCAATTCCTGGCAGATTTAGGGAGTGGTTGCCATGGCGACGGGGGAGGAATTGGATCTGCAGCCCAGCTGGGATCAATCCCAGCTGCTGCCTCCTCCTCCTGAGCAGTCAGCGTATTTTTAATAAAGTGACCGTGTACAGGAGCCTTGTCTTTGTCTTGTTAAGCCTTTGTTGTGTATTAAATCCTGAGGGCTTTCACCGTAATCTGCTTCTCTCACAAGCTTTACAAATCCCGCCCTTACTCCACGAGCCGTGCCCGTTAGATCCAGGAGATGTTTCTTTCCCGATGGTTTTTATTCCTGGAATTGGGTTTAATTGGTGAATCGCTGCTAGGAATGAACTGAATTGAAGGTGCAGCCTGTGAGAATGGAGCCAAGGCTTCAGTCACAGCCGAATTCATCCGTGCTGGGCTTTGTTTGCCCCAGTGTTTGTGATTTCTTTTTTGATGTTGGGTTTTCACTCAGGTGTTGTGGCGGTGCAGCGTCACCTGGCTTGGCTGTGGCAGGAGCACTGGGGTTCTTGCTTCTGCTGTGGCACCTTGGGAATTTGGGCACCCCCAAAAATCACCTCACTTTCCCGTGCTGCCCGTGGCGCTTCATTCACCGCCCAGGTGAATAAATCCCTGCCTTGCCCTCAGCCCCAGCCCGGCAGGGACACAGCCTCCCTGCCTGCCACCAAAACCACGGCTTCGTTTCAGCTCGTTTCTTTTGTTGAGATGCAAAACTTAATTATATTGAACTACAGATGAACAGGAAGTTGCATTAGCAAATTCGTTGGGTTTTTTGTTGTTGTTTTTTGGGGTTTTTTTGGTTGGTTTTTTTTTTTTTTTTAATCAATGGGGAATTATTCAGCATTTTTCGGGGGCTGGGGAACTTTATAACCAGATAAAAGATATGGGGGAGGGCAGTGCTATAAAAAGTGTTATTGTGTGATTATGAAGAGGCCTTTTAATGCAGTTATTATGTGATGCTAAAAAGGCCTTTATTGCTCCAAGTTGGACGCAGAATACAAATGGGCTCGCAGTGTCTGTTAAATGAAGAGTGGAAAAAATAGTCCCCATTTCCCTGAACTGCAAAGCCAAAATAACGATTAAACGGCGATTAAAATCGGCAGCGCTGGGGCTTTGTCAGCGTGATCACAGGCGGCTGTTGGTGAGATCCAGGCACAGCCCTTTGTTCCGGGGACCTGTTTGTGCAGGTGACAGCGGCAGCACATCCTGGAGGCTGCTCCCGGCCGGCCTGAGCCTTCCCCGGTGTGAGATGAGGACAGAGGAGCTCCAGTCACTCGTGCCGGGGGTTCTTCCCCCTCCCGCAGCTGAATTCCAGAAGTTACCTGCGGTTCCTGTGGCTGCAGCTGCTGGACAAACACAGCTGGGCGCTTTTGTGCCTAATTTTGCGTGCAGGGGTCAGTGGGACAAAGCCTCAGAAGTGTTTGCCAGCCAGGGCCAGGGCAGCCCCACGGCCTGTCCGAAATCCTCCAAGGAACCGCCAGGAGAAGCCACGGGAGACTGAGGAAAAAAAAAACCAAAAAACAGACAGGTGGAATTTTGCTCCTCAGCATTTCTGGCAGAACGGAAATATTGGGATTTCTCAGTGTTGGGTCTTTAACAACTCCCCTGGGTGTGTTTGTGGCCAGGCGAGCACTGGGAGCTCCCAATCCCAATGGAAAAGGAGGGAATTGGCTCTTGGGATCAGCCCCAGGGCACCTGAGCATCCTGGGCTGAGCAGGCTGTGTTCACAGGCTGCTGTGAGGTGTCTTTGTTCGTCCTGGGGGTCACAGTTCCTGTCTGCTGGCAATTCCTGGGTTTGAAAAGTGCCTTTCTGGAGTTAGGAACCGTCCCAGGAGACTCCCCCTGTGCCTCCTCCACGCTGGGAAGGGGCTGTGCCGATGTGCAGTGAAGGAATTGCTGCCCCTCTGCACAACCTTTGCAGAAATGCTGCTCCTTATTCCACTAACGATGGGATTTAATGGTGACTTTGGAGCTGGGGGAGCAGAGGGAGCACTGACTGAGTGAGGCAGAGCCCGGGATGTCCTTCCTCCTCTCCTTTCTGAAAGATTTGCCTTCCCAGGGGTGGTTTCCAGGTTTCATTCTTTTGAAAATCCACCCAGCGCTTCAATGCGCCGAAGGAGCTGAGCCCTTGGAAAAAATATAAAAAAACCCCAGGAAAATCTGAGAGCTGGGTGTTGCTGCTCAGATCTCCTGCCTGTATTTCCAGGGAGATAATTCCCTGGCTCTGTGCAGCTGATGAGGCACAGCCAGGCCTGACAAAAGCTGTCAGGTAGAGCCCAGACGCTGAATTCGGGGTGATGGAGAGTTCAGTGCTTTCCACAGAGCCTTTCTTCTCCTTCCTGGCCGGGCCAGAAACCACCTGAGGTTGGAATGAAAGGCATTATTATCATTCCCAGCCTGTGGCACTGCCTTCCCAGCAGCAGCAGCAGCAGCAGCTCTCGGGGCTGCATTTACAGAGTGCAGTGAGAACGGGGCTGAATTTCTGGTCGGTCTCCATCAGCTCCAGCAGCACCCAGTGCTGAGCAGAAACAGAGGGCTGAGGGCTGCCCTGAAAGCCCTGCCTTGGGCTGGGGTTCCCAGCTCCTTCCCACTCCTCTGGAATGTCCATTTCTGGAATCCCTGCAGGACGTGCAGTGCTCTGCGTGTGACCGTGGCCACGACTGGAGCACTCAGCGCTCCCAAGCTCTGCTCCCAGCTGAGTCTTGCCTGGTTTGGGGGTTTGGGGCTGTTTAGGGCTGGAATAGCAGCATTTGTCAGGCCAGCCTGCTGAGCTCCAGAGAGGAGAACCAGGAAAGGTGCAGGGACCTTGCTCTGGGATTATCCCAACTCTGATGATTGCTCCCCGTCTTCTTCCGGAGAGAAGCGCTGTGTCAGGGTGGTTGTTGGCCAGAGGAACGTGCCCAGAAAACCCTGATAATCCTGCGCTTTCCTAGCGAGGGCAGGCAGTGCTCCTTCAGCTCTGGGAGCTCCACACTCAGTGCCTGACCCCCCGATCCCTGTGTTTCCCCGGCAGTTTCAGGAATGTTGCCGTTGGCACACACAGCCGGGTTTTCATTTCTGGAGCACTGCTTGGTTCTTACAACCCCAGGTGTGCTTGGCAGCTGAAATAATGCCTCTGTGCTCTGGAGGTAAAATTAGCTGCTCTGGGAGAGAGATTTGCAGGTTTTCATGCCCTACATGAGAACACAGAGGGTGTTTTCCAAAGAAAACCTATTTTGGCGTCCTCAAATTCAACTTGACCCGGGCTTGTTAGGCCACAGATCTGCCGTGGAATTAAGCTATAGCTGGAGGAGAGCCAGAATCCAATTACATTTTCTGCCTAATGGGTCATAATTTATGCAATGAAGAAGGAGGCAGGGATGGTGGTGGGGGAAAGGGCACTGGGCCTGCGTGGATGTGCCCTGGGAGGGGCTGCTGGGGAATGGGAATGGGGAGGGCAGGGGTGCTGTCCTTCCTCTGGGGTTTAAAACCTTCCTCTGGGGCATAAAACCTTCTTCTCTTGTTTAAAACCTTCCTCTCTTCTTTAAAACCTTCTTCTGGTGTTTAAAACCCTCCTCTCATGTTCAAAACCTTCTTCTCTTGTTTAAAATCTTCCTCTCTTGTTTAAAATCTTCCTCTCTTGTTTTAAACCTTCTTTTGGCGTTTAAACCCCTCCTCTGGTGTTTAAGACCCTCCTCTGGTGTTTAAAACCAGCAGTTCAGATCAGAAAACAGGTGTCACTGTGGACTGTAAATTCAATAAAGGATCCGTGGGGATTGTGAGCGTGGCAAAGGTTTTTTATGCTGGAGGCCACGGCCCTTGTCTAACCGTGCTCCTTCCCTTCCCAGCTTCTCTCCAAGTGGACATTGTTCCAAGCCAGGGGGAGATCAGCGTTGGAGAGTCCAAGTTCTTCTTATGTCAAGGTGCGTGGTGGCTGCAGGGTTATGTTATAAATAACACTGGGGTGATTTATTTGGCTCAGAGTGGGGCACACCCTGCTCTGCTGATGTTTTGCTGTGGGGTCAGTCAGGACCCATGAGCAGCAGGATGAGTTTGGGATCTGTGGGGATTTCTGGGTGCTGATATTTAGCTGTGGGGTCAGTCAGGGCCCGTGAGCAGGATGAATTTGGGATCTGTGGGGTTTGTGGGCGCTGCAGGGCTGTCTCACCATCCCGCCCTCTCCCCACGCAGTGGCAGGGGAGGCCAAGTTCAAGGACATCTCGTGGTTCTCCCCGAACGGGGAGCGGCTGAGCCCCAACCAGCAGCGCATCTCGGTGGTGCGCAACGATGACTTCTCCTCCACCCTCACCATCTACAACGCCAACATCGACGACGCCGGCATCTACAAGTGCGTGGTCAGCAGCCCCGAGGAGGGAGACTCCGAGGCCACCGTCAACGTCAAGATTTTCCGTAAGGAAGCGGCTCCCGGGGGTTTTCCTGTGGGTTTGTGGGGCAGGATTAGGGGGGGGGAGCTGTTGTACCTTCCCAGGGGGAGGTGGGAAGGGAAGGAGGAGGGGGAAAGGGAAAGGGAAGGGAAGGAAAGGAGAGTGGAAAGGAACATGGAAAGAAAAGGAAAATGGAATGGAATGGAATGGAATGGAATGGAATGGAATGGAATGGAATGGAATGGAATGGAATGGAATGGAAAATGGAATGGAAAGGAAAGGAAAGGGAAATGGAATGGAAATGGAATGGAAAGGAAAATGGAAAGGAAAAGAGAATGGAAGGGAAAGGAGGAAGGGAGGAGAAGGAAAAAGGAAAGGAAAATGGAAAGGAGAGGAGAAAGGAAAGGAAAGGGGAAAGGGAAAAGGAAGGGAAAAAGGAAGGGAAAAAGGAAAGGAAAGGGGGTGTTCAGATGCAGTCTTCTCTCTTGGTGTGGAGGGGAAGGTGGGAGTCAGGGTGAATTGGATGGTCAGGGCATCTCCAGCACCCCCACGGCTGAAATCTTTCTGAAGGGCAGCAGAGCGAGGGCTGGGCGGAGAAGGTTCTGGTGCTTCTGGCCAGGGGGAACAGGAGAGGAGCTGCTGCGGGTGGCACACAGCTCTGGTGTGGGGTGAAGAGGGGCCCAGAGTGTCCCAAGGTTTGCAGGGAGCCCTCGGGTGCTGCAGCAGAGCCCGGCCAGCAGCCTCTGCCCCCTTGCAGTGGGCATTATTCAGAGTGGCCGGGAGTGAGGGTGCTGTGGGCAGTGCATCCACTCAGACCTTTATCCTCCCCTGGGAACAAGGACATTTCTGGGGGTTTGGGGGTTTCTCTGCTCCCCTCAGGCTGGAGGCAGGAGCTCCAGGTGTGCTGAGGAAGCTGCAGCGACCTTCTCCTTCCCTTGTTTCCAGAAAAGCTGATGTTCAAGAACGCCCCCACCCCTCAGGAGTTCAAGGAGGGGGACGACGCTGTGATCGTGTGTGACGTGGTCAGCTCCCTGCCCCCCACCATCATCTGGAAGCACAAAGGCAGGGATGTCATCCTAAAAAAGGATGGTAAGGCCGTGGTTCTCGTCCATGCCGGGGTCAGATGTCCATCTCCCTCCCGCACAAAGGGTCACAAGGGGCAGGAGGAGCAGTTTGTGCCTGGCACGAGCCCGTGGGTGTGAATTTAGTTGTCCCAGGTGCTGTGCTTTGCCAGTGGCGGGGCAGTCCTGTTCCCACTGAAATGCCCATCAGGCTTTGGCCCCAGGATCAGCCGAGGAGTGCTGGAAAACAGCACAGATCAAAGGAGTGCCATCAGACAGAAAAGCTGGATGTTGGGACGCCCTCCAGCCTTGAGGAGGAGAAGGGGCTGAAAGCTCCTTGCAAGAACTTCTCCTTTTCTTCCCGAACGCTGCAGGCTGCCGTGGCCAGAGGGGCTGGCAGAGGCCCTGGCTGCAGCTGAGCAGCTTTCCCTGCCCTGGCACACAGGCGGTGAGGCTGGAGCTCTGGGGCAGCAGGGATGAGTCCCGAACTGCTCACTGCCCAACGTGTCTGTGGGAACATTTACCCGTTCATCTCCCTGGGCACAGCCCCACAGCGCTGGGCTGCTCTCCACACACGTTTCCTGCTCAGCACAAGCAGATCCAGCTACAGAGAATCTCCGTTTCACGGTGGGGAGGGAGATTTTATCCCAGCAAGCCCAGGAGGGGCGAGGAGAGGAGCAGCTGGAGCGAGCTCCCGTTCCTTTTGTCCCTTGCAGTGCGGTTCATCGTCCTGTCCAACAACTACCTGCAGATCCGGGGCATCAAGAAGACGGATGAGGGCACCTACAGGTGTGAGGGCAGGATCCTGGCCCGGGGGGAGATCAACTTCAAGGACATCCAGGTCATCGTCAACGGTGAGGGCTCAGAGCAGCACCTCGCCCCGGGCTGCTGCTGGAGGCGCTGCCTCAGCTTCGCCCTGTCCTCTTCCTCGGCTGTGTCCAGGGAAAATGTCCATGGGATGCATGTCCAGTGTCCATGGGATGCATGTCCAGTGTCCTCGGAATGCAGGGAGGGTTTGCCAGGAAAGTTCAGGTGTTTGCAGGGTAAAAACACGCCGAGAAACAGAGTGAGGAGCTGAGCTTGGTGGCACTCACAGGTGCCTCTGGCCACCACCCTGAGGGTTTTTTGTGTCTCCCCACCCACTGCCCTTCCTCCCCTGTGCTGGTGGCCTTGGGCACGCCCCAGGCTCCTTGATGGAGCCCTGCAGGGGATGGTGACGGGGTCTGGTGCCATCAGAGATGCACGGGGAGCCTCCCTGTGCCTCACCCCTCCTGTCCTCCCCAGCTCACTGCGCCTTTGTCCCCTTGCAGTGCCTCCCTCGGTGCGGGCCAGGCAGAGCACCATGAATGCCACTGCCAACCTCAGCCAGTCTGTCACCCTGGCCTGTGATGCTGATGGCTTTCCCGAGCCCACCGTCACCTGGACAAAGTAAGTGTGCTCTGTCCTGCTGGGCTCTGCAGAGCCAGGCTGCAGGGATGGGAATGCTCTGACCGGGAGGAGTTGATTTTTCTCCCAAGATTGGCCTCACGATGGGGCTGAAGTCACCTTCTGCTGTGGGTTAGGGCAGGCAGCACAGAGCCCACCCAGGGAGGAGAATCCGAGGGTAAAAACCCCCTTGGCTGAGATGGGAACAGTTTAATAAAGCAAAGCAAGGCAAGGAATTCCCTCAGTGCTCCCCATCATTCAGCCAGGTGAGCTGTGTCCCCTCCCAGCTTCCTGCATTTCCCTGTTCGGCAGTGATTCCCACTCCAGGGACACAGTCCTTGGAATTCTGCAGCCTTTGGTGAGGGTTAGGAGCACAGACTGACGTGGGGAGGCTGGTGGCCGCTTGGAGCGGTGCCTTGGCACGCACGGGGCCACCTTTGGTGGGGTTACAGCTCTGTGGGGTGCCAGGAGCCCTGGGGCCAGGAAGGGTTGGGAATAGGTCTCAGGGTGAGCTCTGAGCCCCTGGGGAGAGGAGAAGGTGCTGGTCCCTGTCGGCACCAGGAGCTGCAGTGTGACCATGGCCTGAAGCAGCCTTGGGTGGCTCCTTTGTGCCCCCAGGGATGGAGAGCCCGTGGAGGAGGTGGAGGACGAGGACAAATACAGCTTCAACTACGACGGCTCGGAGCTGGTGATCCACGGGGTGGACAAGGGCGACGAGGCCGAGTACATCTGCATCGCTGAGAACAAGGCTGGCGAGGCCGACGCCACCATCCACCTCAAAGTCTTTGGTAACCGGCCCTGACAGCCCAGCTGGGCGCTGGTGACACTGAGGGCACCTGGGGCAGTGTCCTGGGGGCACACTTTGCCTCCCAGGGGGATCCCGTTGGGAGGTTTCCTCCCAAATTTGCCCCAGCCCAGGACAGGGAGCTGCTTATCCCAGTTGATGCCTGCTGGGGCTGATCCCCAGCTGCCCCTCTGTGCGTGGGGAGGGGAAACTCACCCAGCTCCTCTCTGCTAAAACACAGGCAGGGCTGGGGGGTCAGACCCACAGGCGGCTGGAAATACCCTCCAGCCTGAATCCTGACCCACCGAAATGAGCTTTAGCACTTGAGGGGGGCTCGCTGCAACCTGGGCAGGGAGGTGAGCTCCACCCCGGCACGGTGTGGGTGACCTCAGGCTCGGAGCAGTGAATCAGGAGCTCTCCTTTCCCCCAGGAATCTGGAAGCGTTCAGGGATCTGGAATTCTCTCCCTGCCTTGTGTGCAGCCACCCGACAAAGCTGCTTAGCAGAGGGCTGATTTGGGGCAGGGAGGTGGAACAGGGAGCTGGTAATCGCGGGGGCCGAGCGTTTGTTCCCTCCGAAATGGGTCCTCTCAGCTGTGAGATGAGCAGAAGGGCTTTTTCAGGTCTTCATTTCTGCCAGGAGGTGCCCTGGTGGAAGTCCCTGTGCTCCTTGCCCAGCTGGCAGTGAGTTGCCCCAGCTCTCCCCAGGGCTGCTGGTGACAGCGACGAGCTTCACCCTGAGCCCCACCCGAGCCCAGGCTCCTTTTCCTTCCCCTGCCCAGCCAAGCCCAAGATCACCTACGTGGAGAACAAGACAGCCATGGAGCTGGAGGATCAGATCACGCTGACCTGCGAGGCCTCGGGGGACCCCATCCCCTCCATCACCTGGAGAACCTCCACCAGGAACATCAGCAACGAGGAGAAGGTACAGCCCTTCCCCAGCCCCCGGGGTCCTGGGCTCAGCACAGCTCCTGGCCCTGGCCTGGAATTGCATGTGGATGCACGTGGAGCTGCTGCTGCTGCCGTCCCTGCACGGGTCACACCTGGGGCAGGGCCACCCCCTCCTGGGCAGAGCCACCTCGGCTTGGGACAGCTGGGTGGGACACTTGGTAATTCCTCCAGTTCCGAATTGGAGAGACCCTCAGCCCTCTCCAGAGCTGCAGGAAGCCTGTGGGAGGTGGGAATGAGCCCCCTCCCTGTCCGGGATGCAGTGGATCCAAAATGAGCCTGTTCATCCCTCCTCCTCCTCCTCCTCCTCCGTGCTGTCCTCTGACACTGCACATCCCTGAGGCACAAAAGCCTGGCTGCCTTTTGTGCTCACCTGTTCCGTTGATCCCATCAGTGCCATTTTGTTCTTAAAAGGCAAAAATAATTAGCAGTTTGGTTTTTGTTGGTTTTTTTTTTCTTCTTCTTGAGGAAGAGCGCTGGTGTTGTTACTGGGGCCGGCTCCTTTAATGAGGCAAGGTTAGGATGTGCTGCTGTGCTGGGGATGTTTCATCAGCGATCAGGAGGCAGAATTTGGAGCCAGAGAAGGCCTGGACAGAAGCAGGAGTGAGGAGTTGTTGCTAATTAATAATCTCCTAATAACAGGACGCTTCAGGGCTCAGCTGCCTTGGCCATGCCAGAGGTTCTGGCTCAGTGTGGAGGCAGCAGGTGACACTCTCAAAGTCCTGGAGCAACAGAGGTGTCCACTGTCACTTGTCCCCACAGCTGCCGTCCTGCACTGCAGCTCCTAAATGAGCTTTTTTAATTGCCCCCATGACGTCAGCCCCTCCCCACGTTGTCCATGTGTAACTTTATTAATCAGGGTGCCGAAGTTCTCCAGCTTCAGCTCTTTCTTGGCATCTTTTGGATCCCAGGGCCGCTGTGAATCCCTGCAATGTTCAGGGAGAGGTTCCCAGTCCCTGCAGAAGCTGCAGCCTGACTGGGGGAGCTGTTTGGGCAGGATTTGAGGTTATTTATTGCTGCGTTTGTCTCTGTTAGGAGAGCCCTGGGAGGTGCCAAGGGCTCCAGTGCTGCTGGCTCTGGAGTTTGGATCACAGCCGTGGGCAGAGCTGGGGCAGGGAGGAGGAAGGGAAAACTAAGTGAGGTGGTAGCAGAGCCCCCCCACAGCCCAGTGAAGCCATCAGGAGCTCCGTGGCAAAACTGCTAACTGATTTTTGCTGATTTTTGAGACTCTGCTCGACGCTCTCAGGCCGGTGATCGATAGCAAGGGAAATGTTCACACTGTGACACTCTCAGATGGGGGAACAGCCAAGGTTTGAGGTGCTGCCATGTGCTCACGTGCTGCTTCAAACCTTCAGGGCAAACATTCTTCTGTCGCATCCCATGCACTTTCTAGGCTGGATTATTTTGTGTGTGTGCGTGCCTTTTGGTTTGTTTTGTACTTCTCCCATTCTCTCTCTCTTGTGCTCTAAGTTGAGGTGAACGTTTCAGTCGCCCAGAAAATCCCGAGGTCAGAATAGCTCCATAAATATTCTACTACAGATTCTATCAGAATATTTAATTCTATTAAATATTCTCTTACAAATGCATCTATTCAGTTCATTCTCCACTTTCTTCCTCTGGGACAGCACAGGGAAGTGGATGGTCTTTGATGCAGGACAAACAATGCTATTTTAAGAATTACCAAGCCTACTCTTGAATATTTCTGTTATCCAGGTACTTGGATGCTTCTCTCTTGCTTTGTGTTGTCTGCTCTCGTAATCATCCCTCAGTGCAGATTTTTAGGGATGCCTTAACTCCCGTAACATTCTGGAAAACCTACCCTTGAAACCCCCAAAGAAGAAGGAGGTTTTAGTTCAGCCGTGTCTCCTGGCAGATTTTAGGGTGCCCCAGTGTCTGGGAGCTCAGCCCGTGGGGATGGGAGGGAAACACTCTGCAGGCCCTTGGTCCTTTATCCAGAGCTGGATCTCTCCGGGAGCTGCTCTCCCCATTCCCTGGAGGGCAGAGGACCCAGGGAGCATCTTCTCACCCAGGGAGTCAAAGAGCAGAGGAGGGGATCAGCTCTGATCCCTCGCTCCTGCATCCCAAAGAACGCAGTTTAACCTGCGTGCTGCCACTGGGCCTTTCCCCCAGGGCTGCCCCGCGAGGCTCCCTGTTCCTCCAGCAGGAAAATGCAGATTTCTGCCGGGATCGGAGCTGCCTGGCTCAGTTACAGGTGTCCGTGACAGGTGAACCCCATCAGTGCGTTGTTCTGTCCCGCAAACAGCCCAGGCCATCCTTCCTCTGCGTCTCTGGGTTGCTGTTGCTGCCCAGCAGCCTCCCGCAGCTCGCTGCTGTTGGCAGCCAAAGCAAATGGGTGAGTTTTGAATGATTCGGGAATCCGGGGCTGCACGGGGCTCTGGATTCCCCCTCCCTCCCTGCTGGCTGGAGCTGCTCTGTCCCTGCCTTGCTGGGGAAGGGTCAGTCAGGAATTCTCTGGGATGGGGAGTGTGGCTCTGCCTCTTTCCCCATCCTCCTGAGGGCCATTCCAAACTGAGGGTTTGGGAATGGGCATTTTCCCTTCTTCATCTTCCTTTGGGCTGACCCCAAGGGATGAAAGTGTCCCCCTGTGGTGGCACTGCAGAGAGCAGCCAGGAGTGGCAGGGGCCTCACAAGGGAGTTCCTTGGACATAAAAAAGGATTGTTCTGGATTGCTGGGCTGCCTGCTCAGCCTTCAGGCACCCTGTGCACAGCAGGATGGATCCACCTAGAAATGTCCTGGAAGTGTCCCCACCCCTGCAGGGGCTGGTGAGCTGCACCTCAGGCTTCCAGCCACCAACAAACCATTTGCTCTCGGCAGAGGCGTGTTCCTAGGAGGCTGTGTGTCCCATCTGTCGGTTTTCCAGTCTCACAGAAGCCCCCTGGCAGCAGGGCTCTGTTTTTGGTTCTCATCCCCCCGAGCCTCCATCTCCATCCCTGTCGCTCGTGTGTGCTGTGACATCCCCACAGTGTCACTGTGCCAGCGGTGCCATCCTGGCCCTCATCCCTGCAGGTGATTTTTGACTCCCGAGCTGAAGGGGATCAACTGAAGTAACAGACACCAGGAGATACCTGAAATACAAATTATAGGGGTGGGGGGGAGATGGAACGCAGCAACCTGGCTCTTTGTGAGGCACAGGGGACGTGGCCCGTGCCGCTGGTGCCTTTCTCTGAGTGGGAAATCTTGGCTTTAATGTGAGGTTTGGGCACGTTTCTCTGCTCTGGGGCTGTCCCCAGCCCAGCAGGGCCCGGGTGCTGCCCCCCCTGAGCACAGCTGGGGGCTGCCGGCACAGCCTGCATGGAACCAGGGCTCCAAATGCATGATGAGCACATTAATCAGCGTTAATTAATCGGTGCGGGGTGGCCGACGGACCAGGGGCAGAGCACCAGCTCTGCACTCTGCCATTCAGCGGGCAGAGTCACCTCCCGAGCACCAGGTGTGTAGGAAAGGTGAGCTGTGACCAAGGAAACAGTCACTGCCATGTCATCAATCACTCTGGAGGTGCCATCAGCCTCTGTTTCGTCATGTAAAGACCAATTAGAGGCTGTGAAATGGTGATGGCGAACCCAAATTGCTGGGCAAGGGAAGCTGTGATCCCCCCACACACACAAACAGGAGATGAGCACCTCGGAGCCTGCATGTGCACACAGCTCATCGTGCTGCGAGCGCTGGTACCTGAAAGCAACCTTTGATAAACTCTTATTGCTTTTTTTCTGTTGTTCTTGTCGTGTTCTATATCTGTTCTCTCCAGGCTTCGTGGACCCGGCCCGAGAAACAAGAGGTATCAGATTACCAGACCTTTAGCAAACTCCTTAGGTCGTTGGTTTTTGGTTTCTCTTCTAAGCATCACGGATTAACAAATCTCTAGCGCAGTAACCGACTAAACCAGCCTTAATCTGACCCAGTTAAATACCAACACGTAAAAGAAGCAGCTTCTAGAGGTAGAAATTGCCTGGCGTGTAGTGATGCACTTTTTTTTTTTGGATGAGCAAAGTAGCTGTGTTGGGAGTGAGGAACTCTGCCTGTCACTTCAAAATTCAAGAAAAGGCGATTAAAATTAAAAGCCCATGTAAAACGCTGTTTTCACCATTCTTTTGCCGTGCTGCCAGTGTGAATCATCCTCTCTTTGAGAGAGGGGAGAATTAACACCAACCTGTATTTTGGGAAAGTCGTTTTTCCCCGGGGAAGCCTCCTCTGCTCCAGCCAACTCACCTATTTGCTCATGGCACTCCTTCAGTTTGACCTTCTCTTTAAAGGACACAACTGCATCATGTTCCATTTCCAAGTCAATGCAGAGAAACCTTTCACCGGGGGCATTTCTCCAGAAAAATGCTCCAAATTGCTCAATTATCTTTATTTGTCTTTGATCTGCGAGGGTCAGTGAAGGGGGAGGTGGGATAACGCAGCGGCTGGGGTCGGTGCAAATGGGGTTTTGATTTGATTTCACATTCAGTGCTGTGCTTTAATAATAATAATAATAATAACAATAATAATAACATCAATAATAATGCAGCTGATTTGTAGCACTCTTGCTTCAGAACGGACCAGAAGGAAAGTTCCCAAGCAAATAACAGGGGTCAGGTGGAGAACAGAACGAGCCGTCAGAACTGGGTGACTCGGATTTGTATTTTTAGGGTCAACTTTGTGGAGGCTCTGATTTTTATTTTAAACGATTTTTTTAAGCCATCCTAAATCCCAGGGAGTGAACAAAGTGAAGCTGGAACTTGAGCCCCACCCAGCTGTGTTCCGTGGGGGGGCTGAGGGGTTCCTGCCCATTCTTCCTTCAGAACGATCTGTTGGGTTGTTGTGGCAGCTGGAGGCATCAGATACCCAGAGCAGTTTGCATTGAAGAATTTGGAATTTGAGGAGTTGCATCTCTCCAGGAGTGACATGAATTCCTGTCCCAGCTGTCCCCTCCCTGCCCCCAGAGTTTCCTCTGTGCTCTCCCTGCCCAGCTTCTGATTAATATGAGCACTAATACTATTAAGTTTGCCGTCTCTAAATTTCTTACTGCCTCTGTGCCTTAAAACACCCCAGTGGGGTGCAGGAGATCTCTCTAAAATTGCTTTTAAATTGCTTTGGTGTCGCCTGGGGGCTTTAAGCAGTGGATTCCAGCAGCGGGATGAAGGTCAGGGAACGTTTGGCGTTGAGTACTTCACTTTTACTGAAGGAATTTCGGGTGAGGAGGTGAAGTCAGGCCTGGCAGCATCTCTGGGTGCCCTCAGTCCCAGTCCAAACTGGGGACGCCCCTCTGGGTGCAGCCTCAGGAATATTTGGGGCTGCAGTTAAATACAAATATCAAACCCTGCACGGAGCAAGGAGAGACCCCTCATCTTCCTCCAGTGGGATTCCTGCCTGGGGTGGGGATTTTCGGGGGGTTTGTGGGGATGTGGGTGAGGAGGAGACAGCACTGGGCAGAATTCTGCCTGGATGCTGGTTTGGGAAAGGCCTGGGAGCTCCAGAAGGTGCAGGGAAGGGGATAAATGTGGTTTGTGTGTCTCTGCTGTCCTCCTTTGGCCCGGGGCTGTTGAGCTCTTGCCCAGCTTGCCCAGCTGTGCCCCAGGGCATGGCCAGAATTTGGGGGGAAGCCCCTGCAGTAGCTGAGGATGAACGGCAATAATTGGCCATACAGGGAACATCCTGCGCTGTTCTGAGCGTGGTTCACTCACTGCCCGTGGCCCTGAGCTGCTCCCCCAGCACCAGGGAACGTTTTGTTAGCCCGGATCCTTGCAGTCGGGGACATTTGAGGAGAAGGGTTCCAGATGTCGACATCTGGCTCCCAAATTCCTGCCTGTCCTGTCTCCCAACACCCAGAGCCCCTGAGGGGCTGCAGCAGGGAGACAGAAACCTTGTGATGTGCTTTCTTGGGGAGGCATTCTTCTTCTCCTTTGATGCTTTTCCTGATCTCTCTTTTTCTTCCCTTACGCCTTTTTGCTTTAAAAACCAGAGCTTCATCTTCAGAACCAGCTGCATTGCCCACGAAATCATCCCTGACCATGATTTCCTGGCACTCCTTTGTGTTGGCTCTTGAGGAAGTGGGGAGAAAGGCGGGAGACATTTGGGTGTGAAATTGCCTTTTCTAGAACCACCTGTGCTGCTCCTACACCGATGTTTTGTCCCTCACACTCTCCTGCTGAGGTCACAGGGACAAGAATTGAGAACATTCCCCCAGACCTGCAGTCCTGGCAGCCGTGGATCCTGCTGGAAGTGAGCTGGAGGGAAATGAAAGCCAGGCAAAAGGAGAGCAGAGCAGTGCAGGCAGGGCAGGGAGGGAAAAGCAGATTTTGGCTGTGCCATCTGCAGTAGTTCCATGTGAGGCTCTAGGAGAGGATGCCCCCAGCACCGTGGAATGACTGTTCCCAGCAGGACAGGGATGGGTTGGAGCTCAGGGCACTGGCCAGGGACTGCAGCAGGGAAGAGGAGAGGAGAAAACCGCACCTAGCTGTTTGTGTGTCATCCAGAGATACTATTGCTGTGCATTTGAAATGGGCCTGGTGCCCATGAGCTGATACTGGAACTAACTGAGGGGACAAAAGATTTTTACCTGTAGAAACTTTGCCAGTCCCAGGGCCTGAGACTTCAGCTCAGCACAGAGAGAGGCTCCAGGCCCAGAGATCTGACACCTGAGATGGTTTCTGTGCACTTGGCTGCTGGAAATCCTCAGGGCTTTACTCATTTATCAGCACTTGTCCTGTACCTTCCAAGGAAACAGATGCTCCTGGAGAGTGGCAGGAGGCAGCAGCAGGCACAGCCAGGAGGCTGCCAGATCTCCTCTCCTGTGTTTGTGCTGCAAAATCAGCAGGGAGGGGAGGGAGTTGGGGCTTTAGAGCTCCCAGGCTGAGGCAGAAGCAGCAGGAGGGAGAGGGGAGCCCCTGGCTTTGTGTTTTCCTGGATTAGGGGAGGTTTGGTGACAGACTGGAGAGGAAAACCACGCGGGCTGGGGTGGCTGGGTGGGTGCAGCCCCTTGGCAGTCCCCTTGGATTTTACATTCCTTCTCTCTCTGTCAGTGGCATCCCCACACTCCCTTGCGTGTGGGAAATGGTTCTGGAGTTTTCTTGAGGCAGGGCTGTCTCTGGAGGTGTTCTTGCCCTTTTCCCTGCACTTTCCTCTCTTTGGGTGCCACGTTCAGGTGAAAGTTCTGAGCTTCCTTTTTTGCCTGATCCAACTCTGTGTTCCCATACAGACTAAACACAGTTGGTGAATAGGAACGACACCTCTCTGATCCCCTTGGTTAAACCAGAGAAACAGCAAAACACCACCTGGAGAAAGATGGTTTTGAGACAGGAGAGTTGTTTGCCAGGATTGTTTGGAGAAGAAACTTTCTTGAGAAAATTTTTCCTTGGGGAAACATCAGCAGCTGCCAGCAGGCTAAAAATCTCTCAGACCCAGAAATACCGGGCCCACACAAGCCCTCACCCTAAATCTTGCCCCATGTGCATTACTATATATTAAAACCTTAAATACTAAGTTTTGCACCCTGTGACACCACACACTTTCATTTAAACTCCACACCCACAGTCCCAGTGCTGTCACTCAATTTTGGGAGCCTGTTCCACGGCCTCAGGTCGATGCAGTGTTTGCCTGGGGGTCAGCACCAGTTGTTGCAATAGGACACGAAATAAAGGTGCTTGACTCCAGTCAGGAGGTGGCAGAAATCAGAAGGTTTATTTACAATTCATTCAGCCCTTTTATAACACGCTGGGCTAAAAAGTCACGTTATTGTCCATAGGGCTGACACCTCTCCCCTTGGCTCAGGAACAGAAATAGCAAAGAGCACCTGCTGCCATGGGAAAGGAACATTGTCTACACAAGGTCGTTTCGGGAAAAAGAAAAACCGCCGAAAAGTTCCCCTTGGGAAGAGCTCCGAAAACACGGAGCCCACACCAGTTAGCACAGGAAGCCCAAAACCCCCGGCTCCCGAGAGGTGCCATCCCCTTGGGGCTGCCCCGAGGGGGCTCAGGGGGCCCTGACTGTGCTGTGCTCTGTGCAGACGCTGGACGGGCGGATCGTGGTGCGCAGCCACGCGCGCGTCTCCTCGCTGACGCTCAAGGACATCCAGTACACGGACGCCGGCGAGTACGTGTGCACGGCCAGCAACACCATCGGCCAGGACTCGCAGGCCATGTACCTGGAGGTGCAGTGTAAGTGCCCTGGGGGGGCTGGTTTGGGGCTGGTTTGTCTGGAGGTGCAGTGTCAGTGGTTTGTTTAGGGGTGCAGTGTCAGTGGTTTGTTTGGGGCTGGTTTATTGTCTGGAGGTGCAGTGTCAGTGGTTTGTTTGGGGCTGGTTTATTACCTGGAGGTGCAGTGTCAGCGGCCTGAGGGTTTGTTTGGGGCTGGTTTATTCCCCGTTCCCTCCCTGCGTGCTGAGGGTGAGGCTGTGGAAGCAGCTCAGGCTGGTAGCAGTCTCTGTGTGAGATGTTGCTGAGCAGGTTTTCTCCTCGTGCCCTTCAGCAGAAGCCATTCCCCACCCCCTGGAGGAGAGGACAGTTCCCATTGCCAATATTAGATTCCTGCGTTCAGGTGGACTCCAGCCAAGGGATGCTCACAGCGAGGCTGCTCTGGGAGCTTGGCTGGCTCCAATTGCCGCCCCAAATGTGTCTTTCAGATGCCCCCAAGCTGCAGGGCCCTGTGGCCGTGTACACCTGGGAAGGAAACCAAGTGAACATCACCTGTGAGGTGTTTGCCTACCCCAGTGCTGTCATCTCCTGGTTCCGGGACGGGCAGCTCCTGCCCAGCTCCAACTACAGCAACATCAAGATCTACAACACGCCCTCGGCAAGTTACCTGGAGGTGAGGAGAAGCCAGGAGGGCTCGGTGCCATCAAAGGAGTGATGCTGAAGGAATTCAGTCTTGTCCTCGTGGTAGAAATGAAGTCTGGGTGGTGTTTTTGGCATATAAATTCTGAGGGAATCGGGTCGTAGAAGGAAATCAGGAAATGGAAGGTGAAGAAAAGCAGGGAACAGAGGACACAGCCCCTGCTTGCCTCTGCCTTTTGCCCACTGCAGTTCTCGCCCCATGGACAGCCCTGGGAGCACAAACACCTGGGGTTCATTGGGCCTTCTCCCCGGCTAAATCCAGGGTGCCTTGGCAGAGTGAAGAGGGCTCTGTGGTCCCAGCCTGAGCCTTCCTTCCCCCCACAGGTGACCCCAGACTCGGAGAACGACTTTGGGAACTACAACTGCACGGCCGTGAACCGCATCGGGCAGGAGTCCTCCGAGTTCATCCTGGTGCAGGCAGGTGAGCAGGTGACAGCAGGTGACGCAGTGGCCCTGCTTGGCTGGTTCGTGTTGCAGGAGAGCAGCTTCTGCCTTCCTGGAGGCTGTTCACGGATTTCCTGCTGGGCTGGAGCTGCTCAGCATCTCTGTTCCCTTGTTTCTCCAGGGGCTTGTTCCTTCCTGTGCTCCCGGTGCGCTTTGGCACAGCTGAGATCTTTGTGCACCCCAAAGCAGCCAAAGCCCTCTGGGAGCAGCTGGGATGCAGGATCTGAGCCCCAGAGCTGTGCCGGCCCCTGCAGGGGCTCCAGGGCTGCCACAGGGCGGGTTTGGGAAAGGCTGAGCTCTGCACTGCAGTGCCCTGTGCAGGGACACTGGGCACAGAGGGGCACTCAGGACACTTCTGCTGCACTGCCCTGCTTGGAGAAGGGACTGGGACGCTCCAGCCTCTTTGAGAGGAGACAGAATTAAGATCTGTGCACTAATTAACATCTTGAAAAGCTGCCTGCACGCTCTCCAAGCCCCAGCCCTACCCTCGTCCTGTACGAAGCTGTTGGACGTGTCCAGCTGCCACCGCGGCTCCTGTGCCAGCCGCTGTGTCTGTGTCTCACTGCCGCTGTCCCTTGTCCCCAGACACGCCCTCCTCGCCCTCCATCGGCAGGGTGGAGCCCTATTCCAGCAGTGCCCAGGTGGAGTTTGACGAGCCCGAGGCCACGGGCGGGGTGCCCATCCTCAGGTACAAGGCGGAGTGGAGGGCCCTGGGCGAGGGCGACTGGCACTCGCGGCTCTACGACGCCAAGGAAGGTAGGAGTGACAAAAATCCTGCTCCCTTCCCCACCAGCACTGAAAATAAAATCAGCTTTCCTGTATGGAACAGCCAGGGAGGGTGGGGGGTTCAGGCTGGACGCCCCAGATAAGTTTTTCAACGTTTGCTGTGAGTGGAATTTTCAACTGGAAACGAGGGTTGGGCTTTGCTGAGAGCTCTGTCTGAGCAAGGTGAAGAACCCTGTGCTTGGAATAATTGTTTTCACTCGCTGCTTCCCACAGGAGGCTTTTGAACCCTCATCTGTCACCCCTTGGTCCCCCTTGGAAAATAAACTCTGCTATTCCAGCAGCAAACCTGTCTTGTTGAAGTGATCTATAGCGGCGCTCGCTGCATACAATCCATCCTGGAGTCAAATAAAGCAGAAGAACTTTGATTTGGGGAGGGCTGCGGAAGGGACAGTTCTGCTCCAGAGCTGAATCTTTCACCGCCAATCCCGTGTGGAGCTGAAATTCTTATTTTAGTTCCCCACTGGAGTGGTGTGATCCCAGCCAGAGTCAGTTCATTTGGCCCTTTTCTCCCTGCGTGGGGAAAACAAAGTTTGTCCGTTTCTTTCTTTGAATCCTGAGCTTCCCTTTGCTTTTTTTTCCCCCCCAGCCAACGTGGAGGGGACGGTGACCATCACGGGGCTGAAGCCTGAGACCACCTATGCAGTGAGGCTGTCAGCTGTCAATGGCAAGGGCGTGGGGGAGCTCAGCCTGCCCGCCGAGTTCAAGACACAGCCAGTCCGTAAGTCCAGCCTCCCCTGCCCCTCCCTCCTGGGCTCTCTGCCGTGCATGGATCTCACCTTCTCTCTCTCACAGACCTCGCTGCTCCCTCTGTTTCCTCTGTGCTTTTGGGGTTGGAGTGAGTTTTGTTGATGGTTCAGGATCTTCTTGGCTTGGCAGAGGAGTTGTGTGACTTGCACCGGTTGCTGTTTCCGGTTTGACCTTGGTGTTGGCAAAGAGGAGGGGCACTGGAAAGGAGAATTTCAGTGAGAAAAAGGGTTTTGGTCACAGAGTGTGATGTCACTGTCACAGGGCTGGTTTGTTCTCCAGTTTAAGGTGTTCGGCACAGGGCTGGCCTGGGGTTGTGGAATGCTCTCTCCTGCTTTGAGATGCCTGTGCAGCCCAGAGGGGCTTCCATGGATTCCTCGGCTCTGCCTGGGCCATTTCCATGTCCTGCTGTGGCCCAGCACTGTCCTCCTGTTCCAGGGAAGAGTGAAACCCCTGGGAGCTCCTCCAGGTGGGAAGGAGAGAAAGAGGAAAGCGACTAAGGAGCCGAGTGGGCAGGGGAGATGTGACCAAAGCAGGCAGGGAGAGCTGCTTCTCCCCTGGTTCCTTCCCTTCCTTTTCCTCCTGCACTCAGCCCTGGATGTTGTTCCCAGCCCTCTGCTGCAATTCTCTCTCCAGACCCTCTGCCGGACCCAGGGCTGCCCACCTGAGCATGTCTGGAGCCCCCTGAGCTGTGCCCAGGCTCCACTTTGCACCTTCTGCCCATCCCTGCTGGGCAGGGCACGCCTGGGATGGTGATTTTCCGGCTCCGTATTCTCTGTCTCCTCACATCTTCTATTTGATCATTTATTTCTTCATTTATATATATATTTTTTTGTTGTGTGTGTGTGTCTATCTCCCGTCTTTTTATTTCGTTTTTTGGTCTGTGTCCCATCCATGGATACACTGCAGGCATCCCTCACCCACGTAAGTGCTCTCTGCATTTCTTTTCACTCTCTCTTTGTGTTTTTTTAGAGTGTTCCTCTAACACCCAGAACTTTTCAGCTTTTAATTTTTAGTGCCTTTTTCCCTCTCAGGGGCTTTAGGTTCGGAGTAACTGGTAGTGTCCATTTCCTAACAACACTGACTCTGGAGTAGCCACTCTGCTCTTTTTTAGACCAGAATTAGGGTTAACTCTTAGTCTGTGCTCTCCAGCATGCAGTTAAAGTATTTAATGTAGTGATTATCTAATAATAATAATAATAAAAATAAAAATAATAATGGTTAGCTTGTTGACTCAGAGTGGAGTAGTGGAAGGCTTCGTATTTATGAATCCATTAAAAACTGTTCAATTTTAATGATACTGAGATAATTCAGGGGAATCAATTCCGCCAAATTGCAGATCTGGCTTAGACCAGAGCCAACCAAAAGCTTCAAAATTTTGAGTATCTCCACAGTTTTCAAAGGACAAAACTGAAGGAAAAAAAAAATCAATTTTTTTTTTCTCTTCTCACTGATGATTTTTCCCACTGGACAGTCTTCCAGCACTTGTGTAGATTGTGTGATTAAATAAATAAACCTCCTACTAAATTTAAAAAGAAAGGCACGTTCCCCTCTTCCCCATGCAAAATGAGTGGGGAATGTGATGGATCGGTGTAATTGTGGGTGAAGTTCTGAGATGGCTGCACAGCTTTGTGCCTTTCCAATCAAAACTGATCAATGGAGCTAAAAACCCTCTTTATCCCACTGAGCATTATTCCATTTATCAGTGCACCCCTGTGGGGAGCTGCTGTTATTCCCAGGATTACAAGGAGAAGCTCGCAGAAGCTGCTGTCACGTTCTCTGAGATTCCTGGAGTGAAAAAAGGGAGAGGATTTTAAAAATGCTTTCATTTTGCACCCAAATTTTGAGCCGCGCTTGTGCCGTCTCCCCTTTGGGGTTGCACCGGAGAAAAGCTTGGATTTGGTGGAGCAGGGAGGGGAAGGGCTGGACGGATGGACAGCAGGACTGCAGCGGTTTGGGAGCCGCCTGGGAGGCGTTTCCAGGGCATTTGTGCACTCCGGGCTGGTTTGGAGCCCGTTAATTCCAGCAGCAGTGATGGCATGAGGGGGGTCAGGGCTGGAGCTCGGCTGAGGATTGGGGCCCCTCTGAACTGGAGGAGAGGAGCAGAGAGCAGGGCTGGGGATCCTCAGGGAAAATCCAGTTGGGAAAAGGGGAAAGGGAACATGGGAAAGGAACATGGAAAAGGAGAAGGAACATGGAAAAGGAAAGGGAGCATGAAAAGCTCTGTGGCAGCCCCAGCCCTGCCTGCCCAGCCCCAGGGCCATCACCTGGGCACAGGGAGGTGGCTGTGCAGAACATTCCAGCACTCCTGGACCGGAGGTTTTGGCCTTATTTTAAATTTATTTTCCTGTGGCAGTGGGCTGTCAGTCGCTCTGTGCCCCCCAGCTGCAGGGTAAGTGGCAGTTCTTCCTCCTTTAACTCATTTTTCGTTTACAAATCCGTCCTGCTCTGCCTGGCTCTGCAGCTGGGAGCATCCTGGGCTTTGTGTCCCCCAGTCCCCTCTGCTCCTTTCCAGAGGAAATGGCACCACAAAAATGCCTTTTTTTCCGTCTCTGCTGGAATTCCAGTCACCTCTCTGTGGGCAGAGTCACAGGCAGGAAGGAGTTTTGTCCCCTCAAGTGTGATTTGAAGGTCACAGAGATGTTTCTGGAGCTTTGCAGCTCAGATTAACCAAAGCCACTTGTTTTCCTTGCCCTATTATTTGAAGTTTCTGTCTGAATGTACAACCTGACACAATTTTTAATGCCCGCTGGGATAAGCCTGAAGTCACTTTGATTTATTTAATTTCCCTCAGTAAGAAAAAGAAGCCTCTGTCTATCTTAGAGGGCCTCTCCATGAGGTAATTAGTGATAATTATGGATATTCCAGTGGCACAGATGAGAATTCTGGAGGTTGGCAGAGTGTCTGAGTTGACCTGGGTTTGTATTTTCATTTTAACCGTTTGCTGCTTGTCTTCATCTCCTTTTCTTTACAAGAAGAAGGCCAGGGGAGCAGGGCTGGGAACCCCGAAATGTCCAACCCCGAGGGCCTGTGTGGGGCTGGTGCCAAAATATCTCCATGTACAAACCCCCAGGCCCACCAACCCCACTGAAACCACCCCCCACGTTCCAAATCCCCTCGTCTCCTGGCCTCTGGCGGCGTTTTGCAGGACTTTGCTCACCTGATTTCTCTCTCTCCAGCCAGTGCTGCTGCCCCCAGCTCCCGTTTAGCAGACAGTGAGTATGCCAGGGGCGTTTGCTGCTGTGTGCTCTGCATGGTCTCCTCACACAGTGTGCTGCTGTTCTAACCGCCCTGGAGGGTTTTTCCCCCTCCAAAATCTCTCTCCCTGGAGCTGCTCTGCAGCTTCCCAAGGTCTGATTTACCCTTTTCAGGTCCCTGCCTGTTGGAGGCGCGGAATTCTTTTTGGTTTCAAAGGTTTTGTGGGGGCTAACAGAGAATTCCCTCCCAGCTTGTGTCCCTCCTTTTGGAAGCAAAGACATTCCTTGTCCCTGTGCCCGGGCAGTCCTGGTGGCAGTGCTGGCACAGTCTGTGCTCTGGGGAGTGCAGGCTTCTCTCCAGACTCATTTATTTCCCGAGGAGCTGCCCTTTTTTAGGGTTCTTAGCCCTGTTCTCCTCGTCTCTCTGTGCTCCTGGGAGCTGGGAACAAGCAGGGGCTCGGCTCTCCTCAGGGGTTGCCCCTGGGGGCCTCCCAAATATCCCATTAATGGGCAGAAGGAGGCGAGAACGGGGATTTGGAGCTTCAGAACTCTTGAGGGTGAAGGAAGTCCCTGTGCCCTGGAGGGCCCTGGGGCTGCCAGGACCCCCCATCCCTGCAGGCAGCGCTTGGGGAGCAGCACAGGGCAGGAATCCTGCAGGATCTCCCTGTCCCCGGGGCTGGCTGTCACCCTCTGTGTCCCTGCTGTCCCCCTGACTGTGCCCTGTCCATCCTTGTGTTTCCATAGCAACTTCTCCTCCTGCTGCTGCATCCCCGAGCTCCACAGCACAGAGTGAGTACCTGGGAGCTGCTGGCCCTGCCCTGGGGGATCCCCGGGCAGCGTTTGGTGTCTGGGGGCAGCAGTTTGCTGTGTGAGCATGTTCCATCCCAGCACGCTGCCCTTCTCCCCCTCGCTCTGCCAAATGGGAGTTAAAGATTCAGGAAAAGCCCAGAGAGGGAGAGGAAGAGGAGTAACTGGCGCTGTTTTACTTCGAGACTTCGAGTTCTAGGAGGTTGAAAATGACTCTTTCTGGTTCTGGGATGTGTCTTTTTGTAATACTGTTTTACACAGACCAGTTTGATCGGCGACTCAAAGACAAACCTCTTCACTCACACTGGTCAGAGCAGAGGGACATCAAGGAGTCCCTCCTAGGGAAAGGAACGGAAAACAAAGTTATTGCCGTTTCCAAAAACTCTTCTCCTGTTTACAGAGAATTCTTTGGGAGAAGAATTTCAGAAAACCAAAGCACCTCAGGCACAGAACCAGGATTACACGTAACCCCCCCAAGAAACGATCCTTTCCGGAAAGAAAGTTTTCCTTTTGCATTCCCCCCGTTTTAGTGTTAAAGCTGCCTTTGCAAAAGGGATTGAATAATTCTCTGGCTGCCCTGCCTTGCCCTGTTTGCAGTGGATATAGGGAGATGCAGTTGCTATTCAAATTAGGGATGTTGGATGCTGGAAGAAAATGCAAATGAGGAGGTAGAATATCCTGCAGGGGAGATCCCAGGGCCCTGCTTGCCTTAAAAGAGGCCTCAGGCTGCCACAAAACTCCATATCTGCGTTGGGGAGTTGAATTCAGACCCCTTTGCTGGTTGGGTGGTCAAGGGAGAAGAAAACAGTCAGTGGAGATCTGGATTTACCTGGTGCATGTGTGTGTTTTGGCTAACTAATGATCTCTGCAAAGCCAAATGCTCGTCCTGTGATTTGCAGTGATAAAAAGTGTGCGAGGTGACTGAGGGGTTCACCTGAGCTGGGTTAGAAATGCTTTTCTGAGTGCAGAACACTAAAAGCATGAAGTGTGGGATGATCCTGGGCCTTGGGATGGAGGGAGAGTATGGCCAGTCAAAGGAATCTTTAATTAATTATAATTAATAATGCATTTATGACTGGCATGTTTCATGGTCTTACACGTGGCTCTAAATGTCCTGTGTCTGCCAGTGGCCACAACCAGCGTGTTCCTTGTGCAGGAATTTCCATTTCTGAAGTGCCAAACCCCAATCCCTGATGCTCTCAGGTGCTGCAGAGGGTTTTGAATTCCCACCAGCCTTGGAGGATGGGCTGGGGAGGGCCAAGGGCAGGGTCTGGAGACGGAAAACGTCGGGTTCGTGTTTTACAGAACAGTTTGTTCTTAAAAAAAAAAAAAAAAAATAGATCTTTAGCCAGAAAAGCTCCTCTAAGAGCTAATTAATGATAAACATTTCCCCCAGTTCTGTTGGCCTGGGGGTTGTGTGTGGAGGAGGAGGAGGAGGAGGGTGAGTCCCCTGCCCTGGAGCTGGGGCTGTGAGCAGGAGCAGCGCTGTTATTTGTGTGTACACTGCGCTCATGCAAATGGAGCCCGCATTGGTATGCTGGGCCGTGCTGCCGCCTGTGAAAATGAGAAATTCAGCAGCACGGAAAGGGCACTGGCACGGGGCAGATGCTCCTCCAGCTCTGCATCATTTAATTACTGCTGCTGCTGGGGATGATCTGTGCTCTCCCCTGGCCTCACCTCGGGGCTGCAGCGAGTGAAACCAGCAGCAATTAGGGAATGAGAGCAGCTCTGTGCACCCCGGGGGCGGGGATGGAAACCTAATGAGGCTGCAGGGGTCTCTTTCCTGCCTTTTTGGGGTTTGGGCTCAGCGGGATCACTGCCATGTGGGGGGAGATGTCTGTAGGCATGGAGGAGGTTTAGGAATGTCTCTCCTTGGATTTAACCCTCTGAGGTTGCTCCAGGAAACGGTTCTGTTCCAGTTTTGACGTTTTTCTTGCAGCCCCCTCCACTCTGGGACCTGTTTTGCCTTGCAGTGGCTGAGCTCCCCTGAGAAGGGATTTTTTTTCAGGTTGGACGGGGCTTGGAGCAGCCTGGTCTGGTGGAACATGCTCCTGCCTAGGAGTGGAAAATCTTCATGGTTCCTTCCAACCCAAACCATTTTATTCTCTTTATGCTGCTAACTCTGCCCTTGATCTTTACCTGAAGCTCCTCTCAGGAGGACAGGCAGCCTCTCCTGCCTGGTTTGAAATCTCAGGTTATATCGGGCTGGCTGGAGTCTGGGGAGATGTTTCTCCCCGACCAGAAGACACGGATTTTCCTTGCAGGCAATCCCTCAGTAACCCTTAAACCTCCCCCCCTCACAGTGCCCGGAGTTCTGTGTTTAAAGAGAATGGATTGAGAGCTTGGCTGGAACAAATGGATTTTACATTTTGTGCCATCAGTTTTTTCCCCCCCGTAATGGTCTGTCCTCAGTCTTGTCAGAGACAAGCGCCCAAAAGATTAAGGGTTTAATTCTCTATACATCAAATTAACGGGGAACCACCGGAGCCCTGTGGAGGAGCCTCATTAGGATGAGACAGAGGCACGAGCGTGAGAGACGCGACTTGTGGAGTGATTTGGGACGGGAATGTGGGCTCAGTGCTCTGCCCCGGGCTGGCAGCTGGTGTTCCCCTCATTCCCTGCCTCTCTCCCTGCACTCCTCCCTCTCTCCCAGCAGCTGCTGCCCTCCCTGGCCCCGCTGGTGATGGATCCTGTGCTGGCAGAGCCCCTCGGTGTCACTGCCCATGGCTCCCACCCTCCCCAATCCAGCCACGGCTCCCGGAGGGAGAACTCTCCTTGGGCACCGCAGCAGGATTTTCCCTTTGCAGCTGTTGTTCAGGAGCACGTCTGTGCTGCGGAGGGAGCACACCCCGCCGTGGGGTGCCGAGGTCTGCCCTCCTTTCTCCTCCGCTGCCTCGCGATAACGATATTCCCTTTTTCTTCCCAGCAGTTTTGTGGATTCCTGCAGCACTCCTGGCACACGCTCCAGTGATTTTTGTCCCTTTTGTTCTTTGTATGACTAAGCAGTGACGCAGCTGTGCCTAACACAAGGCCGTAACTCAGTGCTTTCTGTGGTTTAATATTCTTATTTTCCAGGCGGTTTTACTGTTCCCCCCCCCGCCCCGGTGTTTCTGATATATGCTGGCTAATTTAATTTTGCTCCTATTTTTTATTTACTCTGTAATTCTGTTGTTGATTTTTTTTCCCTTGCCCATTGTTTACATCAGTTTTTTAATTTTTTTGTATTTTCCATGTGACCTCCTCCACTTTCCTTTCAACCAAAACTCATGTGCGTGCGTATCATGTGAATTTGTCATGTGGCTTGCATGGTGCTGATGATGTCGTCCTCGCTGGTGAACAGAAGGTAAAACACTTTGTTCTGATTGGTTGCCTAGATTTTTGGGGTGAGGATTCCCCTCTGGGATCTCCAAATTCCAAAAAAAAAAACCAACAAAAAAACCCAACAAAAATTCCTTTCCCGCCGAGCCTTTTTGGAGGAGTTGCTCGTCACTGTCTGCATGGGAAGAACTCGACTTCAGGTCTCTGCCTTGAGCTGGAAAAAACTTGGAGGGAAAACAGGAAACAAACAAACAAAAAAAAAACCCAAAAAATCGCCTGGCTCAGTCATTTGCTTCTTCATCCTCAGAGCCCAGCAAGGAACTGTCCTGGGAAGGTGCTAAAAAACCTCTGGGGTGAACAGCAAAGGCCAAAATCCTTTTGCCTCTCAGGGAACCAACCGCAGACTGGAATTCGATGGGAAATCAGGGCTGGATTCCGGGAGCACCCTCTGTCCTGTTGCTTTAGCAGCATTTTGACCCTGTAAAATGCACATTCATGTCGAGATACGTGCACACATCCACACTGTACAGGTTCAGTTGTACAGTGGACAAAATAATCCCGAACTCGCTGATGCCTGATTACTTGGAGCGTGTCCCAATTTGATTTAAGAAATTATTTTCTTTTTATTGTGAGTAAAACTGAAGCATAGCTGGAACGAGAGCTGTGTTACGAAATGCTCTCTCTGTACAAAACGCTGTTCTAAAATCCTCTCTCTCTATGAAGTTCTGCATATAAATCCTGTGGAGCAGCACACACAGCGCTCGGAGCTCACACAGTTCTCACCAGGGGTGCTGCTGCACTTCTGCTGCCCGAGCCCCTCGCTCCTGGCAAGGCTTTGACCAGAGCTCAGCTCCCAGGAGCAAACCAAGGAGCCCATGACTGACCCTGGCAGGTGCTGGAGGTGGAATCAGCCTCCAGCCAGGCGTGGGGCGCTGAAGAACAATTCCTGCGATTTTCACACCTTCGCCCTGTGCGCAGTCCCGGGGGGAGGGAGGGGAGCTCCTGCTTTTCTGCTGCCCCAGCCAAAGGAGGAGCTGCGAGAACCAGGGAGGAGTTGGCTCTTATTTACACTCCAGGAGCTCTGGAATCACCTTTTTGTCCGGGGCCACCCCCCCAGGGAAGGATTTAGGCCGGGGATTTGCCAGGAAAACCAAACTAACACCAGTAACCTTCCCACATGAGTGCATGCACAGAAGGGCCCTGTCCCCGGGCTCTGCCCTCCCCGCTGGAACTCCAGGGGGATGGGAGACGTGGCTGTCTCGTTTCTGCACGTTCTGTTTGTGTTCTTCCTCCTGCTGCCGGTGTTTGCTGCCCTCGTGTGTCCCCCCAGCCTGTTCCCTCCCTGGTTTTGCCCCTGCTGGAGCCTCTCCTGGTGTCTCTTCCCAGTCCCGTTCACCTGGTGCTCCAAGGCTGCAGAAATCAGCCCTTTCCTCCTTCCTCTGCTGCAGAATTTCCCACTCCTGCTCTCTGAGCACAGGGAGGGTGCAGGACCTTTCCTTGCTGCCGGCTGGGCGAGGATTGAAGCTCAGTTTAAAGTGCTGAGCTTTCATTTTCTCCTTTCTGCCCAACCTCAAGTTGCTCCTGGTGCTCGTGGCACCCTCTGAAAAACGCAACAAAACCAAGAATTTCCGAAACCCCGCAGACCAGTGGCAGGGCAAGGAAGCACTGAGTAGAAACCAAAGGGTTTTGAGGACACCAGGAAACATTCCCTGCTTCCCTGCAGCAGCAGATGTTTGGTGTGCCGATGCTTTAGCAGGGAGTGGGTGAGAAGTAAATTGGAAAAGTGATGGCTCAGAGCTCTGCCCTCAGCCCCCCTGCCCCCAGCAGGGCTGGGGAGCCATGCAGGCTTTGGCAGCCTGGAGAAAAGTCCTGAAATCCTGGATCAGGCTCACCCTGGGTGCGTGTGGAGCCCAGGGGAGGGACGGCTGGGCTCCCCTGGCGGGGATGGGCTGTCCTGGATCCCCAGCACAGCCAAGGATACACCTGGCACAGCCCCTCTCCCAGGTAAAGCTCCTGCCTGGGGCCTTCTCTCCTTTGCTGAGAGTCCTGGGGGGAAGTTTGGGCACGGCTCAGCCTCAGTCCCTCGGCATCGTCACTGGGAGCACGAGGTCCTGCATCCCTCCTGCACAGGGAGCGTTGTAGTCAGATATTTGGGGATTGAACAGAGGAACTCGGGGCTCTGTGGGGTCCTGGGAGGATTCCCCGGTTTGGGAAAGGCTCTGGGCAGGGTGGCCAGGCTGATTTCTGCCCCGTGTGAGCAGGAGCTGCCCTGGCATGGAGCACCCCCGATGCTGTTGTGCTTTGCAGCCCCCCGTGCATGTCTGAGCATGAGCCCCTTCCCCGAGCTCCTGCTGACCACCTTCTCTCTCCAGCTACTCACCTCTTCACTCACTATAGGGTTGCTGATTCTGCTGGACTAAACCTCTCCCACTAAACTTCTTCCTCCTCTGTTTGACACACTAACCCAGTTTTCATTTTACAGCCCTGTGTCTGGATTGCATCCACCTGCTTGAGACAAATGAAATAAATCCGTGTTTCTGGAGAGAAAACCCTGCTCCACCAGGGCTTGCACTGCTCCACCTGTCGGTTTTCAGCACTTTTTTGAGCGTTCTTTTCTTTGAAGGGAAACGTTTCTCAAAGCAGGAATGAATTTAAACTGTTGGGGGAGGGAGGAGTGAATCAGGAGCTAGAAATTAGGGAATTCAGAGTGAAGAAAAGGAAGAAAAGTTCCAGCAGAGCAGGCAATTAATCATGGGGATGGCTGTGTGTGAAGTACAGCAGCATCTCTGACATTTAAAATCAAGAATAAGCATCTTTTCAAAGGATGTTCCTATTAGTCTCGGTGCTCAATCACTGGGGGAAGAAAAAAAAAACCTGCAGCCTGTGTTAGATGAAAGGTCAGACTCTGTCAGTGCAGTGTTCCCTCAGCGCCGGGAGATCTCTGTGCTCATTCCTGATCATCCCTGAGGCTGGGGGAGCGGGGAAGGGCCGAGGAGATGCTGCTCCTGTCGTGTCCAGCTGCAGGATCTGGGCTCTGCCGGTGGTGGGGGGCTCAGGGCTGCTCCTGGAGCTGCTGTGGGGCACAGGGGACAGAACCAGCATCTGCCCTCTGGCAGCTCTTGGGGACCAGCCAGGACAGTTACTGCAGGGTGACTCCTGCCCCAGTCAACAGCAGGGGCTTTGTGGTGGTGCCTGTCTTCTGGGATTGAGGAAAGCAATATCGCTGCTTGTTTAACTGGCGTGTTCAATATGCCCAGGTGAGGGTGAAGTTTTTGCCTGTTTATTTGTGCTTTAATCCACACCCGTGTCACCTTTTCATGGTCAGTGTGCACTGAGACAGCTGTCCCAGGGTGGAATCCACATCTGGAGCCTCCAGGGGCTGTGGGAGCCTTGCAGTGGGGATAAAGGCAGAGGAAAGGGTTTGGAAAAGCAAGACATAACCTGGAGAAAGGGATTGTTGCCTCTTTACAGCCGTCAGAGGAGTTGCTGTGTTGTTAAACACAAATGTGTGTGTCCCACACTCCCGGGGTGGGATCGAATTCCCCTCTTGGAACAGCACAACCAAACGGAATTCATCTCAAATCACAGTTTCAGCCCGGGTCTTGCAGTTTTCCCATTGGTATTTCCCCAAAAACTGTGCTCATGTTCCTTTGAAAGGGAGGAGGGAGGGGAAAAGGCTTCAAATTCCTTCTGAAGGTGAACCTTCCTCTGGCCACTGAGAAATGCCTGTGCTGTCCGTGAGGAGCTGGGCACAAATCCAGGGGTGTCCATCTGGAATCACACCCTCTGCATTTGGCTTTTGTAGCAGAGCTGCAGGGTGGGATTGGGATCCTGGCCTGGAGGGATTGAGGGGCTGGGCAGGAAAAGCAGTTTGGGAGCGGTGGGTTCAGGGATGGAGTTGTGCCCTGCAGGAGGAAGGGACATTTGGGCTGCACTTGGGGAAATGATTGCCTTTTGCTCCTAAGAATGGTTATTCCAGAGCAGTGAAGGGGTTTCTCTGAATTCCTCTCCAGTCCCAGCAGTGAGGGGATGTGCTCTGGGCCTCTGCTGAGGTATTTGCACGTTCATTTAAGTGGTGCAACAACTCTAAAACCCCTAAAGGGACTCAAAGTGCAGACCTGGGTGTGTGTGGGAGGCACAAGGTCCTTTCCAGAGGTGCTCTTTACATCCCATCCCACAGCAGCTCTTACAACAAAAGCAGCATTTGCAGCAGTGAGGAATTGCTCCTTGCTCTGGGATTTTCCTGGGGGATCTTTCTCACTCTGACTCCATCCCAGCACAGGCAGAAATGGAAATTTTGGTGTTTCAAATGCAAACGTGGCAGATATTCACCTCGGACACACGGTGCCCTCTGTGTCTGGGTCAGCTGATAATAAAGATAATAAATACCGATAATAAAGTTTTATTCCGACTTTTATGAGCGCTTTTTCCTTGATAATGCCTTTTTTTATTATTATTTTTGTTCCCCAATAACCCTGGCTGCCCCGTTGTTGCAGGGGAACCCAGTGCCCCCAAGCTGGAAGGTCACATAGGAGAAGACGGGAACTCCATCAAGGTGAACGTCATCAAGCAGGACGATGGTGGCTCCCCCATCAGACACTACCTGATCAAGTACAAAGCTGTGAGTGTGGGGCTGCCCTGGGCTCTGGGAGGGTTTAGCAGAGAAATCTCTGTCACTCAGCTGGTTTGGGTTTGATGTGAGGGAGAATTTTGGGTTTGATGTGAAGGAGAATTTTGGGTTTGATGTGAAGGAGCACTTTGGCAGGACAGAGGGGTACAGAACTTGCAGCTTTGGAAATAGTTCAGTGCTGGGGCAGACTGAGAGGAAGGGAGTGAGGGGGTTTCTTCTGCTGCTTTGGCATCTCACCCTCTCCGCTCGTGGTTTCAGTGGATCCCAGAATAGCTGGGCTTGGAGGGAGCTCTGGAGATCACGCAGGCCACAGGAAAATGATTGCCTTTTTCTCCTAAAAATGGTTATTCCAGAAGAGTGAAGGGGTTCCTCTGAATTTCCCTCCAGTATCCGCTGGATAACATAACATTGGAAGGTTTTAAATGACATTTGAAGGTTTTAAATGGCATTTGAATGTTTTAAATGACATTTAAAGGTTTTAAAGCTGAAGACATCCCCTGTCCCTCCCCGTGCCAAAGGGGCACGGCCGGGACACGGAAGTTTATTCTGCACCACCTCGTGTCATTGCCACGCAGATTTACATTACTGAAAGCAAGCAAACCACTAAAAGCAGTCAAGCAAATCAGCCTAAGCATAACCTTGGAAGGTTTTAAACGACATGTGAAGGTTCTGAGGCTGAAGGCCCCCCCTGTCCCCCCTGCAGAAGCACTCCTCGGAGTGGAAGCCCGAGATCCGGCTGCCGTCGGGCAGCGACCACGTGATGCTCAAGTCCCTGGACTGGAACGCCGACTACGAGGTCTACGTGGTGGCTGAGAACCAGCAGGGCAAATCCAAGCCTGCCCACTACGCCTTCCGCACCTCGGCGCAGCCCACGGTGATCCCAGGTACCCGTGTGTGCCCCGCCGCGGGCGCTGCTGCCCCGTACCGCCCCACGGCTCCCCTAACGTGCCCCGTAACCCCGGCAGCTCGCTTGCTTCAAGCCCCCCGTGGTCGGTTCCCCTCCCGTGCCGAGCTGAGGGCGGCGGGCATGGCTGTTGTGCATCCCCGTGGCAGGGATGTGGGAGCGCTCCCCTGGCCAATCCCTGCCTGGCTGTTCCCCAGGGGATGGCGGCTCCCGGTGTGGGGTGGGAAAAGCTTGCCGAGAGCACCAGTGGGGTTCCCGTGTGGAGCTCAGACAGATCCTTCAGATCGGCGGCTTTTCACAGGGCAGATTTCCCTTCCTGCTTGTTTGGCCGTCTTTGGAGGAAGAAGGGCATGAGGAGTTGGCAGAGAAGGCCAACTCAGAGAGTGAAAATCCCTCTCCGAGCGTTTTTCCATTCAGATTACCCAATGACAGCAATTTTCGAGCAGCAGCGATTCAACTTTGAGGAAAAAAGAAAAATAACTCCAAAGCTTTAGGATGCTGCTGGAAGCTCTTAAGACAGACTGTACTTATTAGTGTGCTCAGAAAGTGAGGGGTAAGGACAATTTGCTGCAAGAACCAAGCAGAACTCTCAGCTGGGAAACTGGAATCGAGCAGTTTGTGGCAAGCTGTTGAAAGGACAGTCAGGATTTCTTTTACACGTGGGGACAGTTTAAAAAAAAAGGAGGGGCAAAACCCACACAAAGACCCCAAAACCTGAGGGCGGTTTTGCTGGAGCAGCTGTAAATTGGAGTTAAGGGCAGGGACGCTGAGTCAAACCCGCCCTGCACAGCCAGGGTTGGTGCTGCCGGCCCATCCTGAAGGGATTTATTCTGCCTCATGTTTTCTGTTAAAACCAGAGAGTTTCCTTCGGTCCTTCCCCGAGAATTCAGAGCCTACCCTGCCCCCTGTGCCCATCCCTGGCTGCAGGGAACAGTCAGACCCCGTGGCTGAGGCAGCTCACGGTGCTGAGCACGGAAATGGGTGACTTCGGGCTGGAAAAGTGGGGCTGGCAGCGAGGAGGAGGGAGATGGGGCAAAGGAGAGCCTGGGGGTGCTGGACCAGGGCGTAGTCGCGGGTGGGAGGACCCTCGGTAACTCACTAAACAACTCACCCTGTGATGCTCATCCTCAACACCTCTAACCCTCGCTCTGAGCCTTTTCAACCCATGTAACACGTGTGACCTTCTAAAAAGCAGGGAAAGCCCAGTTTGTTCCCAGAGGTGAAACTCCTCCGCCCTCTCTGAAGTTGTCCTTGGCTCAGCTTGGCGTGAAGCGCAGGAGGAGCAGGGGTCTGAGGGATCTGAGGATCCTGTTGCACTTGGAAGAGCAGATTTGGGGTGTGTTCCGGGAGCTGGAATTCAGCTGGTCCTCAGTGCAGTGTCCTTGTGCAGTGGCGTGGTTGTTGCTGGGTCTGTGACTCTTCTCTCCTGGGTTTTTTTTGTCGTTTTGGCCTTCCAAGGTGTTCCCTGGTGCCCAGGCTGAAACGACTGAGGAAAATAATTCCAGGGCCAGGCTGGTTTTCCCTCTGCTGTGCAGCCCCACGGGTTTTATTGCCAGTCTGCAGCAGGGAAGAGGCTCTGTGTGTTCCTTTCCTTTCCTTGTTGTTCCCGTGGCGTTTCTGTGTGTTTTTTGTCTCAGAATGAGCTGGGCAGGACTCAGAGGCAGAGCTGGAGCAGGCATTGCTGTGCCTGGCAGCAGTCACCAGGGTTTCCCTGCAGGAAAATGTGCATTTCTTGTCTGGAGTGCTTTGTTCCCCTCACCTGTGCAGAGTGGCTGGAAGGATCAGGGTGTTATTTCCAGTAATGATGATATTAATAATAATTGGCACGCTGGCACTGGGGTGGTTCCCAAGCAGCCGGGAGGCTGAACGGCAGAGTCAGAGGATTCCTCAGTGCTCCTTGAGGATAATGTGGATTGTTTACCCCGGCTGTGGGGAAGGGCTGGGGCAGGCAGGTGGATTCTCTGCTGCACCAAAGCTGTTCTTGTTTTCCTTTTTTCCCCGTTGAAGGCAGCGTTGTGCTCTCCAGCTCCAGTCACCATTTCCCTGTCTCTCGCTGAGCCCCTTCTGTCCCATCATTTTTAATCTCATTTGCTTGCAAACCCCCACCCTTGGACCCTGCCTCGTCCCCTGCTCTGCAGCTTTGGGCTTTGCTGAGCTTCTGCCCCTTCTTGTGCTGAATGTGCTGCTCCTTGAGCCCTGAGCCATTTTAATTTACGAGATTAAAGAAACCTTTGATTCTTACGTTTTCTGGATTTATGACCTAATTTTTTTTATCTATTTTTCTCTCTCTTTCTCTCTCTCTCTCTTTCTCTTTTTCTTTCTTTTTTTTTTTTTTCCTTCCTCTCTTCCTTTCTTTCCCTGCCCTCTCCCTTTTCCCTCCCCCCCCCCAATTCCTTTCCTATGTCTGTCATCCATGGTCACCTTGGATCTCACGGGGAACATCCACGCTTGCCACATGCACCAAATTTGTTTTTAAAACAACCACATTCCCCCCTCCTGGGAACCATTGTCTGGCACCTGCAGCGACCTTGGGAAGTCCATCAGCGTCGTCCTCCTTTGTCTCATTGCTTCTCTCTGCAGTGACTCTGCTCTTGCTCTGTTAGAAACTTAAGCAAAACAAAACAAAACAAAAGAGTCAAATAAAGCAATATTTGCTTGGGAAGGCCTGGGTCCCACCAAGGTGTGAAAGGAGATAACTTTGCTTCAGAGGATCGTGTCAGTTCAGAGGAAAAAAAAAAAAAAAAAGAAACAAACACAGAACACTTTAAAAAAATGTTTAATTTGAAAGAGTCAGTATTTTGTAACAAGGAAAAAGAAAGGTTTAAGCCAAGTTTTTTTTTTTTCTCTTCAACAATTTTTTTTTTTGTTACTTGTAATGAATTTGCCCTTTTAAATGGATGTAAAGAAAGATTTTTTTTTTTTTGGTGTTGTTTGCTTGCTGTTTTCATCAAAGGAAGGTGCAATGTTGAAAGCCTTTAAGATCCTGCTTTTGACTGATTTCTCTGCACATCATCTGGTGCTGATCTTGTGCAAAAGGAGGCCCGGTCCACACCCCCAAACCCAGAGACTGTAAAAAAGCAAGAGAAGATTTGTCAGAGACCGTCCTGCCGATTGCCCAGACGTCTCTGGGGGGGCTTTTTGCATGTGGATTCAAATGCCTGGAAGGTTTTTGCTGCCCTGCTGCTCTGACCATAAACGTCAGCTGCGATCACACCGGGGGCTCCGCTGCTTGTCCTTGTCCCTCCCTGGTGTGCAGATTCCACCGTGGACACGTGGATTTCCAGTGCTTCTCTAACCCTCCCTGGATTTCCACGGCTGTGGTGCCACAGGGAGGTCCCTGTGCTTGCTGTTCTAACAGGAGATCTTAGCTTGGCTGCAGTTACCTGAGCAGCAGAATTATTGTCATTACTGATCCTTAGTAACACTCCGGGTTAACCGTGTGCGCGTGTGGCAGGATTAATCCGTGCTCTAAACTGGGGCTGTCGAGCCATCTTTGGTAGCAAATCCTGGGAATTCCTTTGGGCAAAATCCAGGTGATTTCTGCTTTGCTTCTTTAAAAAAGAAAAAAAAAATCCCCCCAAAAAAGAAACAAAAACCCACATCAAAAAAAAAATAATCACAAAAAGCTTGATATAACAACCCCAATAAATTCTTTGTGACAGAAAATCCATTGGAATAGGAAATCCTTTGGGATAGGAAATCCATTGGGATAGGAGATCCATTGGGATAGGAGATCCATTGGGACGGGAAATCCATTGGAATAGGAAATCCGTCCTCTCCGATGCTCTCCTAAAATCAGGAGATTTTAAAATCCTTGAATTGTCTGTCCAGAATGTGTCAAACCCTCTCAGCTGGGCTGGGGTTCTTCTTCCTGACAGAATCCTCACAGGGACAAGAAAAGTCCTGCCCCATCTCGTGTCTATCTCTGCCCTCTCTGCTCTGCTGTGTTTGCTCAGACCTCGTTCTTTATGAGTTGTGAATCTTCTGTCTGGACTGGAAATGAAAACTTGGGGCAGGTGTCACACGCAAAAAGCCTGTGGATTTCTCTCTCTTTATTTTTTTTTTAACAAAACCCCCTCATTTCCAGTGTTGCAGGCACTTTGTTAGAGCTTTGGAGTTTTGCTGAAGTGCGGCAGAAATAATCCTGCTACTAAACCCTGGTGTGGTTTCCCCTCTCACTCGATTCACTGAGTTGGTTGTAGAGCTGGGCTCAGCTTTTTGTGGGTTTCCCCTTATCCACAGAGGCTGAGAGGTTTTCCTCACCAAAATCACAGTGATTAGAATTATCTCCAGGACTTGGGGTGGTGTGGGGAGAGGGCAGCACCTGTGGGGGGGTGTCTGTCCCAGGAGAGGGTTTAGGGCAGGGGGGGATTCTCTGTGGCAAGAGCTGAGACATCATTAATGTGGCTGAAATTAATCCCAAACTCATCAGCGGTCAGGAACCCAGCCAGCCTGGAATATAGAAAGCTTTCTGCTGCTTTCTCTTGGTTAAAATCAGGAGCATAACCGGGTTTTTAGCACAGATTTGTGCAGGTTTGTAACACACCAGACACCAGAGATCTGTCAGACCCTTGAGGTCTCGTGTTCAAGGTCCCAGGCCTCGATGTAAGTAAAATAAAATTCAAAGAGAGTTCTTAGAAAAGCCAGCTCAGAAAGGAGGCAGAGATGCAGATCTGGAAGCAGAAGATGCTCCAGCGCTGGGATTTTCATCCCAACAGCTCCCAGAGCCTGGCAGGATTCCCCCAGTTTGTTCAGGAGATGTTTGTCAGGGCACTGTTCGGCTGTTCCCGTGGGCAGGGAGGTTTGGGAACGTCCAGCTCCGCCAGGAGCAGCTGCAGGTGTCTGCACCTCCAAGGTTCTGGGGGGTGAAAAGAAGGTTTCATCTCTAAAAGGTTTTAAAAACAACTTCTCCTGACTCTTGGAGCTGCTGGAGCGGGGTGGGCACTTGGGGCAGGGGTGTGATTTCCTCCAGGAAAGAGGATTTTGGTGTCTCTGTGCTCGGCCAGGAGAGGAGAAGCTTTGAGGTGACCTCACTGCCCCTTGCAGGACCTGGAGGAGCTGGCAGGAGGAGTGGAGAGGGAATATTTCCAACGGGTGAAGGCACAGGGAAGGGGGAATGGCTTCTTGGGAAGGAATTCTTCCTTGTGAAAGTGGGGAGGGGCTGGGATGGAATTCCCAGAGCTGCCCCTGGATCCCTGAAGTGCCCAAAGCCACGCTGGACAGGGCTTGGAGCAGCCTGGGACAGTGGGAGGTGTCCCTGGACATGGCAGGGGTGGAATGGGTGGGATTTAAGGCCCCTTCCAGACCGTTCCGGGGTTTTATGATCCCCTGACGTTCCCCGGTCGGTCACAGGGAGCAGCAGGGCTTGAAGGAGCAGAGCACAGAGGTCCCAATTCCCACTTCTGCGAACCCCCAGTGCCTGGCCCGGGCACAGCTCCCAGCCTGGTGTGTGCTCACCCCCAGGTGACATGAATTTGAGATCCCATGTGCTGAAATGTGGGTCGGTGTCGCCGGCAGGGCTGGGGACACCGGCACAGGAGGGTCCCTGTCCCCACGGGGAGCTGGGCAGTGCCTGAGGGAACAGCTCTGTAAAAACCTCGCGCGGAGGGAATTCCTGCCTGTGTGCAGGTGCAGCATCCCCTGAGAGCTCGGAGCTGTTCTCCTGCCTGCACAGAATGGGGTTTTTTTAAATTTGTTTCGTCCCTTCTTCTCTCTTTTGCCAAATCCTGTAGGACCTTTGAGATGCCTGGGGTCCCAGCTGCTTCTCTCCATCCCTTTTTTTGTCTGTCTGCCTGTGCCTGGACATTGTCTAGCTGAGACCCCTCTAGGAAGACAGAGCTGAGCTCTCTCTGGCAGGGCAGTTTTGGTACAGGAGCCAAAACTGCTGGGTGATTTTACTGTGCACTGTGACACGAGGGGGATTCCAAAAGCCAGCCTCGCAGGAAGCTCATTTTCCATTGGAAAAAAACAAACAAACAAACAACGTAATTTGTAATTAATAAATTCTTCACTTCTTTAGAATTAAGGACTCCAGAAGTTCTTTAATGGTTTGTGTTTCCTCATTTAACCGGTGGAAGTGTTATTCCTCTTAGCCCTGAGAGTGGCAAAAGGGGATTAATGGAAGGGTTGGATGTGGATCAGGTCAGAAGTGTCCAGCACCGATTTATTACATTTATTTCATGCACACAGTGTGAGCAGCTGCTCCACAGCCCATTTATTTATACTTTTCCTCTTGTACACAGAGCTGTTTCAGGCCCCAGCAAACCCTTTAGGGCTGTCTAAATATTAGTTCCATTAAATACAACATAAATCCAGCTACAGGATGGAGGGAACGAAAGTATTTGGAGAGCAATTTAATTTAATCAGATGGGACAGCCTGTGGAAAGAACAGTCTCCACTGTTGCTGCATTTTACGGGAACAGCAGAATTCCTTTACAAGGGAAGAGAGGCAGCACCAAGAGCCTCCCACGTTCACGGGGTCGTGGAGGATTTTTGTTTTATGTGTCCTTGCTGCCAGTCCCTGGAAGGTTTGGAATATCAGTTCATGCCATGAATGGGGATTGATGAAACCACAACTAACGGAAGAGGTTCGAAAGCCTAGAAACCCGAATCGCAGGCAATTACCTTGGCCCAGATCCATTGTGAGAGGTGTGAAATCCCGGAACAGCGCAAAAACAGGGACATTGCTCCGCAGGCGTGCCCTGGTTCTCCCCCCTCCATCCTCCTCCTCCTCCCGGGGCAGGGCAGGGCAGGGAGGGAGGTTGTCCCTGCTCAGGGCTCTCCCTGGGGTTTTGGGGGGATCAGAGGGGTCAGAGCAGGAATTTGGGGGGTGGCAGCTCCTGGAAAAGCTGGGATTGGGGAGAGGAGGCGAAGAGCAGCGCTCTGGTGTGAGGGGAATTTTCCCGGCTCCGGAGGCACCCCGGGCAGTGTGATGCTGGGATGCTCCCCTGGGCTCCTTCCCTGTGGGCAGGGAGGGGTGACACAGCTCCAGGAGCTGGGCAGGGGCACACTTAGTGACTGGATCATCCACAAAACCATCCTGGGCACATCAGAAGAGGGAAAAATCCGTGTCCTCCTCATCCCTGCAGGCATCAGAGGGTGATGGTCAGGTCGTAGTGCAGCTTGCTGGCAGGGGCTGGGCTGCGGGACAGTGTCCTGCTGCCCAGGGGCTGGATTTGTGATCCCAGTGGCAGGCAGGTGCCTCACTGTGGCTTCTCTGTCCTTTTCCTGCTGGGATCTGCGTTCCTTGATCCATCTGGGGGTCACAGGATGCAGCACCGCCTCTCTGCCTCCTGTTCCTGAGCAAAGAGATGCGTGGCAGAGGGTGTGGCTCTGCCGGGAGCCCCGGGAAGGCTCTTCTCACCTGCGCAGGTCAACCTCAGTGGGGCTGGGGGGATAAAGGGGCTCTGCTGGGGGGTTCTGCAAGGCTTTGGGGCCCCAGGGGCTGGGATGGTGAGAGGCTGGGTGGCCGTGAGCACATTCTGGAGAGCTGGGTCTCACCTGAGCTCCAGGGAAGGGTCGAACTCAGTTTCACCCCCTCGGGCTCACCAGCTCTGAGCATCGCCCAGGGATCTGTGTCCCGCCAGGAAAAATCCTGCTGCAGAGCCTGGGCTCTGCTCCCCCTGCTCCTTGGGCCAGGCCTGGGCAGTGCCAGAGCCACGCTGGACCTTCCTCTTGGGGAGGAGGAGGAGGAGGAGGGAAGCAGGAGCCCCGCTGGGTGTGTGCACAGCAGGAGGACGTTCTGCTGTCTGCTTCCCGGGCTTTACCCCACAGGGACGGGAAAAGCCCCGTCAGGTCCATCCTTTCAGGCAGGTTGTCTGCAGGACAAAGCACTGGTGATGGCACAGGGCTGGCACAGAGGGTGGGCTTCCCAAAAAAGCGACTTCAGCACGGCCAAACCCGAGCCCTGAACCCCCAGATTTTAACCCCAGCGCCTTCTCTTCTTCTCTCCCTTGGTCTCTGAAGCCAGCACTAGCCCTACCACGGGCCTGGGCACTGCTGCCATCATTGGCATCCTCGTGGTGGTCTTCGTGGCGCTGCTGGTGGCCGTGGATGTCACCTGCTACTTCCTGAACAAGTGTGGGCTGCTGATGTGCATCGCCGTCAACCTGTGCGGGAAATCCGGCCCCGGCGCCAAGGGCAAGGACATGGAGGAGGGCAAGGCGGCCTTCTCGTGAGTACGGCCCCCAAATCCTCCCCCTCAGGGCAGGGGAGCCGCCTCGGGGGCTGGGGGACCCTCACCTCTCTGGGGAGGGGCCGGGGGTTTGTTGGTGCTGGCAGGGAGGTGTTCGGGGAGTTGTTCTTCTGGTGGCGTTGTCTCGTTCTTGTTGGTGGCCTTCAGATAGGTGACCCCAGTGCTGGACACCCCAGGGCTGGACATCCCAGTGACCCCAGTGCTGGACATCCCAGTGACCCCAGTGCTGGACACCCCAGTGCTGGACGACCCAGTGACCCCAGTGCTGGACATCCCAGTGACCCCAGTGCTGGGCATCCCAGTGCTGGACATCCCAGTGACCCCAGTGCTGGACATCCCAGTGACCCCAGTGCTGGACACCCCAGTGCTGGACGACCCAGTGACCCCAGTGCTGGACATCCCAGTGCTGGACATCCCAGTGATCCCAGTGCTGGACACCCCAGTGATCCCAGTGCTGGACATCCTGGATATCCCAGTGCTGGAGCCCCCAGTGCTGGACGTCACCCGGAGCTCGGTGCACTGTGGGCAGTGCCTGGCAGGAGCAGTGAGCCCAGGGGACACTCCCCAGCCCAGAGCTGTGTCTCCCGTGCGTGTGTCACCGTTTGCAGGCTGTCTTTGCAGGAGGAGCCGTCCCTGCCCATGCCATTCCTCGTTACAGGAAGGATGAGTCCAAGGAGCCCATCGTGGAGGTGCGCACGGAGGAGGAGAGGACCCCCAACCACGATGGGGGGAAGCACACGGAGCCCAACGAGACCACCCCGCTGACAGAGCCAGAGTATGTGGCCTTAGGCTGCCCTAGCACAGGGGCACTGCATTGCCCTCAGCTGCCCTAATCCCTCAGGAACACCAGTTAGGGCAGGAAGAGAGGAAGAAAGGTAAAATCTGCACGTGCCAGTGAGGAAGCGCCTCCTCTCAAGCTTCAGCGGTCGCTGTTCCCAGCGCTGGAAGGGAAAGGGGAAGGCAGCAGTGTTTCCTGGAAGGCTCTGCCGGTCTGTCCGGCGCGGAGGTGCAGCGCTGTCCAGGGCCACTGCAAAGGATCCAGAGCAAAGCCAGCCCCAGCTGGCAGCGAGCCCTGCCCCAGCAGTGCTGGGTGGAGCCCGAACCCGTGGGGAGAGATCCTCCGCAGGAGCTGGGCCCTGGGTGTGGAGTCCCAGCGAGGCTGAGCGTTCTGAGAGAGAGCTGAGAGCTCAGCGGGCCTGAGGCTGCGTTCGTGTGCGTGCGAGAAAAGGGGGTTCGGTTTGGTGGGGCTGTGCAGGCCTGCAGACACACCTGCAGCAGGACAGGACGGGGTGAGGGGCTGCAGCCAGGGTCCCGCAGTGGGACCGTGTTGTGGTGGTGGCAGTGGCACGGGGCTGCAGGCTCAGGGAGCTGGCAGAGAGCTGCCTGGAGAGCTCAGGACCCAGAGGCTGAGAGTTTTAGGTGAGGAGAGAAGAGTCTCTGCAAGCTGACAGGATCCCATTTGCCTCAGCCCAAACACTCCACGTGAACAAGCCATTCCTGCAGGTCACGTCCTCTTGGCTTATTTTTCCTCTTCCTGATGATCCTCAGCCATCCCAGCCTGGCTCCCTTTGCATGTGTGACCTCTGCAATCTCTGCTCCTGAGTCCCTCTCCATGTCACGTGTGTGTGCTGTCCTCACTCTCCCTCTCTGCCCCCGTCCCTGCTGTCGTTTCGGGCCTTCATTGTCTCTCTCTCTCTCTCTTTCTCTCTCTCTCTCTCTCTGGTCCCCGTGTCCCCCTCGCAGGCACCCCGCCGACACCGCGGCCACCGTGGAGGACATGCTGCCTTCTGTCACCACGGGCACCACTAACTCTGACACTATCACTGAGACCTTTGCCACTGCCCAGAACAGCCCCACCAGCGAGACCACCACGCTGACCTCCAGCATCGCCCCTCCGGCCGCGGCCGCTCCCGACGCCAGCGCCGCGGGCCCCGGCCAGGCCACCCCGGCCAAGGGCACGGCCGGCGCCCCGGCGTCGTCACCGCCGCCCTCCTCCAGCCCCAAAGTGGCCCCTCTCGTTGATCTCAGCGACACCCCCAGCTCTGCTCCGGCCGCCAATAATTTATCTTCAAGTGTCCTGCCGGGGCAGGCCGTGCTCAGCCCCAGCGCCGCCGACGCCGCCAAAGCCGGGAACAAGGCGGCCGCCCCCAGCCCCGCTGGCCTCGCGAGCCCCGCAGCTCCCTCGGAGCCCAAGCAGGAGGTGGCCAAGAGCCCCGAGAAGGAGCCCGTGCAGCCCAGCACGGTGAAGAGCCCGGCAGAGACCCCCAAGAACCCGAGCAACGCGAAGAGCGAGGCTGCCTCGGGCAGCGCCGCCAACCCCTCGCAGAACGAGGACTTTAAAATGGACGAAGGGACCTTCAAGCCGCCAGACATTGACCTTGCAAAGGATGTTTTTGCAGCTCTTGGCACTGCTTCTCCTCCTGCTGCCAGCGGGGCTGGCGGGCAAGCCCCCGAGCCTGCTGCTGCCGCCGCTGCGGAGGGCTCTGCCCCCGCAAAGACCGAGTACGGCCACCTTTACTCTTGTGTTGGTTGTGTGCTGTGTCCCTCGTGCCCTGGTGCTCGTGCCGTGTCCTCTGTTGGGTGTTCTCTTGACTAACCTCGCTGTTCCCTTCCGCCAGCTAACTCACCCGAGAGCCCACGGGGCTCGGCTGGGAAGGTGGCAGGAGGAGAGCAGGAGCAGGCTGTGCCAGGGAGGCAGAGGAAAGGGGATTTAGCAGGAATGTGTTTGGTGTTCAGGCTTTTGGGCAGCTTTGTCTGTGCTGGGTTGTCCTCTGGAGAGCAGGAATTGTCCAGTTTGGTGTGCAGGGTGCTGAGGTGCTGCAGGTCACGAGCACAAGCCCCAGATGCCATCTCCTGCAGGTCAGGGCTCACTCAGGGCAGCAGCAGTGCCCCGTGCAGGGTGACAGCATTGGGACCTCTGCGGTTGTCCCCAAGCTGGCAGGAGGTTGGAGCAGTCTGACCCTGGCTGAGGGAGGGGGGAGCACCCTGAGTTGGGCAGGAGAGAGGAAACAGCACCTGGGGGCTGGGGGGGGGGGGGTCCCAGGTGTGCTGCAGGTGTTGGACTCTGGCTGGGCTGGCAGTTGTCACCTCCCTCACGCTCGTGAAAATGTCTGTGACACAATTCCCGTCCTCCGTGTTCCCCCTTTCTCCAGCATCCTGGGGATTTCAGGACTGGTTTCCCCTAGGGAGACACAAAGGAAGAAAAATGGGATTGCTGCTAAATTGTCAGGGAGTTTGGGTGCTAAAGCCAAATCCTTCTGCAGCTGTGTGAGGTTTCTGAGCCCTGAGCCAACCCAGGGCAGCAAAAGCCAAAAAACCCTCTTAATCTAGAACTAAAGGAACCAGGCTGGGGGAGCTGAGCTCGGATTTCCTTATTCCCCCATCAGGAAATGCAGGTTTTGCTCTCCCAAAGCCGTTTGTTCCCAGACAAACACTCTTTCCCCCGTGGCTAGCTCAGGCCAGCCCGTGTTTCTGTGCCTCTAAAGTGTGTCCTTGTGGTGCTTCTCCCCAGGAAAACGCCCGCAGAGGACAAAGGCTCCGTGCAGGACAGGAAGAGCCCCGCGGCAGAAGTGAAGACGGTGCCCAACGAAGCCACACAAACAAACGAGAACGAGAGCAAAGCATGATCAGCACCGGCAGAGGGGACGGCAGAAACCTTCACCCGAGCATTGAAATCACAACCCACACACCCATCTCATTCCTCTAGTGTCTGTTGCCTTTTTTTAAGAAAGAAAAACAAACCAACCAGAAAAATGCATAAATGGGGGGAGGGAGGGAATGTCTCTTTATTTTTCCTTTTTTTTTTTTTTTCCCCTCTTTTTGGCTTTTTTGTTTGTTTGTTTTGATTTCTGTTTGGTTTTTTTTTCGTTTGTTTGTTTGTTTCTTTGAGGTTTCTAGACAGGTTCTATTCGTTGTGCACTTGCTTTTAAAAAGTAAAACACGTTAAGAACAGGGTTAAACCCGTCACCAAATCAGGGCTCAGCTGGCCCCGTGTACATTCAGACAAGCAGACATTGCAATGCTGGTTGCAATGCGGTTGGGAAGCTCAAAATCAAGTAGTCCTAGACACAAAAAAAAAAAAAAAACCAAAAAAAAAACCCACCAAAAAAAAAAAAAAGACAAAAAAAAAAAAAAGAAAAAAAAGAAAAGAGACCCTGTTGTTTCCTTTGTTAGTATAGCAGAGATAACCACTGTGCTGCTGGGCACGGCTGGTGCTTAAAGAACAAAGTCCACAATTTATTTTTATACTTTTCAGTCGAGTTTGAACTATGTAAAGCCTCATAAATAAGTTATAATTTCTGTTCACCTTGTATCTGGTCAGTATGCAAAGTGTCTCGAGCTCTTTGTGACTGAATCCTGCTCGCCACGTTAGACCTTTATTTGGGGTTTATTATTATCTGTTTTTTTAGGAAGAATGCCAAAATTGCAGCTTCGGGGGATGTATTTCAATTTGCAGTATTCAGACTCTACGTTTCTTTTTTCAATTTTACGTTCATTTCTTTTTTTTTTTTTTTTCTTTTTTTGTTTGCCAACTTTGGTTCTTTCCAGTGTTTACAATTGACAAGATATTTTTTAAACTTTCGTTGTGTTGAAATGGATGTGTAAAATAGCTGCCTTTTTTTTTCTTCTTCTTCTTCTTCTTTTTCTTTCCTTTTTTTTTTTTTTTTTGGTTTTTCAGTCAATCCAGTCCTGTAGACACTAGGGTTAGCAGCATGCTTGCTTTGCAAAGGGAGACATTTTTCAAACCATGGATGTTTACAGTAGTCGTTTCCCCTTTTCTCTTTTCTTAATTATTGTTATTATTATTATTATTGTTATTATTATTATTATTATTTCTTACTGGAGTAAGAAGAAAAGCGATGCTGGGGTTGGGTTTGGGGTTTGGTTTTTTTTGGGGGGGGTGGGTTGAGGGTGTTCAAACCACTTGGCCACCAGTCAAGGGCTTTACCCAGCAATCCCCAAATCTGCATGGGCCGAGGGAATTGCTGGGGAAAATCCTTCTGTGCTTAAATTTAGTTTGAAGTCCCTCGCTGGACCTGGGCCTGACTGCATAAGAGAAATATCATCTCTGCTTTTTTAGGACATTCTCCCCTTTCCTTCACGGGACCCTCCCGGAGCTCTGAGGAGCACAAGGGAGCTTGGGCAGTGTGGGCTGGTCTGGGCTCAGGTGTGTGACCAAATCCATCCCTCCTGATCATGGCAGAAAAAACCAAGTTTCGGTAAATTCCAGTCTCAGCTAATTCCAGTTTCGGAAAACACCAGATTCAGTAAATCCCAATTTCAGAAAACAGCAATTTCAGTAAAGTCCAATCTCAGCAAATTCCAGTTTTGGAAAATACCAATTTCAGAAAATATCTAAGAAAATCCCAATTTCAGTAAATTCCAGTTCCAGAAAACACCAATTTCAGAAAACACCAATTTCAGTAAACCCCAATTTCAGAAAACGCCAATTTCAGAAAATCCCAATTTCAGTAAACACCATTTTCAATAAATTCCAATTTCAGTCACTACCATGTCCTCTGACTCTAAAAAGTAAAAAGAAAAAACCCAAAAGTAAAGATCTTTTTTCCCCAAAGGTGCTGGGCAGATTCCAGCCCCTTCCTGCAGGTCCAGCCCCACGGGGTGATCCTGGGGGATCCTTCCCTTGGGGGATCCCATCCCCTGGTGTGCCCTGCACGACCCAAACCCCGGAATTCTGTGCCAGGGACATCCCTGGGAGTCCTGCAGAGCTGGGGACGGGCTGAGGCAGCCCCTGGATTAAATTGTGGAGGGGAGAGCTGATTAATGGGGTTTATCATCAGGAATCGTGGAGCAACACTGAGATTTTCGGGTGGGAGAGCTGATTGATGGGATTTATCATCAGGAATCATAAGAGAATACTGAGATTTTGGGGTGGGAGAGCTGATTGATGGGATTTATCATCAGGAATCGTGGAGCAACACCGAGATTTTGGGGTGAAAAGGAGCTTTGAGCAGAAGGAAGGCAGAGGAGTGTAGGGAGAGACCAGCCCATTGTATAGAGATGTTCCTCCTGTTGGGGTTTTGGGTATTATTTCCTTTTTTTTAATTTTTAGTTTTATTTTATTTTCCCTTTTTATTCCTTTTTTTTTTTTTTTCAATTCTACTTTAGATCTGCAAGCTTGTGCACTGTGGGTGCGTGACTATTTTAGTGTGAACCGTGTTTTTTGTCATAGTATTGAAATAATAAAAGCTTCAACATAGTTTGGATGTGGAAGGTGTAGCGCTAGTTCAGATTTGAGAAACAAAAACAGAACAAAAAAAATATTCAGGAATTAAAATAATTTAAAAATAATAATAATAATAAATAAATTTTAAAAAAAGAAACAACAAAGAGAAAGAGAACAACTCTTACAAAGAGCAGAAGCCTTTAAACGAGAAAAGCAACCCGAGCTGAGTGTGGCGTTCCCAGAAGGATGAGCGGGGTGTGGAGGCTGTGTCCGTGTGTTCCTTGGGAATATGCAGTCTGTTCCAGTGGCATCACACCGTTCCCAGCTGTGAGAAACAATGGTCTTGTCGTTTGCTAACTGTGGGGTTTCTTGCGTTTTGTTTTCCTCAGCTCCTGGGGCGCCCGGGGAGGGCTGGAGGTGCGGGCTGGGGCTGCCCTGCCCGTCCCGGCTGGATTTGGGGCAGGGCTGGGGCCTCGTTCCCGAGCCTGGTGCCAAAGGCAGCCCCTGCATGTCCTGTCACAGCAGTGTCCCTGAGCTCTGGGCACCCTGGGCTCGTGGTCCCAAGGATTCCTTTCTTTTCCCCAAGGAAATGAATCCCTAAAAGGCAGCTGGGCAGTGCTGGGCAGCAGCGGTGCCTCCATCCCTGTGGATGTCCCTTTGTCCCTTTTTGTCCCCAATTCTGGCTGCTTCTGTCACCTGTGTGTGCTGTAACCCCCAAAGCCGAGCAGCTGGTAGGAAACACACCAACATTCCCAAAATCCTGACAGGGACCTCCCCCAGCTCCTGCCAGGTGGGCCCTGGGGGAGCTGCCCCACCTGGATTGGCGTTTTTGTCCCGGGAGGTGACGAGCTCAGAGCCCAGCCCAGCACGCAGGGACAGTCTGGGGGTGGCTCTGCCTGGGCTTTAGGGTCCCTTCTGTCCCACAGCTCTGGTTTGGGGTGGATGGAGGCAGGAGGGAACCCTGAGCCGCGTCCGGCAGCTCCTTCCGGTGACCCTCCCTCCCCTGTGCTGGGTTGACACCGCCCTTAACAGCAAATCCACGTTTCATTTCCAAGTGTCCCCTTCCCAGCCAGCTGCAGCCTCAGGGCTTTGACCTGTCCCCTTGCCGGGAGGGACCAGCCTGAGGTTGGTGGCGCTGCCTTGGCTGCTCTGGGGTTGGTGACAGTGCCTTGGCTGCCCCGGGGCTGGTGGCACTGCCGTGGCTGCTCCATGTGTCCTTTCCTAAGGTTGATGGCACTGCCAGGGCTGTCCCAGGGTTGGTGGCACTGGCTGGGCTGTTCTGTGTGTCCATCCCCGGGGCCGGTGGCACTGCCAGGGCTGCTCCATGTCTCTGTCCCTAGGATTGGTGACACTGCCAGGGTTGCCCCAGGGCTGGTGGCACTGCTGTGGCTGTCCCAGGGCTGGTGGCACTGCCGTGGCTCCCCCAGGGCCGGTGGCAGTGCCATGCCCACCCCTGCCTGTCCCCAGTGTCCCAGGAGCTGCCATCTCGTGCTGCACCATTCGTACAGGTGACAATAGTGCATCCCGCCCGTCGGCTTCCAGAGTGGCGTTTTCTCCTCACACTTTTCTATGGAGCCTTCAAACCCCACATTTTTCACCACCAGGCTGTTTTGATAGTTGTTCTCAGCCCCTCCATGGCCATCCTTCCCCAGCATTCCCTACTTTTGGGGGCCTTCTATCTTGTTAAAAAAAGAAAAAAACAAAAAATCTTTTTACCGAGTGGAAACATCGACTCCACCTTTATCCCCATTCTCACTGGTGTAAATACTGATACTAACTGAGGATTTTGACTTTGCATTCTGTCAGAATACTGTGTTCAAATAAAAACTACAAAAAAAAGAAAAAAAAAAAAGCTGATGCCTGCAGTCTGCCCTTCTTTAGCTGCTCTGCCGACACCTGGTCCTGCTGCCTCCTCCCAGCTGAGTGGCGCTAAAAGCACTTTAAAGTTTATTTCTTTCTCCCTCTATATTTATTTACTCATTTCCGGGAGATAACAAACACAAAAATGCAGTTTTGTGGCCACTGTGAAGCTTTTTTCGCTCCCAAAAAAGGCACTTTTCTGTTGCCTGGCAGTGGAAAGTGTGACTGGAGTGTTGGGTGTAAGAGGTGACCTCTGCCCAGCCTGAACTGGGTGCCTGAACTTAATGAGGTTTGAATGTAATTAATTGATTCAATTAATTCATTTTAAAGTCTTGATCTCTTTTTTTCTTCTAAATTCTAGCTAAAAATTGACCCCATTGCCCAACTTTTAATTTCTTTCCCTCTGGGGATGACGGGGAGGGGAGGGTTGCCTGACCTTCACAAATTCTGGCAAAACAGAATTAATTTTCCCACGGAAGTTTCCATTTAGCTGAAAAAAAAAGAGCTTTTTAAGTCATTTGGTGTAGAAAACACCAACTGCTTTCGAGTGGGGAGGCACCAGGTGGCCCAAGTCCGTGGTTGGGGGGGCAGGGGGGGATTTGGGGTTGCCCTTTCTGAGATCCCTCGATGCCCCCTGGATGGAACCAGCCCTGCCTTTGCCCGCTGCGCCCTTTGAACCTGGAGGAGCTCCGGGCTTCCTCCCTCCCCTCCCAGAGACGTGAAAAGGGATTTTCCTGCCCCTGGAGCTGGGGCAAAGCCGCTGACAGATCCTTTTTCAGACCTTCATGTCTCTCCAGCCGTTTTCTCAACCCTCAGACCTTTTAATTTCCATTTAATTTCTATTTTTCCCTCGTCTCTCCCTCTGTTAAGGCCACGGCACCCGGCTGGCAGCGTCACCTTGGCTGAGTGTGGCTGCTTTTCCCCCGGGCTGAATTCGGGGTAAGTCTGAGCAGGGCTGGGCGGGCTGGAGGGAGGTGGAGGGAGGTTTTCGAGCTGCCTCTTTCTCTCATCCCCTCCAGAAACCATAATTACCTGACCTTTTATCAGTTATCAGTATATGAATATCGTGCATGAGCTTCAGAGCATCATCTGAAGTATCCAGAGACTAAAGGTCTCTGCACATTTGCTGCCCCGTGTGGCTTTATTCCCCAGGTTTTGTGGGATAACCCCAAAGAAACCCCGAATTCCTGAGCACACCACTGCCCCAGCTGTGGCCTCGTGGGTGTTTTTATTTGGACACTGGGCTGGGAACAGCTTCATCAGAGGGAAAAAAAAAAACCAAAAAACCAAGCCCTTTGCGGTGGAGGGAAGGGAATTGCTCGGGTTTGGTGCATGAGGGGGGAAAAGGGAAACCCTGGCTGTTCCTACAGCCAGGGGGGTGGAAGGGATGGGGAATTCCGGCTGCCTGGAGCTCGGCACCTCTCCGGCTTTTCGGATTCCACCTCCCAGGCGATGAGGCGGGACGTGGAGGCGTTGGCGGATGGATGTGGCCGGGCTGTCGCTTCGCAGAGAGGTCTGTCCCTGCCGGGGTGACCCGTCCTCGCGCTGCCGGGTTCCCTCCGTGCGGAATGTGCCGTTCCCGGGCTGGGGATGCGCCGGGAATGGCAATCGCTGCCAGCGCGGCTCCGCGGCGCTCTGGCTCCCTGCGGTGGCCGACAGCTTCCATCGCCTCGCAGAGCTCCGCGACCCGCGGCCTCTCGGGGGGATCTTAACAGAAAAATCACCCGAATTTGGCATCAAAATCGCCACGAGCTTCAGGCCGGCCATCAGCAGGAATTTCTCCGTGGAAAGGTTAAAGCGCTGGGAGGGGCTGCCCGCGCTGGGGGTGTCCCGGGGGGCCCGGAGGTGGCAATCCGAGCCCTGGGCGGGTGACGAGGCGGGGCAGGCTCACGGGGCGGGCTCGGTGCTGCCGGAGCTCTTTCCCACCCGGGAGAAACCCGGGATAATCCCGCGGCTCTGCGCCGGGAGCTGCCGCTTTCCCGCCAAACCGCCGGCTCGTTTGCATAACCCCGCCCGCCTCATTTACACGCACCACACCCAGCCCTCATCTGTATAACCCCGCGCCTCATTAGCATCGCCACGCCCATCCACGGGCGCCGCGTCAGCCGCGTTCCCCTGGCAACGGCGGCGCGGGTTCGAGCCCGGGCCCGGCGGGTCCCGCTGTCCCCTGGCGTCCCTTCTCTGTCCCTCGGTGTCCCTCTCTGTCCCCTCCCTGTCCCCCGGCCATGCTGCGGGACCAGGACACGGAGGCGGATTTCCAGCGCTTCCTGCGCCGCGTGGACGATGTCAGTGAGTGCCGGCGGGGACAGGCGGGGACAGGCGGGGACAGCCGAGGGAAAGGGAGGACTGGGGGGCAAGGAAGGCGGAAAATCGGTGGGGAAAGGGGGGAAATCCCCGCTGTGCCCCTCTCCGGTTCGCTTTGTTCGCTGTTTCCCCACCAGCCCGGCTGCGGGGAGGCTTGGGGGGCCGCCTGGTTTTATTGGGGATGCTGAGAGCTCCTGTGAATTTCGGTGATGCTGGCGGGAGCTGCGGGTGGCTCCTGAAAATCCCAGAGAAATCGACCGTGGGAAAAGTTTCTGTTTATTTACAGTGAAATCGACCGTGGGAAAAGTTTTTGTTTGTTTACGGTGAAATCGACCGCGGGAAAGTTTTTGTTTATTTAAAGCGAAATTGGCCCCCCGGAAGTTTCTCTTCCTTGAAAGTGCCCCGGGCCAACCTGAACGGGGCTTGGAGCATCCTGGTCTATGGGATGTGTCCCTGCCCATGGAACTGGGGCGGTTTAAGGTCTTTTCCATCCCAAACCATGCCGGGATTCTGTGATTTTAAAGCAGTAACGCCTTATTCACTTATTCACATTTACCCTTATTCACCCCAAAGCAGGTGCCACCTGAACTCCTGGTGCCTCCACGTTTGAAGGGCTGTGTGTGCATATGTATTTTATTTGGGTTTTTTTCTGTGACTTTTTTAGCCAATTTGCTGCAAGGCCTGAGCTCCCCGGACTCGGCTGTCCGGGAAAAAGCCATTGCTGAGACTGAGAAAAGGCTCCGAGAGCAGGGAGCCAGCAGGGAGGAGGAGGAGGAGAGCAGGACCACGGTGAACAGAACCCTCATCAACACTTCTGTAAGGGCTTTTCCCTCTGAAATTAAAGGGAAAATTTAATTTTCCCTTTAATTTCCCTCTGAAATTAAAAGGGAAAAAAAAAACCAACCCTGAAGCCTCAGTTCGGGTCTTGCCTCGTTAAAGACACAAATGGAACCTTTCCAGGAGCGTCAGGATTTATCAAACCCTCACCATCCCTTGTTTAAATGTCAGACTGATGCTCCTTCTGCGTGCCAGTCTGGATGTCTCAGACGCTCCCAGACATTCCCCGATGCTCCCAGAAGCTTTGTACAGTGTTGCTGTGCTGCTGTGCCTTCTCCCCATGATAGCTGGGCTGTGTTTGTGTTCTTGCAGGGCACGGCGAGGCCCGAGGCAGTGGATGCAGGTAGGACAGTGCCCCTCACTCCTCTCAGCCTGGCGCAGCCCTAAAACCGGTTTTAGCAGGGCTGGAGTCCATGCTAGACCTGAGCCCAGCCCTGCCGAAGCCCAACTGACTTTTCCCGGTGTTTTTAAGCAGAATTCAGTCAGCTCTAGGAGCACACTCGGGGTTTTAGGCCAGCTGGGAGCCTTGTTCTGTTCTGGCTCCTCATCCAAACACTTTTTTTTTTTTGGGAATTTCAAAGCAAACCTGTTTGTTTGGCCCTGGAGAGGAGCTGCAGCGAGGCAGGTGTGCCCGGCCTTGGGGTGGCATCACCACTGGCTGTGACAGCCTGTCGGCCACCTTCCCCTTTCAGTGCTGAAACCTCCCCTTGGGATTTGCTTTTAGTAAGAAATCACTCAGAAATACCTGGGGGTTTTTTCTCTATTTTTATAATATACCCCAGGAATTATTGGGGTTTTTTTTTCTCTATTTTTATAATATACCCTAGGAATTATTGGGTTTTTCTCTATTTTAATCAAGTTTGCTCTATTTTTTCCCCCACCTAAAACGCCACCAACTCTCCTGGCTGAAAGATGCCTTCCTGGCAGCTTTGGAAAAGGATGCCAAAGAGCGAGCCCAGCGGAGGAGGAGGAACGAGCAGCTGGCAAATGGTGACTGCTGGAAACTCCTCAGGCTGTTTGGGATGGAGGGAAGGAGTCTGGGATGGAGGAAAGGAGTTTGGGATGGAGGGGGGAGTCTGGGATGGAGTTTGGGATGGAGGGAGGGAGTTTGGGATGGAGGGAGAGAGTTTGGGATGGAGGGGGGAGTTTGGGATGGAGTTTGGGATGGAGAGGAGGAGTTTGGGATGGAGGGAAGGAGTTTGGGATGGAGGGAGGAGTTTGGGATGGGGAGGAGGAGTGTGGGATGGGGAGGGGGGAATTTGGGATGGAGGAGGGAGTTTGGGATGGAGTTTGGGATGGAAGGAGGGAGTTTGGGATGGAGTTTGGGCTGGAGGGAGGGAGTTTGGCTCAGTTTTCTAAGAAGTAGGATTGCAGTGAGAGCCTCGGGAATCACGGCTGGGCTGGAATCCCGGGGGCTGCTCCTGCAGGAGAGCCTGGCCCCGGTCTCCTCAGGCACATTTGGGGCATTTCGGGGGAATTGCTGTTCTCAGCGCTCTGTGCTGCCCTGCAGCCCTGAGGGAGCAGGGGAACGAGGCCTTCAGGGGAGGAGACTTTGCCCTGGCCATCCAGAGGTACTCAGAGGGGCTGGAGAAGCTGAGGGACAAGCAGGAGCTGTACACAAACAGGGCACAGGTCAGGAGCCACCTCTGGCTGCTTTTTGTGCCAGGATAAAACCCCAAAACATTCTTCCCTTGGATGTGGTGAGCCCCTGCTCCTCCAGAGCAAGTGGGGGAAAATCATTCCCATCCCCAGTTTCATTTAAATACTCTGATTTATTTTTATTATTAATGCTCTTCCAGGATTCACTTCTCTAACCATAGAGTGAAATATCTGCTTTGCGTTCTCTGTTTGCCTTGTGTGCTCTGTGTGTGTGTGTAATTCCATTAAATTGATTCCAAATTAGAAAATCCGGGGAGATGGCAGACCAGAATGGAAATTGCCCTAAAAATCAATTGGCCAGGCCAATCAGCAGCCTGATTTTATTCCTTTTAATTAGCCAGTGTTTGTGCAACAGCGAGCAGAAATTGTTTGAAGGATTCTAATTCTTCTGCCTGGACTTTTTTGGGGGTTTATTTCAGGCCTACCTGAAGCTCCGTGAGTATGAGAAAGCCATCAGTGACTGTGAGTGGGCATTAAAGGTAATTCCAGAACTGTCAAGTGGGAAAAGACCTCTAAAATTGGGATTATTTACAGAAATCCACATTTTTTTACTCAAATGAAAAGGAAAAATAATCACCTTTGGGAAACCCTGCTTTCCACCCACACCTCAAGCCAGTGTTTCTTGGGGGCAATAATTCAGCATAAAAACTTCAGGCACCTCTAATAAATAATAAATTATATGAATACCTTAATCTTTGCTTTGGGCAGCTCTAATTATTAATCAGAACGCTGGAAAAAAAAATACTGAAAGGCTGAAGTTTTCTGAACACGTAACTAATAATGATTTCTTTTTCAACTCAGTGCAATAAAAGCTGCCTTAAAGCCTATTTCCTCATGGGGAAAGCTCACCTGGCCCTGCAGCACTTCACCGAGGTGAGCTGGCTGAATTCTGGGGCCGCGGGACCATCCTCTGTTCTGCTTTCGGTGGGTGAGAGGGGGAAAGTTTGTGTTTTCTCACTGGAACTCTGATTTTTTGTCCCTTGGGTTTCACCGGCAATTTTCCTTTGAATTCGCAACAGCAGGCAGATGTAAGGACCGAGAATATTTGGCTTTTTTGGGGAGTTTTGACATCTGCCTCTCCATAAATTTTACTTTTCACGTTTATTAAGGACCGTGGCCCCAAAAGCTTTTGGGATGTGGTTGGGATGTCACTGGTGTCATCTTCCTGTTCCTGAAGCTGAAACTCAGAGCCCTTTTCTCCTCCCCTCCAGGCCAGGCAGTGCTATGAGAAGATGCTGCAGATTGATCCCCAGAAACAAAACCTGGTCAAAGGTAAGAAAAATAAATTTAAAAAATAAATAAATGAAATATTTTCCCCACTGGTTTTCTGGTGAAGATGGGAGAGAATTTCCCTTCCACTCTCAGTTTCCTTGTGATTTTTCCTCCCAGACTGTGTGAGCCAGGCCAGGCTGGAGGAGAAGAGAGTGAGGGATGAGGAGAGAGCAGAGAGGGAAATCCAGGCCGGGAATGTCGCAGCTTTATCCATCCAGGAATTGCTGCAGAGGATCAGCAGCCCTGGCCAGGACATCCCCTACTACACAGGGGCCATCAGGCTCCTGGCAGAACTTGTGGAGGACTGTGAGTATCTGCTGCAAAAGTTGTTAATTTGGGGAGGTGTGCCCCAGGCAGAGGAGGGCAGGGGAGCAGGTTTGAAAGGAGCAGAGTGACTGTTCCTGTGTTTAAACCATAAATCTGGCACTGTTGGATAGTTCAGTGTGGCCAGCAGGTGTTCACTGCTTTTGTTAGAACCCGGCTGAGCTGCTGAGAGGTCTTGGGGGTCTGGCTCTCATTTGTTTGTAAATATTTGTAGTCTTCTGTTAAAGCCCATTGAGTTACAAAGCCAGTTGTGTGGCTTTTTCAGCCTTCCTACACAGTCTTTCACTTGAAGCCAACAGCAGCAGGCATGGATTAGAGCAATTTTCAGCTTCCAAACCACTCCTGCCTCACCCATTCCTGAATTTCCCCCCGTTTTCAGCGATGTTTTTCCCCAGAGCTGCTGCTGCAGTGACCTTTTCTTTTAGCACCGTGCAGGAAGAGCAGGAGCTGTCACGCACCTGAGCTGTTTGTCTCTTCCAGGCACCGGGCAAACGTTCTTCAGGACAAACAATGGCTTCAGTATCCTCAGGAACGAGGCTGTCAGAGGGTAGGAGCTCTCCAGAGGGGGATTCCAGCCCGGGGAAAGGGGAATATTGTTCTCGAGAAACAGAATCACCTCTTGAAACGCAGATGAACTGATGGGAGGAGGATGTAAGCCCAGATTTCGGTGTCTGAATGGAGGGGCTTGTAGCTGCCTCTGCCGCAGACAGTGCTCCCTTAGATCAGGGAGGAGAGTTCTCTGACTGCTGTTTGTGTCTGTCTGCTCTGGGGGGCAGTTATCCTATCCCTCCCGCTGAGAGCAGGTCCGCAGAAAAATCCCGAATATAAAGGGACACCTGAAGGCTCTGGCTGCAGCCCTGGGGCTGTGATCAGGCACCAGGGACTTGTTTGGGTGTGCAGCACTGAGACTTCCTGGGGTTCCTCCAGATTTCGGGGGGTGGCTGCAGACAGACCTGAGGGATGAAGTTGTGCGGATTCTCATTCCCTGGATATTTCCCCGCTGGTTCGATGCATCCTTTGCTCCGTTCACAAGGTGACTTCTCTCCCTCAGGGCCTTCCGTGCAGAGAGCAAGAGCCCTGCTGAGGTGGGGCTGTGTGTTTCCCTTCTCCTCCTGTGGCAAGTCGCCTGTGCTGGCAATGGTAAAGGCCGGGAATCCACGCTCCTCCTGCTCTTGTGTGAAAATTGGGGCATTTCTGGGGCTGGGAATGGGGCTGAGCACGGCCACCCCTGTCCCACAGCACCTGCATCCATCCACGCCTGGTTCCAGCCCGAGTTTTGCAGGTGTTGGATGCAGCCATAACTTTGGCAGGAGGAAATTTCCCCTCTCTGAGCATTTCAAATCCACCCAAGGGGTGGGAAGTAAATCCCCTGTGATTTTGGCTGCTCTGAAGATAACACCACTCGCACCATTTTCCCTGTTTGAAGCAGCTTTACCTGCAAAAAGCAGAGTTTTATAGAAGAGCAGGCTGAATTATTTTAGAATTAACAACCTTGGGCAGGCACCTGCCTCTGTTTTTAGGGAATACCCACGTGGGTAAAGTGGCAAGGCAGAATATTGGTGTCTGTGTTGACTTGTGGGGTTCGGCTGATGCCAAATCAAACATTCACGCTGAAAAAAATAATAATAAATAAAACGAGTGACTTTTCTCTGAGGTTTTCCCTCTCCTTCCAGAGGAAAATCAGCGTCTCCTGCTGGCCCAGCCCGACGTGGGTGCCCAGCTGGCAGAGCTGCTCTGCTCTGGCTGCCCCCAGATCCAGAGGGAGACCCTGGCCCTGATCTCCCTCTACTCAGAGAACAAGAGGGGCCGGAGGCTGCTGCTCAGGCTGGACCTGAGCAGGTGAGAACAGCAGGAAAACCTCCTGCAGGGCTGGGAGAAATCCTCCTGCAGGGCTGGGAGAAATCCTCCTGCAGGGCTGGGAGAAATCCTCCTGCAGGGCTGGGAGAAATCCTCCTGCAGGGCTGGGAGAAATCCTCCTGCAGGGCTGGGAGAAATCCTCCTGCAGGGCTGAGAGAAATCCTCCTGCAGGGCTGGGAGAAATCCTCCTGCAGGGCTGGGAGAAAACCTCCTGCAGGGCTGGGAGAAATCCTCCTGCAGGGCTGAGTTCAGTCTCCTGAGCTCAGTGCTCAGAACTGCCCCAGCTCCAGGGAAAACCCCGTGAGGGGACACAGTGACACCAAGTTCTGCCCCTTGGGGACAGCCCTGGCCTGGCAAAAGCCCAGTTGGGTGTGTGGGGTAGAAGTTTTGGAGTCTGAAACAAATAAACACAAGTTTATTCCTGTAATTTTGAGTCCCCTCCGTTAAACCCGTGCAGCAGCGAGGCAAAACTCACCCTGGTGCCTCTGAAAATCTCCTGGATCCCAGTGGGGAGTCTCTCCTCGTTTAAAAACTGGGGTTTGTGGTTATTTAGTGTTGCCATGGGTCCCTGGGTGGGGAAGGAAACACCATTCCATTGTCTTCATCCCATTTTCCTGCTGCTTCCTCCCAGAGTTACCCTGAGAAATGTCCGTTTACTGGAGTAATAATGGGTGATCAGGAGAGACTGTTCATTTTTCCTGGGGAGGAAAGGTTAAAGGGATGAGCCACATCTCAGAGGGTGCTTTAAAAAGGCAGATTTAACTGTGGCTTGGAACGCCAACAACCTAAAAAACCCCAGAATTTTGATCTTTAATGATTAAACCAAAGCTGACACAAAATTTTGGTTGATGTTTTTTATTATTTTAACACCAGATGGCTGCAGCTTTTGCTGGCATTTGTCAAGAGCACTGATGCAAGGGCTGATGGTGCCATGAACATCTTGTCTGACTTAATTGGGGAGGAAAGGTAATTGAAACCCCTCATTCATTGCTATGAAGTTGTGCTTGGAGTTGTATGAAACGAGCCAGGCACAGGCTGTTGGCTTTGCTGTGAGGTTACTGAGGTTTCTATTGCTCTTATCTTGCCTTTTGCTGTGGTTTTTTGGAGTACAACTTTGTTTTTTTATCCCCCAACAGGTTCCAAGCGCAGTGTGGGGCCATGCTTTCCACAGGTGTTTTGCCCTTATTCACCCAGCTGCTGGTAGGGAAGATCTGATTTTGTATTTGCAGTTTATCTTTGTGTCCTGAGCCTGCTCTGTGGGTGTAAGAGATTGGCTTTTGTCAGGAAAATGTTCCTTTCCTCCAATATTTTGTCCTACACATCCCTAGTTTAATATTCAGTATAAACTCAGGCCTTGGTTGCAGATTCCCACTGGTAATTTCACCTTTGGGTTTTGCTCTTCTTGTTGTGATTTTAATCCCCTGTTCTGTCTTGGAGGGTGATTTTTGCCTTCTGGTCTGAGGGATCAGGGTGAGGAGATGGGTGCCCAGGTAAAGAATCCCTTTCCTGGGTGTCCTTTATTCCAACAGCAGATTTCAAATGTGTGGGTTTAAAATGTGCGGAAAGCTGTGCTGAGGAAGGGGGCAGGTTGGTTCTGCTGCAGAGCTGGCCAGTCAAATACTCCCATTTCTCCAGATGAGCAGCAAAGCAATCATTCCATGGCTTTGACATGGTTTGTGCCTCTTCCTTCTGAACATTCCCTGCCCTGAGGGAGTGACTGCAGGAAATGTCCACCCTTTGGGGTCAGGGCACACAAAATCCATTCCTTTTCCCCCAGAGCTCCCAAAGCAGCGTGAGCAGGAGGGAAACCTGCACACCCCGGCCTTTACCTGGGAGCTCCTGGGGTGCCATTCCCCACTCCCAGAGGGGCTGGCACACACTCATGTGCTGTTTGCTGCTCTCCTGGTGTCCACTCTGCCTTTCTGTGTTTGCAGGTGTGTGCCAGGCAGGTGAACCAGGCTGCCCTGGCCCGCGGCGTGGCTGTGCTGGGCAGCCTGTGTGCAGATGTTGGGCTGAGGGCACAGCTGGCCCAGAGCAGGGAGTGCTGGCAGGCCTGCCTGCAGCTGCTGGTAAGAGGTGGGCTTTTGGCAGGAGAACGGTCTTTTTCTCCAACATTTTGTCCTACATGGCCCCCAGTTCAATATTCAGTGTAATATTCACAATTCCCAGTATAATTCAGTATTCCCAGTGTGCACTATTCACAGTTCCCAGTATAATTCAGTATTCCCAGTGTGCACTATTCACAGTTCCCAGTATAATTCAGTATTCCCAGTGTGCACTATTCACAGTTCCCAGTATAATTCAGTATTCCCAGTGTGCACTATTCACAGTTCCCAGTATAATTCAGTATTCCCAGTGTGCACTATTCACAGTTCCCAGTATAATTCAGTATTCCCAGTGTGCACTATTCACAGTTCCCAGTATAATTCAGTATTCCCAGTGTGCACTATTCACAGTTCCCAGTATAATTCAGTATTCCCAGTGTGCACTATTCACAGTTCCCAGTATAATTCAGTATTCCCAGTGTGCAATATTCACAGTTCCCAGTATAATTCAGTATTCCCAGTGTGCACTATTCACAGTTCCCAGTATAATTCAGTATTCCCAGTGTGCACTATTCACAGTTCCCAGTATAATTCAGTATTCCCAGTGTGCACTATTCACAGTTCCCAGCCCTCTGCCCTGTCTGTCTGCTCCCCTCACAGCCCTGAGCACCTTTCACTCCATTTCGGGGTTTTGGGGGAAGGTGTCCCCAAAGCCACCCTCAGCTGTATCCTTTCAAAGTGTCCCCTTGCAGGTGAGGCTGTGCTGTGAGCACAGGAATTGAGGGTTCAGGGGGTGGGAAGGGATTTTTTCTAACACCTCGAACACTCCCAGTTTGGGGTGTGCAGCTTTGGTACCAAATACCTGGATTTGTGTCACAAAGGTGTCCCCAGCTCTGCTTCTCCCAGAGCTTTTCCTGCCTTTGGAGCTGCCCAGGAAGGGTCTGTCCTGCCCTGGGGGCTGATTTTCCTGCCCAGGAAGGGTCTGTCCTGCCCTGGGGGCTGATTTTCCTGCCCAGGAAGGGTCTGTCCTGCTCTGGGGGCTGATTTTCCTCCCCAGGAAGGGTCTGTCCTGCCCTGGGGGCTGATTTTCCTGCCCAGGAAGGGTCTGTCCTGCCCTGGGGGCTGATTTTCCTGCCCAGGAAGGGTCTGTCCTGCTCTGGGGGCTGATTTTCCTGCCCAGGAAGGGTCTGTCCTGCCCTGGGGGCTGATTTTCCTGCCCAGGAAGGGTCTGTCCTGCTCTGGGGGCTGATTTTCCTCCCCAGGAAGGGTCTGTCCTGCCCTGGGGGCTGATTTTCCTGCCCAGGAAGGGTCTGTCCTGCCCTGGGGGCTGATTTTCCTGCCCAGGAAGGGTCTGTCCTGCTCTGGGGGCTGATTTTCCTGCCCAGGAAGGGTCTGTCCTGCCCTGGGGGCTGATTTTCCTGCCCAGGAAGGGTCTGTCCTGCCCTGGGGGCTGATTTTCCTGCCCAGGAAGGGTCTGTCCTGCCCTGGGGGCTGATTTTCCTGCCCTGCCCTCCCCCAGGACGGGAGCTCAGCTGCCAGCAGCCCTGGGTACCAGCAGTGTGTGTTTGCAGTGCTGGGGCTGATGATGAACATGCTGCTCGAATCCAACAGCACCATCCAGGTAGGCAACGTCTCTGGGGGTTTCAACAACGTGATGGTGTTGCAGGTTGTTTTTAAGGGTAGTTGGCAATTTAAGTGGGCTGGAAAGTGAGAAAAAAAATATTCCAGGATTTTCTCCTCCGCCACCACCTTCAATATATGAACAGCTATGAGGAAAAAAAACCAGTGTGAAGTGCATAAATAATCTTTGCATGGTGGTGTAAATGTGTTGTTTGGAGTCACTCTCCAGTTGTGCCGTGTTCTGAGATCCTGAGTTTCCCCTGAGCTTCCCTGAGTTTTCCCTGATTTTTCTCTGATTTTTCCCTGAGTTTCCCCTGACTTTCCCCTGATTTTTCTCTGAGTTTTCCCTGTGTTTCCCAGGACTTTGCCGTGCCCATCAGTGGCAGGTGCCTGGCCCTGCTCAACCATCAGGACGGCAGGATTGTCACAGTGAGTCACCAACAAAAGCCGGGTTTGGCTCTCCTGAGCTCTTCGGAGCAAACCTGTGCTTGTGCAGGAGCTTTTGGAGCCTAAAACATTCCTAAGAGCAATAAAGAAATAACAGACCACTTTTCTATTCATTTTTGTGTGGTTTGATGTAGGAGGTTTTCATGAAATCTGCTTAATAGAAGCTCTTACAAACCATTTCAGTGTGAAACCCCTTAAAAATAAAGGAGCAGGAGCAGTCTGGGTGTTCAGCAGCTGTTTCTCTCCCTGTGCTGAAGCTCTGCTGTGCTCAGTTTCCAAAAAATGACCAAAAAAGCGCCACGTCCTGAAGATGCCCTTTGTTAGTTTCTCTAATTCTGGGATTGCCTTAATTCCTGTGGATTTCTCCTTTTAGTACTTTAATTACTTCAGTCTCACCCTGCAAGAAACAAAATAATTAAGCTGCCTGGCTCAATAAATGTTTGCTTTTGCTTCTCTCTCCTTTCCCCCTCATTCAGAGAGCCACTGGAGTGCTGAGCCGTGTCCTGCCAGCGTCTCCCTCAGCTGTGGAGGAAGTGGTGAAAGGAGGAGTGGTGAAGAAAATGCTCAAGTTCTTGAAAGTAAATCCCAATTCCTTTTTATTTTGGCAGCATTGTCCCCCTGAGCAAAATAAACTCCCCCTGCGTTTATCCTCCTTTCCCTGGAGGATGTGTCTGCATTGTGACAGCGCCCCCAGGCTTCATTTTATTTTTATTTTTTAATTCTTATTTTAATTTCTGCTGCATATCTGCGTCCAGCAGGTGTGGATTGTGCAGATCAAGTTAGTCTAGGAAAAAACCTGTGGCACTGGGGAGTTGGTTTGACAAAGGATTGGGCTGCAGAGATCCAGGGAATTCTGTGTGCTCATGGCTGGCAGGAATTCAGTGAGGTTGATGTGATTCACCCTGAGATAAATGCCCTGTGAAGGTTTTCATTCGAGGTTTGGGCCCCGTGGCACCCAGGCTGTGGTGGGGCACAGTGGGGATGAGCTGGGTTTGTTCTCCCTCCGCTTTAACCCACCAGGCTGGGGGAGAGCTCACATCCCGCCACGCCATCCGGACCCTTTCCATCTGCACCGAGAGCAGCAGGAGAGCTCAGGAGGAGCTGCTGAGGTGGGATAAAAGTGAGTGAAACTCCTGATTTCACACAATCACAGGATGTGTAGGCTGGAAGAGACCCCATTGTGTCCAACCCAGCCCTGACACCTCAGCTAAACCCTGGCACCACATCCAGTCTTTCCTTAAACACACCCAGGGATGGTGACTCCACCACCGCCCTGGGCAGACCATCCCAGTGCTTTATTATTCTTTCTGTGAAAAACTTCTTCCTAACATCCAGCCTAATCCCCTCGCTCCCCCAGGATTTTTAGGGAAGCAGCCCCTGCAGGCAGCAGGGCACAGCTCTGGCTGTGTCCGACCGACATTCCCCCTCCTGCCAGGGTTCCAGGTGCTGCTGAAGCTGCTGGAATCCAAGGATGAGCTGACAGTGGGCAACGCAGCTTTCTGCCTGAGCCAGTGCCTGCAGCTGCCGGGGGCAGCCTCGTCCCTGCTGGGCTCCAGCGTGGTGCTGCTGCTGCTCAGGCTGGCCGGGGGGGACGCCCGGAGAACCTCGGTGCAGCAGAACTCGGCCATTGCCCTGGGCAGGCTCTGCGTGGCCGAGCCAAGGTAGGGCCACAAAGTCCCTTTTTTGTTTCCCTTTTTTGTTATTCGGTGGCAATCCCTGAAAAACCGACCAGTGTCAGTCAAGTAAGGCCCAAAATCTCCTTTTTTTTAATTTCCCTTTTTTGTTATTCGGTGGTAATCCCTGAAAAACCGACCAGTGTGAGTGGAATCTGGAATTATTCGGTTAATTTATAGAAATGCTCCATGAATTGTATTTCTTTCCTCCAGCCGGAATTCCCTCTTGTGATCCTGTGCCCAAATAATATTAAATGTTATGTATTTAAATATTCTAATAATAAATAATTAATATGTTTATAAATATAGAAATATATAATACTTATATATTCTCTATAAATATATAGTATTTAGTATCTTTATATAATACATAAAATATTTACAATATGTTCAACATCTAGATGTTAAATTTAGTTTTTAATTTAATGTTAATTTAATTGAATAATTATTTCATTATTCTTCTTCAATATTATAATTAAGACTGAAGAATATGATTGATGTGCCTTCCTGAGGGCAATAATGATCTGGAAACTCGGTGTTAAGAGTATTAACTCTGTGTTATTATTATTATTATTATTATTATTATTATTACCTAGAAACTCTGTTTTAAGAGGAGTTCCTTGAATATAGCATTGAACACCCGTGAAAAGTTTGATTGAATTTTCAGTCCCGCCCTGTTCCCCCGCTGTCTCTGCAGGCACATTCAGCAGCTGAGGGAGCTCAATGGCTTGGCCATCCTGAGCTCCTCCGTGAAATACGTGCACGGCAGCTGAACTCCTCGCAAACCTCCCACCAGGGCCCCTCGTCTCACTCGCCGTTGAGTCTTTTCTTGGCTTTAATAAAGATTCATTCGAAGCACATCGACTTTTCAGTGGCTTTTTTTGGAGTGGTTTTGGGCCCCCACAGAAGCCAGTGAAATAATATCGGGAGGAAGGAGTGGATTTATTACCGCGGCTAAAATGTCCCCTTTGCTTTAGTAATTGACATACATTTAATAAATGGCCATAAATACAGCACAGCATTTTTTTTTTTTTCCTTGGGTTTGAACACAGGAAAGAGAAGGATTTATTCCATTTCTGGGAAGAACAAGCACAGGCCAGTCCCGCTTGGCTGTAAAATGGAGCTCTCCAGGTCCCCTCCTCGACACCTGGGGGGAGTTTTGTCCCCTCGGAGCCGGGGCTGACAAATTCTCCAGCAGCTCTTTATCCAGGCAGCAGCTGGACCAGCTTCCCACTGGAGAGGAAGGGGATTCTCCTGGGATGGGAAACGTGCAGTGGATCCTCTCAGTGTGATAATCTGGGAGGGGTTTGGGGTCCCACCTGCCCAGGCAGGTCACAAATCCCACCTGCAGGGTTCAGGTGCTCTGCCAGCACCAGGAATTTTCCGTCCCCCTTCCCTTGGCTCTCCCAGGGGGGTGAGGGCAGGGCTGGGGCTGGCTCTGGGCTCTGCCAGCCCCTCATGTCGGGATATTGAGAGAGACAGGACCACTGGGAGATGAATCAAAACATGATTTATTCTTCTTCTTCAGTGTCATGAAGGGTGAGAACATCTTCACCACAGACAACCAGGAGTTTGTGGCCAGGGGTCACAAGACCACAGGTCACAAGGGGTTTTAAAGGTTTATTAGCCAATAATCTACTAATATACTCTAATCTGCTGCCCCGCAGGTTGTTTTAACTTTCACACCAGTGGCTAATCGGTGTGAAATATTTAACAACAGTTAAACTGTGTCACAGGTCCTGCCCCGATGCTTTTTTATCCAAGCCTATAGTGACACACAATCCCACAGAACTGCACCTTAAACCTTCTTAATTACCTTTATAACCACTTCAGTGCCTTAGCTTTAAAACCATAAAACTCTCCACTGCTTCGTTTAATGCGTTTCAGTCCAAGCTACAAACCCGCATTCCTGCTCGTGGTCTCTAAATCTGGGAGCCTTTTCCAGGCTCTCGGGTGTATTCCCTGCTGTATTTGGGCGTCCCTGCACGAGGTCTGGAGAATTTCCTGTGCTGGGTTTCTCACTCCCTCCCTGCTGGATTCCTGGAGAGTTGTTGTTGTTGTTTCTCCCCTGGCTGGCTGTCCCTGCTGCCCCCAGCTGTCAGTAGGGCCTTATCTGCCTTTGCTCAGGTGTTCAGTGCCCCGGACAGGACAGGCAGGGCTGTGTCAGGATGTTCCCTGCTGTCCCCTCAGCCTGTCGGCACCTCTGGCTCAGTGTTTGTGTGCCTGGCACTGAGAGGTTCCTGCTGGCTGCTGCTTGCTGCCTGCACGGGGATATTTATGGTTTTTTGGGGGGATTTGTGGCTAAAAAAATAAAAGGCGCGGCTGCGATGGTGCCCGAGAAGCCTCTGGGCTGTCCCTGGGCTCTCGGGAAGGTTTGAGTTCTGTGCTTGTTTCACTGTGGTTTCCATTCCCCCCTGGGGTCCAGGCTGACCCCTAGGAGTGTTTTTATTGGGGAAAAAAAATCGGAATTGTGGAATAGTTCAGTTAAAAGGGACCTACAGCATCACCCAGTGCAGCTGCCTGAGCACTCCAGGGCTGAACAGGAGCCAGAGTGGGCTCAGGGCAGGGCACAGAATCCCCTCTCCAGGAAGCCTTTCCAGGGTCTAACCACCTCCTTGGCTAGAAAATGCCTCCTAATACCCAGTGGGGCCTCAGTACCTCCCTTCCATGTTCTCCTGAGCCAGGAGGTGACCCCTGAGGCTCCTTTTCTCCAAAGAGAACAATCCCAGAGCCCTGGGCCTGGCAGGAGGGGCTCCCAGCCCTGTTCCCCTCCTCTGGGGGCATCCAAGCCCCTCCACATCCTCCCCCAGCCCTCCTGGGAGTGTTTTAACTCTTCCCCCAAGGGCTGCCCAAGCCTCTCGAGCTCACTGCCACATTTCCCACCTTTTGGACCCAAAATCCACCTGAGCACCCTCCGTCCTTTTGTTAAAAACCGATGGATTCCAATTGGTGCAGGTGTTTTGGTTTTTTTTTCCTGGACAGGTTATTGGTCCGTGTCTGGCCTAAGCTCTTATAAAGTCACCCAATCCTCCTCGGAGCCGGCAGCAAATGCCCATCGCTGGGAGGCAGCAGCGGCTCCTCAGGGAGCTGCTTCCAGGCGGGATATTCCTCCTTGGGATGGCTCAGGAGCTGCTCCACGAGATGCTGGAAAAATTCCCCATCCTCGTCCTGCTGGCAGCCGGGCTGCTGGATTTGTCCGGTGAGTGATGGGCTCAGAAATTGCTGCTTTTCCGCCTCTTTTGCTCTGTTCTGGAGTGTGGGGCGGCTCTGGGGTGAAGGAGCCGCTTCTCCCTGTTTGTGCAGGGTTTGGGTGAAGTTATTTCCTTTGGCCCCTCAGCAGGCCACTGCTGTGCTGCTCAGCCCCCAAGGAAAACATTGTCTCTTTAGGGGAGAGCAGATTAAAAATCCCATTTCCTGGGGGGTCCCAGGCAGCCCTGAGGCTCAGTCTTGGCCGGAATCCCCTTTTCCCAGGCACCAGCGGCACGTTGTGCTGCCTCTCCTTTGGGAAGAGCTCTCCTGGCAATCACAGTCAATATGTCAATATTCCTGACAGCGTGGGCTCAGCGCTGTGTCTGTGGTGCTGCTGCCCCAGCCCAGCTCCCGGGGCTGTGTCACTCCCAGCTGCGCTCCAGCCCTGCCTTTCCCCTTGCTGGGAGCATCCCTGGGAGGCCCCAGGAATTAACGGGGCTGGTGGAGGCCCTGCTGCGTCCCCAGGCAGGCTGTTCTCTCCGGGAAATATGAACTTGGGAAGTGGCAACGAATTTTCTAGCTGATCATTGGTTTTCTTCTTTATGTGAAGCTGCTAAAGCTCGGCTTTGCCTTTGTCAAAAACCACGATTTAAATGCACAACACTTCAGCTTTTAGACTCGTGCCTTTCCTAAGGAAAAATGCTTGAAGGTTTTTTGGGGAGGAAAATGAGTTTTAATCTGTGGTTTGGAAAGTGGCATTTGGAACGTCAGCCTTCTGATGTGAAGAGAGAAAAAAGTAAAATGTGTGCAGGAAAGAATAACCTTTTAAAGCAAGGGTCAGCCTTTCTCAGTGACAGGGTGGCTGCTCTGGGGTTGAGAAGCTGCTGGGTTCTCTCCGCTCTGTGTCCAAACAAACCTGCCTGGACACCCTGCAGGGATCAGGGAATTCCCGGGATGCTGGAGCAGGGGCAGTGCTAAATGAGAACCAGGGCAGGGAGCTCATTTGGGGTTCTTTTAATCCTGCTTGGCTGTGGAGGAGCTCCCAGCCTGTCCTTGGCCTGTCCTGAGGGTTCCCCTCTCCCTGGGAAAGGGATGGAGATCGAGGGTTCCCCCCCGGCTGCTCCGTGCCTTGGGGCCTGCACATGGGGCTGGGGGGCAGCAGCAGCCGGTGGGCTTGGAACAGCCGGGATGGGAGTGGGAATGGGGATGGAATGGAATGGGATAATGGGAATGGGGGTGGGGATTGGGATGGGACGGGACTGGCCGTGCCAGAGCTCACATGTGGCTCTGGTGCCCCAGCGCCTGCCCAGCCCAGCTGGCCCGAGGTGCTGCTGGAGCAGTTCAGGCTGGTTCCAGCCGAGCCAAGGGCTGCTCTCGTTCCCCAGGTGCCCCCAGGAGCGCTGCTGGCAGCGGGACGCTGCGGCTGAGCCCTGCCCGGAGCAGCCCCGTGCCCGAGGGCGCCTGGGCTGAGGTGACCCTTCCCTCCCAGAGCCCAGGAGCTGATCCCACCACTGGAACAACCTCTGGGCCCGTGTCCCAGGCGGGGAGAGCTGCAGCCAGAGCAGCCCTGCTGCCTGGGGCCGTGCCTGGAGGCCTGGCGGGGGCTGAGCTGCCGCACACGGCGGCCTGGAGAGCCCAGGATGGACACACGGCTCCTGGAAAGCTCTGGAACGGCTCCACGCGGGGATCACGGGCGCCCACAGCCCTGGAACTGCACAGAGAAGCAGAAAGTGCTGCTGGGGCTGGTCCCAGTTCCATCTCTGGGCTGCCCCAGCCCGTTCCCAGCGCGGGGACACGCCAGGGCCCTGCCCAGCTCACGGCTCTCTCTTCCCCGCCTGGCAGCAGGCACAGCGAGGTGCCGAGTCCCAAAAGTCCTTTGGTGACCCCAGGGCTCGGTTTCCATCCACCAAGCAGTGCAATGGCAGCCTCTGCCTTTGCCCCCCGAGCTGGGGTGTCCGTGGGCAGGGCAGGGCAGGGCTGGCTGCCCACGGGGACGATTCCCACCGGGCAAAGGGCCACGGACACGACCCCTCCTGGCCCCGGGGCAGGGGTCACACCCGCCCACCGCCGGAGGACTCAGAGCTCGGATGCTGGAGTGACAACGTCTGCAGTGCCACCACAGCCAGCTCCAGGCTCAGCCCCTTCCAGAGCAGCACAGCCCAGGCCCGGTCTGATCTCCCCTCCTGCGTCCCTGCGGCAGGAAACCACCGGCGGCAAAGGCACAAACTCAACCTCAGCTGTGACAAACGGCTCTGGACACGCAGCCCAGCTGCCTGCTCCTCACACCCTCCCACCAGGCAGAGAAAATTCTGATGAATTCCTCCCCTCTCCATTCCCTGCCGGCACAAGTGATGGAGAACAGCCCCTCTCTCTGCACGGGGCTCTCAACTGCACCAAACACGCTCCCCCAGAGAGCAACAGGAGCTCCCAGGACACGGCGCTTCAAGGAGACGCTGCTCCTTGGGCAGTGACAGGGGCACCAGGGGAATCTCCCTCCCCTGAGGGCCCACTGCCCTCCCCGAGCTCATCCTCATCAATCCAGTCGTGGATTTCCACATCAAAACCTTCCCCAAGCACTAAAGGGCTCAAGGAAACACCACCTGCCCTCTCCCCAGGAATGCCCACCTTTGGGAACGGTGACCTCCTGCCCTGGGACTCTGTCCCCGCTGGGCTTCAGCCTCCTGCTGCCTCTGCTGGGGTGCAGCCCCTGGGCCTCCCCACCCCGAGCAGCCCACCCACATCCCCTGGCTCTGGGCCCCAGCCCCCAGGAGCTTCTGTCCCTCCTGCGCCTCGGGGAGCCTTGCCTGGGATGCCGCAGGTGAGCACAGGGAGAAGAAGCAAAGCTGGTTCCCCTCCGCTGAGCCCAGCAGCCAGCCCAGCCCCCAACATTGATTCTCCAGCACTGACCCCAGCAGCCAGCCCTGTCCCCAAAACTGAGTCTTCCCCACTGACCCCAGCAGCCAGCCCTGTCCCCAAAATTGACTCTTCTCCACTGACCCCAGCAGCCAGCCCTGTCCCCAAAATTGATTCTTCTCCACTGACCCTAGGAGACAGCCCCATCCCCAAAATTGATTCTCCAGCACTGTCCCCACTAGCCAGCCCCATCCCCAAAATTGGTTCTGCTCCACTGACCCCACCAGCCAGCCTTGTCCCCAAAACTGATTCTCCAGCCCTGTCCCCAGCAGCCAGCCCTGTCCCCAGCCCCTCTGGATCACACAGCCGCAGGCAGCAGGCTGTTCCCCTTCCCAGCCTTGTCCCTCCCATCCCCGCCGGGCTGGGAGCTGCTGGCCCTGTCCTGCTCCCGTCCCCTGCCCAGGGCAGCCACCCCCGCTCCAGCCCAGCCCCAGGGGTGCCCAGGGAGGAGCCAGCAGCCCTGGCACGGGCCCTGGGGCAGCAGTTCAGGATGGCCCTGGATGCAGCAGCCGAGAACCTCGGCGCAGGCAGAGGTGACCCCCCGGGCCTGCTGCCCTCGTCCCCACAGCTGTCCTTTGTGCTGAGGAGCGCTGATGGCACGATCTGCCTGCAGCCCGTGCAGGATTCCCCTCTCCCCGCCGAATTCCCGAATTCCAGCATTGGGGGGCTCCTTTCCATCCAGCAAATCCTGGCAGCACCCAATTCCTCAGGGCTGGACCTTGGAAACCTCCCCCTGAGCCCTCCCAGCCTGGTGCTGGTCAGGCCGGTGTTTGTGCTGCTGCCCAGTGACAGGGGCCACCCACAGGTGCTGTCCCCTCCTCAGGGTGACCTCGGGACAGCCACAGCTGTGGCGACAGCCGGGAGCAGCCAGGACATCCCAGTGAAAACCAGCCCCTCTTACCCCACTGGGAAGTCTGTGGGGCCTGAAACTGCTCTGCCCACTGTGTCCGAGCAGCAAGCAGAGAGAGCAAAAGGCAGTTCTGAGCCAGTGGCAGCTCCTGCTGTTCCCACAGCCCTCAGGGGCTTGTCCCCAGCTGTCACCTCAGCCCCAGGTCCTGTGCTGGACCCCAGGATGAGCCCCACGGTGCAGACCATGCCCAGGCTGCCCGAGGAGATGCAGATTTCTGTTCCCCATCCCCAGCCGGCCACGGGCACTGCTTTGCTGTCCTTGCCAGCAGAGCCTGGCACCTCCCGTGTGCCCCCAGAGCCGGCGTCCACTCCGAGCCTCCAGTCTTCCCCCACGGTGTATGTCACCACTGAAAGGACACAGCCTCCACCTGCAGCTCCCTTGCTGCCAGCAGAGGAGCCCCGTGGCTCCCCAGAGCCTGCCCAGCCCGGGAGCACCTCCGGGGCTGCAGGGCAGGTGGGCTCAGTGGCCACCGCCAGCCCAGCCCCTGCCCCCTGCATGGGCTGTTTGCCCCCCAGGCCCCTGCCCAGGGCCCTCCCCAGCACCAAAGCCCCGCAGCCCACCCCTCACAGACCCCCAGGCCCCGAGCCGCTGCCATCTCCGGGTGCTCCCAGCACCTCCTTGGTGCTTCCAGCTGGGAATGAGCACAGCGAGTCCACCGTGGGCAGCACAGCCCGCCCTGGGGTCCCTGTGCCTGCCACAGCAGCTCAAACCCCCACCCCTGCTGGAGAACCTCGGCTCACTCAGCGTTTGGAGCTGGAACTCACCCCCACGGGGCCTCAGCCCTTCATAACCACACAGAGACCAACAGCAGCACCGGAGCAGACTCCGTTTTCCACAGAGGTCCGAAGGAAAATGACGATTTCTGGGAAGGTTCTGGCCGTGGTGACCCGTGCAGGGATGTCTGCCAGCTCTCCTGCCCCTGCCCCAGCTCCTGCTGAACTCTCCTCCCAGGCCAGCCCGGGACAGAGCACGAGGCCAACTGAAACCAGCAGCAGTGCAGGAAAAACAGGAGCTGGCAAATCCCTGGGAAAGAGCGTGTCTGCACCGGCCGTGATCACCTCAGGGACAGCACAGCCCCTGGGGGAGCAGCTGGGTGTGAGCCCAGCCCAGGCAGCCGTGCCCACAGGCCCTGTCCCTGCCCTGGGGGGACATCCCCGACCCACACAGGGCCCAGCCCAGGCTGCAGCAGTGGGGACTGCTGTCCCTGCAGCCCAGGGTGACAGTGTCAGTGCTGCGCTCAAAGAGCCGCTCCAGCTGCCAACCCCGGCCATGCAGCCTGACCCAGCCATGCAGCCTGACCCAGCCGTGCAGCCTGACCCAGCCATGCAGCCTGACCCACCTGTGCAGCCTGACCCAGTCGTGCAGCCTGACCCAGCTCTGCAGCCTGACTCACCTGTGCAGCCTGACCCACCTGTGCAGCCTGACCCACCTCTGCAGCCTGACCCATCTGTGCAGCCTGACCCAGTCGTGCAGCCTGACTCACCTGTGCAGCCTGACCCACCTGTGCAGTCTGACCCAGTCGTGCAGCCTGACTCACCTGTGCAGCCTGACTCACCTGTGCAGCCTGACCCAGCCGTGCAGCCTGACCCACCTCTGCAGCCTGACCCAGTCCTGCAGCCTGACCCAGCCGTGCAGCCTGACCCAGCCGTGCAGCCTGACCCACCTCTGCAGCCTGACCCAGCCGTGCAGCCTGACCCACCTCTGCAGCCTGACCCAGCCGTGCAGCCTGACCCAGCCATGCAGCCTGACCCAGCCGTGCAGCCTGACTCACCTGTGCAGCCTGACTCAGTCCTGCAGCCTGACCCAGCCGTGCAGCCTGACCCAGCTCTGCAGCCTGACCCAGCCGTGCAGCCTGACCCAGCCGTGCAGCCTGACCCAGCCTTGCAGCCTGACCCAGCCATGCAGCCTGACCCAGCCGTGCAGCCTGACCCAGCCGTGCAGCCTGACCCAGCCGTGCAGCCTGACCCAGCTCTGCAGCCTGACCCAGCTGTGCAGCCTGACCCACCTGTGCAGCCTGACCCAGCTCTGCAGCCTGACCCAGCTCTGCAGCCTGACCCAGCCGTGCAGCCTGACCCAGCCGTGCAGCCTGACCCAGCCTTGCAGCCTGACCCAGCCGTGCAGCCTGACTCACCTGTGCAGCCTGACCCACCTGTGCAGTCTGACTCAGTCCTGCAGCCTGACCCAGCCATGCAGCCTGACTCACCCATGCAGCCTGGCCCAGCTCTGCAGCCTGACCCAGCCATGCAGCCTGACCCAACTGTGCAGCCTGACCCAGCTGTGCAGCCTGACCCACCTGTGCAGCCTGACCCAGCCGTGCAGCCTGACCCAGCCGTGCAGCCTGACCCAGCTCTGCAGCCTGACCCAGCCGTGCAGCCTGACCCACCTGTGCAGCCTGACCCAGCTGTGCAGCCTGACCCAGCCGTGCAGCTTGACCCAGCCGTGCAGCCTGACCCAGCCTTGCAGCCTGACCCAGCCGTGCAGCCTGACCCAGCCGTGCAGCCTGACCCACCTGTGCAGCCTGACCCAGCCGTGCAGCCTGACCCAGCCTTGCAGCCTGACCCAGCCGTGCAGCCTGACCCACCTGTGCAGCCTGACCCACCTGTGCAGCCTGACCCACCTCTGCAGCCTGACCCAGCCGTGCAGCCTGACCCACCTGTGCAGCCTGACCCACCTGTGCAGCCTGACCCAGCCGTGCAGCCTGACCCACCTGTGCAGCCTGACCCAGCCGTGCTGCTCGACTCCTCAGGGCTGCTGGGGAGCAGTGGGGGGGCAGCAGGAGGAGATGCAGCCCCCACAGGGCAGCTGCACACTCAGGCGGCCGTGTCTGCTGCACAGCCAGCACCACCCAGGCTGCCGCTGGAGGAGGTGTCCCACCCTCTGGAGAATGTATCCCACCCTCTGGACGAGTTATCTCACCCTCTGGATGAGGTATCCCACCCTCTGGACAATGAATTCCAGCCTTTGGAGAACTTACCCCACTCTCTGGAGAACATATCCCACCCTTTGGAGAACGAGTCACGCCCTTTGGAGAATGCATCCCACCCTTTGGACGAGTTATTCCACCCTCTGGATGAGGTATCCCACCCTCTGGACAATGAATTCCAGCCTTTGGAGAATGTATCCCACCCTTTGGAGGAGGTGTCCCATCCTCTGGAGAACATATCCCAGCCTCTGGAGAATGTCTCCCACTCTCTGGAGGTGTCCCACCCTTTGGAGAATGCATCCCACCCTCTGGAGGAGATGTTCCAGTCTCTGGACAAGGTGTCCCACCCTCTGGATGAAGTATTCCACCCTTTGGAGAACGTATCCCACCCTCTGGAGGAGATGTTCCAGCCCCTGGATGAGGTATCCCAACCTCTGGAGGTATCCCACCCTCTGGAGAACATATCCCACCATTTGGAGAAGGTGTCCTACACTCTGGACAAGGTTTCCCAACATCTGGAGGTGTCCCACCCTCTGGAGAACATATCCCACCCTTTGGAGAAGGTGTCCTACCCTCTGGACAAGGTGTCCCAACATCTGGAGGTGTCCTACCCTCTGGAGAACATATCCCACCCTTTGGAGAACATATCCCACCCTCTGGATGAAGTGTCCCACCCTCTGCAGGAGATGTTCCATCCTGTGGACGAGGTATCCCATCCTCTGGAGAATGTATCCCACCTTCTGGAGGAGATGTTCCACTCTCTGGAGAACATATCCCACCCTCTGGAGAACATATCCCACCCTCTGGATGAGGTGTCCCACCCTCTGGAGGAGGATGCCATGGAACTGGGCACTGGTCACTCCAGCCCTGGCCCTCCTGCCCGGCCCCCGACACCGCCAGCATCTCCTGTCCCTGCTAATGAGCTCGTTAATCAGGGCACTAATGAGCCTGCTGCTGATGGCCCCGAGCTGCTCCCGGGCGGGGACCTCACCCAGGTGCCCCCGGAGCGGCGCTGGCAGTCCCCGGGGAGCCCGGGACATCCCCGGCTGGGCGCTGCGGGCACTGCCCCGGCCCAGGGGCTGCCGCTGAGCACGGAGGAGGCGGCGGAGGAGGAGGGCAGGACCCGGGAGGTGACAGACGGAGCAGCTGGAGGCTCGGGGACAGCGGTGACACTGGAGCCCGGAGCCCTGCGGAGCGGCTGGCACCAGAGGAGGGGGCTGCCCTCGGATGTCGCCGTGCTGGACGGGCAAGTACCCCCTGCTCCCGGCTTTGGGTGTGGTGCTGCAGCCTGCCCGGCGTTTATTTCATCCCCTTTTCTCCCTTTTTCCCCTTTATCCCCAGCCTGGCCATGGTGAGCGACTGGTGCGGCTCCGGGAACCACTCGGTGCGTCTGAGCCTGAGCCCTGCAGGGGACACGGGGACCGCGGGATCCGAGCCCCAGGACACCTTCGTGGCCCTGCTGGCCCTGCAGAGCAACAGCAGCCGGGCCCTGCTGCACATCCACTCGTGCTGCGCGTCCCCCTCGGCCAGCCCCGGGGCTGCGGGGGCTCAGTGCTGCCTCTTCAGCAGGTGGGAAGGGGGAAAATCCCCCTCGCTGGGGATTTATGGAAATGAACCGTCCTGCTGCCCCCGGGTGCTGCCACAGGGCTGCAGCACCTCCCTGCTGGGAGGCACATCCCAGTGCTGGCCAGGCTTCCCCACACCCCCATTCCAGCGTCTGGAGGAGGTGTCCCCAGCCTCTGGAGATGTCACACCCTCTGGAGGTGTCCCCTCTCTGGTGGTGTCCCAGCCCCTGGAAGTGTCCCCACCCTGTGGAGATTTCACACCTTCTGGAGATGTCACACCCTCAGGAGGTGTCCCCACCCTCTGGAGGTGTCCCAGCCCCTGGAGGTGTCCCCACCCTCTGGAGGTGTCCCCCTCTGCTCCAGGCCAGGGCAGCAGCCGGATTCGTTCCCGGGCTCTGTAAACCCTCCGGGGTGTGAGGTGTGTGCTCCAGGCAGCTCAGGGGTTCATCAGCCAATCACTGCAGCAGAACCAACCTCCCAAAACAGCTCTGCTGCTCCCCTGAGCAGGGCAGCTCCAGCCTGGAGCGCTGCAGGTTTGTGATTTTCCTGGGGCTGGGAGGAGGGTGCAGGGCTGTGGAGTTTGTGCAGGGCTGACCCTGCTCTGGGCAGGGAGAGCTGGGATTTGCAGCTTTTTGCTGTTTGTCCCCGCCAGGCTGCCCTGGGAGTGCAGACACATCCAGCTGCTGAAGGGCGGCAGCTCCAGAGCCTCCAGCTTCTCCGTCCAGCTGTTCCAGATGCTGAACCACTCGCTGGCCTACCTGCACTGCCAGCTGAGGGTGTGCCTGCCCGGCCAGCCGGGGTGTGAGCAGGTACTGCTGTCCCCACAGCAGGGGTTTGGGATTTGGTGCTTCCAGGGTCTCCACACCAGGACCTGGTTCACGCCAAGGTCACCCCCTGGCCACCCAGTCCCCTGTTAAAGTCCAGGAGGGGAGTTCATGCTGTGGAATGGTTGGTAATCCCAAAGAAAAGGAAAATAGGGAATCAGGATTTACATATGTGCTGGTCCAGGGTTGGCAATTCACCGCTTGGGATGACAGCAGAGGAGGAAAACACTGAGGAGCCTTTTCCCCCTTTTGCCCCAGGTCCTGCTCAGGACACTTCCAGGTGTTTTCCATGTCATTCCAGGGCTGCTTGGAGAGCGTGGAGCTCCCTCCCCAGCCCAGTGACAGGAGCAGCCATGGACACCTGCACAGCCTGGTGTCCCTGGGGCCCGTCTGGAGGACGAACAACAGGGCTCTGTACGAGCCAGTGGAAGGTGGGGCTCTCCTGCTTTTGTTTCCCTTGCAGAGGTTTCTGCTCAGCTTCTCCTGCGGCAGGAAAAGCAGCACATTGTTAATAACCGTCTTGATGAGATTTTATCCCAACCACTCCTCACCTTTGCTCTGGTCCCCCTGAATCCCAGACATGGGGGTCAATCAGTGTCCAGCCAGGAGACGAGCCCTGTGAAGGAACTGAAGCTTTAGGAGGATGAAAGGGGAGAAAACTGAGGCAGAAATTTCTCTGTCTGTAAAGAATTGCAGCATTTTTGGTGCAGAGTGAGGTTGGCCATGGGTCAGGAGTGTTCACAGAAGCTGATTAATGTTAATTAAATGTTTATAGCTATTAGAAAAGATTGACACTGAGCTGGTAAAACAAGAGAGACTTCTCAAAACCCACTGGCACCACCCCTACCTCCTCGTGTCTTTATTTGTCTGTGCAAAGAACATTTCTCACTGCTGGATTCCCTCTCTGTGTGTGTGCAGGGGCCGGTCCTGCCGCGCTGCTGCCCACCCTGCTGGGATCCCTCACCGGCTGTGCCGTCCTGGGCTCTGCCTTCATGGGGCTGTGGCTGCACCAGCGGCACAGAGCCAAGCCCAGCCGACACCGCCTGCCTGCAGAATTCCAGGGGCTGTGACCCCCGGCAGCCCCCACAGCCACCAGAGAAGCAGCTGAGTTCGCTTTGCTTCTGTAGAGCTTCTGCTGAGGCAGGAGATGCCACCTCTGCCCCCAGCCTGCCTCTCCTTCCTTCCCTCCTTTGCTTCTGCACCAGCCACTCCACGAGCTGCAGGGTAGAGAAGGAATCCTTGTAGTGCTCCAGGGACAGCAGAGCTGAGAGCCCAGCACGGGCTGGGCCCAGGAATGGGGGAGCAGAGAGGAACCAGGTGAAATCCTGCCCCGTGCACTAGAGGCTGCCACCAGGGAGAAGTGGTGGGGAAATGGTGGAACTGGGCGTGTGGTGAGGACCCAGGAGCTCCAGAGCTGTGTCCCCTCGGCTTTACAGCTTTTCTCATCTCTGAGGAGCCAAGTCCCTCCTTCCCCTTTAGTCCTGCTGCTGTTTTCTCCAGCAAGGTCCCACTAATGGTCAGAGGACGCCAGCAGCAGACTGGGATCTGCTGGAAGGCACTGGGAAAGGCATCCACAGCACGGGGACACAAACAGGGGTTTAGGGGCCACTCTGGGGTTTAGGGGGTGGCTGTGGCAGGGCAGAGCCCCCTCCAGGCCCCACATCCCCCTGTCCCAGAGGAGCCGGGGCTGCTCCATCCTGCCCGGGACCTGCTGCTGGTGGAGAGCTGAGCGACCTCGTGGGGTGTGACAGGAGCTGCAGCGCCGTGACAGAGAGTGAGGAAAGGCACCTCTGGGGACACCTGCCTGCGCTGGGGATGACCAGCAGCACTCCTGCCCTCCGAGCTGCGACATCCCCGAGCCGCTGCCAGCCCAGGAATACACCTGGGAGTGCGGGGAGGGAGAGGAGCCCGGGCCGGGTGTTCCCGCAGCGCCTCCCCTCCTGCTGAACGCTACAATAAACCTGAGCATGGCCGTGTTTGTCTGGTCTGTGCCTGTCCCCGGGGAACGGGGCCACGGTCCTGCTCCTCGGCTCCACAGCGGTGTTGGCAGGTGGGAGCGGAGGGGAGCAGAGCATCACTGCAGCCGCCGGGGAGTGCCGGGGAACGGGCACCAACCACCTCCTAATTGGGCTTTTTCCTCCCCAAAAGGCTGGATTTCCCCCCCTTTTTTTTCCCTCCTTCTTTCCTTAAAAGAAAAGTCCACTGCCAGAGCCTCTCGTGTCAGCGCCGCAGAACTAACTCACTTTTCCCCCCGGGTCAGGCTTCCTCTAAAGATTTCTTCAAGATTCTGCCACGGAACTAAAAATGCCAGGTCAAGGCTGCCTGGCAGTGAGACAATTAAGCTGCAGCAGTGCTAATTATTATTTGTATGGCAGTAGCACCGAGGAAATCGGCACCACCTTGTATCTGACACTGAGCTACCTCCAGAGAGAGCTGAGGAGTCAAAGACACAAATGCACAAGAGCCAGTCAGGAGTTTTTAAACTCCTTTTCTCCTGGTGCTCACATGGTGAGGGTTAAACCGCTCTGACCAGGCTTTGCTCCTCCAAGCACCAATTTCCAGGGATTTGACAGCAGATTTTATTTTATCCCTGAGGGAACTGCTCCGGTTTTACCACATTTCAGGTGTTTCTGCTGAGGTTTTTTCTCAGGCTCATGCTAGTTCTGCTTGTTTGGGGGGTTTTTCCTGCTCTTTATCTTTCTGGGGTGTTTTCCACTTCTCCAGCTACTTCTGAGGGGTTTTTTAAACTCAGTTTTCCATCTCTCTGGAGTGTTTTCCACCTCTCCATCCAGTTGCTTCTTGGGGTTTTTAAAATTCAGTTTTTCATCTTTCTGGAGTATTTTTCACCTCTCCATCCAGCTACTTCTGGATTGATTTTTTCCTCTGTTCTTTCTGGAGTGTTTTCCACATCTCTCACATACAATTCTGCCCCGTGGATTTCTCTGTTCCCTTCAAGCATCACCGTGCCCCCTTTCCCCCCCTCCCTTTCCCCCGGGCAGTGCCAATACCTCAGGGTGAGGAATCCCACCCTCAGCACCGAGCCGTCACCAAAGGGTTGTTCTCTGCACCACTTCCCACTGGGAATTCTTTGGGGATTTGCCCATCCAGTGCTGGATAGGAGGGAGCAGAGCCACATTTCCCAGGCTGGGACTGAACTCTGTGAACTGCAGGCAGCGACACTGAGGATGCGGCGACACTGAGGATGCACCTCTTGGCGGATCAGCAGCTGACAGGTGGTGCCAAAATTCCCCTCAGGTGAATCCCAACCTCCCCGGGCAGGGCAGGAGCAGCTCCTGTCCCTCCCCAGCACAGAGCACGCTTCCAGGGCAGGGCAGGAGCAGCTCCTGTCCCTCCCCAGCTCAGAACAGGCTCCCCGGGCAGGGCAGGAGCAGCTCCTGTCCCTCCCCAGCTCAGAACAGGCTCCCCGGGCAGGGCAGGAGCAGCTCCTGTCCCTCCCCAGCTCAGAGAAGCTCCCCGGGCAGGAGCAGCTCCAGGCCGTGCCATGAGTGCGGAGCGGGGCCGGCCCCTGGGCAGCCTGACCGTGTTCAGCAGGGAGGATTTCGAGGATGACTGGGTGCGGGTGGCCAGCGGAGGCTTTGGCCACGTGTACCAGGTGAAGCACAGGAGGTGGAGGACGGTGTACGCAGTGAAGTGTTCCCCGTTCCTGCTGCAGGACTCCAGCCTGGACAGGTAACCCCTGCTCTGCTCTCTGCTCTCTGCTCTCTGCTCTCTGCTCTCTGCTCTCTGCTCTCTGCTCTGCCCAGTCCCATGGCTTTGGGGGCTTCTGATTTGGATCCTTCCCGGGATGGGTTTGGGGATAAAACTCTGCGGGGAAGAGCTTCTGCTGCTTGGGAAGGCGAGGGTTGGGTACCCAAAGGTGCTCTGGGCTCTGCCTTGCCCTGGCCCGTGTGTGGATGACAGAAGGAACCCGGGGCATCAAACAGGGCTGAACCCCGGGGCTGAGCACCTTAAACACAGATAAAAACAGCTTGGTGGCCTCTCTGCAGCTCCCACTGGACGTTGGGGCTGGTGGGAATCAATCAAACTGAATTAATCACCAGAATCCCCAGGTTTGAAGATGAGGGGCAGAGGATTTACAGCTGGTTTTGCTCCCATAGCCCCTAGATATCTCTTTGCTCTCCGCACTGCACCTGCAGCTCCCCTCTGCTCCCTGCTCTGTCTGTCACCTGCAGAGACTCCTCTGGTGCCCACCTTGTGTCTGGAGATGGGGCAGGGCCAGGTAATCACAGCCACTGCTGATAACACCTCCAGTACAGGCAGAGCTGATGGGAAAACCGCAGAGTTGACGGAGTTATTTGATCGAAAATTTGATTCCTTTCCATTTGGAAGGATCCTGCCTGGATGAAAATCTCACTCTCGTGTGATTTCTTGTTACTGACAACAACTGAGTTCAGGCTGAGCGGGGACTGTGCTCAGTTTGCTCTGCAGATATTACATTCGCATTTTGTTCTCGTTTTTGGAGGGGGAAAAGAGTCAAATAATCAGTTTTACTTCTGTGTCTTATCAATTGGAGTAAAAACCTGAGATTCCTCAAGCCACAGGTGGGTCTCACTGCGAGGAGCCCGCTAGAGGAAGTCTGGCAGAAGATTTCGCTTGGCTGAACCATTTTAGATCAATTACTGGCCTGGCCTGATTGCTGGCAGCTCAGCCCCATTCCCAGGGTGTGCTTTTTAAAGGCGCTCCTGGCACTTTGCTGCGCCCCGGGCACCCCAAACTCGTCCAGCAGGTCGGGAGAGGGGAAACTTCGGAGAATTTGGAGAAACAGGTCTGCCAGAGCTGGCAGAGACGTGCCTGGGCTCCCCTGGGAGCAGAGTCACCGTGCCCAGGGACAGGAGCTGCAGGCAGAGGTGGAGCTGCAGGAGCTGTGCCTGCCCCTGGCATCCTGCTGCCAGGGAAACTCCCGGAATTCCATGGGATCACAGAGTGCTTTGGGTGGAGCCTTAAAGCTCATTCCATCCCACCCCTGCCGTGGCCAGGGCACCTTCCACCATCCCAGGCTGCTCCAACCTGGCCTTGGACACTTCCAGGGATGGGGCAGCCTCTGGGAATTCCAGCCCAGCCTCTCCCCAGTCTCCCATCCAACCCTGCCCTGTGGCAGTTTAAAGCCATCTCACCCGTGTGACAAGGACAGGCTCTGTGTCCTCACTGCCGAGGATTGAAATAGGTGCAAGTTTTTCATCTCTTTTCCCTATGGTGGCTGATTTTGCCCAAATAAACCTCGTTTTGGGAAGGCACAGCACCTTCTGTGTCAGGTTTTGGTCTGCAAAAGATCACTGTGTGGCAGCATTATCACCAGTTCAAGGGGGAATTTGGGATGAATTGTTTTGGGGTAGGCAGTGCCCAGCAAGGCTGGGTATCACTAAGTTACCACAGAGCTACTGAGCCTGTGAATCAACTGATAACATTTCTTGCTCCCACTGTATTTTTTTTTTTATTTTTTATTCTCAATTTTCCAGGACCAGCATGAACTGCCTAATGGAGGAGGCAAGCAAGATGGAGAAAATCAAATTCCAGCACATTGTCACCATCTACGGGGTGTGCAACAGCCCCCTGGGGATAGTGATGGAATACATGGCCAGGGGCTCCCTGGAGAGAATCCTGCCCACCCACAGGATGTCCTGGCAGCTGAAATTCCGGGTGATCCACGAGATGGGCTTGGCCATGAATTTCCTGCACAGCATGAGCCCTCCCCTGCTGCACTTGGACCTGAAGCCAGGGAACGTCCTCCTGGATGGGAACATGCACGTCAAGGTATGGCCCCAGTGCTGGGTTTGCTGCTTCTCCAGTAAGAGCGAGGTTATTTCTGCCAAGCCGGTCCAGAATCCCAGAAAATCAGGTTCTTCAGGAACACTCCATGAAAGGTTGACCTCGGGGGGGGTTTGCTGGTGAGATTACACGGTGTTCTCCAGATCACACAGGGAGTCTGGGCCAGCACTGGGAACTCCAGGCTCCAGCTGGACTCATTTTCCCTGCTTCTGCTTGCAGATCTCCGACTTTGGGCTGTCCAGGTGGATGGAGCAGTCCAGCAGGATGCAGTACATCGAGAGCTCAGCCCTGAGGGGCACCCTGAGCTACATCCCCCCCGAGATGTTCCTGCAGAACAGCAAACCCCCGGGGATCAAGTACGATGTGTACAGGTGAGGGCTGGCCCAGGGCACACAGCAAGGGGGGCTGGAACTCTGCCTCAGTTTGCTTAAATTCTGGTTTTCTGCCTCGTAGAACGTGGGAAGCACACGGGGGTGCCCCGAGCTCAGTGGTGGAGACTGAGAGGGAGGGGGATTCTTTGAGGATAATCATCACCCCAGTGCATCCTCCCAAAGGAGCTGCAGGCTGCATTGCCCTGGTGCCCTCACACCCAGTTCCTGTAAAAACCAGTGAAATCAGAACTCCCAGTGCTGCTGAGACTGATTTGAAAACAATTTTAAACATTTTTTAAACAATACTGGCTTATCTGCCTCAGCTTTCAGCTTCATTTTGGTCGGGGACAGGCGGAGAAGAGATTTCAACTTGGTCTTTGTCATTTTGGGCAAGGAGCTTTGCAGCACACCCACAGGAGCTCCGTGCCCATGTCTGGAAATTGCTCAGCTCCTTGGCCTCTACAGCACAGGAGAGCCCAAGGGAAAAGGGAAAGGAAGATTTGCACGGCCACAGGAACTTGCAGGAGCCAAGGGCTTTAATCCCCAATGTGAATAAAGTGGAAAGAAGGCACTGAGAGCCTGACTTAGGCAGGAAAGGCTCCAAGTCACTGCACAGACCCTTTGGAGGGTGATGACCCCACTCCTAATGGGGCAGAATCACCAGGCCTGACCCTTCAGGCCTGGGGGATGAAACCCTTCTGCTCTGGGAGATGAAATCCTCCCCTCCTGAGGACCTTCTGTCCTGAATCTCCCCATTTCCCAGGAAGGCAGAAGCAGTAAGTGCACTCAATGCCCTCTCCTCTCCCGCAGCTTCGGCATCGTCATCTGGGAGGTGCTCATGCAGAAGAAACCTTACGCAGGTAAACACCAGCCCTGCACCTGTGGGATGTTTGTTCCAGCCCTTTTCCCAGGGCAAACCCCGGCTGTGCTGTTTCCCCAGGGGCCAACATGATGGCCATCATCGTCAAGGTGGCGGCGGGGAAGAGGCCGGGGCTGGAGCTGGTCAGGGACGACTGGCCCGGGGAGTGCCACCAGATGCTCGACCTGATGAAGAGGTGCTGGCACCAGGACCCCAAGCAACGGCCGAGCTTTGCAGGTGGGACTGGGGCGTGGATTAGCCACGGGGTGACAAGCAGGGACAAGTTTGTGTCCAGTTCTCCCAGTTACGTCTCCGAGGTTTGGCAGCTCGGTGCCCTTGTGCTGTCACCCATCCCCTTCGTCCCTTCTCCCTCCCTTCCCACGTGGGTCCTGGAGCCCGGGGCAGCCTGCCCAGCTGAGCTGCTGTGCCCTGCAGATATCCCAGTGGAGACAGACGTGCTGCTGGCGCTGATCCAGAGCCTGGTGCAGGACCCTGAGAACGAGAGGCTGGTCAGGAAGATGTCCCACAAACCGGCCATCTCCAGGAGCCAGCAGGTGAGGGAACCCCCCTGGGCCACCAGGAAATCCCACTGGGTCTGCTCCTTGTTCTTGCCAGGCTGTTTCCCCTCCCAAACGTGCACCCAGCACCTCTGTAATCCATTTATGGGGATAAGACACTTGCAAATTAATTAACAAATGTACTAAATGATAAATAGTCCGAGAGGAAAACCCTTTTCTGGATCTGCTCAGGTGGAGTGGGTTTATCATGGTGGCTTCAGCCTCTGAAAGAAACTCAAGCAAGCACGGGATCACAGGGTTCTGTTCGTGGCCCAAAACTGAGGATGTTCCAGTTTGAACAACTCTTACAGAAGTTAAAAGAAAAAAAAAGTTTTAAATTCCCATGTTTCTCTGGCTAAGAAAAAAAATCAGGGTTCTGGATAGCCACAATGTAATCCCAGCTACTGCAGTAATTATGGGTATGAAATAGGAAGAGATAGGAGCTGGGAATTATTGCTGTTTGGAGGGTTTTGCCAAGCTTTGCAAGAAACCAGGGGCTCAGGGGGTCCCTAAACAACAAAAAAAGTAATTTTGGGATGCTGCCCTGCAGTCAGGAAGCAGAATATGTGTGTGTTTGGGAGCAAATGAGCACGAGGAGGAAAAGCTCGTGGATACCCAGAGATCATCTCCAGGCTCCCCCATTCCTGCTGTGTCGTGATTGGCTTAGCTGAGTCTGGGGTGCAAAAACAGGATGGGCTAAAAAACTCTCAAATGATGGCACAAAACTGCACAGCAGCGGCAAAGAACTTTGTGCAAACATTACAGGATGCAAACAAAGCCTTTGTCTTACCCTTTTCCTTTCCTCCTTTCTGAAAACAAGGGTGACAAAGAGGAGTTCGCCTTCCCCCGGGACACCAGGACTGGGGGTGAGTAGGGGACTGGCTTTAGAACTGAAAATTAAAGAAGGAGAAGCTATAAAATTGTCTGTGTTGTTGTAGAAGGGTGTGGCTCGTTAGGTTTTCCATGTGGGTGACATTTTAAGTTGAGGAAAATGAACTGTTCAGGAAATAGTGTGGGAGAGCGAGGCCGAATGTCCCAGTGTGTGTCTGGCCTTATTTTACATTCCTTTTCTCTCACGTGACTTAATCTTGTGTCATCCTATGAAGAGTCACAAGCTCTCCCTCTCTGAAGGCCGTGAGTTTGATTCTCACATGGGACACAATAAAAATGTTGGGTTTTATCTTCTTATCTTCTGTCAGAGCCAGGATTAAAGAATGGGAAATGCAGTTTTTGTGTTCAGACTCAGGGTTTATTAATTCTTATCTATAGCACGGTCTCACAAGCTGTGAGCTCTGCTAACAAGGTAGGAAACGGCCCTAAATCTTCCATCTTGCTCCATGTACATTATTATATACTAAACCCTTAAACTCTAAGTTTTCCACTCTGTGACATCACACACTCGTATTCAAACTCCACACCCACAGCCCCAGTGCCATCACTCCATTTTGGGAGCCTGTTCCAAGGCCTCAGGTCCAGTGCAGCGTTTGCTTGGGGGTCACACGAAAGCCTGAAATCCTCAGTGCTCGGGGTTCCAACATCCCTGCCTTCTCAGGAGTTTTTCACTCTTTTCCTCCCCATTTTGCATCCCCGCCTTTAGGAAAGGACCAGCAGGAGGTTCCAGTCCCTCCTCCTCACAGTGAGCCCAAAGATCCGGCACCCGAGGAGCCGGGCAGGCTGCAGGAGAACGGGCTGACCCTGCTGCAGCTGATGGTGCTGCAGGGCAACGTGGGCAAGGTGCGCTTCCTGCTGGGCTGCGGGGCGGGCGCCAACAGCGCGGGGGGCAGCGGCTGCACCCCGCTGCTGCTGGCCGTGCAGCGCCGCCTGCCCGAGCTCTGCTCCGTCCTCATCCGCCACGGCGCCCGCACCAACGCGGCCGACGAGGACGGCTGGACCCCGCTGCACTTTGCGGCCCAGCACGGCGACGACAGGACCGTGAGGCTGCTGCTGGACCACCAGGCCCGGGTGGACGCCCAGGAGCGTGATGGGTGGACCCCGCTGCACCTGGCGGCCCAGAACAACTTTGAGAACGTGGCGCGGGTGCTGCTGTCCCGCCAGGCCGACCCCAACACGCAGGAGGTGGACGGCAAGACCGCCCTGCACGTGGCCGCCTGCTTCGGGCACGTGGGGCTGGTCAAGCTGCTGGCCAGCCAGGGCGCCGACCTGGAGAGGAAGCAGAAGAACCTCAGGACGCCGCTGCACGTGGCCGTGGAGAGGGGCAAGTTCAGGGTGGTGCAGTACCTGCTGAAGAACGGCATCTCCGTCAACAGCCTGGACCAGAACCACTACAGCGCCCTGCACCTGGCCGTGGCCAGGGGCAAGTACCTGATCTGCGAGAAGCTCATCAAGTATGGCGCCAACGTGGAGCTGAGGACGGACAAAGGCTGGACCCCGCTGCACCTGGCCTCCTTCAAGGGCCACGTCGAGATCATCCGGCTGCTGACGGGCAGCCACGCGCGGCTGGACGCCAAGGGCGGCATGGACTGGACGCCGCTGCACCTGGCCACGCGCTACGGGGACGAGGCGGTGGTCAGCGAGCTGCTGCGCTGCGGGGCCGACCCCAACACGGCCGAGAGGGCCCGCTGGGCTCCCCTGCACTTCGCCGTGCTAAGGGGCTCCTTCCTCAGCGTCATCAACCTCCTGGAGTGCCGCGCCGACGTCAACGCCGGCAACACGGTGGGCTGGACCCCGCTGCACCTGGCCGTGCTCAAGGGCAACATGGCCATCATCAAGACGCTGCTGAAGGCCGGGGCGCGGCTGGACGTGGAGGACGGCGCCGGCTGCACGGCCCTGCAGCTGGCGGTCAGGCACCAGCGGGACAACATCATCGCCCTGCTCCAGGGCCAGGAGGGCTCGGGGGGCAAAGCTGGGAGCAGGACTCTGAACGATGCCAAGCCTCCCAGGCCCAGGGTTATCCCGGGAAGGACAGATCTGTAAATCCCTCGGCTCGGAAATTCGCGGCTTGAGCTTTCCCACATCAGGTGTGAAGCCTTAAAGCAGCTCTTCCTCTCACCTGCTGATCACAGAGAAATATTTCCCCTTTTTAAATGGAAGTTTTTAGGCGTGAACACCGAGAGAGTAAAAGGAAATGAAGTTATTTGATGACAAGCTCTTTTCCGAGCTCGTTTTGGCTTGGTGATACTTCAGGCAATGCTTTCCTCCTGAATCCTTCCTGAGCAGGGATTTATGCAGCCCCTGTTCACGCAGGCAGTGCTGAAGCTGTGCACAGCACACACACAGCTTTTATTGCTTTTATTCCATGTTTTCCTACAGAGAAAATTGGTGTAAAATGGCCCTGGCACAGGTGGGAATTGAATCGTGAGATTCTCACCTGCTGCTGGCACAGCAACGTGTCAGATTTCCTGACATCTCCTTTCTGCAACGAGAATCAAATAAAACAAGGCAGGAAGGAATAATCACTGGGAGAGAGTATTGAAATGGATGCAGCGCAGGGAACAGAAATTCCAGAATAATCACACACGAGATCTGGCTGCTTGCAGGTCAAGGTGCGAGTCGTGTCTCTGGGGGAGGGGAAATAATTCCTGGTTTTCCTTCGGGAAGATGTTCCAGAGCTTGATGACCCCTGTGAAAAACATCATCTCGGTGGATTTGATCCCCTTGTGACAGCCCTGCTGTGACTCCTGAGCGTCCCCGAACGTGCCTGGTGGGAGGATGACTTGTCATGGCCCCGAGCTGGGAAGAGGCTGAAATAGAAACAAACAACCCCAGCTCTGCAGGGGAGCTGTTACTGCCTGATAACCGTGAGATTAAACGGGTTAAAAAGGGGGGTTAAACGGCCCAGCCTCTACTGATTTCGTTTTCATTTTAAATTAACTTAAAGTATTGGTGTGGATGGTATTCCAACCCAGTTTTTCACTATGCTTTGGCACCAAAGCCTTCAGATACCGTTTAAAATAAATTGTAATGAAATGATTCATTTTTAACATTTGCCATTGGTGAAATGGGGAGCTGGGCAGGTTATGAAATGAAATACTGGTGGCATTTTGGGTTGCAGGGAGTTTTTAAAAAATGGACTTTTTTATTGCAACCACCAAAAAACAAACAATCAAACAAAAAAAAACAGAAAAGCATGGCATTTCCCTGATTTATCTGCTCTTGATATTCCCTAATTTTGTCCAAGGAGGAAAGGCCTGGCTGGAAGGAATTCTTGGGATGCTCAGACCTTCCCGTACAGCTCCTTCCCTCAGCTTCAGCTGTATTGATTCAGCAAATGACTCCCCTGCTCGGTGTCATTTGAAATATTTACCCAGAAAGAAAAAAGAAATCCAATTGCCACATAATTCAGCAGCTCCTTTCTGTCCCCGCTCCGGCAGAAAAACAAAACTCAGCTCGTATGTCATGGAATGTTCTCTACAAGAGCTTAATTAAATTTATAATGAAAATAACAGGGGATTAAGAAGACACGAGGGAAATACATTGCTCTTGCAGAGCATTCCAGAGGTGATAGAAGCAATTTGCAGAGAAAATTACCTGTTTGCTGCTCAGTTTCTATAGAAATTAAATGAGTCTTTACAAACTCTGGAAAAGTGCATTCCAGCCTCCGCTTTGTGACTGTGCAACTTGCAGCTTATTTCTAAAATTATTCGTGGATCTCCATCCCCCCGCGACTTTCTTTTTTCCCCTTTCCCAACTCCGTTTCAGTCTTTTGTCCCTGCTGATAAATCTGCTGCTGGTTATCTCATGCTCTTACCCAAGAGCTGCCAAAGTTCACAGCCAAGGCAGCACCTGGCAGGGCATGGCAGCGGCAGCAGCAGGGCAGAAACCTCCCAAACAGCTCGTTTAGATTCAAAAAGATCCAAATTGTTGATCTTTATCCCTCAAAAATTGGGTTTTTAAGGTGCCCAGAGCTGCCGGGGTGAGCAGGGAGATGCTGCCCTGCACATCCCTGTCCTGGGGGAGCTCCAGACATCCTGAACCACGGGGAGATTTTCAAACCCACTGCTCTTCAAAACCCTCAGAGAATCCCGGGCTGGTCCCTTGGTTAGGATGGAAAACCAGAGGGGGGAAATTTAGGGTCCCTTAAAGCTGATCCTGTTCCATCCCTGACCCTGCTGGAGTCACCCTGAGCTCTGTAAATCCCGGGATGTGGTTTGTGCTGCTGCATTCCCTCTCCATCATTTCCCCAGAGGACATCCGTGGGGAAATGGATGTGACCGTCAGGCCCCCGTGTTCCCCCCAACCAGCACACCAAGAAACTCGGGGAAAACAAATCCACAGGAGCAGGGGATGGTCTCACCAGGGGTGAAACCCGGGGCTGCCATTGATTTCCTGAGTGCTCTCCCCGCGCTGGATCTGCCTGCATCATAAATCCTCTGATGTAAAATTCCTTTGAAGGGGAGCTGCTTGTTGTGATCAAAATGTGGACGTTCCAGTGGGAAGCGTGGCTCTTCTGCGAGGGAATGTTCACAGGGAAAATGTTTGGAAATGCAGTCGGTGAAATCCACGTTTTGCATCGCTCCTGCTTCCCCAGCGACTGTGATTTGTTTGTTTGGCAGTGCTGCAATTATGCAGATACGGGATTAAATTAAAATTAAAATAACGCTGCGTTTTAGAGGAAAAGAGATCTGAATAAATACAGCTTGTGGGGGGGAGAAAAAAAAAAAAAACACCCTTATTTTTAGCAGAAATGCTTGTTTTTTTCCATAGCCCCTTAGGTGTGGAAAATCAAGATGTTTCTGACAGCAGTGATGTGAATGTAGGAGGCAGTGATTTTAATGTAAGAAGGAATAGTGAATTCTCTGTGTTTCTTTTTCTTGCAAGGAGGTGGTTGTAGGCTCTGTGCTGTGGCAGACGTCAGTGTGAGACGTGCCTGGCTCCTGCTCAGCCTGGCAGAATTCACCCAGCTCCCTTCCCGGCCTACCCAGGGGGGCTTCGTCCCCTCCCTTTGCACTAAAAACCACGTTTATCACCTCAAAAAAAAAAAATGAAAAGCAGCTCCCCACCCGTTTCCATCAGTGCAGGTGTGAGCTCCTCTTCCATTAGAATAATGGGAAAAGGGGCCCGACTGGGAATCAAGGAGCACTCGCTGTTTCCTCCTGGCAGGATTCTCATCCCCAGCAAGTTCCACATCTCCTGCTCAGCTGCTGCTCTCCTCTCCTCTGGCTCAGAGCACAGCGGGAAACCCTTCTCTTGTGCAATTTGCTGCTGGCCTCCTTCTCTTATTTGGGGGAAAAAAAAGCCCCACAAACCCAAGGCCAAAAATGATGGTTTTTAAAGCCTGCGGCTCTTGGCAGTTCAGCTCTTGGGGACAGTTTGGGGAGGAGATCTCACAGCTCAGGCTCTCTCTCGTTTTGGCAATTCAGCGCTCCTCGCACCCTCTGTGGCCTCAGGGAAAAAAAAAATCTTTTGTACCCAAACAAAGCCCAGGAAAAGATTTATATCCCTCCTGCAAGAACACCAGAGCACCTCAGATGTTCAGAGCCATAAATCTGCTGCAAACCTGGGTTTGGGGGGTCATGGCACCATGGAACCTGTGAGTCTAAAGGGCTCTTTTTGTGGCAAGGATTGGTGTGCTGGGAGGAACAGAAAACCATCCCTGGAACATCCCTGCTCTGAATTCCCCGTTAAAAAAACCACCAGGGATCACCAGAGAAAAGCCAGGGAACAGGACTGAGCTCCCCATCCCGCAGGGAATTTCTTCTGGATAAAAAAGAAATAAATAACCCCCAGCAGCCTGGCTGGTTAGAGAATATCCCATTAAAGACTCCAAGTCCATCTGGAACAATTACAGAGAGGAGCAGCGGGCCGGGGTCGGCAATCAGGAGGTGCAGTGATTAGCTGAAATGAGGGCTAAAATGAGCCTTTGTTTGCTGCTCTGCTACGAGGCCATCACTTCAGAAATCAAAGGGAAACACTGCAGACACTGAGAAAATTCGGCTTTGGCAGGATTGAGGTCTGGGGCATTTCTGGCCCCGTTCCATGGCACTTTCACTGCTCCTCAGCAAGGCAGGAGCAGCCTTCTCATCGCCAGGAGATTTTATTGCTGTTCTTTGGGCAAACCCTTAATATCTGCTCCAAGCAGGGGGGAAAAAAAATAAAATCCTTACAAGGCATTCAGGGAATTAATTTTCTCGCCTTGGAGAAGACTGCAGCCTGCCAGAAAGGTTTTGCTGAGGCTGCCCTGCCTTTATTTCGTTTAAAGCTTTTGTTTTGTAAGGCCCAGCAGGGTTTCTCCCGGGAGAGCTGAGCTTTGCTGCTCCTTTTGGCTGAGCACGGCCGAGTTCTGCTCCAGGGAATGCTGGAAAAGGCCGCAGGACACTGAAAAGTACCAGGGAAAAATCAACAACCACCGCGAGAGAAAGAGACAAAAGCAGGGAAAAGGTGGGATTTTTCTGGAATCTGGTGAGCTTGGGAAAATCCCGCTTTTGAGGTCATTTTGGGGCTCTGGGAGCAGCTCCTGGGGCTTCCTGCTGCATCTCCTTGGGCCCCCCAAATCACTGATGGAGGGAAAGGCCTCCAAGATCGTGTTTTCCATCCTTTTTGACCTCCTAGACAGGATTCCCAGGCTGGTGCCCAGCCCTGGAACCCACCTGGAGAATCTGGGCCAGGGCCTGGCCTCGCTGTGTTCCTAGGCTGAGGGGGGAAATTTCAATTTGTGCCTAAAGCATAAGCGTGGCTTTGGGAATTTTCGAGGCTTAGGCAGCTGGGGGATGAGTCTTGCTGCAAAAAGAACCAGCTTTTTGCCAACGAGTTAAAGCTGTCAGGGAGCTGGTGCAGCTGCTCCTCCCTGAACACTCTCTGCAGCACAGGGATGTGTGGGATTCACCCACAGGGGGACAGAGCCTTTCCCCCGAGGCTTTGGGGTTTCAGTGCCTGTTGCCAGCCCTGCCAGCCCGGCTGGGTGGAGAGGAGCATCCCAGCCAGTCAACTCACAGAACATTTCCTTTTGGTTTATTTATTTTATTTTTTTTTTAATTAAGAAGGAGGCAGGATTTACTGTGATTTTCCCTGCTATCTCTGAATCACGTTCCAGCCCCTACCATTTCACAGCCTGTAATCTTCCCCAGCGATTCTGGCCCCAGCTTTGAAGTGATTTAGGGCTTGTTTATCACAGAGGCAATCAGACTTGTTCCTTCCCAGCCACCCTGGAGCTGCCAGGGAGCCGAATATTCCATTTGCTGGGGGGCTCAGTCACCAAGGCAGAGCTGAGCAGGTTACCTGAGCCCCAGCACATCCCTGCCCTCCCTGCCAGCTCCAGGTGGGCATTTCAATGGAAACACGACGGAGGAGTGTGACCCGGAGCATGTACCACCAGCTGGGAACACGCACAAACTCAATTGCTGCAGCCAGGCACCGTAATTCAGTCAGAAATCTGCATCCCCGAGGTTCATTCGGTGTGACTTTGGCCCTCGGGCTGCAGGAGCTGGGCCCCTGTCCCTGCAGTGGCACTGGGAGTCCCAGCCGGGTGCTCAGGGACACCCAGCACCAACATTTCCCCTCTTTCTGCTCCTCCCTGTGACAGCCAAGACAAAATATCTCCAGCACCAGGTTGTAGCACAGGAAAGCCCTCCTTGTTTCTTTACCTTTGCTGCCTTCTTCCCAGCCAGGCACCAAATATGTGATAATAATAATAATAATAATAATAATAATAATAATAATAATAATAATAGTAATGCACATAGCAGCAGAGGCAAAGGCAAGATGGGCGAATGTTGGTTTTGGGCAAAAGGGACTCCACAGCACAATTAAGAACAGGGTTTATTTTTTTGGAGCTGCCCTGTTTTTCTACTGTAATTTTGTCTAAACAGCTTTAGTTAGGCACAACAGATCCTCACAGCACAAGGGTAGAAACCTTTACACCAGGCAGTAATTTGTTACTGTCTCTGCTCTCAGCCTCCCCTCAGTGGAGACCCAGCTCAGTTCTGGGTCAAAGCTCAGCCTGTGCATCATCACCCCGGCGATTCCCCGGCAGGGAACACAGCCCACGGCCCAGAGGGAGGCAGAGGCAGGAGTTCAGCTCTTTATTGAAGTCATGGAATTGTCACTGCTTCGTGCTGTGGGATCGTCTCATGCCGGGGATCTGATCCAGGTGGGCTCACGCCATTCCCCAGAGCTCAGCACCCCCATTCCTGCCACCCCAGAGCTCATCACACCTCACTCCTATCACCCCAGCGCTCATCACCTCCATTTCTGTCACCCCAAAACACATCACCCCCCATTCCTATCACCCCAGAGCTCATCACACCTCACTCCTATCACCCCAGCGCTCATCACCCCCATTCCTGTCACCCCAGAGCTCATCACACCTCACTCCTATCACCCCAGAGCTCATCACCTCCATTCCTGTCACCCCAAAACACATCACCCCCCATTCCTATCACCCCAGAGCTCATCACCCCCATTCCTGTCACCCCAGAGCTCATCACACCTCACTCCTATCACCCCAGCGCTCATCACCCCCATTCCTGTCACCCCAAAACACATCACCCCCCATTCCTGCCCCCCCAGAGCACAGCCCCTCCACCCAAGCCCCTCTGCAGCACCCACAGCAGCTGCTTGGCCATCTTGCAGGGTTTGGTTTTTGTTTTTTGGGTTTTTTTTGGTTTTGTTTTTTGTTTTTTTCCCCAGCAAACTGGAAGAACTGTGCCAGATCCAAGCCACTTTTGTTCCTGACGGGAGCTGTCCCAGGGGGAGGGAGGTGTTCACAGGGAGATGTACATATTTGTTTAGACTGGCACTGACTGCCCATTTCTTCACACAGACGAGCTCCCAGCTCATAACCTGTCTTGTTCAATCAGATTTGCAGCTCCTGGGTTTCCCTCTGAAGCTTTGTACATTTTCCAGCTGGTGATTTGACAGAGCTCTCTGAACTCGCGCTCCAGAGCTGCTCAGAGATTCTCTGTGTTGCTCTTAGCACTTGGAGACGAGATTGCATTTCTGCCTGATGTCAGTTTGGGCTTTTCTTGCTTTTTTCACACGGCCTGAATAAAAAAATCAGCGTTGTGGCTGCACTATTAAATAAATATTAATGATGGCTGTCACAAACGTTTGATGCAGCGACAAGGGCTGAGGTTATGACCTGGTTTTCTCCCAGGTGATGTTTGCAGCCCTTTCCATCTGCCCTGCACACAGTTCAGGAGGGTTTGTGGAGCAGCTGGATACAGGAAGCACAAACAGCCATGGGGACACCTGAATGCTGCTGATTTTTCTTTTTTTCCCCGGTTTGCAGCATTAAAACCCCACAATATCAGCCAAGGAAGGGTCTGGGAAGTGGCAGGGATGGTCTGGGGGTGCTGTGCCCTGGCAGGATGATTTGGGGTGCTGTGCCCCGGCAGGGATGATGATTTGGGGGTGCTGTGCCCTGTGAGGAATGATTTGGGGGTGCTGTGCCCCGGCAGGCTGCTCAGGGCTGCAGCTGATTGCTGCCAGGTAGGATGGCAGCAGGGAGGCAGAGCTGCCCTGGATAAATGTTCTCACTCTCTCATCAGCCCACTCCTTTTCCCCGGGCCCAGCGTGGCAGCGTGGGGAGGCTGGATGTTTTCCTCTCCTCTTAAGAGGGTTTTGCTCTGCTCCTTAAGTCTCTTTAAAGGCATTTCTAGGTCTGTTAATTATTCATGACGCCTTAATTATGTTCAGTCCACCGTGATCACTCTCTCTTTGGTGAGGAAAGTTGTTATTTGTGAGTCAAAAGCTCTTTATGAAGCAGACGGGCTGGTATCGTCAGAAAGACTTGGGGGAGCAGTTGGAATTATTAAAAGAAGCTTTGATTAAAGACAGGGAGTTAATTTAACAAGAGTAACTGGTTTTATCTTTTTTTTTTTTTTTTCCCCTGAACAAAGCACACCCATGGATGTGTCAGGCCTCACCTGGAGCAGCAGGACTCACCCAGATGCCTCAGGAGATGGGCAGATCATTCTTTTTATCTCTTTTGGGTGCTGTGGATGGCTTTTGTCCACAGGCTTAGAAATAAAATTTGGCTGTAAGGGTGAACCTCTGCCTTTGATCCTGCCAGGCTCGGGCCAGACAGGCTGGGAACAACCTGGTGTGTCCTGAAAATATCGTTTATTCTGGTGTGTTTGGGAGGGGAGGGGGCACCGCAGCTCCTCATTTTCCCTCAGCCATGGTGGCACGGAGGTGAATCATCCAACAAGGAGAATTCAGCCTCAGTTGACCTCGGCAGCTCTGGAGATTCTGGTTTCTGCATAAACTGAGGGCTCTGGGGCAGGCATTATTCTGTGTTGGCTCAAAACTGAGTAGACCTTTGGATCTGAAATGCCACTAAACTGAATTTTCACTTTGTTAGTTCTTGGAGATGGACAGACAGCTTTCTTGCCTAGAAGTGGGAAGGATTTCCTTTTTTATTAATGTTTTCTTCTTCTTTTATATAAAGAAAATAATCTTTATTTTAAAAGCGCTGATTAAGCCTGGCTGAGGACCCACCTGCAGAAAAGCTGAGTGTGCAGCTTGAGAAAACAGTGCAACACAAATTGAACTATTCCAAAATAAAAGACTTGGGTTCTCCAGCGCAAATCCAGCTGGGCACCTCTGCCTCCCACCCCTCCCGTCCTCCCCAGCCCACTCTGTCTGGGAGAGGAATTTCAGCCCGTTTCCTTTCTCCCTGTGCCTTTCTGCCCCTTTCCTCTCCCGTGGCTGATTCTCGTGGCTGCAGGCAGGACAAACACCAGAACTCTCTAGGATAGGCTGGGGCGAGGGAGGGAAAAGGAAAACCGCCTGAAAAGCAAGTCAGGAAAAAGCCAAATCTCATGTGAGGGCACATTCTCCTCGGTGTGTTTGAGCTCTGAGTGTGAACCAGAACAGAACAATCAGATCGACATCGGGGTGGCTTGTGCAAGTCTCTATTTAATGACAGTGCTGCATGAGGACATTGGTTGGTGTCACATGTACCTGTGATGGGCATTTTATACATTCCTGACTCCGGGGGAGCCGTGTTTGCACTGGAGATTTTCACCACAAGAGGTAGTGGTTTTATTTTTCCCGTTTTCCTTTTTATCTTTTTTTTTTTTTTTCTGTTTGTTTGTTTTTGTTTTTAATTTCAGCAGGATTGGATAAGCTGGTTGGACCTAGTGGAGTTAATTTACTCTTCAGCCAGGAAGATAAACAGTTCTGTGGAGTGGGAGCAAGCAGGCAAGCAGCAAATACAGTGCAGGCAGAATTCACTGGCTTTTAATTCAAACCTGTTTGGGGGTGCAGAGAGCCCCACCCAGGGCTGCAGCAAGCTGGGAGTCACAGGGAGGGAACAGCAGGAGCAGGAAGACTCGAAAAGCAGAACTAAAGCTTCAGTTATAAACGGTGGATCACAAAAGAGGGGCTAGAGCGAGGCTCTGAAGTTCTCGAGGAACAAAGAAAGGAAATCTTCTCCTTAAGGTGTTTCTAAAAACCAGCTCAGGAGCCTTCCCATGGCCAGCACGTCCTGCCAGCAGAAGTCTCTGGGGAAGCAGAGGTGGTTTTTATTTTTTCCAGAGTGGAAGGAACAGTGAGGATTTGCCCTGTGGAGAGGCCCCCCAGGATGCAGCCGGCTCTGCTGGGCTCTGAGGAGCTCCTGCAAGCTCCTTGCCCCCCAGCACACGCTGCCCCTGCTCCTGGCATTGCTTTATTCCTTGGAAAGCCAGAGGTGAGGGTGACTTCTGGTGCTGTCTCCGAAAGGGGAAGGCTCAGCTCCGCGTTTCAAAGTGCTTGGTTTGTTGTCTGGAAGTGCAGGAGTTTTCTGGGGGAGGAAAACCCGCTGCAAGGGGCGGCCAGAGCTGGAACTGCCACCTTCCCCGGGGCACTGGGGACACTCACATTCCCACAGTTCAGCCTGGAGGGTCTGGAAGGAGCAGCTCAAAATGTCCTGGGGATGAAGGATGGGCTGCAGGTAATTCCTCACAGCGAATGTTGGAGAAATCACCCCTGGGGGTTTTGGTGCACGTGAAGGACAGAGGCCTTTTCCAGCAGCTTTTTTTTTCCCTCCATGGCATTTTGGAAGAGTTTTTTTTCAGGTAGTGCTTCAGGTGGGTTGAGCTATAGGGTTCTGCTTCTAGATTCAGGGGAAAAAAAAAAAGGGGGGGGGGGGAGCAAGGTACACAGCATTGGAGATGAGGATTTTCCTGGACACAAAGTAAAATTATGGCACAAAGTTAAGATATTATCCACATTATCCTGAGGGATATTATTATTATTATTCCACTTATCCAGAGGGCTCACACCAGGCTTTAGCACAGGGCAAACATCACCTATGGCAACTTCCAAATGCTTTAAAGCTTTTTTTTTGTCTTTATATGTAATATTTGCTATTTTTGTTCATGTCCTCCCCAAATAAAATAGATCTTTCTTGTAAACACATTATAAAATGGACCAGTAGCTTGTTGCTATTTTTCTGCCCAAAACCCTCCTGCCTTTGCATCATTCTGTGAATATTGGGGTACGAGTCTGATTCCCATCACTGAGTGAATTTGTGGGGAGGAGAGAACAGCTCATGTGTGCCTGAGATGTCTCGAGTTGGCGTTCCCAATTGTGCAGTTTTCAGCTGTGAAGAGCCAGGTTCAAACGTTACACAAGGCTGTGGGCTGAGGATCCAAGCCCCTGGATCCCAGCCCGTGCCAGGAATGGCAGGTTTAGAACAGGGACCTGTGGATTACGCTGGGACTGCTGCTGCTGCAGTTTTAGCAAACAGCTGAGATTGTGTGTTAGAGCTGCTGGGAGTAATCTCCTCCTGAAGCAGAGCTGGAACGCGTCCTAGCAGCACAGGAAAGTGCTCCGGTGGCAATGCAGGAAATCCAGGGAATTAAAGGAAACCTCGGCAGATCTTCACCCCATCTGAAGCAGAAACTGAGTGAATATTCCACAAAGTGCATAGAGAAAAGAGGGATTTCTATTGCTCTCCCAGTTGTGTTTTATACTCCTTTAGGAAACAGCAGGAAACTGCACCCTGGGAGTCTGCCCCTGCTTATGGCTATTGCAACCCTCTGCTGCTCCACATCCTGCAGGAATCTCTAGCCAGACCCTATTTCCACGTTGTTTTATTCACTGTGCCGTGTTTTATTTACAGAGATATTGCAGAACATCGTGTGAACCGAGCACAAGCAGCAGGTACAGCGTGGGTTTGGCAGTGCCGGGTTCAGCGTGGTGAAATGATGCTCCTGTGGGGTTCCAGTTCCTGGAATCCATGGGAAAAGAGATAGCAGAGAGTAAAGGGATGCTGGGAACATCCAGACCTTTCCAGAGTCCAGCTTACACGCAGGAGCTGGTCCAAGTAGGGGCTTGCTTGGGTTTTTATTCTGGCTTTTTCCAAAATGCACAGTTTTATCTCCTTGACTGTTGATTTAAATTAGGCACAATGTTATTCCGCGCTCTCTGGGGAGAGACAGAGGCAAATCAGACCCGAGGTGCTCCCTGGGGCCCCTGGTTTAGGTGAGAAGAGCCAGCCCCGGCCTGGCTGGCGCGCTCAGGGTGCCCCCGGGGCTGTGGGTGCCTCCCCTGGCACGGTGTCCTGGTGTCTGTACATTCACCACGCTGCCACCCCTCCCCTGCTGTCACCCTGGGCAGAGCCTGGACACGAGCTGCTGGTGGGCAGAAATCCTGCTGGGAGGCGAGGGGGGTCCTGTCGGATGTGCACCATGCAGGACAAGGTTCTCTCTCGAGTTTCTCTCTCCATCTCTTTGTTTTTGTTTTTGTTTTGTTTTTTTTGGCTTGGGCTCCAAAATCCATCCTGTTTACTCCTATTTACACCGATGGTTTGACATGAGAGTGGTGCCCCCTCCTCCCTTCCACCCATGGCTCGTGGGCTTACGCTGCTGCAGGGTCTGTGGGTGGCAGAACCTTCTCCACCCTCCTGGGGACCTCTGAAAGGGGTTTTTTGGGGGCGGTCGGTTTTTATTGAATTTCTGAAGGCTTCAGCAGTTCAACGCCAGGTGAGTCAGCTCGAGGTGAAGGCAAAGCTATTGCACGGAGCTCCCAGAGGCCCAGTCTGCCTCTGCTGCCAAGCGGGAAGGGGTGGCCTTGTCTTTGGTGAGAGTTGTGCCAGCGCTACCTCCTGGTGGCCCCGGGGCCACCCCGTGTCCAGGCCGGGTGGCCGCGGGCGAGGACCCGGCCAGAGCGCCTCGATCCTCGCGCCTCCACCTCCAACACAGCGTCAGGGTGGCTCTGCAAAGCGCCCTCGGGGCTGGTGCAGGGGTCACCCAGCGGGCCGAGGGACCCTCCCACCCCGCTCCATCCCCAGCAGGAGCTGGGGCACCGAGCAGTGCCCGGCTCAAGAGCTCCAGCCCCGTCCCCGCTGTGCATGAATGGCGTCACCTCCTCTTCCCCCTCCGTCCCTAAAAAAATGCGGGTGCTGTTTGTGGCTCTTAGCAGTGGAGGATCTTCATGAAAGCCTTGCGAAACTCGATGTTGAAGGTGGTGTAGATAATCGGGTTGACAGCGCTGTTGACATAGCCCAGCCACGTGAAGGCACTGTACATGGCCTGGGGGATGTTGCAGTCGCAGTGCATGTTCAGGATGTGAGTGATGAAGAAGGGGAGCCAGCAGATGATGAAAACACCTGGGGGGGGGGAGAAAAAGGAGAGAGGAGGGTTTTGATTGCTGAAAGCTGAGCGGATTCTTAGGCTGGGAGAACAGTGAGGTTCTCTTTGGCGGAAAGGGAATGTATTTCCCAGAGGAATGACCTCTGTGGTTGTCTGCTCAGTGCCCTGCTCTGTGTGTGTGTGCTCAGTGCCCTGCTCTATGTGTGTGTGTGCTCAGTGCCCTGCTCTGTGTGTGTGTGCTCAGTGCCCTGCTCTCTGTTGTGTGTGCTCAGTGCCCTGCTCTATGTGTGTGTGCTCAGTGCCCTGCTCTGTGTGTGTGTGCTCAGTGCCCTGCTCTGTGTGTGTGTGTGTGTGCTCAGTGCCCTGCTCTGTGTGTGTGCTCAGTGCCCTGCTCTCTGTTGTGTGTGCTCAGTGCCCTGCTCTGTGTGTGTGTGTGCTCAGTGCCCTGCTCTATGTGTGTGTGTGCTCAGTGCCCTGCTCTGTGTGTGTGCTCAGTGCCCTGCTCTGTGTGTGCTCAGTGCCCTGCTCTGTGTGTGTGTGTGCTCAGTGCCCTGCTCTGTGTGTGTGCTCAGTGCCCTGCTCTGTGTGTGTGCTCAGTGCCCTGCTCTGTGTGTGTGTGTGTGCTCAGTGCCCTGCTCTATGTGTGTGTGCTCAGTGCCCTGCTCTGTGTGTGTGCTCAGTGCCCTGCTCTGTGTGTGTGCTCAGTGCCCTGCTCTATGTGTGTGTGCTCAGTGCCCTGCTCTGTGTGTGTGCTCAGTGCCCTGCTCTGTGTGTGTCTGCTCAGTGCCCTGCTCTGTGTGTGTGTGTGCTCAGTGCCCTGCTCTGTGTGTGTGTGCTCAGTGCCCTGCTCTGTGTGTGTGCTCAGTGCCCTGCTCTGTGTGTGTGTGTGCTCAGTGCCCTGCTCTGTGTGTGCTCAGTGCCCTGCTCTGTGTGTGCTCAGTGCCCTGCTGTGTGTGTGCTCAGTGCCCTGCTCTCTGTGTGTGTGCTCAGTGCCCTGCTCTGTGTGTGTGTGTGCTCAGTGCCCTGCTCTGTGTGTGTGTGCTCAGTGCCCTGCTCTGTGTGTGCTCAGTGCCCTGCTCTGTGTGTGTGTGCTCAGTGCCCTGCTCTGTGTGTGTGCTCAGTGCCCTGCTCTGTGTGTGCTCAGTGCCCTGCTCTGTGTGTGTGTGCTCAGTGCCCTGCTCTGTGTGTGCTCAGTGCCCTGCTCTGTGTGTGTGTGCTCAGTGCCCTGCTCTGTGTGTGTGCTCAGTGCCCTGCTCTGTGTGTGCTCAGTGCCCTGCTCTGTGTGTGTGTGTGCTCAGTGCCCTGCTCTGTGTGTGCTCAGTGCCCTGCTCTGTGTGTGCTCAGTGCCCTGCTCTGTGTGTGTGTGCTCAGTGCCCTGCTCTGTGTGTGTGTGCTCAGTGCCCTGCTCTGTGTGTGCTCAGTGCCCTGCTCTGTGTGTGTGTGCTCAGTGCCCTGCTCTGTGTGTGTGTGTGCTCAGTGCCCTGCTCTGTGTGTGTGTGTGTGTGCTCAGTGCCCTGCTCTGTGTGTGTGTGTGCTCAGTGCCCTGCTCTGTGTGTGTGCTCAGTGCCCTGCTCTGTGTGTGTGTGTGCTCAGTGCCCTGCTCTGTGTGTGTGCTCAGTGCCCTGCTCTGTGTGTGTGTGTGCTCAGTGCCCTGCTCTGTGTGTGCTCAGTGCCCTGCTCTGTGTGTGCTCAGTGCCCTGCTGTGTGTGTGCTCAGTGCCCTGCTCTCTGTGTGTGTGCTCAGTGCCCTGCTCTGTGTGTGTGTGTGCTCAGTGCCCTGCTCTGTGTGTGTGTGCTCAGTGCCCTGCTCTGTGTGTGCTCAGTGCCCTGCTCTGTGTGTGTGTGTGCTCAGTGCCCTGCTCTGTGTGTGTGTGTGCTCAGTGCCCTGCTCTGTGTGTGTGTGTGCTCAGTGCCCTGCTCTGTGTGTGTGTGTGCTCAGTGCCCTGCTCTCTGTGTGTGTGCTCAGTGCCCTGCTCTGTGTGTGTGTGTGTGTGCTCAGTGCCCTGCTCTGTGTGTGTGCTCAGTGCCCTGCTCTCTGTTGTGTGTGCTCAGTGCCCTGCTCTGTGTGTGTGTGTGCTCAGTGCCCTGCTCTATGTGTGTGTGTGCTCAGTGCCCTGCTCTGTGTGTGTGCTCAGTGCCCTGCTCTGTGTGTGCTCAGTGCCCTGCTCTGTGTGTGTGTGTGCTCAGTGCCCTGCTCTGTGTGTGTGCTCAGTGCCCTGCTCTGTGTGTGTGCTCAGTGCCCTGCTCTGTGTGTGTGTGTGTGCTCAGTGCCCTGCTCTATGTGTGTGTGCTCAGTGCCCTGCTCTGTGTGTGTGCTCAGTGCCCTGCTCTGTGTGTGTGCTCAGTGCCCTGCTCTATGTGTGTCTGCTCAGTGCCCTGCTCTGTGTGTGTGTGTGCTCAGTGCCCTGCTGTGTGTGTGTGTGCTCAGTGCCCTGCTCTGTGTGTGTGTGCTCAGTGCCCTGCTCTGTGTGTGTGCTCAGTGCCCTGCTCTGTGTGTGTCTGCTCAGTGCCCTGCTCTGTGTGTGTGTGTGCTCAGTGCCCTGCTGTGTGTGTGTGTGCTCAGTGCCCTGCTCTGTGTGTGTGCTCAGTGCCCTGCTCTGTGTGTGTGTGTGCTCAGTGCCCTGCTCTGTGTGTGCTCAGTGCCCTGCTCTGTGTGTGCTCAGTGCCCTGCTGTGTGTGTGCTCAGTGCCCTGCTCTCTGTGTGTGTGCTCAGTGCCCTGCTCTGTGTGTGTGTGTGCTCAGTGCCCTGCTCTGTGTGTGTGTGCTCAGTGCCCTGCTCTGTGTGTGCTCAGTGCCCTGCTCTGTGTGTGTGTGCTCAGTGCCCTGCTCTGTGTGTGTGCTCAGTGCCCTGCTCTGTGTGTGCTCAGTGCCCTGCTCTGTGTGTGTGTGTGCTCAGTGCCCTGCTCTGTGTGTGCTCAGTGCCCTGCTCTGTGTGTGCTCAGTGCCCTGCTCTGTGTGTGTGTGCTCAGTGCCCTGCTCTGTGTGTGTGTGTGCTCAGTGCCCTGCTCTGTGTGTGTGTGTGCTCAGTGCCCTGCTCTGTGTGTGTGCTCAGTGCCCTGCTCTGTGTGTGTGTGTGCTCAGTGCCCTGCTCTGTGTGTGCTCAGTGCCCTGCTCTGTGTGTGCTCAGTGCCCTGCTGTGTGTGTGCTCAGTGCCCTGCTCTCTGTGTGTGTGCTCAGTGCCCTGCTCTGTGTGTGTGTGTGCTCAGTGCCCTGCTCTGTGTGTGTGTGCTCAGTGCCCTGCTCTGTGTGTGCTCAGTGCCCTGCTCTGTGTGTGTGTGTGCTCAGTGCCCTGCTCTGTGTGTGTGTGTGCTCAGTGCCCTGCTCTGTGTGTGTGTGCTCAGTGCCCTGCTCTGTGTGTGCTCAGTGCCCTGCTCTGTGTGTGTGTGTGCTCAGTGCCCTGCTCTGTGTGTGTGTGTGCTCAGTGCCCTGCTCTGTGTGTGTGTGCTCAGTGCCCTGCTCTGTGTGTGCTCAGTGCCCTGCTCTGTGTGTGTGCGCTCAGTGCCCTGCTCTGTGTGTGTGCGCTCAGTGCCCTGCTCTGTGTGTGTGTGCTCAGTGCCCTGCTCTGTGTGTGTGTGCTCAGTGCCCTGCTCTGTGTGTGTGTGTGCTCAGTGCCCTGCTCTGTGTGTGTGTGTGCTCAGTGCCCTGCTCTGTGTGTGTGTGCTCAGTGCCCTGCTCTGTGTGTGCTCAGTGCCCTGCTCTGTGTGTGTGTGCTCAGTGCCCTGCTCTGTGTGTGTGTGTGTGTGCTCAGTGCCCTGCTCTGTGTGTGTGTGTGTGTGCTCAGTGCCCTGCTCTGTGTGTGTGTGCTCAGTGCCCTGCTCTGTGTGTGTGCTCAGTGCCCTGCTCTGTGTGTGTGTGTGTGTGCTCAGTGCCCTGCTCTGTGTGTGCTCAGTGCCCTGCTCTGTGTGTGTGCTCAGTGCCCTGCTCTGTGTGTGTGCTCAGTGCCCTGCTCTGTGTGTGCTCAGTGCCCTGCTCTGTGTGTGTGTGTGTGCTCAGTGCCCTGCTCTGTGTGTGTCTGCTCAGTGCCCTGCTCTGTGTGTGTGCTCAGTGCCCTGCTCTGTGTGTGTGTGCTCAGTGCCCTGCTCTGTGTGTGTGTGCTCAGTGCCCTGCTCTGTGTGTGTGTGCTCAGTGCCCTGCTCTCTGTGTTCTGCCCTGGCCTGTGTTCTACCCTCTCTGCTCATGTCATGAGCCCAGCCACAGCAGGAGCTCTGCCCTTCAGAGGGGCCAGCTCTGCTGAGCTCTGCCTTCTGTTCCAGAAAGCCCCACGAGCTCTCCCCGTTTTGGGAGCTTGGATGTCCCCAAAAGGGGCAGCTCTGGCCACCTTTAGTGCAGCACTGCCAGCTGTGCGTGGCTGGGGAGGAGGGAGCCCCCCATGGGCAGCCCTTTGCCTGCCTATTCTCTAATGTGTGAAGGGAAATGAATTCTGAGGGGGGTTGGAAAATCAGCCTGCAGAGGCCACAGGGACTGGGGTCTGTGCAGGGAGCCCGGGGCAGGCAGGGCACGCTCTCACCGAGCACGATGGCCAGCATCTGCGTGGCTTTCTTCTCCTTCTGCTGGGACAGTTTCCTCCTGATCACGGCCTTGAGCAAGTTCCTCGTCTTGCCGTTGGGCAGGGAGTGGATCTCGAAGACCCTGGCTGTGTGGTGGGATTCTTTGGCATGGCCATTCTTCTCCACCTTCCCGGGGCTGCTCAGGGGTGCCTGCAGGGTAGAGTTGTTGCCCCAATTAGAAGCAACTGGCACAATCAACTGGTGGTTACTTGGTGCTGTGGGTTTGAGGGCCGTTTTCTCAGGGGGACTGGTACTGGACACCATCTCCATTTCCATCTCTTCTATGTGACTCTCTGCCTCCTGGACAAGAATCAAATGTCCACAACATAATGACAGGTAAATACACAGAGAGGAGCAACGAACATTCCTTACAGAGTGAAGCTGGATGATGTTGGAGGACAGTCAATCCCTCTTCTCCCTCCCTGCCTGCTGCCTGGAGAAAAGGGCTGTGCTGTGTTTGGATATTTTGGGCTAGATGGGATTGACAGAGCTGCGCTGGAGGATTCTCCTTTGTGGCACAAAGAGGCTCAGAGATGGGGGAGACGCTGTCTCCGCTCTCCACAGGTTTTATTCAGGTTTTCGGAATGCAAATAAATAAAAATGGAATCAACAAAAAGCAAAACCCAGCAAAGCTAATGCAGTCCAAGATTTAAATAACAGAGAGGAGGAGGAAATCAAAGGCACAAAAAATGTTCAAATGCCGTGGCTTTTAGAGCTGATCTTTAGGTGAGCTTAATCGGGCTTTTTGAGCTCTGTGAGCTTAAACCCCCTGCTTCACTCCAAGGAATGGGAAAGACTATTTAAATTTTGAGATTGAACGGCAACCTTTGCTCTTGGGTTTATTTTTTCTCCCACCCTACATAAATTAACCTCGTGTCCTGAGGGAGAAGGGGAAGGCTGAAGGCTCTGGAAAGCTCCCACTTCTCTTTAACACTCACCACTTTGCGCTTATTAACTTGGAAGCTCCCATTGGACTTCACAATAACTGTGCAGAGCTTGACGTCTTCTGGATGAGTGCATTTGTCCTAAGGGGCAAGCACCAGCTCAGAGGTTACACAGGCACAGAGGGGTTGGGAAGGGAAGCTGGTAAGAGGGAGGCACGTGGGAATACAAAGGAATCAATCAGGAATTCCTCAGCGTGGCTGAGGCGCCGAGCAGGACGGAGAAGAGGATGGAAACCTGCCGTGGAGGAGCAGAGCCGGGGGCTGCTGCCCCCCGTGCTGCTCTCCAGAGGAAGGAGGCCACGGAGCCGTGCTGGTGTCTGTGTGTCCCTGCCTCCTTTGCAGGCAGCACGGTGTGGAGCTGGAGCCTCTGGGCCTGCACGTCCCCCTGGCTGTGCTGTGTGTGCTGCCAGAGCCGTGTTTTGACAAGTGCTTTCACACCCAGCCCGCCCAGCTGGGCTCCCTCACACGCAGCTCCCACTGAGAGGCTGGTCCCTGCAGAGCTGTCCTCGCCAGGGAGGAGCTGAGCACCCCAGGCATCCCCACCGAGCTCTGGGGACACCTTACAGCTCCTGCCGGAGACCTGCAGAGGGGCTTGGGCACCAGGGAATGGCCTTAGGCTGGAGGAGGGCGGGTTTAGATTGGATTTTGGCAGGAAATCCTTTCCTGGGAGGGTGGAGAGGCCCTGGCACAGAGAAGGTGTGGCTGCCCCATCCCTGGAGGTGTCCAAGGCCAGGCTGGATGGGGTTTGGAGCCACGTGGGATAGTGGAAGGTGTCCCTAAACTGGCTTTGATGTCCCCAAACCATTCCTTGATTCTGTCACTCTGCAGGACTGGCTCAGACAACGGTGCAGCCATTCCTGGGCACCCCAGGCCAGCCCGAGGCACTGCTCTGGGTGACTGCAGCAGCTCCTGGTGCAGCTCTGCTGCTGGAACAGCCCCTGAGATCCTGAGCAGCCCCGGCCGGTGAGCTGGGACCCCAGCATGTGCCACTGGCGCCCCAAACTGAGCACAGCACCCACCTGCTGCCCAGGCAGGGAGGTTTGGGGCAGGGGGTGTGGGGCAGGGGGAGGACGGAGAGCTCTGGGTACCTTCAGGGGGGCCTGAGTGTCCGAGTCCAGCACGTGGCTGCTGCGCTTGGTGCTGACGCGCTTCCTGCGGCGCCGCAGCACGATGTAGATCTGCACGTACACCAGCAGCGTCACCATGAAGGGCACGTAGAAGGACACGATGGAGGAGTACACCACGAAGGCTGGGTTGCCGATGATGCACTCCTTCTCGTCTGCAAGAGAAAAGCTTTCAGGGTTGTTGTCCCCGCTGCTGTTCCCAGTTAGTCCCCTCAGGCTGTATCAGGGCAGGTTTTGTCCCGTGGCTTTCCTTTTTGTGTGTTTTAATGGAAGAGGGATTTTGGATTTGTGGCGGGCAAATGTTAAGGTGACACAGGTTGGTGGTGTGTGAACTCCTACACTGCCTCGGTTGTGGTGAGTGTGAGACCTGCTCTGGAACTGCTGGAGGTGAACCAGACCCAGAATCAGCGTGCAAATAGTGAGGGGTGGTGGTGGGAGAGGACACTTCAAATACACCCAGACCTGATCCCACGTTTATTCCTGACCGTCTGGGCACCCAGGATGACACCAGGAACCCTCTGCAGGTGGCAGAGCCCTCACCTGTGTTGTTGAGGCCGAAGAGCAGCGGGCAGGAGATGGCAAAGGAGAGCACCCAGACCACGGCGATCATGATGGTGACCCTGCGCTTGGAGCTGTAGCGGGTGTTGTAGAGCATGGGCATGGCCACAGCCGTGTACCTGCAGGGGACACACCCAGCCCTGCTGTCACCCTGCAGGGGACACACACACACACATGGCCCCGCTGTCACCCTGCAGGGGACACACCCAGCCCTGCTGTCACCCTGCAGGGGACACACACACACACATGGCCCCGCTGTCACCCTGCAGGGGACACACACACACCCAGCCCTGCTGTCACCCTGCAGGGGACACACACACACACAGCCCTGCTGTCACCCTGCAGGGGACACACACACACCCAGCCCTGCTGTCACCCTGCAGGGGACACACACACACCCAGCCCTGCTGTCACCCTGCAGGGGACACACACACCCAGCCCTGCTGTCACCCTGCAGGGGACACACACACACCTGGCCCTGCTGTCACCCTGCAGGGGACACACACACACACACAGCCCTGCTGTCACCCTGCAGGGGACACACACACACCCAGCCCTGCTGTCACCCTGCAGGGGACACACACACACCCAGCCCTGCTGTCACCCTGCAGGGGACACACACACACCCAGCCCTGCTGTCACCCTGCAGGGGACACACACACCCAGCCCTGCTGTCACCCTGCAGGGGACACACACACCCAGCCCTGCTGTCACCCTGCAGGGGACACACACACCTGGCCCTGCTGTCACCCTGCAGGGGACACACACACCTGGCCCTGCTGTCACCCTGCAGGGGACACACACACCTGGCCCTGCTGTCACCCTGCAGGGGACACACACACACCCAGCCCTGCTGTCACCCTGCAGGGGACACACACACACCCAGCCCTGCTGTCACCCTGCAGGGGACACACACACACCCAGCCCTGCTGTCACCCTGCAGGGGACACACACACCTGGCCCTGCTGTCACCCTGCAGGGGACACACACACCCAGCCCTGCTGTCACCCTGCAGGGGACACACACACACCCAGCCCTGCTGTCACCCTGCAGGGGACACACACACACACGGCCCTGCTGTCACCCTGCAGGGGACACACACACACCCAGCCCTGCTGTCACCCTGCAGGGGACACACACACACGGCCCTGCTGTCACCCTGCAGGGGACACACACACACCTGGCCCTGCTGTCACCCTGCAGGGGACACACACACACACGGCCCTGCTGTCACCCTGCAGGGGACACACACACACCTGGCCCTGCTGTCACCCTGCAGGGGACACACACACACACATGGCCCCGCTGTCACCCTGCAGGGGACACACACACACCCAGCCCTGCTGTCACCCTGCAGGGGACACACACACACACGGCCCTGCTGTCACCCTGCAGGGGACACACACACACCCAGCCCTGCTGTCACCCTGCAGGGGACACACACACACGGCCCTGCTGTCACCCTGCAGGGGACACACACACACCTGGCCCTGCTGTCACCCTGCAGGGGACACACACACACACGGCCCTGCTGTCACCCTGCAGGGGACACACACACACACATGGCCGCGCTGTCACCCTGCAGGGGACACACACACACGGCCCTGCTGTCACCCTGCAGGGGACACACCCGGCCCTGCTGTCACCCTGCAGGGGACACACACACCCAGCCCTGCTGTCACCCTGCAGGGGACACACACACACAGAGCCCTGCTGTCACCCTGCAGGGGACACACACACACCCAGCCCTGCTGTCACCCTGCAGGGGACACACACACCCCCAGCCCTGCTGTCACCCTGCAGGGGACACACACACCCAGCCCTGCTGTCACCCAGCCAACCTGACACTGCCCAGCCAAGGCACATTTCAGGTGTCCCAGGGCGGCTGCAGCCACACCAGGAGGAGCTGAGGCTGGGTCAGCTCAGCACAGCATTCTCACACAATCACAGAATCCCAGAATTCACAGAATCACCAGGTTGGAAGAGACCTCCAGGATCAACAAGTCCAACCCAGCCTCGACACCTCAACTAAACCCTGGCACCCAGTGCCACATCCAGTCTGTCCTTAAACACATCCAGGGATGGTGACTCCACCACCACCCCAGGCAGACCATTCCAAGAATTTATCACTCTTTCCATGAAAAGCTTCTAATATCCAACCTGTATTTCCCTTCTCCTCCCACCCCTTCCCACTCAGGCCTGCTGCACCACCCCCGAACGCCAACAGAAGGACCAGACTCGTGGGAACACAGGGACAATTCCACTCCCAGCAGCAGTGTTTCTGTACCTCAGGACAGAACTCCCTGCCCAGAGCTCATGGAGATCCTTGAGGCTGCTCTTCAAAGAACTGCCGCGGTTACCTCTGAGTGCCGGTGAAATGTGACCCCACAGAGGTGGCTGGGACCTGCCGCCCTGGGTGTGGCCCAGCCCGGTGGCGCGGAGCCCTCACCTGTCAATGCTGATGGCACAGAGGTTGAGGATGCTGGCAGTGCACATCATGACGTCCAGGGTGACAAAGATGTCGCAGTGGATGCGGCTGAACCGCCACTCCCCAACCACCTGCAGAGAGACAGTGGGGCCGGTGAGAAATCCCTGGGGCTGGAGAGCAGCTCCTGGGGCTGGTGAACAATTCCTGGGGATGGAGAGGAATTCCCTGGGGTTGGTGAGGAATTTCTGGGGCTGGGGAGCAATTCCTGAGGCTGATGAGTAATCCCTGGGCCTGAAGAGCAATTCCTTGGAATGGTGAGCAATTCCCTGGGGCTGGTGAGGAATTCCCTGGGAATGGTGAGCAGTTCCCTGGGGCTGGGCTGCTGATGGGGCACAAGAGGAGGCTTTGGCAGGAAGCTGAAGAGGCCGGTGGGTGGTTGGGGCTCCAAGGCAGAGCTCTGGGGCTGCTGTGGGTCCATCCTGCCCGATTCCAGCCGGCTGCTCCCGGTGGGTTTGGGCAGCCCCAGCAGCAAACCCGGGCTCACATTCCGGGGACATCGGGGAGCACAAGGCTCCTCCAGCTCAGAAGGGAAGATGAGGAAGCATTTCAAGGCAGAATGAGGAGGGAAATACATTCGTTTTCATTCCCAAGCACCTCTAATTGTTCTCACAGCTTTTCCCCCGACAATTTTTCCAATTACACCCAGCAAAGGTCAGCAGCTGACAAGCAGGAGCTTCCCTTCATTTCTTAGTTTAAAAAATCCGGGTAGACATTCCTCACCTTTATCTTTTTTTTTTTTTCTATTTTTTTTTCTTGTGAACAAAACGAATTTAATTCAGAGTGAAAAGCCTTTAACACTCCACACGACGTGCTAAAGACAAAGAACTAATGATAACACTTCCAGGCACCAGTGGCCTTTTTTCTCTTCACTTCTCTTTGCTGTTGAAGCTGAACTTTGCCAATTAAGTTTAATAGCAATTATTCGGACTGCTGTGTTTGACATGTGATAAAAAAAAAAAAGTATATTTCCCTCTAACAAAAATAGAGCCCTACTGCATTTGAAAATAGAATGAATAAGATATCTATTCTTCAGTTATTTCTGCTCTGATATACATAACCATAGGCAGCATAAAGAAGGAAGAATGACTGCATTGAAGCCTGAGTGACAGATGAATACTCGGTGATTAAAAAAGCACTTAAGAGACAGTTACATCAGGAGCTTGGAGGAGAACTTGCCCAAAGGCAAAGGTTCCCAGCCCGATCCAAACCTCAGCAAAACCAATTTCCTCAGGGCACGGTTTGGGAGACGCTGGGAACCGCAGCAGTTCTTTCTCTTGGTGCTTTCATTTATGTGGGAAAAACTCCCAAAATTGGGGGGTGAAAGATCTGTTTGCACCAAGGCTGGGGTGGGGGTTAAGTGATTCATTTTGATTTTGAGTTTTAGGCCAAGCTTGTGACACCAGACGAGAAAATGGTCCCAATTTGTAGAGCAAGGTAGCTGTGGCTCCTGACCAACCCCTGCACGTGAGCCAAGAAACAGGGAGAGAATTTTGCATCATTTGTGGTTTATTCTCCTGCCTTAAAAATTAAAAGTGTCTGAGAGATTCTTCTGGCTGGACCTGAGGGGGCAGGAGCCTCTCCATGGCTGGGATTCCAGCAAGGGAATTCCAGTCCATTCTGTTCCTTTTTTACCAGGAGCCAAGGCTTCAAATGGATCGTGGTAAAGAAGGGATGGGATGGGATGGGATGGGATGGGATGGGATGGGATGGGATGGGATGGGATGGGATGGGATGGGATGGGATGGGATGGGATGGGATGGGATGGGATGGGTAGAATAGAATAGAATAGAATAGAATAGAATAGAATAGAATAGAATAGAATAGAATAGAATAGAATAGAATAGAATGACAATAAAGTCTCAGAGGCAGTGCCTGCTCCCCACCAGCCCGTGGCCACGTTAATGAGCTTCAGCAGAGGCACGGGGCTGTCCGTGCTCTGAGTGCCATGCAAACAATCATTAACTCCAGCGATAATTAGCACTGTGCTCCCTCACAGCCCCTGTCACAGTCCCTGGGTTTGTTTTGTTTGCATCAGGACTCAAAGGGCTCCTTGGCCGCGGCTCCTTCCCCCGCTCTCCTCTCTGTGTTATCATTCCCTCCATAAGTGAGCGCCTGGAAATTAACCGGAACCTCAGGCTGGTTTTGTGCTGAAGGCTGAGGTGTGAAAAGTGATTTTCCCCCTTATATTTTGACATGAAAGCTGTGGATTCCCATCCCGCTCCCACAATTGCCTTCCTGCAGCCCTTCAGAAACAGGGCCTTGATTGCTTTTTCTGGTTTTTGTGGGGTTTTTTGGTTTTTTGGTTTGGGGTTTTTTTTGGTTGTTTTTTTTTTTGATTGCTGGATTCAATGATCCTTGTGGGTCCCTTCCACCTCCACTAATTTGATGTGGTTTCAGTGTGATACCCATGGTGGAGTTCTGAATGCAAAATTGGGGTCCTTTCCCTCTTGACCCCAAATTTCTGCTGCAATTGGGCTGTCATTTAGTCCTCTGAGCAGCAGTGGGGTTTCGAGCTCGCTGCTCTCACATCCATCTCCTGGGAAGAAAAAAAACCCGGGCAATTTCAGGAATATAAAAGCTACAATTTCAGGAACAGAAAAAAAAAAAAAGAAAGAAAAAAAAAAAAGGCAATTTCAGGAATGAAAAAACCCCTGCACTTCAGGGAAGGAGAAAACCTGTATTTAGGGCATGAAAAACACTTCTGGGGGAACTCGGGAGGCTGTGCAGGAGCTGATTTCCAGCCTGCCCAAACCCTTAAGCCAGCAATTGTGATCCCTTACCTCCAGGTAGACCACCCAGGGCATGCAGAGCGTGGCCACCAGCAGGTCGGCCACGGCCAGGCTGACGATCAGGTAGTTGGTGGTGGTCTGCAGGGCCCTCTCCCTGTGAATCACGATTTTACACAGTTAAGATTCTAGCCAAGGGGTTAGAAGCAGTTTATACCGGTTAGGATGCAAGCTAGGGAAAACAAAAGATAGATTAATGGTTATTAGATGGTTAAGCTAAGGCTGGGTGGTGCATTGCTGGGCGTTATGTGCTTGGTTTAAGTTGTGTTCATGGAAGGAAATGAAATAGATGGACCATCACAATGACAAATAGAAACCAATGGGACCATGACCTGCACCCAATACTAATTAATGGGTTAATACTAATTAATTCCTCCACGAAGCAGGAAGGATTGGATGGTGCCAAAAGGGCATGAAGGCCGTGCCAGCAGTGAGAAGGTAGAAAAGTCATTGTGATGAAGACTTTCCTGACTTCATCCTTCAGGACAACTGACCCAATTCATAAAGAGAATTGCGCAGGCGTGAAGGACTTTTAACCTCATTTGAACCTCATTTTAATCTCATTTTCACCTCATCTTAATACAAAGCAGGAGTGGGAGGTGCCGGGGTTATGCAAACGTCTAATTATTTCATGTGTGCAAGACTTTGGGAAATAAACAGAGGGCCAAGAGCCTCGCAGGGTCCAGGCACCACTTCAGGAGGTGACCCCCCGACATCACAATAAACCATCCCACTTTTAACTTTGCTAATTAGGGAGCCTTTCGTGGTGATTTTAGGGGTTTCTCAGGACTCACCTGGACACTGCCATGCACACCAGGACGTTGCCAAAGACGATGACGAAGATGAGGAGGGCCAGCAGCATGGCGTAGTAGTTGTAGTGCGGCTTCTGCGCCGCCTCCGACGCGTTCAGGGCCCTGCTCCAGTTCCTGTCCCCGTCGTACCACGAGAGGTTGAGGGGATCCATGGGGCCCCGAGTGCCAGCTGCCAGCCCCACCCTGCCACCGAGGGGTTGGAGGTTGGGTCAGCGTGGAAAATAAGAAATGGAATTAATCAGATTTGTGTGCAGTGCTCCCTGGGCTCTCCGTGCCCTGGGTGGGATGTTGGGCATGGAATGGGGGGCAGGACTGCTCCAGGCAGGGATTCCTGAAGTTGGGGTTTATTTCCACCTCAGCCCCGCATTTCTGGGTCAGTTACTCCGTGTTAAAGCTGGATCAGGTGTGGGATTTCTGCTCCCTGTGAGGTGTGCACAGTTCAGGGCAGAAGTGCCATGACCCACTTTATGTTTATTCTCCATGTGCTTCACACGGGGCTTTGGGCTCTATTCCTTTTTTTATTATTATTTTTCTTTCGTCTTTTCCTTAGGTGTTTTTTTGGGTTTTTTTTCCTCCAGCAGCGAAATAAATAAATTTTAAACCCGAGTGGTGACAATGATGGAATTTGACAGCAGCAGCTTTGCAGTCAGGGCTGCCTCTGCCATTGCCCCTTCACACTGAGGTGACAGCGAGGGGGGACATGGTGGGGACACAGCCCTCAGCAGCTCCTGGCACTGGGAACGTGGTTTTCCTGCTTCTCCTTGGAAAATCTGGTCACCACAGCAACACCCCCCACCACTCCCTGGCCAATGGCCACGTGCTGGGCACTCCTCCAGAGATAAAATATAAAAAATCCTGGGATTTCTGTGGAGGTCCCTAAAACCTGGGGAAGCTTTGGCGTTTGTTTCACCCACTCTGAGTGGCTTTTGGACTTTTCCTGTCCCTCTGTGCTGTCACAATATCCTAAAGAAACTCAGCTGCTGGGACAGATGTTTGTGTGTCATTAACTTGAAATTCAGACACCAAAAATCTCCTCTGTGCTGAGGGGGGTGAACAAACAAAGCCAAAGGAGGCTGTGGGGTGGGGAGCTCTGGCTGTTGCAGTTTTAGGGTCTCTGTGGTCCTGGATATTCCCTCGCCACACCTCTGTCCCACTCAGAGAAGGGATTTCCACACAGCAGAAGCAAATTGGGCTCGAATTTGAGAATCCCCTCGGTTCAGAAATCATCCCTGACCTCTGCACAAGCCAGCCAGTGATGCAGGAGGAGCTGGAAATGCCAGCACCCGACTGGCACCTCCTGAGCCCTTCACAGAGGCCTCGGGTTGTGCCAGGGGAGGTTTATGTTGGAAATTAGGGAACAAAAAAAAAAATCCTTGTAAAGGTTTGGCACAGCTGCCCAGGGCAGTGGTGGGGTGCCCACCCCTGGAGGAGCTCAAACCCCTGTGGATGTGGCGCTTGGGGCTGAGATTTTCTGGTGCTGCTGCTGCTTTGACTGAGCTTTCCCCACCTAAACAATTAATCCCGTCTTTCTGTGGCCTCACTGCCTGCTCTAGGATCAAACATTCCACATTTCCCAAGCTGTTGTCCCAGAAAGACCAAACTGGGGGATCTGACCGTGCTCTCAGACACCCCAAACCACGGCCACTTAATCCCCTTCAACAAAAGACAAAGTGACTTCGATTTATTAAACCGCGTAAGTGATCAAAATAGCAAAACATTTGCAAATATCAAATTCACCCGGGAACAATGGTTTCTTTATGTTTCACTGAGCTTTTGTGTGCTTTTCTCATTCAGAGAACAATTTGGATAATAATCCTTGGAAATTTGTTGCATATGGGTCCTTAATAGCTGATAATTCAAAAAGTGTCTGTCTGACAGTGCTATCAGCAGCACTTGATAGCTCTACAAATGTCTTCTTAGGAGCTGTCAAAGTGTCAGAAATTAATTAAATGTTAGCTTCTGTGACTCAGAGTGAAGGGGAAAAATCAATGCTAAATACAGCAACAGGTTTTTTTTTTCCTCTCTTCTCCTGTTGCCCTTTCATAATGCAAAACTATCTCGAGGAGGCAGAACCATGCAGAAAATGCAAGGTGGGACAAGAAAAAAAAAGGAAAAAAGAAAAGGCAGGGACATGGAGAAGTGTCTTTGAGGTGTAAAAGGGACGCAAGGGTTTGGGATGGGCAGGATCAGCCCCTCGGGCCTGTGCTGGTTGAAATGAAATTGGCTTTAAGAAGGAAAATCCACAGACAGGGAGATGGGCTCTGCAATTCCAGCCTTTTCCAGGCTCGTCCAGCTCCCTGGTGGAGTTGGAAGATTTATTTATAGCTCATCTCTGGTGTCCATTCATCAGGAATTTACTCAGTGGTGGTTAAGGGAGGGTGTAAAAAATCCCTGGGTAAAGTAATCAAAATTCCCTTTCACTCCCTTCTCTATCTCCCTCGAGATTTTTTTTTCTTTAACTGAAACTATTTTCACAGTAATAATTTTTGTCTTTGTATGCACCATGTGGAAAGTTAAAAGGCAATGTTTGAGCGTTGGAAAAGTGAAAAGATTTGGTGTTTCTATTTAGAAAAAAAAAAATAATTTGGGAAAATGAAACAGAAGTTCCAAATACTTTGCATGAAATAGGGGAAACTTAAACACCAAAACCTAGAAATTAAAACTGTGTGATCACACAATTAAAGGCTGTGCCCAGCACACATCCTCGTGGTACAAACTACAATTACGTGGTCAACTCTGTTAATTCCCAACTTTGGGAAGTTCGAGTTTTCCATCCTAAAAACAACCATCTTTTCCCCAGCCTCCAGAACCGGCAGAATTCGAAGCATTTTTGGTGGCCATTAAGGTGTTTTGTGAGTGTCTCAGTCCTGCTTTGAGGAGCAATTTTGATTTTAGTGCTGACAGTTCCTCAGCAGAGAAGGAAGAAGCACTTAAAGAGTCAGCTGGAAAAGGGAGAGCCTTTTCCTGCATTTTCCTGGGGAAAAGGGAGAGGGAACGGATTGAAAACGCAGGGAAAAGGCACAAACAGCACCTGGCTCTGGCCTGGGTGAAGCTGCTGCACAGAGGGAAAACACAGTCTTGGTTTGGTGGAGAAAGAGCCCAAAAAGGCACAAATTCCCTCGTGAATTACCGGCAGCAAAGCCACTCTAATTCCCCCTCGGAGTCCCCCCGGATTGCCAGGGTGGCTGAGCTAATCCAGATATGGATTTACACAGGGTCAAGGGCAGGACAGGGCTGCAAGGTTGCAGCCTCGTGTCTGCTGGCAGCAGTGCAGCAGCAGGAGCAGCAGCATCCCTCTGCTCACCCCTGCTGCTCCTGCCTCTCACATCGCCCTCCCTGCTCCAGCAAAACCCGGCTGGGGGCAGCTTCCCTGCAGCTGGAGGGAATCTGCTGCTGCAATTCCCAGGGAAAAGGCTGCTGCAATTCCCAGGGAAAAGGCTGCTGCAATTCGCTGGAGTGCAGAGGCAGAGGTTTGCCCTGCTCTGCTCCCAGCTCCCTGCTCTTTTCCAGAGAGCAAACAGAAATGTTTGTTTGCTGTGCCCATGTTTCTCTCGTGATGGATCCTCTAACCACGATTGGGGCACACAAACACGAGGGAGATCTCCCTGGCAAACGGGGGATGTTCAGCACCCAACAAACCCCCTCTGGCAGGACCTGAAACCTCCCTTCTCTCAGAAACAGCAAAGCTGTAACTCTCCTCCTGGTTTTTACTCTGCTTGCATAGACTTCCAGGGGTGAAATCCTGGCAGGGCTGATCCTGAGGAGTGGCAGGCGCTGTCACGCATGTCCCTGGCAAAGATTTGGGCCCAGAACTTCAGCCAGCCTTGGCTTCTGCATTGAATCCCCCAAAGGTTTTACCTCAGGCCCATTTAAGATGAAATCTGGAGTTCAGGCTGAGCTTTCCTCTGGAAATTTTGGCGCCTAACTCAGTGTGCACCCAGCAGGGAAACAGCAGCCAAAGGCCCCAGTGACAGCATCCCCGGGGGAGATGTCCTCCACCTGCTGTCCCCAAGGAGTTTTGCCTGCAGATGTTGCAGGATTGATGTTTCCTGCTAATTGCTGCTGCCCAGGGGTGCCCGTCAGGCTGCTCACAGACAGATCCTCTCCCAGGCCTCCGCACAGAAATCGGTGTCTGAGTGGAATTTGCACAGAACGCTGCCTCCCTGAGTATTGTCACTCTCCTCTGGAATTCTGGAACCAGTGGGCCATAGGAAACTGTCAAACTGACATCCTGTGTGTGTCCTCGAGACGTTCGCTGGGCTCCTCTGAGAATGCAACAAAGACGTTCCAAGTCCAAGGAAATAACATCATTTTCTTTGGAGCGGAGAGGAGGTGGAAGAGGAAGGGAAGGGGAGAAATGCGTTTGAGCAGCTGCTTTGTTTCCCTGTTCAGGGGTTTTGTGGAGGGGGGAAAAGAGAATCTTCTGGAGTAGTTTCACTATTTCCTTTTTGCATGCAAGACTTGCTGTGGATTCCTGGTCGTGGCTCCCTGGAGAGCCAGGAAGGTGTGGAACAGCTGGCACTGAGCGAGAACCTTTTCCTGCTCCTTTCTGCTCAGGGAACAGTGTCTGCAGGCACTGAGGAGGAGGAGGAAAGGCCGGGAAGGAGGAAAATACTGTGAATCCCGCCCTGACCTGAGGGAACGCTGCTGATGATGCTGACAAGCCCCATCCCTGCGCTGGGCTCCTGCGGGAGCGGCTGACACAGATCACCCAGCACAGCCCCGGTGGCTTTAAATAAACGCGGCTCCCCCGGGCACGGAGTGGTTGATGCAGATGCAGGGGAGGTGACAGGGGAGGTGACAGCCGTGACTGAGGGCCTGGCAGTGATGTCACCTGAGCTCCCCTGTCCCCTCTCTGGGCTCCAGGAACCGGCACAGTGCGTGAGCAGGAGGTTTGGCCACCTCTGCACCCACAGGGGCAGAACTCGAGACAAAAATCCTGCCCAGGCTGGGGCGTTTAGGGGGCTGGATTCTAATTTTAACACTGCAACCTTCGAATCTATCAAAGCAACAGTTCTGCCATCGGCTCCTCGCAAAAGCCTCTGGAAAATCCTCCTCCTCGGCCTTTCCGCATGGCCCAGATCCTTCTCTACCCAAGGTACAAAAGTGTGTTCGTTGCAGCTATTGCTCACTCCTGATTCAGAAACACTTTGAATAAATACCTAATAAATATCTAATCAGATCTAGTTTGCATAATATCTCATTGGATCCTCTTGCTGGAGAGCGTTCACACGTGTCCCCTGAGCACCAGTCCCAGTTTTCCCTCCTGTTGAGCAGAGTTCTGAGCTCTGGGGGTGACAAGTCCCCGCGGCCTCTGAGTCACCTCCCGAGCTGTTCCTGCTGATGCCGCGGAATTTTCTCTTCCCAGCACTCCCCTGCCCGACCATCAGAGCTCCCTGCACCCATTCCAGGCCGGGATTCACCCTCAGGGATGCAGGGAGGGTTTCCTGGCTCTGGGCAGGACAACCCCAGCGCCCTGTGGCTCCAGAATTTCGAGGCTGAGCCCTGGTTTTAAGGCAGGTTTCTCAGTTCTCCATTTGTGGCGTTGCTCCTTCAGCCATCCCTCTTTCCCTGTGGAATTTTTGGCCGAGTTTGAATCGGTGTTGCAGGAAGGGAAGGGAAGAGGTTTTGTCCCAGAGCACTTGTCCTTCATCCCTGTGATGGAGCAAAACCTTCCCAGCCCTCCCTGCTGATACCCAGGGCACACACCAGGCTGGACCCTTGGCTGAATTTCCCTGGGAATTCACTGTCTGCTGCTTCCAGGGCCTCTGAAAAACCTCATCCCTCCAGGTTTCTTAGCAAATCCTCATGGAAGGGAAGAATTCAGTGATACCTTCCCTAGAGAGGGAGAAACGCTCCTGTAACTTCCTTTAACCTCTCCCTCTGCTAATAAAAACCCTATTTTTAAAGGAATGTTTTAAAAATCTTTTTCCATTTTTAAAGGAATCTTTAAAATCAACGATTGAGGCCTTGCCTTCATTCAGGGCTTTCCACCAAACCTGGTTTCATCAGCAATCCTCCAGTGTGAACATTTTCTCACCCCAACCTGTTCAGCAGCCAAACCCCGGAAGGTCAGTGAGGAGAGGCCGTAGTGGATTGGTTTGAGCAGTTTGGTTTGGGGGTTTTGCCATGAATAATCATCATTTTAGGGCCACTTTGGGGTATGAACAGTTCCCTCCAGCAACAACCTCCTCCCAGGAAAGCCCAGCAGTGCCCCTGCCCAGCTGGAATTCAGGAGAGGTTTGGCTCCTGCCTGGCAGAGGAGCAGAGCCTCAGGTTTCTCCTGCTCTTTAGGAATCTGTGGGTGCAGGCCAAGCTTTGATCTCTGCAACGTTTGGCACAGGTGAATTTTTCAAGCTGGAGCAGCTCCAGCCAGAGCCCACTTCAGCCCTTCTCAGCTGGGTGGAGAGGATGGGCAGAAATGGCTTTTTAAAAACCATTTCCCACTCTGTGCTTTCAGCTTTGGACACACAACCAGAAATATTGGGCACAACTCGGTATTCAGTGGCTACAGGGGAAGGATTTATTCCTTCCCTGTGCTCTCACATAGGTTTGGGCTCTGTCAGAGGCAGCTCTTCGGCCTGGAAGATATTAGTTCTTATTAAATATTGCATTGCTATAGACCCAACATCCTGTTCTCCACAAAAGCCCTTTTTTTTCCCTCCTCATAATTCCTTTATCTGTATCCTAATGCCAAATCTCCCTGACGAGATCTGAGCCTCTGACTAATCTAATAAATTCCCAGCTTCATGAATGCTGGTGATCTGTATTCCTTTAGAATCTGTGCCGTGTTTGAGATCATCCACCAATGTCTGCAAATAACCCTTGATCAGTCACACAGCCAATTGCGCGATTTCGGAGGACTTGGAAAGGTTGAATCTCTTCCCACCCCCCTTAGTTATGTACAGAAGTGGCTGAAATTTGAGCAAAATATTTACTTTGAAGTGCTGGATAAAACGTGGCAAATATTTAAGGGGGTTTTTTTCCCCATTATTTGTTTTTTGTCTGTCGAATGTTCACATTTTGGTACTTGGCATTTGAAGTGTAAAACAATTTAATTGCAGAAATAGGTTGTGTTAATTCCTTGGCTGAATAAACCCTTTTTGCTCCCCCTCCAGCCAGGCTTCCCACGTTTGTGCAGCACCTGGCACAGGGATACTGTAGCTCTTGAGTCCTTCAGCCACACTTTATTAAAAGTAAATAATAATAATTCAGATTGAAGCCGTCAAATATTTGCCCTCCACTTATGTCACCGAGCGCTCACTGAACATCTGCTCTTTCCTCTCCTCCCCCTGAGCTTGTTTGCAAAAATGTTTGCCAAAAGCAGCGAGTTCCAGAGGAGAGCTCTTCTGGTTTTTTTCCCCTTTCCCCCTCTTTCCCTCAGATTTGTGGGGGTTTGCCCCAAAACCACCCATGACTCAGGTTTGGCAGCGAGTCCCTTGGAGCAGCTCTGGTGAGGATGTGTCACAGCCCTGACGTGACCCCCCCTTGCTCCAAGTGCCACATCCCTGCGTTTCAAACTCCGGGAAAACACTTAATGAATTATCGTGCTGTCCCTCGTGGCCAAGGAGCAGAGCCAGGCTCCAGCCTCACAGGGAAGACTCCCAGTGTTCCTCCATCCAGATCTCCTCAAATTTCAAATCCTAATGATCCTTAATCATTTAATCCCCGGGCTAAACCAGCTCAGCTGTTCAAACCCTGACTTCCATCCTGACTTTCCCATCTTTGCAGGCAAAAGGGGAGGAGGAGAAGCCACCTCTGGTGGTGGATTTGTCCTTTTCCAGCTGCTGTGGGCACCGAGCCGTGCAGGAATTGTGCTGGACCAGCAGCTCTGGAGATCAGCATCTGTTCTCCTGGAGAGCCCTGCGGCTCCTGCCCTGCCCCGGGGCCTCTCCGTGGCCGGTGTTTGCCCGACCTCCTTGGGCTGACCTTCCCCAGAGCCTCCCAGGATGGCTCATTGCCTTTTACATCTGTAATTATTTAATTCTTACATCTTTCACTCCTCCCTGCTCTGCCTTCCCACCCTGGCGCTGCTGCATCATCGTGTCCCCCTCTCTGTTCAGCTCACCCCACCCACAGAGCCGCAAATTCTCTCATTTGCTGCTCCTTTTTTTTTTTGCCACAAAAGCTCGGTTCTTCAAAGAATTATTGCTCCCAGGCACGGTGTTCAGTTCCCCCAAGGAAGATGCTCAGCTGGTCACTCTGTGAGGTTTTTCTGTGCTTTTTGGGGGAACGTTTTTCCCTGCCTGGCCTTTGGAGTTGTTTGCCTGGTCAATCAATCTTCCCAAGAGCAGAGGGGTCCCACACAACATAAATTCTCTCATGGTTAGTGAATTCTGGTAGTGGAAGGATTTTGCTCCCATCACATGTGGTACCACCTGTTTTCCAGGTGAAATAATGGCTATTTTCCAGGTGAAATCGTGGCTATTTCCAGATGAAACCATGGCTATTTTCCAGGTGAAATCGTGGCTATTTCCAGATGAAACCATGGCTATTTTCCAAGTGAAATCGTGGCTATTTTGCCCCATGCCTGAGCTACAACAAAAGTGGTTTGGGCTTTTCTGTTGTTTTCACGGAACTTCTCCCATTAAGCCTTCATTAAAATTCAAACTCATTAAGGTGCTGCAGCGGAACTACAGCTCGTGTGTGCAGCACAGCCCAAGAACAAATTGGAATTTCCAGGTCTCCAACCTCCTGACAGAGGATCCCTTGCTCAGTTCATGGTTTCGGGGCTGATCCTGCCCCAAAACAATAAAATCCTTGGAAAGACAAATATTTTCTTCCCGTATTCCACAAAACCTGTTGGTGGCATCGCTGACAAATCTCTGGCCAGGGGAGAAATTTGAACCTTCGGTGCTCCATTTTTTGGGCTGATTTGAGGAATTCCTCTCGCTCTGTCCCAGCCCTGGCATCGCTGCACACACACTCGGCTGCTGCTCTCCTGAATTTAATTTGACTTTCGCGCAGTCAGCGACATTTTCAGCCTGCTGGGAAGTGCACACTCCATCCATTATGAGCCCGATTCCTAAATCCAGTGAGCGGGACAGTGAATTCCGTGTGATTTCCATTTTCCTTTAATCCACCAAGTCATTAGCAGGGCTGCAGAGAGCCATGAATATTCTCCCCCTGCTTGGCAGGGAGCGGATTTTCTTTCAGATGAAGCGTTACAAGGAGCTCTAATGTTTTTAATTAAGGAGCTGGGCGCGAGTCATTGTGGAAGTTCAGGCAGGACTAAACCCGGCGGTGTTTAATTCATCAGCAATAAAAATCCCTGGGTGCAGAGGCTAAAATCACGATCTGGGGAGAGATGCCCAACTTGCTGGAGGTGAAACAGGCACAGAAGCCCAAGAAAAGCCTCTTGGTCTTGGTCTTCCTGAAATAAATATTCTCTTTAATGTGCTCAGGCTGGTTGAGCCTGCGGTTCTGTCCAGGAAAAAATCCCCCAGAAATCACTGAAGTGCACTGCTCTGTGATCAGGGCTTGCTCCTGTGACTTTGGTCTTTTTCTGTGGCATCAGGAATCAGACCCACTCTCAGGGGACGCTGTGTTGTCCCACCTGACACATTGAAGACGTCTTGGAATAATATTTTTACGGGAATGCTGAAAGCTGATGGACACGTGCAAGTTATTGAACTCTCTCTTTAGTAATTGCTTTGCCTGTTGTTGGGGGTTTTTTTCATTCTTTTTTTCTAAAATGTGTTTATTGTCTCTACAAACGATGTCTCTTAAGTTAAATTATGATGGTTGGGAGTCTGAGGCCTCCTGAATCAGAAATTCAATGGCAAAAATTAAATTGCAAAGTATAGCCCCAAAGAATCTTGACTTTATTATTATCATCATCCCTCCTTGTCATTTTCTGTTAGGCTTGTGATTTCCTAATTGATTCTTCCTTCACACCAAGAGAGAGAAACAAAACAAACCTCGAGATAAACAAAAATAACTCTTGGAAAGGATGACAAAGGCAAGTGCTGAGCACCAGACATCACATGTAGACAAACATCCTCCCACAGAACAGGGTGCAGCACACGGGTTTCTCCTTCCATCGGTGAAACCCCTGGCAGGAAATGCAGGTTGGGCTGCAGGGAGGGTGGCTGTGTGTTATAAATATATCATTTGTATTTATAAACAATATATTTATATTGTAGGTGTGTTATAAATATATCATTGACCCTTTGTAAATATTAAAATAATTACTGTATGTGTTACATTAGAAAGTTGTGTTGTATTAATGTAGTGTGCTTAAACTCTCTATTTAATGAAAATAACATCCAGTGAATATGTAAAAAAACCCTGCTATTGACGGACCAACTATCGACATCTGCCACCTGAAGAAAGTATAAACCAAGGCCCAAGCCAAAAGTGATAAGGAAAACACAACCAAGATACACGCACGACCCGAAAAGGAGCTAAACAGTTCCTAGAATATATTAACTAGTTTGGAAAAAAATATTGAATTTCAACCAAACTGATGCAATAAGAAGAGCATTTTTTAAAAGCCTCTGAAATAGGGAGTTGTAGACTTAGCTGGATGCCAGGTCACCCAGCCAGCCAGACTTCCTTTGGCTGAATTTGGTTCCTAATTGCCTTATCTTTTTATTATTAAACCTGTTTCTTAAAATCTGCCAAGAAAACCAGCTCTGTTTTTGATGTGTGGGAGCAGGGCTGGCGAAGGGGCCGTGCCAGGAGGGAGCTCTGAACCCTGAATCCTGCAGCTGAGCAAGGCGAGGAGTCACCGACTCTGTGGTCTGGGGGGAGGAAAGAAAGAAAGAAAGCTCCTGAGAAAAGCAGAGGCTTTGTGCCGGTGCTGATCTGGTTGGATTTCCAGCGGGAATATTTCAGTTCTCAGCCCCCCTGGCTCTTTCTGCTCCCCACAGCCAACGCTGGGGTATCAAAATAAGACATTTTAAAAGTGCTGCCTCACCCCACCGCATTCGCTCTGTGTGCACGCTTTCTTTGGCAACAAGGAGAGGAAGATCTGCCCAGTTCCCTCTGATCCTGCCCCAGAAGTGTCTGCCGGCTGTGCTGCTGCCACTGGGATCCTCTGAGTCCTTTTTCCTCCGAATGTTTTGCCATAAAACCCGGGTGCCACAGGCTGTGTGAGCTCCAGGCAGCCCCGGCTCTGTCCCTGCCCAGCAATTTCAGCAATATTGACCCGCTCCCAATGATCCAGCTTGGGAACAACAATGCCCGGCAGCCTTCAGCAGGCAGGGAGGGAGCCCTGGGGTTATCCACGCGTGTAAATCCCTCTGGGTGGGAGCTGCCTGTCACCAGAGGGGCTGGGATTTACTCTCAGGCCTCGTCTTCAGTCTGGAAATAAATCCAGAGATGCCCCTGACCTGGCAGTTCTGTCCCTAGCAGTTCCCTCACTGCTATCCTTGGAAATACCAAATCCTGCTCTGCTTCCAGCTGTGAATTTGAGGGAAAAAATTGAGGAAATTTGAGGTAATTTGAGGAAAAGGTTCTCCATTCAGTCTGGTTTTCTAAAGAGGGAAGATAAGCAGAAATCTGAATCTCACTGGTACCTTATGTGCCATTTATAAATAATAATAAAAATAATAATGGTGATGCTTCATAATAATGACTGTCATGCTTTAATAACCTCCTGTTTCACAGCACAGGCCCCAGGCATGGATCACAACCTGCTTTCCAAATGAAAATCAACCAATATGTAGGACTCCACTCACGTGGAAATCCTGATGTTGACTTTTTGACTCCCTTGCTAGCGAAATAAAAAAAACCCAAACCCATTCTTTATTCTAATTCTAATTCTTACAGTTCTGCCATCAAAGTGCAAATGAGGAGCTTTACACATGCCTGGCCATGGTGGGCTGAAGTATTGCTGTAGTATTTATTAAAATCCCCATTCCAGCACTCACAAACACATTTTTAGAGCATCCATAACCTCATGGGGGTGATGAATGATTCATGTGCTGGGACATGAGTGATTCTTCCTGTTCAACAATATGGATGTGAATGTGGGGGGGAGTGCTTCTATTTTTAAGGGCCTTTAAATTAGCAAGTTCTTTATAATTGTGGCTTTTCAAGTCCTGGGTGACTAAAATTCACCTCCCAAATGTGTGTGGGGACGTCTCAAGGAGAGCAGGAGGTGTCCTGTCCCCTCTCTGGGGTGGGATCCAAGGCTGGAACTAAAAAAGGTGTTCAGAGAAAACAGATCAAATGTTGGACACCCGATTCCAGACTCCAGCAATCCCAGAGATAATCACATTTTTACTCAGCTGTCATACAAATATGCAAAAGCTCGAGATAAACAGATCCAAAGGGGCTGGGGGGTCAGGGAGTGCTTGCTGCAGAGAATCTTAATTTGCTGGAGCTCCAGATTGCCTGAGATGTCAAAATGGGAGGGAGTTTCGACAAGTAATTTGCAAGGTGCCATATTGTAGGTAATAGCTGAAAGTTCTCTGCTGGAGTGTGTCAGCTGCAGCATTCAGGGGAGCTGATTGAAAGACCTGAGCTGCTGGTGAAGGGTTCATTTCTCTCCCCGGAGCCACAGATTGCACCGAGCACTCTCAATGCTGTTGATTTTTGCTGATCCATCCCCAGCGCCCGCGGCTGGCAACCTGGGGCAGTGAGCAGAGCGGAATATTTGTGTTTATGTGCGCATTTATCAGCCGGGGAGCGCTTGCAGACCCTGGGACGCCTCACACCACAACAGCCCAGGAGGCTACAGAGAAATTTGGGATAAATCAGAGGGAAAGGAGCTACAAATGCCCAGCACAGGCTGCAGAGGTGTTCTCTCCTTCAGGTTACTCCGTGATCACCTTTCCCCAGGCGGCTCAGCGGGTTTATTTCTGTCCCGCAGAAATGGGAATTGCGGCTGGGGCAGCCCTGCAGGGCTCGGGGCTGGGCTCTGTTATCACAGCTTTTATTGCTCCTGCAGTCTCTCCCTCTCCCCAGCGCTCCAGAACACATAAGGCTGCATTTACATTTTCTGAATGGACTAATCATGGCTCTCTGCTTTGATAAAGAAAGTGCAGCCTCCCACATAACCACATGGAAACCAACAGGGAAGAGTAAACCAGAAATAAACCCGTTCTGGGGGTTTGAGAGAAAAATACCCACCAGGATAATTGGGAGGGATGTACAGAGAAGCAGCAACTGAACACATAGTCACATCTTCCCCAAGGAAAAAAAAAAATAATAAAAAAACCTAAAAAATTACAATGCTAAAAATACCCAGGTGAAGGACAGCGAGAGAAAACATGATTGAGGAGGAACAATTGGGAGAGGAGTTAATAGTTATTAGCAATCACTTCGGATTGAATATAGGTTGGTTTTGTAACAGCCCAGGGGATGATGCATCTGACAGGACTTAAACAATTGCCTCCCCCTTCCCCAGAGGATCTCGCTGGCACTCGCTGCTCAGCCTCCCTGCTCCTCAGGAGCCACTGAAAGTTTTGGCTTGTGAAGGACAGCAAAGTTTGATCCCACACGAAGCTCACCAAACCCATATTCCGAGCCTGAATAAATTCTAACCTTCAGCCCACTGTGTTTTCTCTTGTAGCCTTAAAAAAAAAATCACCCTGGGAGGGTGAAGTCCCACCAGTCTGGGATCTTTTTATCCAATTTTGCCTTTGCCTGGGCAGGAGTGTGAGAACGGAGCGATGTTTGTGGTGTTTCTGCAAACACTCCCCCGGCACCCAACTGTTTGCTGTGCCAGCCTGCTTTCTGTGCATTCATTAACAATCTGTGGACTTCTTTCCCTTGGAATTGCAATTCCCCAGTGCCCACAGCGTTTGGGGAGGTTTTGCACCCAGACACGGTGTGGCAGGAGCTCAGTGTTCACTGGCCTGCACCTCCTGGCATTGGGATATCAGCTCTGGGCATGTGGGGAATCCAAACCCGAGTCCCAGATTTCCTCCGCGTTCACGAGGAATTTGGGCACAGAGGGTGAAATTGAAAACGAGTTATCCTGAAAGGATTGTGAGGGGCCTGAGCCAAATCCATCTTCTCATAACTGGGGAGCCACAAAGCCTTGGAGATAAGTGCTTTTCCAAGGGGGTTTTTTTTGGCTGTTGTTTTAGGGAAACTGTGTCTGGTAATTGTTACAGAATGGATCCTGTGGGACCCTCCCAGCTCAGGATATTCCGTGGTTCCATCAGCTTGAAGGGAGCTGAGGGAAGCAGAGGATGGGAAGGTGGAGATTTGCTGATTTAGGGGCAAGGATGGGTTTGGGGTTGTATTTTTGCTGTTGTTTTAGGGAAATTGTGTCTGGTAATTGTTACAGAATGATTCCTGTGGGTCCCTCCCAGCTCGAGATATTCCATGGTTTCACCAGCTTGGCCTGCAGCTCCAGAGCTGAAGGAAGCAGAGGATTTGGGAGGGTGGAGATTTGCTGATTTAGAGGGAAGGATGGGTTTGAGGAGAAGAACCCCCAGGGAATGGCACCTTCTGTGCCACAGAGGGGGAGCAGCTCAGTCCCTGCTCCGAGCTCTCCCGAGTGCAGAGTGAGGCGTTGCTGCTGCTCCAGCTGCAGTTCCCAGCAGGTTTGTGAGCCCAGCCCGGTGCCTGCAGCCCCTGCTGCTGCTGCTGCAGCCCGGCTGGGCCGGGGCAGGGCAGGGGAACAATGCCAGGCACATCCATGAAGTGCCGTTAGCTGAGTGTGGCTGCCAGGCAGGTGTCGGCCTCTCGAGCACATCAGAGCACTCTGTGTCCTGCTGCCTGGCACAGGGGCACGCTGTGACACCGCTGTGGGGACAAATCCATCAACCCCCACGGCCTGGCAGCCTCAGGGCTGGATCCTGCCCAGCTCAGGGAGATTCGGGGTGTGGGAGCAGCGTCAGGATGGGCACAGGCGACACTGTGGGGCCACTCAAAACCTTTCCTGCGGGGTGACAGTGACACAGCAGCACAATGTCACCCTTCAAGAGCCCTCAAACATATCCACACTGACTGCTCCCCTGCTTTTGTGGGGTCACAAGCTTCCCTCTAAAGACTAAAACTTGCGCATTTTCTTTCCCGGCGTGACAGTGAAGCTCTTTTCCACACACAACGTGTGCGTGCCCATGGCAGTTAGGTGGAAATGTGGAAAGCACAGCAGATTTTACACAGATAAATCAGTAGAAAAATCTCTTACAAAACTCTGCTCAGAAGTAATGAAGGAAGGAAGGAAGGCTTGGATGTAACAGAATTTCTGCAGCACGGGAATGAAGTAAAAGGCTGGGGAGGAAATAACAAGAACTGCAGCGGTTTTCACTCGATGGAGTCAGAAATGTTGCCAAGAGGTTGGGTTTTTTCTAGATTACTACACGCAATTACTTCGAAAGAGATAAAAGCCAGGGCTGTGAGTCCCTAATACCACTGTGTGTGTATAAAGAACAGTAATTCCGTGAAACCCTGAACACGTAGGAAAGCCAACCCACGCTGTTTTGCATGTGTAACCTATCTGGCCAGCCCCATTGTAACCCTGGTTATTTCTAAAACAAGCCAAGCTGTTTTCCTCCCCAAGCTGGAGCTCCACTGGAGGAGCAGTGATTCATGCTCCACACGCTGGGAGCTCTGCCGTTCCGTGCCTGCCATGTGGGGCAGCCGGGACGGGAGAGAGACTCCAGAATTACCCAGTGGGGATGTGTTATCTTGTGTGGAAACAACCTACAGACAACAACTTGGGCCAAAAATACTCCAGTGCTGAGCAGGACCCAGCACCATCCTGGTGTTTGGCTCCCTGTCCTAAAACCACACACTTTCCACTGGTTTCAAAAAGCTGGATGGAACTTAGAACTGGGGGGGGGGGGGAGGGGGGGGAAATGGAAAACAAAATTAAAATTAACATCCAGACAAAGGTGACTGTAAACCTCACACAACATCTGCTTGCAGCACTCAGAGAAGAATTTCTGAGAGGTTTCCTTCCAGAGGTTCTTCAGGGAAGGGTGACAGATCCCCTGTTCTCCACTGGGGAAGATTGTTCTACACCAGGACTGGTGCTGAGCACCGAGACTGAAAGGATGCCACTTTTGCCTTACCAGATGGGAAAAAATGAGTGTGGTAAGGGAGGGGGGGAAAAAAAAGGAGTGTTTTCCCTCAAATAATTTGACTGAACAATCTTGTTCCCTGGGGATCTGGATTGTTCCTACATTATATCCTCTGCACACATCCTCCTCCTCCACTTCTCCCTGTCACTCTCTCTCCATTGTGTCTATGTGAGAGCAACGTTTAAACATCAAACTTCTAAAAACGAGCCGAGCTTCTTAGCAGCTCCAGATGCCTCTTTAGCATACAATAACAATTGTTTGTTGCCTTGCAGTGAGTGGTTTAGATGGGGAAATGAGACAGCCTGAATTTCAGTTTGAAAAGCCGCTCTCACCTCTTCCCTTGCGGAAGGGAAGAGCTTAATGGGTCTTTTCGGTGCAATGACAAATATTTTCCTTTTCCCCCGTGTTTATTTACATCTCTAGGCAGTGGTGATCACAGCAGCCGCCGCCGTCTGTGTTCCCTCACCGGGATATTCACAACATTTCTATTTCTGGAAGGAAAGCACAACACGAGTCCCTTACCTTCAAGCCATACGAATCCCTCGAGCAGAGGTGCGAGTACTTCGTGCCAAATAAATCCAAACCACCACAACTCTCCAGCACCTTGGCTTTCCCCAAACTCTCCCGGGCTTTCAGGCTGACTTTTGGGTGCTCGGCATTCACGCCCAAGCAGAGGAGCAGAAAGAAGGAGAACCACCTGCCTGTCCCAGGCAGCTGGGAGCGGTGCAGGTGGGACTCGCCGTGGTTAACCCGGGCTGAGGCAGCCTCTGTGGGAAGTTCAGGAGCTCGGGAAGCGGCTCAGCCCCCCGGGCGATGCCGGGGCCAGGCTCCCCCGCAGCAATTCGCTGTCCATCTCCTTCAGCACACCGCCGGCTGGCCAGGCAGCGGCTCCGTCTCCATCTCCCAGAGCCCAGGCTCGGCCGGCGGCTGAGCAGAGCCGCCCCTTCTTCCTCCCACGGGCAGATCCCAACAACCTGTTCCCAGTCCGGCTCCCTCGGCCGGCCGCGGGATGCGAATTCCCGCAGCGCTTCCCTCTCCGCCTCGCCCGCCGCCGCCGCCGCTGTGCTGCGGGGAGGGGAGAGGAGAGGAGGGGAGGGGGCGAAGTTTCCTCCCCCGAATCCCGCGGACTCACCCCGGCGGGGATGGGCGGCTCCAGCCCCGGGGATGCGGGACCGGCCCCGGCACCGGGACAGCGGCGGGCGGAGCGCGGGGCCGGGGCCGGGGGGGCTCAGCCGCTCCCACCGCAGCCCCGCGGAGAGGAGCCGGATGGGTTCCCACCCCCAGGAACCCCCCCGGGGCGGGCGGGGGAAGAACCCTTCCCTGCGGGCTGCCCTGCCCCGTGCAGGCACTCCAGGTGAGCGCCAGGGGTGCTCGGCCGGGGATTTTGGTCAGGGATGCTAGGTCAGGGATTCTCAGTCAGGGATGGTCAGTCAGGGATGCTCTGTCAGGGGCTGTCGGCCGAGGAGATGCCAGGGATGCTGTGCTGGGAATGCCCGGTGAGAGATGCTCGGTCAGGGATTCTCAGCCGAGAGTGCTCTGCCAGGGATGCTCTGTCAAGGATGCCCGGTCATGGATTTTAGTCAGGGATGCTCGGTCAGGGATTCTCAGTCAGGATGGCTCGGTCAGGGATGCTCTGCCGGGAATTCTCGGCCAGGGATGCTCCTTTTGCTCCCAGAGCTCTGGCATCCTCCGAGCTCCAAGGTCAGCGCTGTCCCCGGCTGCGCACAGCTGTTGGCTCGGCAGGGACAGAGCGGGGAGCAGGATTTGTGTGTGAGGAAGCGGCTGGAGGTGTTATCACCACTGTTAACGGCTCCTAAACCTCCGGTGTGAGGGAACGGGGCACCGCATCCTCCCCGTGCCGCCGGCACGTCCTGGGGATCCGCTAAAAACCCCGGCTGGAATTCTCAGCAGCGCTCCTTGTTTAAACACTCCCTGTGCTGGTGAAGAGATCTCTTTGCAATTCAAATACCGAGAGAAACCATTTCCTGAAAGTGTGGCTGCTGTTGCAATGTTTTAATATCTTATAGTTTAATATCCCCACCACCAGCTCACTTCCAGAGCGTTAGCAGTCCCTAACCTGAAGGGTGTTTCCTAAGAAAGCTCCTCTTTTTCTTCCAGTAAAGGCTCAAAACCTTTTCGGAATGTAATTTTTGTATTACCAAATGGCCCCAGACATGGAATGAACAGAGTGAAACCCATCTCTGTGGCGAGGCTTTAAAGAAATTCAGTTTCTGGGGGTTTTCTCCAAATGAGTGGATTTCAAATGCTGCCTTCAACCTCTCTGGGTGGTGGAACCCTAAATCTCCTGGGATGTTGCATTCCTGAATTGCTGTGTGCACACTCTAGACTTTCTGAGTCATCCTCAGTGCTAAAGTCAAACTGAATTCTCCTGAACTCCCCAAGTGTTACTGCAATAATTTCCTTTTTATCCGTTTATGTGAGTTTTGCAATGCCAAGGGAGCCAAATGGGCTCAGCACGGAATGATTATTTCTTCTGGAAAGCAGGGCAGCAAAAGCTCTCATATGCTTTGCTTGCCTCAAAAGAAATATATTTATTTAATGGACGGGCAAGGCTTCTTTGAGATGTTTATGCCTTCTCTGAGGCCAAGAAGAACCTGTCCTGTCTTCAACTCCTTCAGCTCCCAAGGATCACAAGGATATTTTCCATCCAGCCATCCGTAAGGAAATCATCTCCAACGCGAGTCAGGAGAAGAGCAATTGAATAAGTGAGAGCTGAGTGAGGTGTTTAATGGACGAGCTCCGAGTCTCACTGACTCTTTGCCATCTGCCTCGGCCTTTTGATTTACAGCCTTTAACTGCTTGTAAAACTCATCTCTGTGTCGGGTTTTTTTCAGTCCCACCAAAGGAAAGGAGCGTTTATTCTTTCCCCTGGAAAACCATGGATTAAAATAATGGCTGGCCTGATGGGAGATGTGCTACAAATCACATCTGCCTTTGCCAGAAATGCACCTCGTCTCGGAGCCTGTGATGGGAAGAGCTGCAAAAAGCTGCAGGAGGCTTTAATCAGGTGATGGAGACGTCCTTAGGAAGTTGAAAGTGAGATTCATTTCCCCTGCATTTCGTATCAAGGATTTCAATAAATGCCCTAGAGTCAGATGAATCACGGCAGAAAATAAAGCTCAGCAACGAGAAAAACTGATGGAGAAAAGAAAACCAGACCCAAACCCAAAGAAAAAACAAAATGAAACTTCAAACCCACGAGTGCAACCTACTCATAAGGAGCAAAATCTTTTCTTTTGGGGGCTTTTTTGGTTTGTGGTGTGCTGTTCCTGGGGCAGATATTGGCAAACACGTCATGAGTGTTCTGTATTTCCCTACCACATATTCATTTTTTGCTGCTGTAACAGAAGGTTCAGAGCAGCACAGGAGGTGGAAGGAGATCAGGGGCCTCCTGCACTGCCCCACGCCACAGGAAAAGGGAAATCCCTGGGGAATATCAGCCCCTAACCAGGAGATCATTCGTTATTTTGCTGCTCTGTCACGGGCTGCCGGTGTGGAAGGCTTTGAAGAGAGCACTGGGGTCCTGAGTGATGATTTGATTTCTCTGATATGAGGAGCAGTTGGCCACAAATGCTGAAGAGGAAACATTCCTGGGATAAGGCAGAGTGGTTTTAAGGGCCAGTCCTGAACTACGGAATGAACTTCCCTGCAAGTTTATCACAACCTGGCTGCTTTCTGTCCCAGGCCTGTCTCTTTCTGGCACCAACATTCAATAAATACAAAAAAGTGTGGAAGGTCTTCAGAGCAAACCACTTCAGTTTGCACTCAGTTCCTCCTCCTGCATGAACAAGACCCACCCAACCCTTTAACACTGATTAATTGGCACAAGTGCATCACACATACACTGCTAGATGTTGCTCAGGTATCACATAAAGTGAATAAAAAAACCCACAACCACCAGCTCAGAAGGGTGCAGAACTCGCCCTGTTTCACTGCAGGGTGCTGGTTAACCCATGGGAGATGCTCCAAACCACCAGGTTCTCCAGGCTCCTAAATCCAGGGGCCAGCACTGTGCAGCTGAGGAGGATAAATGTAGCCCTGGTTTCGTGCCTGAGGTGTTTTGGTTTCCTGAAATTCTTTTCTGTGAACAAGAGAAGTGTATTTGTAAACTGTAGCTTTGTTTTTCATTCCCTCTCCTAGGAAAGGAAGGTCTGGCCTGGCCAATGTGAGTGAAGAGGTTTTGCCTTTGTGTCACCAATCCAATTGGTCTGTGTAAAATAGTACAAAAGGGAGACACATCCCAAAAGTGAAGGAGTCATTTTCAGCCTTCTGAAGTCAGAGTCTGTGTCGTTGTGGTGTAAAACAGCGTCAGGAGAGCGAGGAAAATGCAACAAGCGTTTGTTGAGTTGGTTGAGGCTGTTCAACCATTCCCTGCACCACCCAAATTCAACTTCTGCACTGCTAAATCCCGCTAAGGGGTGAAAATTCCAGTCCCATTTGCCCAGTCCCAGCTCAGTTTGCCTCTCCAGCAGCAGCAGAGATCCAGGCTGGTGCAGGGCAGAGCTCAGAGCTCCTCTCCCACCCCTGTGCTCCCTCCCAGCGCTGCTCAGACTCCTCTGCCTGCAGGGTTGTTCCACCTTCCTCACAAAGATCTCAGTCAGCATCCCCTGCAGATGCTCCCTCCCGGGGCAGGCCCAGATCTGACTCCGGGATAAAAGACCCGCGGCTCAGGAAGGCGGATTCGTCATAAGGAGCCTCCTGAACTGGAATGCTCTGTGCTTTCCTCATCCCTCCTGCCAACACAGGCAGCGCTTGCTGCCTCCTGTGCACGCTGGAGTGCGGAGGGGGCCTTCGCTGTGCTCAGCAGAACGGGCTCAGGGAATTTTGGTCAGAATTGCCTTCTGGGGGATGATTTTCCCTTCCCAAATCCCGATTTTCCCAAGGGAATTCCCGGGGAACCTCCAATGCCATTTTCCCTTTCTCAAACCCCAATTTTCCCCGCCTTAAATCCCCATTTTCCCTTCCCAAATCCTGACTTTCCCCGGAGAATTCCTGGTGCCCCAGCCCTGCTGCATTCCCAGGGCGTTGGAGGCCGAGCCCAGCCTGCTCACACAGCTCTGGAATTGACTGAACCAGTTCATTGCAAGTGCAGGAAATCAACAGCCTCGGGTGGGAGGTTTGTCCCCAAGCCAGGATGGGTATTGATGTCTCTGGGAAGGAAATGAGTTCTCCTCTCCTCGCAGAGTCCCAAGGATGGGCCAGGAGGATGCTGTTACTCCCATCAATCAATAAGGTCAATAGTAGGCTCAAAATATTTGGGTTCTTTTCCCCAAAAGCAATCAGCAGAACGTTCTGATCTAGGAGGGAGGGCTGGAAAAGGGACCTGACCTACCCATGCCACTGATTTCCTGGGGAGCTTCGGGCACATTTTGGCCTTTCCTGTGTCTCAGCCTAAAGTTAGGGCAGAGTTTTGGACTGTCACGGGCGTGGAGTTGACACAGATTTGATATTTTTTAATCAGTTGCCGTTCCTCGCGGTCGCTTTTCGTCCTCTAAACCGGCCAGTGCAATCCCCACGGGATCTGACCGGGGAAACGCCATCGGTGCACATTCAAACAGAGCACCATTTGGGGTGGTGGTGCTTATAAAAAATGGGCTGAGCTCTCTGGAGAGCAAACCCAGGCTGCAGGCAGAGAGTCAGGAACCTTTCGTCCCTGGCTGTGCACGCTGGGCTGGCAGAGCTCAGACTCACAGCAGCTTTTGGGAGACTGAAAAACTCTCTTCATTTCCTTGCCGTGGTCAGGGATAAAAGATGTGCTGTGAAAGGGATTCCCGTGGCAGGGCCTTTGTTTCCCACCGGCAGCTCCTCTCCCCAAGTGCAATATTTTGCAGGACAGATAAGGATGAGAGGAGGAGGATTTCAAAGCACCTGGCCAAGAGCAGGTTATTAATTCTGATTAAACTTAAGAAAATCCAGCTCCTCGCTGCTCCGGCACCCGTGGGGCTGCTCAGGTGTTGTCAGAGCTCTGTCTCACCACGGGAGCAGGGAAATGCCAGGCTGTGATGGCCCCCAAATACCTGAGTGTCCCAAATCTGGGGTCCTAACCAGGTTACTTTAAAAGATAGAAGGAGATGAATGTTCCTGTTCTCCTCATCTCTTTGTCTGGTGCTTTTCTCTCTGCTGACAAAGGCCCTTGGGAGCCTTGAGTGTTGGCAATCAGCTCGGGGAAATTCACCTGCATTGCAAGAGCCTCTCTTGTGCCTTTCCTGAGGTGGTTTTATTATTTTTTTTTGTCCTTGCCTCCTTGTTATTTTTGCAAAGCTCGGCAGCCAGCGAAGACGTGTAATTAGAGTTAATTGTGATTGCTCGGTGATGCAACAGCCCCCTGCTGCCTTCAGGGTGCCTCTGGCTCCGAGGGGACGGGAATATTTCAGCGGGACAGAGTCCCCCCAGCCCCAGAGCACTGAGGGTTCGTGCTGCCTGGTCCCAGGGGGAGGTGGCAATGTCACCTCGCGCAGGTGAATTCAGTTCTCTGTTTGTTTCCGAGGCCAGTGCTGACAGATCTGTGGTGCTGATCGATGCTCCAGATTTTCCCTCCCCGAGGCCCAGGGGGAGGCTGACAACGCTTTGATAGATGATCAAAGCCACTCTTGTCACATCTCACAGCCAAACACCCAACCCGGAGCTGGCCCCGGCCCATTCCAGGATCCAGAACCCCCCGGGGATTTTGCCTCACTGCCTCTGTCATGCTGGGATTTCAGAAGGATCTGCATTAAATAACCTGCCTGGCTTCCTGGGGGATAAAAAAGGCATTTTAAAGCATTCAGAATCCCTAATTGCCATCGTTCCGGGCTGCTGTGGTGGCCCCTCAGTGGTCAGTCCATGGTGCTTTGCCCTGCTGTGTTGATGGGGATTTAATTGCTAGAATTTTTGGGGCAGCACACAGCTTCAAATGAAGCCCACAGACCCCAAATGCCAGCCCCACACTCAAGAGGGGACAGTCCTGGGCTGGAAATGCTGGAATTCTTTGTTCTGCTGTTGGTGCCTTGGGAAGGCTGAGCTGGAACAGAGACTGGACAGAGCAGGGGAATAAAGTAGAGATTTATTGAAAGGCCTTTAGGATACACCCTGGGCAGGACAGGAGCCTGACCAGGGCTGCACCCAAGATGGACCCAAAATGGTCACAAAATGGACCCAAAATGGGCACAAAATGGTCATAAAATGGACGGCCCAGATCTCACATTTTTATAAGTTTTGGTCCATTTGCACATCAGGGTTTAATTGTCCAATTCCAGCTGCAGGCTGTGAGGTCCCATCCTTGTTCCTCCCTCCAGCCCACCCTTGTTTGTTCTTTTGGGCTGAACGTTGTCCTTGGTGTGCAGCAGGGAAAGGATTTGTTTTGTGTCCCTGCTCTGTGCAGAGCTGAGTGACACTGACTGTGAGCTCAGAGCTGCACCCCTGGGCACCACAGAGCCTGAAAAACTCAAAATTAAGGCATCATTAATCAAAATGGATCTGGAATTAATCTGAAAGCTCAGAATCAAGGCATCATTTCCCCCCTTCTTGGTGCCACACACACACACACGAATCCTGCAGGGTGTGAGGGAAGCCACACCGGGAGTGGGAGCTGGGGAGGCTCAGAGCCCCCTAAATGGCAGCTTTAACTTTCATTTTAGGCTAAATTCGGCTTCTCAACGAGGCACAGGAGCTGCTCCTGCTCGGGATTAGTGAAAACCCCAGGGACAGCCACCCACGGGCCACAGTCTGCTGCTGGGAGGCTGCGAGACAAAGCTTTGAATAGATTACAGCAAATAATTCATCACATCCCGGCTTTTCCGGCCCCTTCGGGGACTCCTGCTGGAAGCTGCCTGGTGCACGCGGGGAATTTGGGCTGCAAAGGGAATTTTGGGGTTCTGTGAGGGAGGCTGCCTGTTGCACATAGGGAATTTGGTCTAGAAATGGCATTTTTGAGGTTCTGTGAGGGGAGCTGCCTGTTGCACACCCTGAATATGGGTTGTAAAGGGAATTTTTGGGGTTCTGTGAAGGAAGTTGCCTGTTTCACACCCTGAATACGGGTTGTAAAGGGAAATTTGGGGTTCTCTGAGGGAAGCTGCCTCTTAGACACCATGAATTCGGGCCGCAAAGAGAATTTTTGGGGCTCTCTGGGAGCTCTGCCTGCTGCTGCCGGATCAAACATGAGCGATATTCCTCCTTCCCCTGCCCAGCCCTTAATTGCTGCCGTTTATTTCCCCCAAAATGCCTGTTTAGCGTTTTTCTCCCAGACGAAGCCCAGCCTGGAGCGGGTGTTAATCACCGGGATTAATGTTCATTGCTGCAGGAACACTTCGGGAAGGAAACCGAGCTCAGCCTGGGTACTTTGAGATCAATGGTCAAGGCGTTGAAGGAGCGGGCTGCTTTAGCAGGAATCTGTTCCCTCCCTGCCTGTTCTCTACCCAAACGTGCTCCGCTCACTCAATGGAGCTGACTCGGCCTTTTCTGGAGCACAAAACCCTCCCCAAATCCCTGGCTCTGACATGGAGGGCGCTTTCCAATCCCTTTTTTCAGAAATGAGATTCACGAGCTACCTGGATCCTCTTTGCAGTTCGGGAAATAATTACTTTACGCAATATAATTTGCTTAAAACCATGACAGTTTTAACTATAGTTTAAGGCTAAATGACTGCTCAGCAAGACAGCTGGTAAAATTCACCCTGTAATAAGACTGCAGCAATGTAAACAAGCCCAGCCCATTTAGGGCTTTGAGTTAATATAGACGTCAAATACTTTCAATATCTCTAAATTTCCCAAACCCATCAGGCATTTCCCCTCCTTCGTAAACGTGTTTGTAATTGATCTCATCCTTTATCACCTAAACGTCTGTCCTGAATCCATAGAATTGATTGTGTTTGGACATAAATTAAATTAACCTCGGAGGAAACATGGTGTGGTTTGTTGGAGCGCCGCAGGCAGCGGTGGCACGGGGAATGAGGAGCTCCGGCTGAGACACAGCTGCAGGGAATTCCAGGCTCCTTCCCCCTTGGAATGTGGCTTTTTCCAGGGAAAACGCAGCCAAAAAATGGCAGTTTTTAACTTTGGGGCCTTGGGGGTTTTCCCTCTGCTCTGCAGAGCTCTTTGTAGGAGCTGCACTTTGCTTAATTTTAAGGTTTTATCTGATTTTACTTTCTCCTGCCCAGAAACCTGGAGAATTCCATCCATGCAAGAGTCACCACCAAACCAGGTTTAGGCGACAGCCTGAGTTTTTCCCCTCAAACGCCGATGATTTGAACAAAATCAGGCTCAGGACTTGCTAAAACCCTAATACTCACACCACATGCTTTGCTCAGTCCTTGTGAGAGTCTGAGCCAGCCAGAACCCGGCCTAGCGGGCAGGTGAAAATTGTACTTATGGAAAAGTCGAGCCACATCCCTGAAAACGAACCCCCTCCGCAGCCTCCCGGCAGGCTGAGCAAAGCCAAAGCATCCCGAATTTCACTCCCAGGCAGCGAGGAGGGATCTCTGGGGCCTGATGTCCTCTCTCCCGCTCAGTTAATAACCGCCATCCAATTGCAATTACGGCGATAAAGCTGAAAATTCGTTCGCAGCCGCTCGAGTTGCGGTGATTTATCGTCGGGTAATTATCTTGCCGCAGTCTTGAGGATGGAATAATCACCCTGATTTGCATAATCGAGGCGCCGGAGCCTTTAGAGCGGGGTTCTCTCTCAGCAGATGGCCCCGGCGTATGTGGTGGGAGCCCTTGGATTTTATGGCTCACGTTGCATCCCATCTTGTATCTCTTTGCCTAGAGCAAGAGTTTACCGTCTTTTATTAATTAAGTGTAATTTACATTAATACGGAGAGTTCTTTCCGCGCTGCTGAAGGCGGAGGCAGCCCTGACCCACCTGTGTGGCTGAACAGGGGCCGGGAGAGGCAGGATCTCCTAAAAACGTGGAGTCTTTGAGTGGTTTTGGTTGGGGAAGAGCTTAAAAACCATCTCGTTCCGATTCACCTTCCACTGGCCCAGGTTGCTCCAAGCGGCGCTGACAACTCCGCACAACAGGGTGGTTTTCCCCTTTAAATCAAATAATTCCAAAAATCCTCCCTCAAAACAGAGCTCTGGTGCCAGAGGGGAGCTCTGGATGTGCCCTCGTGAGGAAGGAACAGGATCCATAAAACCTGAGGGTTTTCCACATTTCCTCTGGAAATGAGATTCCTCTGAGCGCAGGGTTCCAGCTTGTCGTTAGATTGAAAACCACACATGGGAAAAAAAGGCTGGGAATTGTGTTTCCAACTGAAATTTTGCCTTGACATTTGTGAGCCCTGTAACTCTGTGCCTTAAAAACGACACCAAGCACTTTTCATCTGCCTTAAACGTCCGTTTCATACCAATAATTAGCAGCACCGTGTAATTAGCTGAGTGTTCTGTGCCTGTCATCACAGAAATGGGGCTGTTCCCGTGGAAGGGTGAACGTTCACGGGCTCTTTCTTTGCCTGAAAACTGAGTTTTCCATCCCTGGTTCACGAGTCTGTTGGTAAAACCATCACACACGAGGCAGAAATCAATAAAAATTCTAAAGTGCCTCATCAGGGGTGTTTCATCTTTATGATTTCATGCAGGATGGAGAGAAGGAAGGCTGGGTTTGAAAAATTCAAACTCCTCGACTTTAGGCACTTCTCAGGAGTGCGGATTTTTGATTTTGGTTCCATTCCAGATGCCGTGCGTGTGTTTCTGCCCATAACCCTCCTGCATTTACCACTGACACCAACCCAGGCGGGTTCAGTGCCCTGATGCCCCAAAATTACCAGAGAGCAGCAGGAATTGCCTCGTTCCCTGCACTTTGGTGCCCTCACCTCTTGAGCGTCTAATGAGGGCTGTGCTCTGCGAGGAAATCACGCCGGGTGATTTTGGGCAAGGAATGGGGGGAGAGGACAAAAAAGGCAAACAAGGTTAATGCAGAATTAATGTCAATCCCCTGCTGTCCCACCCAAACTGGAGTGGGCACAGCGAGAGCCGAATTTTCGAGTGTTCAGTTCTCGCTCTGTTTCCAAAGGACTCAGAATTTTGTTCCCTTAAATGGGTGGGGGGGAAAGTGCAAACTGCCTTTTTCTTTTCCCCCCCCAAGTGTAATTTTTAATTACCCTTCTAATTAGGGAGAAAAAAAACTGTAGAGAAATTACATCTTTTGAATCGCCGCACGCAGGAAGGTGAGCTTGGCACCCCGCTTTTTATTGTGAGCTCCTCTCCTTGGAATCCGGATGGCTTTTTACCCGTGGGGCATTTTGTTGTGCTGAGGTAGAGTCTGTGCTCAGGATCTGGGGGTGCTCCGAGGGTGGGAAATTCAAAGCAAATTCCACAAATTTTGCCCCTTTTTTCCCCCCACATGTTCCATCCTTGAGGAGAGAAAATCTGCTTATTGCGGATTTGTGTTTGAAGGGCCTTTTTCCAGTGGAAATCTCCCAGTAACCGGGGTGTGCATGGGGAAATGGGGCTGCGCTTGGATTCACAGCGTTTTCTCCCTGCCGGGGCATCCCCGAAGGGGTTACAGGGCCGGGACGCTCATCCCGGGCACACGCGGCTCCTCGGGGACTCTGTGCAAAGTTCAGGAGGAGCCTGGCCCGTGTTTGCCCAGCGCTGCCCTCCCGCAGGAGCCCTGGGCAATAAAAGCAGGAAAGGTCAGCGCTGAATGCCTGATGAGCAGCTCCTGCCCAGGGGACAGCAGCTGACTGCGGGGCTCCGGCAGCCCCCAGACCTCCCTGCTCCCTAAAACTCCCGGTGAGACATTCAAACCCAGCTTATTTAGGGGGAAAAAAAATAAAATTTGAAAAAAGAAAATCTTCTCAAGAGCATTCCAACTCATTAATTCCTCCATTACCAGCGAAGGGTTGTTCCAGGAGTTGGTAAAGCGGGTTTAAAAGGCAAATTGACACTTGGAGATTATCTCCGCTCTCGTTTTCTCCTTTTATTTTGAATTCATTTCAGGCTCAGCCGCGGAGCCTGCAGGATGTATCACTGCTGCAATCAGAATCTTTATTAAAAAAGAGCGGGATTGAGCTGCTAATTCCATGGAGCCATTCTGCAGCTCGCAGCTCGCTTGTAATTCAGATTCAATCAGCAAATAAATATGATAACAGGCTGCTCTTTATTGAACCAACAGACAAAGCTGTGTCTTTAGGAGCTGGTGGCAAAGCTGTGGGAATTGGCACGGCTCTCGTGGCTGCTGGGCCGGGATTTGGGAAGCAGATCCTCCTGCAGGGTGTATCCAGGTGTTTTCCGTGTCTGTCACCCCTTCTGCTGCCTGGCCTTTCCCTCCACCAACCAAACCCCATCCCTGCCTCCTTCTGTCCCTGTCCTGTCACCCCGGGCCCATCCTGGCTGCCAGACAGCCCCATCGATCCCAGTATTGATCCCCACTCCAACACGATTTCCAACCGGCATTCCCAGCCTGGCTGGGCCCTGGGAGGGCAGGCGACAGGGACAGAGGAGCTCTGGCAAACCAGGGTGTGCCGGCAGCAAATCCAGCGGGGTCTGCCTGTTCCCAGCTCTGGAACGGCCCAGCACCCTGTCCTGCCCCTGGGAGAGCCTGGAGCATTCTCTGCTTCTGCTCCAGACAAAAACCAGGTGGGGAGAGAGGAGCTGGGATTGCCTCAGCGCTGCCATAATTCACCGGGAGATGAGGGGCCCCATTCCCACTTTTCTGGGATTAAAATTTGCCCACAAGAAACCCCCATAACTCCGAGTCAGTGATTTAAAGCCATTTCTGACGGCTCGGGGCGTTCTCCTGCAGGTATTTGCCAAACAAACTCAAAAAAATGCCCGGCAAAAGCAAAGGCTCGGCCATGGAAAATGCTGTTTAGCCAGTGACTTTTGGGTTTGTCAGTGGGATGTGACGCTGAACTGCGGGGTTGTTAAATCAGGGAAAGCTTTTCCTTGGCCTCTCAGTGGAGGCCCTGAGCACTTGAAGCTTTATCTCCTCAAAATCGTCCAGTTTTTAATCCCTTTTCAGAGCAAGGCTTTACATTCCGTGTAAAGCTCATTCCACAGCTTCCACAATTCCCATTTCCCACTCGCTCCGCTCCTCCCGGACATTTGTTTGCCTGTGGTCAAATAAGAGTTTTGACGATTGTTTCTTTTTCTCCGGTTGGCTTTCCAACACCGGAGGGGGAAAATACAGAGATTTAGGGCAGCATGGGAAGGGAACTAATCACTTAAGACCTCATTAGCAAGGGATTCTCACAGGGACGTCCTCCCCGGGTAATTGCTGCTCATTTTCAGCACTGGATACAGAAAGACAAAATAGTTTTAGGGAGATTATTCAATTCCCTGCAAAATCCCGCCAGGAGCGCCCAGTGTTTGAGTGGGGAGGGTGGAAGGGAGGGATTTACGGAGGGTTCTTTAAAAGTATTTAATTAAACAGATTTCCCCCAGTTTGGTTTGGGGGCTGCTGAAGGGATTTGCCTCCTGCTCTCTGTGCTCGCCGTGCAGGTGCAGCTGCTGCAGAGTCTCTGCTGCTACAAACCCATTTCCTTGTGGAAATTATCACCAGCTCTGCTCCTGTCCTAGCAGGGCCCACCCTGACAAGACCAAACAGAAGCCATGAATGTCACTTTAACTCAGCCACCGGCAGCATCCAAACCATCCCTGTTTATTTACCTCTCTAACTGCCTTTAAAACATTAAATTCGTGCTTTTTTTTTTCTTCCCCTCCTGCAGAAGAGCCCCAGCAGTGCCAGAGCTGCACAAGGCATGTGTGCTCCTGCAGCTCATGACTCCAACACTGTGAGTGACTTGTTCTGTTAGCATGATAAACACATGCTGGAGAGGAACAGCACTAATTATGACCCTGTCACCTTCATCAGCTCCCCACTAATTGTTTTGGCTTTTTTTAATCTCAGCGCTTGGAGATGAAACATGATGTTTGGTTCTGCAAAGGAGTTGAAAAGAAAAGAGAAGAAAGAATTGCATTTTAAAATAGCAGCATCAGGTAGATCTTTCTGTTGGATTTGAAATTCAAATGACAGGAATTATAACTTTTTTGTGTGTTATTAAAATAAGGCATGGGAGGTTTTTAGAGGACTTTTCTGGGACTGCCCAGATCGAGTCTCAGTCCACTGCTTCACCCTGGGCTGTGCTCTCATGGTGCTCCCAGCCCAGGATCAGTGTTCTCTGTGTCACAGCACAATAAAACTTCCCTAAATCTCTCCAGGTGTTGCCAGACGGCTCATAAACCTCCCCAGTGATAAATCTCTTCTTCGTTTTTTGAGGATAAAATGTGATATATCTCCTTATTATGGGCTCTGTGAATCTTGGGAGAATAAGGATTTGGATTCAAGGAAAAAAAAACCCCAAACACATCTTTTGTTCCTCTGGCTCTCCAAAAGAGCAAGTTAATGGAGCACAATGTGGATTTTCTGCTGGGCACTGCTTGAGAGTGATGGACAGGTGCGAAGGACACAAAATACTGAGTACTTCACAAAATGAGAGTCAGGACTGAGGTTTGGTGAGGGGAAAAACCTTCCCAGGTTCATCCCCTCACAAGGGGCAGATTCTGTGGCTGCACCAAGGCCGGGATTAAACCTGCCAGTGGGAGCCACTATTGACCTCCAGGGCTCAGAAACGTTCTGACAACTGAGATTTGTACGAAATAAGGGATGCCTGAAAGGCCTTGGCAAAGCTTGCAGGATGTGATTCCACCTGGGGAGAGCTCTTGAGGTGGAGAAGATTTTCAGAATGTTCCATTTCCAGTGTTCCCAGAGCAGTGAGTGAGGCACAGCTCAGCCTGGGGCAGCTCAGGTCTCCTCACAGACCTACACACAAACCGGGTTTATTCTTTGTTTTACACCAGACTCTGCAGGAATACTGGAGAAATCCATGGATCTCACCCAGTACTCCATCCTGTCCTCTGTGTCCTCACCTTTGGGAGTTGCTGAGTGTTGTTTTAGTGCCCAGATGTGCAGCCCCACGTGTGAAGAGCAGCAGAGCAGAAAATATCAGTGCAAGGCAAGGCTCTGCCTACCCCTGGGAGATTTGGTGTGGAAAACGACTGAACTGGGGTGTCCAGGCCTTGGTACAAACACACACATGGAAAAACAGCCCAGGAAATGAAGCCAAATATATAAACATGAACGAAAGACAACACTGTGATCAGTCCAGGCTCTGATTTCCCAGGGCTGCCCTGAGTAATTTCCACAAGCAGTTGTTTCAGTAGCTTGTGAAAGGAAATTGGCTGGGTAGGAGAGCTCGGGGTCATTCAGTTGTGCAGGTTTCTCTTCCACCACATGTTTATAATCAAGAGCAAATGCCCAGGTCTGCTGGGCTGGGCTGGGCTGTGCAAACACCTCTGGCTGGCCACTTTTGGAAACATCCCCCCTTCAGAGGAGGATAGAGGGGAGGGAGTGTGGAGAGCAGGAGAAGCTGAGCCCTTTGCCATCCATCCCACAGCCTGGTGGCCAGGGGCACAGAGGAGGTGTTGTGTGAATCAGAGGATGGTTTGGGATGGAAGGACCTTCAATCCACCCAATCCCACCCCTTGCCGTGGGCAGGGAACCTTCCCCTGGCCCAGGCTGCTCCCTCCAGCCCGGCGGGAATCTCTGCAGTGTCACACCCAGACCGGCTGCGTTCAGCTGCCCAGGGGAATCTCAGGCTGCTGACCAGGAACCAGGAGCTGCTCTGGATGTGGAGGGAGCACCAGCTCCCCCTGAGCCGGGCGGGTTGGGAGGCAGAGTCATGAATAAACATGATTTGCTCTGCGACTGACGCACGGCAATCAAAGGCAAACTCGTTTAGAGTTTGAAATCCGGACTTTAATTGCCAGCCCACGTTTACCTGGCTGTGTAGGCAGGAGGGAGAACTCTTCACCCAGCTGCATGGGGATGCTGCCTCTTGGGAGGGGAGGAATTGCTGGGAGCTCTTCTGGGAGCCTTCTTTTCATTCCCAGCCCCAAGCACAAGGGCTGAGCTTCCTCTTGCTTGGCACAAAAAGGTCATGAGATAGAGAAAAGACCCTTTACACCTGCAAAGTAATGAAAGAGCAGCCATCCCCACAGCAGAGCTCAGCTCTCAGGCTAGTGGAGGGATGTTTCTCTTGGTCACTTTATTCCTCAGCTTGAAAACATTCAGTTACCCAGGGCAATCCAGGAGTGGGGAAGGAAAACCGTCATTCACGGGTTTCTGGCTAATCCAGCCCAAACTGGTACAAACACCAGAAGCAAAGTTCCAGCAGGGCACTTTCCAGGGACCAGGGAGTTGTTTTCACACAGCCTGGCTGGGTGCAGCTGCAGTAAATGAGAAAAAGGCCTTTTGCTCTGCATCATTTTTAATAAAATCCATCCTCACTCCTGACAAAGATCGAAGAAATCGAATCCATACGGGGAGACCCTGAGCCCTGTGGGCTCAGATTAACTCCACTCCCTCATTCCCGTGGCCCTGGCAGCACCACTCCCTCCCCATGGAGATCCAGCCCTGCTGAAGCCATCTGCAGCCACGTAACCTCATTAACCTCATTAACCCAGCCCAGTCTGTATTTCCTCTCACTTCTCTTTCACTGCCTTTGGTGGCCAAGCAGCAAAGCAAACTGACTGTCCCCTGATTGATTCAGTGACAAAAAACCCCATTATTGTACAAAAACCCCCATTGTTTATATAAACCCCTGCCCAAATCCAGCACAGTGCCCTGAGCTGGGAAACCACCCCGAGGTCCAGGAGAAATTCCATGGTTCCAGGGGAGGGGGGCTCAGCACCGTTTTCACACCCACACTGGCAGTGATGTTTGGGTTTTTTTGGCCAAACTTTCTGCCCCTCTCTGGCCATCACATCTTGGTGTTCTCTCAGGCACCACTGACCTTCCTTCCCCCTCACCAAGCTTTAGGACCAACATTAATTTTGAGGTCACAGATGTACGTCAGAGGTGTCGGTCCTGGTAAAAAAACTCCTAATCTCTACTAATGTTACAGTGAGTAAAAAATCAACTTTTTAAAAAGCCTGTTTAGTCACAACCTGGACTCTTTTCTCTTTGGCTTCACGTTGATGTTGAGGCGAAACATCTGGGCTGCCTCTCCTCCCAGCTTGCCTCCCTCTCCCTGCTGGCTCCTGGCAAATTGCTGGGGATCAGTTCAGCATCAGTTCAGCGCCTCGGGGAGGGGAAGATTAATTGGAGACTTAATTTCTTCTCTTTTCGTTGGATCAGCTGAGTGGGAGAGGTGCTCCTGGAGGCCTCTGTGGGCCGTGAATCAGAGCCCCCAGGCTGGGCTTGTGTCAGGTTCAGGGTGGTTTTGGGGTGAGCAGTCCTGCAGGCTGAGCCCATCCATCACAGCTCCTCTGCCGTCCTTACCCGGGCAGGGCCGGCACGGGGAAAAGCAGCTCTGGGAGGGTTCAGGGGTCAGGAATGGCTCGGCAGGAGCCTGGGGGACAGGGACAGCTCTGAGGGAAGTTCTCCAAGGGGCAGCAGCCAGCTGGAGCCAGCCAAGCCAAACTCCGTGGCCAGACTGCCCTGGGCGCAGTAAATCGGCAGGGAGAGATGAAATGTGCCGGCACAGTCCTGCAGATCCAGAGCTGGGAGGGACCAGCGAACGGAGAGAGAGCTTTTCCTCCTCACCAGCCTGACGTGGAGCTTCTCTTCCTGCCTTGGCACCACAATTACTGCCTTGGCACCGCAATTCCGTCCAGCTCTGGCCCTCCCAGGCTGCTGCAGATCCAAAATCCCTTTTTGCAGCTCAGCACAAGGGCTGTGACCCCACCAGAGCCACCAGCATCACTTCTGTGTGCAGCAGTGCCTTCCAAAACCCGGGCCTTTGCTCGGTGTCACCAGAAACTCTCAAACGTCCCCACTGTGCCTCGTTGGCCCCTCAGGAATTTGGGGTTGGTTTCCTTGTCCTTCCCACTGTTTTTATCTGGATTCCAGAGCCTGGTGCATCCCAGGGAGCACCTCGCTGGTGTTTGCCCGCAGACAGATGGAGGGGCAATGAGGAGGAGCAGCGAGGAGTCACCAGAGCTTCCCACCTCGCCTTATTAATCTGCAATTAGTCAGCAGCTTTTAACGAACCTCCTGCCTGGAGCCGCCACTCTCACAGGGCTCTTCCTTTAAATGGGCGATTTCCAGATCTGCCAATGGCCCCGAACCTTCTGCGGGCTGTATCCACCCCAGCCGTGCTAAAGGTTTATTCTAAACGTTTCTTTGGATTGCAGAGCCCGGAGCAGCGGGGATGAGCCCAGACTGACTGCAGCCCAGAGGAGACAACAATAAATCCTCCCCATGGCGGTGAAGTGGCAGGATGTGGCACACACACACGTCGCAGATTTCTCTGATTTCCCTTTAATGTGCTGAAGTCTCATCCGTTTCCAGATGTGTTCCAGCGCCGTCATCCCACGAAATTTCATTTTTAATTGGTTAAGTCTTCGTGATTTGTTCCCCCCTCAGGTTCTCCTGCAAACACGCAGATCCATGTGGATTGCATCCGTTGGATTCTGTGATAGTGGCCCAGAAAATTCTGTTTGTAAGTTGAGCAAATATTATTATCCCAGCTGAAAGGATCCCGGGAAGGGTCAGGCTGGAAGGGACCACCTGGTGCCACCTCCCTGCTCATCCCAGAGCACAGGATTGCGTCCAGATGGCTCTGGGATAACTCCAGGGAGGGAGATTTGACGAGAGCCCTCCCCATCACTGCGTGTGCTGCAGGAATGTGCCTTTGGGAGGGCCGAACCCAGGCAAAGTCACGTTTGCTGCATTAGCACCGCCGTGAATTTCCAACTGGCACAAGGAAACGGCACAACTGGGACCCCAGCTTTTTTATTTGCTTTGCTGTGAGCAGTCTGAGCGGCTGGGATGGGATTCCCACGTGCCAGGGGCGCTTCCAGCAGGTGGATTTGTGATGGAATGGGACATTTGAGTGTGGGGTGGGATGTCTTGCAAGGACAGGGGACTTCGTGCCTCTGTCACAGCAGTTCCCCACTCATCCTTCTCATTGTCACTGCTCCCACCCCAGAGCTGTGTTCTTTCCCCATTCCCAGCTCTGATCAGGGATTTTTTTCCAGTGGAAGGCTCTTTCAGCAGATGCTCTGTGTCTCTCCCTTTGCAGTGAGTGGGGATTCTCCCCAGGACCGTCTCTGTTCCCATTTCCAACGGGACAGATTTGCTGCCTGTGCCTTGTTGCCGTGTCCAGGCTGGGAGAAAACAAGCCCAAGGAAAGCCAGCCCGTGGAGAGGAGCCCAGAGGAGCTCCAGAAACACCAACCTAATGGGCTGGAAACTGCAGACAGACGCTGCCGAGCCCCAGATAAAATCATTTCACATAAACAAGGGCTCTGCCACGAGGGCTCCAAATCCCACGCAGAGAGGACTTGAGAAGATGGTGATTTTTTTAAAAAAAAAAAATCCTTTTTTTGCTCAGTTTAACTCCTCCCCGGCACTTTGGCAGCGGTGACATGGAGACAAGCAAGTGTTTTATCTCTTGGAAACCACTCACATCCTCCCTCACCTCCCTGCTCTGTCCGCAGAGCTCCAGCCCCATTACACAGACGATTTATGTCTGTGCTTCTGCCAGCGACTTCGGGAGGGTTATTTGTCCTTAAGTACTTGTAATTCTTCCTCTGCAGGAGCATAATCAGTCATTATCAGCGGCAGTTTCAGGCTCTAATCATAAAGCTGTTATTTCTGCTTAATCCTAACCTTGCTAAGTATTAATTTGATGTTTAATCCCCCTGGTATCTGGCAATATTGGCCTGTTATTATTGTTGTTGTTGCTGTTGTTTATGTGACAGTGAAGGATCAGCACTGTAGGAGTAGTATCCTTAATTATTTAGCATTTATTGGCTAAATCTCAGTTGCTCTCCTGCCACCCTGAGTCCTGCAGGGCAGTGTCACCCCAAAGTGTGCTGAAAGGGACAGGTGGCACTTTGAAGGGGGAGGGGACAGGTACTGCTTTAATCCCTCCACCATCCTTTAAAAAACAAAACAACAAACAAACGAAATAACTGCGAACCCGTGAAGCGTTCAAACACGAGGCGACGATTTATCAAAGGTGCACACCTCACCTGGAGAGCAGTGACAGAGGCACTGCAGCAGCAATTAGCAGCAACACCGTCATTAACCAGTAATGACCCGCTGGGATCACTAGGGACATTTCGGGATTGCAGCTCGAGGGCTGGGGAGGGAGCCGGTGCCGGCAGCTCCTGCAGGCTGGGTTTGTCCAGGGAGATGCTGGGGTTTGTCCTAAATCCGAGGGTAAAGGGCTCCTTTTGGTGCAGTGATGCTCTGGAGACGCGGCCCGCTCTGTCCAGCTCGGCAAAGGGCAGAGCTGAGCCTGGGGAGGAACAAAAATCCATCCCCAGGCACCTTAGGGGAGCTGCTGCTCCGGCCCTGCCCCTCAGCATCCCCTCTGCTGCTGCTGGAGGATTCCAGCCCGGGGGGACAGCCCGCCTCTGCTTTTCACCGCTGAAACAACGGCAATTAACGCAGGAAACGCACGCGGGGACCTTCAGGATAATTCGTACAGTAAAACTTGACGTTTGTTTTTACTGTAAATCCGCAGATTCTACCTGAGGCTGAGGGGGAGCGGCCAAGGCTGCCGGAGCTGGGCTCTGCTCTCACTGCCGGGCAGCAGCTCCTGGTTTTTCGGGCAGGAGAAGGCCACAATTGTGATGCCACCAGGGAATCAGAAAGCACCAAGTCCCCTGTGGATGAATTGTTGCAGTTTTTTCTCCTGTGCCTGCATGACAGGGGAAAAAAAAAAAAAAAAAAAAAAAAAAAAAAAGCCCTCGCTCCCAGCGCTGCCTAAATTTTCAATGTATAACTTTGGAAGCTTAATCATATTCTTCTCACAAAGCCTTATGGTTTATATATATTTGGGGTTTTGTTACTCTTTTGTATTCACCCTTTTCGCTGTCAGTTTAAGCTTGATATTATTAAAATTGCTCTGGTTAAAATTCTGCCGTTGCAGGATTTTTTTTTTTTTTGGGAGGGAAGAAGAAGTGCTAAGTCAAACGCTTTCTCTTGTTTCTTGTTTGTCTTTAATGACTCATTAGATCATCACCTCCGAAATGAGGAAGCAATAAAGCTGCTCCTAGGAACGCCTGGCAATCAGCTCTGGAGGCTCAGGGATGTGGTTTTGTCCTCTGGAATGGGAGCTGGGATTTTTTTGGGACACACATCGGCTCCTGAGGAGACGACGAAGGGCCACAGTGGGTTAAAAAACATCATCCTGGGCAGGGAGGGTCAGAATTTGGCTTTCCTCGCAGGGTGAAGGGGGGAATCAGCACTAGAGCCCCTCCGCCTCGCCCAGGAGGGATCAAATTTGACTTTTAAAGGGAAACCTGGAGAGCAGCAAAGCCCTGGTGGTGGGAGGGCAGCACCGGGGATGGGGGAACGGGACTCCTGCTCCCCTTTGGTGATGAAATCCCTGTGAGCTGCGGCTTTTGGCCTCTTGGAAATGCCCTTTTGTGTTTTATTTTTTATTTTATTTTGGTTCGGTTTATTTTATATTCAATTTTTTAAAATTCATTTTATATTTCTTCTATTTTATGTATTTTGTTCTTTCATTTTATTAAATTTTATGTTATTAGATTTTATTTTGTTTGTTTGTTTTATTTATTTTATGTATTTATACTTTGTTTTATATTTTATTTTGGTTTGTTTTATTTTTTATTTTATTTATTTTTTTTCCCAGAGGGTGGCAAGAGCAGCATCCCTGGAACAGCAGCTGCTGCCCTCTCCCCGCGGCGCCGGGGATGGAAAGGCTGCGGGGAACATGACAAACATCCAGAGCTTTTTCTCCCTGTGGATTGACAAATCCTCCCGGGTGAAACACGAACAGGCGGCCCCGGCCCGGAGCGGAACCCGAGCGCAGCTGGAGCCCACCCCGGCTGCCAAAGGGACTCCCAAAATCATCCTTCTCCTCCCCAAAATCCCCGCGGGGAGCAGCAGCTCCCCTGAACAGATACAGATCCGTGTTTTTCCTTTCCCTGCCTCAAACACGGGGCTGAGTCACCACCTCGCAGATGAGAAAAGCAAAAAAAAAAAAAAAAAAAAAAAAAAAAAAAAAAATCTCCCCGGTGCTGAGGAAAATGATTTTTTCTTCCGCGTGCGAAGCGTCTCTCGGTGATGCCGGGCCGAGAAATCCGAGGTTTGGGCTCGGACTCGGGGACTTCTCCCCAGCGCTGTGTTTGGGGGGATTTATTGGCAAACTGCTTCTAAAACTTGAGCGAGTGAGGAGCGATATCGCCGATGTGGGGAGGGTGTTGTGCTCGGGGGAGCCAAGAAAAAAAAATCCCCGTTCTGTGCCCGCGGCTCCATCGGCATTAATGAGGCCTCGGCAGCGCAGACCCGGCCGGGGCGAGCGGGGCTGAGTCACTGGCCCGAACGGCTGCGGAGCTCCAAGGGCCGGAAAAACCCAATTAATGAGTCAGAGACTTCGGCCAGTTCATTGCACGAGTGTTAGCGGGGTGTCTGTGGAGCTGTCTGGTGAGAAAAGGGGGGGGAAAAAAAAAAGGAAAAAAAAAAAAAAGGAAAAAAGGAAAAGGAAAGAAATAGATTAGGGGTGACAGGACCTCCTAAAATCTGTTTTTGAATCCCAGACGGCAACTCTGTTAAGCCAAGCACCTTCTTAGCACCCACAAAAACTCTGCTGGGCCACAGTGGGTGATACAATCCCGCGGGTCCCCAGGGCTCAGGATCCTTGTTCTCCCATTTTCTCCATTCAGGCACTTCCTAAATGAAATCCCTTCTGGGGTTTGTTTTTCCCCTTTTCTCTCTCTCTCTCTTTTTTTTTTTTTTTTTTTTTTTTTTTTTTTTTTTTTTTTAGCTTTAAGTGATCCTTCAGGGAGATATCGAGGCCGCTGCTTTAAAGTGCTGAGTAACTCCCCCGTGTGAATTTATGGGAGGGAATAAATAAGAAATGTGGAGGAAATAAATAACAGAGCTGAAGGAAACGCTGTTTTGGACCTTTGCTCCCCTGAACGCCGTGCCTTGCAGCATCGCTGCCGGTAAACGCTGGCACAAGGGGAGTTAGTTCTCTGTCAAGATGCATTAAAGGTGTTTCCCTTTGCAGCCTGGAGAAATGCAGAGAATTCCAGGTGGGAAGGGAATTCCTGGCGCTAAAGGAGCTGTCGGGGTGTGGAGGGGACGATGCAGAGCTGCTGGGGAGGTTTGGGCCTGGGCAGGAGCTCTCTGAAGCCATTTTCCCTTGAACCGAATCTATATTTTCTAATAGCTTCCCATAACTTTGTAATTGCAGGCAGCGTATTTATTTACATAAGTGGTGGCTGTAATTACAGAGAACGAAAATGTGTAATTATTTAATTAGGATCCATAACGAGGCTGTGCGAGGCAGATGTTTTCGGTGAGCAGCACTGGCCAAGCCTTTGTGCTGTGGAGGGGAAGAAAGTCGGGATTCAGGAGGATGCAAACAGCAGCTGAGAGCAGGAAAAACGCTGCTGCTGGCCGGGGAAACCTTCATTTCTCTCACTCGAATATCCCAGAGCAAAGACTGGCAGGAATACCCGGCTGCTCCTGGATTCTTTTCCTTGCTGAGCTGAGCAATGACGGATTTCCCGGGAATGTTGGCAGCTTAAACGCCAGGGGCAGCGGAGTTCATTTTATCGGGTGTTTAGCAGCCCCTAAAGACAGCCCAGAGACCCACAGATCTTCCCGGGTGGATAATTTCTGGCAGGACCGAGATTGTAACTCCATCTGATACCTCGAGGGGCCGGAGCCCGGCCGGGAATGTGTCCTCAGGGAAGCTGGAAGGTTCTCCAAAGGCGACGCTTCTCCAGAAACAACCGGACTGGGAAATTGCTGGCGTGGATTTCAGTGCCCCCTCCAGGAGCAGGGAGCGAAAAAAAAACCCGACCCAGCACCTGTTTTATGGCTGGGGTGAAATCCTGGGAGAAGGAGCCCTGGAGGAGAGCAGGGCAGGGCTTGAGAGAGAGAATCTGCTGGAGATACAGCCCTGGCAGCCCGGGAGCATCTCTTGACCTTTTCCTGGAGTGAAAAAACCCGACCCAGCACCTGTTTTATGTCTGGGGTGAAATCCTGGGAGAAGGAGCCCCGGCGGAGCGCAGGGCAGGGGTTCAGGGAGAGCATCTGCTGCAGATGCAGCTCTGGAGCATCCCCCGACCTCTGTCTGCGCCGGGCCCCGGGGAGAGCAGCAGTTAATGGGGTGGAAGCTCCGTGCAGCAGGCTCAGGGCTCTGCAGGGACTGCGGGATGTGCTGAGGCTGGAATGTTCCCTGGCACCTCAGGACTGTCACACAGCTGGGATCCTGCCCAGCCTCCTGGGGCGGGTTGCTGTATTTCCCCCCTGGGGCCACTCAGAGCCTGGGAAACCGCGGAGAGCTCCAGTTCTGGGGGATTTCTGTGGGGTTTCTGTGGGGTTTTGGCTCTGAAGAGGAAGGGGTTGGGCAGAGCAGCTGGCACCGCCAGCCCCGGTGACATCAGCAGTGACTTCATGCGGGGTGGGCACGGTGTGTCACAGCCCGGGGCTCTGTCTGCGCTGGCTGTGGGGCCAGAAGCTCTAGTCTCCACACAGGGAGTGAGGGTACAGCAAAGCAGGAATGCCATCCGGCCTCCTGAAAAACCTTCTCCTTTTCCACCCCCCTCGGATCTGGGTCCTCAGCAACTTGCAAGGGCAAAGGTTCAGCCGGCAAGTGACAAATAAACTGGAAACGGGAGGGAAAAGAGCACAAAATTAATGTCTCTTTAACAGTTACTCTTCTCTGACTCGTCTCCGAGAATAAACCCCTCGGGATATCTTTGTGCTGGAACATGGTGCAGAGAATGAAAACATTTCATCCCTGACGTCCCTAAATTCTCTATTTACTGGTGATGGATGCGGACCCAGCGCCCAGCCCTCTCCTGTGCTCTGCAGAAACACCAACAGAGGGGCAGCAGGTCCTGCCTCTCACCTGTGACAGCCGCAGGTGACAATGCCCTGCTCGGGGTGAGCACTGAGGCGTCCCCACCACAGTCACAGCATCAGCGGGGTCAGGACATTTCTCCCGGCCCCTCTGAGGCAGGAGAGGAGCAGTTTGCCCATCCCCTGGCCCTGGGCACCAGCCCTGCAGGGAATTTCCTCGGAATTGTCTCTGCTTCCCACGGTGCCAGCTGCTTTTTAAACAAATGATCGGATCAGGTTATAGCGGTGCCTGCGCTCAGCTCCTTCCAGGGAGAATGTTTTCCTGAAATTGCCTTCTCAGCTCCATAATCATTACCCAGCAAATTGCCTCGGGAGAGAGGCTGGAGCAGGGCAGGGGGGGGGCTCTGCTCTGCCTGTGCTGCGGGGGGAGATGGAGCAGGAAAATGCTGTGGGTTCTCCCACACAGGAGCTGTGCCCGGCGTGGGGACTGTGCCTGTGCTGGGACCCCACAGCCAGGGTGCTGCTCCTGGCCCTCCTAAAGGGAATTAACTCCCTTCCCTCACACCAGCTCACGCCCGGGCCCGAGGTGGGCAGATTTGGAAGGCTGTTTCGGATCTCGTTATTGATTCCTCTTCATCTTTCCTTTTAGTTTGAATTCTGTTTTCTTTATTTTGACTGCTGGGAGAACGCACTCCAGGATTTGTTCTCCAGGATGAGATCTGGCGGAGTCCTGCCAGGCTCAGGCAGGGTTCAGGGTGTGCTTTGGGCCATTCCTCCCATTGCAGGTTCCCGGCGGCTCCCTGATCTCACAGAGAGGGAGATGAGATGAGGATTTGATGAGACAGGAGACAAAGGGGAGGGAGAAGATGAGGTGAGGAGGGAAATGGTGCAGGAGAGGGACAGAGCAGCCCTGGGGAGGGGATGAGCTGCCTCTGCCTCTCGTCCCCACAGCAGCTCCCCTTTAATGCCACCATTTCCCCCGGGGTGAGCACAGAGGGTTTTCAGGCTCCCGGGGTTTTGCCCCTTTAACTTCACACCTCGTATTTAGGAACTAAAACATCGGGTGTCCCTCAGAGCGCCGGAGTGGAGCTCACTTGCTGTTTTCCAAAAGAAAGCCTCGCCCTCAGAGAGAAGGATTCTCCCCCAAATCCCACCTAACCCTGCTCTGTCCGCTTGAAGCCATTTCCCCTTGTCCTGGCACCGCTCTCCCGAGGAAGGACTCGGCTTTTCCATGGGAAAGGACGGAGCAATCAGCGCAGGACGAACCCGAATTAAAGCCAACAAAGCTCAGCAGGCGGCTGTTAAAGCTGCTCTGAGATCTCCAAATTGGGAGCAGCACCAGGGTGAGGTGTGGAATGCGGAGTTTTATGAGCAGATTATTGACCCTTTGCTGCTGATTTCAGCAGAAGAACCGCAGACAATTCGTGTTTGCTGCTGCACAAGCCGTGCTCGTGTCCTGCCCACGCTGCTCTGACCTTGTCGGCTCCAGCAGAGCCCACATCTGGCTGGTTCCTGCACAGCTGTGCTCTGCTGCCGCTCCCGGGAGACGGGGAAGGTTGTTCCCGTGGGAATGAGGTCGAAAAGTGACAGAGGGAATGTTCGCTGCCTCACAGCCCCTCTGCAACGACCCCTGGACCAGGGGCACGGCACTGCCGGGGCCTGGCGCTGCTGCTGCTGCTTCCCTTCTCTTCACTGTCCCCGAGAACCACCGGGAAGTGATGGAAATCGGGGGAAGAGGCTTTGCTGCCGTTCCCGTTCCCCCGTTCCCCGGCCGTGTGCCCGTGCGGGGTTTGGGGAGCGCTGTCCCTCCGTCGGCGCTCTCCCTGCGGGCGGATGGGAACATCCATCCGCCCGGGATGAGTTCGGGGAGGAGAGAGGAGCGTGACTCAGAGCAGAGGCAGCGGCGCAGCCCGGGGGATGTGTCCCGGTGTTTTAAGCCGTTCCCAGTGAATCCTTTCGGAATGTGCCCCGTTCCCCGCTCCCCCCGCAAGGACCAGCCCTTCCTTCGGCGGGGAAGGTGTTTGTGCATTGCCGGCTGCGCTCACACCTCTGTTTAACCATCTCATCTCCGTTTAACCCTGAGCAGGTTGAGTTCCTGGCAGATTCGGGGAGGAGAGAGGAGCTGAACCGCCCCGGCAGCCTGGCGGGTCCCTGCCCACCTCTGCCCCCACAGGAGCGGACAGAGGATGCTCGGGCGGGTTCTGGGCTCTTCCCTCCTTTCCCACCGGTGCTCCAGCACCATCTACAGTCCTCTGCACGCTCCAGAGCCACCGGCTGCAGCCCAGGCCCGGGAGAGGCTCAGGGGCTGAGCCAAGGTGTGATCCGGGGGATAATTGCAGCCTTTCTCTAAATGAGACGGGGGGCTTGGAGCAAAAAAATCCAAACCGACCCAAACCTCCCCTGTTTTCACAGCAGCTGCCCAGAGCAGGGTGGGTTTGTGCCACAAGACACCTGGCGTGGCTCAGAGAGAGCACAAAGCCCCACCCTGAGCCTGCAGGACATGAAACATTCATGGGAGTTTCTTCGGTCAAACAGCATAAAAAATTCATCGGCGCTTGGAGCACCGAGCCACCAGCTGTGCGTGTGTCAGGGGTGGAGAAGTAAGGGAAAAAAGCCTTTATTCCACGGGACAGGGCTCCAACAGGACAGCTCTTCCAGTCTGCTCAGCTGCTCTTGGGTTTTGGGGCAGAGGAGGACGAGGGGATGCAGCAGCCCCAGGGATTCCTGTTCCACCAGAGCTCTGCACTGGTGAGAAAATCACCTCCTGCCCCAACACGGCCCAGCCACGGGGTTGGAAACTCCTCTTCCAGCAGCAAGAAATTACCTGGAGGATCAGGAGCCAGCTGAGAGCCGCTGCCTGACCGCTGCTGCTCCCCCGGTGCTCCAGGCAGGCAAAATCCAGCCCCTGGGGAGGTGGGGCTGATTCCCGGGGCAGCCCAGGGTGGGGATTGTGAGCTGGGGCCAGGGCTGGGCTGAGCTCAACCACCCCGGGGTCTACACCAACGTGGCCCAGCTGCTGCCCTGGATCCACCAGGTCACCCAGGTAAGCCCAGCTCAGGGCCCAGCCTTGTTTGTTCCCCAGACAGATCCCACATCCTGCTGAACTCCTTCCCTGGATGAACAAGCCTTTAGGACAACCTCTTTTATGGTACTGATTGCTTTTTCTGTTCCCTTTTTTACTGATTAGATGCACTAGAGATCAGGCAAGGACACACTCCACACAGCAACACTCTGCCCTGCCCTCAAGTGAAGAACAGACCAGCACTGCCTCCTCCTGTCTCACTGCAACACAAACAGACTCCCAAACGTGCTCAGTATAAATAGTTTATTAAAGAAAATAGCAAATTACAATTCTGTGATCAATCAACAGGGGAGAAGTGTATTTCAAAAGAGACGTTTTTGGATTACTGTTTGATCCCGTGAGATGCCAGTGTTCTGGGAACACTCGGAGGGGGAAAAAATAAAAACAAAATAAAAGCAAGGACTGGGGTGGCATGAAAGCCTCAGGCCCTGCACAAATGCCTGGAAATGGGAACAGGAGTGGGACAAAAGTGCCAATGACAAGGAGACAACAGATTAAAACATTAAACTCTGCGACTGGAACTCTTCAGAGCACTACAGGGCAGGAGGACTTTGCTCCACCTGGGCTCTGGGCTAAATTCAGTGAACGCTCTCAGGGAGTTTTTCAGATAAAAGCAATGTACAGTCATCCAAGTGTCAAACAGAGCATTTTGTGACTCAATGCTGAGAGTGCACCTTTCATTGCCTTTTGATACGGTTTACATTTCTCTCATCATTCCTAAGGGACAGAAAACACAACACCAGGAAACACCAGAGTTATGCAGCTCACACCCAACAGAAACATAAAGGAAGGAGCTGAATTGGCTTCTACATTTGGGAAAGAGACATTGAAAAGCTCTGAATCAGTTTGAAGACATTTTCCATGAGAAGTAAGAGAATTTTTCTACTTGTGAGAACCCCTGTGACCTGACCAATGGGTCACTCAGGATCTCCTTTCCGCACATCCCTCTCTGAAGTGTCTCTCCCTTGAGGCCTGCTCCTCAGGGGAAGCTGAGGTGGGAAAGTTTGGCACTCCCTGGAGGGATGTCAAAAGCTCTCCATGTCTGTCCACATGTGGTTTGAGGTCACAGAGGGGCTGCAGGTCCCCTGATGTGGAGCTGCAGAGCAGAGTCCCAGCTGAGCACTGGAAATGCTCCTGCAGGGCCCAGCCTGAGGTGAGGTTACACCAACACCCAGCCAGGAAATGCTCCTTCCCCCCAGCCAAGCTCCACGAAGCACTTACCCCATCCCAAAGTTTTTCAGACCAGTACAAATAAGAAAGGTGAAATTTTAAAAAAAGCAAAAATATTTGGAAGTTGTGTCAGTTTGCTCTTGCTGTGTCACAAGATGCAGGCGCAAACTGCAGTCACTTGATCTTGGCCAGGGCTGCTGCTCTCCTCTCCGTGTTCTGGAACAAGGCTCGGATCAGACTCTTCACTTCAGCTGCTGAGAATTCCTCTGCCAGAGGCCCCTTCCCATCTGCCCACCTGCATGGGAGACAGGGAGAGCTCCACGTCACCAGCCTGCCCACAAACGGCACCCCAAACAAGGACCTGGAAAGGAGGACACCTACTGGTCCACGATTTCCTGGAGGTTGGCCTGCAGGATGATCATCAGCTCCTTGAAGGTCATCCACTTGTGCACGTAGACTGGAACTTCCTCCTGGTACTTCTTGTTTTTGTCCTCCTCGAGCAGAGGGGTGAAAACTTGGGGTCCCTCCTCCACCATGACCCTGCAGAGCGAGTACAGCCTGTCTGCATCCTCTGCAGAGATATCCTGGAGCGGGGAAAACACCAACAGAGCAAAGTCAGGTTTGTTTCTGGAGTGCCAAGTGAAATGAGAAACTGGGGTTGTGAATGTTTCCCATGGACACAAGATTGTAACTCCTGTGTGAATTAACTGCTCCCCTGAAATGTGACCTTGGTGGGAGTTTCTGGAGGTGACAAATGCTGTCCCCAGAGCCCCCCATGGCTGTTACCTCCAGGGCAGCAATCCTGGTGACAATCTCTGCCAGGGCTGTGTTCAGGAGGGCCCCCATGGCCTTGCAGTACACGTTCACTGGGAGCACATCCTGCCACACCATGCCCAGCCTCCTCAGCTGGTGCAGCACCTGCAAGGCAACAGCTGAGTGTGACACCAGACAGAGCCCTGGGAGAGGCACCAGGGGACCAGGTGAGCACAAACGGGGAGCAACAATGCAGCAATCCTGCTAAAGACACAGCCCAGGACAAAAACCCCCAAACCATCCTGTCAGAAAATAGGTTTTTTAGCAGTTCCACAGCTGTCAGGGCTGAGACCCTCTCTGGGATACCTGCAGGCACTGGGATGTTCCTCCTCTGCCTCCCTTACCTGCTTGATGGCTTTATTTGCTGCACAGTAATTCTCCTCGTCATCCATGTTGGAAAAATTCCTGGCACTCGAGAGCCTCTCCAGGATTTCTCCCTTCTGCACTCGCATCTGGGCCAGAAAACACTCCATCCCTTTAGGAGCAAAACAAGCAGAGAGAAGCAATTAAGCAAATACTAAATCTGCTCTGCCTATTTATGACTGTTAAGTGCTGAATAATGAACTTGCTACAATGTTTTATTTTTAATCAAATTTCCAGTCTCCAAACAGTCTCCCAGAGCCAGTTTAACCAGTGAGCCCTTGTGCAGCTCGCATTGCTACAGCCCTGCTGGGAGAAAAGCAGGGCAGCACAATGAACTGTGGCTGACCCCTGTTAGCTCACACAGACCAATGTCTGGATTTATTCCTGTAGAGTAACTAATGAAAATATCAGAGGACCAGGCAGCAGATCCCAAAACACAGTGCAATGTCTTGCTGGATACTGAACTGTTCTTGAAGAAAGAACTAAGAAGATTTGGAAGTTTTCTCCGAAACCCCTAAGTTCCTAATTCAGAAAACGTTTCTGCCGCTTGTCCAAAAAACACCAACGCACTGCTCGCCCTGAGTGAGCAGCCACACCTCCGTGAAACCACCCAGCAGCCACTGCCAGGGGGAATTCCCACGTGATCCAGGGGCACATTTCGGAGGGAAAGGGAGGTTACCCAGTCTCCTGAAGCCAGGCACCATGTCCACGAAGGTGGCAGCCCCGTTGCTCAGCACGCCGGTGCCGCGGTAGCGGAACTGGTGGCCCAGGGTGAGCAGGTGGTGGGCGAGGTACATGCAGTTGTTGTGGTGGATGGCAGCCAGCTGCGGCAGCTTCTGCAGGTTCTCCCTGGCCCAGCAAGAAGGGAAAAGGAAAAGAAACGGGTTTATTTAGAGCTGGTTCTGTTAGAAGAATGGTGGCGTCTATCCTAGAGTAACGCACGCAGATGGTGCTGGCACAGCCTGACTGACATCAGAGTAAAAACATTTAACCTCTCACATCCCCACAGCAACTGGCAGGAAAAAGAGTCTGAAATGGCACTGAGGCATCTGAACCCTGTGTTACCCCACACAGCCATGCACGTTCAAACAGGAAGGTATTTTGGTAGAGCAAAGTCACAGTGAGGAAGAGGGAGAGAAGTTCTCGGACAGGATTGTGAACTTTGCATCTTCACTGCTGCTCTTTTTTTTTCACAGGAAAAACATCATGAAAAATCAGTGCATCAAATTTGAGGTCAAAGTCACGTGGCTGGAAACAAATACAGCTGTGTGAGAACTTCACCCACATCCTTCATCATAAGATTGACAACACAGAAACTCTCAAGCACCTGCTTTGCACAGGTATGGTTTAAGAAGAGATTGAACAGTTGATTTTTGCTGATGGAGCAAGCAGAGGACAAGTGGGACTGTTCCAAAGGCAGGATTCCCCTCAGAACAGGAAACATGGACACGCTCACCTGTGGTACGTGGGCACCACCTCATAGAAGAGCTGGAAGATGTTCCGGACACAGTCGAAGAGCTGCACACAGCTACGGGGCAAAGAGGGCTCATGTCAGCCTGGCATTAATGTCCTGCTCACAGCTGACCCTCAGCCTGCCCCACAACAAGGCTTTGTGAGCACTGAAGCCCTGGCACAAAGAGGGGATTGTCAGGATCAACGACAGCACTGTCAGTGCTCTGGAAAGCTCACAGAGGCTGTGGTGACCTTGAGGTTCAGTGTGGAGGGAGATCTGTGAAAGCCCAGAACAAAGGGGACAGTGTCCCTGTCCCTCCAGGTGTGCAGGAACACTCAGCCCTCTCTCTGCTCCTCGAGGGCACACGTTACCTGGGCAACTCCCCTGCTTCAGGGCTGTGCTCTCTGCTTGTTGAAGTCAAGTTGATGTGGATCCTGTTTGTTTTTCCCCAAGAGCCCTGCCAGCTGCAGGGCTGGAGTTCTCTGCTGTAGAACTCTGCTCACAGTGAGGCCAGCACTTGGCTTTGGGAAAAAGAGATGGGCTTGATTTTTCTAAAAACCTGAACCCCAAGGGCTGCTGCACGTGAAGGAACAGCCTGCAGCAGTGTCAGCCTCCTGCCCAAACCCAGGGACACATCCTCCAGCCAAAACAATGACTGAGTCGAATTTTCAGTATTTTCTACTCTTTTAAGTTCTTTAAACCTATTACCAGACGCTTGGTGTTGCTAGAGGCCGACACACAGGTTACTAAACAACTCAATATTGATTTGATACATAACCATGCCTGAAGAATGCCCAACAATTCCTACCAGAGATCCGTGCTGGCTGTGGCCTCCAGCAGGGTGTGATAAGCCAGCTCCACCAGCTGCTGCACGGAGGAGCTGATGCGGCAGGTGGGCAGGCACAGGGTGAAGGGGCTCAGCCTGCTCTCCCTCCCCAAATTCACTGTCCCATTGTGCAGGAGGCTGGAGGCTGGGAGCATTTTTAGGTGGTCTCCTGACCCAGGGTCGGGGAGCTGTGGGAGGGCTACGCTGGAATCAGGTGTGATCTAAAGGAAAACAAGAGAGAGTAACAGAGCTTAGAGCTCAGAAAGGAGAATCTGCAAGATGAAAAGGCACTGAATGGCAGAGATTTAAGGCTCGAGATAAACACGACACTGCAGCACTGTTAAAAATTATCTAGAGATTGTCTTCCAGGTGGACAAGCTGTGTGAGGCACCTTCACAGTGTTGTGTATTTCTGAGGTCATCAGGCTCCTGGCTGCCATGATCACATCCTGGCACTTCTTGTTGGCAAAGTGGGAATCGACATTGCAGGCGTATTTCAGCAAGGCAGTCGTGTCCTCCTTCAGAAACTGCATCTTCTTCAGGGCCCTCTCAAATTCCTCCGTGGATTCGATCACCTGAGGAGAGATGTGTTCTATGTTAGCACAGTCTCCTAAAGTCAGGGAACAAAGTAAAATTGGGTGTAAAAGCCAAAAGCAAAGGACGAACGAGGTTTTTGGAGGGCATTAGCCACTGGAATGACACCACACTGGAGTGCCTGGGCTCCGTGTCCAAACCTGAGGGGGTTTTTGGGACCCACCTCTTTGTACTGCTCCAGTTTGCTGCTGTTGGTTGGGATGGAGTTCACCAGGCAGTTGTGGATGAGGCAGTCTGAGAGCTCCTCCCAGATGAGCTGCCCCAGCAGCTCTGCCAGGGTGACTCTGCCCTCCCCAGGCTGCTCCACAGGCACATCTGCACTCCAGAGAAGGAAAATGGATTTTAATACAGCTGCTTCCTGGGCCAGACCCTCCACCAGTTCAAAAGCCTTTCCTCCACTTTCCTTGCACATAACGCTGATTAACAATCAGATATCCTAGAAAACCCTCATTAAATGAACAGGGTACTGATTATAATTAATTCCAAAAGAAAGGAACTACCTACTTAGCAGGCGTTTGTGCAGAACTTCAAAAACCAGCTTGATCTTGTCAAACACCTCCATAGGGGAGGACTCATCCAAGGCAAACTCCTGGGACCTGAACCTCAGGATGAACACATCTGGCTGCTCCTCTGGGACTGGCTGCAGGGATGGGTGGGAGATCAGCGGCTTCAGGATGTACTGCAGCAACAGCTGGCCTGAGCAAAGGGAAAAACAGAGGTTTTCCAACAGCAGACTGCTCCAGGGAGGTCCAGCCCTGACTGTTCTGGATTTAGAGACTGCAGGAAGTGGAAGGAATAATCCCTCAATCAGCTCTATCAGGGAGGCACTAATGAGGTAAAACTCTTCAGGCATCAGGCTAGAAAACCACATAGTCATGGATCAAAAGTACACTGAATTGTCAGGAGAAATAAAACCAGGCAGATAAAGGGATAAATATTTTCCTCTTAGTAAGAGCTACAGCATTCACCTCAGTGGGAAACACAAGCCAGGAGAGGAAGAAGTTTCCCAGTGTCCCGCAGGAGCAAAGTGGATCTCACTATCCGTGTTAAAACAAGCCTGGACTACCCCCCTGAGCTACTGGGGTTGTTTCTGGGGCGTGTCTTACCAAAATCTTTGAGCTTGGAGTGCAGCTCTCCCAGGACAGCCAAGGCCTGCAGCACAGCAGCCACGGGGGGGACAGCGGTGTCCTCGTCCTGGGCTGGCACCGTGTGCAAGTGCAGCTCCGACAGCACCACGGCCTCCAGGCTGCTGCTGCCTGCCACAAACCACAGCCAGGGCTGTCACAGTGTCACAGCAAAGACCCACCCCTGCCCAGAGCAAGAGCTCCTTCAGCCCCCTCAGCCCAACAGCTTCACTGCATGTCCCACCCTGCAGGTGAAAACAGGCGCTTCAGTGGGGCAGAGTGAAAAAAACCCCCTGTGAGCACCTTTGGAAGGGGGAAGCTTCCACACAATGAGCTTCTGCCACTCCTCCCCGAGATGGTAGATGATGTTCTGTGTCTGCACCGTGAGCTCGGTGCCCAGGGCCTTCAGGATCTTCAGCTCAAAGCCCCTGCGGGACTCCAGGCCCCTGAGGCTGCTCCGGGCCTGGCGGGGGACAAACACAGCCGGGTAAGGGCTGAAAACTCACTGGAACTCACCCAGGGTATCAACCAGCACTGCCAAGGGCTCACAGGTACCTTCTCCAGCTGCTGAGCTGCTGTCACGTACTGCTTTTCCAGCAGGGCAGAGCTGCACTCCTTGATGGCTGTGTCAAACTGCAAAGGCCAAACACCCCGGCGTGTCACTGCAGCTCTGCCCTCACCCCGCACACGCTCACCCAAATCTGCAGTGCACAGACACATGCAAAACAGAGCCCAGAATGTCTCACACCGAGGAGCAGGGTTGTTTGCTCCCCCTGCTCACCTCCTGCAGCTTTCTCAGGACACTCAGGACCAGCGTGTCCCTCTCCAGCTGCTGCTTCAGCTCCGTGAACTCAGCAACAGCGACGTTCAGGTCTCGCTGCACCTGAAACAACAACAGCTTTCAGCTCACTGACAGCACCTCTTGGCACACACATTCTCCTCCTTCGTTTTCCTCCTTCATTTCATTTATCATTTATTTCAGAGAATAACTTGGTGAGGGGGAAAAAAAATCTCCATCCCTTTTATTCCTGTGTCACACCCCCTGCCACAGCCAAGGCTGAAGGACACTGTGACACACTTCTGCACCCACACAAGGGTGACAAACCCTTAATGACAGCTGGTAATGTACACCCTGGTGTCACCTCAAGGCATTCCTTAGGGCTGATGTCACCCAGGGATCTGAGTCACAGAGTGTCCTGAGCTGGAAGGGACACCCAGGATCTGCCACACACCACAAAACCCCACCACGAAAGTCTTGTCCAGACACTCCTGGAGCTCTGGCAGGTTTGGGGCTGTGACCAGACACCCCATGACGGGGTGGGGGCTCCAGCTTTGGGGTGAAATGGAGCAGAACGTCCCCCCGGAGTCACCTCGTTCTCGATGCCCGCCTTGAGCAGGTCGATGTTGTTGGCCAGCCCCTCCACCTGCGCCACCAGCTCCTCTGCGCTCTGCATGCTGGGCAGGAACTCGCTGTACTTCTTGTTGATCATGGTGCACACCTCCCCCTGAGGACAGCGGGACGGCGTCACCTCGGGGACAGAGGGACAGGACCGCCGGGATGGGGTAAGAGAGCCTGGCAGGGCCGGGCCACCCGGGATCAGCAGGGCTGGACACCCCAGAGCAGCGCGGGGCACCCCTGACCCGGGCTGGGCACCCCTGACCCGGGCTGGACACCCCTGACCCGCGCTGGACATCCCTGACCCGCGCTGGGCACCCCGACCCGGGCTGGGCACTCCTGACCCGGGCTGGGCACCCCTGACCCGGGCTGGGAACCCCTGACCCGGGCTGGGAACCCCGGGACGGACCAGGACTGCACAGCCAGGGCTGATCCAGGGCTGGCACCCTGAGCCAGCTGACCCAGGGCTGGACACCCGCTCTAACCCAGGGCTGGGCACCCGGTCCTGACCGGCTCCGCCGCAGCGCCGGCCCCGCGTCTCTCCCCGCGCCCCCTCCGTCCCCCGTCCCTCCGCCGCTGCCGTCCCTTGCCTTGAGCTCCTCGACGCGGCGGGACAGGCGCCCGACGCGGGCCCCAAGGTGCTCCTTGTCCAGCCGGCCCGAGTGCGCCAGCACGGCCGCCACCAGCGAGCCCGCCCGCGCCGCCATGGCTGCGCGCCCTACGGCGGCCGCGACGGACACGGGACCGCGGCGCGGAGCTCAGTCCGGGGAGCGCGGGTTCGAGACCGCGCGGGGACAACGGAGACACCGGGGGAATCGGGGACCGCGGTTACGGGGACACCGGAGACACCGGGGGCATCGGGGACCGCGGTTACGGGGACACCGGAGACACCGGGGGAATCGGGGACCGCGGTTACGGGGACACGGGAGACACCGGGGGCATCGGGGACCGCGGTTACGGGGACAACGGAGACACCGGGGGAATCGGGGACCGCGGTTACGGGGACAACGGAGACACCGGGGGAATCGGGGACCGCGGTTACGGGGACACGGGAGACACCGGGGGCATCGGGGACCGCGGTTATGGGGACACCGGAGACACCGGGGGAATCGGGGACCGCGGTTACGGGGACACCGGAGACACCGGGGGCATCGGGGACCGCGGTTACGGGGACACGGAGATGCCAGAGGGCATCGGGTCAGCTGCTGAAGGGGTCTCTGGATGCTGCAGGTGCTCCCCGGATGCCGGGGGACCTGTGGACGCTACTGGGTTCCGTGGCTGTGCGGGGACTGGGCTGTCCTTGACTGCCGGGGGTCCGTGGCTGCTGGAAGCCCTTGGCTGCAGAGGGTCCGTGGCTGCTGGAGGAGGCGAGCCCCAGCCCCTCCGTGCCCTCCCAGGGTGTCAGGCTGCTCCGGGGCGAGGAGGCAGCTCCCCGTCCGTCCCCGGCTGCCGGGGGAGGGAGCATCAGCCCCCGGCATCCGGCACCTGACGCAGCCCGGGGCGGGCGGTGCCTGGCGGTGAGCAGCTCTCCGCACGTCCTGCCGGCGGGGACAGAGCCACCAGGGCCGTGCCATGGCCGGGGGAAAGGCGCTCAGTGCCTGGGCACTGCTGGCCAGCCTGGCCGTGGCCAGCTGGGGGGTCCGAGGTGAGTCCAGCGTGGTGGGGTCAGCGGCCGGACACTGCCCGAGGTGCCTGGACGTGCTGGGATAGTGCTGGGAAAGAGCCCCGAGTGTTGGTGAGGTTTTCCACCGGGGAAAGTTTGGAATGTCGATGGGGGAGAAGGAATCAGCGCGACAGGAATGGGGGAGCCTGCTTTGCCCAGAGTTTTTTTTGGGGGGGGCAGCCTGATGTGATGCTTCGTCCCCGTGAAGGAGCTCGGGGCTCTGCACTGATGTGGGGAACTCAGAGCTGAAGCTCTCTGCTCTCCTCTCCTTCCGCAGGGCAGATACACGTGAAGGAATTCAGTGGGAAGGTGTTCCTGGAGTGTGTGCGAGGCCAAGGCAAAAACGTCACGTGGTGGAAAGACGGGAACACTGTTGGGCACGAGGCACAGCTGGACCTGAGCGGGGTTTATGACGACCCCAGAGGCCTCTACGTGTGTGAAACAGGAGGCCAAAGGAAAAGCCTCCAGGTGCACTATCGCAGTAAGTGTTGCACACCTGCTCTTCCAGGGCCAGAACTGCTTGGAGCTTTCGCCCAAGACAAGCCTTGAGGGAATTTACCCCCTTCTGGGAGTGTCTCTGCTGGTTTGCTGCAGGTTCCTCTGCGTGTGGTGTCACTGTGACAGCTCTGCAGCTTTATTTAGGGCCGTGACCTGCTTCTCTGGCCCTGCACTGGGTGTGGGGGACACGTGGCAGCTTGTGCCCCTGCCCTGGCTCTCACAGCAAACCCAGCTGCTCTGTGGTGGCCTGGCAGAGCTGGGTGTGCCCCTGCCCTCAGCGTCCGTGTCCTTTTGGCTTTCCAGTGTGCCAGAACTGCATCGAGGTGGACGCTCCCACCATCTCCGGCATCGTTGTGGCGGACGTGGTGGCCACGCTGTTCCTGGCCGTGGCCGTGTACTGCATCACCGGCCACGACAGGGGACACACCTCACGAGGTGAGGGGCCCCAGGGCTGTGCCTGGCACCTCTGGGGGCTCTGTGTGGCACCCAGGGGCTGCAGCCGGCTCTCGGGTTTGTTTGGAAGTGTTGCCCACATTGCCTGTGGCTTCCCTGATCCCTGACCTTGGCTTTTCTTCCTTCAGCTTCTGACAGGCAGAACCTGATCGCCAACGAGCTCTACCAGGTGAGGGTGGGAGCACCCCTGTGTGTGTGAGCACCTCCAGCACCCCTGTGTGTGTGTTTGAACACCTCCAGCACCCCTGTGTGTGTTTGAAAACCTTCAGCACCCCTGTGTGTGTGTGTGTGTGTGTGTGTGTGTTTGAACACCTCCAGCACCCCTGTGTGTGTGTTTGGGCATCTTCAGCACCTCAGTGTGGAAAGAATCTTGCCAAAGGCTGATCCAGCTCGCCCTCCCAGCCCTGGGCAGGTACAGTTCTGGCTCATGTCCCCTGTTTTTTCCCCTCCCAGCCCCTCGGAGAGCGGGAGGATGAGCAGTACAGCCGGCTGGCTCCCACCCGTGCCCGCAAGTGAAGTGGGAAGACTCAGAGACTGCCTTCATCAGCGTGCTGGTTTCGCTTGGAGGTCCCTCCAGGGTGGGCTGCTTGTCGCCCTGTGCTCATTCCACCACCTCTTGCACTTCCATATTCCTGCCATTAAAGATGGGCCTGTCCCACAGCCTCCCTGCTCCGTGTTGTGTCCGAGTCCTGGGGAAAGCGCACACGGGATGGGGTCTGGTGCCTCCTTAGGTGCACATGGGGTGGGATTTGGTCCCTGGGAAGGTGCACACAGGGTGGGATTTGGTCACTGGGAAGGTGCACACAGGTTGGGATTTGGTCACTGGGAAGGTGCACACGGGGTGGGATTTGGTCACTGGGGAGGTGCACATGGGGTGGGATTTGGTCACTGGGGAGGTGCACACGGGATGGGATTTGGTCACTGGGAAGGTGCACACGGGATGGGATTTGGTCACTGGTCTCCACTCCCCAGCCCCAAGCAGAAACAGCTCCTGTGCTCTGAGGCCCCAAAAGGGGATGCAGACACCAGACAGGGCCAGCCAGTGTCACCCCACCCTTGGGAGGACAAAGAAATATTCCCCTGGTGTGGGCAAGCACAGAGGCAGAGCTGCTGATCCTGCTGAGACGAGGAATGTGTGGGATGGCTCTGGCTGGGACAAACACTGGGGCAAACTGGTACACTGATGTACCCAAAAAATGGTGGCAGAAGCTCTGGGGTGTAGCAAACTTTAGGGGGTTTTGGGAGCAAAATTTAAGCCCTGTACACGCAGAGCAGTCTCCCACCCCGCTGGCAGGCTGAGCAGGCGTCCCTGCAGCAGCTCTGGCTTGCAGAAGGTGAGAACGTGGCCCTGAGTGTTTGTGGAGCTGCTGGGGGTTGGTGCTGTGTGTATCTCACCATCTCCCCGCTCGAGGTGTGGGGTCTGTTGTGGTGAAGAGCCCAGCTGTGCCTGCAAACCGCATCCTGCGGGGCACAGCGCTGCTGGGCTCCCCTCCTGCACCTCAACCACCCCCAGCCCTGCTCTGCTGCTGCTTCCTCAGCCAGGCTTCGACCTGAAACAGGCATCAAAACAACCCACGGGCCCTCCTCAGCCTGTGGGTTGAGCAGTTCCATTGCTGCTGGGCCGTTTTGGGGGGTTTTTACTGCCTGCCTCTGCTGCTTCGGCTGCAAATGGAGGCCAGGCTGTGAAAGGTGAGAGCAGGACGAGCTCAGAGGCAAATCCCCCTGAGGAGAATCCACTCCCAGCGCAGGGAACCACCCAGCAAGTGGAGGCACTCAGGGCAGAAATCAAACCGGAGGGAAAACCAACTGGAGCAGAGAGAAGTGTGAGGGGGAAAGGAGACCAGGAACCACCAGTGCGGCTGCAGTCCTTTATTGAGAAGGAAACCTCTTGCCAGTGTGCTCGTTTCTGTTCCCCGATGGCAAACGCAAGCACTCCCTGGGGTGGGACAGCAAATCCCTGTCCGGTGGGCACCTGGCTTATCCCAAAATGCCAGAGCCTCAGCAGAGCCGCAGGGAGCTGGGAACAAGGTGGGCAGAAGCGTTTGGCCGCGGTGCTGCTGGTTCCAGGCTGCCATCCCCGGGGATTTCAGAAGCCCCTGGGTCCCAGGCCTGCATACACCTCCCGCTGGCCTTTCCTGATGGGCTGTGGGAAGAGCAGAGATCTCAGTTCAGCAAGCCTTACCTGAGCCCACACAGCACGTGGGGAAATCCACAGCAGAGCAGGGGCAGTGCACGGGGAGCTGCAGTTCTGCTCCCACGTAAATCCCCGTGGCAGCACCAGGAAAAGGGGCCGCACCCTCACCACCCTATTCCTCCACTGCCAGGAAAACTTGGAGCTTGGCTGGATGCTTCCTCAAGGATAAATGACCCGGCTGCCAGCCCCAGCCCCAGCCCTGGCTGCCCCTCCCCAGCCAGCAGAGATGGGAAGCTCAGGGGCTGTCCTCACCTCGTAGTCCGGGTTTGGGACAGGGGGAGGACGCTGCGTCTTCTGACCTGAAACAGAGGCACAGAGAGGGGGAATCCTTGGGGATTCCTGTCACGAGGCACCTCCAGGCTGATCCCAGGGCCAGGCACACCATGGATCAGCTCCCGTGGATTTATTCTGAGCTCTCAAAGAGGCAACTGCTGCCTGGGAATTGGGTTCCTGCGTGCAGGAAGCTTTGGCACAGCAGCCACTCCCATCCCTGCACAAAGGCAGCCTGGAGAGCACCCGTGGGAAGGAGAAGCATTGACTGGAAGTTTGTGGGGAGCAGGGGATGCCCCATCACGCAGTGGGGATGAGGCTTTCCCTGGGAGCTCAGAGGATGGCACAGGGATGTCTGCAATGGCTCTCACCTCGTGGCCGATTGTCCCCAGCAGAGCTGGCCCGTCCCTTCCTGCCTTTGCTGAAGTAGTAGACCAGGATCAGCACGCCCAGGGTGATGAGGAGGTCGGCAGTGATGATCCCTGCCACGGTCAGGGCATCCAGCTCCTCGCAGTTGGCACACACTGCAGGGGATGAGGGCAGGGGGATGCTCAGAGCCCGAGCCCAGGGCTGGCACAGGGCTGCAGGCAGCTGGGAGGGGGACACGGGAGATTCCTTCTGCCAAAAATGGGCTCTGGGATTCTTCCACTGCCCACACAGGGCGGGAATGGCCGGGGCAGCACCACGTTCACCCGCCCAGCACCAAAACCCAAGTGTCAGCTCCCCAAACCTGCCAGTGGCATGTGAGGGGTCCGCGCTCACCTCGGGCATTCAGGTACAGCTCACGTTTCTTGCTCCCCAAGGAACAGCTCAGGTTGGCAGGTTTGCTGTCATGGTCCCTGATAATGAACTTCCTCTCGTTGGTGTCCTGGTCTGGCTTAGACGGGGTCCACTGGATGCCATCGTCATCAAGGGGACATGTGATGGTCACCGTGGTGCCAGAAATCTCCACCAGGAACTCCCCTTGGGAGGACACGCCGATGAGAAAGGAGACCAAGGGCAAAACTCAGATATTTCTACCTGTTTTTTAGTCAGTCACAGTCTTTATATCCCGCTAAGTACTGAAGACATTTAAGGATTAGTATTAAAGATTAGTATTACAGATTAGTATTAAAGATATTAATATTTTGCTGGTAAAATTCACTTACCCTGCAGTTCTTCATCTGCAAAACAGAAAAAAAGGAGTGTTAAAAAATCATATCATTGCCTCACTGCTTGGTGCTGTTGGAAATGCTCAACACTGGTAATAATTAAGGACTAATTTCTGCAATCAGTAAGATCACTGTCAATTAATGAACAGTGATTTTTTTTTTCTTATCCTGCAACATTTACAAAATTCAAATCTATTTGACTCTCAGTCCTCACTTTTGAGGCCTATTTGGGGTTTTTAGCATGATAAATATTAAGGATGGAGGTAAAATACACTTACCCTCCTGAGCTGTGGTGCCAACTGCAAAAAAAGAGAATAAGAAATGTTAAATAATCGAGCTTCAGATATCACACACCTTTCCTTCTCCCAGCACCTCCTTGCTGAACTCAGCAGCTTGAAAAAGATGTTCATAATCCCACATTGATGCTGAGGGCATCAGAAATGTTCTGGCGGTGAGACAGGATGTTGTTCTGAACTTGGAGGCCATTTTTGACACAGCCTAACGCAGAATGGAAACTTGAATCATTTTCCAACCCAACTCAAGAAAAAAAAAGGGTTATTATTGCAAGGTGCAAACCCCGAAATTCTGCTTTCTTATCATGGAGCAAACACTGCTGGAAAACCCTGGTAAGAATCTCTGCAAGAGGACTCGCTGCAGAGTGGGACCCTGACGCTGATTAAATGCTGTAAAACTGTTTATCTGTGCGGTTTTTTTGCCTTGTAGGAAACAACTCGCCCTATGGAAGGCTCTGGAGCTGGAATGTTAAAGAAAGAGTTTTTAGGAGGTGTGAATCGGATTTGTGATTACATTTAAAGTCTTTTTGCAAAAAAGCAACGTAAATAAGTGATTGCAGATTTGAATTCCACAGGCAGCGGGCTTGGCTGGAGAGAAGGTGACCTGATGCTTTTTTTACTTAACATAGACAAATTTAAATCTGAAAAAAAAAAGAACAGACCATGGACAAATCGCGGTTTTTATCCTCACAAAGACTGGTGTTTGCAGCACTTTGGCAGAGCAGTTGTACTCTTAGCAACTCTTATGGAGTAACAACTCGTAATGGTTTGCCTTGCACGTCGTCTCTCCTCGTTGTTGGCTTCTTTAGAGCCTTTTCGGGTGCTCCGGTCCTCACCCTGAACCAGCGGGGCACTCCAGCTGCTCAGCTGGGAGCCTCCACCACACCCCCCACATCCCCCCACGCCTGAAGTTATTTCCCCAGGACCACCAAACGCCTTCAGCCCACGGATAAAGGATAAAACCAAAATCGAGAGCGTGGAACCTCACAGCTCACGCTGCACCGAGCTGCTCCGGCACAGCTGCCTGGAGTCTGGGGACTCACCTGCACACAGCAGGAACCCCAGGAGGGGCAGGGACCGCTCCAGCCTCATCCTCATCTTCCTCCTCCCGCTGCTCCTCTCCACCACATCAGACAGGCATGGCTGTGACAGGAAAGAACACGGTGGCTTTTCTTTAGAAAGAGGCCCAGGATTGGTTTTTTTTCCCGGAATTGCTACCGACCCGAGCAGGGCTGGGGGACTCACTCTTTCCAGAGCAGCCAAGGCAGACCCAGACACGTGAAATAAGCCCAGGTCAGGAAGTGTGGAGGCTCAAAATGTCTTCATGGGACGTCACCGGCAGCGAGGGGTGGCTGCTCTGCTCCGCACCAGCTCTGCAGGGCTCGGGACAGCTCCTGGAGCTGCTCTGGGAGCAGCAGGACAGAGAAAGGAGCTGGAATCGGGTTCACCATCAGGACCTTGCCAACAGCTTCTCAAAGTGGGAGTTTGAGAAATTCCAACTGCGGCAAACAACTTCACATGGCATCACAACGTGGTTTGGGTGGGAAGGGACCATAAATCCCATCCAGTGCCACCCCTGCCATGGCAGGGACACCTTCCACTGTCCCAGGTTGCTCCAAGCCCCAATGTCCAGCCTGGCCTTGGGTATTCCAGGGATCCAGGGGCAGCCACAGCTGCTCTGGGCACCCTGTGCCAGGGCCTGCCCGCCCTCCCAGGAAACAATTCCTTCCCTACATCCCATCTAACCGTGCCCTCCGGCAGTTTGAACCCATTCCCCCTTGCTCCATCCTCCAGCTGCTGACGAAGAGCCCCTGTCCAAGTTCCCTGCAGGTCCCTTTCAGGCTCTGGCAGGTCGGAAGGAAGGCAGCAGAAGCTGGACCCAAAGCTCAGCCCCCGGCTCTGCACGGGCACAGAGCTGAACCCACCGCTCCCTGCCCATCCCCTGCGCTCAGCCCCTCTCCACGGGCCCTCCCGGAGTTATCCCGGCGGCATTTTGGGGATGCTCTCCCGCTCGGGCGCTGCCCTGGAAGCGGCCTGGCCCCACTAGAGGGGGCTCCTGCCGCGGCCAGCGCCGCACGCCGGGCACGATCCCTCCCGGCCGGGCTTGGGGCAGGTACACACCGCGGTGGGACGGCGCCAGGGGCACCCCAGGCTCTGCTGCCCGCAGGGATGCGGCACGGACAGAGAAGGAATGGAGCTGTGCCCCATTTCCCTTATTGGGGCGCTCCCTTTGGCCGTCAGGACTTTCTTTTCCTTATTTCTCTTCCCAAGGGGAGCGCCAGAGAACTGAGGTTACTGCTGAGTGTGCCAGGGACGTGGTCTTCTCTTAAAAGCTGGAGTCCACGTGCTTTGGAAGAAGATGAAGTTTGGCAGAAGTCTGCAGGCAAAGGTGGGAATAGGGGCTGTTCCCAGCCCGGTGCAGAACCAGGATGAGGAAGTGGCAGCAAATTGGCTGCTAAACTTTAATCGCGACCTGAACAAAGCCCCAGAGTGGCAAATATTCACGGCGGCGAGGAAACAAAAGGAGGTGATATGTTGGAAGAGTAACTGCGTGGAAATCTGGGGAGATGGAGTAATGAAGGGCTAACACGGGACCGAAATCATTCCCGGGAAAACGGAGATCCTGGTGCGCCGGGGCTGTCAGCAGGGGTGTGTTAGCACACACAGGGTTCCCTGCTCTGTTCTGGGCACAATCCAGGGAGCTGACGGCCTCAGCGCTGTTTTTCCATCTCCAAGTCGCTGAAGGGACCCCCCCAAACACCCCGAGCTCCGGGCACCTCCCCTTGCACCCCTGCAAAGGAAATCAGCCCCGGCCACAAGGGAAACCCGCAACTTGGGATGACTTCTCGGGACGGGATCGTGACCCAGACACCGACACTGGCACGGCCAGAGGTTTATGGCCCTCGAGTGCAAACAGCCTCACTGTGCCAGCACACAGGCTCAGGCTGGTTTCACACTCTCACTACTCCCACGTGCCTCCTGCAGAATGTTTTCTGTCCCACGGGATTTCCCACCCGTGGGGCACCGCGGCGTTTCCCCACCTGGGCCAGGAATATGGCCGGGCTGGACCCATTTTCCACTTGATTTCCAAGAATTTCTCAAGCACCAGGCTCCCAATCCTTGGCTGCAGCCAGGGAAAGTTCAAATCATTTTAGGGCAGGTGTCTGTGTTTGGTGGGACGTTTCCATCCTCTGCATGAGGGCCCGCACTGCGCCCAACGACTGTCGGGTTTGGGCCGCTCTTTTTAGGGTCGTTTGCAGCTTTTTTTTGCCCAACAAATGGCCCTCATTCCTTCGAGTCACCTATGAACACCTCCAGGCAAATGTTCCCTTACCTCCCACAAGAGGGGAGTGGTTTCGGGTGGCGGCTGGGAGGAGGAATGATTGCAACACAAAAGAGCAGGGGAATATGGGAGGGAGAAGAAATTAATCCTGCCTTGGGAATCTGGCTGATTTCGGGCAGAAGCGAGCGGGGCTGGGCGCGCCTCGGCGGGCAGCGCAGGGGGAGAGCTCACCTCCCCTCGCAGGCCGAGCTGGGGGCCAGGAATCTGCCCCGTCGTGCCGGGAAGACTTGGAGAAACTCATCTTTTAGCCGGTGACGGAGAACCCGGAGCGGATTTGTCTTTGCAGCCCCGGATTGGTGTCCCCGATGCGCGGCCGCACCTGGCTGGGCGCTGCGCTCGTCCTTGGGGCGCAGCTCCGAGGTAAGGAAACCTGGCCCCGGCCGCCCTCATTCCCTTCTTCTGGTCCCTTAAATTATCCCTAAGGCAGAGGCTTTCCCCCCGTCCTTGCTGCGATTCTTTCTGCGCGGGGCTCGCTGGAAGTGGCACCAAGCGGTTGAGTTTCTTCCCCAACAGGTTTGGGCGTATTCGAGAGGAAGAACACCGATCCCGCCCGCTGATCTCCTCCTCAGCTCGGGTTTCCACGTCTTTTTCTCTCCTGCCAGGAATCTGAACTTTACTCTCAGCCTTTTTTTTTTTTTTTTTTTTCCCTTTTGTTACCTTTGTTCCTAAACAGTCGGGGATTGTCCAGGAGCTCCGGCTTCGGATCCTTCACACAACAAAGGTTCCAGACCGGCACGAAACTCACTTGGATTTTCGGTGATTTATATCCGAACACCTGGATTTTAAGGATAACGCATCTTCCTTTCCCCAAATGCATCAGCACACGGATGTAATCTGCTTTGGAAAAAAACATATTTTGCTCTTATTTCTTTGCACTTAGTTCTTTTCAAGGTGTTTAAAATGAAAAGACTTGGCATCGGATCGGTGTATGAGCAACATGTTCTCTGCCAATGACGTTTTTCACGTGTAAATACCTTCAATGTTTTGGCACTCCTTTGAGATAAGGAATTATTTGGAAAGAAGTATTTAGTCATAAATTACTTCCAAATACATCTCCATTATGAAGTTATATCTTACAACCCTAGATAAGCTCTTTTTTTTTTTTGCTTTTTTTGTTTGGTTTTTTTTTTGGCTTGAATCATACTGGGGTGAGTTAACTTCCTAGTGTGACAGGATGCTGATATTTCCTATTTCCTTCACCAGCAAACCATTAATTTTTCCTATTTTTCATTTTTCCTCCTCTCTTTTCCTTCCTCTCCCTCCCTCCCTGCTGGTTGTCCCTCTTCCAGAGAAGTGATGCTCACTTATTTTTAAAGCAGCAGCCGTGGAGGTTGTGGGGATGTTTCTTGGAAAAACAAATCCACATTTACGTTGAGGATTTCCTCTAGAATTCTTCAGCCTGACTGACTTTACCTGCAGTTGCCCAGCTGGGCTATAAAGCCTCTAAAACTGGCTCTGGATGTATCAGTAAGAACAGTTCCACCGTGGTGTGCACGAGGCTGAGCAGGAAGTGTACAAAGGGAGGTTCTGGCATGGAAAATGGGAATTTTGGGGTGGGTTTCATCCAGTTTGAGAGGGTTTTTCTGAATAAATCTGCAGGACCGCCCCCCTTGAAATGTTTGTGAGACACTCGGGTCATCCCGTGCCAGCACAGATGAGGCTCCCAGGGAACTAAAACTGATAAGGAGCAGTGATTAGCTCACTCCAGTGATTTTCCCCCTCTGTTTGCCCCGCAGCGCTGTGGCTGGCGGCTGCGGTGGAGGTTCACACCGCCAAGGAGGTGGTCGCTGTGAACGGGACCAACCAGCGGCTGAAATGCACCTTTTCCAGCAGCAGCCCGGTGAGCCAGCAGCTGTCAGTGAGCTGGAACTTCCAGCCCGAGGACCTGAGCTCTCATGAGCCGGTGAGTTAAGATCCTCGTGCTCCTTTTCAGGGGTTTTCACCGCTGCCCCAACACCCAGCGCTGGGTGAGCAGTGAGTGGGGACAGACACACCCAAAACCCACAAGTACATTTGGGCCTTCGTCACCTGTAGTGATTAATCCGAGCTCTGTTTATAGACCTGCCTAAAAACCACTCTCACGTTTAGTTGTGGGTGATCAGGGTTAAAATATTTGTGGTTTTATGAAGCTGGACCTGCTGGCACCACAGCCGAGCCCTGTCTTAGGTGACATCCCACACCTGACAATGCTCCAGAAACCTTCCACTCCCTTCCAAGCCAGGCCACTCGATGTTTCTGTGATTTTTGCAGGTATTTTACTACCTGAAGGAGCCCTACAAGCCCCCCTCGGGGAGGTTTAAAGAGCGAGTCACCTGGGACGGGAACGTTGAGCGGAACGATGTCTCCATCATGATCTGGAACCTGCAGCCCAGTGACAACGGCACCTTCACCTGCCAGGTGACAAACTGGCCAGATGTCTACGGCACCATCGGGGAGGTGCGGCTCCGGGTTGTGCAGAAAGGTGAGAGGCCAAGAAACGCCCCCAGAGCTCGTGTGGGTTTAACCAGAGTGGCTTTCTTCCGGGAAAATTAGGGGAGAAAAGAAAAAAAAAAGCTGCTGAACTTCAATCACAACCTGAACAAAGCCCCAGAGTGACAAATATTCACGGCGGCTAGGAAACAAAAGGAGGTGATATGTTGGAAAAGTGACTGCGTGGAAATCTGGGGATATGAAGGGCTAACACGGGACCAAATCATTCCTGGGAAAATGGAGATCCTTGGAGATCCCGGAACTGTCAGCAGGGGTGTGTTAGCAGAATTCCCTGCTCTGTTCTGGGCTCTGTTCTGTTTGTGGAGGGAAAGAGAGGAGCCTGAGGAGAGGTTTTATTCACAGATCCCAGCCTCGTTCCTCCTGTGTGCCCCTCTGCCTCATTCCTCTGTCTCTCCCCACGCAGTGAACTTCTCGGAAATCCATTTCCTGGCCGTGGCCATCGGATCTGCCTCTGTGCTGATGGTCATCGTGGTGACAGCCGTGATCATCTGTCAGCAGCGCCGCAGGAGAGCGCGAGACAAGAGGCTGGAGGTGGCAGACACCGAGCGGTGAGGGAGGCATGGGTTCCTGGGGGGGCCTGACAGGTTTATCTCCACGGCCTCTCTGAGTTATTGCCTGGGACCCCGCACGGAGCATCCTCAATGCAAAACTCAGAACAATTAGCGATAATTGGCTGCGTGCAGGCAGAGCAGAGCCCAGGATGGACAAGCTCTGGAGTCCCCATCTGGCCCTCGTCCTTCTCATGGCTCCTCACTCAGAGAAGGACGCAGCTGCTGGGGGGGTGGTGGCAGATGACCACCCTGTCCCCCAAGCTGTGGTCACCACGCGGGTGGCACCCTCACCATCTCACCCTGAGTGTGCTGTGTGTGGCTCAGGACATCCTGCTGCTCAGCAGACACTGATTTGTGGTTTTTTCTCTCTTTTTTTTCCCCCTCCCGCTTTTATAACAGTAAAGAAAAGGAGAGTCTGAAGATGAGGGAAGAGAAGGAACCCATTCCATTGGAAGATTAAAGGTCTTTGCTGGTGTGCACAATGCAGGTACACATCCAAACCTTCTTAATTAATGTCTCCGTGTTCCTGTGGACTCTCCAGGACAGATTCCCCTGGGTATTTCCCTGCTATTCACAGTCAGAACTGAGGCCACAGTCACACTTTGCTGTTGAGGATCCTTCAGAGATAGCTGAACAATCACAGCCTCTTAAATGTGCATGAGATTTCTCCACCCTGGTCTTGAGGAGCATTTGTAGGAAAGCCATTGTTGCTGCTTTCCATGGCATTCCTGCTTTGTAGATGAAGAGGAATGAATTACTTCCCTTTTGTCAGTTTTGAATCTGCTTTTAGATTACTTTAACCTTTATTGTTTTAAAATTGCAACAGGAAGACTGGCACTGTTTCTATATTCACTGTCTTTGCTTAAACGTGTCAGCATAAATTCTACCCGCAGTTTCTGAGGTCAGCAGCTGCCCCTATTATTTTGGTTTTTGACAATAACCCTGAGTAATGGATGTTTGTTTTCCTTACAATCTTTCTTCTCAGGTGCTTCCAAAGCAGCTGGTGAAAGCTTGTAATTTGGGGTGTTAGAACAAAGCTGGATTGCAGACGCCCCACGCTGCCGGTACCTCTGCTCAACCTGAAAGTCTTGCATGGAAAGAGGGTGACTTTACATGAGCTGTGAATTCCCTTCGGTGAAGCAAAGCAGGAGGACCTTGCCCCACGAACAAAGAACTTTCCTTCATCTTCTCACCCGTGCAATGTGAGCACGGCTCCTCAGGGAGATGAAAGCGCCGAGACTGACTGAACAGAGGGCTGGGAGGTGTCTGAGCAGATGCACCTTTGCACCTTAGAAACCAAAACGTGCCTTTGTGCTGCCCTGTTTTCATTCCCTGAGAATCCTCCCCGGCATCCTGAGAAGGAAGACTGAGCAGTGAGGTCTCAGCTGGGACAACAAACATCCTTGGAATCCCTTTTTCTACGTTAGATGGACAGTGTTAGAGCTGGGCAAGGTGTCCTGTTTGTTATTAGGGCTAACACTCACCAGCCAGGGTGGTTTGCACATCCATGTCGGGCAGCTTTGGGAGAATTTGGGGGTTGAGGAGAATGTCCTGCCTGGGTTCAGCGGTGCTGTTCCCATTCCCACTCTTGCTATCCCAGTGCTCCCCTCTGCTCCCCAAAACCCACGGAGCTCTAACGGTGTCCAGCCAGCCCCAAACCAATCCTGTTACTGTATTTACCCAGCCCCAAATCAAAGCCTTGCCTTGTTTGTTTGTAGAGTGTCTTTAACGGCTTTATAACCTGTGATGTGCCAGCCACGCTGCCTGGCTGTCACCTGGCTGTTTTCTTTGTCACTCACCTGTGTTGTAAATAAAGGCCCTTGCTGAGAGCTGTGCTGGTGTGAGGGGGCTGTGACCTGGGGGCCCTGACACCTCCAATGAGCAGATTTGCTCTGTTTGTCCCCAAAGTCGGATCCGTTACATGGCGTGCAACAAACCAATAATTAAAAACTTCAGGGAGACGTTGATTATTGATTACTGACTTCAGAGGAGCCCAAGCCTGGCTGCTCAGCGGTGTCCCACAAATCCAGCACATCCCACTGGACTTTTCCACCGTTATTTATGCACAGAATTCAGGGTTAGTAACTTTCCAAGTACAGCCCCTCTCTGACGATGGGTTAATAATTCCCACACAAGTTATGTCACCCCAGCCAACTTCTACCCCTGCTCAGGGACAGGCTCTTCACCTGGCCAGGCTCTTTTGGACCTGCAGGTGTGATTTTTGGTGTTACAACCAAGACAGTTCAGCCCTGGGATATACAAACCTTGGGTGTTGTGCCCAGTTAGCAGTGTACACACAGACACACACCAACACCTTGATTTATTACATCCCTAAAACTTGTCAGTTCCAGGGTGTCCTTGGCTAAGGAATGCAGCTGCTGGGTTTTTTGTTTTGTTTTTTTTTGGGTTTTTCTTTTGTTTGTTTGTTTTTCTGATTGCGCTTGAAGAGTCTACAAAGTTCTCACAGCGAGGAACACCCTGACTTGATATAATCCCGACGCATTCCTCGCTCGGCGGCAGCACCCAAAACCAAAAAGCGCAGGGAGTGGGCTGGCGGTGACAGGAGTCGCTCGGGGATTTGGGGACAAGCGCGGGGACCTTCTCTCGTCCCGGAGCCAAGTGTGCCCGGGTGTACCCGGGTGTACCCACCCAGCGCCGCGGCCATTTCGGGGCTGCCCCGCCCTCACCTGCGCCAGGTGAGCGCCATGTTCCGGGGCTGAGCCCGGCCGGGATGCGGCGCCGAGGGGCGGCGGGGCCCGGCGGCCGCCTCCTCCTCTTCCTCCTCCCGCGGGGGGCTCTGCTGCTGCTGCTCGGTAACGGGGGGCTCCGGGAGGAATGGGATGGATGGGATGGGGCGGAAGGGACGGGAGCGGCGGAGCCCGCCGTATCCCGCGTGGGAACCGGGCCGGGAGCGCTCGGGATGCGGCTCCGGGGGTCGTGGATGGACCCGGGGCAGTGGGAGGCTCGGGAAGGGGGGTCCCGCTGGGGTCGGTGCTCTGGGAGAGGAGGGAAGCTCGGGAAGAGCCGTCCCGGAGCGGCGGGAGGCTCGGACAAAGTTCTCCCCGGAGACTCGGACAAAGTTCTCCGCGGAGACTCGGGAGTCGCCGGAGCATCGCGGGGCAGAGGTGGCTGCGCACACTGGAAACAAGAACTGAAAGCGCTCGGTGCTGCGGGGAGGCTTTTGACCCCGTTCGTGTGAAATTCAGGCGCTGCGGCCACAAACGCACAGCAGAGCCGCTTTGAAGAACTTAAAGCTGGTATTTTGCAGCTCGTCAGAGACGCATCTGATTCCATTTCTCAGCCCTTTGTTTCCGCATCTAAATATCCGTGCTGGTACTGCCCAGGTACTTTATTTGGAGCCGGTTCCAGTCCCACGGAAAATAGGTCGGGGAAGTTTTCTGCTTTCCTGCAAATTTCACTGTTGGGGAGGGAGTCACTGCTGTGCTTTAGTCCTTGAATTCTGGCTGGCCTGCTCACGTCTCAGTATTTTCGGGGCAATTTTGCACCTCGCAGTTAACAGGAAATGAATCCCTGCCTTTTGTGCCTGTCCCACCAGGTGTCTGCAATGCTCTTTCCCTGGAAATTAAGGCCAGCCCTAAAGTCCGAGCTTATGTGGGTGAGCAAGTGCTGCTGAAATGCTCCTTCAAATCCAGCTCCCCCATCACGGAGAGCCTGCTGGTGGACTGGACATACCGGCCCCTCTCTGGGGGACAGATGGAGACCGTAGGTGGAGCAGGCTCAGGCCTCCGGGCATGCCGAAAATCTGAATTTTCTCTTTGCTTTGCCGGGCTGCCGCCTCACTTTTGCGGTTTGGGAGTCTCGTGGTTGCCTTCTTTCCCCTGTAAAATTCCTTTGGGTGTTCTCTGGGTGAAAAGATACTCTAGGTGAACACAAAATAGCATAATAATGTTAAAGGAGATAAATCTGGGGGTTTGTCACAAGTGCAGCATTGTGCACTGCACAGAATGATGGTAAAGGTTCAGTTGGTAGCTTTTCTTCTCTTGTGTAGGAAATCCTCTTCCTGACTTCTCAATGTGTCATTATTCCTTTATTTTTACCGTGCACATTTCCTTTATTTTTGCAATGCAAAATCCTCTCTTCTTTCTTGGGTGAGTGTTTTATTCCCTTTCCCTCCTCGCAGGTTTTTCATTACCAGTCCATCCCACACCCCACCACAGCGGGGAAGTTCAAGGACAGGATATCCTGGGTTGGGAACGTCGCTAACGGCGATGCCTCCATCGCTATCCAAAGCCCAGAGCTCAGTGACAACGGGACCTTCATCTGCAGCGTGAAGAACCCTCCAGATGTTTATCACAACATTCCCCAGACGGTGCTGGTGGTTACAGAGCGGGGTAAGGCTCCCCGCCCGTGCTTCGACCTCACCCCTGTGACAGAGCTGCTTTGTTGGATCTTGGAATTCTGGGCATCACGAGGGAAATGCTCCCTGGACTTCCACGCTGGAGTTCCAGCAGAGGTTATCCCGGCCCTGCCCTCTGAGCTCAGTACTTGGAGAACTCCTGAATTGATTTGAGGCAGGAGGGGACAGGGGGAGCTGTGGTGATAACAGGAATCAAAAGCGTCTCTTTGTTCACAAGTTTCAGCCTCGGCAAATTGCGGCAGAACAAGTTAAACATTGAGGAAACGCTGGCCTAAAAATAATCTCCACATCACAAGCACTGATTGTCAGTAATAATTTCCTCATCTGCCCTGCGTGCCAGCCCTGCCCCAAATTCCCAGCTCAGCCGTGCTGATAGAACTGTGTCGTGCTCTGCCTTCCTCTGCAGCTCCCTCCAGCTGAGCCTGCCTGGGCAGGCTGGGGGGACAGGAGAGCCCTGCAGATTTGGGGACAGGGGCACAGGAGAGCCCTGTGGGTGTGGGGACAGGAGCCCCACAGGTTTGGGGACAGGAGCCCCACAGATTTGGGCACCAGAGGTTTGGGGACAGGACCCTGCAGATGTGGGGACAGGCTGTGTCCAGCCCTGTGTCTCACGTGGAAGGGCCACCAAGCTGTGCCCTGGCTGTGGGTTTGTCCCAAAGCCGTGCCTCGCTCTGTTTCAGGCCTGACCTTCCAGCTGACCTCAGCAGCTCTGCTGTCCATCCTGGTGTTCCTCCCCTCCGCCCTCGTGGTCATCCTGCTGCTGGTGAGGATGGGGAGGAAATTCCGGGCGCTGAAGGAGAAAGGAAAATGCGGCTACAAGAAATCCTCCATCGAGGTGTCTGATGAGTAAGTGCTGGCTGCAGGCTGGAGCCTGTATTTCCACTTTGGGGTGTGGGCACAGGCACGAGGGATGATTTCCCCACTGTGCTTCAGCATTTCAGTCACTGGTATCTGCCAAAGCACAAAGCTTTGGGAAATCCCCGTGCTGGAGCACAAACCAAGGGCTGCACATCCCCTTTTCTCCGTCATTCGCGTGAGGAATGCCATGGAACTGAAGCAGTTTGGGGTCAGACATATTTCACTTCTGTTATGAGGTTTATTTGAGCCTGAGTCAGCAGGATGTTTCGCATGTGTGAGCTTTGTGTGCTGCGTTTTGGGGTGAAATCCCCATAAAAGGTAAATAAACCCAATAATGCTACCTGTGGTGGCCTGAGCAGGGATGCCAGCCACTGAAGGACCCTTGGAGACTGAACTCCTTTCTGCTCAGTTCCTCACAGAATTATTGTTTTTTTTTAACGCAGTCTTGTAATGTTTTGATTGGTGGTGCAAGGTCTGCCAGTCAAAAAGCAACTTTTGCTTTAATCTTGGTGGCACTTAAGTGCCACCTTTAAAATGAGGCACCTGGCAGCTTCCAGTCCTTTTGGCTTTGCCGTGCAGACTTAAAGGCTTTTCCTCACGACAAAAAACCCCTCAGTTCAGTGTGGTATAACCAGAATTCATAGTCCAGAGGAGGTCCTGGAATGTCTGGGGGAAAAAATCCGACCTGACCCCGTGCTGTTCCTGCAGGCCTGAGCACACAGACACGGCTGGCTGCGGGGGGAAGATCAAGGAGTGGTGCCTGAACTGTGTGGTAAGTGAAAGTCGGTGTTTTCACAGCGGTTTTGCCAACGTGGGTGCTCAGAGAAGGTGCTAAGAGCAGCGGGCAGAGTGTCCCAACACCTCTGGGTGCCCAAGGTGTGTCCCAAAGGCCCCCCGGAGCTCCCCAGCAGCAGGGAGTGAGAGCTGCCGGTTGCACTGGTGGGGAAGCTGTCACGACATCCATCCAACTGATTTCTCATTGGACTAGACTGGAACCGAAGCTGTCATTTTAAGATGACAAATGAGGGTTGAAGTGGCAGCTGCTGCGGGGTTTTCTGGGGGCTCTGCGTGAGCAGTTTGGGGCTGGCAGTGCTGTGCTGGGGACGGCAGGCTGTCACCCCTCAGCCCTCTGGGTTTCTGCTGAGCTGGTGGACATCTTCCTCCTTTTACCTCCTTTCCATTCCGGCAGGACATTGCTAAACCCTCGCGGTCGGTTTGTTTGTTTCTGCTTTTTTTGTTTGTTGCGCTCTCTGAAGTGGTGGCGGCCTTCCAGTTCTGCTGCTTCCCTTCCCACCCCAGCGGCAGCTCCTGCTAATCAGCTGCTCCAGCTCCGGAGTGGTTTTGCCACCTGCCGCCCTTGTTTTGTGCGAGTCCTGTGTGTGCTGGGATCGGCAGCCACATTCCAGAGTAATGCCCGATTCGAGAGGGCTGTCATTCCTTCCCGGTGTCCTGCAGGGCAGATTTCCCTCAGGGGCACCTTTGCCTCTCAGGTACTCAGTCGGGACGTGAGTTTAGGAGCATTTAAACACGTGTTTGCTTGATTCACTCCCCTAATGCCAGTGATTTAAAGTGTCCTAAATGCCCAAGCATTCAGACAGGCGTGTGCTGATGGTTTCTATTAGATACAGGATGAAAAACAGGCAATTACGTCAGTTGTACATAAAATATTTACAGTTCTGCATTAGGCACAGCAGGCGCGGAGCTGCAGTGCTGGGAGCGAGGATTTGGAGAGGTGCAGGACGCAGGAAATGCCTCGTGCAAAAGGCAGGGTTGCCCTGGGAGGTGGAAGGGCTGTTCCAGGTGACCTTCCGGGAATCAGGGAGGTGCCAGGAGGAAAAATGGGAAAGGACGGAGCCCCAGTTTGGTGAGGAAATGCTGTCAGGGCATGGGAGATCTTAAAAGTTGAAAGATGTCCTCTCATCCTTTGGGAGGAGTCAAATTGGGATGATAAAACCCTGCTGCTTTCATGTGGAGTGCTTTGTCAGGTTTGGTCCTTTGGTGACTGATACTGAAATATTTATCTGATCAGGTCTCTGAGAACGCTGCCCTGTCACCTTAACGAGCCTGCATTTCTGAGGTTTCTCTAATGTGCTTTTTCACGCCTCGTATGTGACCAAACCATGAAAATTGCAAAGCTGAGGGAAGATCTCTTCAGACTGGAAACGTCTGGAGCGTCAGTGAGATTTCCCCTGCAGAGCCGAGGTGTTGGGGTGAGCTCAGAGCTGCAGAGCTCCTTGTGAGGACACCATCAAATGATGCTGTGGTTACAGCAACGACGGGCTTCTGCCGGTGGCTGTTTGTCAGGCTGAAAAACAAGAATTTGTGCTGCTCAGGGCTGTCTCTGCAGGCTGGTGCTGCACTTTCTGGTTCTTCTTTAGCTGATGCTCCTCTTAAAACACATTTCACGTGTGGGTTATAGCGTGGTGATGGTGTCTGGGAGAAGTCAAACATATATGTTTATATTTATATTTTTAATATTTATATTTATATTTTTAATATTTATATTTGTATCTTTTCTATTTATATTTGTATCTTTTATATTTACATTTGCATTTGTACCAGGGTTTTTGCAGGTCCCCCGGCTTCTTCAAGCACAGCAGCACTTTTTGGGCAGCACCTAGGCTCCTGCCAGAAGCCCAGCCAGGCTCAGCGTTTGGCTGCACTCACAACTTGGTTCATATCTTCCCACATAATCTCAGTTTCTCTCCCTGTTCCCCGTTTAGGACACGGATGAGGAAGATCCGTACTGACAGAAGGCTGAAGCTGTGGAAAAAGGACTAAAATTCCAGCACTGAAAATCACGGTTAGATCCTTGCAGAGGCTGCTGGATAACCAGTGCAGACTGAAGGGCGTGCTCTGCTCTCGGTGGATTGGAAGAATAATGCTGATGGGATAATTCACTTCTGTTTAAGCACAAAATGATGATTTTTCTAAAAACCTCTCTAATTTATTGGGGAGAAGAAAATCTCCCACCCTCAGATGTGTGGGGCCTGCAGAAGCCTCAGTGCCTACAGTGCCAACGTGCCTTGGTTTTCCTGCCAGTTGGTTTGGTTTCTTGCTTTGGTGTTTTGGTGACATCCCTCTTCTCCTGAGCCCTGGAAATCCAACTGTTTGAAGTGAAGGCTGTTCCAGCTCTCTGGACTGGTCACCTCTGGGCACTGACAAGGTTTATTCTCATTTTCTTTGGAACAAACTGACTCACAGCAGTTTATGAAGTGATATCTGGCATCCTCTGTCTTGGAGTGAAGAGAACCTACTGCTTTTGAAGTATTTTTTTTATTATTATTCAGCTGCATCACTGGGTGCCTCTCCTTCTACTTGTAGAGGTGAAGCACAATTCGTAGAAAACAATTTTTTTTTCCTTTTTTTAAATCAGAAATGCAAATGGGGACTCTGTTTCTGGGGACACACAACCCCATCTACCTCAGCCATGGACTCAAGCACTGCCCAAAGGAATGTTCTGTTTGCAGTAGCTGTTTTCTTCCTCCCTTCTTCTAGGACCCGTTTTAGGGAAATGGTTCATTGTGCAGCATTACTTCCCCTCCATGTAGGGCATTTCCTCTTTCACCAGCCTTATCCAGCACTGAACGGCAGAGAGCAGTGGAATTCATTCACTCAATCCCTAAAGAGATGCTTTCTTTCTGTACCACTCAAAAATCCTTTTTTTACAGATGTGCTCCAGGTTTACGGTTGATTTTGTTGTGCAATTAATAAATTGCATTATTCCATTCTGGGCTGTGGGTCTCTTTATTTGGCTAAATACAGCTGAACTCATAAAACTGCCATCCTGAGGTGTAAAAATCGTCGTGTGACGATGGGTAAAGGTTTTTAGGGAGCAGATTTAACCCAAAAGGGAACAGGTACCCGGTCCCCCTTCAGCATCTCTGCTGGCTGCAGCTTTTAGGTGTGGTGAAGCTCTCACCGAGAAGTAGGTCAGCTGTAGATCTGTGCCTCCAGATAAAATACATTTTTCTCCTGTCTACTATAAAGCAATATTTAAAACGTTTGTGCTCCCTGGTGACACAACAGCTCTGTCAGCCAAAACTTCCCTGGGAAAGGCTGGTGGTGGGATTCTGCAGCCTGGGGGAAGTGGCTTTGCTGTTCCACTCTCGCACCACACGACTTCCCCTGGGGAACCAAAGGCTCCTTTTCTGCTGCAAAATGCTGGATTTCAGCTCTGCCTCCTTGGCCATGGCTGTGCTGGATCCCGGGCAAATATTCTCGGTGTGAAGCTGAGCCACCACCTTGGAGCTGGGAATGGTGCTGGGCCTTTTTAATGGGAATTTCTCGGTGCACCATCAAACCCACTGACACTGGGATGGGGAACAGCGGGACACTGGGATGGGGAACCGGGGGATCCTGGAATGGGGAACAGTGGGACACTGGGATGGGGAACTGGGGGATCCTGGAATGGGGAACAGTGGGACACTGGGATGGGGAACAGGGGGACATTGGAATGGGGAACAGGTGCTGCTCTGGTGTTTCATGGGAAGAGGAAGGGTGAAAATGGACTGTCAAAGTGTCCGGGGGGGTGGCACCAGAGGAAAATCGGTGTCTGGTGTGTGTTTGAGAAGGAGGCAGCTGCCCGTGCTGTGCCAGGCAGGTTCAGGGGCGCTGGCAGCAGCAGGAGGAAGGCACAGCCACGTCACCCAGTGCTGCTGCTGCTGCTGCCTCACTGGGACACCATCCAGCAGCGACAGCTCTCTGAGCAGCCCTGCTCCCCAAAAACAAAGCAGGAGGGAGCACAGGGTGTGTGCAGGACTCTCTGTGTCCCAGACTGGTCATGGTGAGTGGTCAGGCCCCAGTGAGCCCCAGCTGGTCCCTGTGAGCTGCCCTTGAGGCTGCCCCATCACCCCTCCAGGGCAGATCCGTCTTCAGCTGGTTTCCTCTCTCAAATTGCACATCCCAGTTTGGTGTTCCTCTTTCTCGTGCATGTGAAAGTGACGACCAGACAACCTGAGAGGGAACCAAAGGCCGCCAAGAAAGGGATGATTTAGCAACTGAACCAGTCACTGAAGAGCCCTTCGTGTGAGACAAGCTGACTTCTCCAGGCCAACACCAGGTGAGTATTTTTGGCTGTAATATTTATTTCTGGATTTTTTTTTTCATTTGTTTTTGCTGAGAAGAGAGCCAGGGGAGCAGCAGTGCTGGTGACTCTGATGCCATGTGCAAAAGCAGGGAAACATGAAGGCCATGTGGTGTCTGTGCCCCTTTTCCCCCCAGCCTGTTTGGGAAAGGCCGTTTGGATGTGTCAGCACTGGCACACTCAGAACAGCCTGGTGAGTGGGTGCTGGCTCCAGCTGGTGCCTCCCAGCACCCTGTCACTGCTGTGTGTCACAGGGGGACACCCTGCAAAATCCTGCTCCCAGCCAGGACCAGAAAACCTTCTCAAACCAGGGCAATAAATCCAGCACGGACTTGGTGGCAAATGTGGCCCAGAGTCCCAGCAGCTCGGGAGCTTTGGGGGGTTCTGGGTGCAGAAATCTCAGTTTTCTGCAGCCAAAAGAGACTGGTTTCTGGTTTTTGAGCTGCCCTCTATTTTGGCTGCTGCACGGGGGTGCTCCTGGGAGGGAGGAGGTCTTGGCAGTGTCTCTGGGACACTGCAGGATGCTGTGCCTGCTGCCCTGAGTCGTGCAGGCCCTGCTGAGGGCCCTGGGGCTGAGCAGGAGCTGTGTTTGTAGGTCGGGCGTGCAGCGAAGTGTGTCACGGCAGGGCTGCGCAGAGCACAGCAAACCACGCAGAGGGCTCCTGTGGTTTGAGAGGCAGACGGGAGAGAATTCCAGAAGGTTTGCTGCCACTTCTCAGGATTTCTTGTTTGTGGAAAGGGCAGGGTGATGAAGGCACTCAGCTGGAGTGATTTTCTCAGCCTAGAACTGATCCAAGGGTCCCCAGCAGCTGATTCTGGGCCTGGAATCCCTGTCTGAGGCTGACCTGGAGAGCCTCTCACACGCACAATGGAGCAAAAAGAGAGAGGCCACCAAAATGCCAGAGATGATTCAGCTCTTGTCTTTCTATTTCCATTTCATTTCTGCAGTATTGGAAAATACGTGCTGGTAATGGCAGCCTCAATTCCAGCCTCACGTGAGGGTTCTCCGGGCAGGAGAGCTGCTCTCAGTAACTATTTACCCTTCAATGAGTGGCCACAGCTGGGAATCATGGACAGGGCAGCAGGGTGCTGACTCTTGCCTTCCTTGGGACACTGGCTGGCACATTCCTGGTGGTGACAGCCAGTCCTTCCCTGGGTGCAGGATAAATCTGCGGTGTGCAGAAAGGAGATGCCAGCTTTATTCTGAGAGAGCTGGAGCAGGTCAAGCTGAATCCAGACACCAGATATGGCACTGCTCCAGCAGAACCTCTCGCGGTGCGCAGCACCCAGGGGCGAGGATTTAGATCTGGACTAGGGGGATCTGTGTTTTAGGAGCAAACTTCTCTGACTCTGTCGTGTTACAAACATCTGATTGCTTCGGGAGCAGAGTCTGCACCTGCAAACATCTCAGATGTGAGAAGCTCGACCCCCCCAAACCACCGGAAAGATTCGTGACTTAGGGGAAAGCACGAAGGGGTTTAGGCAGAGCCCTGTCCCCCACGCTTGCTCTTCCTCTTCAGGCGCAGTGTGGTCTTACACACCAGAGCCCTGGTGTCTGTGCTCTGCTGACTTCCAGCCTCCCAACCCCAGAGTCTTCCTCTGACCTTGAGCTGGCTGCCAGTCCTTGGTGTCCCACCCCAGGGGACACTGGAGCATGTGTCACCTCTGCTGTTCTTTTCAGAGGGAGATGAAGGTGCTGCTGAGCCTGACCCTGGTGCTGACATGGCTGGGTAAGCTCTGAGTTTTATTCCCCTCTGCTTTCCCCTCTGCCTTTGCTCTAAGAGCCTTCAGTGCCTCCCCTCCTGTGGTGAGAACCCCCTGGAGCTGCTCCTCTCCTGGGTGCCATTCCCCACTCTGGCCCTGCGTGCTGCATCTCCCCTTCCTGCAGGCCTCCCCTGTAAACAGGCTGCCAGCTGCCCTGGCATCCCTGGATGTGGCCGGTATTGAGGCTCCAAGGCTTTGGAAGAAGCAGAACTGCTTCACCAACCCTAAATACAGGGAGAGGTTTCCAAGGTATTGATTTTGGCTCTGCTCGAGGCAGGCAGCTCCCTTGGTCTTCTCCGCTGGCAAATATTTGTCATTTTCAGCTCCTCGGCTGGTCAAGACCAACAGAACTTGTTTGGGGAGCTGCAGCACTTCGCATTCATTATTTACAGGGTTCCAGACAAACACTTGGTGCTCGGCCAGGGCCCAGCCCTCCGTGGTTGTGGACAGGCTGAGCAGAGTGGCTTGGCCATGAGGACGAGCCTACCTGTCTGAGCAGCTCCCTGCTGAATCAGCTCAGCCAGGGCTCAGCAAACAGCAGCCAGAGCTCAGCCTGCCCTTGCAGTGCCACTGCAGCCTGAGCCAGGTGGGGTTGAGGAGCCTCAGTGATATTTTCTGCCCCAGTCATTTCAGAGAATCTTTTGGTTCGGAGAAGACCTTTAACCCCCTTCCTGCCACATGCCCTGCAGCCCAGCAAGCTGGCAGCTGCCTCGTGTGGGTTGTCAGCTCTGTGCTCTTTGGTGTTCCCCTGGTTTGCTTTTTCCCCTCGCTGTCCAGCTTCTCTAGAAACCCCAAGCTGTGGTTGCATGGCCAGACAAGTACCAGCCCAGGTCTGGAGCCTGTGAGCAAAGGGGAAGGAAGCCAAATGGGCAGTGAGGGAGGAACTGAAATTCATGTGAAGCGCCTGAATTGCCCCTGGCCTGGCAGAGATGAGAGCAGCACAGGTTCTCCCAGCCAGTGACTCACAGGCACAGCCCTGCGGGAGCTGCAGGCTCTGGCTCCGAGGCGTGGAGGGCAGGGGTTGTGCTTCCCACGTCCCCTTCGGCTGGATCACACGGCAGCAGCCCCGTGGTGTGGCGGCGGGAGGATGTGCTGCCCCACATCCCCGGCACGCCACGAGCAGGGGTCAGGCACGGGCTTGGCCTCTGCCCTGGTGAGGGCCGTGAGCCCCGGGCTTCCCTGGAGAGCAGACAGCGATGGGGACAGGCAGGCTGCAGCTGGCCGTGCTCCCCGGGCTCATCCTGCTGTCCCTGTCCCCGACAGAGAGATGCAGCGGGGCTGCCGGCGTGTTCATGCAGCCTCAGCTCCGAGCTAGGGCTGGGGACTCCGTGCTGCTGCAGTGCCTCTTCATAGACCCCGACAGCAAAGGATGGACCCTGCACAAAGTGGACTGGCTGCACAAGGCAGGAGCTGGCACCCAGGTGGGTCGGGACGGGGTGGCAGGGGAGGGAGCGTGAGGCAGCCGTGGGGAAGCAGCCCTGGAGAGGCTGTGGGGAAGCCCAGCCGCCTGTCGGCTGGCCGTGAGGAGAGGAAGTTTCCACGAGAGGAAGAAGGGTCCCCGTGCGGGGACAGGAGTCGGGGAAGCGGCGCTCTGGGCGCTGCATCCTGTGGCTTTCCCTGAGCCTGCCGGGCTCTGTGCGAGGAGAACAACCCACGGGTTTGGCAGAAAAGTGTGAACTGGGAGCCCTTGAGGAGGGCCAGGCACCTGGCACCCCTCACCTGGCGCCGTCTGTGCCCTGGCAGGAGGAGATGGTGTTTTATTACTACAGCAACCACGGTGTCCCCGTGGGCCGCTTCAAGACCCGGGTGCAGTGGCAGGGGGACGTGTCCCGCTGGGACGGCTCCATCTGGCTGCACGACCTGCGCGTCAACGACAGCGGCACCTACGAGTGCGAGCTGCGGCTGCTGCAGAACAGCAGCGTCTTCAAGAGCCGCACGGAGCTGCTCGTCAGCCCCGCGGCACCCAGAGGTGCGTGCCGCTCCCCGCACCCGCCCCGGGCTCCGCGGGTCCCCGCGGTGCCATCCTCTGCCTCGGTGTCTCCTCGGCAGAAGGAGGAGGAGGAGCGGGTGCCGAGGATGTCGCGCCCTCCCCGACAGACTCCGGGTTCTGGCCGGCCGTGGTGGGCTGTGGCTGCGTGGCCGTGGTGGTGGCGTTCCTGGCCGGGCTCTGCGTGAGGAAGAGGTAGCAGCGCTGGCTCTGGGTTTACGGGGGTGAGGGAGCAGCTCCCCGCAGCCCCCCTGCGCTGCTCTCGCTGGCCGAGCTCTGCGCTGGCGTGCTCAGGTGCGAGGGTTCAGCTCCGCAGGTGTGGGGTGCAGCCTCCTGCCGCCACCTAGTGCCACCGTGCCCCGGCCGGCGGCCTTCGGCTCCCAAACCTCCTGGGCCGTGCCAGCAGCGGGGATAGCCTGGCCCGGGCACGTCAGAGTCCCGGGAGAGGGAGGGAGGGAGGGACAGGAGGGGCGAGTGATGCTTCCCGCCGGAGGTGACCCTGCTGCTGCCTCCCCTCAAGGTTTGCAACCATCACAGCCCTGGAGAGGATGGGGAAGAGCAGCAGCAAGAACAAGGCAGAGGTGAGAGCTGAGGCTGGAGGGGTCGCTGGGGTTGGGGGTGTGTGCTCAGGGCTGGGGAGGCCGAGGGAGCGGATCCCACCCTGCCCAGGCACGAGGGGACTTTTGCTGGCCAGCTCCAACCATGGCTCTTGTTGCTTGCCCTGTGACGGGGGCCAAGCAGCCCCTGTGTGCTTGGGGGCTGCTCAGTCCCAAACACCCTGATCTGCCCCTCACAGGAAGCAATTTACTGCTCAATCCCTGGAGCTGAGGTACCCAAGGCCGAGCAGGAGGCAAAGAAGAAGAAGAGAGCTGAGGACACGTACATAACCATGGTGAGGAGCTGCACGACCCAGCTGGTGCTGGGTGACGACATCCAGGGCCCCACTCTCTGTGCCAGACCAGCATCCTGTGCCCTCTGCCCTCTCCAAACTCACCCTGGTACCCGTGGTGGGTGAGGCTCACACCTTGTCCCTTGCTCCCTGCAGCATCCATCTCACTGCCGGGACAACGGCGTCTACGTGGAGCTGGCCAAGAGGACAGTCCCATCAGAGTGGATGGCAGAGGGGACACAGGGGGAGGGACAGAGCCAGGAGCCCCAGGGCAGGCCGGAGGAGGCACTGCCCCAGCCTCCAGAGCAGCAGAAATAGTTGTGCAGATGTGGGACGGCAGCCCCTTGTGCAGGTGTGTCCATGACACCTTTGTCCCTCTGAGGACTGAGAACTGGTGACATGTCACTGAGTGTTCTTGCCAGGGCACTGCTGGGGCACAGCCCCCCCAGCTGTCTGCAGGGGACCAGGGGACACTGCAGGGACCTGGTCCCTCTGGCTCTTGCCCTCTGGACTCTGGAGAGAGTGGGCACAGCCTCAGGCTCCAGCCTTGATCCTGGCCCAGGGTAAGGATCTCCACCGGGGGAGATGCAGCGGCAGCCGTGGCAGTGTTTGTCTGTAGATAATAAAAGTCAGGGAGTCTTCCCTGATGGTGTCTTCATTTCACCTCCTGCCTAAGCATGTGATGCCCAAGTGTGCCAAAATCTGCCTGGCCCAGGCCGTGGGAGCTCCTGAACCCATGTGCAGCCTGGCACGCGGCACCCGGCAGCCCCGCTGGCTCCAGGAGGGACCAATTCCAAACAGGACAAAAATGGGGTCCCCTGTCAGCAGGATGGGGACTGACGGGAGCAGGACACAGCCCGCGGGCAGTGGGGCCCCCCACGTGTGTCCTCTGGCCACGGGTGATCAGCCGGGCGCTGGGCAGCACTGCCCGGGGGGAGCCCAGCCGCCCCTCCGGGGCCCCCGGGGCAGCGCCTGGGCGGGCACTGGCGCTGCTCCCGCTCTGTCTCCGGGTGCTGGGCGCTATCGGCGGTGCCAGGCGCTATCTATAGATGTTTGACACCTCCAGGTGCGGAGGGAGCCGGGACCCTCCACCTCCCACCGCTGCCGGCACACTGCAGCGCCGCGCTGCGCTCCTTGGTTCTCGTTGACACCCTGCTCTCTTTTCCCGCAGGCGGCCGCGGGACGGGCTTTAGGAGGAACCGGCTCCCGGAGCTGGATTTGGGGGCTCGGGGGATGGCACGGGGCCTCTGTAGGGTGGTGGCAGCCGTAGCAGTAGAGCAGAGCGTGTTCTGCCTGCCCAGGGCGGGTGGGAAAGTGCAGTGTGTGCAGTGAGGGTTTGCTGAGCAGAGCCGTTGGGACATTCTCGTGCCTTTTCTCCCGGCTGTCCTGATTCCCCTCCTGACTCTGGGCAGGCAGCAGAGCCCCTCTGCATCCCTCCTGCCTCCCCCGGGCTCTGCGGCACAGGAACCCAGGTGTGCCCTGGCTCTGGGGCACCCCTCGCCCCTCTCCCCAGCGATGCTGTCCCAGCAAACGCCACCTCCCCGTGTCCCGGGGCCCGAGCAGCTCTGTCACCGCCCTCTGGTCTCCAGGAGGCCGTGCCTTGTCTTTCCTGCACCCATCTCTGCAGCTGGAACCCAGGTTTGGAGCCCAGGCCCAAAGGTTTCCTTTACCAATGGTGCAAAGAGGACCAAAGACTTTCTCCAGCGCTGTCACTGCTGGGCAGAGCCTCCCCGTGCCCAGGCCGGCTGAGCAGAGCTGTTATCCCGGGAGAAGATGCTGCTGGAGAAGGGGAAGGAACCTTCCCAGCAGTTTGGCAGCCCTGGGAAGTGATGGAGCTGTCCAGGAACGGGCAGGTGACCAGGAGCACCTGTACCTGCTGCAGCCTACCTGGGCCATCCTGGCTGGGCTGCTCGGGCCCCTCTGCGGCCCCCAGGCTGCAGCAGCCCCTGTGCTCTGTGCCTGGCCCTGGGAGGGCATTTCCACCCTCCTGCGCCCCGCCGGGCTCTCCAGAACGGGATCTGCTGCCGAGGATGGTGTGAGCAGGGCTGGCCGCCAACCCCCAGCGGGGCACAGGGGACACACCGGCACATCCCCTCCGAACGCGGGGGTCCGTGGGGGCCGCAGGAACCCCCCGTGTGCCACAGCCCGTGCACAGAGCGGGGAGCCGGCAGCGCCAGGAGCTGTCGCCTGCAGTTCAGGGGAAAATTTTTCCGCCCTCCCACTCCGGCGGCTGCGATCCACCAACCACAGCATTTACTGCTTTTTTTCGCCCCAGCACCGCTCCAGCCATATTGGGCTGTGGGGAGAAAGCGGCTCTAATGTTCTATGTCACCTGCAAATAACCCGGGCGTTCGAAAAAGCACCTCCACCACCTCCACCACCCACACCAACACCACGTCCTCTCCACACACAAAAGTCCGTCAAAATGAGCCCGGAAGCCTGGCTCCCGCAGCCCACCTTGTTCCTCACTGGCCTCACCTTGCTCCTCTCGCTGGGTAAGTGTCGGCTTGAGCCCCCTTGCATGTGCCCAGGTGGGGAGACCCCCGTGTCCCCGGCCAGCAGCCCCCCCCGCCCGCGTGGCAGCCGCGGGAAGCACCGTGCCGCAGGGATGGGGACGGAGGTGGTCTGGGTGCGCCCTGCGGGGAGCCAGCAGCCAGGGTGACCTGCTTTCGGGCTGGGTGGGGGGTACGGTGCCACTGCATCTCCTGCTGAGAACGCCCTGCATCCCGCTGGCTGCGGAGCACAGAGCCCCTTGCACGGCAGCCGGGCACGGGGCTGGGGAGGTGACGGCAGGTGGGCTGTGCTGGTTGTGCCTGTCCTTTGGGGTGCTGGCAGGTGGGCTGTGCCGGCTTGTGGCCGTCCTGCAGGTGCTGCCAGGGCTGCTGTGGCCGTCGCTGTGGCTGTCCCCGCGCTGGTGGCCGTGCTGGGGGCCGTGGTCCGTGCGTGCTGCCCGGCCCCGCAGCAGCAGCAGCAGCGCTGTGTCAGCAGCTCCACGGCCGCTGCATCGATCGCGGCCGGGAACGCAGCGCTCCTTTGAAGTGCTGTCCTGGAGCTCCTGATGGGCTGCTTGTCCCCGAGGAGAGAGCCTGGGAAAGGAGGGTACAGAACCTAGTCAGGGCTGCTCTAGAGGCTGCTGTAACTGTCCCCCCCCAGCCTGGGTGCAGCGTGACGGAGCGTTCGGGAGCCTGCGCAGCGCCGCAGGACGCGGCCTGGACAGTCCCTGGGGTTCAGGGGGCTTCTTCCCCCACCTCTGCTGTCCCCCAGGGCTGAGTGCCCGGCCAGTGGCAAAGTTTGGACCCATACACACAGGTACTCCTAGGTCCTGCCAGGCCGTGGTGTCCCAGGTTTGCTGCGGGTGGCACCTCATCCCTCTGTAGAGCCCTGAGGAGCCCCAAGGACACAGGACAAGGCCACGTCACCCACCTGCAGGCACACAGGGCATCGCGTGAGGGGCACTCAGTGGTTCCATGCAGGGATCCCCTCCAACCATTCTTGTTGGGACAGGCCGGCTCCTGGCCCTTCTCTCCCATCCCTGCAAGGTTTTCTTGGAGGAAACAAAGGTGGTGGCTGCCACGGGGCAACAAGTGACACTGGCTCAGGACACCTCTTCCTGCCTTGGGCACAAGCTCTGCCCATCCCTGTGTCCCCGAGCCCTGTGGGAGCCCTCCCGGACTGGGGCTGGATGGAGGCTGTTCCCCATGGCTGCCAGCACAGCAAGGAGCCGTCCCCAGGGCTGGGCCATACCCGAGGGCACCGCTCTGCCCCCAGGGAGCTTCAGGGTGCTGCTGGTTCCCACCTGGCAGCCGGAGCTGGGGCTCAGCACAGCAGCTTGGGAAAGGCTCCTGTCCCTGGCTGCAGAGCCTGGCCCCTTTCCTGCCCTGCTTGCAGGCGGAGCGCAGCGGCCACGGAGCAGCCCTGACACGCACCCAGCTTGGCCTCGGGAAGAAGGTTTGAGAGCAAAGAGCAGCAGCCCGAGGGGAGAGGTGAGGTGATCATTAAAGCACCTGGTGGCACTGTCACTGTGCCCTGTAGGGTGTCACGACCCCCCAGTACACTCTGGTCCCTCCCAGGGCTCGCTGTCCCCATGTCCCTGCACTTCTCAGGGCTTGGCTGGTTTGCAGCCAGCTTGGCTGCTCAGGAGCCTATTTCCCTTGCCCAGCCTGGGGACAGTGCTGGATGCAGGTGCTGGCTTTGGTGCTGCTGAGGGGAGCTGCAGGGAAGGAGGGCAAGAGGGCACAGACACCCCATCCCTGCCCACCCCCCAGGTCAGTCCTGCCCTGCCAGCTGCACCAGGTAATTACCAGGTAATGCCCCTCTTTCTCAGCTAGGCCAGGGATCCCTGAACAGCGACCGGGATCTCGCTCTGGTCGTTCCCAGCTGGAGAATCCTTGCGTGGGCTCTGCTGGCAGGGAAAAGCATCATCTGCATTCCGCCCCCCGGAGCCCCTGGGGCCGGGCCTGGCAGATCCCAGCCCTCGCTGCCGTAGCCGTGTCCTGCTGGGAACGAAATGTGATGAGCTCAGCCTTTACAAAGCTGCGTGTGGCTGTGGCGCCGGGCCCCGCGTGCTGACGCTGCAGCCTCGCACAGCGCCATCGATCCCGCGGCAGCACAGCCTCGGGGGACAGCCGGGAGGGAGCAGGGCTGGCCTGCAGGCAGCGGCGTTCAGCACCGGGGATGGCACAGTAGGGTCAGCAGCCCTGGCAGAGCAGGGATGGTGCTCCTCCTGTCCAGCCAAGGGACGGTGCCAGGGCTGGAGCTGCTCCCCTTGCTCCTGCTGGGCAAGGAAATTCCGCTCCTGGCTGGATGCAGAGTGCGTGGATGTGCCTGGAAGGCAGTGCCAGGCCCCAGGGAGAGCTCTCTGCAGGCAGGGCAGCATGGGGACGTGGGCTCAGCCACCTGACACCCCCCAAACTCATCTGCATCCGGCAGCACCCCCGAGACTGGGCATGGAGGTCATGGCCCCTGCCACCATCAATGCCTTGAATGGCTCCTCTGTGAAGCTCTCCTGCACCTTCAACTCCTGCTACAAGGTGGAGAACAAGCAGTTTTCCCTCAACTGGACGTACCAGGAGTGCAGTAACTGCTCGGAGGAGCTGGTGAGTCTCTCTGGGGCTCCTGGGAGCAGCACAAAGGGCGCTGCTCGGGGTTTCTTACAGGGCAGCACGTGCAGGGAGGGGGTGCCTGGCGGGGAAATGGGCCTGTGGGGTGCCAGACGCTGCCTCACCTGCTGCCCCCACGGCCGCCCAGTTCCTGCAGTTCCGCACCAAGATCATGAACAAGCAGCTGGACCGCTTCGGGAACCGCGTGGAGTTCACCGGCAACCCCGCCAAGTACGACGTGTCCTTCACCCTCAAAAACGTGCAGCTGGAGGACGAGGGCACCTACAACTGCTACGTCCTGAACCCCCCGGACCGGCACCGGGGCCACGGCAAGATCAGCCTCAAGGTGCTCACCAAAGGTCAGTGCTGCCCTGTGCTGCGGGGCACCCACGGGTGCACGGGGTGCTCGCAGAGCCCTGCCCGTTCCCAGCTGGTCCCGCTGTGTGCCCTGAGCCTGTGCCCTGTGTCCCCAGAGCCCCCAAAGCACGACTCGACGGTGGCCGTGATCGTGGGTGCCTCTGTGGGCGGCTTCCTGGCCGTGGTGATCCTGGTGCTGATGGTGGTGAAATGCGTGCGCCGGAAAAAGCAGCAGAGGCTCAACACGGACGACCAGAAGACGGAGGAGGAAGGGAAGACGGACGGCGAAGGCAACCCGGACGAGGGCACCAAGTAACGCCCCCCTGCCCGCCCCTCCCTCCTGTCCCCTGTACAGCGTGACCCTCTTGATGTGCTTCCCAGAGCAAGGATTTCTGTCTCCCCAGAGCATCCCTCCTTCCATCCAAACACCCAACGCAGCCTGGAGCAGGGCGCAGAGACAAGGTCCCCAGAGCCTGGCTGTGCTGGGCAGGGCTGGGGAACGGGGGGCTGAAGGCCCTGAGGCTGAGCTGGGACCAGCCTGTCCCCTGCTCTGAGTGCCAGAGAGCTGTGAGGAGGTGCTGGGGACAGGCTGGGGTGGGTGAGGGGGGACCTGTGCAGTCCCCACACATGGAGGGACTGGAGCAGGGGGTGCCAGGAGGGGCAGAGGGGTCTGGGCAGCCCCGTGCCCTGTTGTCTGCTCTCTGTCCCAGTAGAAAATGCGAGCAGGGGCCAGCAGTCTGCCCTTGGGGTCACAGCTCATCCCGAGGTGCTCCTGCTGTGCCTGGGCCACTGACATTGGTGTTCCCATCCCGAGGGATCCCCATAGCTGCCAGTCTCCTCCTTGCAAGCTCATGCTCCTCAGGGACTGTCCCAGGCTGCTCAGAAGTCAGTGGCCAAAGCCATGAGCTCACCCAGTGTCTTGGAGCTTTGTGGTGTTCTGGAACCTTTGATGGCTCTCGGTGTGCAAGGGATGGATGGACCCTTCTGCCTCTCGGGCTCTTCTTTGGTCTGAGCAGCTCAGCCCAAGGTGCTGGGCTGACTTTTCCATGCTCGTTTCCTTCTTTGGGAGGGTAATAGCGATGGAAAGTGTCCTGCTGATGTGTCAGACTGAGGCGGTGGGGAGTGGTGGGATGAGGCTGCTGGGGACAAGGAGCTGCTGAAAGGGAGAGGAGCTTTCGGGCACTTGCTGGGAAGGACTTGGCACAACAGCAGGCCCAGAGCTGGGACAGCTCTGTCACCCTGGCGCAGCCCTGTGATGCTGACTGCCTCCTCCAGCCTCCCTGCAGAGCACTGCACACTGTAACTGCCATGGCAATGCACTGCCAGCGTGCCCAGCCCCCTGTGCCCCCTGCCTCACCTGGCAGGTGAGCTGTGCTAGCTGCAGCACTGGGGCTTCAGGCCGGGAATGACCCGGGGCAGTGTCCCCTGTGGCACCAGGCCTGAGCTTTTCTTCTCCCGTGGCTGCCAGGAGGGGGACAGAGCCCGGAGCCACAGGGGACACTGCCCAGGGGCAGGTGATGGAGGCCCTGTCACCCACGAGCAGCACTGCCAGGGGACAGGGGACAGCTTTGCAGTGTCCCTGTGCAGAGAAGGGACGCCTTGCCACGTCCCCGTGTAGGTGCCATCCTGGGAATGCCATCAGGCCCCAGGGACAGCAGGACAGCTGTGCCCTCCCTGCTCTGCCCCATCGCTTTCCACCCCAGCCCCGCGTGCCCTGTCCATCCCACTCGCCCCCGCTGGGCTCCACGCTGCTCCCCTCCCATCCGCAGCAGGAATGTGCCGTGTCCCACGCGTGGCCCCCTCCCCTGGGCCCTGCTGCCCGGGGGGGGCCGGGTTCTCCCCACACCCCCGCACAGTGCCAGCGGCGCCCGGTGCCGCAGGGCTCCCGCCCCGCCTTCTGCCAGAGCCGGGCTGTCCCCGGCTCCTGGTGGGACTGAGCCAGCGCCTCGGGGGCACAGAGCCCTCTGAGGGTTGCACATGACCGGTCTTGCATCTGCCTTTCATTTCTTTTCGTGCACTATCCTTGGATTGCAACTTGCCAATGCATCTGTCTGTACATAGCTGCGCACAGCAGAGCCGACAAATACAGATGTGTACACACAGGAGGGGCTGCTCTGGGTCGTGCTGTGGCCTCGGGTGTGCGCCTTCCCCTGGGCTTCTCTTGCCGCGCACTCTGCCGACTGTGGGATGTTTTTATTGCTCTTTGTACAGTCGAACAAACAAAAGAACAACAAAACACCGACTCTGCCCTCGATGCTTTTGTGCCGCAACCTGGAGGGGCAGGACAGGCCCCTCATCTGCTCTGCCTGGGGGGATGAGCCCGCTCCGGAGTGGAGCTTGGTCCTGCTGAGGTGCTTTGGGTGCCGAGGGAGCACAGGGCACCCTGTGTGCACACAGCTCCATCCCTGGGAGCTGCCACAGAGCCAGGGCAGCGCTGGGGGTGGGAGCATGACCAGTGCTGCCCCAGCCTTCCCACAGGGAGATTTCAGGGGTGCTCCACACCCACTGCGGGACCTCCAGGACCTGTGCCCTGTCAGCTTCTCCACATATGCTTCTCAGAGAGCTGGGACTGATGGCTGCTCATGGCAGGTAAGGCTGGGCAGGCTCCAGCAGAGCCCTGGGCACGGGCCGGGTGATGGACACCCGTAACCGGCTGTTCTCCCAGTGCAGCAGCACCGTGGGGATGCTCCGGAGCAGCACGACACAACTGGGGCACGGTTAATGGGCACATCCATCAGCTCACCCACCGTGGAGACACGAGGGGAGCTCTGACAGCCACCCCGCACCGTGCCTCTCCCTGCTGCCCTTCACTCCGGGCCGCCAAGCGCCGCTGCCTCCCAATTCCTCACACCAGCAGGGGTTGGCCACACGCTGCCCCGAGGCACTGCCATCACCTCTCTCCACCTTCCAGGCCAGCCTTGCCCACTCCCTGTTCCCAGCAGCAGTGCCAATGGGACGAGCTCTCCCAGTGTCCCTGTCCCTGCCCTGGACACCTCAGCGTGGGGTCAGCACTGCGGAAAACTTCCAGCTCCCCACAGCACCTCTCCCTCCCTGAGGAAGGGCACCCAAATCACCTGCAGTGTCCTGTTGACACAGTCCTGCAGCTCCGGGCTGCTGGCGGGTAGGGGGTGAAGCCAATCGATCCCCAGTCCGTGGCAGGGAACAGCTTCACCGTGCAGGGAGCAGCAGCTCCCCCAAGGAGGACGAAGGGTTATCCCCACCCAGCTCCAGGGGGTCAAAGAGGGGATGGGGGACCCCTCGGCACTGTCAGGATGCTTGTTAGAATGTCGCTGGTGAAAAACTTGAGGAGAGCAGTAGGATGACAGGGGAGACCCCGCGGGACACAACAGGGGTGAGTTCTCCTCACTGCAGGGGACGGAGGGCAGTGACAGCAACCCCCCAGCACCGGAGCTTCACGGATTCCCCAGAACCACAGACATTCCTCGTTACAGAACACTAAAATTTCCTGGGGCCAGGTGGGATTACTGGTGTTACAGAGCAAGAGAGGGGCTGGGAGGCAGCAGGGACCTCTGCCTGATCCTGTGCAGAGTCACAGGGGACTGCTGGGGTGTCTCAGGGAGAGTTCAGAGCCACAGTCCCTGCAATGCTGCCCTGCTCCCGGGGCTGGGAAGTAAAGAGGGGGCACCTGGAAAGGGAATAGCCTGGGGCACTGAGGTCTGGGGCACTGAGGGCTGTGAAGGGCAGCTTTGGGGGACAGAACAGGGAGGGTTTGGTGGAGGTGGCCTCGGGCTGTGCCGGGTCAGGATCAAACTTTCTCCTGGGATACAGCAGGGTTGCCTCAGCGATCCTTGCAGATGCTCTGCAGTGGCTGCCGGGGTACGCGGCCGCTCTTCCCCTGCGTGTTTCAAGGGCCCGAGGAAGGGGCTGAGGAACCTGTGCGCTCCGGAGGGCAGGCAGCTCGGCGGGCGGGGGCGAGCAGGCAGCGGCAGCGCAGGGAGAGGGGGAAGCACCGTTCCGAGGCAGAGCTGCAGGCAGCCGAGAGCTGGAATGACAAAAGCAGCCAGGTACTCACCCGCAGTCTGTTCCCGGGACCTCTCGCTCAGCTTCCAGCCCGGCGAGTCTGTCCCAGCCAGGACAGTCCTGCAGACCCCGATCCCTGCGGTGCCTCCTGCCCACTGCCAGCCGCCGGGATGCCAGGCCACCTTTGTCTTTTAAAGGTCACAGCCAGAGGACCTTGCAGTAAATATAAAGTGCTGATGGGAAGCTCTGTTCCAGCGTTGCCACCTCCTCCTCCCCCTCCATCGGCAGGAGAGCTCTGCCGGCTCCGGGAGCACAGCATCGTCTGGCTCGGGGAGCTTTGGGAGGAGGTTGAGACTGTCCTCCTGAGGCAGCCCCTGGCAGGATGCTCCAGGGCAGCCGGGGCCAGCGCTGCGCCTGCTGCCTTCAGCTGGGAGCTGCAGCCCGACTGCTCTGCTCAGCCCTACCTGGTCGGTACCCACGTGGAGAGAGGCAGGAGCCCTCCTCGGAGAGCAGCAGCCTGGCATTTTAACCCTCCCAGCTCCGGCAGTGCAAGGTGAGAGGGACTGAGGGTACACAGGCAGCCACTGTGCCCCCCTGCAGGCTGTGAGCCAGCTGGCAGCACCCTGAGCCCTCCTTCCTGTCCCCCAGGGAGGTGACAGCGTCCGAGCACAGGGTGTTCGCCTTCCCTGAAACCAGACACAGCAGCCCAGTGCTGGGCTCAGCAGAACAAGTTTCCGCTGAGCCACAGGAATCCCGGATCCCACCGGACACCTGCGCCCTGCCGAAACCCCAGGGCCAGCTGCTGCCCCTGCCCAGGCCCGCGGCAGTGGCAGATGTCACACGGGATCAGTCGGCCGAGGAGACCGGCTGGAGCTGCCAAGTGTGACAGCTCCATCAGGCGCTGGTGACAGCCGGTGTCCCGCTCCCAGCTCTGGGGCTGCGTGGGCACGGTTGCCCCGGGCGTGCTGTCACCTCTGGCGGATGCTCAGCAGGGACACGTGGCTGCAGGGCCATGGCAGCACGGAATAGGCTGTGTGCCCACCTGCCCAGTGCACCCCGTTTCTGCCAGTGCCCGCAGGAACTCTGTCGCATTTACTGGCTGACACTTGCAGCCAGGCTTCCCAACCTTCCTGCCTCCAGAAGGATTTAGGGCTCTGCTGGCAGGACTCTCAGTTTAGCCAAATGCATCCCGACTTGCATCCCAAGTGCAGGCAAACTCGGCAGGCACCTGAGCATCCCAGGAGGGGCCCCTCCACACCTTCCCCCACACCAGGGTAGGGCTGCTGCTGTTCCATGTCCCCGCTGCTGCAGGTCCCGTGTGCTGCATGCTGGCCTCAAACTCACCCGCACCTGTGCCTCTGGCCCCAGCAGCCACCAGGCACCCTTGCAGGGGTGACAGGCGTCCCTGCACCCCCTCGGGTCCCCCTGCCTGCCCTCTCACAATTAGTGATGCTCCAGCAAACACTGCACTCCTCCTCCTCCCGTCCCCACACGGCGCCTGCGGCTCCGCTCCCCTCGCTGTATCCATCACCTCGCTGTATCCATCAGCTCCCTGATTCCATCCCCTCCCTGATTCCATCCCCTCCCTGAATCCATCCCCTCCCTGAATCCATCCCAGCCGCCCGCCAAGGCACCTTCTGCTGCATCAGCAGAGCCGTGCACGCCGCTCCCGCAGCGCCGGCTGCCAGCGCTGCCCTGCCTGCTCCGCCTGTATTTTTCCTGCCTCTCCTGCCAGCGCTGCAGCCCTAACGCCTCAACCCACAGGCACTGCTGGCATCCTCTCAGGCTCCCCTGGGATGTCCCCGTGCCCTGCAAAGCCTCCTGCTTTCCCTCCTCTCTGCTGCTTCGTGCTGCAAAGGGGGCTGGATGGGGATGGGGAGTCTCAGCGTGCCCTGAAGGTGACAGGCTGTGGCACCTTAGATATGCAGACAGCATCCCTGCAGGTGAGCTGCTCTCACACCCAAACAAACCAGATTGGGGGAGCCATGCCTGGTCCCTGGGGTGAGCTTTTCCAGGACGTGTGCCCCATGTCACTGCAGCCCAGAGAAGAAGTCAGTGCCGTTCCTGCTCCAGGAGCGCGGCAGCACGTCCACCCCTTCCCGCCACGGCTGTTTTGGCATGCGTCACCTCCCGCAAACGCTGCTCTCAGCACGGGGCTCGCTGTCTAATGGGCCTGGGCACGGAGGTGAAGCTCTGCCTGCCCACACCACGCCTTGGGGGCTTCCATTAGTTGGGTCCCTGCCGCCTCTTTTTGGATGCGGTGTTCCAAGGACGGGCCTAATGGATGCCAGGGTGAGGGAAAGGTCACTGAGACAAGAACCTTTGTGCAGCCAATTATCCCGGAACGAGATCACGGTGAGAAAAATGAGTTCTCAGAGTGTTCCCTTTGGCGCCGGGCGGGTCCCTCTGCAGCCATCGGGGTCTGACTTTGTACCCCACCTGCGTCTGCTGTCTGCAGTGGGGATGGAGGGCAGTGGTGTCACACTGCTGAGGTGCTCCGAATGAGAGCTGAGCCCCAGACTTGTCTTGTTTTGTTGTCCTGGGAAGCCACCAGCCTTAGTGGCACTTTGGCACCTTCCCAAGGCGGCCCAGTGTTTCCAGGCCACCACGGAATCACTGAGGTTGGAAAAAACCTCTAAGATCAAGCCCAACTATTAAGCCAGCACTGCCAAGGCCATCACTAAACCATGTCCCCAAGGGCCACAGCCATGTTTTTTGAACTCTTCCAGGGTTGGTGACTCCACCGCTGCCATGGGCAGCCTGTGCCAGGGCTGGACAACCCTTTCAGTGAAGAAATCTCCCCTAATACCCAACCTCAACCTCCTCTGGCACAGCTTGAGGCCGTTTCCTTTTGTCCTGTCATTTGTTACCTGGGAGAAAAGCCCGACCCCCATCTGGCTCCACCCTCCTGTCAGGGAGTTGACGAGAGACAGAAGATCCCCTCGAACCTCCTTTTCTCCAGTTTAACCCCCCCAGCTCCCTCGGCCTCTCCTCATCCGACTGGTTCTCCAGCCCCTTCTCTGGACACACTCCAGCACCTCCATGTCCTTCTTTCGAGGGGCCCGAAAGTGCACCCGGGGTTGGGGATGCGGCTTCACCAGTGCCGAGCACAGGGGGACCGTCACTGCCCCGGGTGCAGGGAGCGCTCGCCGATCCCCCGGGCGGGCGGATGCGCGGGGGGTTGCGGAGGAGCGCGGAGGAGCGCGGAGGAGGGCTCAGCGCAGCCCCGCCCGGCGCGGCCCCGCCCGGCGCCGCTCGCCCTCCGCGGGGGCGGCCAGAGCCGGGCGCTGCGGGCAGCAGGGACCGCTCCGCTCCGCACCGCCCCGCGCTGCCCAGCGCTGCAGCCATGGCCCCGGGCTCGCCCGCCGCTCGCCGCCGCGCCGCGCCGTGCCTGCTGGCCGCGCTCCTGGGTAAGGGGCGCGGGGGGCTGCGGGGACCCCTCCGGGTACCGCCCGACTCCTGTGTCCCCCCCAACCCCGGCTCCCCGGCCCCGGGAACCCTGCCCCGGAGACCCGCGGCAGCCCCAGGCGGGGGTCCCCGCTCCGCGCCCAGCCCCTGCACCCCGCCCGCCGCGCCCGGGGATGCCGCCCGCGGGCGCTAACGCCGCTCTCCGCTCTGCAGACGGACGGTCCGGAGCGTCGGGGATAAGTCACTTGGCCAAGGTGACTTCGCAGCCGAACCCCAGCTCCGAAGTCCCGGCTCCAGCCCCTGCCCTGCCCGCACCGGCGCTCCCGTCGCCAGCGCTTCTCCTGCGAGCACTGCGGCTGCACCCCGCTTTGCCCCGCTCCTGCGCTGCCCGGCCAGCGGGGACCGCGCTGCCTGCCTGCCCGGGACCGGGGGAGGCCATGCACTGCTTCAGCGCCAGCACGCCCGCCGACAGGTCATTGTCTTACGGTTCGTTCGGTACAACGACCACATCCGCATGTGCTTGTCCCTGGCGCGGGGACCGACCCGCGCTGCAGGGCCGCTGCTTGGAGCATGATGCCCAGCCCTGCGTGCAGGGGTGCCCGAGATCCCCCGTCACAGGGTGCAGGGAGGGGCTGGCAGCCGTCCCCTCCCCGCTGCACACCTGGGCCAGGCTCCAGCCACCCGCATCAGCCTCACGCACCCGCTGCACTCCCGCTCCCGTGGGTCATCCCCGTGTCAGCCCGGAACCCAGGGCTGGCTGTGCAGCGCTTGCTGCTGGGGCACTCCCGTGGGAGGCATTTTAGAGGGCAAAGTTCTTAAGTTAAAGGATGCTGGAGACACAAAGAAAGCATGTAAGTACCTGACACCCTGCAAGGTTTGGGTGCCAGCACCTGAGCTGGCACTGGGGTGGTAGGAGAGACTCAGAGATGCTTGAGACCATTTTGGGGCTCTGGGGTCCAGGGCGTGGAGGTGGGACCCTGGTCCCACAAGTCGCTCAGGTGGGCTGGGAGCTGGAGAGGGCAGTGGGCAGGGGAGCGCAGGGCAGGTCTCTGTAGGTTTTGGGGATGCTGTGATCCTCAGGGAGCGGCAACGGGCTCCCGGCTGCGCCTGCGGCACCGCCCCTGGCACGGGACGGGTGAGGGCCGCGTGCCCTGTCCCGGAGCACGCCGAACCTGGCCTCGGGCTGGCCAAGGAGCTCCTCTCTTTGAGCCCCGCTGGAGAGGAGCCCGGCCAGCCTGGCAGGCATGGTGTGCTGCCTGCGCCAGGACGTCAGGCTGACTTCCACGGGCAGTCAAAGTTTTCCTACAGCAGCTTTCCCACAGATGGCAGGCCGACAGGGGTGAGCACGGTGCTCAGTGAGCCCCCGCACCATGGGGGGCTCTCCCTCTGCAAGAGCAAAGCGCAGGCAACCGAGGCTCTGGCAGCAGCAGGAGTGGCTGCTCCCTGCTTCCCTGTTTCTCTTGGGAAAAACTGGAGGCACAGGAGGGAGCCTGGAGCCCCCAGGGGAGCGGCCCTGAAGGTTGGGGCTCTGGTGCTGTGGAGTGCAGCAGCTTTGGGAGGGGATGGGAGAGCAGCGCTGGGAGCTGATGTGCGGCAGGTTCAGGCAGTGCTCCCCCCCAGCGTGTTTTCCTCGGTGCTTTATTTAGTGGTAACGTATCAATTCTGTCTTCCTGAGAGCGCAGGATGGCAGGAACAAGGTCAGCCTCCATTTACCCCACACGCTCAATTCAGATTGCACTCCAAGGGTGGCAGACAGGTTTTAAAGTGTCACAAGCTGCAAGGAATCATCTTTCCTGAGAGTGAGTGTCCGCTTGCAGCACGCTGCAGGCTCAGACGTACCTGCAGAGCCAGACATCCCTGTGCCAACCCCTGCTCCAGGGGGACAGCTCCTGTCCCCTGGGACACTCCTGCCTGTGAAGTCCCCTCTGTAGCATCCCCAGGGCTGCTCCAGGAGCCTGACAGCTGCAGGAGATTCCATCTGCCGGGAACCACTCCCTGACGTTAGCTCCGGCCTCTCGAGCAAAATGAGGAGTGCTTCTGTGTAAAGTTAAATAACTCCTCGCCTGCAGTGCTTGCAATGCAGCACTGCAGCAGGGCCCGGAGCCCAGGATGCAGGGCTCGCAGGCTTGGCTCCGGCTGCGACGTGCCTGGGGAGTTGTTAGCACCGGCTTGTGTGGGAGAATAAATCAGCAGCTGAGGCGGCTGCAGAGAGAGGCGAGTCCCAGGCTGAGGGCAGCGTGTCCGACTTGAGGTGTTGGGCAGCTGGGGATTGGCTTGTGGCCGTGGGAAAAGCTGTGTCCCCCAGACTCTGTGCCCGGGGAAAGCTCTGCAGGGGTGGCTGAGGTCTGGGAGAGGGGAGGACAGTGCTTTGCTGGGCCATGTCACATCTCAGCCATGCCACACCACACAAACGGGACGGGGCCGTGCTGGGCTGGGGATGGGGAGCGGGGCTGCTCCTCCGGCAAAGTCCACATCATCCCCGTGCTCCCAGAAAGGATCCGTGGGGTCAGTGGTGCCCCGCCCAGCGCAGTGCCAGTCCCTGCACCCCAGGAGTGTTCAGCTGCAGCTGGGCTCCTACCTGCTCCTCTCTCCCTGCTCGCAGGGAGGCGAGGAGCGGGAGGAGAGCTGCATCCTGCAGTTTGAAGGTCATCTGGCAGCTCCAGGGGGAGCTGGGGCTCCCTCTCCCTGCTGGGCATGAGGGGGCTGCTCCGGAGGGCCGGGCAGGGCTGCGGGAGGGCCAGCGGGTGGCAGGCGGCCAGGACAGCCACGCTAATTACTGCTCCAGCTCCCGCCTGAAGAACAGAGCTCTGCTTCGCCTTGGCTTTTTTTCTCCCCCTTTAAGGTCTAGCTGGAGGCCTGTGGATAACATGCAAATCAGGGCTCTCATTTGCACGCTTTATTCGTGGGGATATTCTGGTTCCCTTTGAGGCCGCACTGTCTCTGTGGGTGACCCAGCCCCGGTTCCTGCAGGAGCAGGTCCCCTCTGTCACAGAGCCGTTCTAGGGCTGGGGACAGGCGCCTCTGCCCCTGGAATGCCAAAGGGGACGAGGTGTGACAAAGCCTTGGCCTCACTCTCTCCTCCCCTCTCCCTGCCAGGTTTGCACGTCTTTGCCATCACCTTGGCCTTGGAGGTGTCGGTGGGGAAGACCAACACGGTGATGGCTCTGAATAACTCCAATGTCCTGCTGCCCTGTGTCTTCACCACCTGCATAGGCTTCCAGGACCTGGTCTTCTCATGGTATTTCAACACGACAGAGCTGGTGGGTGGCTCCCTGGGCCCTGCCTCTGCTTTCCTGGCAGGTCCTGTTGTGTTTCCCCGCTGCAGTCCTCGCAGTTCCCTTTCTCCTCGTGCAGGATGTCCTTCTCTCCGAGTGTCACAGCTCTGGGGAGGGCAAGGCTGTGCAAGGGGAGTGACTCAAATACCCCAGAACGTCGTGCTTTTGGCACAAAGCTGTTCTAGATCTGCTGCTGCCCACAGGCTCATTTGTCTTCATGAATTGGCTGTTCAGGTGCAAATCTGCATTTAGGGCAAAATATGGTTCATTTCCTTCTCCTTCGCTTGCTTTGAAATATGAAAGGTTCTGTATAGATTTGCTTCCTACTGGGAATATTTGGCTCCTGAATTCCTCAGCAGGAGGACTGCTTTAGAGCACTTCTGGCCAGCAAAGGAGCTCACTTTCTCTGGGGATCTCTCATTTTTTTGCATGGTCTCTTCCATCACTTCAGGGCAGGTCAGATCTGCTGCTCTCCAGCAGGGTGTGCATCAGGTTCCTCTCCACGGCCAGCCCTGCTTTAGCGGGGTTTAGTGGGACATTTGGTGGGGCGGTCTGTGTGTGCAGAGCTGAGTCTGGGCACCATCAGCAGAACGTGAGCCTTTCCCTCACCCGGCTGATCCTGCCCCCCCCGCCTCTGCAGATTTACCAGGGGAAGATAAAGAGCAAAGCCACGGAGCCCACGCCCATCTGGCACAACCCGCGGGTGGAGTTTGTCGGCTCCACCACCAAGAAGGACAACAACATCTCCATCGTGCTGAACGGCGTGGAGTTCAGCGACGCTGGCAAGTACACCTGCCACGTCAAGAACCCCAAGGAGAGGAATGCCCAGCACAATGCCACCATCTTCCTCACCGTGGTCCACAAGAGTGAGTGTGGCCACTAGGGTGGGTGGCGCTGGACTGGGGGACGTGCCAACACAGAGTGACAGGTTCCTTGCTTGGCTGCTGTGGTGGTGCATGGAGGTGGCTGACCCCTCTGGAAGCCTCGGGTGGAGGAGGTTGTGGGGTTTTGGGGTGGGACGTGCAGCTGGGAGCCCCCCGCTCCCCTCCCCAGCCCCCTCAGCACCTTCTCTCCCGCAGTGGTGGAGACAGACAACACTGTGACCCTCATCATCGTGGGCGTGGTGGGGGGGCTCATCGGCCTCCTCATCCTCTTCATGCTCATCAAGAGGGTGGTCCTGTTCATCATCAAGAAGACGCAGGACGGGAAGTGAGTGCGGGGGTGCTGCCGGGTGCTCGCGGTGAGCGGGGCCGGGCTCAGGGGGGCTGTCAGCTGCCCTGTGCTCTCCCCGTGTGCAGGAAGGAGTGTCTGGTGAGCTCGTCAGGGAACGACAACACCGAGAATGGCCTGGCCGGCTCCAAGGCGGAACAAAAAGCACCACCAAAGGCATGAACAAAGCAGCGGCGCCCCGCGCCCTCCCCAGCCCGCTGCGGGATCCTGGGCACGGGACGAGCCTTCCCCTTTTGTTTTCTTTCCGAACTGCCAGCGCTTGAGACATGTTTCTATTACACACGTGCCTGCAACCTGCACTGCTTCTCGGACAAGGCTGCGGCTGCCGGGGGGACTGGGAGCTTCTCGCGGACTCGGACTGGGAGGCTGCTGGGGCAGAGGGAGCCGCAGGCTCCGCTCTGAGCACAGGCAAGAGGAGGCAGAGCCGGGGCCGGGTGCAGGGCACCGGGGGTCCCGGCGTGCCCGGGGTGGGGAGCGTGGGGTGGCAGGCTGGGTGCTGGAGGTGCTGAGCTGGGGCGGCTGGCAGCTGCCTGCTGCACCCAGAAGGTTTCTGGAACAGGGCAAGGATGCTCAGAGCGGGCCGTGCAGATGGAGTGGCGCAGGAGGACGGCAGGAAGCAGGGCTGTGATAAGCACACTGGAGAACCAAATCAGTGACAGGCCCCTGGCTGTGCTGGGGGGACTGGCCGTGCCCCAGGGTCGCCGCCGGCCTGTGGTGGGGTGAGGTGCCTCATTCCACCCCGGCTTTGTCCCCGCGCAGGGAGCAGGGGGCTCCTCGCAGGCCGCCATCCCGGGAGCGCTCCTGGGCTTTGTGCTGCCCCCTCCCCTCGCTCTGGAGCTCAGCACTTGGAGCAGCGACGCTTTTGGTGCTGGTGCCAAGGCTGAGCTCGTTACCTGGATGTTTTTGTATGAGATTCCAGGGGGAAAGCAGCCAAGTGAGTTTCCCTTTCGCCGTGGTGTCCTTGGCCATGCAGGGAGGGAGCACAGCCGAGCCCCGGCGAGGGGAGCTGGGCCAGGGCTGGGCCACCGGCCCGCTGGGCAACCCTGGGCAAGTTGCTCTGCCTCTCCACGCCTCAGTTTCCCCAACTGTAAAATGGGGGCAATAATACTGCTCTACCTCACGGGGTGGGTGTGAGGTTTCCTTGGCTGGGATGGTGAAGTGCTCTGGGATGAGGGGTGCCACAGGGATGTGAGACACAAAGTGAGCGAGCTACAACTGAGGTTGACAATCCCCTTTAAAATACGATTTGTTCCCTATTTCTCCAATTTGCAGGTGTCTGACAGTGAAGCTGCAGGACAGGCAGCTCCCCCGTCCCCACAGTAAATTGGGACTCACAGCTGAGCTGTGACTTGCTGTGGGGGCTTGTGCCCTGGCAGAGGGGCTGGAGTGGGAGGTAGGCGAGGATTTGGTGGCCAAGGTGGACGAGGAAAGACTGGGTGCTCTTTCTCTGGAGGTGCGGGTGCACAGCGGGCTGGTCACCCCAGGCTGGGCTTGAGGACACCCACTGGAGCAGGGCCATGTGCTCGGGAGAGGGGACATGGGACAGGTACTGGCACCTGGCCCCAGGCAGGTTCCCTTGGCTCTTGATGAGACGGGCAAGTGGGAGTCAGTGGGATCTTGATCTTCTCTCTGAGGGTCTGTGAGACCCTCAGGCCAATCACTTGACCTCTCTGTGCTCCAGTGTCCCCACCCGCAAGCTGGGAACAGCCACTCTGAGCTGTCTCTCTGGAGTTGTGAGGTGCCCTGCTCGGCTCTGCCACAGCCCCGGGGGGGAAGGCGCTCCGGTGCCGGGTGCTGTGACACGCCACCGCCACCTGTGACAGCCCGGGAGGAGAGTGAGACCTCCCAGTCACCCCGAGAGACCCCCGGCCCGCCCTTGGAGGAGCCCTCCCGCGGGGGAGGACAGCGAGGCGAGGGAGGGAGTTTTTTAAAGAACTATTTTTAGCTGTCCTAACCTGTTGGCCTTTTTTTAGCCGGCGCGTGGACGCAGCTCCACTTCCCGCCGGATATGCAATGCTGCACTATGCATGGAGTACTCCTCTGGCTCGATGGGAAAAGTCCACATAAGCGGTTTTAGGAGCGTAACTCCACGTGCACACGGGTGCTCCGGGGGAGCGGGCTGCAGAGGCTTTTGGGGGTCCCCCCGGGGGTGCGTGCTGCCATGGACACATGTGTCCAAGCAGATGTGAAGCTGTGTGGGAGGAACGTGGGTGTAAGCACAGGGTGTGTGTGCGCCGGGCTGTGTGATGACTTACAGCACATCTTTGCACTGTAGAGGTTTAGTTAGCTTTGCCTTGAATGAAATAAAGTTTACGTTTACTAGAGAACTTCGCCGTGGTTTGGGGTTGCTGTGGGAGTCTGTTTAGGTCTGGGAGAGGACTGAGTAAAAACGACCCCGTCAGGAAGCAGGATGAAAAACAAATGTGTGAAAAAACAGATCTTTTCCTTTAATGGGAATAGGGCGCCACTCTAGAGCACAAACATCATTTCTCTCTGTACAACAGGAGTGAGCTGACAGCAGCTTGGCCCCCCAGGAGCCATCCTGCCACAGCGGGGTCAGCACAGGGTAATAAATTAATCTTTCTCCGGAAGGGAGCTTGAGCCAGTGAGATTCCTTCACAGGATCAGTGGCCGTCACTCCAAGTCACCCTTTGCCTCCTTGGCTGGACTCTGGCACCCTGAATCACAGCTGCCAGCGAGGCTTTGGGAGCCTCTGCTCACCTTCCATGCCTGGAGATCCATGTCCCTGTTGCTGCCAGAGCAAGGGCAGAGGGCTGGGAAGGGAGGCTCGGGGCAAGCAGGGACCTGTTCCGGCAGGTCTCAGAGCTCCGACTGCGGGGACAGAGAGGCACAGAAGGGATTGAAAGCTTCGAAAGGGCACCCAAAAGCAAGAGGGAAGCAGCTGTGTCCCTAAGGAGCACTCGGGCACTGACCCTGCGCACGGCGTAGATCCAGTCCAGGTAGGCGCGGACACTGGTGTAGACGCCAGGCGTGCTGGGGGTCCCGCAGCCCTGGCCCCAGCTGACGATGCCCACGACCTGCCAGTGCCCGCCCGAGTACAGGAGGGGCCCACCGCTGTCCCCCTGCGAAGGACAGACCCCCAGGATGGCCCCGCAGAGTGACAGTGCTGCCAGCAGCAGTCCCCAAAACAGCTCCTCCCTCAGGGATGGGTACGGACCCACCCAGCCCTCCGTCCGGCCCAGGCCCGCACCTGGCAGGTGTCCACGCCGCCCTGGGGCAGGCCGGCACACAGCATCCTGTCGGTGACATCGCCGTGGTAGGCGGCCAGGTTGCAGCTCCGCTCGTCGATGAGCTCCACCTCGGCCTGCTGCAGGCGCTCCGACAGCTTCCCTGGGTGACACACGGCCTCTCAGAGGGACCCGGGCCGAGCAAGGAGCCCTCTAACCCCCTGTGCCGTGCTGGGGGGCTCTGCCTTGTCCCTGTCACCCCCTGTCGTGCTGTGCCACTCACCGTGCTCCTCCGTGTAGCCCCAGCCGATCACCCACAGGGGTGTGCCCGGCACCAGCTCCTCATCAAAATAGGGCAGGCAGATGGGCTTGGTGCTGTCTGGAGAGGAGATCTGAGCGGGGGCTCACAGGGGAGGGGCCCAGACCGGCTGGGGACAGCCCCCAGCTGGGCACCCACTCCCTGCTCCAGCCCTCGGTGCCCACGGAATGCTGCCAGGCCGGGAATCCCCATCCCAGCCCCGTGCTCGGTGCCGTCGGGGGACACCTGTGACTCCTGCCCGCAGCAGGCTCACCTGAGTCACGCACAGGGGAGCGCAGCTTCACCAGGGCGATGTCGTTGTCCTTGGGGGACGCAGGTGTCACCTCCGCCAGGAACACCTTCTCCACGGCGATGGTGGCAGCGCCCGACAGGAGGTCGGAGCCGGCCTTCACACGCCAGCTCTGGATGATGGGGTTGTTCCTGTGCGCAGACAGCGCTGTCACCGCGTGTCCCCCCCCGCGGGGACCGGCACAGAGCCCTGTGCAGAGTGTTAATTACGGGGCAATTAAGCAGCACGCAGGGGGGGGTCCCCACTCACTTGAAGCAGTGCGCGGCCGTCAGCACCCAGCCGGGCGCGATGATGCTGCCCCCGCAGATGTGCTCCTTCCTGTACTGCAGGCTCACCTGCCAGGGCCACGCCTCGATGGCGGCCGGGCTGCCCCCCAGCACCCGCGGGGTCCTCACGCTCTGCCCGCAGTCTGTGAGGGGACACCTTGGCTGGGACAGGGACAGAGCAAACGGAGGCTCCCAGGGGCAGCAGCGTGGCCAGAGTGCCCCATCCCCTCTGTCCCCCACTGTCACCCCACTGCCTCGCTTGTCTGCTCCCCAGGCTTCCTGGAAGGGGTCCAGCCATCCCCTGCCTGCTCCAGCCCCCCGAGATAATTACTTTAATCAGCGTAATTCGCCTGATTGGGTTCACTTCGGTAAAAGCAAACCCATGGTGGCAGCTGGGTAAGCCTCCCTGAGGTGTTTCATTTCTGGGAGGTTTGTGCCGGCTTAACGAGGCTGGCGGTAATTAAATCCGCCTTTCCTCGTGCACACACTGCGGAATGGGCCTGGGATGGAGCCACACTCCCACCGGGCCGTGCCAGCAGCCAGGACCTGGAGCAGGAAGAGGCCCCAGTGCCCAGAAGGTCCTGCCACCACCACGGTACTTACTGGAACAGAAGAGTGACACAACCAACCCCGAGAGGCATTTCCTGCAAGAGGGAGGAAAAAACTGGATTTGCCTCCCCTGCCAGGCACCACAGGCTCCTCCTGCTCGGGCTCCACGCAGTCCCCACTCACCTGCCTGGCTCCAGCACCTGGAGGCTCCCGTTGCTCAGCACGACCTCACGAGGAGGCAGCGGCTGCCCCGCGCTCACCTCCACGCCCTGGAAAGTTGGGGTGCTGGAAGACACGGGGGACAGGGCTTCAGGGGTGGGGGAGGACAGGCACCGGTGCCTCAGCACCTCGGGAGCCTGGATCCCATGGGAAAAGGGACAGGGATGCCATAGTGGGGATGTCACAGACACTGAGCCCAGGAACAGGGCCAGGAGCAACTGAAGGAGGGGAGAGCGTTCCCTGCCGTGCAGAGGAGTGAGCAGGAGGCTCTGGGAGAACTCGGGGGGTCCTTGCTGTTGTGACATTTGAGACCTGTGTTCAAAGCCTCAATCACTGACATTTTGGGCCTGGAAAATGCCAGATTTGACTCAGCCTGAGCTCCTACAGTGGCTCAAACACCAGAACCCATCATAGAAAGGTAAGTGCCGGGCCCTGAGCCTCCCTCCCCAGGTGAGTTGTGTTGGCAGGGAGATCCTGAGCTGCTCTGGGGAGGGCAAGGCTGCGGGTAGGGGGGATGGAGGCAGAGCAGGAGCAGGGCAGGGTGCCTGTGGGCTGTGGCAGAGCAGGGCACAGCACTCTGCTCCCATGCGAGGCTGCCGGGGCTCCGAGCCAGCTCCTGGGGAATCACGGAGCGCTCTGCGTGCTGGGGATGGACTGAAACCAGTAGTGCAGAGCTCTGAGTGCTTCACAGACAAGCAGAGCCCTTCTCCAGAGGAGCTTTTAAGGCAGAGGGAAGGGGGAGCAGCCGGGTACCTGCTGTAGCCCATCTGCTCACAGGCAGCTCTGGCCAGCTCCGGGGTGAAGTGGTCGTGGCACACACAGGACCAGGCTCCCGTGTGGCTGTGGAGCACCTGCAGGATGGATCTGTCTTTGGAAACACGGGCTGGAGGCACACACACAGTCAGCTTTGGCCGCAGCAGCCCAGCCCCCGGAGCTCTGGAGGGGTGTCCTGCACTCACCCCCGGCTGGTGGCCCCTCGGGGACCCACTGGGGACAGTTGGCCTCATCCTCGCCCTGCAGACAGTCCAGCTGCCCGTCACACACCCGCTTCAGTGGCACCAGCTTCAGGGGCTGCTTGCAGAACAGGTAGTGGTTGTCCAGGTAAATCTTCACTGGAGGGAGAGGGGGGCTCAGTGCAGAGCTCCAGCTCCTGGGCAGGCTCGGGGCTGGCACGGGGGATCAGCAGGGGGCTGGGAATGTGTTTGCTGAGCCGTGGCCATGGGAAAGGAGGGGGACAGAGATCAGGAGCTGTACCCAGGAACCCGATGGCGACCAGGCAGGCGAGGGTGAGCACCACGGCCAGGACGAGGATCCCCACCCGCTTGAAGGACTCCGGTGCCCTGGAGGATTTGGGTCTCGTGGAGGGACCTGCAACACAGAGGAGGGTGACCCTGCGTGGCCGGGCTCAGCCTGGCACCATCACCTCTCCCAGCTCCCACCGGTGTTACCTCTGCCGTTGAGCCGCTCCGAGGCCGAGTCCTGCAAACCAGAGGGGAAAACCAGTTACAGGCTGAAACTGCAGGCAAAAAGCAGCTACAAGGTGGGAGGGCCATTGTAGTGAAGGTAGCTGGCCCCGTGGTGAGCTCACAGCCCAGGGAGGGCAGCAGGGATGAGCAGGGAAACTGCCCCGGCCTTCACCTGAGCTGGCCTTAGAGCTGCTGGGAATGGGGGTGGCAGGTCCTGCCGTGACAACGCCCGGCTCTGCGGTCACCCAGGGTCACCTGCTGCCTTCTTCCCACAGACACCACCTGTGCAATTCCAGTAACTGGCTCTGAATGGGGCAGTTGCTGTCATTAACGCGCCAGAGGCTTAAAAAGTCACAGATGTTGCGAAAGAGGCGCCTTCCGATGTGCAGAGAAACCCTGACTCAAAATACACACGCCTGCGGGGCTGCGGCTCACGGACACGTCACGGCGAGGGGCTGTGTCTGCAGCAGGGTCACAGCCGGGCTGGCACAGCCCTGGTGCTCCCCACGGGGCTGCAGGAGGAACCAGCCCGAGCCAGGGGAGCCAGCACTCCCAGGGCGGGGAGGAGGGAGGGCTGTGCCGCTGCTAAGACACGGGATAAACACAGCCAGGGCTGGAGCGGGGATGACTCAGGCATCGATCCGCTTGAGCTCCTCAAAATTATCCTGCTGTAACAGCTCCTTGTGGGAGAAACCCCCAGGTGCTGTGAGCCCGTGCTCGGTGCTGGGCTGAAGCCCCTTTGGGAGGGTTCAGGTGGGCGCTGCAGGTGTCTGACCCGTGTTTTCCAGGTGTGGTTGTGCCGTGCCACACAGCAGCCGCTTCTAAAGGTGTTCCTGCTCCACTGAGCCTGGTCCCTTCCGTGCCCTGCCAGCCCCAGCGAGCTCTTCTCTTCTGCTGCTGCTTCTGGACTCTGCCACCACAGGTGAGAGAAGGTTTTGGCATGAACAGAGGTAAGGATGGTTAAACCCGCTGTGACAAACCCACAGATCCAGCTGCACAGTCCAGGAGGGTTTGGGCTTTGGAAGCCTTTGCTCCAAGTGCTGAACTGCAAGAGCAGCACGGGTCTGGACATGATGGTGTTTGTCACATCCAGTGGGAGCAGAGGTCCCTGTGCCACCCCAGGGCTCAGAGGCCGGGGCCTGGCAGAGGGCAGTGTGGGGGCACTGGGGATGTGGCACAGCTGCAGGGGGCTGTGTGCCAAGGTCAGAGGAGAGGTGAGCCCTCTCTGTCCGGGTCACAGTGCCAGGGCGTGTTTAGCCATGCACACAGTGCTCTTCCTGCAGGGCTTTACAGCAAGTGCCAAGCCTTTATCCCTGCGTTAGCTCACAAAGGCAGGTTGGCCTCGTGAGCCAGGAAGTGTTGCCTCCCTGTCGTGTCCCTGCAGCACGGCTGGGGCTGCCGGTTTTGGGAACAAGAAGTGACCTGTGCAGGGGAGGACTGGATCCTGCCTGGTGCCGTGTGGCTGTGTCCCAGCATGTTGGTGTCTGGCTCTTGGAGGAAATGCCAGCAGCCTTTCCCCCAAAGCCAGGCTCAGCTGGCACCCGTGCCAAGTGCTGGCAGCTTGTGCCAAATTCCCCAGCCCTGGACGGGCTCTGCTCAGCTCCTGGGGTGCAGAGCCTGTTTCCTGGTGGCAGGGAGCTGCTGGGAGCAGGAGGGCAGGATGGCGAGGGGAACCTGTGTCCTGCATCTCCCACTCGGGCTGCCCTTCCTGAGCCTCTTCCCTGCGGAGAAGGGATGAACCCCTGGAGGCCTGGGAGTTTTGTAATGCTGCACCAACATCTGCCAGCCCAGGCAGCCCAGGGCACGTGGGGCTGGTCCTTCCTCATGCTGACCTCCTGTGTCACCGTGGGCCTGGGCAGGCACCACCTGGATAATGGGATCCTAACGGTTCCCTGCGGGAACGGTCCCAGGTCGTGATGGATCCTCCAGGCCCCACTGCAGCAGCACGGCGTCCCCTCTGTCCCCACAGTGCCCATATTGTCCCCATCATGTCATCCTCTGCTGGGCTCCTTTCCGAGACACCGGGTCTGGTGTGGGTGCAGATGAGATGAGTGATGATTGGGCTTTTGGGTTTTGGTGGTTTTTTCTGCAATTTCTTCAGTCCATGAGCTTCTTCTGTTTCAAAGGGGTTCTGAGCTTGGAGCTGCCTCTCTCAAACCCACACTAGGAGCTAGAGCTGCACTGGTTAAATCCAAGGCGAGGGCCGTGCCCGCTCCTGCGTGGAGTTGGAGGCCCAGGAGTTCCTGCAGAACTCAATGCTACCGTAACTAATTGAGCTCCCTTGCTGTGTTCTCCCGGGAGCGCTCCAAGTCACCAGGGCCATTCCAGGCTCCCTCTGTGTGAGTGCCAGCCCAAGAGCCATGGAGTTCTGGCGTGGAGTTCTGATGAGCCTCTTCACCCCTTTTCCACAGGGAATCCATGCTGGGGGGCTGCAGGCTGTGCTGAGCTGGGCTTTGTCCCTCCCTGAGGAGCAGGTGGGACATTCCTCCACCAAACCAAGCTCACAGGGTGATCAGATCCTGAGGGTGGCTCCTTGGCTGCGGGGATTTAACCCGTGGGTGTGTGTAGGCACTGCAGGGAGTGAGCTCCCCATCCTGGAGGGGCTGATGTCCCAGGGTGCTGCTGCTGGAGGGTTTCGCAGTGCCCGGTGAGCTTGGTCATACGTATCTGCCCTCCTGGGGATGTGTCTCCCTCCCAGGGAGGGACCACATGCCAGCCTGGGGTTTGGTGGCCAGCCTGGGGTTTGGTGGCCATGGCTTTTCCTGCAGGTGTGTCCCCTGTGCTGAGCAGAGGTGCCAGCAGTGCCGCGGTGGAAGCTCTGCTGGGGGCTGGGAGGGCCTGGCTCTCACCCAGGCGGTGCCCAGGAGAGGGACAAGACCCTTCAGAAGGTCCTGTTCCCCTTGACATGGGGGGCACTGCCTTGCTCATCTGCTCCCCGGGCCAGGAGAAGGAAAGGCAGCCCCAGAAACTTGGGAGCCAGAGTTCATGGGCGTACCCAAGCACCGTACCCAGGCACGGAGGGGTGTGAGGAACAGGGGGAAAACCTTTCCTTGGCTGCTGCCGGGGCCGGCGAGCAGCAGCAGCTCCTTGGGCCTGGGCTGCCCCATCCCCTCAGAACCTCTGCTGGCTGTGAGTGCAGCCGGGCACGGGGAGCGCGGGGGGCTGGTGCCCATCCCGGGGCCGCGGGCAGCGCTGCCACAGACTCACCATGTCCGTCCAGCTCCGGCGCGGTCCCTCCGCCTGCGGAAACCCGGCAAACGTCCCCAGTGCGGGACCCGACGGGGCTGCGGCTGCCCCGGTGCCCTGCAGGCGGCCGGCGATGCTCCCGCACCCCTGTGCCTGCGCTCGGTGCCCACGCCGTGCTCGCACTGGGGCAGGACCGCCCCGGCCCTCCTTAAAACCCACAGGGGGAGTTGTGAAACAGGAACGGTGGTTTGTACAGTAACACAACACCTGTCTATCAGCGGCACCACCACCTGCGGTAATCTCCCCAGCATCTGCCACGGGGGCTGACTCACCTGCCGGGCTGCTGTCACCAAATAGCTTATCAGAAGTGAACGGACTGATTTTTCCTGCTCCTCCTGATGATAAGAGGATCCACAGCCATCCCGCTCTTTGTCCGGCTCTTCCGCGTTGCGCCGCGTTGTTGTCAAACCGAGGTTTGAGTAGGTGGAGGAGGGAAGGAGGAGAGTTTGTGCTCTCGGGTCACTCGGTCTGTGTGTCCCCGCCAGCCCCAGGTCACGGCCGGCACTGCTGGGGGAAGGTAAAGAGAAGGCAAGTGTGTGCCCAGGGAAGGTCACCCCGGGCTGCAATGGGAGGGTCACCGTGGGGTGACCTCGGGGACGGCTGAGGATCATGGATCTGTCGTTATCCAGGAAGAATCAATCCCTCTGGGATGGAGCAGTTTGCTGTAGCCTGGCAGGCTGGGAGGGAGGTTGGGATGTGCAGGAGGCAGTGCCCCAGCGGGGTGAGGGTGGCCCAGGGAGCGGGCTGGGGTCGGGGAGGCTGCTGGCTCCCTCTGCACACTCATGCTGGAGCTGCTGGGTGTGCAGGATGTGCCGAGCAGCTAATTAGCCCCTTCTGCTGTGGAAATCCAGCTTTCTCAACGGTCCTGCTGCTGCTGCCAGGTGTGTGGCTGTGCCAGCGGGACACTGCAGAGCACCCACGACCTGCAACTCCTCGGGGAGCTGTGCCATCGTTGTGCCAGCTCACCCCTGCCAGCAGGGATCCTGCCCGGAATCCTGGCCAGGGATCCACCTGTGCCTCTGCAGGTAAGGGGCACCCTCCCCACACCCACACTGAGGATCCAGCACCCCTGGGAGCTGTGGGGAGCTCGTCCTCAGCCCTCGTGGTCCGTGCAATGCCCAGAGAATGTGGGACGTGGGGTCCAGCCAGAGGCTGCCTGTGCTACTGTGGCAGATTCCAGCCTGAAAATGTTTTACGGGCTGCAGCAGTGGGAGCTGGGCAGAGCTTGGGTCCCTGGAGCACCTGGCAGGTCCTGGCCGTGGAAAGGAGAGCAGCCCAGGAGGCAGGAGCAACTCTTCCTCTGAAGATCCGAGGCCCTGAGGAAGCAGCTCAGGCTCGCAGCTCTTGTGTCACAGCCCCGTGCACCTCCGGGGCTTTGCTTCCTGGAGTGCGGCTGTGTTTGCAGCCAGTTGCCCTTCCCTGCTCCCAGAGCCTGGCATGACACAGGTCTCCGGGCATCCGGCCCCACTGGGGTCGGGCAGAGGTCAGGCTGGGCTGCCCCCGGGCTCTGAGTGACCACCAGCCCCCCTGAGCCACACAGGCACAGCTCCATCCCTGCCCTCTGCACTGCCCAGGAGCGGTCCCAGCCAGGGGGGGCTGCAGTTCCCGCTGTCCCCTCAGAGTCCTGCTGGCTCTGCAGGCCCCAGGAACACCCGTGCCCTTGGCACCGAGGTGCTGACCCCGGGCAGGGCTGCTCAGGGCTTGGCTCCTGCCCTGGCACCCACTGCCACTGCCGGGGGGCACAGTGGGGTCGGGGCTGTGCCTGGCAAAGCAGCACAGAGCAGGCAGGGATTTTGCCCCTGGATGCCCCATTTCCAACAGGGTTTTACCTGTTTGTCACTTTTCCCTGCAGCCACAGGAGGTGGTTTTCCCTCTTTCTACAAACAGGTGTTGGTTCCCAAGAGATGCTCTGGTTTGGGACTTGGAGAAGGTGATCAAATAATAAGTGCATCATGCTGGGACATGTCTGACTGGTGAAGGTCACCCCTGTCCTCCCTGTCCCCTGGGGTCCGTCCAGCCTGAGGCCCCAAGCCCAGGTTCTGCGTGGGCCTCTGCCACCTTCTGGCTGCTGGTCTTTGCTGGGAAGTGGCAATTGGAGGACCCCGGGGCGCCTTGGCAGAGCTGGACACACCTGTGTCCAGAGTGTCCCTGCCCCTTGGGCTCCCAGCACTCCCAGTTCAGCCTCTCCCGGCAGTGGGAGGGCAGAGCTGCCCCCACGGGTGGGCTGGCACGGCCATGTGCCATGTCTGCTGCAGCTCCTCTGCTTTCTCCCTGCAAACCAGTCGGACCAGTGGGCCAGGACTGGTGCCCAGCCTCGCTGCAGTGAGGCAGCCGTGTCACCAGGAGCCCAGGGGACAGGCAGGACGTGCCAGGCTCCAGCACAGACAGGGCTCTGCAGCAGCAGCAGCCTCCAGCCCGGGATAACCGAGAGCAGCTCCCGTGGCACAGCACCGGGACATGGACCCCCGGACAGGTGAGTGGGTGGCCTTTTCCCCCCCATATTGGGGCACAGGTGGGATGTTCACGGCATGGGCAGTGCTTTGGTGACCTTCCTCCCCTCTGCTGGTGAGCTGGGGCTGGTGGGCCTCAGAGCCATCCCCCGGGATTTGGGGATCTCTGCTCCCCAGGGTGCCAGGGCAGGGACGCCTCCCACGCAGGGCACGGGGCAGGGCCTGGGCACGCCGCCGCCAGCCTCCCACGGGCAGTGGGCGTGGGCACGGGGCAGTTTCGGCAGCGGCTGATTCAGGGAGGCTGTTGCACCACGTTCCTCCTGCCCCGCAGCTCCCGCCGTGAGTCACGGCCGCCGCAGCTCCCCGGCCTCGCCCACGCCGGGGGTCCCGGGGCTGCGGCTCGCCCCTGCCCCAGCAGAAACACTGGCCACCCACGGGTCCTGCCGGGAGGGCCGGGAGGAAGGGAGAGGAAGGGGCAGGGCAGGTGCTGCTCCTCTGCCGCCGGCCCCGGGAGCTGCGGCCGATGCTCCGCGGCCCCGGCTGTCCGTGCAGCCCATCAGGTGGAGCGAGTGCTGCGGCTCGCAGGATGCCCCGGGCCCTCGCTCGCCGTGTAAGCGCTGTGACCACAGGGGGGGAAATGTTCTCACTCCGCTGGCATCTGCCGAAATTTAGCCGCTCTTAGGTCATCCGTTTCCGCCGTCTCCCGGCTCCCGGTGCCGCAGTGAGCCCCATCCCTGTGCCCTCGGCCGGCCGTGCTGCCCAAACCCCCCGTGCCCTCCTGGCACGGCCCCGCAGGGCTGCCAGCGCAGGAATCGCTGCTCGGGGGCTGTGCTGGTGTCCCCACAAGCCCGGGAGCGTTGGTTGGTGCCGGGTTTGGCCCGACCCTGCGGCACGGAGGGGAGGGATGGGGCGGTGCAGAGGCCCCGCACAGCCCCGCCCGTGTCCCCGTCCCAGCCGGGCGCTGGCGGCAGCAGCTGCTCGTCCTGACAAAAAGCATCCTCTAGAGGGAACTGCCAGCCCAGAAATGGCTCCAGTGCCACCGGGAGAGGAGCATCACCCCACGAGGGCGTGAGCGGGACCGGGAGCGGAGACCACGGGCAGGGCAGCCAACTCCCTTCCCAGCGACCGTCCCACCTGCCAGCTCACCTGGGGACAGCGGCGGTGCCCGTCGTGCGGCTTTGGGGGCAGCAAAATTCTCTGTGCCACAGTCCTGGCAGCCCTGCCGGGTGCGGTGCCTCCCCGCCGGGGGGACAGCACCTGCAGGAGAGTTGTGCCCTCGCTCCGAGGTGTCCTGTCCCCTGCTGGGGACCACCGGGATCCCCAAGCTCCCAGAGGTGTCACTGCAGAGCCCCTCCTCCCTCTGCCTTCCAGGACAGGAGCCCGTCAAGGTGATCGGGGTTGTCTTGGGCATCGGGCTGGCCCTGCTGCTCCTGGCGAGTTTTGGCTACACCTTCATCCGCTGGTACCGGAGGGGCCACGCTCGGCGCCGTGAGTACGGGCAGGACAGGGGACAGGACAGGGGACAGTGGGACAGGACAGGGGACAGGACAGGGGACAAGACGGGGGGGACTCAGAGCACGGGGCTGCAGGGTTTGGGGTGTGGGGAACACAGGAGCTGGGGAAACCCTGGTGCAGGGGGCTCTGGGCCAAGCTGGGGGACACTCTGAGGTGAGAAGGGGGATGCACAGCGATGTCCTGGTGCTGTCCTGCCTGTCCCCACCCTGCCACGCAGGCTCACGGCAAAGCAAAGGTGGGTTCATGGCAACACATAGCTCTGACACCTCTCCCTCCTGTTCCTCCTGCCTCCCCAGGGCCTGACTTTGTCTTCAGCCTCTACCACTCGCGGTGAGTGATGCCCTGAGGGGACCTGGGGCACCTTTTGTGCAGTGCCAAGGTGTCACATCCCCCCTCCCCAGCCCCAAATCCACCCCGTTCTGCTGTTGGCAGGGGCTGGAGGGGGACGGACAGCTTGGTGACCTCTCTGCTTTCCCTGCAGCGGGCTGGGGTCGGTGGCACTGGAGCTGGTGCCACCATTCAGCATCAGTGGCTCACTGGGCACCTCGGGCTACGAGCCCTTCCACAGCCAGGGGCCTTGAGAAGGGAGAGCAGCCGGTGAGAGCTGGGCAGGTGGGCAGGTAGGACACCCCTTTGTCCCCCCTTGTCCCCCAAAGCCTCCGTGCTGCCTTGCAGCCCCTGGGAATCCCAGATTTCCTCAGGGCAGCCTCAAGGTTTTTCCAGCAAAAGCCCTGCCTGTGGCTGTGGGGCTTTCCCCGAGCTCTGGTTTTGGTTTCTCCCCACACAGGCTTTGGTTTGCATTTCCTTCCTGCAGTCCCTGGGATGGGATGTGTGGCCAGGGACAAGGGATGGGGCTGGAGCCCGGGAGCTCTTCCTCTCCCTGCCCCACACTCACAGCCCAGCACCAACAGAAAAAGCAACCAAAACTGGCCAGGGGGAATTCCTCCGTTTTCACTTCTGCAAGAAACAGCCCCTGAATCCGCTGGACTTCAACTGAAACGGCAACAGAGCAGTTTCTGTTGCTAAAAAAACTTCACAGAATCGTTGGGGTTGGAAGGGACCTCTGGAGACCATCTGCTCCAACCCCCCCCGCCCAAGGTCACCTGGAGCAGGTGACACAGGAAAGCACCCAGGTGGGTTTGGAATGTCTCCAGAGAGGGAAACTCCACAAACTCCCTGGGCATCTCCTCCATCTGCCGTTCTCCCACTGGCCCTCTGCAGCCAGGAGGTGTCTGGGCCAGCAGTGGTGCAGCCTCCCCTTGCTTGGGATGGAGGAAGAGGATGCAGCCTTATCCCAGGATTCCTCAGCACTGATCCTGGAGAGAACAGCCGCATTCCCCCTGGCTCAGAGACCCCCCAGCCCCCTGCACACCCAGAGACCTGGCAGCAGGCTGTTTCTTAGGGGACCAGCTGAGGAGCAGGGCCAGGAGCCCCACAGCTGGGTGACTGGATTTGTGCAGCTGCAGAAAACGCCGTGAGGAAACAGGGAATCTGTCTCAGACCTCCTCCTCCATCCAAAATCTGCCCCGACATGGAAGCTGGTTCTCCACACTGCCAGTGCAAGGAAACACCTCAGAAAGCCCCTGTGGAGTTCCTCCTGGGTTTTTGTGCCAGTTGCCCTCGGTGTCAGCAGAACAAGTGGCTGTGGAAGTGCCTGGAGCACGGGAGCAGCCATGGGGAGACTCTGTGGCCGTGGGGAGGGGCCTTGCTCGGCCAGCGGAGGCTGGCGAGGCACAGGGGCGGCCTTGGGACCATTTCTTTGCAAGTTTCTCTCAGAAGGAAAACAAAGAAAAACTCACGAGAGCCCCGTGGTTGTGTGTAGGGAAAACCAGTGAGGACAGAGTGGGATTTCCAGAGAGTCGGAGGGGCTATCTGTGCTCTTGGCCATCAGAGCTAAACCCTGCGGTCTGCGGCTTTCTCCTGGCTGAAAGGAGATGTCTGACTGCTCGTAGGGAGGGGGAAATGCCACCTGCTGGGGGCTGGGAGCCCTCCGTGGTGAGCAGGATCCAGCAGAGCCCTGCACGATGCAGGAACCGGCCGTGGGGCCTGACGTCAGTGGCGTTTAAAAGAAAAAAGAAAACAAAAAAAAAGTCACGCTTTTGATGACTCCGTTCTCCAGAGGAAGCTGAAAAAAATAAAAAAGAAAGCAGAAAGCTCTAACCCACAGTGGAGGGGCAGGAGGAGGCTCCCAGTGCCCTCCACATCCCTGTGGGATGCCGGGATGGATCTCACATGTCAGCAGTGCCACGTGAGATGCCAGAGAAGGAAATACAGTGCGGCTCAGCCCCCTGCTCCTGCCTGCGCTGGAAAATCTGAAAATAAAACCAAAAGCCCTTCACCTGAAAACCACATTCCCCGAGGAGGGTTTCTGCCGGCAGTTGTACTTCCCACCGTGAAGGTTCCTGGAAGTGGAGTGACTTTTGGAAAAACTTCCCTGTGGCCTGGATGGTGACCCAGGGTGAGCTGTTGGGTCTCATCCTGTTTCCATTCTGACGACAGCTGCTCACAGCATCACAGAATCTGTTCGTTTGGAAAAGACCCGTGAGCTCATCGAGCCCAGCCTATGACTGAACGCCACGTTGCTGAGCAGAGCCCTGATTGTTGTCCTTCCTCCACCCCTGGGTTTGACTTGTTCTGCTCCTGCCCTTCCTAGGTGATGTCCCGTGGGATGTGCATCCCTCTGGAATCACCGGGAGCAGCCCAGCTCCTTTTCCCCGCTGCTCCTCTGGTGATTGCTCCCACAAATTCCCCAGGCACAACCCCCCAGGAGCTCAGGTGCGTGAGAAGCTCCTGGGGAGCTGCCTTGGTTCCCCTTTTTCCCAGCTGTGATGTGGAAGTGCTCTTCCCCACATGAGGCAAAGGCACATTGCCTCTTGCTGATGGGGAGCGTCCAAATCTGGAAACAGAAAGCTCAGCTTGGCCTTAGGAGAGGCTGAACAGACAAACAGACTAAATAAATAACACCACATCCTTTCTGTATTTACAAATGAAACGCAATAAATAACGTCTGTATCCAACAGGGGCAGAACACAGACCATAGTGTGGGTAGGACTGCCCTGGCTCACGCTGGGCTCATAGGTGCATCCCACACCCTGTCCTGGGGCTGTGCCAGGGGGCTGGGTGCTGAAGGGTCTCTGTAGGGTCAGGAAAGTCTCTCTGTCCATCCGTGTGAGGGCAGGCAGGGCAGGAGCCCCGTGCTGCCAGCAGCAGGGTGCTGATGTCAGGCTGACGTCTGTTCTCGGCTTGAGTGTTGTGAAAGGCTGGGATGGCAGCAGCAGTGTGGACATCAGCAGGAGGAGCCCAGCTGGCCCGGGAAAGGGGGAAGTGGAAGCACAGACTGGCCCAGGCCCCGAGGGTGGCCCTGCACCCTGTGCTGGGCTGCTGAGGAGGGCAGACAAGGCAGAGGAGCCCTGGTGTGATTCCTTGGTGGCCCGAGGAGGTCGGGATGAGCCGCTCCAGGACAGCCCATCCCTGTGTCCCATCAGCTGGACTGCCTGCAGGGATGCACTGGGGGCTGCCCACAGCACGACTGGGCCCAAACAGCCCCACCGGTGGCTGAGCTGGTGCTCCTGGGCCACGGCTGCTCCTGGCACCGTGAACATTCAGGGGTCGGGGGTAGCTTATCCAGTGGCAGACGAGGTAGTTGGGTCAGAGGGCAGGGCTGGTGGCCCCAGGGGACAGGTCACAGGCGGCTGTCCTTGCTGTCCCTGCTGAGCTGGCTCAGGGGATTGATGGGGGGCGTGATCCAGTTGGAGCTGAGGCTGGAGATGAGCGGCAGGGTCCCCAGGAAGGCAGTGTTGTTGAAGATGTTCAGGTCGAAGGGAGTTTTCAGATCAGGGCTGGCTTTGGAGGCCAGTGGAGCACCTGGAACTGCCCAGCTCTGCAGAGTGGGGGCTTGGGGCCCCACCTGGCTGGAGAAGTCCCAGGCAGGGGCTCCCCGTGGAGCAAGGTCCCGTGTGAGGGGATGCCCAGGAGAAGACTGCTTCAAATACCCTTTGGACACAGGCAGCTCGGAGTGCTCCATGTCCAGCACGGTGTCGGTGCCGCCCCCACCCTGCACGGCCCCTGCACAGCCTGGGGAGGGCACTCCCTTGTCCGGGGCCTGCTCTGGCCCCACGGTGCCCTTAGACTGCTGCAGGTACCCCCGGAACTGCACATCGTCCTGGCTGGGGGCTGGGGAGAGCCCGGGCTGGCCTGGGGCGGCATTCCCACTGCCAGAGGGGCAGCCAGGAGCAGGGCAGGGGCTCCCCAGGCCCACCCCACTGTCCTCAGCCATGGGCAGCTGCTGCCTGTAGCCCTGGGGCTCGGGGCCCGCGGAGCAGCTCGAGGAGGAGGAGGAGGAGGAGGAGGGGATGTGCAGGCAGATGCCGCTGTCGGTGCTGGTGCCGCTGCTGTCCCTGCTCCCCGCGGGCCCCAGCAGGCACAGCTGGTCCTTGGGCCACGCTGGGAGCTTCCAGCCCTGCTCCGGGGGTGGCTGGGCTGTGCTGCTGCTGCCCTTGGGGCTGCTCTCCGGCTCCTTCTGGCACAGGAAGAGCTGCTGCGTGGGGTCTGCGTCCAGGCTGCCCGAGGACGGGGGCTCATGCTCTGTCCGGAGTGAGCTCTGCTTCATGAAGGACTTCTGGGAGGGAGAGGAAGAGGGGAGTGAGCTGTGCTTCATCCCTGCTTGGTGCCTGTCCCTCCCAGTGCTCCCCAGTCCTGCACCCAAAGGGTGGCATGGCACTGTCCCTGCCTTACCAGGACCGACGGCGTCCTCACAGGTCTCCTTATGTAGGTGCAGGCCAGCAGAGCCCCCAGGAGGCCCAGCAGCAGCAGGGTGATGAGGGAGGAGCTGAGGACGGCCGGGAGAAGCTCTGCGCTCGCTGCAGGAGAGGACGTGACCAGGTGAGGGGGGCCAGGGGGATTCCTCAGTGCACGCAGCACTCAGAGGCTGCCCTGGCATGGACCCCCACACTCCCAGGGCCAGGAGGCTGGGGGGGGGTCTGCATATCCCGTGGTTCCCCCTCCCTGTGTCCCACTTACTGTCCCTGTGGCCGGTGGTGACACACTGCTCGTCGGTGCGCCAGGAGGGGACGGGCCTGTTGGCCAGGCTGGGCTCCACGCTCAGGCAGTACTCCGTGACCCAGAACAGCTCCCTGATGGTGAACTCCGGGCTCTTCTCCACCACTGTGAGCTGCAAAACAACACAGGCTGGCACCTGAGAGCCCCCAGCTCCTGCTTCCCTCCCTCCTCCTCCCCCCTGGGGTAAGTCCCCAGGGTGTGTTGCGATAATGATGGCAGCAGCTAGATCCAAAATCCCCACAAGAGCTGGGAAACTCTGCCATGAAACACACAGAGAAACCTCTCCGTGCTGCTGTGGCCATGAGAAAAGTCAGCGTTTACTCCTACAGCAGACCGCGCCTTAACAATCTGGTTTTCCACTTGAGCAGAAGGGGACAACACGGGAACAGCAACTCCTCTCACCGTGTGGTTGTCCCGTGTCCTCCTGACGTACACGTGGTAGCGGGTCATTGTCTTCTGGAGGTCTCTGTACTCCAGACTGACGTTCCCGGGGGGCAGGAGCGGCTGCAGCCGCACCTGGATGGAGTTGCCCATCACGGAGAGGCTCTGCCCCGCCAGGCGCAGGCCAGCTGGAAGCAAATCAGTCACAGCAGCAGGGTCAGGGCTGCTTCCTGTTCACAGCTCTCAGCCTCTGCAGCATCAGAGGAGCTGTGACTGTCCCACCCATCCTCGGGCTGTGCCATCCCTCTGCGCAGCCCACAGCCCGCCTGCCCTCCGGGGAGGCGTGGAGGGAAATCTCCCTGCTCTCATTCATCCCGCAGCTCTCTCCAAGCACTTTGGCACCCTGACCCACCAACTCCAGCAGAGGGTGGAGGCAGATCCCAACCCACCTTCCTGTGGGGAGAAGGCGCCAGTCCTTTTCCAGGGGGACTTTTGGTCCCCGGACACGGCCCTGACCCGCGCGTAGTAGCGCTGCTCCGGGTCCAGGGTGTAGTTGGTGAGGTCACAGGAGAGCTCCGAGGTCTTCCCGCACTCTGGGATGGCTGTCCAGGAGGTCTTTGAGCCATAGCTGTGGGGAGAAGCACCAGGGGTGAGCAGAGAGCTGGGATCAGGCCCTGGGCAGGGCAGGAGCCCTGTGTTCCCCGTGGTTGTTACTCACACTTTGTACTCCACATTGTAGCGGGCGTTGCTGGGGCAGTTGTGCCCTGGCTCCCACCTCAGCAGGTGTTGTCCCACCTCGGCAGCGAAGCGCACGCTCTGGGGGCTCTGCAGCCCCTCACCTGTGGGGCACAGGGGAGCTCAGGTGGGGCTGCACAGCCCTGCCCCACCAGCCCCAGAGGAGCCTCAGCACGGCCCCCGCAGCGTCGCCCTGGGACGGGTCAGGTAACAGCCCTGACCACCCGAAACGGGCAAGCCTCTGCCCAGATTTCTCTTTCCAGCTTCCAGGATTTGCTCAGCCCCCTGTTCTCCTTCCTCTTTCTTTGGGGAGAGCCCAGCTGAGGCTACTCGGTGCTTTCCTGCCCCAGGAAAGGAGCTGTATTTGCATCCCCCATCCCCTGCCATTCGCCACCAGCTCTCTCTGGACTCGGCTTTCCTGTTTTGCTCATCTGCTGCCTGGGTGAAACCAGACTTTTCACACCTCCTGTCTGATCTCGGTGTTGTCACCTGGCAGTAAAGCCCCGCTGACAACATCTGTCACCTCTCCCTTGCAGGTTTCCCCGGCAGCTGCTCCCTGCCGGCAAACACCGAACCCAGCACTGTGTCCCCAGTGACCGTGGCCACACCAGTGGGGACAAGCGAGGCCGGAGCCCCTCGCTGAGCCTTTGGGTTCCCAACCAGCAGCAAGAGGCAGAGCAGGGAGCCCTGGCCGTGCCCTGCCCCAAAGCAGGGGGATGATCTGGGGGCTGAGCACCAGCAAAGGTGTCCAGGCTGCGGCTCCAATCCTATCCCCCATCCCAAGGAACCCACCCGGAGCCGTGAGGAGCCAGCAGGGAGATGAGAACCGACACGAGAAACTCACCGTGGGTCAGGCAGGCAAGGAGCAGCACCAGGCACGGTGCCAGGGCGGTGGCAGAGGGGACCATGGCCGCTCAGCATCCTCCGTGGCGGCGGGGCGAGCGCGGGGCCGGGCTGTGCCCCAGCGGGAGCGGAGCGCTCGTTTTTCCCCCGGGGGCTGGCTCAGTGACGTCTGGGAGGCGTTCGAACAGCGCAGGAAAGTCACTGAGCAGCCACTTCCACTTCTCTTCGCTGTCCACCCACTCACCCCCAGCCTGGGCTGGGCTTTTCCGACAGAGCTCGAAAGGAAGAATTCTGAGGGCTTTTCTGAGCAAAGTGGGGCCGTGCTGAGAAAGGCAAGTACAAGTAGGTGATGTCTCTGCTGCTTTCTTGTGAAATGAGGTTTTACCAGCACAGCACAGGTGAGTGTTGGCACAGAGGGTGACCTGTCACAGGGGTTTTCCTGAGCACAGCAGTGTGTCCTGTCCTGCCAGCAGATAAATCCAGCCAGGTTCCAAGCAGCCCTGGAGCCCCAGGAGGGGTTGTGGCTTTCCCTCCCTTTGGGCTCAGCCTCCTGCCTCAGCCTGCAATTCCCCTTTCTCCACTTCTGAGTGAAAACCTCTGGGCTGTCCTGTGTCCTGCAAACACCCTCACACAGGCGTGACTTTGGAAATCCAGTGTGACACAGGGGCTGCCACTGTCCCCAGGGCTCCGGCAGCCCCCCAGGAACATCTGTGATCCCACGGCTGTGGGGTCTGGCCCCACGGCCATGTCCTGCCTGTCTGGTGACGCTGGGACCTGAATCACCACCCGGCAGACTGTGTGTGAGTGCTCTGCTTTGCCTCAGAGCTCGTCTGAGGGCTTTCCTGGGGCCCTCATGTGATGGAGAGTGATTTTCCTCAGAAAGAGGAATTTCCCACTGGGGAATTAGTGGAAAGGGCGCAGATATAAAGAGCAAGAGAAACCAGAAGTGCTCTGGACAGACTCAGAGAGCATCACGGTGGGCACAAACACGCAGGTTCCTCTTTAAAGAACCATCTTAAAGGCCTGAAGTGGGAGATTTCTCCTCTTTTCCCTGACTTATCCTTCCTGACGAATGCCAAGGGCTTCCCCAAACTCACAGCCTGGCCAGAGCACCAGCAGCAGATCCCCTCCCTGCCATGGGTTTGTTCCCATGCAGGGCAGACCAGCTGATGTCCTGCCACTCTGCTCTTGGCCCCTGAGTCAGAACGGGCAGCCACAGAGCTGAGGAGTCCTGAGATGAAGCACAGCCAGTCCCACACAAAGCCGCAGGATGTGTTTTGTGTCGGGTAATGACAATTAAGAGCAACGGGATGAGAAGCCAGGGAAGTGGGAGTTCTGCGGAACAGCCACTGTGGGGCTGGCCCTGTGGTGGGGCGGTTCAGAGCCTTGGGAGAAGTGGCTGGCAACTTAGAGGAAAATGAAAGAGGCTGAGGAGGAACGAGAGTTCTGCAGAGCACTTGGATAGCCAGGGGGACTGGGGCTGGAACCCGAGCTCTGCGGGGAGGGCACTGCCAGGTGCCACGGGAGAGGCTGCTGAGGGGACAGTGCGAGCTGGGGGCGATGTGGGTGACCCCGAAACGCCTTCCTGTGGACACACCACAGAGAAACCCGGCCCAGGAGCACCTGGGTCTGTGCATTTCCCTCCCTCCTGTCCCCCCAGGAAGCCTCCCCAGGGTGACAGCAGGGTCAAGCGGGCGCTGCTGCACCCGGCAGGGCAGGGATGGGGCCGGAGGGCTGGTTCTGCACAGCCCCGCCGCAGGACAGAGCGCAGCGATCCTCATCCCGATTCCCTCGTGCCTGGAGGTGGGAGCAGCTCTCCCAGGCTGGTGGAGCCGGCTCTGGCCGTGTGCTTTAAGCTCCTGTTAAATGGCTGGGAGGGCAGGAGGGTGCAGGGAGGGCTCACAGCAGCAGCAGAGGTGAGGATTTCACCCGGGAGCTGTGTGCAGGCTGACATTTACCATCAGGCCACACACCCTGTTCTCTGGAACTTGCTCTCTGGCTTTGCAGCAAGCAATACTGCAATTCCTGGAGCTGTTTTCTGAGAATCCCTTTCTGAAGTGGATGCAGCAGCTCAAGAGGGCACGGCTGGCTCAGGGCTGTCTGGGAGTGCAGCTCAGGGCTTGGCCACCCCTGGCACTCAGCAGGCACAGCCTGCAGAGGAACAAAAAGCAAACAAAGCACCCCCAAACCCACTCCTGCCTGTGAAAACTACAGAGGAGTGCACTGTGCAGTGAGGCTGGCTCAGAACCCCTCTGTGAGCTGAGAGCAGGAGGGCTCAGAGGGATCCAGCCCCAAAAGGAAGGGGCTTTGCAGCAGGGCTCCTCCAAGCCTGGATGTCCCTGCTCGTCTCCTGATGAGCACGTGTGGGTGGGGAGCTGGATGAATAAGGGACTTCCAGTATGAATAATGCCAGGAGAAACGTGTGGCACTGAGGGCCGTGGGTCTGGCTGTCAGAAAGCACAGGATGAAGTTAAGCCTTTCCCCTTCAATCTGCATATTTTCACCTGTTTCCACCTGAGTTCTTGGCTCAGCAGAGCATCCCCCAGGTGGTGCCTGCAGGGGAGGCAGGAGGCTGCTGCTGGCTCCTGGAAGAAGCATTTAGCAAAGAAGCTCCGTTAGCAAAGGAATAAAAAGGCCTCCAGAGAAACTAAGAGGAAATGGCATTTTATTTCCTTTGGAACAGGGAATTCTCGACTTCTGGGTCACACCAGGTTCCCCTGGGGCTGGGCATGGTTGTGCATCCTCTCCTCTGTGCTTAGCCGGGCAGGAGAGCTGTGGGTGAGCAAGTGGGGGGCACAGAGGGGAGGAAGGGGGGCCTGGGTGGGCAGGCAGCCTGGAGAGCAGCGGGGAACCCCGGGGTGCTGCTGTTCCCTGGGGCCAGCTCTCCCCTGCTGGCAGACTCCCCGGGCCCCTCTGGGCCGGCCGGCACGGGGCAGGTGTTTTGCAGGCTGCGCCTGGAGCAGTTGGGAAACCGGCGGCGCTGGAGCCGGGCGGCAGGTCCGACAGGTTTGCTCCTGGCGCTGGCACTGACGTACGAGCCCGCTCGCCAAACACCTCCTGCCCCGGCCCCGCCGAGCTGGCTCTGCTCGGCACCGCGCTGCTGGCATGGCCGTGCCGCAGCTCTGAGCCCAGGCCAGCCCCGATCCCGGCCCATGGACGGCAAAACATCCCCGGTAAGTGCCGGCGGCCCCGGGGCTCCACGGAGCCGCTCCCCTCGGGGTTTGGTGGAGGGACAGGTCCCTCCCTGCTGCTCTCCGGGGTGTTCCTTCACAGCAGCCGGAGGGAGAAGGAGCCGGGGGAGCTGCCTGAGGCAGCCCTGGCACACGGAGGGAGGGCAGTGGCAGCATCCCTGGTGCCTGCCCTGTGCTGGCAGAGGTGTCGGGGCTCTCAGGTACTTTGCCACGCTGGAGCTGTGAACTGAGGGGGCCAGCTGGTGCTGTCACAGGGGTCTGGTGGTACTTGGCACGTTCCTGAGCCCTCGGGCACTTTCCAGCAGCACTGCACTGGTGGGCACGGCCCCTGCTGCTCACCTCGCCTGCTCTCCAGGCAGTTTTCCCTGCACAATTTTTGGGCTGGGCTGTCTGGGACCTGCTGAGCCTTGGATGTGGGGCTTTGCTGAGCATCCTGTCATGAGGAAAACATCCATCCCGGCTGGGCACCGGGCGAGGCAGCGAGTAATTACCGTGCTGAGCAGCGCCGGCTGTGCCAGCGACATCCGGAACAAAGGTGGCGGGATGGGGCTCCAGGGGAGGCAGGGCCAGCTCTGGCACCGTCCCCTCCCTGCCCCTTGGCGTAGGGGTCCCGGCCAGGAGCGAGGGCACGGTGGGCTCATGCTGGCTCTGAGGAGATGCAGAGTGGTGCCAGCTCTGGAGGGCCCCAGAGCAGGGTGGCATCGCTGCGCCTGGGGAATGGTGGGGCAGGAACTGGGATGGCCACACTGCAGAGACAATTGCTCAATACTGGACAGCCTCACTGGGTCACCTTGGCGTTGTCACCTGGGTTAAATGGGCCATCAGGGGTGCTGGGAGCCACCCCTGGCTCTGCAATGGCAGCAGCATCTCTGAGTCTGTCCAGGCCTCTGTTTGTCCCTCTGTGCAGTGAGGTGAGCAGTGGTTACTCAGCCCCTGGAACATTTTGGGGTCTGTGCCCAAGGGGTGCTCACACTGGCGCAGGATGATGACATGTCCCTGGCCACATCGGCCTGGCTCAGTCGACAGTCGGTCACCTGTGCCTGCAAGTGACTCTGGCTGGCTTCGGGATTTCATTCTGCTGTGTGTACAGGGCCTTGGCAGTGTCCTCTCACCCTGTCCTGGTGCTGGGGTCTTTCCCCTCTCAGGTAGGCCCCACTCAGCAGTGGCACTTGAGCAGGATGTTGTCACCCAGAGGGACCAGGGGCTCTCACAGGCTGGGGACATCTTTGTCCCTGGCGAGGACAATGTCTCCGTTGTGTGCTGGCTGAGCTGCTCTGCGCAGACAATCGATGCTTCACAAGCAGGTGAAGGAGTTCCCAGCCTGGACACGGGGCTGTGAGCACCTTTGAGGGTGGGCAGCCGAGCTCAGCTGGGGAGGAGGATCTGAGGCAGCTCCCTCCAGCTTATTTAAGCCAGGCTGCCTCTCTCTTTCCCCTCCTGATGCTCTGGATTTTGGGGGGTTCCTGTGTCCTCCTGCTCCTCCAGGACGTGGCTGGGCCCTAGCTCTGGTTGCAACACCCAGGTGTTCCCTGGCTTCCGCTTCCCCTCCCACTCCGAAACTGCGGGTGACTGCTGGCTGGTTTCCCTGGATGCTGAGCCTCCAGCCCAGCCTGGATTACCTTTCCCCTGGTGATTGTCCTCTGCTGCCATGGGCTTGGGGGCCTTCCCTCCACATTGGGGTGTGGAGCTGCAGGTCAGTGCACTGAGAAAGGGGACAAGCACCTGAGTGTTGCTGTCCTTGGTGTGGGTGCCTTGCCCAGCTCTGCTCCGAGCCTGGGAGCAGGGACAGGCAGTGAGGGGTGTTCGCACTCCTGACAGCTTTAGCAGAGGGCTCACACTGCAGGACAGGCAGTGAGGGGTGTTCGCACTCCTGACAGCTTTAGCAGAGGGCTCACACTGCAGGACAGGCAGTGAGGGGTGTTTGCACTCCTGACAGCTTTAGCAGAGGGCTCACACTGCAGGACAGGCAGTGAGGGGTGTTTGCACTCCTGGCAGCTTTAGCAGAGGGCTCACACTGCAGGACAGGCAGTGAGGGGTGTTCGCACTCCTGGCAGCTTTAGCAGAGGGCTCACACTGCAGGACAGGCAGTGAGGGGTGTTTGCACTCCTGACAGCTTTAGCAGAGGGCTCACACTGCAGGACAGGCAGTGAGGGGTGTTTGCACTCCTGGCAGCTTTAGCAGAGGGCTCACACTGCAGGACAGGCAGTGAGGGGTGTTTGCACTCCTGGCAGCTTTAGCAGAGGGCTCACACTGCAGGACAGGCAGTGAGGGGTGTTCGCACTCCTGGCAGCTTTAGCAGAGGGCTCACACTGCAGGACAGGCAGTGAGGGGTGTTTGCACTCCTGACAGCATTAGCTCACACTGCAGACAGGCAGTGTCTGCTGCCTGCAAGGTGAGCAAAGCTGGCCAGGAGTCCCTGAGTGTCCCCAGTGTCCCTCCTGGCTGTCCTGTGAAAGCAAAGCAGCTGTGCCACAGGCAGGGGCTGGCTGTGCCCCTGTCCCCACGGCTGCCTCCGGAACGGGGCACTCTTGTGGCCGGTGGAGCATTTGCAGGGAGGCCGTGGAGGAAAGGGCTCAGACCGCAGCGGCACGTGTGATCCGGGCTGGGCTCTGCCTCTGACTTTTACTCAAAAGCCAGCAAAGGATGAGTAAAGGTTTTGTGGGCAGGAGCCGTCGTTCACTCACCGGGGTCATGCGCTCTCCTCTGCAGAAACATCTCAGCAAAACCACCACTTGTTTTCTCTGCTGCACAGGCCCTACCTACACTGCTTACCTGTGCCAAGAGCTCTGCCACCTTCTCTGACAGGCCCCCCAAATCATTTAGACTTTAGACTTTTAAGGAAATAAGCAGCTGAAAATGCACCTGAGTGTAAGAATGTGCTTCCTGCTGAGCAGTGCTCGGAGCAGTCTGACCTATGGCACGTTTGGGTGTTAATTTCATATATTTGCACACTGGAGGTGGGAGTGCTGTGGCATCCGGCATTGCTGGCTCCCTGGGGCAGCCGGGCTGCGTTTTCCGTGTGTGGTGGAGAGGTTTCTCCTTTGGAGGATTGTAGTTCTGCTGGTGTGATAAGCAAAGGGTTACAGCTGCTGCAGGGTGAGATGTGACACATCAGACGTGTGGAGATAGCACACAAACGCCAGGGGAAAATGGTATTTACAAAAACCTCATTTCTATGTAGGCAGGAGAAATTCTTTTCAGTGAAGGGTTCCTGGCACCCCCACATCGCTTTGCTCAGGACCTGTCACAGCTCTGGCTGTCACCGACAGCGGGCACTGGGAGTACCCAGGGGTACCCCACGATGTGGGTGTGTGAGAACTGAAATCCCATCAGTGTCGGGACTGCTCAGGCTCATTAGGGCACTGCAGGGCACCCTCCAGCCCTCCCAGCCTCGAGGAGAAAACTGAGGGGCCCTCCCTGACACCTTTGGGAGAAAGCAAGGGCTGCAGCACTGCTGGGAAATCGGGGTGTAGGGAAACCCGGGGCAGATCCAGGCTTGTCCCTGCAGTCTGGCGGGGAGGGGGCGAGAGTGGGGCTGATGCATGAAACAGAAAGTGTCTCTCTCTGCTCCTCCCCGCGCACAGGAGCCCGGGGAGCTCCACGCCGGTGGGGAGGTGGCTCCCCATGGCCGGGGGACACCGGCGGTGCCTGCGCCGAGGGCCCGCGGGGGCGGGAGGAGGTTTGTGCCGGGGGGCGGCCCCGCACACGCCGCCGCTGCTGGCCGGGGCGGGTGTCCCGGCCGCTCCCGGAGCCCGGGGACCGGCGGGGATGAGCTCGGCAGGCTCAGCCCGAGCGGCGCGGGTGTGCCCGCGGTGTGCCCGCGGTGTGCCCGCGGTGTGCCCGCGGTGTGCCCGCGGTGTGCCCGCGGTGTGCCCGCGGTGCGCGGCCGGCGGGAGCCGCGCTCGGACCCTGCCGTGCGGGACGCGTGGCCGTGACTCACAGATAATGCCCAGGAAGTTACAGCAGCGCTCCGCCAGCCAGGGCACAGCCGCGTTCGCGAAGCGCCGGCCCCGGCAGCATCGCGACCTGCTCATTAGGGCTGCTGGCTCCCGGCAGGAAAGGCGAGGGCACAAAAAACCCGGCTGGAAAGGCGAGGGGCGCTCCCAGCCGTGTCCCCGCTGTGCCCGTGTCCCCGTCCCGTCCGTTCCAGAGCTGTCCTCCAGCCCCAGCGCTCCTCGCTGGCCGGGCAGGGGAAGGGATGATCTCTGGTGGTGGAGAAAGGTGATCTCCAGCAGTGCAGGGCCAAAAATCAGAGACAGGCTCCCAGGGGGGTGTGTTGGAGCCATGTCAGGGTGGTGAGTGGTCCCTGCAGCGTGGTGGCTCCACTTGGCCCTTCAGAAGTGATGTCACAGAATCCCAGAATGGTTTGGATGGAAAAGGACTGAAAGCTCACCCAGTTCCAGCCCCCTTCCATGGGCACGGACACCTTCCACTGGACCAGGTTGCTCCGAGCCCCATCCATCCTACAAAAGGTAGAGGAAGCAGCATTTATTTTGGGATTTGTTTGCAGGTCCTCTCCGGAGGAAAATGAGGGGCTCTGGCTTGTGTCACCAACGGGGCATTTGGAAGAGTGTATTTTAAGGAAAGGAAACAGATACACATTCTTTAGTGAATTCATGGATCAGGAGTGACACAACTGCAGAGCAGCATTCCAGGGTGCAGGACGTTTCAGGGCTTGGAAAACACCGATTATTAAGTATTACTAAATGACAGCTGGAAATTGCAGTGTATTTTTCAAATGGCTAATTAAGGATAGATGCATGAACTGGGGCACTGGCCCCGTGGAACTGGGCCACAGCGTGACTGTCACGGCGCCAAATACCCGGCTGATTGCTCGGCTCGCAGTGATGGCTTTAGGAAGTTCAGCTGCCTGAAGGGGAAAAACCCAGTGACAATGGGGCTTTTGGCCATCCTGGATGGGATGTGGCTCAGGTTCTGGTACGGAGAGGGGCACTGGGGTGGTGACTCCTCATGGGGCTCGTGGTTCTGTGAGGAACAGGCTCGCTGTGGTGCCAGGGGGGCTCAGCTCCCTCCCTCACAGCTGGCAGGGTGGCAGCTGGGGGACTCTGGCGGGCAGCAGTGACTGCTGGTGACAGTCCCCTCTGCCCACAGACCACTGCCTCGCCTAGCAGTGTCCCCCCCGGCCTCCTCCATGTCTCCAAGGTCAGCAGCATCTTCGGTGCCCGACCTCCGCAGCCTCGAGAGAACGTCCTGGGCATCAGCTTCAAACCCTACAGCCCCGAGAACGGCCCGGCCCCGAGCCCCTGCTCAGCCTGTGAGAGCACACGTAAGGACGGGGGACCCATGGCCCTGGTCCCTCTCGGGATGGGGAGGGATGGAGGGAGGCAGGGCTGTCACAGACAGGCACGGGCTGCTGTTTCCCTGGGGTGTGAGGGGCAAGGGAGAGGACAGTGACCACAGGGCAGGTTGGGCTGTGCTTGGCCCTGCTCTCCCACAGCCCAGAGGGGGATGGCAGGGTCTGGGTGCCCTGAGGAGGCAGCTGCCCCCTGACCCTGCCCCTGCCCTGCTGCCAGGATCCTCCATGTTCAGAGCTCCCTGCATGAGCCAGCGGCGGCTTGCGCTCATCTTCTGCGTCTCCGTCCTCATCGTGCTGCTCATCGCTCTCATCCTGCTGTGTGAGTGGAGCCCGGCGCGGGGTGGGTCCTGGAGAGGACCTCAGGGCAGCTGGGGGTCAGCAGAGTCTGGGGATACCCACACTGGGAAGTGCCAGAGGGAAAGCCCTGGCTCAGAGACAGGGATGTGCTCTTCCCATTCCCTGAGTGTTCCTGACATCTGGTGGAAAGACGGGAGCTGGGGAAAGGAGAAATGGAGATCTGCTGCCTGGGCTGGTGGCAGTGTTGGGGGCTTGGGGCTGCAGTGTGCTTTCCTTCTGCTGGGTTTTCTCTGGTGGGCAGCAGGGCACCCACAGCTGCCCTCCCCAAGATAAATCGTTGTCTGTAGGCAGAATAGGCACAGCCACCGGGGAATCCCTTTAATCCTGGTGACATCCAGCTGCCACTCTCCAGCTGGTGAAGCATTCACAGGCTGAATGCATTTCCTGTGGGTGAAGGGAGAGGGCCTTGCAGCAGCTGGGCAGCACAGGGGGGTGCTCAGGGTGACCATAACTCCCCCAGCCTTGTGTCCAGCAGCTCCTCCCTCTTGCCTCAAACACACCTCACGCTCACACCCAGTGACTGGGAACGCTCCTGTGCCTGCCACACCTCCAGATGCCCACCCAGGTGGGTCACAGCCCCTCAGCCATGGCCAGCCCTTGCCTCAGCGTGGTGTTCTCCTGCTTCCAGTCATGTTCTGGCGGTCGCAGACGGGAATCCTGTACAAGGAACCAGCCGAGAGCTGCAAGGACAGCGCCGTGCGCTGCGACGGCGTCGTCGACTGCTCCCAGAGGAGTGATGAACTGGGCTGTGGTGAGGCACCGGGAACTGGGATGGTGGGGATGAGGGGAGCTCCAGGAGCACCCCTGACCCTCCTGCTCCATCCCACAGTGCGCTTCTCCTCCGAGGAGTCCTTGCTCCACGTCTACTCCAGCACCGAGAGCCAGTGGCTGCCGGTGTGCAGCAGTGACTGGGACGAGTCCTTCTCCAGGAAAACCTGCCGGCAGCTGGGATTCCAGAAGTAATTCCTGCAGGATGGGTTGCTCTACTCAGCTGCTGGGGCCCTGCCAGGCCCCTGCCCTGACTGTGTGCAGGGTCTGCTGTGCTGCTTCCCCCAGTGTTGTGTTTTCCCACTGGAATGCGGCCTGTCCAGCGCTGCTCTGGGCATAATGCAGGGACCAAGTGGTCAGTGCCTGCACGGGGGACCCTCACTGCCTGTCCTCTCCCCTCCCAGTGCCTCGCAGACCGAGTACATCCCCCTGCACGTCTCTGGCAAGAGCCTCACGGTGACTGAGGAGCGAGAGACCATCCAGCAGAGCCTCAACAGGTACCAGGGTCACTCCTGCCCTGCCCCTGCCCTGGTGCCGCAGGAATGGGGCTGAGGCCGGGTCTCCCTCCTCTCTCCTGCAGCTCCCAGTGTCTCACGGGAAAGTACGTGTCCCTGCGATGCACAAGTAAGGAGCTGGCTGGGTCACAGCCGAGGGTGGGCCCCCTTTCCACAGGCTTGGGAGCCTTTCTCCCCTTCTCAGCACAGGGCTGGGCAAATGGGACATCTTGCAGCAATATTTCTGGGGGATAGAAAACAACCAGCATTGCATTCCCTGCACTGTGTGGTACCCGTGGGTGGTGGGGATGGTGTGGGTGGTGGGGATGGTGTGTGTGTCCCCCTCCACGCTCCCCTTCCACCCCAGCCCTTCTCCCAGCCCTGCTCTCCCCTCCAGCCTGCGGGCAGAGGATTTCTGGCCGGATCATCGGTGGGAAGGAGACCTCAGTGAACAAATGGCCGTGGCAGGTCAGCGTGCAGTACGGGCCCATCCACATCTGCGGCGGCACCATCATCGACGCCCAGTGGGTGCTCACGGCAGCCCACTGCTTCTTCATGTGAGTGCTGCTGCCAGCCCGGGCACTCAGCCCGGCCCCAGGCCCGGCTCTCACCCCTCTGCCCCGTCTCCAGGAACAGCATGAAGATCCTGGACGACTGGAAGGTGTACGGGGGGGTGTCGGACCTGAAGCAGCCCATGGAGGGCATCGCGGTGTCCCAGGTCATCATCAACTCCAACTACAGCGACGACCATGACGACTACGACATCGCCCTCATGAAGCTCTCCAGGCCACTGACGCTCTCAGGTGAGGTCTCTCAGCTCACCTGGGCTTGGCTGGGTGGTGTCTGGGGGACAGGGAGATGGACAGGACCGAGAGACTATGGGAACCATGGGCTGTGTGGGGCTGCTGCCAGCTGGGGCATCCGACTCTGCTGTGCCCACCTCGCTTGTCCCACGGCCAGGAAGGGTCTGGCTCCCGCAGCCGTGGGCTCAGCTGTGCCACCAGCCCCACACGGGGCCGGGAAGACCCGGGATGGGCAGAGAGGGGAGCCTTTCCTGCGCCCCACGCTCCTCCCCGGCTGCGGGGCTGTGACGATTTCTCTCCCGGTGACTCATCCCTCGCTCCCGTCCCGTCTCCTCCCTCATCCCTCGCTCCCGTCCCGTCTCCTCCAGCCCAGGTCCGCCCCGCCTGCCTGCCCATGTACGGCCAGCGATTCCAGACCGGCAGGTCCTGCTTCATCACCGGCTTCGGGAAGACCCGGGAGAATGAAGGTGAGGGAGGACTGCGGCTGCCCGCAGGCAGCTCCTGCCCACCAGCGCAGCCCTCCAGGGCTTTCCCGCAGGGATGACTCTGGGGATTGCCCTCCCAGCTGCGAGGCTTTGCAGAAATGAGACCCGTGAGAAACACCCGCTTCCTCCCCCGCTGCGGAGGGGCCGGGGGCGGTGGGGGATGACGAGGCCCCCCCTGCCCCACAGCTCTCCCTGCCTTGCAGATAACACGTCCCCGAAGCTGCGGGAGGCCGAGGTGAAGCTGATCGACTACAAGATCTGCAACAGCGACAAGGTGTACGAGGGCTACCTGACCCCCCGCATGATGTGCGCCGGCTACCTGCAGGGAGGGAAGGACGCCTGCCAGGTGAGCTGCGGGCACACCAGGGGGCAGCTGCCCCATTTGGGGTACCCACAGAGGGTCTCCTGCCTCCCCTCCTCACTGCTGTGCCCCACTGAGCCAGGGTGACAGCGGAGGGCCGCTGGTCTGCGAGGACGATGGCCGCTGGTATGTGGCCGGGGTGACGAGCTGGGGGACAGGATGTGGCCAGAAGAACAAGCCCGGAGTGTACACACGTGTGACAAAGCTCCTCAGCTGGATATACAGCAAAATGGAGGTGAGGCGGCAGGGCTGTGCCTGGGCAGGGGGGCCCTGGAGAGGGGCTGTACCCCCAGGCACCTCACCCTGCTCTCCTCTCTGTCCCCCGCAGAGCGAGAACGACTAAGAGCGGGACGGACACTCGCCCGGGCTGTGCCTCCCCGGCTGGCACTGCCCACTGCCCCAGGGCACGATGGCACCAGCCAACCCCCCCACCTCACTCTGGACTGTCCGTGCAGCCAGGGACCCGTGGCCGCCCCAGAACTCTGCAAACAGCACCTGCAAAGTGCCCCTGCCCTCGCCTGGTGCCAGGGGTGACGTGGGGGTGGCTGGGCACAGCAGGAGGGACACAGCCCACGCCAGCGGCTGGCCGTGCTGGCTGGGGGACACCTCCTTGCCCCGTGTCTGTGGCTCTTCTGTAAATAGACCTGTCTGGACAGGGTGTGCGAGTGCTTCCTGGCGGGGCCGTGCACACTCCGCGGGCGAGGGGCCGCCAGCCGTGCCCGTGGAGAGGGAACTCTCTCCTCCTGCCAGGTCACAGCTGCGCCACCTCAGGGTGCGGGGTGTGGCAGCTGTGTCCACACTGCCCGCACCTCCGGGGCCGCGCCGGCGGCTCTGCAGCCGAGGGGAGCCCCGAGGTGTGGATTTCCCACCCTCTGGGAGGGGCGGCCGCTGCTCCCGTGTTTGCGGAGGGATTTCGGAAGTGCCTTTTACGGGCTTGTCCCTCCCTGCCAGAGAAATGCCTGTCGGTTTATTTTTCCATGCCGTGGCTCAGGTCTGAGCCAGCGCTCCCTCCCAGGGGTGCAGCCGCTCTCAGTCTGCTCCGGGGAGGGTTTTTTGGGGCAGCTCTGCGCCCTGGGGGTGGCTGTGGGAGGTGTGACAGAAGCCAGCGGCAGCCCGAGGCCACGCTGGAGTGTGGCTCAGAGCAACCACCCAGTGCCCAGCGTGAGGCAGCCCCGGATCTCCCCGCTGTGAGCTCTGCAGTGCCCGAGCGCTGCCTGCCGCCTGCAGGGATGGCACAGCCAGCCTGTCCTCCCGAGCAGAGACACTTTTCCCTCGAGGGAACGAGTGCCTGCGTCTCCTGGTGGACGCTGGGGCACACAAGGAGATGCCCAGGGTGAGCAGAGGCTGCCTGCTCCCCTCCCCAGCCCCGTGCTCAGCTGCAGGGGGGTCCTGTGGTCAGCCTGGCCACCCTGCACTCTTCTAATAAATGTTTTGGTAGTGCCCACGTGGAGATGGCTCTTTGGGACGGGCTGGAAAGGAAGCAGTGATGTGCCCAGGTGCCAAGGGTCCCTGGGGAGCGGGAATGTGGGGCTTGTGATGGAGTGGCCCTCCCTGCCCGTCACCCTCTGGGCTCCTGGGAGAAAAGGGATGTTTTAGGGTGCTCAGGTCCTGGGAACATCCCCTGAGTTCCCAGCACTGACCACTTCCCCTGGAAAAGGTTATGGGCAGCCGTGGTTCGTGTTGGGATTTCAGGCCAGCAGGTCTGGTCGGGTTCTGGGTGTGCAGAAAGCACCTGCCTGTCCCTGGGGCTGGGGCTGCCACCTGGGTGAATTCCTGGCTTGGCTTCCCTCCTCCTGGATTTGGAGCAGTGCTGGGTGGCTGCCCCAGACTGAACTGAAACAAAGGGAGGGAGTGGGTGCCTTTGGGGGAGCTCCAAGTCAGCCTGACCTCAAATCCGTTTTCAGAGCAGCAGCCCAGAAACCTCCCACGGATGCAGGAGCTGCCCGTGAAGAACGGAGTGTGCAGGGCCCAGGGACTGTCCCCACCTCACAGCCTGTGACAGGGGCCTTGGGCAGCCCTGCTGAACCCCAGGGAGGAGCGGGGGGCTCTGCTCCCCGCACACTGAGGCTGGACAAGCTGCAGTGACTGCCTAAGGCAACACAATTTTCCACAAACAGAAGCAGCTGATCGTGAGTTGGAGATGGGGCCCTGACTTCCCCGTTTTGTTTTGGTCTGGTTAAAGTGGGAATTCAGTGGGCCTTAAGTCACAGACCCAGCTTAGATTTGTCCAGAGGAGATCTGGGGGTTTCTGTGCGTAGGTCAGAGCGGAGCAGCAGCTCTTAATGGTTTATTACTGGAGAAATTGATCTTTTGAGAAGGAATAACCCCAAAATTGGAACCAGTAAGATCTGATCTTGCTGGAGCTGTGTGCCTGGGACCAGTAATGGTAACTTTTCACATTTCAGCACATGTGGGACCTGTTCCTCTGCTGTGCATTTCTCCTCCTTAGGGGCTATTGCTCTTCTGGAAGTCTGGCACCGCAGAGAAACGCTTCCAGCCCCTAATACAAATTTAATTTCTTTCTTCTTAACCTGCCATCCAGCAGTGTCTCCCCCCAAGCCCACAGGCAGGTATGCTGTGCTTTCCCAAGGGATGAAGTTTTCTAAGCAGATTAGGAGTGATTATTTTCCCATGGAGCCCAGCCACGGCTGTCGTGCTGTCCCCAGATGCTGTGCAGACAGTGCAGACGCCTTGGACACCGCTGTGCCTCCACTCCTGGGGGAGCAGGGCTGCGGTGGGGACCAGCCCAGCCCCGAGGAACTCCCAGGACAGCCCAGGCTGCCAACCTGTTGCTCTTGTAAAGCCCTTTGCTTGCCCAATGTCCTGCTCCGGAGCATCTTCTGAGACAAGAGGTGCTGAGCATGGTCCCACATCTGGCTGGGCTGTACCCGAGTTCCTCTCTGCTCTGGAAATCATAGGCCAGCATCCCAAAGGAATACAAATCACAAAAAATCCAGCCTGGCAGGCACCACGTGAATTACCGCCCATTAGCCGTGGTTTTCCCCATCTCTCCTTTTATAGCTCTTTGTTCTGCTGGGTCAAAACAGATTTGTTTATAGGGTTCCAGCGATGATGTTTCTCTGCAAAAATGCTTTTCCTCTAGCTGGGGATTGGTTCCCTTCCATGGCCAGTAACATCAGCACTTGGCACGGATTCGCTGGACTTGAGCTGGAGCTGTGCTCGACAGGGCAGTGCAGGAGCCTCAGCGCAGCCACTGCTCCCTCCCAGCTCCTGCAGGGATTTAGGGCAGAAGGAACGGCTTGGACCTGATGGGAAATGGTGTTATTGGGGTAAACACACAGCTTTTGTCACTGCTCCGCTCCCCCGTGTCCCTGATGGAGCCAGGGGCTGTGTTGACACTGAACAGGTAATTTCCAAGCTTGGCACTACAGGGAGACACCTTAAAATTGGAGGGGAAAGTCGTGGAGAGCGAGTGGCTCCGTCCCTGCCCCAAGCCCACAGGGAGGAGATGCCTGCTCCAGGGTAAGGGACGCGGGCTCAGATGAAATCGTGAGTGACTGGCAGTGCTCCCGTTCCCTCAGACAGCTGAGGAGACCAGCCCAGCCCCTTTGTTAGCATAAATCAGCATCTCCTGCCTGCCCTCTGCATTACTTTTGGCCCAGTTTCTCCAGCAGAGAAGTTGGGGCTCAGTACAGCCTCTCCAGCAGCACAGCTCTGGGGAGCAGATGTTTACCACGAGTGACTGCTGGAGCTGCTTTTCCTCTTCCCACATTCACACCGGGGTCTCTATTTTACCTGAGTTTGTACAGGAAAGAAAAAAAATTGCTGCTGGTTTTTTGGTTTTGTTTTTTTTTTTTTTTTTTTTTTTATTCTACTCACTTTGGGCAGCTCCTTGGGAATTTGTAAATAACCAAGGGAAGGAGAGCACGGAGCACATCCAGCCACATCCAGCTGTGTCCTGGCTGCTGCTGCTTGGGGCATCTGTGCTCAGGGCTCTGCAGAGCCCCACCGTGCTCGCTGCAGCCCCCAGGGCATGGTCACACCTGAATGTTTTACTGTGTGCTGTGGATAACGACAGCCCAGAAGCAGATAAGGTCAGAGGAGCCCAAAACCTGATTATAATGGCTCGATCCCTGCCTCCCTCTCTGCAGGGTAACTGACAGCCTTATCCTGTTATCCTTCTGCATTAGAGGGACTTGATGTTTTCCAGCTCCTCAGTGTTGGTCTGTATCTCTTGACCCTCTGAATAATTGCCTTGAAATGCCAGTGCTGGTTTATTTTCTTTTTATGTTTTACTGGAAGCGGGGAGCTGGCTGTGGAGCGGCGCCGTCACTGCCTGATTTCCATCTCAGCTGCGTTGGAGTTAAGAGGGATGAGCCAACTCGGCGGTGACAGCATTGCTGAGGTGTTTTTCCAAGAAGGAATGGCTGTCCAGGGCAGCAGCAGGAGTCAGGCACCAGAGGCTTGGGATGGAGGGGCGCCCATGGCTCTCAGTTACTGCCTGGCAGTGCCCCCTGCTCCCATCTGACATCCTTCACCAAACAGGGACCTCCCTGCCCATCCTGCTCCTCCCAGCACAGGCTGTCTGATGGGAACCAACTGGGCCACAAAGCTCTGTGACAGGGCTTTCAGAGTTCTCACTGGGCTGTTTGTCCAGCTCTTCTGTCACATGGCATTTTGCCCTGGCTGGCTGAAGCGTGCCCTGGGTCCTGACCTGCTCTGGGTAACTCCCAGCTCGGGGTCTGGTTTCCTGCAGCTGCCAAATGCTGCTGGACTCAGGGCAATGCAGGGACTAGGGTGTGCCTGAAATGGAGGCAGGTCAGGCTGGAAGTGGCCCTGCTGCCCACCCGGACCTGGGTGGACCCTGAGATTGGCTGAGTGACGTGACTGCAGCCCGGTGAGCTGGCCCACCTGGCCTGGCAGCCCCTTCCCCAGCCCTCAGGAGGCAGCAGGGCTCTTGTGAGTGTTTGCCAGTTCGTCTCTGTGTGTTTTCTGCCGGCCCCAGGGGAGCTCCCAGCCTGTTCCTCGCTCCCCCCATGCCCAGAGCACAGCTCAGGGCAGAGTCCAGGCCTGCTCTGCTGTGGGAAGGGATGTTTCCCAGCCAGGTGAGGGTTTCCCCTCCACACCTGCACCCTGCAGGCTCCCTGACTTTTGTAGAACCACAGAATGGTTTGGGTTGGAAGGGATCTTCAAGGCCATCAAGTTCCAAACCCCTGGCACACCTTCCACTGTTCCAGGGTGCTCCAAGCCCCATCCAACCCGGCCTTGGACACTTCCAGGGATCCAGGGGCAGCCACAGCTTCTCTGGGCACTCTATGCCAGAGCCTCACCACCCACACAGGGAAGAATTTCTTTCCCACATCCCATTTAACCCTTCCCTCTGGCAGCGGAGGCCATTCCCTCTTGTCTTCCCAATCCATCCCCTGTCCAAAGTCCGTCTCCAGCTCTCCTGGAGCCCTTCGAGGCTCTGCAAGGGGCTCTAAGCTCTCCCTGGAGCTTCTCTTCTCCAGGCTGGACACCCGCAGCGGTGTCCGGAGCAGAGGGGCTCCATCCCCCGGAGCATCCCCGCGCCGTCCTCTGGGGGGATGTGGGAGCCGCCGGGGGCCGGGCCGTGCTGGCCGCGCCCCCGCCGCTGCCCGCGCCCCCCGCCCCGCAGGCGCCGCCCCCGCCCCGCCCGCCCGCTCCCCTTTGTGCTGCAGCCCCGCTCGGCGCTCCGCTCCGCTCCCCCGGCACCGCCCGGAGCCGCGGGGCCAGCCCGCCTCTGCCCGGCCAGCTCAGGTGGGTCCGCCCGGCGAGGGGTCTCGGGAAACCGATGGGGGGGAAAGGAGGGAACGGGGGGCTCGGGGTCCGCCCGGCAGCTCGGGGGGCCCGCTCAGGGCTCCGCGCCCCGGGACAGGGGTGCGGTACGGAGCCCCAGCCCGCTCCCGCCGGGGAGGCGGCCGGGACCCCGCCCCGCTGCCCCGGGGCATCGCCCCTTGCCCCGACCCGCCCGCATCCCGGCCCCGGCGGTTGCCGTGGCAACGCCGGGTACCGCGCTTTCCCTCATCCCACCGTTGCCTGGTTACCAGCCCCCCGTGCTGGGGAGGATGCCCCGACGGACCCACCCGAGGGCACCGCGGGGACACCCGGAGCACGGCCGGCGCTCCGCGGGCTGGCTGGGCTGTGCGGAGCCGGGGATCCCGGGGAGCGGGGGCATCCCGGGGAGCCGGGGGATCCCTCTCTGGCAGCCCTTGGCAGCGCTCTGGCTCCCGCTGTTCAATATTGTAGTAACACCGTGTGTAAACAGCCGAGCGCCTCATCCCGGGAAGGCGTACGGAGGAAGGGAAGCGAGTGTCTCTCAGGGTGTGTAATTAATGCTTCCAAAGGAACGGATTTTGGAGTCCGTGTGGTGGAACTTGGATCTTGCAGGGATATTTCTGTGGGAGGGGAAGTGACAGGTGGTTTGTGTGGATGTGAATAAGCAGCGTGAAGGAGCAGCCTCTCGGGGAAAGCCGTGTGTGGATTAGAATGGAGCACCCATTTTGGCAAGCTCACAGCGCTCCGAGATGCTGCTGGGTCCCACAGGGATCTTCAGTCCTGCCGGGGGATTTTGCTCCCAGTTTGAAACAAAGGCAAACCCGGAGAATGCCTGCTCATGCACAACTGGACCGTGGTTCTGAGGCGGAGTGAAGTGGAGAGCTGCCAGCATGGAGCGCCATGGCTGCCAAGCTAGGCCACCTGTTAGAGCGTGTTTGGGACCTGCTGGAGGATATCCTGTGCCTGCAAGGTGTGAGTCTGCCTGCACCTTCCTCCCATCAGCCTCACGGCTCACGGTCACCTGGAAATTTTATCTGCTTTGTCTCAATGTACCCGTTCAGGTAAAACATGGTGGGGAGCCACGGCTTTGCCAGGTGTGGAGGACACTCCCTGGCACAGCAAACCAGCAGCTCTGTGTGCACCTGTTCCCCCGTGTTTGCCTTTCAGGCTGTCTGTGTGTTCGCAAGGTGTAAAGAGGCTGCTGGGCTCTGCAGCTGTTGTGTCCCCGGGCAGGGGGAAGGCACCTTTGGCACTGGCAGCATGGAGCTGTCCCATCCTGTCCCACCCTGTGCCACCTGCCCATCGCTCTGTGCCTGGGGCGGTGTTGGTGGGGACAACAGCCGTGCTTCTGGGAATGCTGTCTGCCTCGTGCTCATGGTGGTCGCAGCTGATGGTGATAGCAGAGGAGAGAAGGGAGAAAATGTCTGCTCTGGTGTGCTGCGGAGCGTGGCAGCGCTGTGGTAACCCAGCACGCTCAGGAGCCTCAAACAGCTCCCTGCACGCTGCTCTCTCAGGGTGTTCTGATGGTCTGGGGTACTGTCACCACCAGGATCCTCCAGGGACCCTCTCCTTTGTGGGATTCTCGTGGCTGATGCCCCTGCAGAGCCCGGGCTCATTCAGCTGGTGTGTGACCAAACGAGGGTGTGGTGGGAGGATGGGACGGTCCAGGCAGGTGCACGGTCAGGTTTACAGCCCCTGGTTATCTGTTAGTCAAATAAGGAGGGATCAGGAGCAGCAGACTCCCGTGGGAGGTGGTGGTGATGTTTACTCCCTGCTGGAGCCCAGGCTGGGTTCTCTGGCCTGGCAGCCTTTAGCTCAGCAAGGTTTGCACTGGAGGTTTGCCCCAGTGAAGGATTGGCCTCGCTGCCTCATTGGGGTGTCACTGAGGGCTGGGGACTGTGCTGAGCCACACATGGCCAGGCAGTCCTGGCTGAGGCTCCTCAATGATTTAGGGTCAGTTCCATGGGGCTGGAAGAAGCCCTGCGGGAGGCAAGTGGAACTTTGGGGTACAGGTGAGGGATGGAGCGCTCAGAGACACCCCAAACCAGCAAAAGAGACAATCAGACTGTAGCAAAGCCATGTCTGTGTCTCCCATCCAGTCAGGCTCTGAAGCAGCACCGGATTTGGGAAGGGCCGTCCATACCAGGATGGCGAGGGCTGGAAATCTCCTCTCCTCCCTCATTTAGAAGCACGAGGCACAACAACAGGCGCATTAATAGCCAGATTGATGCTGACGTGAAATGGCAGAAGAGCACATCTATGCAGAGCTGGAAATGTCCATTCACACATGCACGCTCTTAAATGCCCCGGGCAACGGAGCGCTGCTGTCACGGTCTGGGGGGCTTTGCACAGAAACCAGAGATTTTAACTAGGTCTGATCTTCAGGAGATGCCCTGAGGACTCCTGACGGAAGGCGGAGGCTGCCTGGAATTGCACTATGATGGCTGAGACTTGACAGGGCAGATCTATGCAAAACAATGGAAAGGAAAAGGAGGACTTGGAGATCCAAAAGCATTACAAATTCACCTGCCTTGCTCTGGCAGGATTTGCTGTGCTGCAGAGAGCTGAGCCAGGCAGGAGAGACTGGGTCTGTCTACCCAGATTTGCCCACTCCTCTCCCTCACCCAGGCTCCGTGCATGCACACACACCAAGCCAGTGGTGTGGAAATGGGCAAGGAGGGATTATCCAGGAGGAAGAGGCTGAGGAGGAGCTGTGGCCGTGCTCTGCATGGAGGGGGTGTTGGCTGTGTGCGTGGCAGGGTGGCGGCAGGGCTGTGAATCATCCGCCTGGCTGGTGTGGGTCCAGGTGGCTCCCAGCTCCTGGTGCCAGGTTGGCCCTGCCACTGTCACCCTGCCTTGGTGTCACCTCTGGCTGTGCTGGGCAGCAGGAACTGACCCTCACCATGGGGCAGGTCCAGCCCTGGCTGCCTCTGGCAGCCCTGGGTTAATCCCCCAACCCGCTTTCATCCACATCCTCCCAGAGAACAGCAAACTCCGTGTACTTCCTCGCTCTGTGTTCGCCACTTCCTCCCCTCCCCAAGCCTCTCACAAATTCCTGCTGGCTCTTCTGTGGAGATAGGGATGGTGGGAAGATATCTGGTTTGCCTCATAAAGCAGCAGGTTGAGCTGGGATGAGAGGGAAGGGGAGTTCTGGACGCTGCTGCTCGGCTCCTGTGCCACTCTGTGTTTTTCCGGCCCTCGCAGTTTTAACAGGAAACCCCCATGTTTTGGTTCAAGTCACAGGCATTGCCACTGCCCACGGTGGTGACTCCAAACTTTGCGTCACCAATGGGGAGAAAACAGGAAGAGATTCGGACTGTGGGACGTGGCAGCTGCTGGATTTCCTCTCCTTTCCTGTGCCAAGGCACAGCTGGATTCAGCAAGGGGGAAGGCAGGAGCGAGGAGAACGGTAAACCCTCGGCAGCGCTCGCTCTTCTCACTTTATTTCAGCTTCAGGAAGAAGTGGGTGGGCCAGCTTGGAGCAACCCAAAAAAAAACCTGTGGCTCTTTGCAAGGCATATGCTCCCTTGGAGGAGAGCTGGGCTGGTTTGCACTGCCGAGCTCCGTGTTTGCCTTTGGAGCAGGGACACTGCCAATCCTGGCGGCTCACTCGTGCAGAGATAAGTTCGAGCGCACGGAAGTGTGTGAATTCTAGGAATTGAGATAGAAAAACAAAGAGCATATGTGTGCTGCGTGCTTGGCTCAGCCCAGCAGTGAACTCTGCCGCGCTACGTGCGAGAAGCCAAACGCTGAGCAAAGGGTTGGAGGGGGTGTGTGTGTGTGTGGCTGGGCAGGGCCCAGTGCCACGTGGAGGGGCTCAGGGCAGGGAATAATGCGAAATTCCCTGAGAGGGAATGATCCAGTAGCAGGCAAACAGCGGCAAAACAGTGAAAATCCGATGAGTGATTTGTTTGAGACATACGGGAGGCAATTAATATTGATCACGGCACGAGAGCACGAGCTGGGTCACAGCCCTTGTGCACACACAGAGCCCTGGCAGGGGTGAAATGACTGATTTTGCAGCCCGGTGGTGAAGAGATAAAGAACGTGAGAGAAAGGACGTGCGCAGCTCGAAGTGACTGTGTCACCAGCTGTGGGTTCTTTGTGTGCGCTTCTAAGACCTGGTAATTACCCCGAAATCTGCGTCTCAGCAAACGAGGGGGTTTGTCTGAGCCCACTCCGCTGCAGCCCGGCGCTGCACAATGGCCCAGCAGCTGCAGCAGAGGGGGATGAAACCCTCCAGTGTTCGGGTAAACACATCGCCTTGGGAATGGCAAATCGTGGAAGGGGAGGGAGGCAGGGGTGGGAGTTATCTGGGATACCGCTTGCTGCGATGTACGAGGCGGGGTCTGGGAATGCTGGTGGGCCCGGGGCTGCCTCCTCTGTGGGTGCAGTGGGAACTGGCTCCCAGGGCAGCACTGGGAGAGGCCACGGAGCCAAGCACTGCTGGGGCTGGCACTGCTGGGCATTGCTGAGCCTGCTCCATGCGTGCCAATCCCGGGAGCGTGGAGCACGGGCCGGGAGAAGGGGCCGTGGCAGGGTCTGGGGGACCTCGGTGTCCCGGGGAGCCGGCCTGGGGCGGCTGAGCTGTCTCCCCCGTGGCTGCCGGCGGGGGTGGGCTGGGATGGAGGCTGCTTCGGAATCAGGTCAGGCTCTGGAGGGGCTGAATGGCGGCACGCCGGGCTCTGCATCCGTCAGCGAGCTGAATTCCTACTGTGTCGAGGGCCCCTTCCTTATCGGCACTGATCCAGCGCAGCAGCTGCAGCAGCTCTGTGGCACTCGGCGCTATCAGGGCTCCCGATAACCCCCCCTTCCCCTGGGCTCCCGGTAACCCCCCTTCCCCCGCCGAGCCGGCAGCGAGCCCTCTCCGTGCTCCCGACCATGTATGGCCACCCAGCCCGGCGCCGGGGCACGGGGTGAGCGCCTGGCACCGCTGACACCAGCAGGCAGAGAGCCCCGGGGCAGCGCGGGGACAGGGAGGGACCAGCCAGCCCTCGGAAGAGCTGCATCAGCCAAGCCCTCTCCTCCTGGCACGAGGTGTCCCCCCGTGCCGGCGGGCAGGACGGGGAGCAGCTCCCCCCTGTCCCCTGGCTGTCCCCTGGGGGCTGGAGAGGGGATGCTGGCGGCAGGTTGTGGGTAGCGATGCCGTCCCTCGGCAGAGCAGCGCTGCCGGGTCGGTCCCAAATGCAGCTGGGGACATGTCCCCCTGCCCGAGCTGGCAGGGAGCGTCACAGCCCGGCCTCAGCGCCCTCACACCCGGGGAGAAAGGTCCGAGCCCCCGGTGAAGGGCCAGGGCCAGGCTCCGCTGGGAGGGGACACCAGGATTATTTATGGTCTCTCCTTGCTGCTGCAGGGAGCCCGGAGGGCAAGAGTGTCTTTGAGCTCACGTCCCACCAGGGCCACTGGCCTCATTGCGGGAGTGTAATTGCTATGCTAATTGGGACAAATCATCATCAGGGGCCGGGCCGGGGGGGCTGATGGCCCGACCCGTGCCCTGCCGTGCCGTGCCGTGCTGACAGGAGCCCTGGGATGCTCTAAACCAATGAAGTTCGAAGAGCAGATGTAGAAAGAGCAAACTAAAATTGTTCTTCTTGCCTCTTCTTCCGTGGTGTCTCTTAAATCGTCTTGAGAAGGTTTTTAATTGAAAAATTAAACACCACATTAAAAAAACAATGCCAAGTGCGAATGGAGTCTGTCCCAGTTTAGGAGACTGAGAATATTCAGCAAACTGGTTAAGTTATGTCAACTTCTCCCAAAGACAGCGGGATTTAGGCTGGAGTGTTTTAGCAAACTAGGGTAACTGTAAATCCAGCCTCTTCTGTTCATTATTTTTTTGTCTCTGTGGAGGTTGAGGTTGAATATTATGAAAAGGTTCATCCCCAGAGGGTGCTGGGCACTGCCCAGGCTCCCCAGGGAATGGGCACGGCCCCGAGGCTGCCAGAGCTCCAGGAGACTTTGGACACCACCCCAAGGATGCCCAGGGTGGGATTGTTGGGGTGTTGGCCCCATTGCCTGCAGGGCAAGCTTGAGACTGCCCTGACATTTGTGCTGAGTGGAGATGGTTGAAAATACATCACAGAACCCCACAAAAAAAGCCTGTCTGGCTGCTCAAACCCTTCCCTTCATGCCTCTGAACTGCTGGGCTGGGCACAGCGATGGCACCAGGGTGTTTCCTAGGGCCAGCCTGGCTCCTTCTCCCGTGGCATAAGCTGGCCCTACCTGCCCACACAGCCAGCCATGGGTTGTCTGTCGTTCCCCCGTGCTCCCTGGCCTCGTCCCAGTGCCCTCCCTGAGGCGCCTGGGTGCTGACAGCCTCCTCTCCCCTCTCTCACAGCGGCCATGGAGGCAGCGCTCATCTTCCTGTGCTCCCTGCTGGTACCAGCGGCCATGGCAGACGGTAGGTGCCCGCTGCTTCCCACACCCACCTCAGGAACAGGGTGGGGGACCCTGGGAACAGCCTCCACACGGACCCTCGGGGGCCGGAGAGGGGTGTGGGGCAGCAGCCACGAGAGCCCCAGAGTTTGTGGGGTGCTGCCAGGGGTCAACTCACTCACCTCACAGCCCCTTGTCCGCTCATTTGCAGTGGCCACCCAGGAGAAGGAGGAGGAGGATCCCTTTAACTATGGTGAGTGAGCATGGCTGAGGTGGGGATGGCTGTGGGTGTGCCATGGCCTTTCCCTGAAGCCAGCAGGAGTGAGCCCTGTGTCTCCCCCTCCCAGATTACCAGAGCCTGAGGATCGGGGGGCTGGTGTTCGCCGTGGTCCTGTTCACCGTGGGCATTCTCCTCATCCTCAGTAAGTTGGGGGTGTGGTGGGTGCTGGGCTGGCAGGCTGGGGCAGCAGGGGCTGGGGGGGCACTGGGAAAGGCCTCATCCCATTCCCCCTTCGGCCTGGCTCACCGAGTTTCTCTCCCCTTGCAGGCAGGAGGTGCAGGTGCAGTTTCAAGCAGAAGCCCAGGTGAGTGAGGGCAGCGTGGCAGGGCACATCTCCCTTGGGAAGCCCCTCTGCTCTGATCCTCCCGGATCCTCTCACAGCTGGCAGAGGGGCTGCACTCTGGGCGTCCCTTTGGGCTGCCCAAAACTGGGGGAGCAGCTCTGCCTGCTCCCAGTGCACCTTCCTGGCCGTCCCACCCCCGGGATGGGGCACAGATCCCAGTGCCCTCACTGTGCTCCTCTCCCTGCAGGGCTCCAGGGGACGAGGAGGCTCAGGCAGAGAACCTGATCACCTCGAACGGTAAGGTCACTGCTGGGGTCACTGTGCCACCGCCCCGTGTCACACACAGACACAAACCCCTCTGCTCTTCCCTTTGCAGCAACGGCGGCACAGAAGGCAGAGAACTGAGCAGGAGCCAATGCTGTGAGTCGCAGGCTGGGCTGGGTGGGGACATCAGGACGGGAGGGGCAGGTGGGGCTGTGTATGGGGGTGGCTGTGGGGCTCTGAGCAGACCAGTGGGACTGGGCAGCTCTGCGTCTCTGGGATGGGGTGGGGGCACTGGTGGGGTCTGCAGCAAGAAAAGTCAGTGCTGGCGAGGTCCTGAGTGTCCACAGGCAGCCCAGCAGGAAAAGGAAGCATCTGTCTGGATTTTCCCTTGTGTTACACTTCCTTTTCTGGTGCTCCTCCACCCGCGAGCGGTTTTGGTTTTAGGGTGTTCAGACAGCTGGGTGTGAACCCCTCGGGGTGTCTCACTGAGCTGCCCAACCTCCTGGGCTGTGCCCTGGTTTGGAGAGGGGAAAGGCTGGAGCCCGTGCTGGCAGTTTGTGCTGCTGGGGACAACCCCAGTGTGGGGAGAGCCTGACCCACTGCTCTGCCCCCCACGCAGACCCAGAGACCCGAGGACAGACACTGGGAGCGCCCGTGCCCGCGGCCTGCGAGGAAACTGAAACCCCAGCAGCAGGTCCCTCTCAGGAGGCGCGGGGCTGCTGTGTCCGTGTCCCCCCGTGTGCTCCAGCACGGTTCTCTGTCTCCTAACCCGACTAAACTCCGCTCACCGTCCTCTCTGCCTCCCGTGGTGTGTAATGTTGCTGTGAGATGATCATTACCTCTAGGGCTAGTTGTTGCTGATGTTGTAATCGTGACTTTCTCTTCACCTTTCTCGTGCTGTGCGTGTGATTCGGGCTCTGTAGGACTGGCAGGCCGCTGCCCTTTGGGCTGCCCTCCAAGCCTGGGAACAGGGAGTGTGGGCTGTGGGGCCGGGAGGGTGGGCTGTGGGGCAGGGACCCCCATTCCCTGCCCAGTGCCAGCAGCACAGCCCCCCAGCTTTGGGCAGGACTTGGGGACCTGCAGTGCCCTGGGGACCTGCCCAGCCATTTCAGCAATAACCCCCTGTGTGCCCCCAGCCTAAAAACAGCCATGGTGGGGGGTGGGTCAGGCAGGGACATCCCATGGCTCAACCCCCCTCGCTGGGGTCACTGGGGTGCTGGATTCCAGGCTGAAGGGAGCTGTCCTGCCTCTCCCGCTTAGCACTCCCCATTTCTGTCCCTGGCTAAACCTGTGGGGCGCTGCTTTAAGTGTGAGGCAAGGCCGTGGCGGCAGAGAAGCCCGTGAGGTCCCCAGCACGGTGACACTGTGGATGAGGGCAGCAGCACAGCGGTGACCCCACTAACCAGCACAAACCAGCTCCTGCCTGCGAGCCACAGCTGGGTGGGTGTCACAGGTAGAGGGCTAAAGAGAAACAGAGATCCTGTCTGTGCCTGTCTCTGGCAGGAAAGGGGCAGTGGCGTCTCCTCCTGGTGCTGCTCCCTGCCCCTCCTGACGCCTTGTCACCCCCTGTGCCACCCGTGTCAGTGCTGTGTGTTGTCCCATGGTGGTCCCGTGTCACCCCCGGTGCCAGCTGTCCCCTCTCCCCGTGGAGCAGCAGTGAGTGGCACTGAGTGATTCTCGGGGCTTTTGCACACCTGAGCTTTCACTGTGACAACGTGCTGAGCCCAGAGGCCACCGTCACTCTGTGTCCTCTCATGGGTCAGAGGCAAACCTGTGGTTTTTGGCTTTTCCCCAAGTCCATGGGCAGGCAAAACCTTGGCTGGGGCTGGGGACTGCCAGCTTGGGTGGGGACAGCAGTGGGGGCTTCTCTGGAACACCTCAGGGTGCCATCCCCACACCGGGAAGGGGGTCTTGTCCTCCAGGATGGTTTTGAGAGGAGTTTCTGCTGTATCCATCCCGCTGTGGTGGCCCTGCCTCCTGCGTGGGCTGTGTCCCTGCATGCTTGGCATCACTTGGTGGCACCAGGAAGCTCTGTCCCCTCTGTGCCAGGCAGAGGGACCGTGTCCCTCGTGTTGTGTCCCTTCCCTCCATCCTGGCTGTTGCAGAGAGCCTCCCGGGCAGAGCAGACCCCCGAGTGTCACGGTGTGTGTCCCGTCGGAGTGCCCGTGCTGTCCCTAGTGTGCCGTCGGTGTTACCACGAAACAAAGAGCTCCCTGTGGTGTGTAAAATGGCCAAACCCTGACTGTTGTAAAATAAACTGAGCTATTGTGTCTCCTTTTAAATAGGCGAGTGTGCTGCTGTGCTGGAGGGCTGGTGTGCTCTGTGCTGTGACCTAAGGGGAAAGGAATAAAATATCGTTTCTATCGGTGCCTGCCTGCGTTGTCTCGAGGGCCGTGGCGTTCCCAGGGCAGCCTGGCAGCTTCCCACGCCGTCCCATTGCGGCCGGGCCGGGGCCAGGGGAGCGGGGGCAGCGCCCTGGGCAGCACAGCCGGGTTTTGTGCCGGCCGAGCCCCCTCCTGCTCCCTTCTGCAGCTCAGCAAGAGCCGGAGCCCGTGGGAAGGGAGCGCGGGGGCGCGGCCACGGGCACTTTTGTCCCTCGGCTTTTTGGGAGCCGCCGTGTCAGGCCGCTGGCGCGCCGGTCCGGCGGATGCTGAGCGCTGCCAGGGCACCGTGACAGCAGAGCCGCCGTGACGGCCCCACGCTGCACCCTCCCGGGGCTTGGCCGCACCCCGTGGCACCGGGGCCGGGCTGCCGAGGGCTCCGGGTGCCCGCGCTCCGCAGCCCTGCCAAGGGGAGCGTCCCTCGGGGCCGGCTCCCCCCCGGCCCCGGCCGCCCCGGCCTTAATCGGCCCCTGCGCGTGACTCCCGCTGGCTGATGGCGAGATTAGAGCAAACTGGATTGCACAGCCCTGCTGGCAGCCGGCCCCGCCGGGCCCGGGGCTGCCACCCACCGGGGAGGGGCGCAGCATCCCGGCGCCCGCTGCCCGCGGGATGCGCCACGGACACGGCCGTGCCACGGAGCGGCTGCTGCTGCGCCCCGGGATGGCGCGGTGCTGGCACGGGAATGCTGACCCGGCCGAGGGACACCACCCCCGGTGCCAGGCTGGCGGGACGGGGTGAGCCGCCTCTCCAGCAAAAGGCAGCCACAGCCTGTATCGGAGCCCATCCCTGGGCTCGTCACCGCCGCGGGAGGTGAAGCCCAGCGGGGCTGACAATGGCGAGGGGAGGGAGGGCCGGGACAAGGACACGCAGCTCGGGGTGCCCTGCCCTCCCCACCGCCTGGCACGGTGGGTGCTGCCCCTGCCCTTCCCTCTCCTCCCTCTTTCCCAAAGGCGGGCGGGAGCGCCGTGCCTCCCCTCGTGACTGCGATAAACATTACACCGAGGCCATTAATGTTTAATGAGGTTTGTCTCCCAATTAATGCGCTTTCCCGTGGGTGCCCACTCGCAGAGCGAGGCGCCCGCAGGACGACACGCCGAGGCCATGGGTGACGGTAAGGACAGACACCTCCCCGGGGACATCTCCATCAGAGGAGCTGCGCTGGTCCCTCCCACCAGGGGGAAACTCTCGGTGAGGATTTGGGGTGGGCAGACGTGGGGATGGATCCATCCTCAGAGCTCCACAGCCCTGTGGCACATCGGGGCCAGCTGGTGTTCGGCTTCTGGGGTGATTTCTCCTTCCAAGCTGCTCCCGGCAGAGGGCTGTGCGGTCAGGCAAGGCAGCTGGAGAGGTGACACGGTGACGAGATCACTGACATGGAGAGGGGTTTTGGGGTGTGTCTGGTGCGAGGGCTGAGCCTCAGGGGTTGTTCAGTCCTGTGCACTGAGGGGACAGAGACATTGCTGGAGTCTGCAGCAGTGGCACTTCCCGAGGGCAGTGGAGCTGCGTCCCTGGAACTTCACCTGGAGCTGGAAGGCTCCCGAGCATCCTGCAAATGCAGCCTGCAAGTGCATCCCGTGAATTTGCCATGGACGTGAAACCTCCTGGGGTGAGACCAGGAGTCTCCTGGCTCAGCTGAGTGCCAAGGACGTCACAGCACTCTCACAGTCCTCGATCCTGGTCTCCCCCATTTCACGTTGTGAGGACATGGCTCTCACTGAAGTTTCTCCTCTTTTCAGAGCAAGTGCCCGAGCAGGGCCAGGACAGGTTCAGCTACGGTGAGTGTGTGCCCCTGTAGGCCGGGGGCTGCGGGCAGGGGACGGGCAGCCCCCTCCCGCTCTGCCGTGGGCTCCGTGCTGGGCTGACAACTCCCGGCTCTCCTCCTCCCCAGACTATGACACCATCCGCAACGGGGGGCTGATCTTCGCCGTCGTGGCTTTCGTGATCGGGCTCCTCATCATCCTCAGTAAGTGCCTGGGTGGGCCGGATACCCCTCGGCGCTGCCCCGTGCTGCACTCAGCCCTCTCCTCCGGCCGGGAGGGGGCTGGGGGTCACCAACCCTGCCCCCACAGCACCGGGGGTGGGCACAGCCTGCCCCCAGGGCTGCCTGGGAACTTTCCATCCAGGCACGCTCCCAGCACAGGGCGAGTTGGGAAGGAGGCCACGTAAATATTTAGTGTTTCCCTGCCAGCACCAGGGCTTCAGAGGGAAGGTCACTCATTAAAAATAGCAGAGAAAAGTCTGACATTTCCAGAGAGAGGAACCAGCAGTCCCCGAGCCCTGGAACCTCGGCAGCTCCCGGACTGACCCAATGCTAGGTGTGACCCTGCCAGGGTGTTCTGGCACTGCTCTGTCCCAGCACCTCTTCATACAGGGTGGCTGCAGTAACAGCTGCTCCAAGGACGGTGCCACTAATTTTAGGGAGAAAACCGTGAAAACCAGCAGCATTTGGAGTCATGGGGCAGCTGGAGCAGGAGCCTGTGGCTGGGCAATGCCAGGGCTGCGGGGTGGGTGTGATGGGTGGGGGAGGCCCAGGCTCAGTCGCTGCTCTCGCCCCCAGGCCAGCGGTTCCACTGTGGAGGGAGGAAGAAGAGGAGGTGGGTATTGCACGGTGCCTGTTCCAGTCCTGCCAACTGACAGGGCCGGGGTCCAGCCCATGTTCCCCCCTCTCTCAGCCACACTGCCCAGCCTAACTCTTCTCCCTTTGCTTTTTGCTCCGCAGACAGGGGAACGAGGAAGAGCTGTAGGTGCAGGTAGGAGGCTGCAGCTCCTGCCAGGCTCCCTGTGCTGCCCAGCGATGCTTTGGGGTACTCGTGCTCCAGGGAAGCACTTCTGGGGGGTCTGTCCCGGGAGGAGAGGGGCTGGGACACGCTGGCCATGTCACCCTCCCTCTCCCTGGTTCCAGAGCTGCAATGCCGCCGTGGAAGCGGAGCTCCAGCCGAAGCCCAGGAGTCCTGGCCAGCGGCCACCCCTCACCCCGCTCCAGTGGATCCATTACCCCGCAAGGCCAGAACGCAAATTACCCTCGTGCTTCCCCCTCTCTTAGAGCCAGCAAGAGTTCCTTGGCTAATAAAGTTCAGGTTCCTTGAGGTTAAACTGTGTGCCCGAGGCGTTTGAATCGCCCACTCTCCTGGCCCGGCGCCAATCACTTTTCTGCCCTGCAGGCGTCTTCCACCACAGACCCAGGAAAGGTTCCCGCAGGCTCCTCCGAGGCACGAGGCGGGCAGCCGCCTCCACCCTGGGTTTGCTCCGGATGTTTCTTCTCCCAGCTGCAGGTCTTGGATCCTGCCGCGCTTGCCTTTCCCTTGGGATGCCCAGGAAGGGGCTGGGGCTCTTTGTGTGCTCGTGTCTGGATGGGATGGGGTTAATTCTCTCCCTGGCAGCGCTCGCGGTGCTGGGCTGTGTGTTGGGAGCTGGGAAGGTGTTGGGAACACTCCAGTTCTGGCTCCTGCTCCTCCCACAGCAGCAGCGCTGTCCCTTCAACATCCACCTTAGCAGCCCAGGGGTGGGCAGGACCCCGGCAGGGGACACGGCCAGGACAGCCCCAAACTGACCAAAGGGATTTCCCAGACCAGGAGACACCTTTCTATGCCCAGGTATAGAAAGAAAGGGAAAGGAGGAGAGAGGGGGGTGTTCGTGAGTGACAACATCTTGACTTCCCGGGAAGTCAAGATGTTGCGCATCACCTGCGGATGGCAACTGAGGAATTTCAGCCTTCTGGGTCTCTTTCCCTTTTCTTGTGCTCACGCTCCCCCTGCTTTCACTTTATAGACTGCCTTTATCTCGACCCACGCGTTCGGGAGATTTTCCCCCTTTTTAATCCCTCCCTGCCCTGCTGGGGAGGGGAGTGGTGGAGCAGCTCAGTGGGCAACGGGTGTTGCACAGCACAGCACAGCACAGCACCTCAGAGCGCGATCCAGGCGTCCTTCTCGGCCAGGAACGGGGCTGGGACGAAGCACGGAGCTCTTTGGGAGCTCTCGACCGCTCTTAGCTTCGGATTCAGCCAGAAACGCCTCTTTCAAAAAAAAAAAAAAAAAAAAAAAAAAAAAAAAAAAAAAAAAAGAGCAAAACTCTCCCGCAATTGGGCGGTGAGTGAGTGAGGAGGGAGGTTCGCTCTGCGCGCCGAGAGCTGGCCCGACACAGACACCTAGTGACGGGAGGGCACAGGGCCGCCTGTCCCCCACCCTGCCCCAGCGTCCTCGCCCCTTTCCCTGCATCCGGGGGCCTCGGGGGCCTCGGGGCACCCCGAACAAGCAGGGAAGGAGGGGTTCAGGGAGGGATGCAGCGGGGAGCTCGCTCCCAGCCTCGTCAGTCTGGGGGTTGCTTGACCAGGGAATGGTTTGGATGAGAAATCCCAACTCAGGGGGTTTCCTCCCCTCACCTGAAGCCACTGTGGTTGTTTGGGTCTGCCCTCAGTGACCCCGAGCATCCAAGCACAACTGGGATGGAGGAACCAAACCCCTGGGTCCGTTTGGGCTTCGATCGAGGTCAGACATTGACAGAAAAATAGGATTAGCTGGGGGAAGGTTATTAGGCAAAATCCGTGCAATTTGTCTAATCTGAGGTGCTTATTTAACACAGTAAGGAGATTATTTTGGAATATAATTTTGACTTGACAGTGACCCACTAATAAAGACTCGTTGCAGCTTTGTACAGCTCAAGCAGGGACAGGAGTCCTTCAGCCAAGGGAGAAAATGGTTAATGGTTAAACTTGATGGTCTTGGAGGTGTTTTTCAAATTAAATGATCCTGAGATTCTATGAGAAGTGCCTGTTTAATGGCACAGAAGGGTTTGGCCACACCGGACTGCCCTGCCCACACCTCACTGAGTGTGGTGGGGCTGTGTCCCCCAAAAGCAGGAGCTGGAGGTCCCAGCAAACAGGCAGGCAAGCAGCAGGGTGTGAAATGAGCCCGTCCTCAGCAGGTTCCACACCCCTGGGGCCCAGGGCTGCCCTCCCTCCCGGCTCCTGAGGGTGCCAGGGCTGCGCCGTGCCCTTCACTCCCCGCAGACAGAACCCCCGTGGCTCTGGGGCCGGGATTACAGGGAGTGAAAAGCCGTGTCTGGCTCCCGTGTGGGATCTCTGTCTCGGCACCAGATGGCATTAATGGCATTATTCTGCACGACTCGGGGACACCCACGTGTGCCCGCACCTGCACAGCCCCACACCCCAGCCCGAGGCCTGGCAGGGCTGGGGACACTGACAGGGGGACAGTGGCAGGGCAGGGCACGCCCCAGCACTCAAACCCTTGGGCTGGGTGTGACATTTGGAGGCAGGAGCTTTGGGAGAGGGCAGCTGGGGACACCCCAGGAAAAGGCTACCATGTCTCCTTCCCCCTGCCACTGCCCCATGAGAGGCTCCTGCTCTCCCAGGGTGAGTCACTGTCCCCATCAGAGGGTGTCCCGGGGACAAGCCCAGCCCCTCAGCCCTTTCCCTGTGCTCCCTGTGCTCCCCGGCCTTGCCCAGGAGGTGTTTGCCTTCTCCCCTGAACCAGGCAATCTCGGAGGATTTCCCTCACAGCCCCTTGAGCCATTAATCTTCTCAGAGTAAATCTTTTCTGCGGAACAAAGGGGATTGGGCAAATAATACAGTGGACAACTGGAGTGCCCTTTTCCTCTGGGAAGGCTTCCAGATCCAAACAGCTTCCCCTTGGCGCTGGCTATTCCCTGTTCGCTTCGCCGGTCTCTGGATGGGCAGGTAGGACGGAGAGGGGCCCTGCCCGGCTGTGGCTTGGCCTGTCCCTGTGCTTCATCCCTGACTGAATTTGGGGAGATGAGGCAGCGGGGCCAGAACCGGAGCAGCAGCTGCCAGCACTGCTCCGCCGTGCCAGGGACGCATTTCGCCCATGAGGAAACACGAATGCAAAATGTCTCCTCGTTAGTTTAAAGAGGAGAGCAGCAAATGGTGACTCAGGGAGCCAGAGAGGAACGCTGGAGAGAGGAGAGATGGGCCGGGCTGGCAGGGAGCCAGCCACGTGCCTCGGCCTCCCTCTGCTCCGCTCCCGAAAAGGCAGCAGCATCCAGCAGCACCTCTGCAAAAACAGCATTGCTCCACGGGGATTCTCCCGGGCTGGAATGATCCTCCAGCCCCAGGAAATGACATTCCAGCCCCCATGTCCATGCTGCACATGCCCCACAGCAGAGGTGATTAGGGAGTAACTGCTCACACGCAGACGGCCGGGGGCAGCGATGCTGTGGGAGTGCAGCCCGGGGATGGACAGGCTGGGTGGGCCCTCCCGGTGGGATTTACAGTGGGATGCACCGTGGGATGTGGCTGGAAGCAAAGGAGGGTCCCCATGAACCCAGTCCGTGCGTGCCAGTACCGTGCCTTGGAATCACAGAGGTCGGAAAACACCTCCCGGACCATCCAAGTCCATTAACCAACGCTGCCAAGGCCAGCACTAAACCATATCCCCAGGGGTCACATCTGTACACATCTGTCTTTTAAATCCCTGATTTAAATCCCTCCGCCTCTGTCCCGGGCAGCCTGTTTAGCCCCTGGAGCTTGCTAAAACTGTGCTAAGCCCCTGGAGCTGGCGAGGACGGGGACCCCGCTCTCCTCCCTGCCCCGGCTCCCCTCGCCGAAGCCCCCGAGCCCCTGTCCCCGTTCCCCCGGTCCCCGCTCAGCAACGGAGCGCGGCGACACTAGAGGGAACCAAATCCCAGCTTCTTGCCGGGAAAGAGGCTTTTCCTTGGGAAGACGAGCATCCCGGCTGCCCGGCAAGGGATTCGGGCCGTGGGCACGGGGGACGCGGAGCCCTTGGCAGAGGACAGAACCACGGGATGGTTTGGGCTGGAAGTTTAAAACTGTTCCCCCTTTTTGTGTCACTGTCTGTCCACAGTCACAAGCGCCGGGGATCCCTTATGGAAACGCAGCTGTTCGTGCAGTGCACGACCCAAAGGGCTCAAGCAGGATGTCGTTTTTGGGTACCTTGACCTGCTGGCACCTGTTTGTCCGTGGGTTTGCAGCCTTTTACTGAGGCACAAGCCCCTCGCCACCTCCAGGGCGTTCATCCCCCACACTCCGTGTGGCAGCCGCTTGCTCCGGGAAAACTGAGGCACTGGGGGGCTGCAGACACAGGCAAACTGGGGTCCTCCCCCCCCTCAGCACCCACAGAGGGCCAACCTTGGGGTTGGGGGCAGCTGGGGAGGAGGGTCAAGGGGGTCCAGGACAGGTTTTGCTGGAAGGAATCCTACCGGGCATGCCCAGCACTTTTCCACCCAGGTGTGCCCAGCAATTAGCTGACACCCACCCAGAGCTGCCCACCGTGGTGGGACTGGGCTGGCAGCCGTGGCTGTGCAGGACTCAGCCTTTGTCCCCGTGGGACAGGGTGTCCAGTGCGGGGTCACAGCGGGCTGGCCCTGCTCGGAGAGGTGCTGCCGAGGTAAGTTGGCGACGCGTGGGAAGCGCTTTGTGGCAATCGGCTCGCGGCAGATAAGTAGCCCTGTTGTTCTAATGATCGCTTCCTCCGGGGATTTGTCTGCGAGGGCGGCCGAGGCCGCGGGGCTGGGGCCCGGCGGGAGGTGAGGTGTGCCCTGGCCGGAGGGATGCGGGGAGCAGCGCCTCTGCCCAGCACGGGGCACAGCCTGCGGCTGGGGCTGACCCCGGAGCTCTGCGGGTGCTGTGCCCACCCTCCTCTCGGCTCTTTTCCCCTGTGTGCCTGCATGGAGAGTGGGTTTTTCGAGTATTCGTGGAAGAATTGCCTTTAGGGGAAAATACCTCGCTGACTAACGGGGTGTGTGAGCACGGGACACTGCTGTAATCCCCGGAGCGCTGGGGAAGCCTGGAGCTGATTGTAACTCTGCCCAGAGGCAGAACAAATGCCAGGGGAGGGGGAAATTGAAGGGGGCAGCTGTTTTCAAAGGGCTGTGGGATGCCCCGTGCCCTCAGGAGAGGCAGCAAGACCCCCCCCTGTGCAATTTCTCCCGAAGCCTGCTCGGGCTCAGAGCTGTGCGTGGGCATGTGTTGCTATAATTTCTCCTGTGTCTTGTGCGGAGTTTGGGCCAGGGAATTAATTCCTCAGCGTGAGCTTCACCTTTGAACCGTGCAGCTGGGCTGGCTGCTGGCTGCCTGTGAGCAGGGCAGTGGCTTTAGGGAGAGTGAGACGGGCTCCTCCTCTCTGGCCTGGCTTCCTGTGCTGCCAAAGCACAGGTCAACACTGCCCAAATAATTACTGTGGAGATTTCCTGCCTTTCCTCATCACAGCCACACGAAGCACACGACGCAGTTCTGGTTGGTAGCAGGACACCAGCTTTCAGGGCTGAAAGCTCATGCAAAGGCGACACACAAACGCTTCCTGTGTGCATCCAAACACGGAGCTGTGGAGAGGCTGATGTGCCCGAGCTGTGGCTGGCTGCTGGGCACGAGCAGAGCCCCAGGTGTGGGCTGGCAGGAGCTCCTGTTCCGGGAGCTCTGGCTGCCTGCCCGGAGCTGCCAGCCCCGCACGTGTGCCCGGGCTCAGTGAGCTGGCAAAGGGCCTGGGCTGAGCCGTCCGTGGAGGAGCAAACAGGGCAGGAGTGAACGGCACAGGCGGCTCAGGGACTGGCCAGGGCTCCCCGAGTGTGACCGGCCTGAGTGCTCACACTGCCAGCCCTAAGGTTTGACTCTGGTGCTGCTTCCTGCCTGGCCAGCAGCTCCTGTCCTGGAGGAAGGAGCCCTTGGAGGGGGAGGTCAGTGAGCTGAGTTGATTCCCTGAGCTGGGTTGATTCCCTGAGCTGGGCATGATGAGGAAACTCACGAGAGCTACTGAGCAGCCAAGGGAGCTAAAAATGAACGGGCGAGCAGCATTTACTCCCCCTGCTCACATGCCTCACACAGAGATCCGTGGGGCCCCGTGGGTGCTGTGCCAGCGAGTGCCCTGCCAGCCCACGCACCCCCGCTCCATTCACTCCCAAGCGTAGGAGGGTACCAGTCACACCTGAGCCCGATGCTCCGTGTGCTGCTTTGCCAAGTGCTGTAGCAGGTTCCGGGCTGGCAGCTCGCTGTGAGCAGGCTGGGCCGGGCTGTGCTGCCATCCTGCAGCAGCTGCCGGGGAGGGAAGGGGGCTGATGCCTGGCATGTGGCTGGGGCTCCCCAGAGCCCGGGCTTTGCCGGCTGCCTGGGCATGGGCCTGCATACCAATTGCCCTGCCGAGTACCGGCGAACATCTGCACGGCGGTGTGGGTGGCGATTGAAATGCACCCTCGGCTCCTGGAGGGGTGTGTGGGCACCGCGTGCGCATCAGCTGCCGCCTCTCGGGGCGCCGGCGGCGCGGCCAGGGGTGCGAGCGCCACGTGCCCGCGTGGGACGGCGGTGACACCCACGAGCCGCTGAGGTGGCCCGGGAACGGGCTGGGGAGGGGGCGGTGACGGCGCTGCCGAGCGCCGAGGGAGAGGAAGCACATCCCTGGGGAGGAGGAGGAGGGAAGGCTGCGGTGTGTCAGACCCGCACAGCACGGGCACAGTGTTGGTCCCTGCTCCTGCTGCTGGCACTGAGGGGTTAGGTGGCAGTGGCCTCATTGAAATGACAACTCGTGTGGGTGGCCTGGAGCAGGGAGGGGACACGGTGTGGGCATGGAGCGTCCTGGCAGCTTCTCTGCGTCCTTTGGCCGTGTCCCCTCTCTGAACTGGGGACCTCCCGCCCACGGGTACCCCCTCGGCGAGCTCTTCACGGGACTTCCAGGTGGGAAGGCTTGCAGTGAATCCCCGAGGGCTGGAAATGGCGGAGGGGCTGTTGTTTTCCCAATTTCCGTGACAATAGTTGCGTTCTCAATTAAATCTAAACAGCGCTTTTTAAAAAATCCGAACGTAATGTTTTTCCTGCTGGTTGTTTTGTTTGAAATCCGAATGCTTTAATCTTTCTTTCTGTTTATTTTCCAACAAATTGGGCTTGTAAAGGCTGTTTTGGAAAGCAAAGAAAACCTGCTATAATCACTTCAAGAAAAGACACTCTGAATGCTCTAACGGTCCAGACAAATTGGCTTTGGTGCGACTAAGTCTTGGGGAGTACAAGGCTCGGCTTGAGCTAAGCCTTGCATAAATACACCCCAAAGTAAAGCATTAGCTGGTATTATGTTTGTTGTTTGCTGGCTGGAGGGATGAATGTGTAATGAATCTGCTGGCCCCGTCTTGCTTGTGTCCCCCCTCATGGGAGCAGCACGGGCTGCCGAAATCCTGATCTCCCATCCCCAGAAGTGTCCAAAACCGGGCTGGACAAAGCTTGGACCAACCTGGTCCACTGAAAGATGTCCCTGCGGTCTGTAAGGTCCCTTTCTCCCCAAACCCCTGTATTGCTTTTGTCCCTTGGATGCTGGACGGGCGTGCGGGAGGCCCGGGGAGCAGGAGGAGTGCCAGCTGCGAGTCCCGGGCGGCTCAGCCGTGCTGCTGCACCGCAGGACAGGGCTCACCTGGGGCAGGGCTCCGCGGTGATGGGGATGGGGAGCGCAAACCGCGCTCCGGCCGCGGGGCTGCACCGGGGCCGATGGATGGCTCGGGGGCGGCCGGTGGGTGCCGGGGGCTCTGGCAGCCCTTGCGCACGCCGAGGAGGAGGAGGAAGGGGCTCGGCCGGCGGGGGCCGCGGCCGCCCCCAGCTCTGCGCGGCGCGGGGGGGGCGGGCGCGGGCGGGAGCCCGGCCCACGGGCGGGAGCGGAGCGGGGCGGAGCGGGAGCGGCGCTGGGCACCTCAGCCGGGCTGGCAGCGGCGGCAGGAGCGCGGCACGCCGGGGCACCGCACCTCCGCAATTGCGCCGCAGCCCGGGGCCAGAGCTGCTCTGTATGGCATGTGGCTGGTAACTTTTCTCCTGCTGTACTCTTTGCCGAAAGGTACGTGGGGACCGGCGCGGGGGCGGCGGGGGTCCCCGGCAGCGGGACCGGGCGGGCGGCACGGGCTGCGAGCTCCCCGGGGCTCTCGGTGCTCCGGTTCTCGGTCCCACATCTCTCGGCGCGCCCTCCCCGGGGTCCCGGGGCTCTCGGTGCGCCTTCCCGGGCTCTCGGTGCGCCCTCCCCGGGGTCCCGAGGGTCTCGGTGAGCCCTGTTGGGGTCTCGATACGCCCTCCCCGGGGTCCCCGGGCGCTCGGTGCGCCCTCCCCGGGGTCCCGGGGCTGTCGGTGCCGCGCTCTCGCTGCGCCCTCCCCGAGTGCCCGGGATTGTCGGAGCGCTCTCCCGGAGCGCTCTCCCCGGACGGCGCGGCGGAGCGCGGGGCTCGATGCGCGCAGCGGGGCCGGTCGGGGCCGGCGCATCCCGGAGCGGCTCCGCGGCCGAGCGTCCGGGTCGGCGGTGGCAGCGGCCGCCGGGACCTCGCACCGACGGGCGCAGCATCCTCCGGCGGGGCCGCGCCGGGACCGAGCGCTCCGCGTCCCCCGAGCGCTTCTCAGCCTGATCCGGTCAGCGGGAGAGACCCAGCGATGCCTTAAAATTCGCATCCTTCCCCCTAGGAATGCTGTGTGAAGTGTAACCCAGCGGCTTGACATCAATCAGATTATAGATAAATCATATATGGGGGGGGGGGGGGGGGGGAGATGGGGAGAATCATGGAACAAGCGTGTCAAGGAGACACACGCTGGAAGATTGCAGATTAATTTAAAGTTGGGCATTAAGTGGATGCTGCCCACATCCAGCGAGGTGATACTCTAACCGAGTCTCTGCTCTAGATGCAATTAAAGACAGGCAGGAGCTGCGTGGAGCACGGGCACTTAAATCCCACTGCGTTTGTTACAACAATCGATCCATGTTACATAAAGGAATTGCCCATTTCCGGATCTGCGGGAATTTTTAATTATGTTTCTGTAATAAATTACCTCTTTGCCCACGACCCGACCTGCGGATGCGGTGCTGGAAGCGCCCACCTCTCGGAAAATTGTCTGCTCGGAGGATGTAAAATGACATTTGCCCTAATTATCGTCTCTGACATTTGAGAACAGCGAGGGGGAAATTTTAGGAAATGAGGAAAGTGAAAGAAAGGGGACGGAGCTGCTTCCTTGCATGAGACCTCTCTTGCTGCCCATTGCATTACCCCGTTAGCTGAATGTTAATCCAATGAAAAATATTTACTGAGGTTTAATAGGGCACCCTGTCCAGTTGTGCGGTGATGATCAATTATTCCATCAATTATTAATTATGGAATAGCTGCTTTATTCGAGCTGGGGTGAAGCTGCTTTTGGGAGCTTTACCCAAAATCGCTATTGTGCTTCAGATCTGCTGAGCTGAACGTGCCAGCGTCTGCTTTGCTTACATTTGCATTTTTTACTGTGCTGAAAGGAAAAAAACAAACCTGGAAACAAATAACCGTCGAGGATGCCATGATTCCTTTCGACCCCCAATAGTCAAAATAATAGAGAGCTGCACCGGTTTATTGCTTTTTGCATCTTTTCAGCCCCAGCTTCTTGGAAAAGGGATCTCTTCCCACAGAGCTATCTCTTTGGAGAAGAGCAAATTAAAAGCCTCCATTAGCACAACTCCTCGTGGCCTCATTTTACATTTTATTTCTAAAAAAAAAAAAAAAAAAAAAAAAAAAAAAAAAAAAAAAAAGAGAGATATCTTCACCATCGAGCAGTCCTGGTAATGCAAAGTGTTAACGTGAAGCGGTTCCAGAGAGAGGACAGCAATACAATGGAAGTTTCATTAGAATAATAGGATAAAAAAAAAAAAGAATTGCTTAATGCATGATAAACCTTCCAGATACTTAATATTTCTGAGCATCGAAGCACATCCTTTTAACGTGCTCCTGCTGTAGAACAAGAGCTCAAGTAGAAACTGAAAGCAGATAAACATTTGATCCAAGGGACCCCTGAAGTTTAGAAATCCCTCGATGGGCTGTAGCTGCGCTTTTCTGCCCCTGTTTATAAAATAAACAGAAATGGGCGGTTGGCAAGCGGCGAGTTGAGCAGTGAGATGGTCTGGCAGTGCGAGGGAGAGCAGCCAGGCAGAGGGGAGGCTGAGCGGTGTGATGAGGAACGGACTGGTCACAACTGAGAGCCTGGGAGCCAGGGAAGCGTCTCCCTGTGTGATGTTGCTGGATGGCTCTGCCGCCTGATTTATATTGGCATTATATTTACATGATGTTCCCGCGTTGGGCGCAGCGAACGGTGCAGCTCGCGGGTTTCTAATCTCTCCCATCTCGACCCCCCAGTGTGGCACAGCGCTCGTTTGTCTCTGAAATGAAACATGGAAACCTCATTAAATGCACGGAGGAGAAGCCTGCAGTGCTCAGCTCCTCGCCGTGCCCGGCGCTTGTTTATCCTGCCAAAATTCCCCAGCACCAGGAGCCACCATGGCGGCTCGCCCAGAGCCTTTACCTGCGCCTGCCATGGGCTTTGCCTTGGGATGGGGAGCGGGTAAAGGCAACCCTGATGTTCCCGGGCGTTTGTCCTCTGCAGGAAGAGGCTGTGCGAGGGGCGAGTGCCAGGGATGTGCTGTGGCATAGCCCTTCCTGGAGCTGGGGGCTGCCCGGGAGCTTGGGCCATGGCTTGGGGCAGCCGTGGCTCCAGCACCTCGGTGTTGGGGGGCCGGGATCTCTGCCCGCGTGCAGCCCCGTGCTGGGGGGTTGGATGGGCAGCACTCCGTCCTCCTCTGGAGCAGCTGGCGAGCCGAGGGCAAGGATGAAGCTGGGAGTCTTTGTGGCAGGGATTCTGACATGGCAGCACGCGAGGCTGAGCCACGCCTCGGGTGACATGGAGGCACCTCACAGCCGAGCCGGCAGCACGTTAATAGGTGTGACCTCCATGGTGGGCACCAAGGAGCAAGGCGCTCAGTTGTTGCAGTCGTTGCCGTGCTGCTGTTTGGGGAGGACGTGCAGTGGCAGCTCTGGGTGAGCTGAGTGTTCCTCGCCTCTGGAATCTCGGTTATAGCCAGCTCCTTGTCTTTACATAACCGTGGGTTTGAGAGTCACCCTCTCCCTGCTCGTGGATCCAGCAGAAATATCCCCCATCACACGCAGGGCTGTGTGTTTGCCGCCATCATCTGCCAGCAGAGCCGTACCAAACATTTAGGAATTCCATTTCCAGGCTCGTGTTCCTGCCTGCTCCCAGCTGTGCCTGGGAAAGGCTGCGGCGGCTGCTGGCCCTGAGAGGGGATTGAACGTGGCTTGGAGGGGACAGGGAGGAGGTGAGGAGCTGGCAGAGCTTGCCCAGAGGTGTTCTCCTGTTGGCTGCATGGTGGGAGTCCTGGTCTCCACCTTGCAAAGCCACCGAGTGTGTTGTGATCCATTGGGAGCATGGCCTGGCCATTGAGGAGGGAGCCCAAGGCCAGGCGTGTGTGGCCTCTGGTGTGTCCCCTTGCCCACCCCTCATGCTCACTCGTTTGACCTCCCTGGGGACACAGTGCTGTCACTCTGGCTGGGTAATGTCACCAGATGTCCCCTTGGGGCCTCAGGCGCTGTGTTCAGCATGGCCAAGGCATGGAGGTGGGCTCTGGAAGGGGAGGGAGAGGCCCTCACCTGTGGGTCCAGGCTGAGGGTCCCCAGGCTGAGGGGCCCGGGAGGTGGGGCAGGGCTGGGGGATGTCCAGCTCTGGGTCAGCCCCTGTGTGGATGGTGTGGTGGGGCTGGTACCTCTCAGGAGCTGCCACGGGAGGAATCCAGCCAGGAGAGTGGGTTTTTTCCCAGGCAAGGGTTACAGCCTCAGCCTGGGTGCTGTCGTAATTGCTGGAGGTGGTTCAGGCCTTAATTTCCATGCAGATTCGTTAAGGAGCAGGCGCTTGGAGCGTGTTTGAGCCGTGCCCTTACCCACAGAGGACCAGAGGCAGGTTCTCCTTTGCTCCCTCTTTGCTTTGTCAGGTCGGGAAGGGCCGTGGGGCTCGAGCCAGAGGGGCTGTGCCAGCGGGGTGGGACCCGTGTGGCAGCCAAATTGCAGTGCCAGGGCAGGGAAGATGCTGTGGCAGGTACCTGCCACAGCTGCTGCTGTGCTGGGCACCAGCTGAACGCCCCAGGCCCTGCTTGGCATTTCCTGACACGATTTCCACCCTCCTGAGACCCGTCCCTGAGGGGCACAGCCTGGGGGAGTCACGGTTTAACCCTTTGGGCTGGGACACGGTGGGGAGGTGACATCCCGGAGGATGTGCTGCTCTGCCAGCACCTCTGAGCTCCCCTTGGAAGGGACCAGCCTCGGCCGCTTCCCTCCTCATCCCTTCCACGGGGCTGGGAAGTGCCACTTCTCGCTCCATCAACTCCAAGGTCACTCCCTGCGTTAGCACAAAGGCTGCTCAGGGTGTCCTGGCGATGAGGGCTTGGAGGAAGCTCGTTCCTTCCAAGGGGAAAGCCGGAGGCTGCTCCAGCGTTCCGGCCCTGCAGGCAGTGTGTGATGGGATTGCTGTCCTCTCTCCGGCACGGAGGAACGATCGGGACCTGCCACCTACCTGTAATTCCGGTGCGTGCCAGGCTTTGGTTCCCTTTCTCCTTGAACAGGGCAGGTGTCAAACACCCTTAATGAGGATAATAAATGAGCTGCGAGGTGGCCATTAGCCTGCTGCTCTCCTCAGCATCCCTGCAGCCCGGCTCAGCCGGGGGCTGGGGAAACCCTGGCGGCCCCTCCAGCCCCTTTGGATGGGGTTTTTCCTGGGGGTAAGACCCGGCAGGTCCTCACCAGCCTTGGAGGAGGGCTGGGGTGGGCACCCAGACCACCAGGATCGGGAAGGGGGTCTCAGAAAAGCGGGGTAATGTGAACTCCAGTGCAGTGCCTGTCCAGGGGTGGCATAAGCCCCCTCAAAGCACCAATTCTTCAGCATTTTCCCGGCTCTGCCAGGTTTCCACCCAGCTAAAGGACCGTGCTGGGCTCTGGGGGACTTGGTGGCTTTGGGTGGGCTCGGGGCTGGCTGTGTGCTGCCAGCACAGGTGATGGACGTGCAGGGAGAGCAGGAAAAGCCTCTTATCTCAGGAGGAAGAGCCCTGGCTGGCACGAAGCCGGTTCTTGTCTGAGACCGCTCCTAAATCTGCTTCTTAGAAAAGGACGGGCTCTTCCCTGGGGGGGTTTGTGCTGCTGGGGAGGTCACAGTGATGGCATTGCAGATCACACACCTGCACCGTTCCCAGAGATGGTGACAGATCCTGGGGACAGCTTGTGGCCCCTCTCTGGAGCAAGCAGGTGCTGGAGAACTGCCCAGTGCTTTGCTGTGTCACTGGAGGTGCTGGAGTTTGGGAAGTCCAGCCACCAAGACTGGTAAATATTCCGAAGGGATGATAGCAAAATGACTTGCTTCTCCCAGCTCCAATAGAGATATTAATATTTCAATACCTCTAGGTTGTAATTTACCACAATTTAGGAAGATTGAGCTCTGATAACTTAAAACACCTGCCTTTCAGAGGCAGCCCGAGTGTCCGGCCCTGTGCTGGGCTCGGCGCAGCTCCCAGCTGGAGCCAGGCTGGGCTCCAGGCTGCATTCCCAGCAGCAACTGTTCCATCTCAGCTCCCCCAGCCTCCTCTTTTCAGGTTCATGTGAATTAATGCCCTCGATATGTAGGTTAGGGTCAGCACATCTGACCAGATGTGAGCCAGTGATTTCTGGTTTAAAAATATTGCTGTGCTATTTCTAAATTTTTAATCTCTCCCAGTGATTTGGAGACAGTTTTATGAAACATGGAATTAGGATGGTGCTCAATGCTAAATGGTAAAGGAGATTATGGGGATTTAACTCTATACGTCTGTCACATAACTATTGCCAATCCCATAACCTCCATTTTCTATTAGAAATCCCTTTCCCCCTTTGACCCGAAAAAGCTTTATGGGTAATCTGAATTTCTCTGTTTATGAGGTATTTTTCCACTCCTCGCCTCAGCCCCTCACCCATCCAGCTCTGAGCCCTCCTGGTTCTGCTGAGGATGAAGATGTTTCCCTGGCAGGCTCTGGGTGCTCGAGGAGCCTTCTCAAGCTGTAATGTGGGATCTGGGGAGAGATCCTGGATGGAGCACGGGGCACAGCCAGATGTCCTTGGTCCAGAGCCAGGCTGAAGGTGGCTTTTGCTGTGCCCTGGCTCCAGCCATCTTCTGCTCAGCTCAGGCTCAGCCACAAATAGCTCTGTGCTGCTCGTGCAGGCTTTGTTTCCCTTCCTCTGCCTGCAAATGTGCGTTTTTCCCCCCCTTTCATGTATTTGGGAGAAGCACCGCGCTGCTGGGATGAAGGGAAATGCTGATTCATGACGACAAACCAGCCTGGAGATGTCACAAAATGACATCTGCAGGGCCGAGCCGTGGCCCCGTGGCTCTGCAAAGGCTCGGCTGGAGCTTTGCTCCTCAGTCCGTCTGTCTGTGGTGCTTGTCAGCCAGGGAGGGGAAAATAAATGGCTTTGTCTCCTTCCACCTGTGTGTGGACACGGGGAATTGGTGCGTGGGGAGACAAGGAGATGATTTTGTGGCCTCTAAATTGGTTGTCTCGTGTGGTGGCCCAGCTGGACCTCACCATCAGCTCATCCCTTCCGTGGCACAGGGGGCTCTGAGTGGGCACAGGAGGAAACCTGGTCATTTTTGGGGACGATTCTGTGCAGTGCACACAGAGAGCAAGAGTGAGATGCTGAAAGAGACACAAGGTTGAGAAAGATGGAGAGGACTCTGCTCCGAGAAGGGCTGAGGTGTCTCGGGGTGTCCATCCTGAGCCTGTTGAGGACAGTGTGGACAGGGCTGGTGGCACAGTTCTGAGGCAGGATGGGCAGCATCCGGCTGGAGAAGCTTTGGCACGGAGATGGAGCAGGCCATGCCACACTTGAGTGCCCACGGCCACTCAACCAGCCCTTCCTGGGGCGAGCGGCCGCCTGCGGAGCCGAGGCGTGCGGGTGAGGCTTTCCTTCTCCCCCCTGCTGCCGTCCCCTCCTCCCCAAGTTGAGGAATCGAGGTCAGGGAGGGTCCCCCGTGGCTCGTTCTGAACCGGCGGCACGGTGCTGATCTGCTTATTGGCTCTGCGGCACCACGGGCGTGCGCTCAGCCGCAGCTATTAATACACCCGCCGAGGGCCCTTCCCAGATCCCTGTCCTTCCGCCCACTTGGAAAGAGGGTGGCTAAAAAAAGAAAGCGGATCTAAGTGACTGGGGCCCTCCTCATCCTTATTTATAGCCAATTTTGCCGGCGTGGGTTGGGAAGGGGGAGCTCGTGGTCCTGGAGAGCGGGAAGGAGGGACCGCGGGAGTTGGGTGCAGAGGTCCATCCCCTGCTTCCCAAGATGGGAAGTTCTGTTCTCCAGCAGTGAGAGCTGCTCCTGGGCATGCAGGAGGCCACAAGTTCTGCCTGGACTGTGTCCCTGAACCCGCCTCAGTCCTCCTTTGGATGGTGCAGGGATGCCCAGGAGAAGCTCAGGCCGAGGGCAGGGTGGCTCTGGACTGCCTTCCCTGTGGCTCTGGGAGAGAGGAGCAGCTCTGATCCCGGTTTTCCAGCCCCTCTCCTGGTTTGGAAGCAGTGGCGGGGTGGCAGGGGAGGTCTCTGCCCTGCCTGGCAGTGATGTGCACGGGGTGTGTTGAAACTGCTGTGCTGGGGTGCACCCAGGGGCGCTGGATGGGGGATCCCAGGAATGTCAGGGTTGGCAGGAGGAGCCGTGCTGGTGGCTGTGCTTGGCGTGGTGTCTTCAGGGCTGTGGGTGCTCAGAGCCAGCCGGGCGCCCCTGGGGAAGCCTCGGGGGCTGCCCGGGGTGTCCGTCCTGGCCTGCACAGCCCCTGGCTGCCCTGCCGAGGCGCCTGTGATCCCTGATCCGTGCTGGCAGCAGGAGCGCTGGCCTGTGAAGGTGGCCTGTGTGCTCCCAGCCGTATTTGGATGCTCCTGCTTTCCCCTGTTCCACGGCACGCAGGGCTCAGGGGGCTGTGCCGGGCGGTCTCTGTGTCAGGGGGGTCTCTGTGCCAGGGGACTCTCTGTGCTAGGGGATTCTCTGTGCCAGGGGGGTCTCTGTGCCACCAGGGCTGGAGATCCCTGCAGTGAGCCCCCCGACACTGTGGCCTCTGCTTTGTCCACAGCACGCGCTGAAGATGTTGGAACCAGCCTCTACTTTGTGAACGACTCCTTGCAGCAGGTCACCTTCTCCAGCACAGTGGGGGTGGTGATCCCCTGCCCGGCAGCAGGGTCACCCAGCGCCGTCCTTCGGTGGTACCTGGCCACAGGTGACGACATCTACGATGTGCCCCACATCCGGCATGTCCATGCCAATGGGACTTTGCAGCTCTACCCCTTCTCGCCATCAGCCTTCAATAGCTTTATCCACGACAACGACTACTTCTGCACTGCAGAGAACTCGGCTGGCAAAATCAGGAGCCCAAATATCCGTGTTAAAGCAGGTAGGAGCTCCCTGGGGGCGCTGGGCTTTGCACAAGGGGCTGGTTTCTCCCTGCCCTGATGGTCCATCAAGTGCAGAACCAGGGCGGCTGCGTTGGGTTCTTGCACCGGGATGGAGCAGGGAGAAGGGCAGAGCGTTGGGTGGGATGTGCAGCTTGGAGGTCTCCAGAGTGTCTGCAGAACGTGGTGTGGCTGCAGCCTGGTGGCAGGAGAGCTCCTCTCCCTTTGAACCGGGATTGTCTCATCCAGCCACTTACAGGGGCTTTTCCCAGCTGTGGGAGGGGCTGGGCCACATCTGCCCGTGCTGGGGGCCCCCTCAGTGTCCCACAGCCCGGTTCCCACTGCAGCACCCAGCCTCAGCTTGCCAGGGCTTATTAAGACCCCAAAAAATTAAATAAATAAAATAAAAGGGAGGAATATGGCAAGGAGCTGATTCCAAAAGCCATTATGGTAAATTATTGACCAGGCTGAGGAGGGCTAATAGCCCAGGAATGGCTTCATTATGTAACCTATTAAAAGTGGGGCTAGCAGAGGGAACGTGACAGAAGTGACTACAGGGTTTTTTATTTTAATACCTTGTACTGGGGAGTAAATTGGTATTAACCCCCTTCTGCAGAGTGAATTATTTACCAGCACTCTTGGGTTACCTATAAACCACAGCGTGGTGGAGGAGCAGATGGGGTGTAGTAAACATGGAGCTGCTGCTCTCCCCGCGTGGGCACGGCGGGGTTGGCTCTGCTGGGATCCCCGAGCTGCCCTGGGATCACAGAGAGGGAATCCTGGCCCTCATCCCCGTCTCCATCCAGCACTGAATGCAGCCCTGCTGTCGGGCTGGGAGCTCAGCCTCCCTCGCTGTTAGCAGGAGATGTGGATGTCCAGAGGGGCCGCCAGGACGTCTCCAGCTCCTGGAGCTCCTTTCTGGCAGTGGAAATGGTTGTGGAACATTCTCCAGCTGCTGCTCCCTCCTGGCCATCCCACATCCCAGTCACTCTCCGGTGCTTTCTAATGGCAGTGCAGCACGGAGAGCCAATTACAGCTGGAGAAAGCAAGCAATTAAATAAAATGCAGTGGAAACTGAAAATGCGAGGGAAAAAAAAAAATCTCTGGAAGTCTTGGGAAAGCTGCTGGCGAGCACATGGAGCAAATTTCTCCAGCCAGGGGAGAGGTGTGAGTGGTCTGGGTGTGGCTGTGTGTTGCCCTCCTGGGGGTTATTCCTGCCGGCAGGAAAAGCCTGGAGCCCTGGCTGTGGGGCTGGCACAGGTCAGGGATGCAGCGGGGCCGTGCCCAGGGTCTGTTCCCAGCTCGTGGTGGCAGGCAGCATTCAGGATGCTCCTCACGGTCCCTGCTGGCCTTTAAAGCCTGTGAATAAACCTCAGCTCCAGGTGATTAAGGAAGCTTTTGCTAGTTAATCTGCTTTGGCTCTTTCCGTGGCGGCTTCTCCCCGTGCCCTGGTGGCACATCTCTGAGCAGGGAGCCCTGAAATCCTGGGAAATCAGGGTGGAAATGCGGCCACCCTCTCACTGCTGGCCTGGCTGTGCGAGGTGTGGGATGCCATGCCCACAGGGACTTCCCGCTCCGGGAAAACACCTTCCTTTGGGGCTGCTGAGGGCTTTGCTGAGCTGCTCCTGCTCTGGCCCTGACAAAGGGAACGCGCATTTGTCATGATGGCAGCTGTGTCCATGTCCTGCAGGGCACAATTATTGTCACAGTAAGGAGGGAGCTGCCCTCAGCTACCTTAAATTTCAGGAGTTTGTGGTGTCTGTGCTGCTGGAGAGGCTGAGGTGGGCCCACCTGACCCAGCAGGTGCTCCTGGAGCATTGCTGCCGGTCCAGGGAGAAGCACGGAGCTGTCAAAGGGATGTGCATCTCCCTGAGAAATAGGGCACATGCCGGGAACGTGTGACACGGCCTGGAAAATTGTCACCTGCTTGCTTTAAATATTCCTGCAGTGTGTTTAGGAGGGTCCCAGGCTCTGTGTCACGGGCTGTCTGTCCCAGGGTGCAATTTCAGCATCCAGAGGTGAAATACTCAGTACAACTACAAACTGTCATTGGTGCCCCACACTGGGTCTGGCAAGCTCAGATGACACTGGGGACTGGGGCAGGTCCCAGCAGCAGGACCTGGGCCTGATGTCCCTCTGTCCCAAACCCAGCCCCGCGTTCCCCAGCAGAGAATCCCTCCCTTCCCCGGGAAGGTGTTTGGGATGGAAGCAGCGTGTGGCTGGGTGGGCTGGTTTGTTTGGGAAACGTGGGATTCTAGCAAAAGGAAGTGTGTTTTCCTCCAGCACTGTCATGCTACCAACCATCTGCTTTCCTCCACAGTTTTCAGGGAACCGTACACCGTTCGGGTGGAGGACCAAAGGTCGATGCGTGGAAACGTGGCTGTTTTCAAGTGCCTCATCCCCTCTTCAGTGCAGGAATATGTTAGCGTTGTATCCTGGGAGAAAGACACCGTTTCTATCATCCCAGGTAAGAGAGGAGCGCTGTTCTCTTGGAAATCTGACCTGCTTTGCCTTGTGTGACTTTTGCTGTCGTGGAGGGTCTGGTTTTGGCTTGTTTGCCTGTGCCTGTGCTGCCCAGCAAAGGGTTTTATTGGAGATTTTGCAGCTCCAGGCTGGAAAGCGCTGCTGGTGTTAGCAGAGGTGTGGTGTCCAGGCTCCCCTGGGTGCTCTGGCCGTGTGTCCCATGGGTGAGGGACGCTCAGTGTAATTTTGGCAGCACTCATGCCTCATCCTGGTTTCTGCAGGATGTGTTGGGTACCTGGCACTGGGACAGCAGGGGCAGCACCTGCCTGTGCTGCCCATGTCTGACTCCTGCAGTCAGGGCTGGTGTTTGTCTTCTCAGGATGATGCTCTGGTCAAAATTCCACCTTTTCTTGTGAATTTTCACAACTGATTCGACCACGGGTAAAGGACCTTGGTAAAAATGCCATCATCTCCGTTTTGCCTGTGATGGGACCTGCTTGTCCTGCCCGTGCCATGTCCCTGCCTGGTGGCCTGGGCCATGTCCTGCTCAGAGGTGACCTCCCTGCCTGGGGAAGGGGCTGTGGGAGGGGACAGCATCACTCCTCTCTACGCAGGGACTCTGCAGGTCCAGGTGTTTTTCCCCGGGTGTTTCCCTGTGGTTTTCTGGCAGGTGTTCCTGCCTGGCTGTGGCAGGCTCTGGGCACAGCGTGGGGCCAGCCCCATGTCCCCGTGCTCCGGGGTGACCTCGTGGCTCCGGGCAGAGCCGCTATTGATGGTAGCGCTGGCTGCCCGGCCCCGTGTGTGTGAACTGGTAGTAAAGCAATCAATAACTGCTTCCCCCGCGGGATCCAGAGGGAATTAAAGGATTTTGGCCGAAGTGAGAGCTCTGCGCTTGATATTTGCTCACAGGTCAGGAAATCCCGGCGCTGCTCCACATCTCAGCGCTGCGCTGGGGGGCAGAGGCCAGGGGGAGCGGGGCTGGGGCTGGCAGGGGGAGCTGAAGGAGCAAAGTGCTTCACCTGTTCTCCTGGGGGCTCTGGTGGCTCTTGCTGCTGGGCTGTGCCCCCTGAGTGCAGCCAAGGTGCTGGCCCAGCACAGCCCACGTGCCTGGCAGTGCCTGGGCTGGCGGTGCCCGGGCAGGCACCGTTTGGCAGCAGTGGGGACACGGTGGCACCGTGCCCTTGCCAGCCTTCCTGTGGATGTGGGAACACGAGGTGGATTTCTGTGTGGTGGGTGGGAGGCAGGAGCTGGTGGTGCCCATGCCCTGGGGCACTGAGGTGCCCGGGTGATGCTCTTGATGCATTCTGGGCAATGCAGGTGATGCTCTGCCCGCTGTGGGCTGGTGCCTTTGATGGGTGGGACACGAGGTCCATCAGCAGGACAACCCGGGCTGTTGTTTCCTCCGCAGTTTGGGAATCCTTTGTTCTGGGATTCTGGAGGATGGAGCCCGTGTGGCCGACGGGCTCAGCAGCAGGTTTGCCAACTGAGCATCCGTGCACTCGCGTGATCTTAACCAGACTTGTTCCCGAGTTTGCTGTGGCAGTGGATTTTTTAATATGATGATTTAATTAGGGTGGAACGATTTTAACATTCTAAAGCAATAATTACCCTAAAGACAGAACATATAAATTGTGTTACAGTGCAGAGTCAACACAAGCAAACATGTTTTGCCGTTGGATTACAAATATAGTATCTGCCTGAAGCCTATTTTTTTTGTTGCTGGTGTGTTAGAGCTAAAACTGGCTTTGCTGTTACCAAAAATATGTTTTTCCCTGACCTCTGCTGAACCTCTGCGTCTGCCCTGATTCTGAGCGAGGAGGATGAGGGGAGGGGATGGGTGGAGGTGAGGAGGGCTGGGATGTGGTGCTGACGCCCCGTGGTCCCTGTTGGTGTGGGTTCTGCCCGGTGAGACCCTGCTGTGCAGGAGGGCAGGGGTGTGCAAGGGCTGCAGCACTGCACCTGAGCTGAGCTCACAGCTGCCTGTGGATCGTGCTGTTCTCTCCTGCCTCCAGCGTGCCAAACCCGCCGCTCTCCCCGAAACTTTGCTCTAGTGCTCCCTGTGGAAGGCTGGGCATCTTCCCAGCAGCTCGAGGTGCAGCAGGGGAGGAACAGTCCTGATGTGCAGAGCAGGAAAAACCTCCATCCAGACTTCTTGGTGGCACAAAGCTCTTTTTAAGTGATGTTGTCATAGTAAATGTCTTTCCCCCAACCAAACCAAAACACCTGCAGCTGAGAAAAAGGGGCAGGAGTGTTTCCCCTGCGGGTGCTCTTGTGAACTCAACCTCTGCCTCCGTATGTGGCTGGGGGGAACCTTTTGTGAGCTTTCTCGGGTTCTGGGAAGAAATTCCTCTCTGGCACAGGTTGTCCAGAGAGGCTGTGACTGCCCCCTCCCTGGCAGGGTCCAAGGCCAGCTTGGACAGGGCCTGGGACAGTGGAAGGTGTCCCTGCCCATGGCAGGGGGAGGAACAATGTGGACTTTAGGGTCTCTTCCAAGACAAATTGTTCTTTAATTCTATGACTGAATCGTCTTCTTTTATATATTAATTGGGATTTCAGGGCTCCCAGCCTCTCACATCTTTTCAGCCAAACCTTGTTGCTCTTTTGGTGGGTGCAGAACCTTGGTGGTGCCTTGCTGGTGAGAGCCCAGCTGGAGAGCTGCTGCCTCCCCCACCGGGGTTGGGGTGACGAGCTGTGCTGTTTGGTTAACTTGGCAACACCGTAACATACCCTGAAATCAAGGATAAACTCTCTGTGGCAGGTTATCCCGCACGTAAATCATCATTAGTGCAGCTCATTTCTGTTCAGTGCCCACCTGACTGTGCTGCTGTGTGTTTAGAGAAGTCAGGGGTCGCGGAGAAATTACAGGATTTTCAAAAACCCATTTGCCTTGCTGGTGCTCGCATCAGAATCAATATTGCCTCGTGTTCCAGCCCAGCCACAGACAGCCCGGCTCCCAGGGCTCTGCTGCTCTGTCTGTGACAGGACAGGGCCCGGGGGGGACAATCACACCTCAAACTCAGCTGCTCCTGGTGCATCTTGGTGTGTATTTGAGGTGTTGGATGGGAGCAGAGCAGCTGAGCAGTTTTACACACCCTTCACCCCTTTTCCATGGAGAAGAGTGAGAAAATCCTGCCGCAAGGTGCTTTAAGAACCCAACGTCGTCAACAGCTTTTCTTCGATTAATTTAGTGTCATTTCCTGTGGCAGTGGTGGCAGTGTGGAGCCCAGGTGTGGGGGCACCCCTGGGGTGCCTGTCCAGCTGCTGTTTGCAAAAAACAGCACGGGGAGCTGCTCGTGACACCACAAAGTGGGGGTTGAGCAATTTCAGCTGCAAGGTGTTCATTTGGGCACTGCTTGGCTTTTGCCACCCTCTGAGCACCCACATGCCCGTCGACTCGCACCAAACTGTTCCCCACTGTGTCACTGTGCCCAGCTTTGCCTTGCTGGGCACAAATGTCACCTGTCCAGGCTGTGCCAGTGGGAAAAAGCACTGGGGCTGGCGAGGGCAGTGGGATTTGGAGGCAGTGAGTGTTACCAGCCTGGCAAACCCAGAGCTGAGCTGTTATTTGCTGCTTCAGTGTTGTGTGCTTGATAGGTTGTGTTGGAAAAAAAAAATCTAAATAGAGCACTTGTCAAGGTACCAGCGTTTCTAAGGGTGCTGCCTTTGTCACCAGCCTAATGCAAATCCTCTGAGGGCTGCGCAGATGAGGATGTACTTAGTCACTGGTTATCCACAAAGCCTTTTCTCTGGAAAGCAAAACGTAAAGCTTGCCAGAAGGAAGGAGCTGAAAAAAAAAATTGAGCTCTGTGAAGTTTTAGAGGTGTTTTTGTGTGCGTTGTGGGCTGAGCATTTTAGGAGTTTCCAAAATATCTCTGCCTGAGTTAATCTGTTTGTGGTGCTGCAGCTGTGAGCTTCACTTGACCCGCGTGGACCTTTCTGTCCCACCCTCAGAAGTCACCAAGGCTGGTTCTGGGGTCCTTAAACTCCTCTCAGCGGCTCTTCAGGGGTGTGGGCAATGAAAGCAGCAGCTTCCTCGTGGTTCCATGTGGTCAATCCCCCCCAAAATGTTGGCTGTCCTCTGCTGCACCTCGCCACTGCTGCATTTTTTTCCTCTGAAATTGCAGAAGTGGAACTGCACACAAATTGCGCTGTAATCCATCCCAGGACGTGGTGAGTCCAGGGACGAGGCAGGAGGCTGGATTTCTGGGATTTCATTTCTGGGATTTCTGGGGTTTCTGGGCACAGCATTCCCCCTGGGCGGGCACTGCGTGCCAAGGGGCACGGGGGGGATGATCCAGGGGGCAGAGGAGCCAGGACCCGGATAATTCGGCATTGTCCTTGTGTCAATGGGCTCATTCTGGGGGACATCAGGCTCCTGTCACCGGGGGAAAGCTGGAAGCTGGGACAGGATAAACACGGCGAGGCCAAAGGCCGCCCTTGTTTGTGCGTTTGGCGTCGCGGAGAGGTTTGGGGCAGAGAGGACTTGCTGGAGGTTGGCGTTTTGGGTTGGTTGGGCCCGAATGCGGGATGACCCCGGCTGGTTTCTAGCAGGAGGCTGTGAGCTGGAGCGTGCCAGGCATGAGGCCACCACACTGAGTGTCCCTGCTGTCCCCTGTGGCTGAGCACTGGGCTGGTGGTGGCTGTGACCGCTCTGAGAGAGGAGGGACCCAGCTGTCCCCGCCTGCCCGGCTCCCTCCCGGCGTGTGCGGGGAGAAATCCCCCACACAGGCACAGAAATCCCCTCCGAGAGGGAGCGCTGGGCACAAGGCTTGGCCTTTTCAGTCGGATTTTGTCACCTGTGCCGGGGACGGGCAGAGCCGCACGCGGAGCCGCCTGGTGTGCTCGGAGCGAGCGGCGTCCTGTCCTTCCCTGTCTGCAGGTGCTGCAAAACCTTTTCCCCTGTCGGCCTCGAGATCTCCAAAGGTGTCCTGGCTTCTCCCCCACCCCTTGCCACCCTCTCTGGCTGCGACATGTGCCCAGACCTGTTACAGAGGGAAGTAGCTCCAGGCGTTATTCTCACCAAGTGGGGTGAGATTCTGTCTGAAATCATTTCATCCTTCCCCAGAGACTTGGCGTGAATTTTATCTAATCGCCATGGCAACAGATAAAAAAAGGTGTGAGCACATCTCCTTTTGCTGTGATAATTCAGATTTATATATTCAGATCAGATTGGAGTTAGAGATTTTAAAAGGAGCAGATGCAGCAGAAGGTGTGACTGCAAATAATGTGGCGAGAACGTTTGATGATCCTGCCCTTTAAGAGGGGAGAGCGCCTTCCCGCAGGTTTTTTTGGAATATAATTATTCCATCAAATCCACTTTAACAAGGACTCATTATAGCCCTGATAATGCAGAGTCACGTTGGAGACAATCTCCACACGCATGCACACACGGCACACGCAGGGACCACAACAAGTAAACAGCAGCCTGTGAGCAGCCCGGGCGCTGCCAGAGCCCAGGTGGCTGTCCCAGTCCCCGTGTCACCTCCTGGTGCCCGGATCCCACAGGCTCCCGGCCTCCCCAGCCCTCCAGCGGGACCCCGGGGGGGATTTGGTGGCTCTGAGCTCGGGCTGTCCCAAACCAAAGCTGTTGGCAGCTTCTGCTGTGCTGTGGCAGCGTCTGCAGGAAAGGGAAGCTTTGGCTGGGAGCAGAGGAAAGGATCATAGGCTCATGGGGTGGTTTGGGATAGAAGTGACCTCAGACCACCTCATCCCACCCCTGCCGTGGGCAGGGACACCTCCCACTGTCCCAGGTGGCTCCAAGCCCTGTCCAGCATGGCCTTGGGCACTGCCAGGGATCCAGGGGCAGCCACAGCTGTGCCAGGACCGTCCTGTAGTGCACCTCCAGCCTCCCTGGGGAGCAGCTGTGCCCTAGGGCAGGGATGAACATCGAGCAGAGGATGGGATGGATGCCTGAGGGTCTGGAGATCCCACGGGAGGCAGGTGGGCTGTAAATCTCTTCCTGGAGTGCAGAGAGCAGGAGGAGGAGGAGGAAGAGATCAGCTGGAGGAGATGAGTGGAGGAAGGCTCTGCTGGCTCTCCTGAGTCGCAGGGTGACTCTGTGTGCTGGGATACATCGTTCCAGTCACACTGAGTGGCACACTGAGGCTTTTCAGGCACTGACCAGGAAGTTGGGGACAAGAGAGAATTCTCCTGGAGCACTCCACTGGTGGCCTGGGGAGAAGGGGCTGGCTCCAAAATCCACTTAAAAATCCTAGAACAGAATAGAAACAGAATATCCTGAGCTGCAAGGGACCCACTGAAATTCAGCTCATTGCTCTGCACAGGACAGAGCATCATCCTGAGAACCATCCCAGTAAAATGCCGGAGCCAGCTCTGAGAAATGGGTTTGCTGGCATGTGCAGGTTCTCCGCCCAGCCCCAGTCTCTGTCCTTTTATACCTCTATTTAAATGTCATCTAGGAGAGAGAAGCCGCTGCTGGCTCCTGTCCTGCCGCCCCAGGTCTCCCCCGGGAGCGCAGCCTGCCCGGGCAGTAATTGCTACAGCAAAGCCAAGTGATGTGAGAGCTGTCCAGGTCAAACCTCTTCCCAAACCACATGTTTGTGTGAGCCTGAGCCACCTGCCCCTGGGGCCTGGGAGGGAGGGAGGAAGGGGAGCTGCAGCAGAGCTGAACTCACCACATCTTGTGCTGTGCCCCGGCCAGCTCATCCCAAACGGGGCTGGGGGCCTGTGGATGGGGCTGGGGGCTCATGGACGGGGCTGGGGGAGCTGTGGGTGTGCATCTTCCTCCCCCTCCTCCCCGTGCAGCCGCACACATCCCCAGATGCAGAAACAATCACGGTCATTATTCCTGCCATGGTGACAGTGACAGTGGCAGAGATGCCAGCTTCCTCACACAGACGGCTTTATTTCATCTCCTCTGTTTTTCAAAGCCTCTTTCATTTTGTATGAGGAGACAGATGTGAAGGGCTGCAGGCTGATAAATTCTGCTGTCTTATGAAAAGAGAGGGTGGGTTTTTGTTGTGGTTGCTGCTCTTCCTCCCTCCCTCCCTCCCCAGCTCCCTCCCAGCCACCTCTTGCTGTCGAGGGTGCTCCCTGCTCTGGGCATGGCAGGCTGGCTGCTGGGCGCCTCTCTGGGGCAGACAGGGCTGGTTTTGGGGTGCAGAACCTGGGGTTGTGGCAACGGGCACCTGGTTGGAAAAAAAACGAGCCCCTGGTCGGAAGGAAAGGAGCCCAGTGGTGCAGATGACACCCAAACCCCCCCACCCATGAGGTGGGGAGGAGCTGATCCTGGCTGTGGAGCCAGGGCTGAGACTTCCCAGGGGCTACAACCCAAATCCTCGTCCCTCATGTGTCAGCACCGGGACTGTGAGGTCAGGGACGGGCTGCTGTGGTCTGTGCCGGTGAGGGGCAGCTGTGGGATGGAGAGGGAGCAGCCAGCGCCCTTTTGTGGGGCTCTTGGAAGTCTCTGCTCCGTTCCTCTGCCTTCCTTCTCGCAGCAGTGTGGCTCCAGCGGCCGGTGGAGTCTGCCCTGCGTGGCACCAGGGGTCCCAGTGCAGCCCCCCTGCCTCCCCTCCTGCTCTGCTGACGGTAGTTCAAGTTTAAAAATAAATTGCTCCATCTTTAATTGCGGTTTAAATAACTGCTTCATTTTTATTTAAATGTGGCTCTGCAAGGCTTGGAGAACAATTAGGAGAAAATACAGGGCATTGCTCTGGTGCATGTGTTCAAGCATATAATTAATTTTTTTTATTATACTGATGTTTGCCGAATCTGGAAAAAGATCTTATTGTTCCTCTTGATTCAGTCACGCAGAGGATCTACAAATACACCAGCCATTTCAGGACTCCATTTCATAAGCCGTGGAGGCCTGGTGCTGGCACGCTCAGGGGAGGCTCCTGGGGTCCCTGCCCTTGGCTGTGGCACGGACACTCCCCAGGCTCGGGGTCTGCAGCCCTCAGGAGGGCTGGGCTGCTCTGGGGTCTGCAGGGCCTCCCCAGTGCCGGGCCGGTGGGCACAGCCCGGGCTGGGGCTGCTGGATGTGCCCTCACCCCTTGCTGAAGGATTTCGGTGCTGAAGAGCCCGGCCCGGGGGCTCACCCGGGTGAGGGTTTGTGCGTTTTGTTAATGAGTGGTGTTAAAAAGCCAGTGCACGGCTGGGGGATGTGGAGTGAAACCCCTGCGAGGCTCGGCGTGACCCAGGGACCTCTCCGAAGCGAGCTGGCCATTCAGGACTGTAAATCTCATTCAGAGTCGATAGGGATTAGGTTCCTAAGTGCCCGACATTGCTAAAGTGCTTCTCAAAGTGCGGCTCGTTGAGGGCTGGGAGGAAGCTGCGTGTGATCTGGCGGGCTCTAAGCTTATCAGTCAAAGGTGCTTTGCTTGGTGACAGAAGCCACTTGTGGTAAACAAGCTGCTGGCCCTTTGGACCCCTGACAATCTTTTAACCATTTATTAAAGCAGCTATGAGCTCTTCTTGGAAATGAAATCTTAATAGCGAGCGTGGCAGAGATTTTTCACAGATGGCAGCACTGCCAAAAGCAGGCATTCAAGAAAACATTCATCAAAAACATTCATTTCTTTCAAAAAGAAATTGACGTTTATAGCGTAGACAAATTTGGGACTCATTTGCTTTGCCTTTCAGTTTCGGGATTTTTAGAGGTCACGTTTTTCTGCACCTTCGAGGGTTAGAAACTGGTGTTATTTTTAGCTGGAAACTGAGATTCTCGTGTAACATGTCACCAGGAAATGGGGCATGTGGAGAGGCCGGGGCATGGCAGGACCTGTGCAGCACTGGGGGATCTGCGGGGGATCACAGAATTGTGGAATATTCTGATTTGGAAAGACCCACAAGGACCATCGAAGTCCTGGCCCCGCACAGACACCCCATCAATCCCACCCTGTGCCTGGGAGCATTTTCCGAACTCCCCTGGAGTTCTGGCAGCCTTGGGGCTGTGACCACCCTCCCCTGGCTGTGCTCCAGGGGCTCCAGGCTCTGCCCTGACTCCTGGTCTCTGGGTTTTTTTGCATGCAGGCCCTCCCCGGGATGGGATGGTGCCCAGCTGGATCTCCCGGTGATGGAGAGGATGGCAGGGCCCAGTGGGAGCTGTATTCCCTGGCGTGGTGATGCAGGGAGCTTCCACATGCCCTGGAGAGCATCTCTGGACCCCACCCTCACCCTTCGGCGAGGCCGGGAAGGACGGGTGTGCCCTCCCTCCTTAAAAAGCCAGAAATTCCCTTAAGAGGGAGCAGCAATTCATTCGCAGCTCATCTCCATTTCATCTGAAGGCTGCACCACGCTGGGTTTCAGCCTTGTTATGTTTTCTCTTGAGCAATACCTTTTATTTCTGCAGTGTTTAATATTCCTTTCCAGAGCCTCCATTGCCTGTTCTGGGTCTTTCCACTGAAAGCAGCTTTAAAACTATAATTTTTCATGGCTGAGCATGTCACAACCAGCTGGGTCCTCTTTGCTTGAGTGCGGTCGCCCCTCCCCATCCTCCCCGTGCCCGCTCTTCCCTCCGTGCCAGGCATCCCTAGTGAGGGGGACCCTTCACAGGCAGCCTCAGCTTGAGGAGATGTGGTTTCTCTTGCCCAAGCCAGCCTGGTGCCTGGAGCTTGGCACTGTGGAGGGCTGTAAACACTGTCACGGGGCTGGGGAAGCAAATGGTGGTGCAGGCATGGAAATAATCCCGGTGCTGGTCGAGGGGAAGGATGGGATGGGGACATCTGGGATGAGTTTCCCCATCCCTGGGGAGTGAGGGAAGGACAGGCCCGTGTTTCCCCATCCCTGGGGAGTGAGGGAAGGACAGGCCTGTGTCTCCCCATCCCTGGGGGATAAGGGGAAGGATGGCTCTGTGTTTCCCCATCCCTGGGCAGTTTTGCTGGTGGCTGAGATGAAAACTCCGTGCTGGTCATGGCTTTGCATTCCCCAGACCCTGCTTCAGCCCCAGACTGACGGCTTGGAGCTGCTTCTCCCCGCAGGGCAGCTCTCCTGTGCAGCGGACGGGAGCAGCGTGCCGCCGGCAGCAGGAGCTGGGGCCGGCCCTGGAGGTGGCCCTGGCGTGTCACTCGGTGTCCCTGTGACTCGCACAGCCCGTGTGCTGTGCGTGCAGCCCGGCGCTGTCAGCTCGGGCTGCCGGAGCCTGGCGCCGCAGCCGCGTTTGGCGCTGCGGTTTCACAGCCGCCCCCCGAGCAGCGCTGATGTTTCTACAGCTTGTTTCACACCCGTGCGGATCCCGGGAGCAAAGCTGTGCCACAGTGCCAGCGCTCACAGGCTGCAGGGCTCGGGAAGCACCCCCTGGGCCAGGGATGGCCGTCAGGTGCGCGGCTGTGGGTGCCTGGGTGGGATCTCCCCCTGCCAGGCAGGGTTCAAGCAGCTCCTTCCAGGGAGGTGATTGCTGCCTTCCCCAGGTGAACTCTGTCTGCACCTTGGACCGTGTCCATGTGCTTAGCACTGCTCCCTGCACTCGGCTGTTGTATAATCGATCCGACATCCTGGCACGTCCCGGTGTTTAAACAGGAGCTATGGCTATTGCATCCGCTGGATGTACAACACGCGCCCGCCGGTGTCAGGAATTAACTTCATAATCATCTCCGTGATCTTTCTTGGCAGAGCTCTGGCATAACCTGTCGTGTCTTATCTGGGAATTGCCTGTGAGTTATAGTTAACTGCGGCCTGGCTCTCCGGGTGAGCCAGGTTTTGGCTCCTCCAGTGCTCTGGGTGCCGAGGGCTCTGACTCCAGTTTGCAGCTGCATAAGCACAGCTGGAAATCTGGTGGGGGATCTCCTGCCTGAGGCTGGGGAAGGGTATGGACCACACCCCTGTGTGCCCCCACTGAGCATCGTTTCTGCACCTCAGCTCTGCAGATCTGCTGGGCTCACTTCCCGAAGCTGTTAAAAACACACACGTGTTCCTCTTTCCTGCAGAGTTCTTTGGAGATTTCGTTTTTGTTCTAGTCAGGAGCAGATTTAACCAAGTGCCCATCTTGCAATGCCAGGTCCTACGAGATGGGAATGGCTGGGTTCCTTCTTTATTTAGCCAAATATACACAATGCCCAAAACAAGCTAAAAATGATGAATTGTGGCTAATGCTGCTGCGTGATGGAGATAAGACCGTAATTATTTGTTTGGGCAGCTTAAGTCAACACCAAAAGCCTGATGGAAAACAAAGTGATAATTTAAATCTCTTTGTGTGGGTCTCGTGGGCTGTGTGGCCAAGCGTGAACTTGCAGCAGGGGCTGTGTGAGTTTTGCACCGGCGCGTGGTTAAAGCAGGTCATTGTGGTGTCACGCTTCACGTGCCGCCCTCTGAGCGTGCCAGGGCCTGTGCTGGGGGACAGACACGCTCTGGGCTCCTTTCTGGCAGGGTTTGGCACCTCTTTTTTAGGGTTTAGCCTCAATTTTGGCAGCTTGCTCTCATTAGGGGTATAATTTGTGCTGCAGGTAGGAGTGCAGCACATCCTGCCCGTTCCAGAGCGGGGTCTGGGTCTCCCTCAAAAGCCCAGCCTGCCCCGGCTTGTTAGGAGAGAAGATGGGTGGGTTGAGCTCCAGCTGCACCTGAACCCGTGGCAGGAGCTGTAAATTTTTGCGTTCATTATGTTTATTTTGCCTGGGTTTAATTAACTGATCGATGAAAGCCTATCAAGCTCTGACCTCTCCTGCAGCTGCCGTAAATCAGCCCTGGTCATGCTGGAGTGGGATTTGTGCACAGTCCCAGCTCCTGAGCTGTGCTGTCCCATCCTCAGAGCTGGAATGGCCTGGGTGAGGGCCAGCACAGTCCACAGGGACACCTTCCACCATCCCAGGGTGCTCCAACCTGGAATTGGACACTCTCAGGGATGGGGCAGCCACAGCTTTTCTGGGCACCCTGTTCCAGGGCCTCCCCACCCTCACAGGGAAGGATTTCTTCTGTCTATTTTGTTTTCCTGGTGACCTTGGGGACACATTATTTCCTTGGAAGGGAGATTTGGAAGCCCCAGTTCCGCTCTGCCCTGCCAAGTCTTTCTTCTCCAGCTTCTGCGCACTCGTGTTTAGCTCGTTCTTTTGTGATCCTCTTTTTTTGGTTCAAAATAACCAAGTTGGTTGGAAGTGGGAGGCAGCGGGACCCTGAGACATCTCTGTCATCATTAGACCCCTCCCGACCACCAGCCCTCTGCCAGGGCCACCTCAGCCTGCCCTGCCCAGCTCTGTCCCTTGGGGCTTTCCTTCCTCGCTAAATCCAGGGATTCAGCACCCACGCCCTGGGCCTTTCCCCTTCTTCAGAAATGTTTTGCCGAAATCAGGAAAAATTGAACTATTTGTTCTTCAGAGTTATTTCCTTTTGATCCCCGCTTTCATTATAATGACTTTTCCTGAAGGAAAGTGTTGGAGAGAGAGAGACAGTGAGGGTCAGATCAGAGGGTCCTTACTGGATCACTGAAGAGGAGGAAGAGCTTTTGCATCTTGCATTACCTCCGTGTATTTATATTTCAGTGCAAAGGGGGAAAAAAACGCATGTATTATCGAATGATGCACGTTTTTATCTTCTTTATGGCTTCTAATGCTATAGCTGGTTTTTTCAAACCACTAAAAGCATAAGCATTAAAGCAATTTTCCAGAGTAATATAGCAAGAGGTCTGCAGCAGCTCTGCAACATTTGATAATAGTTGCCATCTTCAGCTGAAGATAATGATGTTAACAAATGTAATGGGAGTAATGAGTGGAGATTCAAAAAAGCAGCTTTTGTTTAATTTTTTTGTAATGCAAATGAGTTGGGGAATAAAGAAGGAGAGCAGAAAATAATGAAAACTTCATTGGAAATGAGTGTTAATCCTTGCAACCAAGCGCTGGAGGGTAAGAAGGAAGGAGAGGGGTGGAAGTTGTGGATCCTCTTTCCCAGGAAGTGTTGGATGGGGCTTGGAGTAACCTGGTCTAGTGGAAGGTGTCGCATGGCAGGGGGTGGAACTGGATGATTTTTAAGGTCCTTTCTAACCCAAACCAGTCTCTGAGTCTCCGGGGGTGGCTGGGCTCTGTGGCAGAGTGGAACGGGGTGAAATTTGCTGTCCTGGCAGGGCTGGCTCAGGGGAGCAGGAGGTCAGCCATGTGCCAGGCTTTGCTCCACTCTCACCTCTGGCACATGAATAGGGCTGTCCAGGGAGATCTGGAGTCCCCATCCCTGGAGGTGTCCAAGGAAGGACTGGATGTGGCACTCAGGGGGTGACAAGATGGGGACAGGTCACAGGTTGGACTCAATGATCTCAGAGGGCTTTTCCAACCTCGGCCGGGATTCTGTGACTCCACAGCCCAGCTCCTCGCAGCCTGTGCCTGGGGCTGTTGGTTTCTCCTGGCTCAGCTACTTTCAAGCAGAGCAAAACTTCCTTCCCCTCACTGCTGGGAGGCTGGAAACCCTCGGCTTTCTGCTCCTGCAGCACCTTCCACTTTAGAATGATGCCAGCTGAGTTCAACCTTATGACAGCCCAGTGACTCCCTCTCCCCCTCAGAACAAGTGAATTTGCTTTATTTAGATTGACTCCCAGCCCAAGTGATAGGTATGAGGCTGGCAAATGAGCATCCTTGTGATGAGGACTGGCACTTATGCATGTGCAGAAGATTCAGGTCTGTCAGCTTGTGTCAGCTCGCCTTCTACGGAGTGTTTAATCTCCTCACCCTTGGCCAAGAAATGCATTAAGAGATCTGCAGTGAGTGGGAGCTCGGCAAGGGAGGGGATGTTTCTGCCTGCCCCGCTCCTGGAGCGTCCAGGAGTGATGGGGTGAGGGCAGCGGGAGGAGCACCACTCAAACCAGCCTGCAGGAGAGCTGCGGGCAGCTGGAGACTGCGGGGAACAGGAGCAAACACCTCCTCTTCCTCCTCCCAGGGCAGTTTTTGGGGTGTGGGTGCAGTGCCGGCAAGGCAGTGTATGGAGCAGGGGTGACCCCCGTGCCTGCGCTCAAGCAATGCCACGGCGCTGGAGCCCGAGCTGGCAGCGCTGCCAGCGAGCAGATGGTGGGCACGGCTGCGTGAATGTCCTTGGGCACGGGGAGAGCGTCCCCGGCCCCGGGGGGGACGGCGTCTGTCCCCTCTCCGCGCTGTGGGGGCGGTGGGGCTGGACCTGCTCCCGCCGGCATTGCCCCGGCCCCGGGGACAGCAGAGCTTGGCCGGATGGAATTTTGGGTGGCCGCGGGGCTCCCCTCCTGCCCAGGGGCCCTTTGGCATGGAGCTCTCCCCAGGGTGGCCCTCGCTGTCACCGGCCTGGCTGGGGTGGCACCGTGGTGCCACCAGGAAGGGACACCTGGGATGTGCGTGTCACTCCCTGCCACGTGCCAGGTGTCTCTGGGCACCCTCGATGGCAGCGCTGGCTGGGTCACAGTGAGGATGTGACTCACAGTGGCTTTGGGCTCAACCCATCTCAGGGGACAGCCCTGCTATAAACCAAGGGACTTTCACACTTTTCTCATTTTCCTGGTTTTTGGTTGGTTTATGTTTTTTGTTTTGATTTTTTTTTTGAAGGGTGAAGGTGTGAGTTATCGCATCTGGCTTTGCAATTTACAGCTTTTAATTAATCTGAAATTTCTGCATAGAGTTTTACGATAAGCAGAGGCATCTCTGCAAGCTGGGGAGGAACCTTAACGATGATCCGTGATGAATCTGCAGGATGAGATATCAGTGCAATAAACAGGGCTATATAAAACAGAATTGTGAAGTAAAAAATGCTGAGATATCAAGGCAATGATCTACAAATGAGATTTCTTTTTGGAGCTGTTTCAAGAGTGTTCCTTTCCTGCTGGCATTTGTCAGCTGTCCTTTGGTTCTTCCAGCACCTACTGATGATAAGTGGACACCCAGTCCATCCCCAGAGCACCTTTAGGCCAAGGCAGGAGGGGTCTTTTCAGTAAGGATGGTCTGGCATGGCTTGGGTGAGGTGCTCCAGCCTGGAGAAGCATCCAGCTGGAGCGTCCCTGGTGTTTTGGGGCCAGTCAAGGTGTCCAAGGCTGTGACACTTTGCTGTTCTTTCTTGGCAGAAGGAGCCAGAATAGCTCCTCCTCTCCTGGCCTGGGTGCAGGAGCTGTGCTGGGTCTGCATGGTCAGTGCCCCCCTCGTGGGCCTGGTGTCATTGTGTTGCTTGGGCTTGCTTCTGTCCCAGTTTAACTTCCTGCAGCTTTCTGAGCACTGCATTATCCTGTGTTCTCCCTCCCCAGCCACCTAAAGCCTGGAAAATTGCAATAATGAAGGGTAATGATACGGTATGGGGAGCAGGCTTCCATTTGAAGTCTCTCAAAGTTGGATAAACACAAGCAGGAAGCATTTGTTTACAAATATTTTCTCGTGAACGAGTGAGGGGGAGAGCAAGCTCCTTTTGTCTCTGACAGACACATCCTTTCATTCCCTGTGCCTTCCTCCCTGCTCCTTCAGCTGGGCTGGATCCCTCGGGAGTGGGATGGGATGTTCCCCATCCCTGGGGGTTTCTTGTCCCACCCTGAACTGCAGACCCCAGCCCCAGTGCCAGCAGACCTCGCTGGTGGCAGTGAAGGTCCCTCCATGTGTCCCTCCCCCTGGTGGCTCCTCAGGAACGTGGGTCCTTGTGGCGTGAAAACCCCTCTGGAGGTGCAGGCGAGGGCCAAGCCAGGAATTTGCTTTTAACATCAATATTCAGAAATAGTGTGTGTGAATAATTGATGGTCCTGAGAGCCGGGCCTCGTCTGTCTGTCACAGCAAAGCAGAGGTGACAGAGTGACGGCCTGGGGTTGGGGGGAACTCCTGTCCTTCCTGGGGCAGCACCAGAGTGGCTGCACAGGGTGGGGTTGGCCTGGGTCTTGCTGGGCTGCTCTGGCTGCTGTGGGTGTGAGGGGGACCCCAGCGTGGGGCAGGGCTCTGCTCATGGTCCTGGGCAGGGACAGGGCTGTCCTCTTCTCCAGCCGGGGCCAGGGAACTTCCAGCAGCTCCTCCAGCTGCTCCCCAGGTCCTGCTGTGATGTGGCGGCTGGGCCACCGATCTGAACGTTTTAGGTGAAAAATAATCTGTCAGCAGGGTTTGCCTGACCTTAAATTAGCTCTCACAAGAAGAGCTTAACCCTCATTGCTGGGTCAGTGTCTTCTCCCTCCCCAAGTCAACCTGGCCGTGTGCGGCTGGCCCCTCTCTGGTTTAATGTCAGTTTTATCTTTTTCATTTGGGCATCCTTTGTCTTCAGCGTGGTTCCACGGTTCTGTTGCGAGCACGGACTGCCATGTTTGCTGTGAACCATTGGCAATTAGACCAGAATAGCTGTCTCCCTAATGATGCTGTGCTGTGCAGCATCGCTGCGGTGCCTGCCGCAGCAGGGATGCCGTGCCCGGGGAATTTGGGTGCTGCAGGGCTGGCTGCTGCAGGAGTGCTGCTCCATCCCTGGGATGGGCAGTGTGGTGAGGTGTTGGGGGCAGTCTGGGCCGTGCAGGGGCTGTGCTGCTGGTGCAGGTGGGACAGGCAGGTCACTCCGTGGGGCTCAGCCTCCCGCCAGCCTCAGGCCGCAGCAAAGTTCCCCCTTCAAAGCCTCCAGCACTCACTGCACGGAGCAGGGGGGGGAAAGAAAAGGCCTCCCCCAGCCAAAACTGCAAAGGGAAACGAGAGCTGGAGTCTTTAGAGCCGGAACCCTGAGCGGGAGGGAGGAGCAGGGCTGAGCTCCCGCCGCTGCCTCTGAGCCGCTCTACAAAGCCGCTCCCAGCTTGGCGAGCGAGATACAGCGAGAGGTTCGCGAGTTGTGACCTCAGCAAATGTATTAGACGGGAGAAAAGAGCTTTTTTCCTTCCCCCTGTTCTGGTGTCAGCGTAGCCGTGGCTTTTAAACCACATTATACAGGCTTGTCATCCAAGATAAAATGTTATTAAGATAAAATGCTACACAGGGAGCAGTAGGGGACTTCCCACTGCCGTATTTCAGCGCTGCCGTAGGACCGCGCTCTGCCGCTGGCACGGAGCCGTCGCCTGGAGCTGGGGCTGCCCGGGATGGAGCAGGACGGGGATGTGGTGTCCCCCATGTGTCCCCAAGCCGGTGGGCACAGGGAGGCGCTCCCCAGAGAGTGCCACTGTGCCCGAGCATCGCCCTCCACCCCCCGCAGGCAGCCTGGTGAGGGGGAGGCGAAGGCATCAGGGCCGTGGCCTGCGTGAAGCTGACAGCGAGCATGTGGGTGGCCGAGGGGCCTTCCTGGGGCCGCTCCTTCACGGGTCAGGGCACTCACAGGCTTCCTCCCTCTCCTGCAGCCCCTCTGTTGTGTGTCCCCACAGCACCGCTCCCAAGGCCACCGTCTTTGTGCACTGACACCCCTCCTGCCCAGCACCCCACTGTCCCCAGCCACAGGCAGTGCTGCCGTGTGTCCCCACGCCCCTGTCGTGTGTCCCCACGCCACTGTTGTGTGCCCCACACCCCTGTCGTGTGTCCCCACTCCTCTGCCGTGCCTCCATCCCCTGCTCGGGGCTGGCACAGCCTCTCCAGCCTCGCTGACAGCCCGTCGATAATATTAATGTACTCCAGCCCCTGTTAATGTCCGTGCAAAGTCTCCTCCTGCCCTTTGCCATCACTTTTCCATCAGCAGACGTTTGTGCGGCGCGGCGGTGACATTAATCTGCTGAGCTGTGCTGGCAGTGTCAGCACGAGCGACTCTGGAGCGCAGGTGCAGGGTTTTTGGGGAGCTTTCCCGGCCCGTTGGGAAATGGGAAATGTTTAGGTGAATCCTTTAAAAGGACTTGAAAAGAGCGGTGATGTGCACCCTGCTCCTCGGCAGCTACAAAAGCAGAGGGCAGGAGCATCTCACCTGGGGCGGGTGTGTGATCTGCAGGCAGAGCACACACCAAAACATGGAGAGGGAAGAGCTGTTTGACCTGACACCGAGGCAGAACAGAGAGAGGGAAAAAAGGGGAGAGGAGTGAGCTGTAGCTACAAGGCTGGGTAATCCCTCAGTTGAGCCCGGCGAGTGCTGTAGCTGGAACATGAACTTGTCCTGGGCATGTTCAGCTTGTAAGAGGGATGAATGTAAAAGCAATGCTGTTAGCTGCCTTATTAAAGGCTCGGGTCTAAGTCAATACGCACGCGTCCCAGGTGGCTCAGGGCTGTAATTCCTGAAGCTTCACACTTCTCTGCCGGCACTGTGTGCTTGGAGTTTCTCCCTGTCCATTAAACCACCTCTTTGCCATCCTGGGTTTGTGTTGGGGGTTTGTGTGGGAACAGGACTGACCTGGGGCTGCAGAGAGGCTGAGAAACCCCCCTGAGCTGCCAGCACGTCTGGCCCTTGCCCTGGGACTCACCTCAGCCCCAGGTGCTGCTGGAGGTGGCAGTGCCAGGTGCTCTGTGTTGTCACATCTGCTGACACACCTCGAGGTCCTGCCCACAGTGCCAGTGTCACTCCCAGCAGCGCTCCCTCCTGCTCTGCCCGCGTGTGTGAAGTGGGGCTGGGGCTCGTGGCCCTGACCCCGGTGTGTGGCACCCGTTGGATGGTGGCCACAAGCAGATGCCACAGCCTGTGGCCATCACAGGGCTCCTGGTGCCGCTGGGGTGCATGTGAACGTGTAGGGCTGAACCTCCGAGCATCTGCTGTGTCTGCTCTGCTGAGCAAATGTGTGCAGGCAGAAGGACACAGTCCCTGCTGGTACAGGTATTTTCCCATCCTGTGCAGCTCCTCTCTGCCTCCCTGAGTGCCAGCCTGAGCAGGCACCCACTCAGGAACTGTGCTCGTGCTGCCAGGGAGGTCCTCAGGTGAGGAATCTCCGGACTGCCACAGTCTGGGTGTTTTCCACACTTGTCTTCCCTCTCCTGTCCTCTACCACCCCATTTCTCCACACCCTGGCACACTGCCCAGAGAAGCTGTGGCTGTCCCATCTTGGGAACTGTTCCAGGCCAGGTTGGACAGGGGTTGGGAGCAGTGTGGGATAGTGGAAGGTGTTCCTGCCCGTGGCAGGGAGTGGGACTGAATATTTAAAGTCTAAACCATTCAGGGGTGACTTTGTGATGCTGTGTGGGTCTGCTCCACCTCTCTGAGCCCTGGAGACCCAGCACTGAGGTCTGGAGGGGATAGATGAGCCTGACATGGGACACGTTGCCCCATCAATACCTCTGGGCTCTCACAACGCAGGCAGTCAGCACCAGACACACCGTTCTCCTTAGTAATGGGATTTGGTTTTAACCCAGGGACATCCCTTAAAGCTAATGAAAACCTGTGCTGGTGGGGATGCTTCCTTATCAGTGGGATCTGTGCTTGTCCCTGTGCCCGATTCACACGTGGGTGTCACAGCCCTGCCCCTGAGCAGCCCCTGCCCCGGAGCTTTGGGAGCGGAGGCTGCGGGGGCAGCTGGGGCGGATGCAGCCCGCCGGCTCTCAGGGCTGATTGCACACAGGCACAGCTGGTGCCAGGGAGCTGAACAATAAAGTAGCCACTCTGGGCTGATTGGGCTAATCCGTGCTGCAGACCAGGGCCTGTTTTCATTAGTTTTCCTCGATCAAATTAGATTGCCAGACGACAGATCCTATTAAAGCAGGGGAGACCTCCAGCATGGCGTGTCCTGCTGGTCCTGGGACGCCGGCCATCGCTGGCACCCGGAGGAGGAGGCTGCTGAGGATGCTGACGGTGCAGCTCCTGGGCACAGGGATACCTTTGCCCTTGTCCTGGCAGTGCAGCAGGGACTGTCACTCGAGGGCACGTGGCTGTGGTGCTGCCTGGCACCACGGCACAGCCCCGTGTCCTTCAGGAGGGAACTGTCCTCTCTCACAGGTGCATCGCTCCCCACATCCCTCGTTTCCAGCACCCTGGCCTGTATTGATTTACTTTCATTTTTAGCTCTGCTCCTCGCAGGCAGGGCAGGCCCAGCTGTGAGCTCTGGCACGAGGCTGCCGTGCTGTGTGCCCCAAAGAGCAGATTACACTGCCCTGCCTTTGGGGACCCAGCACTGGGGTCTGACCCAAGACACGAGTAATGGGATTTGGGCCTCCTTGGGGCACAGTTCTTAGCAGAGGTGACTGATTGGCCTATTGATGACCTGCTATTGATTAGCCTTACTCTGAGACAGTCGGGCTCCAGCCTGCCCATAACCCATCAGTAATTACTTCATCCTGCCCTGAAATCCGTGGCCACAAAAAGATGTTTGTGGGGAAGGGGATGCAGCTGTTTGTACTGACAAGAGCTTGGCAGTGCCACCAGGCTTTGCCAAGAGCCGCTGGCAGCTTTTCCTGGGCTTTGAGATGGGGTGGGTCAGGCTCAACGGGAAAAATCTTGGTTGTGAGGGACCTCCTGTCCCTATGAACCAACTCCAAGCCATGGCCCTACAAGTTCTGAGGGTCTGGGACTGGCTGCTTTGGGATGTGAACTTCTGGAACCTGACGTCTTTGACTTTGAAACTAATTTCCTGCCAGTGCTCAGGACGGGGTTTATTTAATGCAGCCAACGTTTCTTCTCCTTGATTGAAGAAAGAGGCAGTGCTGGGGCGGGACAGAGTTCCCAGCAAGCATAATTAATAGCAATTTTGCTGCCCTGCTTATTGATTCGCTGTGGAGTTACCTCTTCCAGGTGGATTTCCATGGAGTTGCCTCTTCCAGGAGGATTTCCACTGTTACCTTCCCCGGCACGCCGGCTAGTTCTGTGTAGGAATAAATGTTTCAGTTGCCCTATAAATAATGGAGCGAGTAAAGATGTTGTGTAAGCGGCGCTCTGGGTTTTGCCAGGAGGGACGTAGTTTGTTGTGAGGGTTTTTTTGTTTCGTTTTGTTGTGGGATTTTCTGTGCTTGCGTTTTACCTTTTTCTCTCCCCGTTTTTTTTTTATAATCCCTGGAGTCCAACACAGGAAGCTTCACAGGGGGGACTTGAGGGAAGGGAAGGAGATGGAACTGTTGAATCTAAGGGAATTCTTGTGGGTGTGCTGTGCAGAGGTGTGAAACCACTGGTGATGCTGGGGAGCGCCCTGTGAAGGCTGGGGCAGCTGGGCTCCCAGGGGAGGTGCGCTTGGACGCAGGGAATGGCCATGGATTCAGGGAATATCGGCTTTACTCTCTGGAAGTGTTAAAGCTCTAAAGCTGTGCTTTAATCATGGATTTAAGGAAGGAGCAGAGGCAGCAGGTCTGGAGCTGGTGAGCCCATGGCATGTGTAGAAGTCCAAGCTTTCAGGCTGCTTCCCAAAGCCCCACTCTCACCGTGCCCAGGTGCAGGGCTGGTGTTGGCACCTCCGGGCTGGCACGGGCAGGAGGCCACACCAGGCACCGTGTGATTCTGGGTCTTTTTGTTCTGCTTTAGCACAGCTCAGGAGCATTAATGAGGGAGAGGATGCCCTGCAGGGGAGATATGTGTGCCCTGCTGCGGATGTGGAAGCCAAAGGCACTCGAGTGCCCTGAGCTCAGCGCTGGGGTGAGCAGCAGCTGGTTTGCAGGAGTCCAGGGAAACTGGGGAGGGGGTCTTCATTTGCTGTGCCTGAGGAGTGCCAGCAAGCTCCACCTGAGGTTTGATTTCTAATTCACCTTCATCTTTATTTCTCCTGGTGTGCCAGCAGTGATGAACAGTCCCGGGTCCCACAGGGTGTTCATGTTGGCAGCCTGCAGTGCCAGCCCGGCTTCCAGGGGCTGAGCAGGGCTGGTTCCCTGCCTGGGCGGACCCCTGCAGCGCTTTGTGGTGCTCTGAGCAGCGTCCAGACGTGGCAAAGTGCTGCTGGGCAGGAGTTGGCTGGAGGCAAAGGGTGCTCAGGACAGCTGGGGGAACTGCAGGTTCCAGAGGAAACCCGACTGGACAAGAGGGGCAGCTCTCCCCTCTCCCTGCAGCTCCCACTGCTCCTCCTTCTCCTCTTCCCGGGGGCAGCAGGCTGTCCTCCCCTCTTGTGGGGGCCAGCAGCTTTGCGGGCCGCCCGGCAGCCCCACGTTCAGCGGGGGAGTGGATTAGGAAGGGGCTTTACTCCTCTGGTAGATGAGTGCTTTTAAGCACTCGTGTGTTGTTGTGTGTCCTGCTGAGAAGAAGCCAAATGTTCCGACAGCTGGCCAGACCCTGGATCAGGGGGACTTGAGCCGTAGGTGTTGCAAACAAGGTCTTAATTGATTTATCTGGACACACGACTTTTAATTTTATGGTGGAGTTAAGAGCTTCGCCCCGAATCAGGGGGAAGGGCAGAGAAATGAGCTGATGCGGTGTGTCTGCATTCATAAGCTGCGATCTGGGTTTGTAGGGGACTGTGTATGGCAGGAATGCCCCAAACCCCCTGCTCCTCTGGGGTCTCTGCTTCAGAGTGGAGCTGAAAAGCCTGAAAGGACCTGGGACAGGTGGTGGCACCTGGATGCAAAGGGCATGGGCATGGCAGCGCTCCCCCCCCTTCCCTCCCTGAGCCTGCTCCGAAGTGCTGGGGAGAGGAGGGGAAGCACTGAGGGGACCTTCTCCTGTGAGTGGCAGAAACATGAATATTTCACAGCTCTCCGCGGGCCCGGCGGGAGCCGATGGATGTGGGGATATAATTTTGCTTGACAAGTGCCATGATCCTGAGGCCTCCCGCTCCCTGCTGCCCTTCCTGAAGCGCCCGGGGAGGGAGAGCTGTGTCACCTGGGCATCCCCTGGCAGCGTGCCGGGCTTCTCCCAGTGCCTGTGCCGGGCTTTTCCCAGGGCACAGCCAGGGGCCTGCACGCTGAGGATGCTCAGGATGTCTGAGGGCTCTGGCGTGGTGCAGGGATGGAGTTTGGGAGCAGGGAGCTCTGCAGGAAAGCGTGTTTGCCTTGTTTTCTGATGCTTAGTTTGGACGCAACTTTCTTGGAGGTTGTCCCGGGAGGTCCGGGGGCTGTGGCACTCCTGTGTGGTGCCCCGCCCGGGCACAGGGCGCCGCTGGCCCCGCTGTCGGGCCGGGTGCGGCGGTGGCACAGCGGGCACGGGCCGGGCTGGGGGGCTCGTCAGGCGGAGACGGCCGCGGCCCCGACTGGGGTCTGGCCTCCATCACTTCCTGTAGGAAATCACTTCACTTACCCAGATGTGAGTGTACAGCCGCGCTGCCCGCGGGCTGCCCCGCTCTCCCCCGCCAAGCCCCAGCCTCTTACGCAAATCGCTTTTCACGCTTCCTTAATTGAAACTGTCAGATGGGCTTTACCTTTTTTTTTTTCCTTTTTTTTTTTTTTTCCTTTTTTTTCTGTGGTGATACAGACGTATTAATTCCACTATGGATATCCCGGCAGCTAGGAGAGATCAATAAAATGAGGTTGCATCTGTGACATATATATTACAGGAGCAGCACCAGCAATATTTCATGGGGAAAGCCGAGCCAAACACACGTGTGCAGAGCCCTGGAGAGCACGTTTGGCCACGCAGAAGGCAGAGTTGTCACCTGGCTGCAGTGGCAGAGGATTTCTGTGCCCTCTTGCCACCCACCTGGCATGGGAAGGGGTTGAGGAGCAGCTCCCAAGCCCTCACTTTGCTCGTGTCTCTGCACATCTCATGTCCAGGGTCATGGTGTGGGTTATTTTTTGGCGTGCTCTGAGTTCCTGTCACTCCGCACCTGCGGGTGCCCTGGCACAGTGTCTTGGTGTTGGTGGCACCAGCTCCTGCCGCCTCCTGGCCCCCACTCACCTCCCTCCAGAAATCCCCACGGCGGGGGATTTGCGCTTTGATTATTTTCAAATACTGGTTTGTGTAAAATTTGATTTGAGGAAACATTTTTCTCCCGCATGCTGTAGGATTGAGGGCGTGTAATCCCTCCTAAATCGCCCGGACGAGGTTTGTATTGCAATGCCAGTATCAGAGCTAACAAAAGGGGATTAGACGGGAAAATTCTGCGCGAAAACCTGCCGCTCTTTCAGGGCTTTTAGTACAAAGAAGATAAGATAGGTAGAGCAGAGCCATTTGTAACCCAGATTTTAATGCACTCAGTGCCACTCCTTCCAAGGCAAAGGAGAGGGGAGATGGCATTCCTTTTAACCCTTTCCTTTCCTCTGGCTCTGAGGGGCAGCTGATGTTTCCTTGTAGGTGCAGCAGTGCAGGGCGAGCGCTCCGAGAGGTGCTGGGCAGGAAAAGTTTCCAGGGAATGGCCAGGGCAGGGGTTTATTCCCTTTCCAAGCAGATGGTGGGGAAGTGTGGAGCTCCACGGAGCCCCCAGTGCTGGGCTGTGTGCTAATCCTCACTGTGCCGCTCAGCCAGGGAGTGAAACCCGTTCCCATCTCACCTGCCCGGAGCCAGGCATGGAATCTGAGTGTCCCAGGGACAGCTGTCCCATCGGGAACGGCTCTGTCCCGCCGGGGATGGATAACTGTCCTGTCTGGGCCGTGTCACACTGCCTGTCACATCGGCGTCAGTCAGGAGGCGGCATGGTAACCGAGACAGCTGTCAACCTTTGCGGGCAGCCCTCCGCCCGCCAGCGACTTCCAGGAGCTCAGCGAGTGCCAAGGCGCATCAGGCCAGGGGAAGAGATGCTCCAGGGGGAGATGAAAGGATCCCTTCAGTGGAATTCATGTGGAATAAGCTTTCCACGGGAGATATTTCCCGCTAATCCTCCTTAGCGCTCAGCTGATGCCTTGAAGCATCAGGGGTTTATGTGCCTTTTAAAAATTCATTCCCTCTGCTCTAACAGCAGGTGTGTGTGTTATCAGCTGCCCTGCCGAGGCCCCTCCGATGCAGGGCTGCACCCTCAGACCTGCTGAGTGTCCTGTGACAGCCAGTTCCCCGTGTCACCCGAGCCGGGTGAAGGCAGCTTGCCTCGCTGCTGGCTCCCCTGGCAAGGTGCTGCGTGTCAGGTTACTGCGGCCATGGGGATTCGATGGTGAATTTATGGGGGAGGCAAATGGAAAAGCATCGTGGGCGTTGAGCAGCTGGTGGGATGGGAAAACACCCGGACTGCTGCCTTAGCCCCCATCCATCTGCCCCCGCTAATTGCAGCTGGACTTATAATATTCCACTTATCTGGTCAAGGGATCCATGTTAGTTATTACAATTGATTATCACTAAAACCCGTCTGATACCCAGATTTACAGCGTGGCTGGAGAGGCAGGATCTGGCACACTCCTCCAGCCAGAGCTGTCTCTCCACAGGTGTTTGGCCAAGGAGAAGCTGCTTTTCCCTCTCCACTCCTTGACTCCCAGGGGAGCAGGTCCCCAGTTCCTGCACCCTGCAGTGTTTTACTGTCGTGGTTTACAGTCCTGGGCAGGGTGAGGATGATGAAGCTGCGAGAGCTGCAGGTGCCAGGTTGTTTTTATTGCGCTGTCTGTGTGTGGGAGGTGGTGGCTGCCCCTACCCCGAGCCCTGTGGTGCGGTGAGGTCCTGCAGATGTTCTGCTCCCAGGCTGAGTTCGGTAACGAGTGCTGCACCGGGAGAACCATCATCAATCTGCTGCAGATTAATCACCACCAGCAGGTCAGGCTCTTGGAGGGGACTTTTCCAAGCAACCAAGCAGGGTTTTCCTGCTGTTGATGTGCCCTCCTTGGCTGCTGGGAAGTCCCGATGGCTCTGGGAGGTGTGTGGCCTCCCCTGCATCCAGCACAGGGCTGGAAGGGCGTGTGATCAGGCTGGGATCCCCCTGTAGTGGCTGAGGAATGTTGCTGAGGGCCCGTTTGAGGCAGAGAGGAGGTTCTGCAGCACACCCAGAGCTCTCGTGGTGCCTGTGGTGGGGTGGGAGGCAGAGAGGAGCCCCTGCGCCTCCTCAGCTTCACAACAGCTCCGTGGCTGCATGATAAACAACTTGACAACGTGTTGAAATCCTGAAGGAGGGGCTGGCAGGGGAAGGAGAGGGAGGTCACAATTGCACGGGAAAATAATGAACAGCACTCTTCTTGGAATATGCGATGGCCTAACAAGAATCGGAAAATTAATTATCTTCTGTAATTAGTGTAATGACCTACACTATTAGAGGTTATTTACAGCAGGAATAAAACTTCCCCCTGTAAATGTCAGGCTGTGCTGTTGGAATACAAAGGCTGGATCAAACCTGTGCTGGGTGCAGCAAGGGTCTGCAGGCAGGGCAGGGTGCTGGTCCTCCAGTCCCTGGCCCTCACAGGACCTTGGGATGGGACCTGCTGGCAGTGTCCCTTGGTCCCTGGCGCTGGTTCTGTCCTCCCCCTTGCTTTGTGTCACCTGGCCTTGGCCGCTGGCTCCGCTGCTCCGTGGGGACTCACCCCCTGAGCTGGATCAGAGCCTGTCTCAGGTGGGCTCTCCCACCCTGGGCTGCCCCTGCCGGTCGTGCCCACCTCCCTCTGCAGCGCTGCCCGTGTCCAGAGCTTTGCTATTCCCTTCCTGAGCACATCCTGCTTCCCACAGAATCCCTCCCGCGCCACCTCTGGAGAGGCCCTTTCCCTCCCGGAGGCAGCGCCAGCTGCGTGTGCACGGCTCAAAATGGAGACATTAGCCAGCTATTGTTCCTCAGCCCGAAGCCTTGGTGGCTCTGGAGCTGTCCCTTTTGGTGGCCAGGGTGTGTGAAACGGCTCTGTTTGCAGCGTGGGGCACAGGCAGGACGCGTGCCCTCCTCGGTGAGGGTTTTCCTTCTCCAGCGGGGCGTTTGGGGTTGGTTTGCAGAGGTGCCAGCTCTGCTCACCCCTTCTCTCTCTTGCCCACCACCCTGCTGTCTCCAGGCTCCTGATGAGGTGGGGATGGGTCCCACAGGGAGGGCAGCGTGACCAGGGTGCTGCAGGTGCAGTCTGGTGGGGAGCAGATGGGCGCTGGTGCCGAGCCCTCGGATTTCCCCGGGATGGGGAAACGTCGTCGGCGTGGCGGGGGCAACCTGAGAATTGCCTGACATTTCAGCGCCGAGGATCATGACTCCTGCATTATTAAAGGCGCGGTGATAAAATGCCTCACCTGTCACTGAGAACCGACATCAATAATTTAGTTTGGCACCTGGTGATTAAAATGAAATAAGCACCGGTCCGACTCCCTTCGCGGAGCGGTGTCGGTGCTGTGGTGTCCATGGAAGCCAAGGGGATGTTTTCCCTGGATCCTGGGCCTCACCACCAGAGAAACCAGGGCTGCTGAGCACTGTTATCCCTGTGGGATCCATGTGGTGCCCAAGCTTTGAATGAGGATGGGGACAGGGCTGCTGCTGCAACATCTGATGTAAGCTCATTGTATAAACAGAACAGAGTGGGGCTCTTGAAACTTGAGAGTGTATTTCTTCCAACAGACCCTTAATGTAATTTGAATGTACAATTGAGGGTTTTTATAGCTTAATATTCCAGTGTTTGTGGTGCATCCTGGAATTTAAGTGTCTTAAACGTAATTATTGTTAATTGCTCGCACGGTTCTATAAACTCATCCAATTAAAAAAAAGTTATTAACTTTATAAAATATCACAGGCATCCCACAGTGCAATATATTTGCAGGAAATAACGGCTGCAGCAGGCAGAGCTGGGATGCAGCAAGGTAAATCGGTGACACCTTGTATCCCTCCCTCTGCTGGAAGCCCTTTGGGAATGTGTTGTGTCCTTGGCTGCTGTTTGTGCAGGGATGTGAGGACAAGGCCGGGGCCAGCAGGACAGCCCAGGAGCTCTGGGGTTGAAAAGGGAATTCAGTCTCTTTGCTATGGGGCTGAGCAGAGCTTCACTCCCTGTTTGTGCTGAAACCACCCCAGGGAGCAGCTGGGGATGTTTGGGGGTCTTTGACTGGGGCACAAAGTGAGCAGCAGCCCCTGGGGAGGGTGAGTGGGGTGGGAGGCTCTCAGTGGAGCAGACATTCCTCCCTCCTGCCCTGCTCCCCAAGCTCCCTCTCCCCGAGCCAGCACCAGTTGTGGCCGGCCAGGGATGATGATTTTCATCTCAGTCTAGTGCCAGAATTTATAACCAGGGATTTATTGTCCCCTGATTGCTCTGTGCTGCCATTTAACTCATGCCCTGGAAGAGTTATTTAACACAGAGCGAGTGGAGTTGTGCTAACGGTGCCTTGTGCACATACATCTTCTCCAGCCTCCTCTCCCTGTTCTCCTCATGGGATTAGAATCCTGGGCGCCCGTTCGTGTGGGCACAAGCTCAGTCTGGCTCAGTGGGATTTCAGCTGGAGCTGCCTGGCTCTGGGAGGATTGACCAGCCCAGTTCCTGGGTGCCCCCTGGGTCTCCCATTGGCTCTGCCCAAAGGTCCCAAAGCTGATGGAATCCTCCCAGGAAGGGGGAAGCTGAAGGTGTGTGTTGGGCAGGATCCACCTGATCCCAGTGTCTTTTTCCCTTTCCATCTCACTGCTTCTCCAGTAGAGAAACAAACAGTCTGTGGGCAGGGGAGGTTTGAAGAAAGGAAACTTTCTCTCAGATGGAGACAAAATTGAATTCAGTGCGTGACTGAAATGAGAAGTTTCCACAAAAGCTTCATTTTGGCAAAGAGGCATTTCCTATGGGATTTCTCCTATAGAAAAGCCTCGGTAAGGAGCTATTACAGCTGGTCAAATGCTTTCTCTGAGAGCTGTTTGTGATACTTGCCGTCCCCGTCTCCATTCCCATCCCTTGCTGGAGTCGCTGTCCCCAGTGCAGAGGTCCCAGCCTTGGGGCAGGAGCAGACGCCACCATCCAGGGCAGCTCCAGCTGCCACGTGAGGATCAGAGGCAATTAATCCATCCTCTAAACAGCAGGGTTTGCAGGTAGATTTTCCATCTGAAGTAGCTGCTGATCTAGTGGCTTCTGGGACAGTGACGGGCTGACGGAGAGCACGCATGAGGCGGCATTTGTCAAATTAATGAGGCATTATAAATTATATCCACAATTTTCTCTTCCATTTCCCGCCACCCCCTCCTGTCGCTGGCAGGGAGAGGGGACCTTGAGGAGCCACTCCCAAGGTCTGTGGGGGCCAGGCCTTTCTGGCAGAGCTCCCACCTGGGTCTGGGGTGCAGGCTCAGCCCACCTGGCTGGATCAGGAGGAGAAAAATGCCAGCAGTTCCTTGTTTTCAGGAGGAAACTCAATGTAACTAGTATTGATCTCTCTATTACCTCTGTGAAGGGCAGCTTCATTTTTCAAGCAAAACAACCTTTGTATCTGAAATACAGAAATTGATTTTGAGCGGGGGCTGCTGGCACTGGCAGAAGGGGATGGGCAGGGGCAGGGAGGATGAGGATGAGGAGCACAAGGAGGAAGAGAGTCCCTCGAAAGCCGGGAGACACGTCAGTCTTGTCTGATCGTGTTACCTTGATCCAGAGTGGAAATAAAGGGGTTTGAAAGTCAGCAAATAAACTTTGCTGAAGGTGCTGGAAATAGAGCAAGGAGGCAAAGAGCTGGCGGGAAGGGGGACGGGTTTGGGGAGAGCCTCACCCCCGGCAGGGAGGTGCCGATAGCTCGGGTGGCGGTGTCGTGTTCTGGGCGGGCTGGGGGCAGGTCTGGGAGCGCCCAGGGCGCCGTGGGGAGAGCACCCGCACCAGCTCCGCCAAACGCTTGGAACCCAACGAGGCACGGCTTCGTTTTAGGGTTGTTACAGTCCTGCTTAATTGGCTCTCGGGCTCCCTGTGCAAGGCGTCCAGCGCATCTTAATGAGGGATTCTCAAAGACTGTCTCTTTTTTTTTTTTTTCCCTGGGACTAGAACGCGGTGGTGTTTAATATTCATGTGTAGCTCTGCTCATTTGAAAGGTAACAAGGGAGTTGGATTCCCTGCTGGCAATGAATCGTAATGGGATCTGGGCTCCTAAATCACCTGCGCATCGCGGAGCTGCCTCCTCCCGGAGTGGGCTGGGCTGGGGGCGGAGAGGTCTCCTCCGGTGAGGCAGCACGGGGCTCAGCACGGACAGGGGCGATCCCAGGCCGGCGCTGGCACCGGGAAACGCTTTTCCACAGCACTTGTGGTGGGGAGCTGAAGTGTCTCGCCACGAGCAGTCACGGAGGTCGAGTTGTTAGCCAAAAGCAATTGGATGTTGACATGACAGGGAGACGCTGCGGAGCGAGAACAGTTCCTGACAGACGTTCTGACAGAGCTGTTAAAGCCTTGGCTACAGGCAGGGCTTGAGCTGATCTTTGACCATTCGGGCTGGTCCGCGTCTGCCAAGGCTGGGATTTTTTGTGCTTTTGTGCCTGGTGTCGGGTGCTGGATCGGGGAGAGGCGGGAGGTGTTGAGAGGCTGGCACCGTCCGGAACACAGATGGCCACAAATATCAGCAGACGTGGGGGGGTCTGGACTGTTTGCTGATGAAGGGGCTGGGGGCTGGAGCTGCCTGGCAGTGTCCCCCACTGTCCCCCAGGCCTCTGCAGGGTGTCAGCCGTCCCATCCCTGTTCCCTGGCAGCCCTCCCCTCGGCAAAGGAGGGCACTGCCCCCTCCCCGCACGCTGCAGCAGAGCGGCCTTGGAAAGGAAGCATTTGTGATTCCTGCTTGTTGGGAAGAGACAGGAAATAGCCATGGGGAGCAGAGCTTTCAAGGGGTTTTTGCTTTCCATCTGCTCCTCTGCCTTGACTGCCACCCCCATCTCTCTGTGCCTGGGGACAGCAGGGGGGAGGCTGTGCTGGGCGAGTGTCAGGGGGGACCCCTGGGCACCTCCTGCTTGGCCACGAGGTGTTGTACTGCAAAATGGTGGCTCCTGGAGCCTTGCTGGGGGTCAGTCCTGCTGAGGAGATTGCAGCCGTGCAGAGGGGACCACACCAATGTCACCTGCATGCCCTGGCACTGGGGGAGCCCCTCGCTTTCAGCCCGGCCAGGATCACCCCTGGGCAAACCTTTGGAGCTCTGCTTGCAGTACCCATGTGTGGCTTGTCAGAGAACCGCTCCTGTTTGTGGAAACGATGCTTTCCCCACTCTCGTCTTCCTCCCTCCCTCCCTCCTGCTTTTCCTCATTGTCATTTTAGCCTAGATTAAAGAAAATAGGGTGCAGCGCTGTGCGCATGTTCCGAGCGGTGTCTTTTCACAGCACTGTACTGATGCCAAGCAATAATGACAGGTTCAAGCTTTTCTGCATCACAAATGAACTGCATGCAAATGGCTAGTCCTGAATGGAGAATAATTGTCAGCACGGAGAGTCCTGCCTCCGCCGAGCCAGCTCCACCTTGCTTCCAGGGGGAGAAGGCTTCAAACAGTTAACGGGGATGGAGACGTGGAAATAGCGGGGAGCTGCCTTTTCCACTCTGCTAGAGCCTAACCTGTTAGTGCAGAGCTGTGTGAAGAATGTCAGGGATTTGTTCCAAGCGTTATCGAGATGTGGCTTTACATCTGTAAATCCTTTTACGCATCGCAGCTCAGCCGTGAGGCTTCCCCACGTGACGGGCAGCGCTGGCTGCCTGGCCCGGCCACACCGGGCAGGGGCAGTGCCAGGGCCGGGCATGGCAGAGCTTGCAGGGCCAGTTTTGGGTGAAGCACCCACAAAACGTTGTGGTTTTCATCTCATTCTGGCTGCAGATTGGCCACGATCTGCTTGCTCTCCCGTGCGGAACCCTCTCTCTCTTTCTCTGAGCCTCTGAGTGTTTTCACATTGCCCATTTGTGCTGTCGCCCTGTCTCCTGCACCTTGATTACCCTCGGGATGCTGCCTGTGGAAAGCCAAGGGTTGGGAGCCCCTCAGCTGCTTTTGGCTGACCCTCGGGGAGCTTTTCCAGCTTATGCCAGCTGAGGATTTGACTTAGCGCCACTCTGCTCTCCTGCCACAGTGTTACCGGCAGAACCGGATTTAGCAAATGATTGTGACAATCTCCAGCACCATCAGGAAAACATGCTCCATCATTCACTGTGATGTGCGCTGATGAGGGAAAAAAAAAGGCTTGTTCATCCATCAGAAATTCACTGATGCTGTCTCTAGGTGAGCAATTTGCCAGCGTTACCTGGTGTCACTCATTAGGCACGAGATGTAACAGTCTCATTTACTCTTCGGGCTTCCTGTCACTTACTTACTTTTGCATTTGACTTTGCACATGAAACTTAAGCTCGTTTTTAGCCTCTGTCGAAGTCAGCTTTCAAATTCCTGCTCATTAAGCCCAGTCCCAGTGTGTGGGCTGCATGCACAGGAGAGGGGTTTTGGAAGCCAGAAAAGTCCCCCGGTGCCTGTTGCCATTAAGCTTTGCAGAACTGTGTGTGTGTGTGTGTTTCGAAAACCCAGCAGAGGAAGCAGTTTCTGCCCTCCCATCACTAGGTCTGAACTTCCCAAAACGCCTGGGCTTTGGCTGCATTTCAGTTGTGCTTTTTTACGGACTTGTGGGCTTGTAACTTTTTAAGACACCTACATTTTTACATCGGATTTGATTGATGCTTGTAGCCCGTTCAGGGTTTTTTCTGCTCTGACATAAAAGCAGGGCAGAAAGGGCCAGAATTTGGTTTCCTCTGAGGCTGCAGAACCAGGGCCTGAACGGATGTTTCATGGCCAGAGATTAGCTGGTGTCTGGAGCAGAGACACCAGAAGATGCAGGTGGGGGAAGTTCCAGTACTGAACCCGAATTTTTCCCTTCTCTGTTTGTCTCTGCTGCTGGATTTACAGTTTTAGCCATTCCTCTTGCTGGGCAGAAGATGTGAGAGTAGGGGGAAGGTGAAGCTGTGGGTGCTGCTGCCTCAGGGACTCAGGACACGCAGGGATGGGGCAGCTGCTGCCTTCCCCTGAGCTCCCAAAATTTCCTGCAGCCACCCAGGCCCGTTGTGCAGCTGTGGTGGGCACTGGAGTGGCCATCCCTCACAGCAGAGCTCGTTGGTGTCTGTCTCTTTCCACCCTATTTCTGTGGACAGGAATGGCCCTCTTTGTTTTTAAGAGAGTCCCTCCCATTCGTCTGCCCCTCGCTGCGTCATCCAAACTTCATCCTATCCTCGTGGTTTGCATGCACTGGATGAATTTAGGATGAATTTCAGCCTTGACACAGGCAAAGGACCAAGTAAATCGGGTGATGCTGAACTGAGCTGCGGGATGTGGAAGCAAAGGATTGGGAGTGATTCTGCAAGATGCAGGCTGGGAAACTGGCATTTGAGGGGGCTTGGCTTTGTGCTGAGACAAAAAAAATCCTGTTAGGAGCAGTGTTTATATCTCTGCATCATTGCTTTAGTTGTCACAGCTCAGCTCTTCAGGAGGCAGAGGGTGAGGAGCAGTCATCTACAGCCTGATGGGAGGGAAGGTGGTAATCCCTGGGATGTCTCTGCACATGGTGCTGGAAAATCATTGTCTCAGGCAGCGTGGAAGGAGCTGATTTCCTTACTGGTGGTGTTTATTGTGGTGTAGAGCTTGTAGGAACCACAGTGGAGGGACTGGTGTTGAGATATGCACTGCAGTGATAATGCTGCAAATTCCAGAGCATTAGTGTTATTAAAATGTCAGGCTGATATCTTCCTCAGCATTAAAACTCTTAATGCACTTTATTCTTTCAAACTCGTGGTGCTTCAGGTGAAAGCATGGGGGGGGGGGGGGAAAGGTGGTTATAGAGCAGAGGATTAACAAGAGAGAAAAGGGGGATGCCCTGATGCAAGGCTGCTGCGCAAATTGCTTCCTTGAGCACTTGTGCCTTTCAGTCAGGTTCAAATTCAGCAAGACGTGTTCACTTCTGTGACAACAGCCTGAAACTTGCTCGTGTTGCCCAAAGCGAGCATTAGCAGCAGTGCTGAGCTTTTAATGTTGTTGGGAATAGAGCCGATATGGTCACAGTGGGTGGGTAATCCCAGGTGCCTGCACAAAGCCAGTGGAGTGACGGGAGGGAAGGTCCTGCAGGTGCAGAGCTGGCCTGGGGCTTGTGGCCTTCGGTGGGCTTTTGGAATCACAGAATTGGTTCGTTTTTAAGAGACATTTAAAGGCCATTTAGTCCAGCCCACCTCGGTGAGCGGGGACATCTTCAACTAGGCCAGGCTGCTCGGAGCCCTGTCCAACCTGACCTTAAACGTTTCCAGGGATGAGACATCTGCCACCTCTCTGGGCAAACTGTGCCAGCGTTTCACCACCCTCACTGCAAAAATCGCTTCCTTCCATCTACTCTAAATTGACCCTGTTCTGGTTTAAAGCCATTTCTCCTCGTCCTTTTGTGCGTATCCTGGTGATACGTGGGGGGAGAAGCTTTTTGGGGAGAGTGAGAAGTGCTGCTCCCCTCACATCCACGTGCGTGTTCCGGGCGGTTGTACGCTTCCCCGGGCCACCTCGGATGGCACTGCCTACTCCTCGGAGCTTCCCGGGGAAGTCACCAGATCTGTGGGTGGGAACACACGCTGGCAGCTGAAAGGTTTCTGCGGGGAGGAGGAGATGAGGAGCAGAATCCTTACTGTGCCGCGCCGGCACGCTCGGAGCCCACGGCGTGCCCGGAGTTCGGGGCACGGAGCGCCCGCTCCTCGCCCTCTTGGGGATAAATAAGCCCAACTAATTAAATCAATAAGCCCAAAATAATGGAATAATAAGGCCAAAAAGCGAATTTTAATGCTGAGGAGAGGAGCGGGATCCCCGAGGCCGGGCCGGGCGCTGTCCGCGGTGCTGACCGGTCCGCGGTGCTGACCAGTCCGCGGTGCTGACCAGTCCGAGAGGAACCTCCTCACTCTCCACAACTCTCTGACAAGAGGGCGCAGCCACGAGGGGTCAGGGGCAAGAGGAAACGGGCCTCAAGTTGTGCCAGAATCGGTTTAGATGGGGTATTAGGGGAAATTTCCTTACCAGGAAGGTCATCAGGCACTGGCACAGCTGCGCAGGGGCAGTCACCAATTCTGAGAGTGTTTAAAAGATGTGGCACTTGGGGAAGTGCTTGGCAGTGCTGGGTAATTCCAGATGGTTTTGGATGGGTTTTCCAACCTTAACAACTCTATGATTCTACATTCTAAGCACAGTCCTGGTCTTTCTGCTGCCCTCAGTACATGCACTTTACACCAGGTTAGTATTTTTCCCCTGTTTTTCTACAATGGAACAGGCTCTTCCCCAGTATAACTCATTTCCTGCTCAGTGCTGCTTCCAGTGCCTCTCCTCAAATGGCAGCGGAGAGGAATCCAGTCCCCAGGCAGTGAATTAGGAGGTGGTAGCTGCTCATTTTTCATCTCCGTGATATATATAAAAAAAAAAAATCTAATGCAATCATCAAAAAATAAAGCTGCGTTTTTCATGTCTTCACCATTAGGAATGTCTCTTGCTACTGCTCTCTTTTCCCTCCTACTCCCAAATTACTGAGGTCTCAGCAGTGTTTAAAATCTCGTGGAAATTTACTTTTGGATGCCAGCAAAGGGGTGGGAGTTTGAGTAATCTCTAGGGCAATAACATTCCAGAAGTGTTGTGTTCCCTTAATAAAAACACTTTTGATTCAGAAACATAAACGTTCTTTTTCCAAAGACACCCTCCTGAACGGGGCTATTCTTTCCTATCCTCTCACTTAAGGCATTACAACTCTTGGGAGATGTTCTGCTGCTTCAGTGGCCATAACCTCACATTTATTGCATGTGTGGCCACAGCAGCCCCCCTCTGATAATTTTGTTTAGGGCTGTGAAATTTGCCTTCAGCCCCGAAATTGAATCCATTCTGTGCTCTCAGCAGCATGATGGGTTCCTGCATGTCTCTCTTTCCCAAGGATGTTTGTGGTTATTGATGCTGAGTGCGGCTATTTATCACAGACAATACAGAACAAAGAAGAATTTATTAATAAGTCTCCCGGTCCCATATGCTCCCCCGAGGAACCCAAAGCGTGCTATTTTCTCCTTGCCCCATTTATATCTACATGGTTTTGCCGCTGTCCACTCAGATTAAATGCTGGTTGAGGAGAAGGAGTTGCTCTGTAGCATAAGGCCGGGTTAGAGCAAGCACTGGGGGAAAGCTCTCTGGGTTATTGGATGGCAACGAACAGGGAAAGAATGCAGAATTCCATGAGAATGACACCAAGATGTGACCCCCGGGGTGGGGTGAGGGTGCTGCTGGCCCCAAGCAGCTCCAGGGCTGCTGAGGGTTTCTCTACTCGGCTTTTGGTGTGGGTCAGTTTGTGTCAAATGGGGACGATATCCACAGGCAGGAGCTGTGCTGCTGTGCTGTCCTGCTGGGTGACAGGGGACACCCAGCACCTGCTGACTGCCTGTGGTCCTTCTCTTGCCTCACTTACAATAGGATCACAGAATCATTTTGTTTGGAAAAACCTCCAAGATCGACCAGTCCCGAACTTGCCACCCAGCCCAGAGCACTGAGTCCCACATCCAGTCATTCCTTGGACACCTCCAGGGATGGAGACTCCAAATCTCCCTGGGCAGCCCCTCCCAATGCTGAACAACACTTCCATTCTTCTTGCTGTCCACCCTGAACCTCCCCAGGGCAGCTTGAGGCTGTGTGTTCTTGTCCTGTCAGTAGCAGGAACCCGAGGTTCCTGCAATGAGATCCTGCAGGCAGCCCTGGCCGGAGCCTGGGACCTCTGTTTGCCCACCCCTCACCATCCTCTTGGCCTCCTGAGACACTGGCTCAGCAGCAGAGCAGGCAGAGAGGGGGAGGATGTTCTGTGGGAGCTCCTGCCTGGAAAATCAGTCACTGCTGTGGGGACGCAGTGATTCCTGCTGTGCTTGAGAAAGGGAAGGTGCCTAGGGAAGTTCTGGTGGCTTTTCCCCATCTTGTGCCTCCTTATGCACTAATTAAAGGTCAGTCCCATTTGCATTCAGCGCGTTTCTCTCCTTCCCTGGGCATTTGCATTGGCAGAGGGTTGTTTTCCATTTGACCAAGCCGTGGCTGGAGCCGTCGCCCGGGGCTGAGAGTCCCTTGCCCCCACCTTTGCAAAGCCAGCAGGGCCCGTGGTGGCTCAGCCAGCATCTGCAGGGGAGAGGAACAGAGCCCCTCTTGTGCTGCTCCCATCCCCAGCCCCACAAGACGAGCATTAGGCATTTATAGGTTTTTCTCCATGGATACATAGCCGGGCACGTTGGTAAAAATATACCCGTGCACGAGTATATTTATGTGTAGTGCAGTGAAAGCTGCACAGGCTGAGAGCTGATTCCCTCGGGTGAAACACCAGCCTTCCCTCCGAGCGCTTTCAAAGGGGAGCTGTGCTGATAATTAGTGCAAATATTTTGAATACAGAACTCATCACGGGCCTTTGTCGCAGTGACAGGCAGTGACCTGAGATACATTTCTCCTTTCTTAATGCACCCGGAATATGTAATTAAGAGGTGACTAAAAGATTCTTTATCACTCTTTGTTTTCTAACGTGGCAGGCTGTTATGAAATGCTGCCCCCTCCTTCCGTGGCGTTCGGTTCCCCGTGACAAATGCAGGGATGGAGATTTGTTCTGCTCTTCAAATCACTCCGAGCTCCCCCACTCCCGAGGTGGTGTGCCTGCCTTCTGCCTGGCCCAGGGTTTTAAGAGTCAGAATTTGGAGGGAAAGGCAGTTGGCAGAGTAGGAACTTGCCTGAGAGGGTGCAGGGGTGCTGCTGGAAGGGTGGGCTCAGTGCTGCTGTCACAAGTGCCCAGCAGCTTTGGTGCTGCTAAAGGAAATTTGTGGAAATAAGGCTGAGAACAGGATGGAGAACAGCTCCAGTGCAATCTCTCCAGGCCCTGACACCCCAAGCTGAGGGTGTCAGGGCTCAGGGCCGGCCCCACTGAGCACAGGCAGCCGGGCTGTGATACGCTGCAGTAAATGCGGCGTGACAGCACCTGAGCAGGGCTACGTGCAGAACAGATGTCTCCTGGCTGGGGCTGGGGCCGTGGCACAGCGTCACTCCATCAATTATAGATCGCTTCCCTCGCCATCAGCAGGCGCCCGGGAACGGGACTGCTAAAGGAGACATTAAAGGGGTTGAGAGCAGAAGAGAAACTTGTGAGGGGAGAGCTGGATCTTTGGGCTTGTTCCCCGTCTGGGGGATGGTGGAGTGTTGTTATCAGGCTCCTCGGCCAGCTCTGCTGTGCTCATCACCTCTGTGCCCTCAGAATCCACAGCACCTTCCCTGACGGGACCCTCGGCCCTCACATGGGTGATGGGAAGGGACCCTGGGTGATCCTTCCTCTCTTCCTCCTCTCTGGGAAACTTCACCCGTGGGGCTGGGTCCTGGGATGGCTGCAGCAGCCTGAAAACTTCCCAGCCCCAGCAGCTTTCACTGGCCTGTTGACTTATTTGTTTGTTTAATTGTCCCAGCTCGCCGCCTTTACCTGGCAATCCCACTTCATTACAGGAAACACGGGGCCTTTATTAGGACTGTGGAGTGTCATCCAGTGTTTTCGCTGAATGTATAATTTGCCATGTATGAAAACCATTTCCAGAATTAATTTACCTACTGCAAACAGTTTGTATTAATGAAAATGCATTTTTCATGTGGGCTTGCTGGCAAAGCTGGCTGGAGCTCAAGAGCTCACTTTATCCATCCGGCGCGAGTAGGAGATGGAATTTGTTTAAAAATTAAATAAATAACACACCCACCCCCCATTTTTTAATACAATATGGCCCAGCAATAATCTCCGAGGCAGACTGCAAAGGCTGCAGAAAGCTCCATCTGTGGCATTTTAATATGCAGCATTGTCTCCTGTTTTAATATCCCCCCTTGCCCAGCTCGTGTTTGTGTAAGTGAGACGCGAGATGCTGTCATCTTCCCGGGTCACATTTTGCTGCTCAAAATGAACAGAAGTGGAGATGGATGCAGCCATGGAGCCCTTCCCATATTAACACGCATATTTTAGAATAATTGATGCTGAATTCATTTTGCAGCCTCGTTTCTCCTCAGCGTTCCCCCACCCCCTCTTTCATATTTGCATGGAAAAAAAAATCCTGTGATCCGTCCAGATGGCAGCTGGAGGCTCTCAGCTGAGCTGGGCCGTGCGCTGGCTTTGGGAGGCTCTTCCTGGCCAGGCTGGGATCAGGGGCTGGAGGTGGGATGCTGATGGCTCTGGCAGTGTCTGGAGGGCAGGAAGAGTCCCTTGCTTAGATGTCACCCCAACGATGCTCAGCTGGATTTGGGGTGTCCTTCTCTGCTCCTTGGCCAGAGCTGCTAAAGCCAAGCTTTGTGGGTGGCCAGGCCTGAGCTCTCTCTCAGTGGAGGGGACATCAGGTAATAAAACCTGGGACAGCACCCAGGGAGCAGTGTCACTCTGTGCAGAAATGTGTTTGTTCATCATGGGGACGGGCAGAACGAGGGCTCCGCAGATACTTCAAAATAAGAAGGTTTGAAATACGTTGCGAGGCTAGATTAGGAAAACTTGCTCCTGTTTGGGGATTGTCCTCAATTACCGCATGCTACCAGAAAACCCACACCAAGCTCTTTCTTTCCTGTAAGTGAAAATTAATACAGGCTTGTGGAGTTTTTCTTAAGAGAGTCAAGGAAAGCGTTTGAAAAGGTGCAGGTGTGTTTGAGTAGAAGGTGGTCTGCAGTGCCCACAGTGCTCCTGGCCCCTGTGAGGAGCTCTGGAGCAGCTCAGTGTCCAGCCCCAGTGAGTGTCCCCAGGCTGGGCACCCCCTGTCATTTTGGTCACACGCCCTTAGCAGAGTTTGTCTCTGCCCTTTGTCCCGGGAGGTGGCTCTGAGCATCCCAGCCCTGCGCCTGCTGAGCCCCTGGTGTGTGCAGCTGAGCCCACGACTAATCCTTTGGAGATCAGGGGACATTTCATGTGCTTAAAGTTAAGCCTGTGCTTAAATTTAAGCCTGTGCTTAAGCACAAGCAGGACTCTGGCTGGCGAGCTGGGCACCCATGGGTGATGGTGGGCAGCAGGAAAGGGGGACCACCCCGGGCAGGGACAGCTGGGGTGAGGCTGGCTGGAGCAGTGGGCCCTCAGCAGAGGCTGCAGAGCCTTCTCTGGGTGTGCACTGGTTCCCTGAGCCTTCCAGCGTGCAGCTTTTCAGACATTTCCTGGTGCTCTCCCCCGCGTTTGGGGACTCCCTAATCAAGGACATTCCTGAGCACACGTGTCACCTGCCACTCAGCACACAGCTTAACCTCATGCCATGTGTTTATCTCATTCCAGGACTACTGTCAGCAATGCCACTCTAAGCATAAACTTAATTATATCTCCTCGGGTAGCAGCAGGGAAGTGATTTATTGCTGCTTTTTGTTTCCTCCCTCCCCTCACCTCTCGGTGATTACTCTCCTGTTTGCTGCTGTGGAGACGCTGATGCTTGACTGCAACTTTGCTGCAGTTGCAGAGCCCATGTCTAAAGCCAGTGCTGGCCACAGGAGGCCTCTCAGTGGCCACAGAGTTCCCTCCTGGTGGCCCGGTCTTTTCACCCATCCCCTCCCCACCAAACCAACAGGGTGACACAGCACATTGGCATTTTCGGGTGGGGAAGTGGGAACTTCCAGGGCCAATGCTCTGTCATTGCCTTTTCGGAGGATAATTTTATTTTGAAACAATTGCTGTGCCAAGGCGGGAGTCCCCTGGCTGAAGTGGCTCCTCGGGAGCAGATGTGCTGGCTCCTCAGTGCTCCTTCAGCTAAAAGGCTGAGATTCCCCATGCAGCCCTGTGGTGCTGGCTGCTTTTCCCTGGCTCCATCCCCCCGGGATCATCCCTGCAGGAAACTCCTCACTGCTCTGCCCCGCTGCCAGGCTCAGCTCCTGAGGACAGCAGAGAACTTTGGGAAATGGTTTCTCTTCCCTGTGCCATCCACTCCGGCTCCAGCTCTCGTTCTCCAGGGCCAGGGAAGGTGCTTTAATTATTCCTGCCTTCTGGAAAGCTGTGGTAATTAGCAGCGCTGCAGAGAGCAAGGCCTGGCTGGGCTTCTGAGTGCTCCTCGGAGCTCCTCGGTGCTTTTAAAAGACATTTCTCCTCTGAGGTGCAGCTGTGACAGCCCTGGAGCACCTGGAAATGCCCGTGGCTGTGTGGGACAGGCTGGGATTTATTTGGGGGTGCATGGGAGCACCGGTTACTTTGGGGTCCCTTTGGTGAGTGGCCTGTGCTGTTTTACAGCCTCACATCAGCCCCAGGTTTCAGTATGCAGAGCACAGCCCTGCCATAACACACTCGGAATTTCTCCATGTGGTTTTGAACAAATTGCTGATTATTTTTCCCCTCATTATTCACCTGACAGAGGAGCAGGTTGAGTAATTAGTGAACGCGCGTGAACTTTGCAGTGTTTTTATGAATAAAACATGTGTGAATTGGCTGGGTACTGGCCCTGCTGCTCCAGCCTGTGCACCCACTAATGTCTGCCAGCGAGGAGCGTCCCTGGCCTGGCCTGTGCCACTGTCCCCGTGTCACCCTCCCTGGGACAGCTCAGCTTTTTGCAGTGAAAGCTCCTCCTGCCCGACAGCGCTCAGCCCTCTGCTGCACTCCTTGAGCAGGCTGGGCTGCCTTCCTCAGCGCCGGTGGATGAGGAGCTTCTTTGTGTGGCTGTGATGGATGCTGCTCTCAGCCCTCCTTGCTCCCCAAATCTCCGCCGTGCCCGCCCTTCCCGCGCGTGTGTGCGAGGCAGCAGCTGCTCCGAGCGGTGGCCAGCACGGCTTCAATAGCAGCTGAAAGGGAGGAATAATTTGCATCCCGTCACTTTTGAGAGGCACTTGGAGGCGGGATCTGGCTGCAGCGAAGCGGGGACAGAGGGACCTGGGCTGGGGAGGAGTGCTGAGCGTTCCCAGGCTGGTGATGGGGGAGATCTGGGTGCCTGCCCTAGACAGAAGGGCTTCGTCCAGGGAGTCTGTCACCTTTGGAGCTGGACATGTGAGGCTGGATGCTGCGTGCCAGCCAGGGAGGCACTCCCCGGCCCATGCCACGCTGTCCCTTTGCACCTCCGTGTCCCTTGCTCCCTTCTGTGCCTGCCCTCCGAGGGCACCCAGCCGTGGTGGCTCCCTGAGCCCAGCCGTGCCCGCTGAAGCTGGCACTGAGGCCTCGGGCTGTCCTGGCACAGCCGATGCTGTAAAGGCACCACTGAACCGTGCAGAGCAGGAGGGAGCCCTGGGCAGGAGGCCAGGGGCTGAGGAGGTGTCCCCCAGGCTGGCCACGGCAGTGTCCCCACTGTCCCCGCGTCCCTTGCCCTGAGCCATGCTCCGACCTGGCAGGGTCGGGGGGGCACCTCCGGAGCCTCCAGTGTTTGCAGGAGATGAAGGGAATTCATCCCGAATGGCACTGCAGGGAAGCAGAGGGGAGGCAGGAGCAGCCCGCAGTGAGTCTCACATAAAACTGTGAGACAGGTGAGCGAGATGCAGGTCACACCTTGAGTCACAGGACAGTTATGGGGTCCCAGCTCCCCCTGATCACCCCAAACTGCTGTGGATTACAGCGAGGGGGTCCAGGGGCCATGTGCATGTCTGTGCCACCGTGGTGACACATGGATATTCCCTCTCCAAAAACGATGGGTGGCGAAACCCAAGGGTGCCAAGCCCTCGTGTTCTGCTCCATGTTTTCCCCAGGACAGGCTAAGAGCAGCGCTGGGAGCCGAGGCAGTCCCTGTGTTCCCTGGACACCTGGAAGGCAGGTGAAAGCTTGGTGTGACAAGATCTCATCTCATTTAAGGATGTGGAGGCCGCCCGCTCTCCCGGTGAGCTGCCCCAGCGTCTCGTTGCCTGTTGCTAGGAAATCACATCTGATTGCAGGGCTGGATTTGCCTAAGTCGAGCTCCTGGGCCAGGGATGTTGTGCCAGTGTCAGGAGGACACAGGATCTCTCTTCCCTGTGTCTGTGGTGACCAAGGAGCTGCTCTGAGCTGGGTCCAGGCATTTGTGCTGCATCCCACAGCACCTGACTAGTTCTTCTGGCCCAGGATGATTTTTGTGGTCACGTTGTGAACTATCAGAGTATTTCCCCGCCGGCTTTGAAGCCTGAACTGTTACTCACAAGTGCCCCAGTGCTCCCACGTGAGACTCCCCGTTGCCGGGAGGGAATCATTTTGATGGGAGGGCTCCGTGCCAGGCCTGCCTCCATCAGGACTGCCAGGTTGCTAAACAAAGCCACCGGGGCTGGTTTTCTTCTTGGACGTCTAACTAGGTCAACACACACTTGCCTTGTCTTAATAATTATTGATAAGCTGCACAGATCATGTGTGGTGCAGGAAGGGGCTGCTCCTCCTCCCAGCTGCCCGTGCAGCCCCCACCCGTGGCAGATGCTCCAGAGTGGATTTGTGCCCTGGCTCTGATGGAACACCAGGGTTGTTTCCCCCCCTGGAACGTGGGCAGCTCCCCAGTCGCTCTCTGAACCTTTTCAGCTCTGGAGTGTGGGTGAATGGAGAAGTGGTGTCACACTGGTGGCTTTTGTGGCTGCAGGGGCCCTGATCCCTTCTTGTCCCTTTCCAAAGGGATGCTGTGGTTCACCCACATTTGGGTCTGTGCTGATTGCTGGTGGTGCTCAGGGAGCACACGGGAGGTGAGAGCAGGTGATGCCCCTGTCCCACCCCACACCTCCCTCCTCTCCTGCCACCAGCCCCCACGAGTGCTCCTGGCTGCAGGAAATGCGAGAAGTGGTTTTCTTCTGGAGTCACCCCCTCTAGAGGGTGGGAGACAGGGAGGAAGGATCAGAGTGTCCCACTGGCTGGGGAGGGTCACTGTGAGCTGTCCCAAGCTGCCTCCAGCCTCCAAGCCAGGTGCTGATGGGGCTGTGCCCACACTTGTGGGAATCTGTGTGCCCCAGGGTGGCTGTGCAGAGCCAGCACTCAGGGTGGGTGGGTTTGGGGTCTCTTCTTTGGCATGGGCTCCTCTCTGTACCTCCATAATCAAAGCGTGCAGACCAACTCCGAGCGAGGTGAAAGGCAAAGAATAAACCCAACCACCCTCTCCAAGCCGCTCAGACTTCAGAGCTGAAGAGGAGGTTATGTCCTGGGGATTTTTTTTCTGTTGCTTTTCCAGCACTAATGAGCAGGGAGGAAGTTCTACTCTTTGTTCGAGTCGCGTTCAGTGAATTTTTTCCCCAGTGAGTAGCAGGGAGGGGAGGAGGGGATGGGAGGCACCGCGCGCGTCTCGTGGACACGTGGGACCGCGGCAGCGAACGGCGGGGCAGGATTATTCCACTTCACCCCTGAGCTGCAGGTACAGAGTTTCTTTTGTGAGGCTTTTGGGCTCTCTCATCAGATCAAAACAAGGTCTCGGCTTCAGCGGGATTCTTTCAGAGCTGGTGATGTGCAGCTCTCTTGCAGTTTTCCACCTTGCAGAGGGAGCTTCTGGCCTCGACTTCTTCCCACAGTCTCTGGGTAGCTTTTTTCTGAGGACCCTGCACCAGTCTTGCCCTTTACAGAGCTCTGTGTGCTGTCCTTGCCCTGCCAAGCACACTTCTGGCTGTGGAAACAGCCTGTGTGAGGATGTGGCCGTGGGCTTTGGGATCCCTTCCTTCCAATCCAGCGTTTTTAAAATCAGTTCAGAGCACCCTGCGTGTGAGAGCTGGTGGGAGGGCAGGGGGCTCGCTGGGTGCCCTCATCCAGGCAGGGTCTGGTTAAACTTCCCCCAGCTCTTGCCTTCCCCCTGGGATGTGGCCAGCCCAGGCTCAGCCCCTGGGGACAGGGACACTGTGCCTGGGGGTGACAGGCCCTGCCACCCCAGCGCCCACTGCCCCTCCACGAGGGCTTGGCATGACTTTATCATAATGCAGCATGAATTTCATTAGCTCGTTTGCCTCTGAGCCCGGAGATAATTTAATCCCGGAGTGGTTTACGAGGCGAAGCGCGGTTTTGTCTGCGGAACCCCACAGCCACTCTGGCCACTGCCAGCCCAGCCCAGCCGGGCTCAGGGCTCAGGGCTGGCTGGGCACGGCCGTGGGCTGCTCACGGGGAGGAGGGGGATGTGGCACTCACACCCTTCCCATCTCGTTAGCCAGATTTTATAGCGTGAAATAACGGCGGGAGCCGCGGCGCCAGGGCTGCGCTGACCGCGGCAGCCAGAGAGGGGGTCCCTCTCACGTGCATCTGATTTTCCTTCCATCTCATCACGGGAAGGTTTACTTAGCAAGCTGAAAAAAAAATCATTACATATGCTGCTAGTGGCCTGGTTAATTAAGATCTACAGTTCTCTGGGTAGGAAAAGACGACCTATATTTACTGTATGTAGGAAGACATCTGTCAGCTCGAAGTGCTAGATATCCCAGCGCAGGTTTGTCCTGCTTTTGCAGGCTCTGAATTGCAACTGTTTTAAGCTCTGATGCAGACCAAGTTAATTTTAAGATGACTGTTACTATTCTAAACATAAGGAAGGGCATATTTAGCCTCTCAGTACTCAAGAAGGCAAAACCCCCTGCATGTTTCTAGTAATTTTTCCCTAACAGTTTGCACAAAACAACAACAACAAATCCTATTTGGTTTCTGCAAAAGAATATGTTCGAGGGTGATCGTAAAATAGATTATTTTTAAATCTGCAGATGGTTTCCACATATTCCTCCTCAGCTCACTGCAGCTTTCCACCTCAGTAAACTGGTTTGTAATTTAGCCGAGGGCTGTGGAGCAAGCGTTCTGTCGTCTTGTTTTTCTTGTTCGCCTCCTTTACCCCCCCCCCACGCCCCCCTCTGCTTTCTGTCCCCTTTCTCTCCTCTCTCCTTGCCTCTCCCCTGCTGAGGGGCTGTCGGTGTTGGGATGGGTGTGAAGGGACAGTGAGCCGTGACTGGCTTTGCCACGGCACTCCCCACGCCCCATGGGCAGCCTTTGTGGGGAGCTCCTGGCAGAGCTGGGGGCTGGGATTAGGGCTGGGGGGAGACACCAGGGAGCCCAAACCACGCTCCCCCCTGCACTCCTCAGTGGGGAAGCTCTGCCTCGCTGGGCATGGAGGTGGCTGCTCCCATCCACACGACCCCCTCCAGCCGAGGGAGTTATCGGGGGGCTCAGGCCGTGGGGAAAGGGTGAGGGATGCACAGCCCTGGAAAAGATAATTAGAGGAAGGATGCACTTTGAGTTCTGCAATGGCGGCTCCCCCCTCCCCCCGCTCCCTGGAAGAAAACACGGCTTTTTTTTTTTTATTTCTTTGTTCTTTCACGGTTCGGCATTATAATTATTGAGATTTCACTGCAGGGCAAAATGATCATTTGACAATGTAAGTGGGGAAAATAATTCTCATGTTATCCAGCAGCCTCACTCTTATTATAATTATGGCGAAACTCCTGCAGACTGAAGTGGGGGCAAAGAATTTCCTCCTATGTGGTGTTTGGCTTCTCAAGATTTCTCGAGATTTGATTGCAGATGGGAGAATTTTTTTCCCCTCCCATCAATAATCCGAGGTTGGTGATGGATGGCGAAGGACCAGAGTACCTGTTGTTTCCCCCTTTGTTTTCATTAGGCATTTTCCATTTCTGTCATTCTCGGCGTTGGTGATGGATTTTTATGAGCAAATATCTTGGTTCAAGCCATTCGGAATTGTTTGCACAGTAATGTCTGCAGCGGCAGCAAAATCCAATTAAAAAATCAGAGGAAAATTGATGCAAAACTGCAAATCAGCCCCTCTCGAGATGGGGACAGCGACGGCTCGTTCTGTGCTGAGGCAGGCGGTGGTGGTGGTGTGTTCACCCTGCCTTGGGCTGGGCTTGGGGCTGGGGCTGTGGGGTTTTCTTCCTTTGGGTGCGGGCAGTCCCACGGCATTGGCGGTGCTGGAGAATCTCGATGTGTCTTTGTGAACCGTCCTTCCCAGGGTGGTGCAGCCACCAAATTCCCTGTTCCATCCTGCATCCCGTGCCATCCTGCATCCCGTGCCATCCTCCATACCATGTCACCCTCCATCCCATCCTGCATCCTGTGCCATCCTGCATCCTGTGCCATCCTCCATCCCCTCTTCCATCCCGTGCCATCCTCCATCCTGTGCCATCCTCCATCCCCTCTTCCATCCCATCCTCCATCCCGTGCCATCCTCCATCCTGTGCCATGCTCCATCCCATCCTCCATCCCGTGCCACCCTCCATCCCGCCCTGCCAGCCTGGTGCCCAGCACCCCTCACCATCCCTCTCCCGGGCCGGGAGCCGTGGCAGGGAATCTCGGCGTGGTGGCAGGGAGGTCTGCTGTCCCCTGCCCCCCCGGGGCTGATGGAAACGAGCTGACAGAACCCAGGCAGCATTAGCCTAATTATGGCCATACCCGCTACCTCTGCGTGGATTTTCCTTTCTTAGCGACTTCCTGTTTTCCTCTTTGAGATGCAAATTTTTGCACAGTCCTCGATCCAGATTTTCTCCTCATTAGCATGAAATCTGACTAGTTCCGCGGTTTTTTAAATAGCAAATTAAAAAAAAAAAAATTAAATGCTGTGCACAAAGTAGCGGCGAAGCCCCCCCGTGATTCTCGGGGGCAGGAGATGGAGGGGCTGGTGGGGATTTTTGGGAATCACTCAGCCACAGCCGCGTTTTGCCACGCCAGGCTGCTCAGCTTTGCTGGTGCGTGGCTGAGCGGGATGCGGGAATCAGCACGGAGGGTCCGGCGGGCAGAGCCCCTGCCCAGCTCCCTAGCACCCTGGCCTGCCTCCCCAGCCCACCCATCCTGTGCCAGGGCAGGCGCATGTCCAGCCTGTGGACCGCAGAATTCTATTTTGCTTCCTCCAGGAAAACGAGACTCGTCGTAACAGGAGGTTAAAAAAAAAAAAAAAAAAAAAAAAAAAAAAAAAAAAAAAAAAGAGAGAGAGAGATGCTCCAAAAATCCCTTTTTGAATTGAGTGTTCTCTTGGTGGATTTTATACGTTTTTATGCCTGCCGTAATCCCAGCCCGCTGCGGCTCAGCGCTGGGAGAAGGCTGGTGATAGAGCCGGAGCAGACGGCACTATTTTGTGCTAAATGTCACTCTAGTAATACTCAGCTCTGCTCGGAAATAGAAATACAACCCTCGCTGGCGTGCGGCGTAGTGAGCCGGGCTCGGGAGCTGCCCTGCTCCCCTACCAGCCCCGCGTCCCGATGCTTTTCCCGATCCGGGATTGCCTTTTGCCTGGCATCGCCCTCCCCCTCCCCAGCTTCCCTGCCCAGCCCCTCCCTCCCCCCTGCTTTCCGCCACATAATGAGTTTGATAAGAAATTGTCTCGTTAACAGGATTAGCCATGGAAATCTCTAGTCCCCTCCTATTCATTTTGTAATGCTCTTCATCCTGTTCTGTAATTTTCTGCTGGTATTAGGCGGCTCCGGACCACCTCGGGAGATTAATTCCTCCTCCTTTGGCAGTGCCAGCGTGGCTGGTGGCAGGGGGCTGCTCCACGGGCAACCCCGGCCCCGTGGCCCCCACCCAGGGGATTCCTCCTCCTCCTCCTCCTCCTCCATGCTCTGGTTCAGTGGAAGTGTGTCACTCCCGAAGTCGCTTACGCAAACAAACCCAAGTGTCCCCAAACACTGCTGGGTTTCAGTGCCAAGCGCTCCGGTGACTCAGAGGTGGATTAAAACCCGGAGAGGCAAACTGTGCTCTCCCTCGTACTCGTGTGAATCCATTTCCGTGGGCAGCATAATTCCGGATTTACTTCTAGGAACATGACTTGCAAGAGTGGCCCTTGGGTAAATAATGACTCTTGATTTAATAACTCCTGCCAGCCCTGCAGGATACCTCACTTCCGAGGGAGCTAATAGAGAGAGATCTTTCCTAACATCTGTTTTCCCGATTTTGCCGACTCGTGAGCCTGGATCTGGGAAGCAGCATCCAGGTAGCACAAACTGCCCACTGCCAGTGGGTCCAGTGAGGATGGAAAACATCTGGAGAACACGGTGCTCCAGGTGCTCCACTCCAGCCACGTGCTGGCTGCTCACACCCCGACGCAGGGAGCAGGATTGGCAGTGCTAGCTCCTGATTTTGCCCATCCCATATTTCTTCTGGTGTGTGTTTTCCTAAGCCCTGACAAGAAAACCCCTGGTTTTGCTGGAAAACCTCTCCACTACCACAGCAGTGTGTGCGAAGTGTCCCGGGCAGCCCCCAGGGCAGGGTGACAGTGTTCAGTGACACATGTCCCTGGTTGCCATCCTGTTGCAAAAATGTGATGCTCAGAAATCCCCTCCAGTGCTTCCTTTTGGATTTCTTGGCTTGTCAGATCCCTGGAACACCAGGAGTGGGGACCTGGCACAAGAGCTGCTGGGTAGCAGTGTGACGTGGAGGTGACAGTGACACCCTCCCTGTCAACCTTTCCTGCTTTTTGCTCCTCTCTCTTGTTTCACGTCTCCCTCTCAGAAAAGCCATTTAAATGTAATTCTGTTCTTAAACCCTCTCCCTCATGCATGCCTAATGAACAGCCAGCAGAGGTGCCGGAAACGGGCCCGAGTAGGATTCAATCTCGCCGAGTGTCGACAAGTCATTTGGAAGGAGCCCTGGGAGCGCGCCCAGTTTTATTACAGCGTAATTAGAAATAAAATCTTGTTGCGGGAGGAGAATGAGAGATGGGTGTTAATCCTGTAACGGGAGGAGATGGAGCCATGCTTATAAAGGAGATTAGGGAGGGGAGGGGGAAAGCCCGTCACGACTCCCCGATTTCCACCCCTCCTCTGCTGTTCCCTCTGCTCTGACTCCCGCAGAAACCATCAGGTCCTTCTGTCGGGAGAAGGGCCACTGCCCCTGGAGGAGGAGGATGAGGAGGGGAGGAGGATAAGGAGGAGGAGCCCCTTGGTGCGGAGCCCGAGCTGCTGGCTCAGCTGGCGTGGCTCGTGTTACAAATGCCCGTGACTCTTCCAGGTGGGAACCTTTGGCTGAGCTCACAGCTCTGCTGCCCTGGCTCTGCGGGAGAGCTCTGCTGCCCTTGGAAGGGCTGGGAGCAGCGACGGCCCTCCAGCTCCCCTGGGATCCCCCACGGCAGGCAAACACGTAAATAAATCTGTCAGATTTGTGCAGGTCCTATGAAATTTGCATTGGGCTCGAGTTACAGCTTCTCTTTAACATCTCCACCGGGGAGGGATGCAGGGAGCTTTAATCTCCGTGCCCGGTCCAGGCCCCCTCCGCTCTCAGCTTTTGCTGTGCCTGAGCTTAGCCTGCTGAGATAAAAGGCAGCTCTGGTGCGTGGCCAGCCTTGTGCCCTGTGTCCCCTGCCCCGCTGGGCACGGTGTCCCAGGGCTCTGGCTGTCCCAGGGAGGGAGGTGGTGATCAGTGCCGTGGGTTGGGCAGGAGTTTCCATCTTGGCCGGGTTTTCTGTGGATGCTCCTTGTCCCCAGGCGAGCTCCATGCCGGGCAAATGGCATCCTGGAACAGCAGCCACAGCAGAAAAGTGCCGCTGTGGCAGCGCTGGAAAATTACAGGCTTTGCTCTTTGGGGCTTCCCCCTCCGTGCCTTCCCCCCGGGAGGCGTTTGTCACTTTAAACGTGGCCAGGAATAGCACCAAACAGTTATTGGATTTGTCCAGGATGCCTTGGGATGCACATGCTCCAAGTGCAGCTAATTCATAAACGCTGGCACCTATTGATTCTCCAGCAGTACCAGGGGAAAGTTATCTCATTACTCTTATGAACTATAAAACGTGCTCCCTCCTGAAGCCCTGACCCCGTTGTTTTGATAAATCTATACTGGATGGAGCAGGAGCTGGTAACCTGCATCGACTGTAATCTTTCTCTTGGAATTGGGAGGCCCTTGGGAGTGATGCTGGGGTTTCAGGGCCACCACTGGCAGCTGGGTGCAGGAGAGGTGTGTGTGGGTACTCAGCAAGTGCTAGTTTTCTTATCTTCCAGAATTCCAACAAGCAAAACCATGCAGGAGAGCCCCCTTCTCACCCTTATGCTTTTCTCCAGATGAGGGCCTAGGTCCTGGGAATTTAGGTGGAATTTAGCTCGTGGTGGGCTCTTGGCTGTGTTTGACCCAAGGGCTTTGGTGAGGGATCTCCAAAGGCAGCAGCTCAAGTCCAGCTGGAAGAGTTCTTAGAGGCACATGGCTCCAGCCTGGCCACGGATGTGCTTAATCCTCTGCTTCCTGTAAAGCCTTTCCACCTCCTGGCAGGCAGAAAGATCTGATTTTAGTTGGCGACCCTCGATGTTAATCTGCCTGGCAAACTCAGCAGAAAGTCACTTGGGTGAGTCTGTTGGAGCCACTAACATCAGTTACAGCCCCACATCTCCCCTGAACCAGCAGAACATTCCTCGACAGAGGCACTTGTCCTCTCCCAGAGAAAGAGACCAAGGGAAGCTGTGCTGTCAGCTTGGGTGGATCTCACACGTGATGGAACAGTGTCACCACACCGTGCAAGGGGCAGATGTTTCCTGTCACTCCGTGGTGGAGATGTGGATCCTAAACCTGCAGGATTTCTGCCCGTTCCTGTCCCTGGGGAGGTTGTTATGGCTGGAGCCCCATCCCAGAGCCCGGATTTCGGGCACAAGGCTTTGTTTCCAGCCCAGAGCACAGCAGCACAGGGCTGTGGATCCCCAGGCACGGCCGCGTGTGAGGGTGTGGGCTGGGGCTGCCAGCACTTCGCAAAATACAGCCCCGTTACCATGGAAACCGGCTCCCCCCATCTCAAATTCCAGTTCTCCGCTTACTGGTTTGATGGGAGATGAAAAATTAATGTTTGATTTGCATGTTATTGCGGTGCTGCGGGACCACTCCCCCTGCCCTTCCGCGGGGGTCGCACAGACCCCGGGGCGGCTCCCGGGGGGGTGGAGCTCAACGCCCGCCCCTCTGCACCTCTGGTCCCAGCTGCGAGCTGCTGCGGGGCATGTGCTGCCACATCGGTGTTGGCGTGCCAGAGCACGGAGTTTTCAGCTGAGGTTTTGGCTGGTGAACCCCAGAACCCTCCAAGCAGGGCTGGAGTCACTGCTGGAGGTGTGGGGATGGCAGGTCCTGGGGATGGGGCTGCCAGCTGCCTCCAGGGAGGATCAGCACAGGGTGCCAGCCTGGTGCCTCTGCCTCTGTCAGCCACAGTTGACTGGCATTATGATTCATTATTTGCTGTTTCTTTGCTGTTTGGGGTCCCTCGCTCTCTTGTATCGAGCAGTTGGAGTCAAACAGGCACATCTGGCTGAGCCACAGCTGGAATGGGTGATGCCAGCACAGCTCGGCACTGCCGTGGCCTTGGCTGGTGCCAGGGACACTCCCTGGTCCCCTGGGTGAGGATCCCTGCTTTCTGCTGGGCTGTCACCTGCAGTTTTTGCAGGGAATTGGGCCTGGGGTCCTGCCTAGGGTGTGGAAGCCAGAGTGCTCTGAGAGCATCTGCCTCTTGTCCTGTCCCACTCGTGCCTATCCTGCACTCCCGAGTTTGACCATGGAGCTTTCTTCTCGCCTAAATTGAGAATATCCAGGTGCTTCCGAAAGGTGCTGGAAGTAAAAACAGTTGTTTGGCCTCATCAGCTAGATCCTGGCTTAGCAGGCTTTGTGCAGGACTTGAGGGAGCCATTTGCAGATGTTGCTGATTTACAGGCTGGGTTTAAAGGTTTTCTCTCTGAGCATTCAGCTGCACTAAATTACCTTCTGCAGTCCTGGGGTTTGGTAGGGGGTGGTTTTGCTGGCAGCATGGTGCAGCCGAGCAGATGGAGCATCCCATCCCAGCTGAGACTGGTGCTGGAATAAACCCCAGAGCCCCACAGAGCTGGGGGTGAAAGCCTTGCTTGGCACAGGGGGGCAGGGCAAAGTGCTTTCCAGGTGGGCAGGGAGCCTCTCCAGAGCCTCAGCTTATCCTGCTCTCCATGTAGCCACTACACAGGCTTTTCTATTCGTGTTAATTACTGTTATAATTCATGATGAATTACAGGGGTCAGGAGCCAGCCAAAGACTCCTTTCCCCCGTGCCAGGCTCCGAAACCTGCTGGCCTGAGGGGGCTGCTCCAGCAGCGCAGCCGGGGCCGTGCTGCCCTGGCTGCTCTCCCGCCACCCTCCTCCCGGGGCTCAAACATCAGCTCAAGCCCTTATTTGTTTTCACATGATTCCAAGTAAGTTAAGCTAATTATTAACTCAGCGGGACGGATTCACTTTTAATTGCCGCGTTGCCATGGAGCGCGTGGCACCGCCGGCGGAGCGGCGTGTGCCGGAGTTGGTGCCACATGCTCTGCTCACCCTCTGCAGCCACGGCCCGCCCGAATCCCAGCCCGGCGAGTCCAGGGGTGTGTAAAGACACCCCAGACCCACCTTTGCACCTGGGCAGGTGTGTGTGCTTGCCCGGCTGAGTGACGGAGGGAGGCGGTGCCCGCAAACTCCGGGGCTGCTGTTGCACACACGAGGTTTCTGTGGCTCACCCGACTTCACCAGTCTGCCTGAAACTTCAGCCAGAGCTGCACCCCGATGCGGTGGAGGTGCAGGCGGGTGGAGGAAGGTCCCTCTTTCCCTGCCACAGCTCCGGTGCCAGCTCGGAGTGCAGAGGCTCTGCCTGTCCCGGGTGCTCCGCCTGGGGCCGGAGGAGGGCTCGCTCACTCTTCTCCTCCCTTTGTGTCTCCAGAAAATAGGTTTTTTATTACTTCTTATGGAGGTTTGTACATATCGGACGTGCAGAAGGAAGATGCCTTGTCCACCTACAGGTGTATCACCAAGCACAAGTACAGCGGGGAGACGCGGCAGAGCAACGGCGCCCGGCTCTCCGTCTCAGGTGAGCCCCTGGGGCTGCCAGCGAGGGCGAGGGGCGGGTCCTGTGCCCGGGAGGGGACCAACCCTGCCCGATGTCCGCTCTCCTGCTCGCTTCCCAGCACTGCCATCCCGCACAGGGAGCAATGCCAATGCCACCTCGGCTCCCCGCAGCCAGGGGACATCCCGGTGCGGCGCGGGCGGTCCCGTCGGGGCTGGCAGGGGGCCGGCAGTGCCCGGGCTGTGCCCCCCGGCACGCAGCCCCCCCCGAGCCGGGCGCGGCGGTGGCAGTGCCGCGCGTCACCCCGAGCGGGAGGCGACGGGGCGCGCGGCGATGCGATGTGACAGCCCGCGATGTGAGCAGCCTGACGCGATGTGACGAACATGCAAGCGATACTGCGGCGGAGGCAGTGCAGTCCGGAGTGCCGGGTGTCTCGGGGCGCTCCCGGCTCCGCTGACTGCCCAAATTACTCCGCTCGGGAAGGGAGGGAGTTCGCCCGACTCGCAGCCCCGGCGCAGCGCGCCCGCTCCCTGCCATATGCTGTTCCCATCCTCGGGTGCTCCCGCACCGGCTCCTCGAATTAACCCCCCGGAGGGCAGGGAAGGGATGCAGGGCTTGCCTGATCTTGCCTCGCGGGGACCCGCGGGCCCCGGGTGCCAGCCGTGCCCGTCCTGCCACGCGTCCCAGCCGTGCGTGGGCGTCGCCGGGTGTATCATCCCCGATCCGCCCGCTTCGATCTGGCCCGGTCCCCTCCTGGTCGCTGTCATTATTTACACGTCACGGCGTTTTACTTCTGCTTGGGAGTAATGAAAGAGGTTTCTTTCCCCTGGAATTTAATTTCACGCCTGAGACTTAGTGATTAATTTTCTCCTTTCCCAGCTGCCTGATGGGCCCTTTTGCTTGTAAATTTTGAAATGTGCCACAAAATTTGTGTATTTTGCACCAATTAGGTGTCACCTTGAGTAATTCCTCCGGTGCTGAGTTTATTCCTCCCATCAGCTATTTAGGATGTGTTTTTTTTCCCACCTCCCCACGTGCCTGTTGTCCTGGCTGCCAAGGGCTGTGCTGGCCGGGAGGGACAGGGCACCCCATGCTCAGCAAGGATAACGGGGTGCATCCTGCACCCCTGTATGGCAGAGCCACCAGCTCAGGGGAGTGGGGAGAGCCAGTCTCTCATGGATGGTGCTGACTGGTGTCGCCATGCCAGGGGGTCTCCAGTGCCCCTGAGACACCTCACTCCCTCCTCTTCCTCGGGTGAGCCCTATTCCTCTCCCAACCCAGACCCGGCAGAGTCCATCCCCACGATGTTAGACAGCTTCCAGTCCAGGGAGGTGAAGGCAGGCCGGCTGGTGGAGCTGCCCTGCATCGCCTCCGGCTACCCCAACCCGGCCGTGCGGTGGATCAAGGACGGGCGGCCGCTCCCCGCTGACAGCCGCTGGAGCAAGCGCATCACGGGGCTGACCATCAGCGACCTGCGCGTGGAGGACAGCGGCACCTACATCTGCGAGGTGACCAACACCTTCGGCTCCGCAGAGGTCACGGGGACCCTCACGGTCATAGGTGAGAGCCGGCGGGGAGGAGCGGTGGCGGGGGCTTAGTGCTGCTGCCTTCTGACACGTAAAGCCTTTATCAATATACAGCTTTAGGGGTTTATACAGCTGTATAAACAACAGCCTTGTATTTTGGCACACTGTTTGGCTCGCTGGAAGCCGCTGCCTTGCACGTGTCCGACGTGTTGGGTGCTTCAGTGCTTTGCTTTGTTGATTTACATAAAATTCATGTCGATTTACATAAAATAAGCCCTAGCCAAACAGTAAATACCATCTGGGCAGGCCAAGTATTTATCACGTGCTGTTTTCCTGGGGGTTCCTCCTGTCACCCGGATCCTGGCAGCACCAGAGCCACTGTGCCTGCCTTACCTGGAGCAGCACTGCCGAGCAAGGCGCCAGCCAGGCACCGTCAGCCTGCTGGGAGCCAGCCTGGTGTGTCCCTGCCACATGAACCACATCTTCCTCCAGCCACCCTGCCACCTCCCTTACCCCCCGCCAGGGCCCTGGGGCTGACGTTAAGAGCAGGGGCTGTCAGCAGCGGGGACGGTGGCAGGGCCACCTGCCTTATTGCTCGGTGACATTTAACGCATAGCCGGGCTGGCGCTCCCGGGGCAGGAGGAGCAGAGAGAGCACAGCGGGGATGAGCTGCCTCCTGCTGAACCGCCAACGCCTCTCCCCTCTCTCACAGACCCTCTGCGTGTGACCCTCACACCAAAGAAGCTCAAAACAGGCATCGGCAGCACCGTCATCCTCTCTTGTGCCCTCAGCGGGTCCCCCGAGTACGTCATCCGCTGGTACCGCAACACGGACCTGGTGGCGGTGGATGACTACATCTCCATCCGGGGCATCAGCAACGAGACCCTCCTCATCACGGCCGCCCAGAAGAGCCACTCGGGCGCCTACCAGTGCTTCGCCACCCGCAAGTCCCAGACGGCACAGGACTTCTCCATCATCACGCTGGAGGGTGAGCTGTCTCCCCGGGCTGGGGGCTTCTTCCTCTGCCCCTCTCTGAGGGGATGCTTTGTGCATGGCTGGGGGGCAGGGACACTCACTGGGGTGGGGGTCCTGAGGCTGCTGCCAGCCTGTTCCTGGGCTCTGTGTGCTGCCTGCAGGGGCACAGCATGGCCGGGACAGGGAAGGACCAAAATAAATGTTGGCTTGCCATTCCCAGCGCCTGGGCACCCCATCCACCCGGCAGCCCTCCCTGATCCAGCCCACTGAGTGGACAAGGGATGGGCTCTGCTGAGGGAGGTGTCCCCTCCAGCTGGCATCTCTATCCGCCACCCTCGCCCCTGTCTGCATCTCCCTGCCACAGGGACACCAGCACAGCCGTGTGTGTGTCACCAGCTGGCCCCCTGTCCCTGCTGAGCCTGGGGTGGGAGCTCAGTGCCATCCTGCTGGCGGGTGACTGCTGCTGCCTGTGGCTGCCGCTCCCTGACCCCCGTCCCGCTGGGTGCCCCCCAGATGGGACCCCCCGCATCGTCTCCTCCTTCAGCGAGAAGGTGGTCAACCCGGGGGAGCAGTTCTCCCTGATGTGTGCCGCCAAGGGGGCCCCGCCGCCGACCGTCACCTGGGCGCTGGACGACGAGCCCATCCCGCGGGACAGCGGGCACCGCTCCAACCAGTACACCATGTCTGACGGCACCACCGTGAGCCACATGAACGTCACCAGCCCGCAGATCAAGGACGGCGGCGTGTACCGGTGCACCGCGCGGAACTCGGTGGGCAGCGCCGAATACCAAGCGCGAATAAACGTAAGAGGTGCCTGTCTACTTTTAAATATCAGAATAGGACTTTTACTGGGCTTTCTTTTTTTTTTTTTTTCTTTTTTGGCTTTGGTTCTGTTCCCCCGGCTGATCGCTCCTCCTCGCCTCTCCCTCTTCTTCCCAGCCCTGGCTACCCCAGCCTAACTCCCTGGGCCCTGTGCTGCTCCTTGCACACCTGCAGGGTTGGGCTTCTCTGGTGCTTAAAGCAGGGAGTTTAACGAAGTGGGAAGCAATTCCAGAGGCTTGGAGAACTGGGGCTTGGCCCTGCAGGAGTCAAAGGGCAGCACTGTCCACACTGGGGTCCGCTCTCACCCTGCCAAGTCCTGACTTGTGGTCTGCACAGGGTGGGCAGGCACCCCCTGAGAGACCCCACACATGGAGAAAGGGCTGGCAGGCCCAGAAGTGTCCCAGGTCCCCTGTGCTCTACCTGCTGCCCCCGTTCCCTACAGGACCCCCAATCCTTGGCAGCCACCGCGCCTGGTGGCACCAGGACCTCCATGACAAACGATGATGAGGCAGCACGTGAAATCGTGGAAAATGAGCTTTGATTTGTCATGTCTGTATTTTCTTTGTCTGCTAAAAGCCGTGGCCGCGTTAATCACCGTGTTATTACGACTGCAGCGCGTTGCTCGGTGTGTTCTGGGGAGCACTCTCAGGCACGGGGTATGGTGTAAGCCCCTGCCCATTAATAATCCCCAATTAAAGCTCCCAGGCTTACAGGTGGGAGCGAGACAAGATAAGGGAGCGTTTATTTGTCTGCTGAGAATGAGGGTTGAAGGGCTGTGTTTGTCTGTGTCTCAGGTTTGAAATGGATCTAGTGGCTTTTTGGCTGGGATCCCAGGAGTCGGAATTTTGCTGCCATTTACTGCTGAATTTGGAGGAAGTTCATCCCTCAGCCAGGAGAAGCCAGAGCAGCGTTTTCAATGAGGATGTTCCCTTGCCTCCCTTTTCCCCCTCTCTCAGCTCTTGATGGGCTGTCACTAGATAAGATTTGGGTTTCTTTTTCAGTGGCACAGAGCATGTCCCTCAGACAGGCCCAAGACATGGTTACAGAGCGAGATGCTAATTCCTTTCTCCCTGCTCCCTCTCTTAACGTGTCCTAGAATGAGAAACACCGTCCATCAGCTCATCCTAAGTGCCTGTTAAGCTGTTATCCTGCTACACCCTCACATGAGGAGTCAAGACAGGGTTAATCTTTAGATTACTTTGCTATTTTATGCAGCGGCTAGGAGAACAATGTAATTATTGATGCATGAAACCTCTCGTTTAAAGGCTCACCTGCAGCATTCTCCCCGTCCTCAGGCAGCTCCAAAGCCAGACAGAAACTGGTGGCTGTCTGGCTTTTCAGTGACACACAGGTTGGCAGTGGGGGGCGCAGAAAAGTGGGGTTCAAGGAGGTGGAGTGTTTTGGGCAGTGGAAGTCAGGTTCCTCTAGCAACTCTTGCCAAGGATGTTTGGCACAATGCAGGCAGCTTCCTCCTGGGAGAGGCAGAGAGAGGCTGTGATGGTGGGGGAGCTCTCCCCATCTCTCTCATAACTCTGGTGCTGCCAGAGGAGGCAGGTGGGGGCACCCTGGACAGCCACAGTGCCCAGTGCAGAAACACAGACACCATCTGACCTCCCGCAGTGGGCAGCAGTGGTGTGTGTGGGCTCAGCTCCCCCAGCCCTGGGGTGGGATTTGCTCTTTGAAGGGTGGCTGTGCCCCAGGAGCACAGCCCTGCTGGTGGGTGAGGGAGAGTAGCTGTAGGTCACAGCCAAGAGAGGCTGTCCCCACACGAGCTGGGAGGAGCCCGTGCCGCCTCCTCACCCAAACCAGGCTGGCTCCCAGCTGTCCTGGTCACCTCCTCTGCCTGTGGAGCTCACTCCGGAATAGCAGCAGATCTGCATGCAAGCAAACGGCCCTTCGGAATTAACCTAGCCTGCCTCTTCCTTCCTCCCAAATATGTAGGTCCCCCGAGCATCCGCGCCATGAAGAACATAACAGCGGTCGCGGGTAGGGACACTTTCATCAACTGCAGGGTCATCGGGTACCCCTATTACTCCATCAAGTGGTACAAGGACTCTCTGCTGCTGCCCGATAACCACCGCCAAGTGGTCTTTGAGAACGGCACCCTGAAGCTGATGGATGTCCAGAAAGGCATGGATGAGGGAGAGTATCTGTGCAGCGTGCTGATCCAGCCCCAGCTCTCCATCAGCCAGAGCGTCCACGTCACCGTCAAAGGTGAGAGGGTGGGGACGCTTGCCCTGCATGGCAGGGAGAGCTCGTCCAGGTTGCTTTTGGGGTCTCCCTGCAGTGGGATGGAGGCAGAGGAGCACCACGTGGGGAACTGCATGGCCAGGTGGTGGCTATGCTCTGTAGTCACCAGGCATGGGAGCTCAGCCCTCGGGAGCTGGCTTGGCTACCTGGTCCTGCCTGCCGCCGGCAGCTGCCCCGAGCCACGCTGTATCCATTTCCCCTTACAAGTGATGGAGCAAGGATTTATGGTGTAAACATAACGTATTAAAACATCTAACCTTTGCTTGGATCACCTTCACCGATGTTTTTCTGTGTGTGCTAGCTTTTAAAAAAATAATACTCTCGGTCTTCCGAGCGCACAGAACATCTTAAAAGCTTCTCCAGGCCATCAATTATTCAGCCCCATTGAGGGAGCTATCAGTCCTAATGAATTGAGCCGGATGCATTCCCTCCCAGTGACTGGCTGAGATTGCGCTGGGAGCCGCGGTGCTCCCGGATCTCCCATCCTCAGGAGTTGTGGGGTCGCCTCCGCCCGTGTCACCGGCTCGGTGTTTGCAGTAAATCATTCAGACAAACACGGCGGCGCTGGGGACGGAGCCGGCCAACTGTCATCCCGCCTCTCACCCAGCGGGGGATTCGTGCACTGGATTTACTCTGATCCCGCTCCCTCCCCTCCCAGCCACCATTTTCTTATTAGGAATCAGGTTAGCGAGAGTGCGCATCAGGCTGATTAGAGATGCCGCCACTTGATTAGCAAATGCTCTTCTCCAAGGCTTCCAAAAGGGAGAGGGGACTGTGGGTAACCTGTCTAAGGGCAGTGCGGGGAGCTCTTCTTGCCCCTGGGGTCTGCAGGGCTTGGCCAGCCCTGCTTTCCTCACCTCACACAAATCCCTGTCCATGTGGAGCCCCAGGGCTTGGGAAGAGGCCAGAGATGTTGGTCTTGTCTTGGGACAGCTGGGACAGGCAGGGCTGATGTGGGGACATCATCTCAGGGTGTTTGTGAGCGTTGAAACGATAGGATTCACTGGGAGGTGCCCTCAGAGGGTGCTGAAGTTCAGCTGAGGATTTGTGTATCCTGGGAAGCAACTGCCACTGAACCCTACCCAGGGTGGATTTACTGCCTCGATTAGTGGCCAGTGACGGGCTGAGGAAGGCGAGCAGGCTGGAGCATGGTGCAGCACAGGCCAGACATCTTCATTCCACAGCTGGAGATTTACACCCAGCCCTGCTGGCTGAATTCCTCATTTCCTCCAGCCCTTGGGATAAAAGGCCTGTGGAAAAGAATAGCAAAGGCCCTAGAAGAGAGTCAGAGAGTGAATAAACATAACTGTGTAGCACGAGGAGTGGGGAGCACCATAAAGCTTTTACAGCCCCGAGTGCCTGGTGACCACATGAAATGCCACCAGTGACTTATGCAGGTCCTTCCGATCACGCGGCAGTAAAAGCTTTACAATTCCCTCTGGCACTGCTCTCCCCAGGAACAGGGATGTGCAGGTAGTCCCAGCCCTGCTCTTGAGGCATCATCCCCATCTCGTGCTGAGGGAAACTCCTGCCCAGGTGTAGCTGCTGCTGCTTAGCCAGGGAACCCCAGGATCCCAATTTCAAACCTCCCTGCTCTGCAGGGCTTTGCTGATCTGGGGTGCTGCTGGGGCCTGCACTTCCCCAGCAGCACAATCCAAAATCCAGCCTCCTCCGAGGTGCCCTGACAGCTCCTTATTCCTGCAGACATCTTTGAAGGTTTTAATTAATTCCATGTGGGTTGGTGCTGTCCTGAGGCTCCCACACAGCTCTGCTCAGGTGGCTGCAGAGTTTTGGGGAGCACAGGGCACTGCGGGGTGATGCTTCACCCCATGGGAAGGCAGGGGCTGCTCACAGGGTCACCTCTGGATTGGAGCTGCTGGGCTGGGCTCTGCTGTGGCACTGTGGGCAGGGTGCTCCAGGCTGCAGCCAAGTGAGAGCCTGGAAGCTCTGGAGAAAGGAGAATCGCAGTGGGAAGTGACCTGGGAAGGAAAGGGGAGCTGTGAGCTCTGTCTGTGGGAAGCTGGAGCAGGGAGAGCTTGTCTGTCGGCCAGAGGGGCGTGTTTGGAGAGGCACGCCACAAGCCCATCCCCGCTCTGCAATACACTGCAGTGCATTCCCAATTAATTATTCATTAATTATGGAAAACAGGCAGCACTGGCTCCATGGCTCTGGCAGCTCGAGCCACGTTGCTGTTGCCGGCAGAGGGACAGGCCAGCCCTGCCTGTACCTGCCTGCCCCGTGGCTCCCACCTGGGGGACAGTGACAGCCTCTGCTGGCCCTGCCCTGGATCGGGCAGCAGTGCCAGGACCTGAGTGATGGGATGGGCACAGGGTGGAGGTGGGAGCCCAGGGAAGTGTGTGGGGGTCCAGGGAGCTGCACCCGTGCCTGCACGAGAGGGCAGCTCCCTCCTGCCAGAGGGACAATTGGCAGGCTGCTAATTTAATTATGGAGACTGCAGAACGAGGATCTCATCTACCAGGTGCTGAGCCTTGTTAAGCTAATTGTCTCCCTCTCTCCGCTTTCTTCCCCCTCCCACATTGCCAGAGATGCTGCAGTTGCCTAATTAAGTTATCAGAAAGATAATGGCTGGTTCTGAATCCAGCACCTTTAAGAAAAGCATCCATCTAAAAATGGCTTTTCTGTGAGTGGATAAATGCTGAGGTGGAATTTTGGGTGGCACGTGCCGGGGGTGGCCAGGGCTTTCCTCAGTGCAGGGTCAGCGTTTCTCCATCCCGCTCCCAGCAGGGTGGCCCTGCCGGGTGGGAGAAGTCTTCCTGCTGTTCTCTGCTTGATGGCACCTCCTGCTGTCCCCTGGCCTTGTTCCTGGTGGAATCAAATGCCTGCCTTAGCTTCTGGGCTGCTTCTCCTCCAGGGACAGCATCTTCCCCAAGCCCCACTGCAGCCCATCCCCACTGAAGGAAGGCTTTCCTGGGATGGGCTCTCCAGCATTCTCTGCCTCTCCCCTCAACAGTCCCTCCGCTGATCCAGCCCTTCGAGTTCCCTCCAGCCTCCATCGGACAGCTCCTCTACATCCCCTGCGTGGTCTCCTCCGGGGACATGCCCATCCACATCACCTGGAGGAAGGACGGGCACGTCATCCTCTCTGGCTCTGGGGTCACCATCGAGAGCAAGGAGTTCATGAGCTCCCTGCAGATCTCCAGTGTCTCCCTCAAGCACAACGGGAACTACACCTGCATCGCCAGCAACGACGCTGCCACCGTCAGCCGGGAGCGGCAGCTCATCGTGCGGGGTGAGCCCGGGGGTGACCCGGCCACCTGCATCCCCCCAGCCCCCGGGGGAGAGGGAGGGAGGGAGGGCAGCACAGCAGGGAGCAGAGGGAATTTGGGAGGGTGAGAAGCAAGGCTGAGCCACCCCCGTGCCCACAGGCAGTTGTAGGGATCTGGTGGGGATTTTCCTGCAGTGACTGTCCTTTCTCCCAAACTGCTCAGTGCCTCCTCGTTTCGTGGTCCAACCCAACAACCAAGATGGCATTTATGGAAAAGCCGGGGTGCTGAACTGCTCCGTTGATGGGTACCCCCCTCCAAAAGTCATGTGGAAGCACGCTAAAGGTAGGCATGGGTCACAGCAGTGTATGGGGACGTCAGCGCAGACTGGGGAGAGTCCCTTGGGCACGGCCACCCCAGCTCTGAGCCTCATGAGAGCCGCTCTGCCTCAGCTGAACTCTGTGTCTCTATGTCCCCTCCCAGGAAGTGGCAACCCCCAGCAGTACCACCCCATCCCCCTGACGGGCCGCATCCAGATCCTGCCCAACAGCTCCCTGCTCATCCGCCACGTGCTGGAGGAGGACATCGGCTACTACCTCTGCCAGGCCAGCAACGGCGTGGGCACAGACATCAGCAAGTCCATGTTCCTCACCGTCAAGAGTGAGTACCCTGGGCTGTGCCATGGGGCATCGTCACAGGGACAGGGACCTGCTGCTGGCCCAGCCACAGCAGTGACCCGAGGAGCAGAGGTGGGCACGGCGAGGGTGGCTGTGGGACATGGGGGCACCAGCAGAGCCTGATCTGGTGCAGCCTCTTTCTCTGTTCTGAGGGCTCCAGCCTCACCAGCCGCGCTCCAGCCTCGGCTCCGCGCATCTCCACGATCAATGCGGGGCACGGGAGGGCATTGATTGCTCCCCTCCAGGGACCCGCTTCCCTTTTGCTATTAAACACACTTTGTCTTTAATAAAACCAGGCAATCAATCTACATCATCCAGGAGGAAAGGAAATAGCTGGGCTGCTTTGACAGGGATGGGCTGGGAAGTGTTGTTAGACACCGTGTTTGAACTGTGTGTGTTATTGGATTGCTCTCCCGTTGCTATCAGCAGAATGTATAATTGCCAGCTCCGTGTTAGTTATTGGGCTCGTTGCTGCTGAGAGCATTCAGGCCTCCAGAAGGAGGTGGTGGAGGGGGCCCAGAGCCATCACCCTCACTCCTGGTGTCTCCAGGAGGGGCTGGGGTCAGGATTAGGCTCAGAAGGACTAAACTTTGCCTTGACCACGCTGGGAACGAGGCAGTGAGCATGCTGTGCCAGAGGGGATGGAGGCTGCTGGGGACGCCGTGGGAGCCACCACTCCCTGGTTGTCCACCCAGGATGCTGTGGGCAGAGGGGACAGAGTGCAGCCTTCTCTGGTCACCACCCTGTCCTGGCCTCCCCTCCCTAGCGTGGTGCTTTCTTCCCTGACACCAGCAGCTGTTTCTCTCAGGGGCTTCTCCCCTCCCCACCCAGCCTCTGCCTTCCCAGGTTCCTGTTCCCCTCCCTGTCAGCTGTTTAATTTATCCCTCCAACTGATGAATCAAACCCAGCAACTTCAAACACGGCACTTCAATGAGGTGCAGGTACAAAGTCGAGGCGATTAATCCCGAGTGAGCGTGCGAAGTCTGGGAGCCCGAACTGGTGCCGTGTCCCTGCTATCTCCTGTAATTGCATCCCAGGACAGGTTGCTTGCTGACTTGAATAGCACATAACCTTATTATGCGAGTGCTTTTGCATCTCCCCGAGCCCTCGCTGCCTTTGAAAAGGTTTGGATGAATAGGTAGACGAAGCGCCACAGCCAATTAAGCATTAGATGGGCTCTTTGTTTTGTTTCATTTTGGGGTTTTTGTTTGTTTAGTGAAATGTCAGCCCAATTAAAGGGAGATCAGCGCTGGCTTTCCCTGAAAGTCAGGCCACTGCGGACTGAGCTAAATGAGAGTTAATCAGAGCCCAAACAAAGCGTGCTGGCGGTCAGCAGGGGAGAGGGCAGTGCCACTGCCAGCTGGTGTCACACATCCCCCCTGCCCTGACACCACAGCAAGGGGCTCAGGAGTGGGCTGGGACAGCCAGGGAACGCACTGGACAGTGTGTGCCTGAGTTCCGTGGCCTTGGCAGAGCCAGGAGCAGCCGGATGCTGATTTTGTCAGGGGGTGGTGGGTGAGGAAAGCCACCAGATTTGTTTGGAGAATGTCACCGGTGGGGTTGGGGCTCTCCTGTCCCTGGGTGCCGTGGCCCCTGGGCTCCCACAGCACGGCAGCCTGTCCTTCCTGCTGGAGGAACTCACCAGGGTGCAGCGTGGAGTGGGAGGTGGGGAGCACTGCAGTGTCTGAGCGTGTGCCCGAGGCTGGGCTGGGCGCAGGTGACGGGCCCAGCAGCGTGTGACAAATGCCATTTAGCACATGGCTGCACACCTGCCCAGGTGTCGGGAGCATGTGCGATGGGGACTGTCAAGTACCCGGGGGTCCTGCTGGCTGTGCCGGAGCGGCAGCGCCCTGGGCACTGGGGAGGGGGCTCCTCTGCCTGCTCCGTGCCAGCACCTCGATGCCAGGGGTCCAGCCAGGGGGCAGGGAGAGGGGTCCCTGTCTGTGGTCATGGCACAGCCCTCTCTGGAAGTTCGCTGCCACACAGCACGAGCATAACTGATTGCTTCCATGCAATTTGAATTAATCTCATGCTTCAGGTGAAACTCAGCTAATCAGTGTAGAAAGGAAGCTGAGACGGGTGCAATCAAATTAACATCACAGAGCCAGTTCCAAACAAGAAAGAGGGGGGCGAGGGAGGCAGGCACAGCCCTTGTCACCCTTGTCACTGTTCTCATTCAGTTGTCACCAGCGCTCTGCGAAGCAGCTCGTGCCCTGGCCGGGTGTGGGACAGCACGGGTTCCTTTGTTCCCAGGCTTATCTCTGCCCAGCCAGCAGGACCAGCCCTGGTTGTGGCCTTGTTAACAAGGCCGTGGGCACAGGGAGAGGCTGGGTGGGTGGGCTGGGCCCTGGTGGGCACAGGGTGGGGGGCATAGGAGGTGTTGGAGGTGAGCTCTCCTCGAAGTAAGTCTGTCTGCCCAGAGTGCTCCCTGAGATGTGGCTGATGCTGCATTATTGATGCCCCTGCACCCAGGAGGGGATCACAGACTGGTCAGGAGCAGCCCTCAGCCACCTTTGGAGGTCCCTGCAGCCAGTCCCAGGCAATGTGGTCCCTCTGCAAGCTGTGGAGCTGCTCCAGGGCAGGTGTTGGGCGCCAACGCCCCAATCTGTGCTGTCCTCGCAGCTGCTTGGGGTTTTCTTGGGGTTTGTTGTGCTCTTTTCCTGCTCTGGACTACGTGCAGCTCCCTTGGGACCCTGGCAATTGAGAGAAGTTGATATGTTTACATCCAAGGAGCTGCTTTTAATCAAACATCAATAAGTGCATTTCAGTGAAGCAGAGCCTGAAACGGAGCTCCTCTCCAGGGGCCTCTGCTCGCTGGGAAGGGGCTGGTGTAGCCAAGGCTGCTGCAGCCCTGAGGGGCTGTCCTGCCCCTTCGGCCCCACGGCCACACACCCTCTGCTGCTGTGCTGTCCTCCAGCCTGGGCTGAGTGCAGGGACCACATCCCCAGTGTCCCTGTCAGCCAAGTTGCAGGGTGGCCCCTCGATGGCTTTCCATGGCAGGAACAGGGGACAGTGGGCAAGAGCCTGGCGAGGCTCACCACCATGCCAGGACTGGGAGCAGAGCCCCTCATCCAGCTGTGTGTGCCCTTGTGCTGTGCTGTGCAGTCAGCCCTGCTTTGGGGCAAGAGCCCCCGGCTGTCCCCGTGCTCCGTCCTCACCTCGATGGGACATGGGACGCTGGGGCTGGGACAGTCCCGGTGTGTCCCTGACCTGGGCTGAGGCAGGCAGAGGTGTCAGAGCACGGGCAGGCAGCTGGGGATGGGACAGGGCAGAGTTAGGAGAAGTCTTGGGCTGCTTCTTTTAACCCTTGGTGTCCCAGGCTGCACTGCCACAACATCCCTGATCTTTGCCATGCCCTGCCAGCTCGGCAGTGCCATACTCCCCTCGGGATTATCAGGATTACCACGGGCACCGGGCTGGGCACTGCATTGTCCTGCACCCCACAAACTCCAGCAGCTCTGGAGGAAAGGTTTCCTTTGCTGTTAATTGAATTACATTGCCACAGAAAGCCGAGGAGTCGTAGCTCATTAGAGCCTCTTGTGTCCCATTAGAACAGTGTGTGTTGCCTTTGCGGATTGTCATTATCATACATTACTGCAGGACTCAGCACTGCTGTTTGTTTATGCATTACATTTTTTTCTGCTTACCCAGCCTGCCCTCGGTCCCCCAGCCCGTTCCTCCTGTGTGGTGCCTGCCACAGCCAGCCCACTGCATGGCACTGGGGTGGCACAAAGGACTTGGCTCTTGGAACAGGGAAGAGCCAGGCCAGGGATCAGTGTAGCATCCTCACAGCACAGATCAGCCATCCCCATCTGTGCTGCACCCACTGCTCGAGCACCTCTGGGTTCTGCACCCCAGCCAGGTGGTGACCACAGCACAGGGTGTCCCCACTGGCCCCGTTTGCATATTGGGGTGGCTATGGGAAAAAAAAAAAATCATCTCTGGCATCTGCAATGCAAAGGCGGCCTTGCTGATGGGAAATCACACTCTGTATTCTGCCCAGGTTTATACGAGTGAATTATGCAAATCCGTGATGGAAAACATTCTTCCTCTCATCCTCGGGAGTGTAAAACCTTAGTCAATAATTCATACCCGCACGTCTCAGACTGGAGGCTTTCTCTTCATTATAGTGTGCACTTGGTTATTTGTCTTTCACGTTTTATTGTCTACCCCGGTGTAATGCTATGCATTATAAAATTTATCTGCTTCATTATTTTATGATCCTGAGCTGTATAATGCAGCGAGACGGTTCCGCTTCGGGCTGCAGGGCCCCTCGGTGAGAGCCGCATGCGCCGTGTCCTCGGTGGGTCCGCGGGCTCTGCGGGGCCGGGCAGCCACAGGTGGCACCTGCCCGTCCCCCGGGCACACAGGTGACACTTTGCCTCCCCGCAGTCCCAGCCATGATCACCTCCCACCCCAACACCACCATCGCCATCAAGGGCCAGACCAAGGAGCTGAACTGCACGGCGCGGGGCGAGCGGCCCATCATCATCCGCTGGGAGAAGGGGGACACCGTCATCGACCCCGACCGCAACATGCGCTACGCCATCACCACCAAGGACAACGGCGACGAGGTCATCTCCACCCTCAAGGTGAGGCCTGAGGGCCCTGCACCCGCCTGGGAGACAAGAAGGGAAGGTGTGGGCAGGGTGTGGTGGTCCCCAGTGGGTGGCCCAGGGCCTGGCACTGCGCTGGGCTCCTGGAGTGACAAAGCTGAGCCCAGAGGGGTGGGGTGTTAGGTGTGCCATGGGAGGGATCGCAGCTCCAGTGAGTGGCACTGCGGTGGGAGCAGACAGTGATGGCAGGGGACATTGCTGGGGGCAGCTCAGTCTGAATTGGCTCCTCTCCCTGGAACACTGGCAGCTGAAACCAGCCGACCGTGGGGACTCCGTCTTCTTCTCCTGTCACGCCATCAACTCCTACGGCGAGGACAGAGGCTTGATCCAGCTCACTGTCCAAGGTACTCCATCCCCCCTGCGTGAGCCCTGCGGTGCAAAGCCTTGCGGAGAGGGTTCCCCTGCTCCTGGGGGCCTTCTCTGCCCGTGTCCCTAACCTGCCTGCGTGTCCCCAAGAGCCCCCTGACCCGCCGGAGCTGGAGATCCGGGAGGTGAAAGCCCGGAGTATGAATTTGCGATGGACGCAGCGGTTCGACGGCAACAGCATCATCACCGGGTTCGATATCGAGTACAAGAACAAGTCAGGTGGGTGACAGTGATGTCCCCTCCCCCTGCCACCGTGGGGCTGGGGGCTGGCCTGCACAGGCAGGTGTGAGACTGCCCCACCGGTGCCTCCAAGGGAATATTCTGCGTCCCGCTTCCTTTGATGAAGAAAGGAGAGAGCGGCATTAATGAAATATGGTAATTTCTGTTGGATGGGAGCATTTGAAAGGGAATATTAAAAGAGACAATATTTGCAAGAAGTTGAACCCCAACGCACGACAGTGAGAGAGGGAAGCAGCACCTCTCCAGGGGTACAAAAGCCGGAGGTGCCTGGGGACCTCACCTGCCTGAGCACAGCCCCCTCAGCACTGCGGACCCTGGACAGGATCCAGGCTCTGACCCTTCTGCCTCGCTCCGCTCCTCCTCCAGATTCCTGGGATTTTAAGCAGTCTACACGCAACATCTCCCCCACCATCAACCAGGCCAACATCGTGGACCTGCACCCCGCCTCGGTGTACAGCATCCGCATGTACTCCTTCAACAAGATCGGGCGCAGCGAGCCCAGCAAGGAGCTCACCATCAGCACCGAGGAAGCAGGTGCTGCTCTGGGCCCCTGGTGTGGGTGGTGGGGATGGTGGGCAAGGGGAGCACAAGGGCTGGGGGGAAGCTGGCTGAGGTACAGCTCTCTTTCTCGGGGGTTTTGCTGGTGAGGAACTCCTGAACCTTCTCAATGTTCTGTTCTGTGTTTGTCTCTCGGCAGCTCCCGATGGCCCTCCCATGGATGTCACCTTGCAGCCCATCACGTCCCAGAGCATCCAGGTCACGTGGAAGGTGAGTGAGGCTGGGATGGTGCGTGGGCTTTTTTTGGCTATGGGGGCTTGGCCAAATGCTGTCCCAGCTTGTCCTGAGACCCAGCAAGTCATCAACGTTACAAGAATCAGGAAAAATTCCCCAGGAATTAGGAAAACCTGGAGGCTGGGTAAGCAGCTCACCTTACTGCTCAGGGCTCTAATCAATCATGTTTTACAACAAGCTCATTATCTCATGGGGTGTCCGTGGGGGACCATGGGGCAGAGAGGATAAATATGTAAAAACCGAGGTGCTGGCTTGCAAAGTGTTTGAGCAGAGATCAATAAAACTTAGAATCGGATTTATTTTTCCAAAGCCGCCTAATGAAAAATAAAATTGATTATAAAGTTAGGACTTGGGAATGAACTGCTAAGTCAATAAATTTAGGGTTTCAGCTTCTCCCCCTCCTCCCCTTAAGCAGTGAAAAACAAATTAATGAAAAGTAAGATTCACTTGAAAGATAAGTCACTTCGTTTTAGGAGTATTTCAGCAAGATGGATCGCCCTGGCATTGTAACATAAATTTGCAATCAACCCTATTGATTTCTTAATGCTTCAGAGAAATATTGTTAAGATTGATCTCAATCTGGCCTCTCAGGCCGCCAGACTTGGGATTTCTCCTGCTCCAGCTGGGGACTGGTGCTGTCCAGGCAGCACTTTCCTCTCTGGTGGCTCTGAGGACACTCTGGACCTTTTTTATCACTATTTTCCCTCTCAGTGAAAAGTGGGGAGGGAAAACAACTTGAAAGCCTTGAGAAAAGCCACTGGGGAGGGGTGGTTGGGGCACGGAGCCCTGCGAGCCTCCCGTCCCTGTGACACCGCTCTGTCCTGCCCTCCTTGTCCCCCAGGCCCCGAAGAAGGAGCTGCAGAACGGGGTGATCCGCGGCTACCAGATTGGCTACCGGGAGAACAGCCCGGGCAGCAACGGGCAGTACAGCATCGTGGAGATGAAGGCCACGGGAGACAGCGAGGTCTACACGCTGGACAACCTCAAGAAATTCGCTCAGTACGGGGTGGTGGTGCAGGCGTTCAACCGCGCGGGCACGGGGCCCTCATCCAGCGAGATCAACGCCACCACGCTGGAGGACGGTGAGGATGGCACAGTGACCAAAGCAGGCACAGATCCCACCCGGGGGAACCTCAGTTGATCCCCATCCCGTCCTTGGGGTGGTGGCTGTGTGTGCCCTCACACTCCCTGGGAAAGAAACGGAAGCACAGGGGTATCAGGACACCAGTGGCACTGGGTTTGTGGCACAGCTAAAGGCTGCAAGGTGGATTTTGGCACTGCTGAAGTGCCAGGTGGGTTTCCATCTGGGACACGGTTGCTGGTGGCCTCGGTCGTTTTGAAAACAATGAGGAAAAAGTTTTGCAGTGCGTTTGCTCAGCAGTTTTTCATACTTAATTAAGGCTCTCGTTAGCCTGTCAAACCGCAATCGTTTCCTGGCTGCATTAGCACTCCTCCCGGGGTATTCAAGGGCCCCTGTTTTAGCAATAGTGTCTTTTCCCTAATTATATTACCTTCATTTTGTTCAAACGGACTATCTGTATTAGTTTATTATACTCTGTCCCTAATTACATGGTGCTTATATTTTTGCACCTAAGTAATATGAAACAATAATCATTTTCAAAGAGGATCGTTACGGTGATGTATTATCATTTAAATGCTCATAAAAATTAGAGTTACCTCTTGCGGGGCAATGGGATCTAATTGCCTCGCATCCAGCCAGCTCTCCCACTCTCCCCTCGCGGGGAGGCATCCTCCCTGTCACCACCAGCACGGGGTTCACACCCACCTCGCTGGCCCAGGAGAAGGAAAACTGCATGTTGGAGGCAGAGCGCTGCCGGGCAGGACTGGCTGAGGGCTTCCAGCAGCACAGCGGGGTCTGTGTGGGTGCAGTCAGGGTGGCTGGGGGGGGCACGGCTCCTTCAGCCCGGCAGCTCTGTCCTCCTGCTGATTGTCCTCCTCATCCCTCCCCTCCGCAGTTCCCAGCCAGCCCCCCGAGAACGTGCGGGCCATCTCCATCACCTCGGATGTGGCCGTGATCTCCTGGTCGGAGCCCCCGCGCAGCACCCTCAACGGGGTGCTCAAGGGGTACAGGGTCATCTTCTGGTCCCTCTACATGGACGGAGGTGAGCACACCTGGGGAGCAGGTGACACGGGGGACGTGGGGGGCTCAGGGGCTGACAGGGCCTGTCTCCCGCAGAGTGGGGCGAGATGCAGAACATCACGACCACGCGGGAGCGAGTGGAGCTGCGGGGCATGGAGAAATTCACCAACTACAGCGTGCAGGTGCTGGCCTACACCCAGGCGGGGGACGGCGTCCGCAGCAGCGTGCTCTACATCCAGACCAAGGAGGACAGTAAGTGGCTCTGCCACCCGAAGGGCTGGAGCGGCTGCCGGGGCACAGGGGAAACCCCCCGTGTACAGCCATGGGCAGGGCATTTCCCTTCCCCTTTTTTTTTCCCTTTTCCTTAAGTGCGGATATTTAAATATTTACACCCCGCCTGCCCTACTTTAATGCCATTAGCTCGCTAGCAGAGCATCCCTGGGCCTGTGTCCTAGCAAGTGCCAGATGCTGGGAGGGAGACGCAGCTGGGCAGGGTACGGCTGACAGATTAAGGAGATGGCCATTAAAAGCCAATCATGATTTCTAAAGCAGAGCTTGGGCTGCAATTAACCCTCCTGCCTCTGGCTCACATGGGGGCCAGAGCCACCCGTGGAGAGGTGTCCTGCAGGCAGACCTGTCCCTGCCTGTCTGTGGCACCACCACTGCAGCTGCTTCCCAGGCTGTGCTAGGGATGCCAGCCCCACAGCAGGATGCTGTCTCATCTCCCAGCTGGGCAGAGACCTTGGAGCCCTCCTGGCACCAGCTCTGCCATGCTCTCCCTCCTCAGTTCCAGGTCCCCCAGCTGGGATCAAGGCTGTGCCATCCTCTGCCAGCAGCGTGGTGGTGTCCTGGCTGCCGCCGGCCAAGCCCAACGGGATCATTCGGAAGTACACCATCTTCTGCTCCAGCCCCGGCTCGGGGCAGCCGGTACGTGATGGGAATGGGGCTGCCAGTCACCGCAGCGTGCCAGCGAGTGCTGAGCTGGCCAAGCAGGAACGGGAGGGAGAGCTGATGCCAGGCAGCAGCCGCAGCAAAGACCTCTTGGGGTGCACTGCGGAATTGTCCAAGGGCATCCGTGGGCACTGTGCACCAGGGGATGGTCCCATCAGCTCTCTGTTCCCATCCTCTGGCATCTGCCCTGCTCAGCGCTTGCTCCAGAGGGGGAAACATGCCAGCAGCCGACCAAAAATGAAATAGAAATCCAACCTGGCCCCATCCCTTCTTGGTGAGGGAGAGGTTGATGGGAGGTCTGCAGACTAGTGCTTATCAAAAGCTCCTTCTCAAACTCATTTCACTATCTGAGCCTCTGGTTTCCAGGGCAACATAATCTTTTCATCAAAGCAACTGGTAAAACCGCTGGGATCCGATATTGTTTTCTTGGCATCTTGTCAAAACTGTCATTTGGGTAAAAAAGAAAAAAATTATGTATACTATACAATATTCATATAGGTGTGTCTGCTTTGGGGTACACTCACGTCCATGTCCCTTCAAGGACACGTGTGTGAACACGCTGGTGCCTGCCAGGTCATGTTTAAATGCACCCATCCTGTGCCACGGGGGTCGTGGAGCCCCATCCCTGCCCGGTGCTGGCACGGTGACACACACGGGTGCTGTGCCGGGCACTCCTTCCCCTCAGGGAGCGCTTGGGACAGGGTGGCTTTGTGATGGGGACTGTCCCCGGTGTCGCACGGAGCCAGCCCTGTCCCCAGGGCCACCGCAGGGCTGGGGCAGTGGCTGTGAGCGATGCGGTGTCCCCACGTGGGTTTTGGGGACCCCCTGGCCTCTCGCTGTGACCGCAGAGGGTTCGGGCCAGCCCGGCTGGGGCTGCCTCCAGGCTGGCCCCGCTGCAGCTCGGCGGGTGCCAGGGCAGCGTCCTTTCCCGGGAACAAGGATGCCGGCGCAGCCATCTGTTCCTCGGGCTCCAGCGCGGCTCCCTGGAGGAATCACGACACCAGCCGGCTCTCCCCGGCATTGAGGGATGCGAGCGGAGCTGAGCCGCTGCTGCCGCTCGGGATAAACCCGGAGCCCCGCGGGGGGCTGGGGGGTCTGCGCTGAGGGCGATGGGGTGAGGGTCTCACAGAGACTTCACCTTCTCCCGTGTCCCCCTCCGCAGGCTCCCAGCGAGTACGAGACCAGCCCGGACCAGCTCTTCTACCGCATCGCCCACCTGAACCGGGGCCAGCAGTACCTGCTCTGGGTGGCCGCCGTCACCTCCGCCGGCCGCGGCAACATCAGCGAGAAGGTCACCATCGAGCCTGCGGGCAAAGGTAGGGGGGACAGCCTGGGGGGACGGCCGCTGCTGTGCCCTGCCCCATGGCCCGCAGGAAGCCACGGCTGGGTGACCCCAGGGCAGAGGACGGGCAGCACGGTGGTCCTAGGTTCTCCTTACACCTCGGGGGGTCTGTGCACGGGGCCTGCCCCCCAGGCTGACCTCCTCTTTGCCCCCCAAGCCCCCGCCAAGATCATCTCCTTTGGAGGCACCGTCACCACGCCGTGGATGAAGGACGTGAGGCTGCCGTGCAACTCCGTGGGGGAGCCGGTCCCTGCCATCAAGTGGACCAAGGACAGGTATGGAGGCGGCTGCCAGGCGTGCTGGGGGCTGCTGCCAGCCCTGGCTGTGCCACACACGGCTGATGTGCCCCTGTCCTGCCGGCAGCGAGGACTCTGCCATCCCGGTGACAGTGGACGGCCACCGCCTGATCCAGGCCAACGGGACGCTGGTGCTGCGCTCGGTGAAAGCCGAGGACTCCGGCTACTACACCTGCACTGCCACCAACACCTGGGGCTTCGACACCATCATCATCAACCTGCTGGTGCAAGGTGAGGGTTCCACCTCCGTGTCTGCCTTGCATGGACATGCTCCATCCCCACTGACCAGTGCCCGGGGTCTGTCCTGCACCAGGGGCTCCTGCTGGCCCAGGGATGAGTGCCGTGTCTCGTTGGCACTTTTGGGGGGCACAGTTTGGGGCACTCTGCATGTGTGAGGTGCTCATGGGCTTTCCCTCCTCCCTAGTGCCCCCGGACCAGCCCCGCCTGACCGTCTCCAAGACCTCAGCATCATCCATCACGCTGGCCTGGATCCCTGGGGACAATGGAGGCAGCTCCATCCGAGGTAGGGCTGCTGTGAGGGATGGGGCTGGTGCCAGCAGCTCATCCCAGAACCATGACTGGTTCCATTCTCATGGAACATGTTTTCAGGCACACTGTGCCACATTTTGGTATCTGCACCTCAGTTTCCCCCTCACCCAAATGCTGCAGAGTAAGGCTGATGCCTCTGAGCTTTTAGCAGGGGCTGCCAGCCCTGATTTGGGGCTTGTCAGGTGTTCTGGACAAGCTGCAGGGACTGAGGCAGCTAATGAAAGGCACATCACTGGGTGCTAAGGTGATGGTGGTGGCCAGGACCAGCCCCAGCGCTGCTCCGTGTCTCCTGGCATTGGTGGCACTCTGAACCCACCAGAGCAGGAGTTGTCCCACATCCCTGACAGGCTGGGGGCTTTGGGAAGGCTCCAGGAGCATCCCAGCTTTCCCAAGTCTCCTTTCTGCTCTGATTCATCTCATGAATTATAGGTTGAAACAGCTGCGTGCAGAGGGGGGAGCGGGGAGCGAGGAAGGAGACCTCGCTTACAATTAATTAAAAGCATGAAAGTAATTACAAGCAAATCTCCCCAGCCAGCAGCCTTTCACTCCAGCGGACTCTGTTGATAAATTTGGTTATAATTGGATTAGAAATATTAAAAACACACCGCATGTACAAAATAAATAAATAAGCAGTGGCAGGCACCAGGGTTGGTGGTGTGGGGGTGTCAGGGCTGGTGTGGACACTGCTGGGAATCTTGGAAATCACTGCCCATGGCCCTGGGAAGGTCCTGGTGTCCCTATCCACAGGGAATCCCTGGCGGTGGGAAGGTGTGAGAAGTGTCCCCAAGCTGGAGCTGGGTGTTGACAGAGCTCCTTCATGTGAACCCTCTGGCACTGCCACGGTGGTACCTGGCTAGTGTTGGCACCGGGGCCATCCTGCCAGCTCTGCCTTGTGCAGCTCATTATGCACACAGCAAGGCAGGAAGCCTACTCTTCCCTGCTATTTTTATTTGAGAATTGGCTAAATATCCTGCAAAAATAGCCAAAGCTATCAGTGCACCAGGAAAGTTTGGTCAGCACGGCCCGGGCAGCAGGGATGTGCTGTCCCGAGATGCCCCAATGCCCTTGGGGCTGTCCCTGTGTCCCCGTGCTCTCCCAGGAAGCCCAGACCAGCCATCTCCAGGCACCTTGTTGATGGCAGTGTAACAGGTTTGCTCATCTAGGACACAGTGTGCTTCCTAATACTCTTCATCACGGGAGAGGAGGCGGTGTGCAATGACAGAAGCAACTTCCCTGCAGCCTCCCGAGGGAGCTGCTTAATTCCGGCTTTCCCTTTATAGCCTCACACCAGTCAATCACAGCGTGCACTCCCGTGTGGAAATGAGCAGTGGGGCCATCCTGGGGGTGCCGGGGGCAGGCGAGGTGTGACATGGGGTGCTGGCAGAGCTCTCAGGAGGTTCTGGGCGTGCCCACGCTCCTCTTGCCTGTGGTTTCTGCCGGGCTCTGTGTGGCGGGCACTCGTGAGCACAGAACAGTGCAGGAATTGGTGTGTGATGGGTGCCCTGGCACTGCGAGGCTCTGCTGGATTTGGGCACAGCCTTTGTGCCAGCCATAGACCCTTCCCCTCGCCCGTGTGCCCAGAGGTGACTCCCTCCTTTACCCCGCAGGCTTCGTGCTCCAGTACTCGGTGGACAACAGCGAGGAGTGGAAGGACGTGTTCATCAGCTCCTCCGAGCGCTCCTTCAAGCTGGAGAGCCTCAAGTGTGGCACCTGGTACAAGGTGAAGCTGGCGGCCAAGAACAGCGTCGGCGCCGGCCGCATCAGCGAGATCATCGAGGCCAAGACCCACGGCAGAGGTGAGCCTGGCCCGTGGTGCCCCTGGCCCACGGGAGGACACGGGGGTCCCCTCCCCACCCTCCTGACTGCTCCTGTCCCGCAGAGCCCTCCTTCAGCAAGGACCAACACCTCTTCACCCACATCAACTCCACGCACGCCAGGCTGAACCTGCAGGGCTGGAGCAGCGGGGGCTGCCCCATCACGGCCATCGTGCTGGAGTACCGGCCCAAGGGCAACTGGGTGTGGCAGAGCCTGCGCACCAACAGCTCCAGCGAGGTGTTCCTGACCGAGCTGCGCGAGGCCACCTGGTACGAGCTGCGCATGAAGGCCTGCAACAGCGCCGGCTGCGGCAACGAGACCACGCAGTTCGCCACGCTGGACTACGATGGCAGTGAGTGGGGACACGGCCTGGGGGAAATGCCACCAGACCTGGGGGGTCCCGCCGCGCTGAGTGCCCACCCGCCCGTGCTCTGCCCTAGGCACCATCCCCCCGATCAAGTCTGCCCAAGGGGAGGGTGATGATGTGAAGAAGCTCTTCACCATCGCCTGCCCCGTGATCCTGGCCACGCTGGGAGTGGCCCTGCTCTTCATCATCCGCAAGAAGAGGAAGGAGAAGCGGCTGAAGAGGCTTCGAGGTGAGATGGGAGTCAGGGGCACAGCACATAGGACCCCAGATTCCTAGACTGCGTTCCTAGACTGCCTCATTGTGCCCTAAGCTGCTCCCTTACAAAAAACTTCCTGGTTTTTGTGTCTCCTGCACAGATGCGAAGAGTTTGGCAGAAATGCTGATCAGGTGAGCCTCGCATCTACCTGTGGCTGGGGCTGGGTGGGCAGGCAGGGGAATAGGTGGTGCTGGGGGTGGTCGTGGCTGCTTTTCAGCCCAGGTACAGCCCTCACTGAGTTTCAGATGTTCTCATGTTCACACCTGTGAAGGTTGTGGCAGTGACTGGTTGAGCCCAGTGCTCCTGGCTGCTCCTGCCTGCCCGAGGGTCCCAGCACCCACACCAGAGCTTGCCTGGGCAGGGCTGCGCCCCGGGTGGGCTGGCTGGTGGCAATCCCCAGCCCGTGCCAGGCTGGAGCCGCCGGGGCTCTGTCCGGTAATGGGCGGGTCTGCGTCCCCTCTCACCTCACAGCAAGAATAACCGCAGCTTTGACACGCCGGTGAAGGGGCCCCCACAGGGCCCCCGCCTGCACATCGACATCCCACGGGTGCAGCTCCTCATCGAGGACAAGGAGGGCATCAAGCAGCTGGGTAAGCACAGGCAAAGCTCCCATCCCCTGCTGCCCCAGAGTGCTGGGGTCCCATGGATGGACTGAGTGTGGGCCAGCAGGAGCCTACAGTGCTGGCCAGAGAGAGGTCTGACCTCCAGCTCGCTCCTACAGGGGATGACAAGGCCACGATCCCGGTGACCGACACAGAGTTCAGCCAGGCAGTGAACCCCCAGAGCTTCTGCACCGGAGTCTCTCTGCATCACCCAGCCCTGATCCAGAACACGGGGCCCCTCATCGACATGTCAGACATCCGCCCCGGCACCAGTGAGTGTGTGGGGCTGTGCTGGGGGGTGGACACACGGGGCAGGTGTGGGGAAACCAGCACTGGCTGTGCCCAAAAGCAGCTGCTGGGAAGGCAGAAGGGGTAGGCAGGGCTCCAGGGAGAGGGGACAGCATCCTGGCTGTGAGTGGAAGGGACCCACGGTGACTCTGGCACCTTTGTGCCACAGACCCCGTGTCGAGGAAGAGCGTGAAGTCTGCGCACAGCACCCGCAACCGCTACTCCAGCCAGTGGACACTCACCAAGTGCCAGGCGTCCACCCCTGCACGGACCCTCACCTCAGACTGGAGGACAGTGGGCTCCCAGCACGGCATCACTGTCACTGAGAGTGACAGCTACAGCGCCAGCCTCTCACAGGACACAGGTATGCAGGGTCGCGGCCTCCCTGGCACTGCTGCTGGCAGGAGTCTGCTGCTTTGGGGTGCACGGAGACCCCAAACTGTGAGTTCAGGGTGACTGCAGAACTAATCACTGGGATTGTGGAACCTCGACTTGGTGGCTCTGAGCAGCCAGAGCCGTGCCCAGCTCTGGGGACAGATAGAATTATTAAAAAGCAAAGTGGTTTGGGTTGGAAGGGACCTTATTGCTCATCTTGTTCCACCCTTCCACTAGACTGGGTTGCTCCATGTCCCGTCCACCTCGAGGGTGGCCAGGTGTATCCCAGCAGGGACAGCCTGGGCATTCCCATGACGTGGAAAAAGGCTTTCCTGTGCCAGGGAGAACTGGCAGGTAGGTGACACCTCCTGTCCCCACAGACAAGGGCCGGAACAGCATGGTGTCCACGGAGAGCGCCTCGTCCACCTACGAGGAGCTGGCGCGGGCCTACGAGCACGCCAAGCTGGAGGAGCAGCTGCAGCACGCCAAGTTCGAGATCACCGAGTGCTTCATCTCCGACAGCTCCTCGGACCAGATGACCACGGGCACCACGGACAACGCCGACAGCATGACCTCCATGAGCACCCCGTCCGAGCCCGGCATCTGCCGCTTCACCGCCTCCCCGCCCAAGCCCCAGGACAGCGAGCGGGGCAAGGGCGTGGCCGTGCCCATCCCGCACCGCGCCAGCAAGAGTAGGTTCACACGGGCTCTGTGGGGGCCCTGCCTGGCCTCAGTGCTTCCCAAAGTCCTTAGGAGGCCTTCCCAGTCCTGTATTCCTTGGCATTCTTGGTATTTCTCCCCATGCTGTAATGTTCTTTCTGCTTTGCTTAATGGTATTCCCCGTTTCTTGGTATTACATCCTTTCCTTGGTATTCCACCCAATCTTTGGTATTTTTTTCCCCCAGTTCCTTGGTATTTCTCCCCATTCATTAGTATTCCTTCCCACAGTAAGGAAGTATGTATTTTTTTCCCCTGTATTTTACTGTTCCTTCCCATTTCTCTGTATTCCTTCCTATTCGTTAGCATTCCTTACTGTTCTTTCCACAGCCCTTAATATTTCCCCATGTTTTTTAATTATTCTTTCCCAATTTCTAGTATCCCTGGTTATTCTTTACTGTTCCTTCCTATTCTTTGGGATTCTTTCCTATTTGTTAGCATTCCTTACTGTTTTTTCCTCATTCCTCGGTATTTTCATGACTTCTTTTTTTTTTGTTTTGTTTTGTTATTTTTTTAATTATTATTTTCCATTCTTTAGTGTTCCATCCCGTCTTTCAGTAACATGCCCTTACAGAACACACTGCACAATATATACAATTAAAGGAGTAATGCTCTGAGGCTAGAGGTGTTATATATTGCAAATATAAAAGGCAAACTAATAACAGGGTTTTACATCTATGGACATATAAATCCTTAAATTAAGGCCCTACAGCTGGAGGTGATGCTGTACAACACAAAGGGAATGGCGTAATAGAACAGAAATAAAACCCTATAACACCAATAACAGCCAATATAACAACACAGAGTCTTATCCATACATAGATATAAAACCCTTAAATTAAGGCACTAACTATAGATGATGCCATAACACAACACAGCAGAATCTGTTGTTTATGGCAGCGCAGCCACTCACCTTGGCAGAGTAAAGCCGGGTGTAGGACACACCACATCCCACTGCTGGGTGCTGGCACAGGCGGGACACAGAGTACAGGGAACACTTCCCACTGTACTTTACAGAACAGGATCTGTGCCTGTCATGTATCGGAACTTCAGGATCACATTATTACTATTTTAATACCGTATTACCCTGTACGTACAGTATTACATCATGTTATAATATTTATCACCATACAATTAGCATTATGTAATTAACACTCTTACATCATGGTACATTACAGGACATTGTGTACAGCGTTGCACGGTAGAGCTTGACGCATCCCAGGCATTGCGCTGTGTGGAACAATTTTGGGATGACGATGTGCTACACTCTTTATAGCACAACGTGTTGCCTATGGCACAACGCGTTCTCCCTCTACAGCAGGACCTGTTCTGTGTAGCACAACACGTTCTCTCTCAATAGAACAACACGTTCTCTGTAGTCCAATGCGTTCTCTGAAACTCAGGTTCTCCATAGCACAGGCTCTCTGTAGCCCAAGTTCTCCATAGCACAGGTTCTCCGTGGCCCAAATCATTCTCTGTAGCCCAGGTTCGCTGTAGCCCAACTCATTCTCCATAGCCCAGGTTCTCTATAGCCCAATGCATTCTCTGTAGCCCAGGTTCTCCGTAGCCCAACGCGTTCTCTGTAGCCCAACGTGTTCTCTGCTGCCCAGCACCAACATGTCCAGAGGGTGGGGGGCAAGAGGGTCCCTCCAGAGCCTTACCTGCCTGCTCTTCCCTCGGCAGGTGACTACTGCAACCTCCCGCTGTACGTCAAGTCGGAGGCCTTCTTCCGCAAGCCCGACGCGCACGAGCCGTGCCCGGTGGTGCCGCCGCGGGAAGCCTCCATCCGCAACCTGGCCCGGGCGTACCACGCGCAGGCCCGGCACATGACGCTGGAGCCCGGGGCCAAGCCCCTGGGGCTGCCTCCCCCAGCCTCCGCCGCAACCACCTTACCTCAGAGGACTCTCCCCATGCCCGGCCCGGCCGGCCCCGCACCCGCGCCCGCCGCCAGCGCCGCCCCGGCTCCCCCCGTGGCCGCCGAGCCCCCCGTGGCCGCTGCTGCAGCCGCCGAGGCGCGGGTGCCCACGCACTCCAAAGTGGGGGGCTCCAGGGACTCACTGCTGGAGATGAGCACGTCGGGGGTAGGCAGGTCTCAAAAACAGGGTGCCGGAGCTTACTCCAAGTCCTACACGCTGGTGTAGGGCCGCCGCCGGATGCTGCTCGTTTCCCCCCACGCCGTTTATATTAAATTAACAAACTTGTACATAACGGACTCTTTTGTATAAATGAAGCTATTTTCTTCTTCTCCGAACAGAAAAAGAAACCAGGGCACAAAGAATTTGATGTTACAGATTTAAAAATATAATATATATGTAAACATATATATATATTTCACATCATTTTGAAAGGGGCACAAGGAAAGACTCAGCGACTTTTTTTTTTTTTTCTCTCCCTGATCTTGTCGGTGGTTTTAAAAAAGGAACGTCTCCGAGACATTGCATGCTATTTTACTGTTCTGAAAACAGCAGGAGTTGCTTCAATTTGCAAATGCTTATGTGTTAATACCTTTTTCTATGAAAAAAAACCCAGCGCTGTGTGCAATAAAGGTTATGTTTATACATGGGGCGTTTGTGAAGTGAGCAGAGAATTAGGCAGAGCAGGGCTGGGGCAGGACAGGGCACGAGGATGGAGAGGGGCAGCCAAATATAGAAATACTAAGACAAGGGGTTAAATATTAAAGAATAATAAGGCATGTACTCACCTGCAGAGCTGTGGGGTGGGAGGAAGGTCAGGAGCTGGAGCAGGGTCCTGGAATTGTTCCATGGAGCAGGACAGACCACGACCAGACTGTGCCACAGCACTGAGAGAGCAGCACCAAGTCCAGCTCCAGCCCAGGACAGACCATGGTGCCAAACAGGAATCCTGATCCAGCTCAGCCAGAGGGGTGAACGGCTGCCCAAACCCTCGTGAGCCACGGCACAGCTCTGGCAGCTCACGGTAAGTGCAGGGTGGCTCCAGCATCGGATCCAGCATCCAGCGAGGCACAGCATCTCCTCCAAGCAGGGTCCTGCTCCCTGGGATGTGTCACAGCCCTGCCTGGGAGCAAGAGAAGGAGCATCACTGTCCTTGGTCACAGCTGGAACATGCCATGGTGAATCCAGCACAGCCTGGAGCCCGGTGAATTCAGCACAGAGCCCGGACTTGAGGTGCCTCTGCCTCCTGAATTGTGGGAAATCATGGCTCAGGCACTGCACAGGTGCCCCAGGACACGGGGCAGCACAGAGAACCACAGCGAGACCCAGCACCACTTCACCCCATAACTGGTTCTTATTTTCCCCTTAGTTTTCACCACCAGCCACACCAATATCAGACCAAAGAAATGCAGATTCTACTTTCCCCCTTTCATACAAGGTTGTGACAGCAAGAGCACTTGAAGCCCCAGGGCTGCCAGCCCTCCTTACCTGCTCCAAAGGCAAAAAAAAGCTCAGGCCATTATTAACTATTGCTTTAGTATCCCAAAGTAGAAGTTCACCTTTTGGAGGAGCTTCTGGTGTTATCTGAGGTCTAATTAACTTCCATTTCTTTTTTTCCTGTAATTTATAAGCTCGAGTTTTCATTACTTTCCCATCCATGCTTGCTACCAACTGGTTCCAGCTCTTTCCTTACAAACAGATACATTTCCTATTTTAGCTCAAAGCAGTTGGAGTATCTACACACAGATTTGTACCATTCTCTCTTTTTTTTTTTTTTTCTCTTGACAGGGTTTAATTCATCAGCTATAATCAAGCACTGCAGAGGTCATTTTTTCAACCTCTCTCTCCTTGATTTTTTTTTTTTAATTAGAGTACCCAAATTAAAATGACATGCAAATACAGTGAAGTTGCTGCAGCTTCCACGTGCAGCTCTGCAGTGCCCTTCCCATCCTGCTGGCACACTGGTCAGCACATCCTCCTTTGCCATCTGGTTCTTCCTAACTAAGGTAACTCCTGGAATCCTGCAGAGCTGGAAGCGCCTTGGCCAGAGCCTGGCAGCTGTTCACCTCTGGGGCTTGAGAAACAAGCTGCTAAGACAATTTCTTGTGCCCATTTTTTATAATTTTTGGCCATTATTCAGGTACCACTCAGAGCCAACCTCTGTCAAGGAACATCCCATATGGAGAGGGGCACCCTTCCCAGCCAGGCTGGTGGGGAGGCATCAGAGCACATAAACAGTAAAAAACCATTACATAATACAGGTTTTAAAGAAAATCAAGTGCCCTGCCCTTAAACCAGGGTCACAGCCAGGCAGCACCTCCAAAATACCAACCCCAGGCTCAGAATAGAAATAGAAGGGGAAAATAGAATTAAAAATAGAAGAGGCAAGAAAAGGCAAGCGTGTTCAGCTGCGAGAGTAAGCAGATTAGCAAGATAAAAAGAGGAACAGATTAACAGAGATTAACACAACTTTATTGGAATTGGCTAGTACAGATTTCCTTCTACATCCCAGCAAGGATTTCCCCCTCCCCTTCCCCAGCAGGCACAAGCCCTGGCCTTGCACAATTTAACACAGCACAAGTTTCCAGCACTCCCCCGTGAGCCCCCACCACCCCCCTGCTCTCAGGGAGCCCCCTGCCCTTCACCACAGCAGGATGGGAAGGAGAGCAGCCCGTTCAGGCCATGCCAGCCCAGCTCTGCCTTCCAAGAGCAGAGAAGAAGCCACCGAGCTCAGAAATGCACCAGGACACCAGGCCAGGGGCTGGGTGGGCTCCAGGGCCAACACCAGCATTACCAGGGCCTGGCTCGGGAAGGAAAGCAGGGACAGCCTCAGGACAGTCCCACCCAATGCCTGCTCTGGAACCAGGACACCCCAAACAGCTCCCCCAAGGTAAGACCAGCTCCCAGCTCACCTCCTGCTGCCCTGATAGCCTGCAGCACCTTCCCTTGGCAATGTCCCGCTCCAGGCTGGCCCCTGGACACCGTGCTGGCCACTCTGCTGGCCCGACAGAGCAGGGCACAAAGGCAGAGTCCAGCTTCCACCCGGCTCCAGAGGCAGGGCGGAGGAGAGGCAGGCACAGGGGAGGGTTCCTGGGGTGAAACAAGCCCCAGCTGGGCAGTGACCACCCTGCACAACCAGCCTCTGCAGTGCAGGACCCCCTCCCACCCACACAGCTGCTGGGGCTCACAGCATCACCCAAGGGCTGGCCAAGGCTCCCCAGCGTGCTGTCACACCTGTGCCCTGTCCCCAACAGCCCCTCGGCAGCTGTAACCTGGCCCACAGAGTGATGCTGTCTGGGGAAGGACTGAGCAGGACGGAGAACTCCCTGTGAGCACCAACACAAGGGCAGAGAACCTACACCTGCACCAGGAGCTACAGACCGGGGGTAGGTTCACAGTCACCACGGCCCCAAATGTCTCTGGGGCACAGAACAGACACACAGGAGGGACAGGGCAGGCCGCAGGTGGCTGCTGTGGCTACTTCTTCTCCTGCTTCTGCTGCTGGTACCTCCTGAAGTGGGTCTGGATGGTGATGGCTGCCCTCTCAGAAGGGTCAGTGACCTTGCTCTCCTTGCTGGCATCAGCGGTCACATCACCTGGGGGGGCAACAGAGCATCACAGTGAGCACAGAGGGTGCCAGCAGCCCTGAACAGGCTCCACAGAGCAGGGCAGGGCTCTGGCATCACCCCCACGGGGTCAGTGGCCTCCCCTTTCCTCAGACAGGACACTTGTCCTCACCGCAGAGCTCACAGCACGCAACCACAACTCCACCGGCCCACAGGGACATCTCCAGGGCAGAGGGAGCAGGGAACGGGAGGCAAAGCAAAGCCCAGCCTCCCTGGCAGTGCTAAGCCCTCTATTTACGCAGCTCCACTCCCCGAAGGCCGCAGCTTCCCCACGTTTAATCACCACGTATGATGCTCACTTACTTTCGCACACACAAATAAGATTAGAAAAAAAGCCCGGCCCCGCGCAGCAATAAAGCTCTCACGCTGACAAATGGGAGCCCTCCCCACTCCCACTTAATGTGGCATTAGGGAAGTATTGTGAAATTCAACAGGAACTGCATCAAAGCCACTCAGCAGTGCTCCTCTAAGCCAGTGTGTCACTGCTAAGCACCCCCCAAGCAGCCATCAGGAATCCTGGGGCCAGATGCTGCTGTACAAACTCACCCTGCCACCTGAACCCATTTCCCGTCACTGCCTGAAAGAAGCTGCAGAGCAAAACCATAAATGAAAGGAGGGAGTGGGCTCCCCCCTGCCCTGCTCAACCAGACGCTGCCAGCTGTGAGTCCTGCCCGAGGGCAGAGGCTGAGGACAGGCACTGCTCACAGGGTGAGCCCCGGCCGTGCAGCCCTGCCACAAACTCACCTGCCCGAGGGGCTCAGCCCTGGCACCCCCAGACCTCACCTATTCGGGGTGAAAGCCCCAGCCCAGCAGCAGGCTGGGCAGAGCTCCTGGGCCGTGAGGGGGGATGGCACCCCCAGCCCCCACCGCCCGTTATCCGCTTGGCACCGAGAATAGAACGGCTCAAATCCTCTTTGCTGAGCACTGCAGAGCCTTGGACACAAGGCCAAAGGGAAGGCGGGGGGGGGGGGGAATTCCAGGTGGTTTTCCCAGAACAAGGAGAAGGGGGCTGTTTCATGGGGCAGCAGGAGCCCACCTGAGTCAGTGGGGCAGGTTTCCTGGGAAGAGGGGAGCAGGGATCTGCACACACACACACGTGTGGGGTTATATATCCAGCCCTGCAGCACTGGGACCTTCACTGGCTGATGCTACACACGTTAACAAATATCATCAAATACCCCTAAATAATGTCACAGACAGATTTGTGGAAGGAGAGAGGCCAAGAAGGATGCAGATACTGCAATTCCTGCTCTTCTGCTGCATCCAGTCCCAGCCATGAGTTCCACTCATTGCTTGTGTTGACTGGGGGTTTTTTACTGCCTATTCTACACTCACCTTTCTCTCCAGAAAGCGAGTAGATGCTGTTGTGCCGAGAGTTCCTGCCTCTCTAGAAAGGTAAAGAAATAAAATAAAAGTTAGTTCTACCCCCGGCAGAGGCAGTGAGGGCAGTCCCCTTCAGGCCAGCCAAAAACCTTCCCATTCTCCATTCCCTTTAAGCAATTGGAACATGCTCACTGCTGTTCCCTTAAAGAGTAACGATTAATTAATCTGCATTTATGAAAAGACCTCCAAGGAGAGGCAGAAAACAGCTTTGCATCCAAACGCAGAGCTGTGAGATGCTCCAGTCCATGGATGGATGTTGGCACAGGCTATCCTCACTGGATCTGCATTTTAAACCAGTAAGGAAATACCCCCTACACCATGAACCTGCAGCCCCTGGGCTGCCAGGTCTTCCAGGGGATATTCCCATTTCTAAAAATAAGCTTGAATTTGTCTGCAAATACCTCTCCAACATCTTCCAGCTTACTCTGCCCTCCTGGCATTACATTTCCCCTTTGCCTACACCTGCAGGCTGCCTGGCTTACACCTGCCCCTGCAGCAGCACTGCCATTCCCTGAGCCAGCTGTCCCGGCACTGCCAGCTGTCCCAGCACTGCCAGCTGCCCTCACCTCGCTGTCCCGGCTGGTGCGGCGGCTCTGGGACACGCACTGGATCTGCCAGGGCAGGGGCTGGTACACCAGGTAAGGCAGGGGCTCCTCACGGAACAGGTTGGTCCCCAGCTGCACACGGGGAAGGTTTTTCAGCAGGGAAGAGGACAGGAAGAGGAAGAGCTGCTCAGCCACCATCATCACCAGAGATCACAACCCTCCCATACCACTCACACCGACCCCACAGAGCCCCCAGCCCTCCTGCCCGGGGTGGTTTAGGAGGCACAGAAGCCTTTCCTAGCAGGGCAAGCAGAGACTGCTGCCTCCTCTCCCTGCCGCAGCAGAGGGCAGCCCCAGGAGGAGAGAAGGGCACTGCAGCAATGAGTGTTCCCTGCTGCCCAGACTCACCTGTCTGACGGCCCTCACCACAAAGAACAGCGCTGTCATCAGGGTGCCCAGCATGGCCAGCCTGTGCAGCCTCAGCTCTGGCAGCAGCACGTCGGGATCTCCAAACAGCCAGCACTGAGATGTCCCTCCTTGAGCAGGCAGAGGCCAAGCCCCTTAATGAGCTTACAGCCCCTGCTCAGCTTGGTGAAGTAATCAGGCAGTGCCCTTTTGCTCTTCTAATCACAGAGTTTCTCCAGTGGCCGCAGTGCTGGCAGCCCAGGAAAGGCAAATCCTCTGCTCCACGCACACAGGCACGGCAGGGAGCACGGACAGACGGCCCAGCCCAGCCTGGGCTCTCACCTGCCCCCTGGGGCCCCATCCCAGCAGCGTCACCCCACACCCAGGGGGATCCCACACTCCTGCTGGCGTTTGGGATGTCTCAGAACCGCCCTGAACTGCTCAGCAGTGGGGTAGGAGACTTGTCCCCAGCAGTGCCTGCCTGGACAGCGTGTGCTGCCCCCAGAGCTCCCCCAGCAGCTCTCATCCCCCTCTCCAGAGGGCAAAGACACTCCAGTGCAGCTCAGACACTGCAGGAACTGGCGCAAAAAAAAGCCTGGTGGTGGCTTGTTTTCTTTTTAAGGACAGAACTACCAGCCTCCACTTGTGCACCAGCAGCTGATGCACACTCTGTTCCCCATGAGCCTCTCCAGCCTCTCCAGTTTCCACAGGCTGCTGGCAGGAGGTGAGCAGGGGATGGGAACAAGTCATGGGAAGAGAAAAGGACATCACCAACCCTCCCAATTCCCGGTGAGAGCTTTACTCAGCGATCCCAGCAGCACCCAGCACGCTGCTGGGGCAATTCCTGGCCGCTCCAAACCCATGGGAGATCAGCAGCCACAGCCAATCTACAGCGAGACAGTTTTAACAGGTCCCAGGCGGCCAGAGTGACGCCTGGTCTTCATTCTGTAGTTTTGGTTTTTAGCTTCCTTCTCTCTGCCTCTGCATTTGCTACCCTGTCCAGATACTTCAAAGGATAATGGTAACAAAGCCACAGCGAGCTTAAGTGGTCTTGGGAACTGCCAGAAATGACCTTGACAAGACAAAACATGAGAGAGCCAGAGACAAGGGGAGATGTGAGAGGTAAGTACAGCTGGATATCCAGCTACAACAAAACAGAGTGACAACCACCACCATCATACAAAACAGGCTCATGTTGATTTAATTTATACAAAACCAGATACAGCTGCTGTCCCAGGTTTTAACAGGAAAAAGGAGCAGGTTTCAAACCAAGTTATTGTTAAAAAAACTGGCATTTGCCTGCGCCACTAATGCATGCTTCTCCCAAAACACAGAATGGACTCAGTGATATGGCTTTGGCCACAGCAACCACAACTCTGGGGGCCCTTCTAAAACCCCTGACTGGAAGGATTGCCATGTGTCCTCCTAATATCCAGTAAACCAAAAGCAAAATCCCTGCTGGAAGGGGTTTGTGCACTCCAACAGCAGATGGGACACCCGTGTTTGATCCCTCCTTTCCTGGGAAGGAATAAGGCTGGTTGAGCAATTACAAAAATTCTAGAAAAACAGCAAGAAAAGAAAAATAAAATAAAATACATACATTCTTGAGAGTCCTAAACTGATGATCATCAAAAATATACTTCTATTTGCATGTAAACATCCCCGTGCCAGGCTCATGGTGTGTGCCAGCACGCTGCACCCACGGAGCAGAGCAGGGGGGCTCTGCCTCCCCACACTGCCCACCCTCACCCACCCGAGGGGCTCACACAGCACAGGGGTGTGGGGCAGCAGCTTCACAGCCTCCCCCCAGCAGCTGTCTCAGGAGAGTGGCTTTGAAGATGGTTTCTCACAGATGGGCTCCCTTGAAGTGCAGCGTCCTCGTCAGCCAGAGCGGGCGAGTGGCTCGGCAGCTTTTGAAAGCATAAAATATTTAGAGTCAGCTCGGAGGAAATACTGACAAAGACAACCAAACACCACGTTCCCGTGAAAGCCTCACTCCTCCCCGCCGGGCGGAGTGAAATCCCTCCCAATTCCAGCCTCCCAGCAGGCTGGGATACCCTCTGGAGGTGGCCTTCCCAGAGGAGCATTGCAGCACCCGGTGAGCAAAGGCAGGAGCCACCGTGTCCCAGCTGAGGTCCGGGAGCTGCTCATCCCAACTCCTCGGCCGCTCTCCAGTGTTCCCACAGCCCTGCTCCCAGGATCCCTGCGGAGCTGCTGCAGCAGCAGCAAAACCGGGCTCCAGGGTTTGTGGCGGGGGCATGGAAAGAGATCCCAGCAGCTGAGCCAGGCTGGGGATCCCTGTCCCCAGGGCACGGAGGGACTCGAGTGGGGCTGTCCCAGCACTCACAGGAGCTGTGCCTGCACCAGACCCTCCCCGTGTCCTCCCGCTGCCACCGGCACGTCCCTGACAGGGCACGGCGCTGCAGCAGCTGCTCTGCTGCACAGCTCTGGCCAGCCTGGCCTCAGAGGAGCAGGGAGGGCTCGCCCAGACCTACCACTCTTGACTCAGTTCCTGTTGCTTCCACCTCAAATAAAGCAGAACATTCCCTGAGAACCAGAACGTGCCATTCCCTGATTGGATCCCCAGACTCCGCAGCCATTCCGCTGCTCCCACGTGCCAGAGGCCAACTGACACGGCCCACCTGCCACCAAGCATTTGCTGGGCATCAGGGCAGGCTCATTTCCTGACACGTTTCCTCCAGCAGAGCCTCAGCTGGATTCACATCCTCCCCCTTGACCAGTTACTCAAAGTCCTCCGTGATTCAGAGCTCTGCCTCGCCATCGCTGGAATACTAATGAGGGAAATGTTGATTTATTGAAGCCCTGATATGTCATCGCTGGATTAAACAGTCTATAAAGTATATTTGGACACATTACAGGATTAGAAGAATCCACCTGGGAAGTTCTCTTCCTCCTTCCTCCACTCTCTCGCAAAAACACCCAGTTTCAAGGACGTGGCGCACACACACGGTGGAGGCACCCGGGTGGGCATCACCAAAGCCCAGCCCATCACGGGGAGACTGCACAGGCCCCCCACCATCCCTGCAGAGAGAAATCCCACCTTTCAGTAGTGGTACACCTTGATCTCCCTGTTCTCGTCCAGTCCCAGCTGGAGGAGGCTGGGGCTGCTGCCTGGGGGCTTCTGTGCCTGCGGGGAGAGAGGTCTGACAGCTGGGTGAAGGAAAAGCCTGGCTTACAGCAGGAATTAGACAGGGCAGGTACCAGGTACTGAGCCAGCCCAGTGCACACAGGCTGTATTTAGCCCGCTGCATCAAATGGAATTAGAGGGGGATTAGGGAATTCAGAGGCAAACCACGCTCAGGACAGCACAGAGGCCACAGGGATTTGCTGCTAAGATCAGCGTACACTGAGGAGGCACCAACAGCCCCAGCACAAGGCTGGTGCCACACAGCCTGGCAGCATTCCTGCCCACAGCACAGAGAGGTCTCACTCTCTGGATCCAGCCCCATGCTGCAAGACTCCTCAAAACAGAGCTGGAGAGAGCTCCAGGGGGAGCCCAGCCCTCCCTGCCCCACCAGGTGTCCTCACCTCCTCCCAGGCTGCTCAGCAGGGCCTGCCCATGGCCAAGGCTCCATCCACAGCACCAGAAGCAGCCCAGCAAAGCCAGACCCCCTTCTTGCCCTCCCCATCCTCAATTCTGCACTATTCGGTCCGTATTTTTAAATCCTCACATTCCCAGCTCAAACTGCTGCTTTACAGCTGAGCAGCATCGCTAAAGAAGCATCACAACACATCCAGGGAAAGGAAGGGAAATTTCCTCGGTCGAATACAGCCCAGGGAGCAGCACACAGATCACTCCTGCTCCACCTGCTAAACACCACATGCCCCTGCAGAACCAGGCACTGGAATAGAGGCCAAGGCCTCGAAATTGCTGCTCAGTTCTTCATCTCATACCCCTCCTCCTACCCTCTGCAGGAAGCAGGAATGCAATTAAAGACCAGACCCGGGTAAAAGATACATTTTGGAATCCTTCTTGAAGCCTTTCAGCCATTTCTTGTTGCTCTCAATCATCTCCTCAATATTCTTCTTCTCTGGCTCACTGAACTTGGAATGCTGGAAGAGCCGGATTTGTTCACTGTGGCAGTGAGAGAGAAAGAGAGAGAGAAGGGATAAGTGGGGAAAAAAAGAGGCCTGGGAAGAAATTATCCCAGAGATGAGAAAGTGATTGGCTGCTGTGGAAAAAAAAAAACCACCTCCTCTAATATTTTTATATATATATATCCTCTTAAATGTATATATATACACACATAAAATATATTATAATATATAATAGATAATATTTATATATGTATCAGTATATATATACTGATATATAAGCAGTTCATAGTAATTATCAAATTGTTATCTACTAGTTACGTGATAAGTGACCTAATAATCCCTGCAGAGAAACAACAGCAGCCCAGTGGAACAGCTCAAGGAAGAAGGTCCTTACTCTGCAGAGACATATCCCAGCTGGCTGACCAGAGGCCCAGGACTCCCACTGAGCGATGAGAACCCACCTGGAAAACAGACATTAAATATAGACCCCACAAAATCCACGGATCTGGGTGTGTTTGCCTCCCTGCACCACGGACACGCTGTCCCTACAAGGACACCAAGGGAACAGATGGAGATCCCTGCGTGCCACTGGGAGAGGGCTGGCTCCTCTTTTGCTGCTTCCTCGGGAAGAGCAGGATGGCAGGATCAGCCACATGCTGCACTTCTGGAATGAGCTTCTCATCCCTTATCCCCTTATCCCCCTTCCTACCAGCAGCACCAGTGCACCCAGCACTGGAAGCGTGAGACAAAGTCAGAAGTTGCACGCAGCAAAGCAGGTGGGATAAGGCCAGGAGACTCACCTGGGAAATACCTGTGCCATTTCTCTGTCAGCATGTTGTCCACTGACTGCCCTGAGACAGAATAACTAGAGCTGAGCCCGTTGCTCCGGGCCCACTGGTCCAGGGGGGACACCCTGGGGGGGTTCCCCAAGGAGCTGCCCCCGCCCAGCTGTCCCAAGGAGGGATATGTGGGAGGAGGGATGCCCTCGTGGAGTGTGGAGGTGAGGAGAGGGGGCTGCTGACGGCTCAGGGAGTCCAGGAGCCCCAGGACCCCGCTGAGCTCACAGGTGATGCTCTGCACAGAGTCCCTCAGGTGCTGGATCTTGTCCTGCTGGAGCACGGGCCAGAAATCCATTCTCAAGTCAGCTGAAGGAAAAAAGGGGCAGAAATGGATCACGGACCCAACGAGAGCAGCCTTTGTGCAAGCAACCCAACCCTCCTGTCTGCCTGCCCTTCTTCCCCCAGCACAACCGCAGTTACAGGCAACCAAAGCCCAGGAAAAAGCACGAGCAGCAGAGAGGGAATCACAGCAGCTTGGATGTGAGGAAGGGGAAGCCCAGACTCCTGCAGAAGAGCAATACAGATCTGCAGGATCTGAGGGAAATCAGAGAGATTTTATAATCCAGAGATTTGAAAGGCAGGTTCACTAACAGATCCCATCCCTCTTATCTGCCACTACAGGCAGGAAACAAGGTTTTGCAGTCAGGTGTGGTACACAAAGCAGTCCCAGACCTGCCTTGGCACAACTGGGCACAAATGACAACAGGGACATCAGAGAGGTGAGAGGGAAAGGCAGAACAGGCCTAGAGCCTCACACGCAGGGCACTTACATCTAGGCTGGCCCAGATTCACACTGGACGTGCTGTTTGTGTCCTCAGAGGTGCTCAGATCAAAAGTCACCACCTTCTTGACTGCAGAACTCTTCAGTGTATCTTCATCTGAGAGCTGGTCAGGAGGAGGAAAACGATGCCAGTAAAAGCTGCTGTATCATCCCTGGAACATAAAAGCTACTGGAAATCTGCCTACAGCTTGTCTACAGAGCCGGACTGCAGTCAGGCACAGGTCAAGTAAAGACAAACTTGTCTTCAGCCCCTGACAGCAAAGTCTGAATGTCCAGAGACTGCTTTGGCTCTGGAAGTGCAAGAGGCCGAGCCCAGCAGCCACGTGAACCAGCCCTTGCAGCAGGAGTCAGCGTGGTCGGTGCTGAGAATAACCCCACAACCCTTGCAGGGCTGGCTTCTCTGCACTGGGGCAAGAGTCTGACCACCAAAGGTCTGGTTCTCCTGCATCTGCTGCTGCCCTGCCTAAGGCCACGTGGTGCCAGGCAGAGCCAAGCACTCCAAGGCTGGCCTTGGTCAGGAGAGCAGGCTCCATCCCGGCTCACATGAGGTGACCTGCCCTTGTTTTCTCCACGCTCAATCCACGCAGCTTTTCCAAGCCGCTTTCTGCAGCCACACACTCAGCAGTCTGGTGCTCTCACAGAACGTGGCTCCAAAATCCAGCTCTGCTGGCAAACACCAGCCTTTGGCCACCAGCTGAACAGCCCTGACAGGGACCACGAGCTCTGGGCAGGGGGAATGCAGCTGGGAAGGGATGCTGGAGTTTACCTCCTCCAGCAGCGAGGACTCCAGCTGGTTGAGCTTCTCCTCCTTCTTCTTCAGCAGCACCTGTCCTTTCTGCACGGCTGACTTCATCTTGTTCAACTCCTTTGCCTCCTGCACAGACCAACAGACATGCCAAGGAGGGAAATTACACAGGAATGTCAGGAAATAATCCATGTCAGCAGCTGGGGGGACTTTCATCACCTCGTTCTGCTCAGCACAGGAAGTGCTGCCCCAGTGAAATCGCTCCCAAGTCCCCGAGAGTGTGGGAAGGGGTGTGTACAGTGAGCAGAGCACACGGCTCAAAGCAGACTCAGCCCAAGGAAAAGGAGGTTTCCCTTCCAAACCCACCCCCCAGAGGGTCACCGAGCCCACACCCACAGGATCAGAGCCAGGAGCTGATGCCAGGGCTGCGGGAAGGCTGCGCCACCCTGCACCCGAGCACAGGCAGCGCCCAGGGCTCACCTCCTCCAGGTTCTGGCGCGTTCCCTGCAGGAGCTGGGAGTGGGAACGGGAGCTGCTGGGATCCTGCGCGGCCTCCTGGGCCCTGTGCAGGTTGTGGTGCCACTGCAGGCTGGCCGCCCTGAGCGCCGAGCGCCGCTGGCGCAGGGAGCGGCTCTGGCGCAGCAGGAACTCCTTGGCGCTCCTCAGGGACTGCCCCTCGGCGGAGATGAAGCTCTGGACACTGCAGGGAACAGGCAGGGCTGTCCTGGCTCCCCGTGGCTGCTGCACACCTCACACAGCGCCCCCAAAAACGGGTGCTCAGTGCCCGGTGTGCAGAGCCAAGCTAGGAGCTCTGCTTGGAAAAGCAGAGCAGAAGGTTTTCCCTGGCACAGGGATGCTCACCGATCAAACTGCAGCTCGCCCTCCTCGGGGCCCTGACAGGCTGGGGAAGGCTCTCTGGACGACTCCTGAGAGGGTGACACATTGCAAAAACTGAGAAACAGGGCTGGGGGAAACAGAAGCCCAGGGCCCCCTTAGAATCCAGCGAGGAGCAAAAGCTTGGAATGACATCACCACGGCACTGCCCAGGTCCAAACACAGACCAGGGGAGCTCCCGATGTGACTTCTGAAGGTAGCAAAGACGTTTCTATCCAGACACAAGCCCTGCTTCTGAGTACCCCACACTCCTCTCCACCCACTAATAATAGACAGACATCTGCAAATACTACTGAACACAGCAGCAAAGAGAAATCCATCTCTGCACTTCCAATGATTTCACACGGAAGGAACAAATGCCGGGATTTTTCAAGGGAGTTTCAGCCTCAGATCTCACAAGGCAAACACCTTCACAGGCTGCTTTACTCACAGCTTGAGGAGCTCCTCTCAGGTCTTCAACACGGAGCTCAGCGTTCTTTCTTGGAGATCCCACACTTTCTTCTGCCTCCAGTTCTTTCAGAGCCTCCTGCTTGCTCTTGATTGCTGCCTCCAGCTCTCTGCCACAGGAAAAAGCAACAGCAGAAGCACTCGATTAGCCTGCAGTGGTGTCCAGAGTGATCTCCAGGCCACAGCTGTGCAAGACAACAGCGGGGCTGGCTCTGTGTGTTACACCCAGTGTAAGCCCTGGCTGGGCAGGGAAACTGCTTCCCACCCTTCCTCAGCAGCTCAGCCACCTCAGGAAAACCTCTTTGCATTTCAGTGCCCCTCTCACAGCACCTCATTAACCTCCCAAGGCGGGAGTGGAGGAGACAAACAAACCCAGCATGCAGAGGTGAAGGAGCAAATCCAAATTCACACCCTGAGTTAATAAAAAATCCGGAAGCAGCCCCCAGCAACTCTGTGCCCTCAATGGGCACCTCAGGATTCTGAAGGAACATGGCCCAACACAGAGCTCAGAGGTCAGGGAGAGGCCCAGGTTAGGGTAGAGAGGTTTGTCAGGGGCACAGGGCAGAATTTTTAGGTATTGGAGGAAATTTCTCACACACACCCAATGCGTTTCTGCAGCCTCTGGCTCCGGCACTGCAGCAAGTCCACCTGGGCCTCCAGCTCAGCCTTCTGGTCCTGCAGCTCCTCCAGGGTCTTCCTCAGCTGCCTGACAGACTCCAGGAGGCTGGAATGCTCCTTCCTGCTCTCCTCCAAGCACAGCTGAGAGGCTAGAGCGGCTTCCTGGAAGAAAACCAGAAAATCCCTCCCAGTCGTTTCCCCAAGAGCTCACAGGGGGCACACAGCTCACAGGGTCCCAGAGCTACACAACCACACACCCATCCTTGGGGAACAGGACTGGCTCTTCTCTTTGGGGAGCTCAGAACTAACCCACCCGCCAGCACTTCCTTTTCCTAAAGCCCCAGTTCTAAGGTGCTGCCTCAGCCCCAGAGCAGCACAGCCCCTCCCCAGCGCCCAGGTGTCCGTACGTCTCTTTTGAGGTGCATCTGTCTGTCCTCATCCAGCAGCAGCTGCCTCCTCCTCTGCAGGGACTCCTCCTGTGACACAGAGAAGGCAGGGGAGTGTCAGAGCCAGGACACTGCTGATGCTGAGCAGCACCTCAGGCCTGAGTCTCAACACCAAAACACAGAAGGATGCGTGTTGTCTGTTGTCAGATTTGCCTTATGACCCCTCTCACGGCCACTCGCTGCCCCCCAAGGCACTGAGCAAACCCAGAGCTCAGACTTCCACAGGAACCAGCAATGCTCAGTTCTGCTCTGACCTCTAACAAAGTGGGATGGCAGCAGAAGCCCTGGCTGAGCTTTTCTGAACAGTTCCCCGTGAGGAAGCAGCCAAAGGACTGGCACGGATTAGGGGAGCCCTGTGAGCCCAGCAGGCCGACTCACCTGGCTGAGCAGCTGCTCTGATCTGGCTTGGAGGTTTTTCAGGCGGATTTCAAGCTCGTTCTCTGAATCCTGGAGCTTTCTTTCCTGCACAGGGAGCTGAGTTAGAGAAAGGCACGAGCTCCTCCCTCCCCAGGGAAACACAATCTGGGAAGCGTGACCTGCCACTTGTGCCTCCCACCTGGGCTGTGCAGGGTGGCAGGGGGACAAGGTGTGCAGCCTCCAGGCCATCCCTCAGGAGTCCCAAGGACCAGAGGCAGAGCCTGCTGCTCACCTTCTCCCTGTGCCTCTGCTGCAGGGCCATCAGCCTCCCCTCCAGCTCTGCCTGCAGCCCCTTCACGTCGGCGTCGTGGAGCTGCCGCAGCCGCGCGGCCTCGCTCCGCAGCCCCTCCAGCAGCTCCGACCTCTGCTTGTGCTCCTGCCCGGCCAGGGGGACAGGGAAACACCTCTGTGAGGCACAGGGCTCTCCAAAGTGCAGCACGGACACACAGCACTCGCTGGAAGCCCAGCCCCAGCAGCAGTACCTCCTCCTGGTACTGCTCCTGGATCCGTGCCAGGGCCTCCCGGTGCTCCTCCCTCATCCTCTCCATCCTCCTCTCGTGCTCCTTCTCCACTTCCCGGCGTTTGTCGCTCATCAGCTCGCTCAGCTGCAGGGGTGGCAGGGGAAGAGGTTTCCCTGGATTGCAGCACTGCCCCGGAGTGGCCTCCCAAACATCAGCCTCCCACCGGAGCCCAAGCCCAGAGCGGGATCAGGGATTGTGTCCTGGGGAGTACAAAGCCTTCACCCCGCTGAGGTGAGATGCTGAGGGATGTCCTGTCCCCTAAGGCACCGCTGTCACACTGGGCAGGGGATGTGGCTCTCAGAGCTCACCCCACACCTGAGGAGGGAGCCTGAAGAACCTTCAGCACAAAACCATCACTCACCTCACGCTCGTATTCCTTCACTTGAAGGGCTTTTTGCTGCACTTTCTGATCTGCTCTCTGCAGCTCCTCACGCAGCTGGGCCTCCTGGCTGCTCTGTGCCTCTGCCAGCTGGGCTTGCAGGCTGGAAATGACCTGCCAGGAAAGCCACCCACAGAGACTCGTCAGCCTTTTCCACAGGATCCACTCCATGCCCTCCACAGAGCCCGGCACAGCCTCACCACCCCCAAACACTGAGCCAGAGCAGAACCACAGCTACGGCAGGGAAAAAGAGTTAATGCCACCCTCCCTGGCCACCTCTGGTGACAGCGTGAGTTAAAAAAAAAACCCCAACAATTTACATTCCAAGGACACCATCCTCACCTCATGGTGCTTCTCTTCTGCTGCAGACTTCAGCTGCTGGAGTTCACTGGCAAACTGCTCTTCCAGCTCCTCTGCTGCCTGTGGAAACAGAGCAAAACAGTGTGCTGGGAAACCTCTGCGCGTGGGGACAAGGTGCATTTGCAATTAAATTCTATCCAAAGGCACCAAGAAGCACAGCAGTAACCCTCCCCTCCACACGGGATCACTACCAGGTGCCTTTCCTCTCTCTGTGCTTTCCCTCCGCGCAGATCTCAATGAATCCCTGTCATGCCGTGCTGGAGGGATTGGAAACTGCCCCCCTGAAGGGTTCCCCAGCTCCCTGCAGGACTAAAGCAGCAGCCAAAGAGGTGTTGGGAGCTGATAACGTGGCTCAGTTTAGTTCTGATCTGATAACAGGGCTCAGTTTAGCTCGGCGAGACACACAGTGATCCTTATCTTGTCTTCAGATGCAGAGTGGCCATTGAAATAATTGTTAATCACCACTGTAGTAATAACTGGGGGAGTTCTCCTGCCCACCTCCCTGTGCCTCCAACAGCCCAGCTGGCATCTTCCCTTGGCTGAAGTGAGCTGTCACTAGAGCACTGCAGGTGTGAGTTAGTCCCGACACTGCACTGCCAGGCCAGCCAGGTGAGCAGGAATGGATCAAGAAAGATCTCACCTTCTTCTTCTCCCTGTCCAACCTCTCCCTGAGCTCGCTCAGGAACTGTTCCTTCTCTTGTTCCAGCTCGCTCATCTCCTTCCGCCGGGCTTCCTCCACTGCCAGCCTCATTTCCTCCAAGGCAAGCTGCTGCTTCCTCTCCAGGCTCTCCTTCTCCACCAGCTGCCGCGATTCCCACTCTTCCCTGAGCTCCTGCAGCCTGGCCTCCTGCTCTGCCCTGGGGGGTTTGGGAGGAGAGCACAGAAATCGGGATCCAGCACTGGGCAGGGAGGGCTGGGACCTGCTGCCACGGCAGGGAGAGGCTCAGGGCCTCCCTGTGAGCAGCTGCTGGGGCTGTGCCCGACCCTTCCCTCCCAAACCAGCACCTCACATCCCCAGGAATGGCAGCAGAACCTCTCACCTCATCCTCTCCTCCTCTGCCTCTATCTCTGAGGCCATTTGGGCTCGCAGTTTTTCCAGTCTCTCGGCTTTTTCCTCTCTGACAAGCAGCTCTTCTTCTTCCTGCTCAGATTTTGCCAACTCTTCTTCTGGGGTGCTGAAACAGAAAACAGAAAGGAAGAAAACAGGTTCAGGAGGCTCCAGTATCTCCCAGTCACCTCTCCAAGGGCTTCAGCTCAGCTGGGGATCTCACTGGCTGCGGTGACACTTTCATTTCCCCCACACACACCTGCAGGACCTGCTGCTGGCACAGGAGATGCAGCCCCAGCATCAAACCTGAGCAGTGTGGGTTTAAAACTTGCTGTATCATCATAGTTTATACTTCTTTGGGTTATTTTTTTTTCTTTTCTTTTTTTTTCCTTTTTCTTTAGGAAAGTGAAATCAACTCTCATTAAATGGATGCAGGCTCCCAGGCAAGGTACCTGGATGAATTAGCACATCTGCAAGCTCCATATTTCCATATTATACCTTTTGCTACACTTTTTTTTTCCCCCTTCAGGTGCCATTTCTGCATCTTCCTTCCCACCCAGACTGCATCCCCACGATGTTTCATGTCAAGATGCTGTTTCTGGCTGCTCAGAACATAAGCATCAAGTCCAGCAAGATAATACAGAAGCCTCAAGAGAAAAATTCCCCCAGGGAAAGGACACAGCTGCCAGTGCTGCTCCACCCCCTGCACTGCTCTCAGGTCCTGCTTTCCCACAGCCATCCCTGCCCTATTGCTGGAAGCCTTGCCTGGAAGTCCCTCTGTAAAACACCCCCTGTCAGAAGTGCAGATAGCTCCTCTGGGGTAACCTCATCTCCTCTAATGCTCCCATTTCCAGTCCTGTTCCCACCATTCAGGCCAGGATTTGAGCATCTGCCAGGTGGGAGAGCTCCAAGCACTGAGCTGGAAACTTCTCCCAGGTTAACCATAGCTCTGTGTGTGTGTGTGACCACAGCTCATCCTGCAGGATGCTCCTGGCAGGCTGGGACAGCCCTTCCCTGCACTGTCCACCCCAGGCTTTGCAGACCCTCGTGCACGGAACAGCCTGTGCCTTCCTCCTCCTCCTCCTCCTCCCTGAGAGCCCTGATCTGCTCCTTTCCCCCAGCTCTGCAGAGCAGCACCACTTCCCAGGTGGTGGCTGCAGTCTGTGGCCAGCAGCAATGAAATCCCACCTTGGAAAGGCTCGGAGGAGATGGAGTAAAAAAGGAAAGTACCTGAGGGGTTTTTCTTTTTGCTGATGAAGCTTTTCGGCTTCCTCCTCCTCCTCCTGCCCCATCTCCTCCTGGAATTGCTGAATTTTCTCCTCCTTTGCTTGAAATAAATGTATTTCCTCTTGCTCCAGCTCTGTCCCCACCTCCTCGACTATTTCCTCCAGGGACTCTTCATTAGGCTGGTTCAAGGACTGCTCGATTTCCTCCTCAGGTTGCCTACCAAGGAGAAAAAGCTCCTTTGGCAAAAAGGTGACAGGAAACAGAGTGACATAAAAGGAACAGGAACTCCTGCACAGAGCATCAACTCCAAACCAAAACTCTCAGAGCCACCTACTCCAGAAGCTCCACTGCTGACCTCAGGTGGATCCTGAGGGTCACTGGTGGATCCTCTTGGTGACTCCCAGAGAATCTCCAGCTGATAAATCGAGCCCAGCCCCAGCAGCACTCCAGGCCTAAATAACTCCAATTTTGGCCCACCAGAGCTCACCTTGTGAGGTCAATAAAATCTCTCTTGATGAAAAGCCCTGGCCAGGCTGCCAGGCACAGGAGCAGATGCCATCAGTACCTGCTCCCAGCCCAGGGATTGGTGCTTCTCACAGACCAGGTATTTTTCTGCGATTGCAACCTTAAGTGTGCTGGGAATTTGCCAGCTCCAGGCAACGGAAAGCCCTCAGCACTCCAAAAATTCAAACCCAATCTGGTTCTAATTAAGCTTTTTTTTTTTTTTTTTCAGACAGACAGCAGCAAAATTGTAAGTCTGAGAGAAGCTAAAGGGGAAGGAGGGGAAAACTGAGATTAGTCTAGGAAGAAACATTTTTGTTCTTTGCTAGTGAAGGCTGGAGCAGGAAGGTCTCACCATGCTGTGAGACTGGCAGTGCAAGGCAGAGGGACTTCTGCCAGGAATCAGGGAAATAACAGCCCCAGTTATTCAGCCTCGAGTCAGGAGAGAAAAGGTCATTTCTGCAGCCATTAGCAAAAAGAGCATGAGAGAGGAAAGGAGTGGGGCTCTGGAACAATCCCCCTTCCCTGGTGCCCCCCCAGAACACCACCTGCAGCAGGTGGCCTTTACAAGCTGCTCTGCAGAGCAATTCAGCCACTTGCACCTGGTTATCATGCCGTTCCTTTTGCCCCAGTTTTAGCTCAAAAGGAGACCCAGGCAGCACACACACGTTTACACAGCCCCACAGCTCCTATCAGAACAGAGGCTCCTTCCCCATCACCCCGTCCCCAGAGACACGCTGCCTAATTTTTCCAGCTGCATCTGCTGATGTGTTATTTGGCACGGAATGCAAAGTCAGCACGCTCACATCCACTGAGCTCCTCTGTCTCAGGGGGCTGCAGGTAGGAATCCACAAATACCACAAATCCACAAATGCCACCCATGGAGCAGCACAGAACAGCAGCTTGGGCAGGAGCTGGGCTCTGACCTCATTGTTTCAGTGCCACCAACGTGCCCAGTGGCTGTAAAACGGGGTGAATTGATGGGGCTTTGCCTTTCCCCCAGCTCAGCATCACTCAGCACTTGTGTGTGGAACTGTTTCTCAGGGAGGGCGAGCACTCACAGCCTCGGCAGTGACACCAGAACAGGGAAGGCTTTCCCAAAGACAAAGCAAACAGCTCTCCGTCATCCCACCGAGCCCGAGCCCGGAGCCACCACAGAGCCCGAGGGCTGAGCTGCTGCTCTCGCCCAGCCCAGCCCAGGCTGTTCACTTGGCACTCCGGCAGGGAACAGCTGCTGGCGTGTGCACACGGAGCCGCCGGAGCCCGCAGCTCCCGCTTCACACGCGAGCTCCGGCCACCACGGGGGGACAAAGGGACAAAAGCTGCCACAGCCACACCACCAGGGACTGACACGAAGCCCTTACACGTTCTGTGGGGCAGGAAGCTCCTCGGGATCCGCCAGGCTATCCAGGGCTCCCTCCTCCGGCTCCGCAGCCTCCGCCCCATCGGGATTTTCTAACCCAAAACGCTCCACTGGCGTCTCACAAGCACTGAGATCCCTCTCACTTGGCAGCACAAAAGAGGGGACAGAAGATCAGATTAGCTCAGGGCAGAGTCTAGTGGCTGCTGCAGGTGGACAAGGATGTGCAGGTGACACAGGTGGGCACCAAGCCATGCCTGCCAACAGGACCTGCCTGGCCAACACGGGGCTACCAACGCCACAGGGAAGCTCCACACCATTCCCACCAGCTCAGGTTGGACTAAAGGCAGCTGAGGATACAGGGCATATCAGCCTCAGAGCGCTGGATCCCTTCCCTGGGTTATCCCACTCTTTCCAGGCCCTTGGAGAACGTCCCCAAGGTGCGTCAGCCCTATCAGCCATACTCACACTGCTGTCCAAATTACAGATGGAAGTGTTGGCAGGCATGCTTGTATCTACAGTCCTACTTCATCTCAGAAGCACAGAGAGGAGAGACTAGGCAAGCACGAGCAGCTTCACAGGCAGAGAGAAAGAGAGGATGCTCAGCTGGGAAGCAGGAACCAAGTGATAAGGAGACAATTCCTGCGGGCAGAACACGTTTTTGGAGACCCTCGCACAAACAGATTCTCCAAGAACAAGGCTGCAAATTCCATAGAGCCAGTTGTTAAGACGGACTGCAGCTTCTGCTCATGAATTTTCCTGGCACAGGCAGCAGCTCCTTGGTTCCCAGTGTCCTGGAGAACGTGTAACTCTGCGTGGAGGCCAAGAGCTTTGACACAGCTCATCTGTAAATGCCAGGCTGGGGCTCTCCAAGGAGCAGGAGCTCGAGGGAGCACAGCTCACTGCTCACAACAGCATTCCAAACAAATCCCCACAAAGAGGCTGAAAAGAGCTGCCCTGGACAGCCCAGTCATGGTGGAAGCTGGGCTCTGGAATCCAGCATTCCTCTTGGGATAACAGCTGGTGATCTGTGCACATACCAGGACACAGGACAGCTTAATGCCCACACCTGGTCAGGGCCACCTCTGTGGAAGGAAGAGAACTGTTCCCATCACAGCTGGACTCTCCTGGCCCCCGGAACAGACACCTGAGAGCCTTTAGCTGCAGGCTCGGCCCAGCAGGACCAGTAAGGCTGGTCACCAGGCAATGGCCAGTGGCCACATCTGCCCTGTCCGACAGCCCAGGGCCCGGCACAAGGCTCAGACCATCCTGCCAGGAGCAGTGGGAGCTGTGAGGGAGGCAGAGGCCAGAGCCACAGCTGGGGAAGGATGGGCAGGCTCTCACTGCCCACCCAGGCAGAAGCTGAAGCCTGCTGAGACAGGGCTAAGGAGGCAGCAGGAGAAGCAAGAGGATTTAGTGGGAAAGCCCCTGGGAGAGGCTGCAGCTTTTTGGGGGGCTGCACAGGGCACAGCTGGACAGGCTGCAGTGAGCACAGCAGGGAGGGCAAGGCAGGAAAGGCAGCAGGAGCTGGAGCTGCCCACGCCTCCCCTGTGCCTCTGTCTGTACCATACCTGTCAGCAGCTTCTGTTCTTTTCCTTTGCTCCTCCTCTACACTGGCTTTGCTTTGGTCTTTTTCCTCTTCTCCCAGCTCCTGGGCCTGCAGGTAAAAGCAAACAGGAGTTTGTGGCTCCCTCACCATCAAAGACCTCAGAAGAGTTCTGTTGAAGGTCCATGGAATCAGCTGGGCCACATGGCACCCACGGGCTGTTCCAGAACGTTGGATGTGCCAGGCTCCTCTCCTGAGGGTATCCAAGGGTCTCCAACCAGCCCAGGAATCCTCCCAGAAGCACAGGAGGAGGCCTGGGAGCTCAGCTCCTCAGGTGAACTCCCTGCCAGCACTAAGAACCTGGGACACGGGTTTGGCTTTTCTTTCCTGAAGGTCGTTTTACAATCCCAAGTCACACTGAACCCCCTGGACAGCACAGGAGAGAAGTCTCCTAAAAGAGAAATGTCACACTCACAAAGTGCTGCGGCAAAGAAGCAAAGGATGCATTGTCTGGGACCAGAAATCACATCAGGACTCAGTCCTGCCTCCCAGCCAGGCTCTAGGGCAGGGTGTGATGGGCTGCACAGAGTCACCAGGCCAGGGATTTCTGACTCCAGGAGACATCAGCAACCCAGCCCCCTTGGCAGCACACCGAGCATTCATTTATGGCACAGTAAATACTTGAAATATGAATAGAAAACATTTGAATGTGAAACAGTCAGCTGCTCCTTTCCCCACCTGCCAGCTCCCAGATCCCTCTGTCCCTGCAGCAGGGACACCTGAGGAGGGGAAGGACTTCCCTCCTCACCTGTCAGCCCCACAGGAAGCAGGGAGAGCCCATTCATAAATTTTTGGAGACCCCAGCAGGGGAGTTCAGCCCCTGCCCTGCAGGGCTGTGCGTGGAGCAGGGCCAAAACGGAATTAAAGGCGGAATTAAACCCGCAGTAATTTATGCAAATGCTCAGCGGAGCAAATGGCAGAAGGATTCCCTGCAAGTGCTGTCACCTTCCATCACATCAGCCTGGGCAGAGCCCCCCAGCCCCGGCCCCCTCCCGCCCCTGTAACTGATGACTGCAATTCCCCAGAACCGAGGAGCTCAGCAAATGTTTCCCCGCTCCAAATGGGCTCTGTCACCGCTGCCTGCCAACGGGAGGGAGCCAGACAAATGGGGAAGGAGATCCTCCTGGAAAGCGGGTAACTCCTCTGAGCTCATGCACAGGGCTCCTACTGCCCCTCTGCCCCACAGGGCAGCCCCTCCCCAGGAATCCTGGGCTGCAGGAACCTCTGGAGATGTTTGGAAGATGAAGGCAGCCCCCATCTGCAGGGAACGAGGGCAGGTTTTAAGCCTTGTCTGTGGAATTATCAGATCCTTGCCCCTCCTGCTGCCCCAGGATCCCCAGAACCCCAAGCAGCTCGGTTTTCCACCCTGTCGCATCCCCGGAGGGCATTTCACATGCTCAAGACACAGAACCAGCTGTGTGAACGCAGGGATGACAGATGATGGGCCAACTCCTCCCTCCGCACAGCGCAGCTCCCAAGGGACCATCTCACATCAGCTCAGATCACGCTGCAAGGTGCCAGCCCTGAGCACTTGGGACAGGTTTGCCTCTTTCCTGAGGGAAATGGTCACAGCCCCGAGGCTGCCAGAGCTCCGGGAGCTTTTGGCCAGCACTCTCAGGCACAGGGTGGGATTTTGAGGTGTCTTTGATGGTGTTCGTGGGCTCCTTCCAACTCGGGACAGTCTACGGTTCCACAGTTCTGCATCTGGCACTGCCAATCCCTGGGAAGGGAAGGGGGGAAGGAGCAGCATCCCCTCTCCCAGGTCCAGCAGGACACATCCCACAGAGCCCTCTGCAGCCACCACAGCTCCTGCCAAAGCACACCAACAAAACCCCTCCAATGCCGCGCTCACGGAGCCGCCAGAGGCGCCTTTTGTCTTTATTTCTTTTTAACAACAGGATATTTTGCCAATACACTCAAAGCAAGGCGAGCTCCTGGCGTGGCACATTCCTCCAACCCCGAGCCGTTCCCGCCGAGCCTCTGCGCACAGACACAAAAGAGCAGCTGCAGTTCTGCAGGGAGCACCATTTCACACCCACCTCTCCCCAAACAGGGCTGTAACAGACCCAAACGTGCCTGCTCCAGGCAGCATTTGCATGCACAGTGCCTGCGCTGCGGGGAGGGAGAGGGGGAGCACAGCAGGCATATGTTTTGTTTTCCCTTCACATCTGATTATGCTCATTATTAGGCACGAGAGGACAGGTGTATTCTCCAGACACAACCTTGCAAACAGGATTGCTCCTCTCCGCTGGACAGGTGGGGAGTTTGCCACTCAGGGTCTCTCCTCCAGAGCAGTGGATCTGCTCGCAATCAGGGCAAGGCTGAGTAACCCCAGCTGGATCCTGGATCCTGCCTCCAACCAACGCTGAGATGGAGCGGGAGGGCTCCAGAGGAACGTGGGGCTGAGCAAGCCAACTCAGAACCATGCTGAGAAGACAAGGATAAGCCAGAGATGCACAGCAATCTTCAGGCAGAGCTGCCTGGCCAGTGCTGCATCCCAGGCTGACACAGACACGTGCACACGTTCCCTCCATGTGCCACAGACTCACTGAAAGGAGCCCCTTTTCCCCCTACATTAAAGCAGGCAAGACAACCAAATGCTTAAAAATAAGCTTCCCTCTACCAAAATCTGTCAGAGGGAGTTAACCTCCTTTTCTTCCCATTGATTCTATCGTGTTCTGCCACACAAATCCTTCCCATCTGCTTAAGAGAAAGAAGAGGACAAATATTCTCACAAAAGAAGAAAGGAAAATAGACTCCACTTCCTCCATTCCCCAGGAAAGCCGTTTATTGGCTCTCCTGTCGGGGCAGGATGAGCACCCAGGGGAGCCTGCCTGTGCACACCCCTCCAGCCACCTCTGCTCAGGGTTTATGTTCTTCGTGTAGCCACCTGCACCTCCTCTCTGCAGAAAAAACAATGCGCTGGTGGTGCTGCTGCGACCCCTGGCACCTCGCACATCAACCCCTGTCCACCTCTGCAAAGCACCACACCGCAGGATCCCACCTGCCTGTTCCCAGGTCACCGCTGACCCCTCACACAGCACTCACCTTGCACTCGGGGCTGTCCAAATCAGGAGACACAGTCCCCACCTCCAGAACCTCCTCGGAGAGCTGCCTCTTGAGGTCCAAGCCCTAAAGAAGAAAGCAGAAAGGATCAGTCTCTGCTGAGCCACCAGAGATCCTGAGACCAATACCCCAACACAGCTCAGAATTCCCGCTCCCTACCCCACTGACAGCGGCTCAGCAGCATTTCCCTTCACTGGGTCCCTCCCTGTGGGACCGAGGGACATCAGTGCCACACAGGGAGGGCACTGTCCCACCCCAGCGCACCCTCCCGTGCCACCGACCTCAGCAGGCAAGGAACATCCAAAGGGGGAACACTCCAACATCATCCCCAGCCTCTAGCGCTCCCCTCTGTGATAGTGCTGCACATTCCCAGGGATTCCTTTCCTCACAGCCAGCCCCCACAAGTAATCCACCCTCGGAGACAGTCTGGGGGGCCCTGCACACACGTGCCCACACGAGGCAGAGCCACTTGCCAGCAGCAGGAAATAATGATATTCGCAGCCATTTGCTGGCCACGCTGCCTCTGCTCCCACTGGCAGATGGCAACGGCAGCTTCCTGCCGAGATGAAGAGATGCTGATGGGCATCTCCCCCCAGCCCAGGGCCGCCCTCCCCCCTGCTCTCCCCCTGTGCAGAGGGGTCTCCAGCCACACACGCCCCCCTCAGCAAAAGCTGCTGAGCCCCTAAAGCACAATTCTTACATTGCTTATTATTTTCCCTTTTTCTGCAATTATCCAAGTACACTCTCAGCTCTCCGTGACCTACTTTTCCAGGGATATTTACCTCGCCCACAGCCCCAGCCTGCGAGGTGCAGGGTGGCACTGCTGGCCTGTGCCACACGCAGCTGCGAGGGGTGGGCACTGCACCCACTGGCTGCACCACCCCAGAGGAGCCTGACCAAGGGAAAAGGAGCTTTTGGTGACTCACCACAGGCTGAACCACCTCACGGCTGGAGCACTTGGAGACAGGCAAGTCCTGCTCACAGCTGCTGACCCCGGATGCCTTTGAAAGCTGAGAGGAAAAGCACATTACAGCCTGTACGTGTCCTACCCCTGCAGCTTCACCCGGGCACTGCCAGCACGGCAACTGCCACTGGCAACACAAGTCTGGCCTCTCTCAGGGAAGAGAACTGAACGTCGTGGGCAAGACACCGAGGATGTGTGACCCACAGGACAAGCACAAAACACCACAGGAGGGCAGGAGGCAGGGCTGGGGAGGGCAAAGAAGTGCTCTTTGAACACCCCTGATAAAAGGCACTTGCTTCCTCTCCATTCTGCAAGGATCTCTGCAGCTCTCAGAGCTCCCAGCCCACCAGGCAGCACAGCACTGGAGCCGTAAAAGCACTTTAAAATTCCACTTTGCTGTGCCTAAGTGCAGCGAGGGCTCCTGCATTCCCGGCCATTTGCAGCTGCAGGGAACTGCTCCGTGGGAGCAGCCCGTGGCCCTGCTGACTTCAGCAGAACAGCTCAGGTGCACAAAGCACACAGATGAGTTTGGGAAAGCAACGCCCTCAGCTCTTCAGGACCGGGCGCGTTTTCCAGGCTCGGTTCTGTAGTTTATCATTTCTTACAGACATTACGCATCAGTGAACTTGAGAAATCATCAAAATCAGCAGGAAGGCAGCCAGATTGGAGAGAGATCGTTCATCAGATCCCGTATTCTGGCTCGGATCCTACTCTGGAACGTGAACGAGAGCGGACAGCGCGTGTCTGGCAGCCCAGCTGCGGGGCCAGGCCACGGGCAGCGTGCGACACTCAGCCCAAGTCCCTGCTCCTGCAGCGTGGCCAGTTCTCCCTCCACAGTGGGAGGACTGGAAGGTTCTGTGCTCCCAGCTCCAGCTTCTGAAGCAGCCCTGAGGCTCCGTCCTTCCCCACTCCAACCTCGCACCCCGCGCGGAGCCGCGAACGCGGCGCCAGGCAGCTCCTTACACGCCTGCCCCAGCTCTGAGCAAGCTGAGAGAAACAACAGAAGGAGAGAAACAAAGCAACACGGACAGCTGGGCTCGGCATGAGCTTCATTATCAACCCTGCTCGCCCAGGACAGACGGCAGCACGGGAAGCTGAGACTGTTCCTCCTCCCAGACTCAAAACACGTGGCGTAGTCGAGGGTTTTGCCTGTCGGTGGCTTTGGGCAGCATTTGGTGTGTGCAGGAGGGAAAGACTGCCCAGCTCAGTCCTGAAGATGCCCAGCTGGGAATTCAGAGCACTCATGCCCCCCCAGGAATGACTGCCCTGCTGACCAGGAAAGCACTTGGACTGGCTTCACAGAAAACCAGACAGGGCTCCAAGAGCTTTCCTGAGTCAGGGCCTGACGAGACGACGGGAACAGCCAACACCAAAACCACACAGGCAGGACTCTTACTTTGCCATCATCCAGGCAGTCCTCTGATTTCGAATCAGCTGCTGCTTCTTCCCTCTCTTCATCCAGTACCTTTTCTGCACAGGACACGGTGTCAGCAGTGGCAGCCAGGCTGGCCAGCTGATCTGCCCCGGCCCCTTCCTCAGCCGGAGAGGCGGCTCGGGGCTGCCCAGGAGAGCCGGCCACGTCCGCCCCTGCTGCACTCCTCTCCCCCTCAGACTGAGGCAGCTCCTCAGCTGCAGAGGCGTCTCCTTCCACCTCAGCATCTTCTTTATCCCCAGCTTCATCCCCAGCAAGTTCCTGCTCCTTGTTCTGGGCAGACAGGCCGCTGTCAGCGTCTCCGGGGAGGATCTGAACCGGAGACGGAGGGCACGCAGCGCCAGAATCCAAGGAAGACTCTGGCACTTCTTCAGGATGTCTCGATTTTAAAGACTCCTTCTAGGCAGCAAGTCAAACACAATTATAGACCCAATATTCTCCTGGGGGATGCAGAAGTCAGGAACAGCACAGGCTCTCCTACAGCAAGCAGCAAAATCACAAATCTTTGGGTGACTTCAAGACCTGTTTGACTTCTTTTCGCACAGTCCCATTCCAAGGCAAGGGACTCCATGGACATAACCTCATTCATTTCTTGGGCTCTGACTTTTTTTGATCTGGTCTCAGGGTCTCAGGGGATAAGAGTGGCTGTGCAAGGCCACCAGCCCCTTGAGAGCACCCGACGTGCCCCACAGCAGGCCCATTTTTGCTTCCGCTTTGGATCTGTTCAGTGAGAGATGGAAATTTGTAAGAGACCATGACAGGACGTTTCACTTCTGCCTGACATTTCAAGCAGAGGAGAGCAGGCAGGATCACCATCCCACCTCCCAGTGGGACAGACTGGAGGGTGGGCACGGATTGAAGGCACCACTCAGAGCTCAGAAGGAGCCCGTGACTAACACAGGAGGCTGAGAGACGGGGGAAAAAACAACCCCAAATTCAAGCTGAGTCACCCAAAGGTTCAACTGCCTCTCCCAGCAGCGGGGAGGCCACAACGCTGCCCATGGAGAGGGGAATAGCCAGGAGAAGGCTCCCTCATCAGCATGCACACAGACCTGCTCGCACGTCCCACTTCCTCACTGTTTTATTAATGCCGCGGTGTCTTGTCAAACATTCCCTGCATCCTGTGCACGGCGTGTTCTGTACACTGAGCGCATATTTTAGCGGTGTATTTTTATCAGAGTGCCTCTGGAACGCTGTCAGCTCCCAGCCCGGGGCTGCAGTGCTCCCCAAGCACGTTCTGAGTGTGTCACTGCTCTGCCAGACCTCCCCGGGGCCGGGCGAGCATCCAGCGGGATGGAGAGGACAGAGGAGTCCAGCTCTGGGAACTTCCCAAAACTCCTGCATGCAGCTCTGGGCCTCACCTGCAATTCCCTGGTCCTGACAGCTCACAGCCCCTGAACAGCAGAGATTCCCAGAGTCACCAACCAGCCACATGAGGCTCCCTGGGGACACCAGCACCAGAGAAAGGTGGGCAAGAGAAACTTCTTTAGTCACCCTCGTGCTTCCCCTTTTATGGGGATTAGGGTGGCTGGAAAGTTACGTTCCTTTTGGACAACTTGCTTCAGGGTTCTCCTGAGGACATCCCACCAGGAGACCCGGCAGCATCCAGGATATCCCAAATGAGGCCAAGCAGGATCCTGATGCTTAAACAGGATCACACACACACCAAAATATATCAATACACCTGCAATGGTGTGCACACAAAAGGACTTCCCTCCAGGCAAGTCCACCTCAGCTACTGAAATATCCCAGAATAATCTCTTTGGCTGGCAGAATCCTATTTTAATGGCAATTACAGGCAAACCCTTTGTTAGCCTCACACCTTGATGATCACAAATGCAACTCTGCAGAGAAGAGGGAACTGTGCCAGTCACACACACAGGTGGAGGAGGAGGGAGGTTCTTCCTCCTGCAACAACAGACTGTGGATTTTCCATGGATTTCAGAGCTGGACAAGTCATTTGGGTTATAACTGGCTTTGGGTGATCTTTTCACAAGCTGTAACGTTCTACCTGCCCTGAGTGGCACTAAGTGATGGGAGATTCCTGCCTCTCAAATCATTACTTCCAGTGACCAGCATTAAACTTGAACCAACAACAGAAAGAAGCCGAGCAGCTGCAGACACACACCACAACACCAGAAGCTGCCTACTGCATGCAAAGCCTGGGTGGCACCGTGCAAGCAGGACGGGGATGCCAGGGAGCCACTGTCACCTCTGCCAGGCTGGCAGCTTCCTCCTCGGGGCTCCCGTGGGGCTGGGCAGCAGCTTCAGCAGCATCAGCAGCACCAGCTGATGGGCTGCCACGGTCCTCCTGCTCCTCCCTGCTGTTCTCCTAGGCAGGGGGACAAAGGCACTTGCAGAATTCCCCACGTCACCTTCCCAAGCTGAAGTACTCGCCCACCTGGGACAGGTCAGCACCCACCACACACAACCCTAGAGCAGAGAGCTCTCCAGCTGAACAGCTTTCCTGGGAGTTCACAGGCCCAGATTCCCAAACATCAAGCTGTTGGATGTTTCACTGCTGCTTTTCCTGCTGGCCAGCTCCATGAATTCACCATTCCTCCAGACTCTTCCCGCCCCGGGTTCCCTGCGAGCCGTGTCTGATGCTGCTGCCTCCACTGCACCCAACATCCTGGCTCAGCAAGCCACTAAAACCACCTATTTCCCTTGAATACAGGCATCCAACCCTGACCACGGGCTACATGAAGCCGGTTTGTTTCCTGATTTCACCCAGTACTGCTCAGATTTCCCCTCAGGACTTGCTACACAAACCCTTGTCTCCTGTTTTGCTCGGGAGCAGGCCGAGGCTCGCTCCCAGGAATGCTTTTCTACTGCCATCTCATGGATCTCCAAAAGAATTCTGTTTTCCAGGCGGAGCACTGCTGTCTCATCAGGACTAGGCTATCACCCATCTGGGTTAACAGCCTGGCTGTTGGGCAGCAATTGCCATTCCATAATAGATTCCCGAAGCCCCATCCCCGCGGCATTGAAATGCCAGGACAGCTCTTTGTTCCTGCACACATTAACATTTCAGCGAGGAATTGGGCCCCCACAGGCTGCTTGTTGTCTGGAGATGAGAGAGTCAGGGCTCTCTTTGTCACATCCACTTTAGCATAAGCCTTTGCAGATCCTGCCCAGCACCGTGAATAGGTTCTCCAGCAAAGTACTTTACAGCTTAATTTTCGTGCGCCGTGAAAAGGATAAGGGAAATACTCTAAAACACTTTAAAAAGAAATTAATTTGCCTTTCAGATACTGGAACAGGATTTTTCAAAGCGGTGAGAAAGGATTAATGTCAGCACAAACAGTCGGGCCAAATCACCGGAGCTGCTTACAACGCACTTCCCATTGTGCCCTTGTCATCTTAAGCCTGATCCCGGCTAAGGAAGCGCAGGGAAAGCACGGCACAGCCTGCACAAGGCCTTGGGTGCGCTGAATGCTCAGTGTCTCAGCCACGGGATTTATCAGCAGGGCAAGAAGAAAGAAAACCAGGTTTTGTGCAGCCGCAGAAAAGCGGCCACGTGCAGCCCACATGAAGATCCCTGCGGAAGGAGTGACAGCGCAAGAGCATTCCCACAGGACGATCCCCTCTCCTCTCCCAGAGCCAGCACTGCAGCTTCAGCCTTCCCTCCACACCCCCTGACAAACCCCGTGCAGGATGGCAGTGCCTCCTCCTCCTCCTCCTCCTCACTGAGCCTTCCTCCCACATCAAGTGCAGTGGCACCTCTCGCCGGAGACCCTTTTCCACCCTGGAAAAGCAGATTTTCCCTTGCCAGCTTCATCTACCTGGCATTATTTTTCCTGTCTTGAGGATGAAGCAAAGCTCCAGCCTGTGCAAAGATGTCTCCTCAAGTCCCAGCTACCAAACCACAACCACCCCAAGCACAAACCTCCCTTCAGTGCCCACCCCGCTGTCCCCTGTGTGCCACATCTGGCTGCTCACAGCCCCCCAGCCCTGCAGCTGGGCCTTGCTCTCCATCACTCTGCTCCAGGCTGTTCCTGCTCCTGCATGACAGGAAACTCATCCCTCTGGCACCATTCCTGCACTCTCATCCCCTGCCACAGCTCCTCTCCCACCTGGGCAGCCTCCCCTGCCCATCCCACCACCGTGCTCTTACCTCAAAGTCAAAGCTGCCTGCCAGGGCTTCAACATCCAGGTACACGTTTTTTGACAGTCGTGTTGTCCCAGGGAAACTCTGAAAGATTTTTAAAAAAAGGCCAAAACTGAGTCCTGACCTGTGCAATGCCACAGGAGGGGTTCCCCAGCAGTGAAATTAGGCAGCAGAGCCATGGCAATGCAGCTACAGCAAATTCACCTTGGAATGACACCGTGGCAGATGTTGGTTTATGGGGTTTACCATGGGAAAATAGGATCAGGTGCTTTTTGGGGACCAAACAGCACAAAGAAGAGAGAGCACAAACGAAAGCCCAGGGGAAAATGGAACAGCCATTACCAGGGGAGCATCAGGAGGCTTCAGCTACAAGGGCACACAAATACCTCATTTTCACTTTCTTCCTCTTCATTTCTCCATTTCTCTGGCGCTGCCACGTCCAGGGAACTTTTCTCTTCACAGATCAAATCCAGCAGGTTCTTGGTGCGGCCGGTGGGCTTCCAGATCTCTGCAGGCTGTGAAGGCCAGAAGAAAGGCAAGTGAGAAGTCAGACAACGGGAAAGGGGAGAAAGAGACCCACTGAGACACGGGGCAGCTGCTGGGTTCTGGGAGGGAGATCGATTTCCTACCACTTAACATGTTTGTTTATTTTTGAAGGTGTTTATGTCTATGTTTTGCAAATATTTTGCTTTGCCTTCCTTTACAGGTCAATTTCTTACCACTTAACAAGTTTTATTGATCCCCAGGTCACTTTCTAGTAATAAACAAAGCACTGAACATAGTTGTGAACTTTACATTCATCAGGACCATAGTTCTTTTAATTTTATTCTCAAATAGAAGAGTGAAAATGGTTTATGAAATTGTATTGTCGGTATTGTTTGTCACGCTTTGTTTGGACACCAAACTCTACTGAAACTTAACACACTTTTTTTCCTCTGCAACAGTCACTGAAACATTTCTCTCAATCTGCTAAACATAGCAGAAGAAAGCTCACCACTGATTTAGCACTGGGCTCCCTAGAAATAGAAGAAGGAAAGAAATAGAGTTTTTTAACATACAACAGTACTTCCAAACTGACAGAAGAACACAAACCCTGTCATTTAAGTGTCCCCACACCTGTGACCCTTTGCAGTGTCCTTCCCAGGGCACGTTCCCAGGGAAGAGGGAGCCTCACCAGAGTTTCTTCCCTGGGGGTGAGGCTGGAGTCCAGCACATTCTCCAGGTCCAGGGACCCTCGAAGGGCGACGGATGAAGACGGGCTGAGGCCACGGAGAGGAGAGAGGGTGCCCAGGGGAGGCTGGATGGGCGCCAGGTGGGAGCCTGGGGGCTGGAGAAGCACAGGGAAGTCACTGGCAGGACAGCACAGGTGTGCAGCTCACACTCCTGGCCTTGGAACGGGACAAACAGAGACCCCACACCCAGCAGGCACCAGCACACGGGACAGGTGAGGAAACAGGGTTTGATTTACTCACACATTTTGCTTCCCAAATGCTCCTCTCCCTCCCAGACACACCAAGAGTGTGTGTTTACTGCAGAGTGTCTAACAGCCAAAATTCAAGGTGGTTCTGTCCTCAGTGCTCCTGGCCCAGCTGGGTTTGGGGTCACAGGGCACTTGTCCATCCCCTGCCCAGCCCTCCCCAGCAGCACTGCAGGCAGAGCCTACTCACAGGGCGCTGCTTCAGGAACTGCTTCTCCTTCTTGTCCTTCTTCTTCTTCTTCTCCTTCTTCTCTTTCTTGTCCTTCTTCTCTTTTTTCTCCTTCTTTTCCTTCTTCAAGCCGCCCCGTGCCAGCAGCTTCTCCCTCTCCTGGATGACCAGCTGCTTGTAGTGCTCATCACAGGGATGCTCCCACATGGAGCAGCCATTTTCAAAGTTGAAGTAATAGATGTTACCGCCCCCAATGTCTTGGCTGCACAGCAAAAACAGCAGGAAAATGTGAAAGAGCACGTTAAAAATACAGCTGCACAGGCCAGGACATCTTTGCTGATGGCGTGAGCACCTGAAGCTCAGGGAAGAGGAGTCTGATGTCTCCATGAGGCCAAAACTGTACCAGTGTGGGAAGCAGCTCTCCCAGGATGCTCATATCCAGCTTCCCAAATGGTTTTTCCCCTTCTTCTGCCACCCCAAAAAGCCCTGAACTCCTGCTAGCCCATCTAACCCTATTCTCTGCCAGCTGGAAGCGCTTCCCCTTGTCCTGTCACTGGGAATGCCCCAGCACAGCCAGGGCTCTCACCAGGCCTTCCACTCCGGGGGCAGCGGGGTCACCAAGCACTCCCTGGCCAGCCACAGCAGCTCCGACTCCTTGTCGGGGTCAATCCCGATTGTTGGCGCAAAGCTCCGGATTTCTGGGGGAAACACAAGAGGAATCTCTGAAGTTGGTCTGCCCAACAGAGCCACCCTCCTCAGCTAAAGCTGTGGGCACGCTGGGAGATGCTGAGCACAAAACAAAGCTGCCCCAAGCCGGCAGCAAAGCGCTGTGTGACACCACAAAGTGACATTCAGCTCTGCTAAAATCCCGTGTATTCTACCCTCTCCACCCAATTCTGAACTGGTTCCTCAGAAACCAATTCCTGTTCTCTGAATACACCTAGAAGTGACCTGCATGCCTGAATTTCCTTCTGCCAGCTCCTGGGAAGATGGGCCTCACTCACCGTGCTCCTTAGGAATGTATTCGTTGTCCTCTTCTTCCAGAATGAGCTGGTCCCCGATGCACACGGCTCCTGCCATGGATCCCGCAACTGGCAGCGGGGAGGAACCAGCACAGAGTCACAACTGCCCTCAGAAAACAAAACTTCTCCTCCCCAGCACGTGGCAGAGCCCTTCCACTACAGCACACACAGCAAAACCAAACCAAAGAGCTTCCACACACACTCCCGAGGGCTGTGGAATCACGGAGCAGAGCTCAAGTGGCACCAAGTTATAAATCCGCTCCCCCAGGCTTTCCAGTTTCTACAGGAAAGGTGCTTTAGGCACTTTTTAACCAGATAAAAAATGAGCTGAAATGAGAAAGATAAGAAAGAGAAAGCCAGCAACTTTCCCAAAGCATTGCTTCGTGATTTAACTCACAAACCACACCACAGCTGGGCCCTTGCAACCCACCCAGCACCGGTTCACGCAGTTGGAATTCACCCACCTCACCCCAAACATCCTCACCTGTGACTCTGGGTTGCCACATTTGGCCAGCACAAGCACTGGGGGACCACAACCGCTGCTCAAACACACAATTGAATGCCAAGGTCAGACATTTCAGCCTAAACCGCCCCCCCCAAACTGTCAGTGCAAAAAGCATTCCTCAGCTTTCCTCGTGAGACCCAGGGGGCTGTGGTACCTGCCAGGTACCCCCAGTGATAATCACCCAGAGCAGCATCACCGCCTGTGACATGGCCATCACCTCCCTGTGTCCTCAGCCCACCCTGTGCTTATAACTCTTATGTAAAGTAAGTCTCAGAAGCAGCAACTAATCCTGGCAGTTCCCAGGTGAAGACATTCTCAGGCCACCCAAACCAAACCAGCATCACTCCCCCTCCCAAATGTCCCCAGTCAGAGCATCTGGATGTGGGTAACTCACTCGAGGCCTTCTGTTGCTGTTTTCCTCTCCCAAAACTATCTCAGCCCCGTCTCCCACCCCTGGCGTCGGCACCGGGGGATGAATTCTGGGCTCACTCCTCTCTCGGAGACTGCCCCGCCACCTATGGGGAGACCTTAGTGCGACCTTTCAGTGCTTGAGGGGCAGCTATAATAGATGGGGACAAGGGGGAACGGTCTTAAACTAAAAGTGGAGGATCTAGGTGAGATCTGTGGAGGGAATTCTTTCCTGTGAGGGTGGTGAGACCCCGGCAGAGAGTGCCCGGAGAGGCTGTGGCTGCCCTATCCCTTCGAGTATTCAAGGCCAGGTTGGACGGGGCTTGGAGCAAGGTGGGATACAGGAAGGCGCCCCGCCCACGGCACGGGGGTGGAACGGGATGATTTTCAGGTCCCTTCCAACGGAATACCGTTCTGTATCTCTACGCAAAGAGAACCGAAGCCTCAGTGCAGCCGCCGCCGCGCCAGCCCGGAGCCACGTTTGAAAAAGCGCCGCTGGCAAGGAGGACAAACAGCTCTGGCTAATAGCGTATTTTTAAAATAGGGAGAAAAAAAGCCGTTTTCGCCCTTACCCCGACAGCACCCACGCGACACACGCACAGCCAGGACTGCAGACCCCGGTGGGGGCGGGAGGCCGGAACCGCGCGGCGCGGGGCCGCCCCCCGCAGCCTCCGCTCACCGAGGGGAGCCTCCTCGGGCCGGGGCCCGGGTCCGCTGCTGCTGTGGGGACCCTCCCCGCCCGCCGCTCCCGGTGGCGCGGGTCGTGCCCGACGTTCCGCGGGCGCCGCCGGTTACCCGGAGCGCGGGACCCGCCGCGGCCGCTGCGCCAGGGCCCGCCCCCTGCCCGCCATTGGTCGGCGGGGAGATGCTCGGCGCCCGATTGGTGGTCGGGGAGGAGGGATGCATGACGTCACCGCGGCGGGGCCGCCGGGGGCTGCGGTTGCCATGGCGACGCGTGGGTACCGCCCGCGGCGCGTCCCGGCGCGTCCCGGAGTGTCCCGGCGGGGCGGGGCCGGGCGGGGCTGCGGGACGGGGACGGGCAGGGGGGCCGGGAAAGGGCCGGGGGCACCGGGCAGGGCCGGGGCGGGTCTCTCGGTGAGCGCTTCCGCCGGCGGGCGGGCTTTCCGGGGCGGGTCCGTGCGCGCCGCCATGCCCGCCGCCGCCGCGCCGCCCGCCCGCCCCGGCGCGGCCGCCCCGCCGAGGCGCGGGGCGCTGCGGGCCCGCTGACCGCGTCCCCCGAGGCCTCCCCGCGGCCATGGCGCCCGCCTGGCCCTGGCTGCTGCTGTGGCTGGGGGTTCTGCGCGCCCTCCCGGCCCCGCCGCGCATCCGGCTGCCGCTGCGGGGCGGCGCGGCCCCGCCGTCGGGGCTCCGGCAGCGCCGGGCGCCGCTGGACACCGAGCCCGACAGCGCCGGCAGCTTCGTGGACATGATCGACAACCTGCGGGGCAAGTCCGGCCAGGGGTACTACGTGGAGATGACGGTGGGCAGCCCCCCGCAGAAGGTGAGGTGGGAGGGGATGCCCGCATCTCTGGCATCCCCCGCATCTCCCTCCATCCCCTGCATTCCCCGCACCCCCGGGGGCTGCGGGTGCCCCTCCGGCCCGGTGCGGGGCTGCGGGGCGCGGAGCAGAGGCGCTGCGGGTGCCACCATGGCTTCGCGTGGCTCTCGCCGCACGGCCCGGGCGGCATTCCTGCTCCTCGTCGCTCCGGTGATGCTTTTCCTGCTGGCTTTCGGCTAAGACTGACCGCAGGCGCCCGCCGAAGGTGACCCCAGCGCTCCCGGGGCTGCCCGGGCGCTCCGGGCCGGTGCTGCGTGTCCCTCTCCGTGCGGGCGAGCCCGGCTGCATCCCTCCATCCCTCCCTTCCCGCACCATCCCTCCCGCCATCCCTCCCTCCCTGCCTCCATCCCCGCTCCCGAGCCGAAGGATGCCGCTGGAGCTGGCGCGGGGTGTGGGCGGCAGCGGGGTGGGATGTGGCAGCGCAGCCCCGTGCCCGCCTGGAGCGGGCACATGCAGCCGCGGCGGAGCCCACGGCCAAACCGAGCTCGGCAGTCCCTCCCTGCCTGGCTCCGTGTGCTGCTCCCGGCCGGGGGAAATGCTCCAGAAATCCTGCAGAGCTCGGTTTTCCCGGGGACCTCGTGACGGTTTTCGCTGCGCAGGAGTTGGGGAAGCGTGGGGAGGCAAAGTGCAGGAAAATGGGATGGCCTGGATGGAAAGGGAGCCCACAGGGCAGGCAGAGCAGGCGTTGGTGCGTCACCAGGCTCTGATCCCGCTCCATCTTTTTGTCAGCATCCCTCACATGCTGCCCAGCTCATGAGGCACCGTGTGCCTGCGCCCTGGGGACAGGGACAGGGAATACTGAGGGCCAGGTGCCAGTCACTGCACAGGGTGACCAGCTCCTCCCCTCTTCTATGGATGAGATCAGGGAGGTTCCTGCTGCTAAATCCTTTTGTGCCCATCCTGATCCCCGTTGTCACCAGCAACAAGTCTGGCCCAGGGTTCGAGCTTGGTGATCAAAGCTCCAGGTTCCTCCCAGCGCAGGGCCACATTCCCTCGTGCCTGCCATCACCACTTTCTGGGTGCTGCCAGAACAGCCAGCACCCACACAGGCTCTGAAATAAAGGCTGGCTTTTCCCCACGAGCTGGCTGTGCTCTGTGTGCGTGGTGGGAGACAGCGATGGGAGTAAGATGTGGACGGAGGAATGATACCACTGCCGTGGAAGTTGGATCTCTGGGAGCACTACTGTGTTGTCCCTGTGTGCCTGGGATTTATTGCCTGCTCTGGCAGGGTGTGTTTAGGGGAAAAAAAAAAAAAAAAAGGAGGAGATTATTTCTGAAATCTAGTTTTAAACGTGATTTCATCATCTCCTGCCTGCCACGTGTCGCAGCTGCCAGATAATTTCCGTGTGAACCACCTGTTCCCAGGCACTCGCGTGTTCCCGAGCCAGTCACCCTTTGGGGCAGCATCTTCCAGCCTTGGATTGCTTCCAAATGCAAACGTGGTGCCTGTGCATGTGTCTGTGTGTGTGTGTGCGCGGGAGCAAAATCCCTCCAGGCATTGCAATGGAATGAGAGGATTCATATGAAAGAGTTTGGCTGTGCCTCCGCAGGAAATTGGGAGCGTGTTTGCCCCGGGGGGGGGGGGTGCGTGCATCCTTCCCAAAGGCTCACACGAAGCAGGGAGATGATGATCCGTCTCCTCACCTTTCCTTTCACCTTCCCCATGCTGACAAGGAGGTTTCTGTATCCCCTTTATTTTAATCTTGGTTCGGAGCCGTGCTGCGCTGCCAAGTCACCGTCAGCAGCCGATTGCTCACACATTCCATGTGTCCAAGCATGTTGGTTTCCCTGGCTCCCCAGAACGGGCTGATTCATGAGCACACAGGGGAGAGGGGTGAGCCAGGCAGCAGGAGCCGGTGCCTTGGGACAGATGGCACAGGCTTGGTGCCCCAGGAGCAGCACACAGCTCTGGGGACACGCGTGGCGCAGAGCCAGTGCTGCTGCCGAGGTGCCTGGAGGGGCTGTCACTTCCAGGGACAGGTTTCAGGCAGTGTCCCTGCCACACATGTCTTGGCCTCGCCAGTTCACGTGCCATGTCCTGGCCTGAATGGATGGCTGGGCTGAGTCTCGAGGATCTGGGTCCTCTCCACGTGGGTCTTGTGCGTGGCCCCTTCAGCAGGATGGAGCCTGTGAGAGTAAAAGCCCTCCCTGCCTCCTCTCCCTGCAGCATCAGCTTAGCAGGTCCTTCTCCAGGGAAACCACTCTCCTCTGGCTGCCCTGGGGATTGGAGACAGAGCAGGTGTCCCCTTATGACCCACCCACAGCTCCAGGAACAGCCCTGGGAATGGCGCAGGTGCTGGGTTGCCAGGCTGTGTGGTGGCAGCTGAGCTGGCACCCACCCGGGGTCGGTATTGGGGGGCTGAACGTGCTGCTCTGATCTTTACCCACGGCCTGAAACATTCCCCTTGGCAGGGAGAAGGAGCTGGGGCACTCAGGACATGCCAGCCCCTGTCAGGGAGCTGCAGCCGGTGCTCCTGCGATTAACACAAGCGCATTAACCTCCTTCCCCTCCCTCTGACTCCACAGATTAAGGGCCAAAGCCCTGGTGCTGCTGCCCCGGCTGGTGCTGTGAAACAGCTCCTGGGTCTGGGGCCAGGGCTCACCCTGAGCTCTGCTGCCCAGCAAAGCCAGGAGGCTCCGACAGCCCCTCCGACACCCGGGCAGTCCCACCCGGGCCATCCCACCCGGGCCATCCCACCCGGGCCATCCCACCCCGACAATCCTACCCGGGCCATCCCACCCCAACAATCCTACCCGGGTTATCCCACTGGGGCTGCAGGCACAGGTCAGCTGAGGGCAGGGTCTGGCTGGCCCGCTCCTGGCCCTGCCAGTGGGATGTTTGCCAAACCTGGTAATCCTGCCCAGGCAGGAATGAATCAGGAGCAGGGCTCGGCATATGGGTGGCGATTAGCGGGCACGGGGATCTGCGGGGGCTGCCCACCAGCCATCCTTCCCACCGGCTGGCTGTGCCAGCAAATCTGCTTTCCTGGCAAGGAGAACCTGTGCGCCCTGTGTGGCTGCTGCTGCTCTCCGGCCCCCTGACACCTGCCAAGTGCTTCCCAAATCCTGCCTGTGGATTTGGGGGCTGAGGCCAGGCCGTGCTGAGCGAGGAGCTCACGCTCTGTTTGCACAGTGCTGCATTATGTTTGCTTTTTGTGCAACTCCCTGATGTCGCTGCCTCCTGCTCCACCACCTCCTTCTCTCCTCTCTGGGCACAACAAAACTGCACTCATGAGCCTTCCTGTCTCTCCTCCTTCTCCAGCTGAATATCCTGGTGGACACGGGGAGCAGTAACTTTGCTGTGGGAGCTGCACCGCACCCCTTCCTCCGGAGATACTACCAGCGGCAGCTGTGAGTATTCTGGGGGGACACGGAGCACAGCCTCTCAGGCACACTGCTTCTCCTTGCTGGAGGCGTGGCCAGACCCTGCCAGGTACGACCTGGCCTCTGGAATGGCCGGATCCACAGAAACCCTGCTGGTCTCACCCGTCCCTTTGCCGCCGTTGCAGGTCCAGCACCTACCGCGACCTGCGGAAGGGGGTGTACGTGCCCTACACCCAGGGCAAGTGGGAAGGGGAGCTGGGCACTGACCTCGTCACCATCCCCCACGGCCCCAACGTCACTGTCAGAGCCAACATCGCTGCCATCACGGAGTCAGACAAATTCTTCATCAATGGCTCCAACTGGGAAGGGATCCTGGGGCTGGCGTATGCCGAGATTGCCCGGGTGAGTCCTGGCTGACAGTCCTGGATGTGTGCACAGAAACGCTTCAGTTGCCTTTTTCCTTGTCCCTGTTTGTCCCCTGGGGCACAGCAGTGCTGTTGAGGGGAAGTCCCTTGGGCACAGAGAGTTCCTGGAGAAGGGACAGCACTGACGCATCCCCGTCCTGCCTCTGCTTTCTCCTCCCACCAGCCTGACGACAGCCTGGAGCCCTTCTTTGACTCCCTGGTGAAGCAGACGCGGGTGCCCAACATCTTCTCCCTGCAGCTCTGCGGGACAGGCTTCTCTCCCAACGAGACAGAGGCCGTGGCCTCGGTGGGAGGCAGCATGGTGAGCGCTCCACAGGGGGCTGGGGGGCTCCCTCGTGGCGCTGCCAGCGCGTGGTGGCAGCGCCCTTCTGTCTCCTCTGCAGATCATCGGTGGCATCGACCGCTCGCTGTACGTGGGGGACATCTGGTACACCCCCATCCGCAAGGAGTGGTACTACGAGGTCATCATCGTCAAGCTGGAGGTCAACGGGCAGGACCTGAACATGGACTGCAAAGAGGTGAGCAGTGGTGGACCTTCCCCACAGGCGCTGGAGGCGCCCACCGTTGGTCAGAGGGGGCTGGGAGGGGAGTGGGGCTGGGGTCCTGCTCCTGGGTCACCCCTCCTCCTCTGCCCCCAGTACAACTACGACAAGAGCATTGTGGACAGCGGGACCACCAACCTCAGGCTGCCGAAGAAGGTGTTTGAGGCTGCTGTGAAATCCATCAAAACAGCGTCTTCGGTCAGTGGAACCCATCCCTTCCCCGTGGGCACGGCCCAGGGCAGGGCTGTGGGCATGTGGCTGCCCCTCACCAGCCCGGAACCTCTGCTTGGCCCAGCTCACTTTCCCTTTCCCTCTGGTAGACGGAGAAGTTCCCAGACGGCTTCTGGCTGGGGGAGCAGCTGGTTTGCTGGCAGGTCGGCACCACCCCCTGGCACATCTTCCCGGTCCTGTCCCTCTACCTGATGGGGGAGGCCACCAACCAGTCCTTCCGGATCACCATCCTGCCCCAGGTGAGTGTCGGCCGGGCCAGACCCTGCCCAGGGAGCGGGAGACCCCCTCTCCCAGGGGCTGGAGAGGGCAGCACAGGCAGGACCCCTCTGGGTGGACACAGCTGCCTCCCCTGTCCCCTTCCCTGACGGCTCCTCTGCCCCTGCAGCAATACCTGCGCCCGGTGGAGGACGTGGCCACCTCTCAGGACGACTGCTACAAGTTTGCCATCTCCCAGTCCTCCACGGGCACCGTCATGGGCGCCGTGATCATGGAGGGCTTCTACGTGGTGTTCGACCGCGCCCGCAAGCGCATCGGCTTCGCCGTCAGCGCCTGCCACGGTGAGCTGGGCCCCGGGGACGGGCGGGGGACGGAGGGGACGTGGGCGAGCGGTGACCAGAGCCTGCCTCCCCCACCCACAGCGCACGATGAGTTCCGGACGGCGGCGGTGGACGGGCCCCACCTGCACTCCAACATGGAGGACTGCGGCTACAACATCCCGCAGACGGACGAGTCCACGCTGATGACCATCGCCTACGTCATGGCGGCCATCTGCGCCCTCTTCATGCTGCCCCTCTGCCTCATGGTGTTCCAGTGGCGCTGCTTCCGCTGCCTGCGGCGGGACCACGACGACTTCGCCGACGACATCTCCTTGCTGAAGTGAGGGCGGAGCGCGGGCGCGGCCCCGGGGCCGCAGGTGAGGCAGCAGGGCCGGGGCCTTGCTCCGGGGGCTGGAGTGTGCTGTGGGGAGCTCAGAGCCTGTGCCCGGGGCCTGGGGACTCTGTGTCCGTCAGGGTCAGCAGCCGGGGGAGCCCCAGGCCCGAGCTCCGTTCAGCTGGGACCTGCAGCAAGAGCGTGGCTGCTGGGCAGGGGGAGAGGGCAGCAGCCTGGTCCCAGGAGCTGGGGGCGGCTTCTCTGCTCCAACACCAGGACAGGACGGGCTGTCCCAAGCTCTCCCACCCAGCCTTGCCTGGCTTGATGGAGTGACGCTGATGAGCCATCCCCTGCCTGTCCCCTTCCATCCCTGTGCATCCCTTTCCAGCTCGCCCCGCCGGGAAGCTGCCAGCCCAGGCTCTCCTGTAGGGAGCTGTGCTGCAGCTGTGTCTCCCCTGTGACTCCCTGCACTGAGCCAGACTCCGGGAATCATCCTGGAGCCCCCCAGCCTCGGGCTTTTCCGAGACAGCCCTGCAGGGCCAGCCTGGGCTGCCCAGACAGGGCTTTCCCTCCCACCCTGCTGCCCATACACCGCTCACTCTGGCATTTCCCCTGCATTTTCCTGCCTTCCCGAGTTCTGCTCCCGCTGCTGCCAGCCCCAGGACTCCCTGCATCCTCCTGGGACAGGCAGGAGCAGGCACCCATCCTGTCCCCAGGCCACACGGGATGGGAAACTCCCTGCCCTGGCTTCCAGCATCAGCAGCGGCTGCCATGCAGAAGCCGGTGCCAGGAGTGGAGTTCCCAGCCCTGGCACCGGCTGCTCCCCAGCCCACCCAGCCCTTCAAAAGCCATAGGGGAGCCTGGGCCCCCCCTGCAGCCCCCCCACCTCACCGCCGGCACATCCCACGGCACAGCAGCTCCTCTCTGCTCACTCCACACGTCCAGGCCTGGCTGTGAGGCACCCTGGCATCCTGGGGACAGGCGGCAGCTGTGGGAACTGCAGCATTTATTGTTTTTTAAACACATGGATGTATTTATTTTGTTGTTTGTTTTTTTTTTTTACAAAGCGTGTCACTGGTAGCGCAGCTGCGCGTTGAGAGCGTGTACAGAGCCGGTCCCACGTGTACAGACCACGGCCGCCTCTCACCTGTACAATACATCCATATATCTCTATTTTTAATTCCAGCCCTGAAAGCCACTGTTCCGACATTAGGGGTCAGTCCTGTTTGGTTTTGGGGTTTTTTTTTTAAATCTTTTTAGCCTTCTGCTCGGTCATTGGCCACCGCGGCCACCACGCAGGGCCAGGGCTGACGCCGCAGCCGCGCGTTTGGTGGGAGCACGGGATGGTGAGGGGGTCCCAGCTGGTTCGAGGAGGGGCTGCAGGGCTGGAGCTCGCAGGGCAGTGGCTCACAAGCCCAAAGGACCCTGAGCACAGGAGGCACCTGTGTCCTCGTGGTGTCCCTGCAGCACGGGGACGATTTTCCAGTGAGTGAGGACAGCCCCTCCTCCCCGTGCTGCGGGATCACCGTCCCTTCCCCAGAGCAGACACCCGCGACCTTGCAGGCAGTGGTAGTGCTGTATTCCCTTGCTTCTCTGCCTCCAGTCTGGATAGGAAAGAGCTCAAACACGGAGATTCCACAATTCAAAGGCATCACTCCTCCCTGAACCAAGAGAGGATACCTGCAGTGCCAGGGCCGAGCTGGCAGCTGCCCTGCAGAGCCACCGGGTCAGGCAGGGACAGACAGGACCCACAGCAATCACGGAGCGTGAAGCTCGTTAACTAAATCCTGCAGCCAAACGTTTCTTTGGGAAAGCAGCGAGGGAGCCAGGAAACAGGCAGCGTAGGAGACCAGCCAGCCCTCGCATGGGGCACTGCCACAACAGCCCCCACACTGCCCCTGCTCACCCCCACCGCGCCCCAAGCCTCGCTCCAAACCCGCACCCAGCCACTCCCTGCAAGAGGGAACGTTCTCCCCCCACCCTCGTGCCTGCCCAGGACCCCAGAGACTCTGTTGTGGACCACTGCCTTAAAACACGCCCCGAGCGTGTGCGTGCGCGCCGGAGGAGCCGGCCTGCGGCGGGCTCAGCACCCAGGGGTGCTCAGCTTCAGCACCCAGGGGTGCTCAGCACCCGCTCCTGCCGCAGACCGCCAGCAACCGGGGGGGGGGAATTTTTAGAGAGTCATTGCAAGATTTTTCAGCGGTGCTGAGCACCTCGCAATCCCACCGAAATCCATGGAGAAAAGGGTTGGCGTGTCAGCCCGTGCTTTAGGAGGAAGTACAGGAGAGGGGAACGCAGGAATTTTGTGACAGGTTGGTTTATCCCGAGCTGCAGCGCAGCCGCGTCCGTCCGCTCCCTCCCCAGGGCCCGGTGACAGCAGGGGATGGGACAGGATGGGACCACGGGCTGTCGCTGGAGGCTCCAGTACTCTGTAACCCAGTGTCTATGTAAGAACAATGAATGTTAACACGGTAAATTATTATGACATTAAAAAAAAAGACCACAAAAAATTTATCTGCACCTTGTTCATTGGCAGGAGGGGGGGAACAAACAGGTGAGGACTGGCAGGGATGCGGGGGTGGTGAGGCATCTGGGCATGAGGAATGGCCCTAGGAAAGGAGCTGGTGGGATCCAAGCAGGGAACGCTGACCCTCATTTGGAAGAAGCCAGCAAGGCTAAGAAATGAGGAGCTGCAGCAAAATCACTGCATAATATACACACTTTATTTATGAATTTGTATGTTTACAGACTTTCTATACACACATTACCTATATAATAAAAATGTACATGTGTATACATGATCGTATAAATATAGAACTGTAGAAATCTTAGAACTGATCCTGTCTATTCACAGCAACTCCTCCCAGGGGCCCACGTTGTCCCAGCAGCCGTCATTTGAGGCTTGGGCAAAAGGGGCAAGTGTCATTCGTGTTGGTTTGTGCCCAGAATTTGATGCACTGGAAAGAGAGAATTAGTCAAGAGCCACTGGCCCAACCCAAAGGTGCCATCATTGTCCACAGCACTCGCTTCAGGGACGGCTTCCTTTGTTCCTTGCAGCCTCCATCACAAGGTCACCACGAGGAAAGAGCCCTTGTCACCCTTGCAGGACTGTCAGGCCCTCCTCAACATTCCGTTTCCTCAAGGGGCCACTGCTGGAGGCCCCAGAGCTGCTGGGATGGGGGGGCTGTCCACACAGGTGACCCACTGCCAGACCCATGGGATAGGAAAAGTCTCCTCCTCTTCCCAAGAGCTCCTGTCTGGCCTCCCCAGCCCAGACACCCGAGCAGCAGTGGCAGCTCTCCCCTCACCCTGTGTTCCAGATCCTTCCAGACTGTCCTGCTCCAGCATCTAACCCTCACAGACATAGCACAGGCTCAGGGACACAAGGGCAGCCTGTTCCTAAAGCCACCACCATGCAGGGTGGCCCAGCCAAGAGTACAGAAAGGATGGGATGACAGGATGCAGGGAAGCTGTTTATTGATCGTACCCTTCTCCTGGCAAGGTGTCAGGACAACAAGGACTCGGGAAGGGTCACTTGGAAGGACCAGGAGGAGGCCCCGAGCAGCGGAACACACTCACCTCCTTGTGCAGCACATGTGAGCAGGCCATGGGGTGAAGGTCACCGGGCTGCACGAGCTTCTGGCACATCAGACACAGCTTACAGGCAGCTGGGGTCTGGGATGGGCAGGGAGGGAAAGAAAGGAGCAGGCAGGCAAGTCAGACACACAGCTCTGATCACGGCTTCAGCTGCAGCCCAAGGCTGCCCAGACCCCTCTCTGCCCACAGCCATCACACCCCGAGAGCCACCACCACGCCTGGTGTCTCCCTGTTCCAGTGTGAAACACAAAGGATCTGTGCCCCCAGTGCTCCCCTTCACCTCAGCAGCCCAGGCTGCTCTGTGAGGAGAGAGCTCCCAGCTCCACGGGCTCACGCCTTCAGGCTCCCCCAGGCAGGCTCCCCCCTCCCCGGGAAGCCAAGCAGCCTTACGTGTGACGCTGTTCCCGGGTAAGCGACCTGGGCCGGGGGCAGGAACATGGGGGTGCTGATCTGAGGCAGCGGAGCAGAGAACATGGGGGCCCTGATCCGGCCCAGAGGCTGCAGCAAGGCAGAGGAGGCACATCAGAACAGCCCCGGAGGAAAGGACAGAGCAGTCACCCCGAGGAAAACCGTCCCCTGGTTACGCTGCAGTCAGCAGGACAGGGAACCCAGGGGACGGCCCTGACACACAGCCCAAGCTCTGTGGAGAGGCAGGGAGGAGGGGCGGCTCTCCCTGCCCCCCAGGCCCCCCTTGCAGCAGCTGTCCCACCTGAGCGCCGGCCGCTGCCCGCTCCTGCTGCTCCGCCAGCTTGGCCGCCACCAGCTGGTTCAGCTCCTCCATGGTCAGCCCGGCCATGGTCCTCCGGGCAGTCTTGATCTGCTGCAGGATGTTGGTCAGCTGGGCCCTGCGTGCACAGCAGCCTGCTAAGAGCTCTCAGTCCTCACACTGGGATCCCTCAGCCACCATTGCCTGGGGGAAGCCGTGTGCTTCCCTCCACCCTCCAGGTGAGGTGAGTCACGTGGCTGAGGAGCTTCTCTCCCCAGAACACTGGGGAAAGAGCAGGGAACCCCCAGAGGCAGGCCGGGGGGCTCCTGGCTGAGCCCAGATACCCCTGCTGTCCTCCAAAGCTCCCAGTGATCCCCAGCACTACGGCAAACCTGATGGAGACCACCACCTCCGCCTGCCTCACTTCCCGCAGAGCCCCTTCCCCTGATCCCAGCTCCCATTCCACACACAGGCCCTTGCCTCCCCAAAAAACACCACCAAACCCTTACTTGTTGCACTGTGGAAACCGAGTCAGCAGCTTCTCCAGCAGCTTCTCCAGCTTGTCGGCCGGCTGGGGCCGGGGGAACTCGGGGGCGACGTTCACGGCGCCCAGGCCGGGCGGAGGGGGGATGGAGGCGGCGGGGGGCATGTGCGGGCTGTGCGTGCCCATCAGCGAGGCCACCACGGGGCTGTTCCTCCCTTGGGAAGCTGGCAGGGGTGGGGAGGGCTGGTTGGGCCTGGACATGGCGGGGTTGAGCAGAGGGAAGGAGAGCGCCCGAGGGTCGGCGCTGGGCATGACCATGGGGACGGGGACGGGCCCGATGGGGAAGGGGAGCCGGGGAGTCAGGGGTGGGTTGGGCTGGAATGCCGTCAGCATGAAATCTGTCTGAGAAAGAAAAACAAGGGAAGAGGGAAAGGCTGGTTAGAGTAAGACCACCTGGAAGCAGAGCCGAGTGCCCTCTTCTCCAGCCAGCGAGGTGGGAGCTGCAGGCACTGGCAGCTGGATAGCGAAGGAGACCCTTCCCCTCCTCTCTAGTAAGCCCAGACAGGGAATGGGCCATCCCACACACGCACAGCACCAGGCAGGCTGTGCCGGGGCCTGGCAGCACGGAATGCCCGTGCTGTGGGGCTGGAGAGGCACTCACTTCCGAAGGCGGAGGAGGCAGCGTCGGCGTCGGGATCTGAGGGAGGCTGCTCAGCTTTGTGCCATTCCTCACCATCTGGATGTGGTCGTTGAACTGATCCTAGCAGAGTGGGAAGAAAATGGGCACACTTATCAGACCTGAGCGAGTTTGGGGCATTCTAAGCCAGGGGGTGGCAGGCCCTAAAGTGGCACTGTTTGGCTCCACAGAAGAATGGAAGAGGAGCTGAAGGGAGGAAAGACTGTGTGTGTGAAGAACTGCTCACTGCTAGGCTGGGAGAGCTCAGCGGGAACTTACTCGGACACTTTGCTTGGTCATTCGTATCCTGTTCAGCCTCATCTCCCACTCCTGCTTTGGCCTCATGGTCTCCAGCGTGGGTGGCGCAGACCTGCAAGCACAGCTGAACTTTCCCACTTGCAACTGTGCTCTCACTGGCAGCAAAGTGGGGGCAAGCAACCCCCCAACACCCTCCTGGCTTCCCCTCTTCCAGCAGGGTGGAAGGGCTCACCCCCCAGTAAGGCACCCCACAAGGGAGAGGGACTGATCTGGGGACACTCAGGGACACCACAGCCAAGAGCAGAGGCTGAGCCTGGCAGATGAACAGTGACAGGGGGTAAGCACAGCCCCACATACCCTTGCTGTGACATTATTGAACCACATTGATCCAGTAAGAAAACCACAGGAAATCCTGAACTATTCCAGTCCAACCTCCAACGTAAGCAGAGGAAGAGGAGAAGGGACATGGGGACACCTGGGTGACCCTCCCTGCCACTTCTGACACAGACTTACTTGAGGTAGGTGAGGTGTAGCTCTGCTTCTTTTTCTGCTTCTTCTAGTTTCAACACCAGCAGCTCCTTCCGGCTCTCCAAGGACAGGATCTATGGAGAGAGGTTTCGTACTCCTGTTTCTTGCTGCCAGACCAGGCACTGCTCCCTGCTAATGCTCACTGCTCTGATACTTGTTCATCTTCCCTCTTACCCCACAAAGTGGGACTTGGCCTTGTCCTCAACTGCTCCTAATTTCACAGAACTGTCCACTAACCACCTGGAGTCTCAAACCAACCACTTTGCAGGGAGAGCTGCTCACCTCTGCTTTCCAGGCCCGTTCTGTCTCCTCAAGAATGTTCCTGTTGATTTCATTGTGCTGGTTCTTCAGCTTGTCCAGCTCCATCTCCCACAGCTGCCTGCACACAGAACAGAACGAGTCCCCTTAGGCTCAGGCACAGGAAGGGCCACAAAGGGATGGATCCCTGGAGCTCTGGATGGAACCACGGAAGATCAGCAGGCTCCAGACCATGACACCAGCCCCAGCTCCCTGGGCTGTGTGAGTCAGTGTCCCAGCAATGAGCTGTTCCAGAGCACACAAACAAGCAGTGTGCAAACACGCTGGGCCAAATGAGGGGAATTCCCCTCAGCAACATTCAGACCAACCCCAGGGAAGATCCGAACCAGGAATCAACCCCAGCAGCAGGAAGAGCTACAGTTCTGATCCTGGACGAGTTCGAAGCTGGGCATTTCCACCTGTGCTTTGGGAGCGCCTGGATCTGGAGCATCCCTGTCCAGCTTTAAATAGCCGAATGAGCCAGAGCTCAGTGTAGCTGGACAGCTGTGGGGAACAGACAGGGAAATCAGTCTGCCCTAATTCTGGGGAGTTGACATTCAGTCGGAAGTAGCAGTTACAAGCTGAGTCAATCCACCAAGCACAAACTCTAATCTTACGGGATCCTTATGTCACAAGTATCCAGGAGTCTGCTTGTGACTGGGATCAAAGATTTAATCCAGAGCCCTGATGCTGAAAGAGGAGATAAAACCTCTAGAGCATGTAACTGGCCAGCACTGCTGGATCGTTGATCCTACTCTGTCCCAACCAAGAGCATCAGATTCACTCTGAGGCACAATGACAGGAAGGAACAGTGCACTGGGCACCATTAACCAGGTGAAGAACGAGAGCCTTACTTCTCATCAGACTGCTCTGCGATCAGAGAGGCAATCTTGTTTTCCTTCTCCTCCTGCTCCTTCAGCAACCTGCACGGGAGAAAAGGGACAGCACAGCTGGAATCCCAGCGGGGCAGGGCCCACACTGAAACATCCCCGGGCCCAAGCACACAGCACAGGCTGGGGCTGGCTCCCTGCAATGTGTGTGGGAGAACAGCCGCCAGCAGCCTCTGGAGCACTAATCTTGCTGTCTCATGACACTGCACAAAGGCTGTGGCACAGAACCAGGCTGGCTGCAGGCAGCTGTGCTGCTCCCCCAGCACGTGCTCTGCCATGGTCACCTGGGGGACAAGGGCTGAGCACTTGGAGCCACCACGGGAGGAGTTTTACCCAAAACATCGCCGAGCCCTCAGAATAAAAACCAGACCTCTATGCCATGACAGAATGGCTCCATGAAAGTGCCAAGTCAAACACAGGGCCTATCCTAAATTCATCCATATACAGGTCTGACCTAAATACTCACTGCTTCCTAAAAGCTTAAAGCCCTTTGGTCCATCAGGTTTTATCATGGTTAAGCAAGGCCTCCTTCTCCCAAAATAAACACTTCCTTTTCCATACAAATACCTTCTGCCTTTCTCACAGAGTTTCTCAATTTCAGCTTTGAGATCCTGCTCTTTCTGCAGGAATTCTTTCTTTTCTTTCTCCATCTTTTTCTTAGTCTCTTCTCGCTTGATCGTAACATCCTGAATCGCTTTCAGGATCTCCTGGAGTAAAAGAAGCATCACACAGATACAGAGCAAAATTACCAGGTCATGGCTTTGATTTAAAATCCCTTTTTCTTTTTTTTTGGATTAATTGATTAATGAGATTACACAGCAAACTCTTTCTTTTTAGCAGATCCAGTAAAGATATAAATTGGTTATTATGAGGAAACTCAGTAGACTGATGCTCTGGACAGCAGGTTCTCCTGCCTCTTCATAAAGGTTTCAAAATTAATTACAGGGCAGGTTAAACAAAAACAGTTCTTCACCAAATACCTGGTGGTTTTTCATCTCCTCTTCCCTGCGCTGCTGGAGCTGCTTAAGCTGGACCTGCAGCTGATTCTCCACCTGCCTTTGTTTGTCCAACACCTCCTGGTAGCGCTCCTTCAGCAAGGCCCGCTCGGACATCATCTTGTCCTGCAGTGGAGAGCAAAACTCCTCTGTAACAAGGACAGCTTAAGGACTTCCAGGCTGATATCTGATGGTCTTGGAAGTCTTTTCCGACCATAATGGTTCTGTGATTCTATTTTGATGGGAAAAAAGTGGGAAGAACAGCTGCAGCTCCTTCGCCTGGGAGTGCGAGCGGCAGAGCCCAGATGTGAGCGCAGGGCTTCGATACCCACCAAGTTCTTCTCAATGTCCTGGTCCGTGTTCACGTCCGCATCGGCCGCCTTGAAGTCGGTCTGTGAAGGGAGAGGATGGAGATCAGCCCCTGCAGTGAGCACAGAGGGACTCCAGACCCTCCCTGGGCACCTGTTCCAGGGCTCTGCCACCCTCCACGGAAAGGAGATCTCTGTCATATTGAGATGAAACTTATCATTTAATTGATGGCCACAGCTCCTCACCCTACAGCTGGGCACCAACAAACAGAATCTGGCACTATCCTCTGACACCCCCTGGAGATATTTATATGCATTAATGGGTTTCCCTCTCAGTCTTGTCTAGACCAACTATGCCCAGCTCCTGCAGTCTGTCCTCATAAGAGATGCTCCAAACCCCTCATCATTTTCGCAGCCCCTGCTGGACCCTCCTCCAGTAGTTCCTTGTTTTTCTTGTACTGAGGAGCCCAGACTTGAACACAGCACTCCAGGTGTGGCCTCGTTAGGGTCGAATTTTAATTAAATTCAAATTAATTGAAGACTGTTCAAAGCGGAAGACTGGGCACACAGCAGCGGCAATAAAGCTTCAAGTATGGATGCGTTTTACCCCCCCAGCCTCGACTTCTTCAGTTCTTTGTCCTCCAGGTTCTACAGGAGCCTTTCGGGGCCCTCGGCCCGCACACCACGAGCGCCGCGAGCCCCGGGGGAGCTGCACCCACCTGCACCGCGATGTTCTGCGACGGCCTGGCCGGGGCCGCCTCCTCGTCGGGCTCCTCGGCCGCCGCTCCGCTCTGCCCCGCCGCCTCCGCGCCGCCGGCCCCGGGCTCCGCATCGCCGCCGGGGCCGGGGGCGGCCGCGGGCTCCGCGTCCCCGCCGGGCCCGGGCTCGCCGGGGCTCTCCGGGGCGGAGAGCGGGCTCCCGCTGCGCGGAACGGGGACACGGCTCAGCGCTGCGCCGGGGCCGCATCCCGGCTCCATTGCCGCTCCACTGCCGCTCCATCCCGGCTCCTTCCCGCTCCAACCCTGCCCCATCCCGGCTCCACTCCCCCTCCATCCCGGCTCCACTCCCCCACCATCCCGGCTCCACTCCCCCTCCATCCCGGCTCCATTCCCCCTCCATCCTGGCCCCATCCCCGCTCCATCCCGGCCCCATCCCCGCTCCATCCCGGCCCCATCCCCGCTCCACCCCGGCCCCATCCCCGCTCCATCCCGGCCCCATCCCCGCTCCACCCCGGCCCCATCCCCGCTCCATCCCGGCCCCATCCCCGCTCCACCCCGGCCCCATCCCCGCTCCATCCCGCCGCCGCTGCCGCCCCGCCGGGCCCCCCCGTACCTGCCGGGCGGCGCGGCGGGGCCGGGCTCGCAGAGGCGCGGCGGGTCGGGGCCGTCGACCTGCGCCTGTTCCAGCGCCATGGGGGCGGCTGCGGGGCTGGGCCGGGCCGGCGGAGCGGCACCGGGGGGGCACCGAGCGGCACCGGGCGGAGCGCACGACCCGCGCCCCCGCCGCGCCGCCCCTTCCGCCCCGCGCCCCGGCGGATGTGACGCCGCTGTCAGCGGCACCGGGGTTCCGGCGGCGGCGGCGGCTCATGCCCGGTGAGCGCTGCGGGGCGGCACCGGCGGGCGGCGGGATGCGCGCCGGGCCGGGGAGCGCTGTGGCCGGCTCCCCGCGGGGGGAGGCGGAGGGGAGCCGCGGTGCTCTGCCCGCGGGGTGACCTCCGCGGTGTCCCCGGTGCCGGTGCCCGGCGGAGCGGGGAGCGCCGGGGCTGCCCCGGGGCGCTGCGCGGTGCCGCTCCCGGGGAGCATCGAGGGGCGCTTCAAAGCCCGAGTTTTAGGGAGGGAAACCTGGAGCTCGGTGTCCAGCAGCAGCTTCGGCCCATGAGTTGTGTCAGAGGGGAACGGAGCGGATCGCGGGAGGAAAAGGGCCGGGGCTGCCGAGCTCCGGGCACGTCCCAGGAGCGGCATCTCGGGAGGTGGTGTCCCCGCTCTGCGCTGCCGTGGCTTACGGAGTGCGGGTCGAACCGGGGCTCGGCGGTGATTTCCGCCCGTGCCAGGGAAAAGCCGGTTCCTCCGGCCGTGGGGCAGGTGAGGAACGAGTTCGGTGGGGCTGCTGCAGAAGAGGAACCGGCTCTCGGCTGCCCACGGAGCATGGCGTTGCCCGTGGTGTTTGTTCTGGGGAGCAGCGCATCAAGAGTTCCTTATCAGAGACGAGAGGGGGAAGTGGCTTCTCCTGCCGACCCAGCGCGGTGTTTCCTGGCCCGGGGCTGCCACCCAGCAGGCAGGGCAGGGCAGGGCAGGGCTGGGATCGATCCCTGCCCAGCCTGGGTGTGCCTCCAGCTCTGAAGCGCTGGGAAGAAGCTGGCTCGGCTGGGGTTTCCCGGGAAGGGGATCTGCTGTGCGGCGGGTTGGGTGGCAAGGCCCGTGAGGCTTCTGTGGGACCTTCAGGTGAGACCCTGGCCACCGTGTCCCTCCTCAGGAGGAGTTCTCATGGGTTTCACGTGTGCTGTTGCAGCCCGCCTGTCTGATGCCGCACTGGAGGCGGGGAGCGCCGCTATGGAGTGCGGGGATGGAGGCCACGCTCTGCATCCACACGTGCCTTTGGCTGAGCGCTGCCTGGATCCCCCTGGCCTGGCCGGCCGGGCCGGCCTGCGGCGGGCAGCGCGCTGCGGACACTGAGGGCCGCCACGGGAAGCTGACGTGGGCGGTCAGCTTGGATGCACCCGAGGAGGAGCTGGAGCAGCGGGCAGAGGAGCTGGCCCGGACTGCGGGGCTGGTGAACATGGGCCGTGTCGGGGAGCTCAAGGGCCATTACCTCTTTGCCTACCAGCCCGATGGCCGCGCGGCGGCCGAACACGAAGCAATAAGGAGGTCGGTGGACACTTTGTTTGCACAGCACGACAGCGTGCGGTGGCACTCGGAACAGAAGCTTCTGAAGCGCTCCAAGCGCAGCCTGCACTTTAACGATCCCAAATACCCCCAGCAGTGGCATCTGGTGAGTGGTTCTCCGGCTCCTGCTGCGCTCGCAGGCTCGGGCTGTCGTGCGGGAGGCAGAACAGCCTCTTTCTGTTCTTTGGTGAGGAGGGAGCTCGCTGAGGGCTCGCCCTGCCTGCCACGTGCTGGCTGTGGTAACGGCGGGAAGCAGCTGCTGCAGCTGTTTGCGCACTGGTGGCACTGGTGTGGGCAGAGGGGTTTGGCTGGAGCACACTGTGCCCTCCACGTCATGGCTCGAGCAACTACTGCTCGCTGTCAGCCTCAAACGATCTCCCCTGACTGTCCTGTGGCTCCTTCCCGTGCCGGCCCCAGCCCCTATGTCATACCCAGTGCAGCCAGGAGGTCCCCTCAGCGCTGACCCTGTCCCCTCACTGTCCTTAGAACAACCGCAAGAGCCCCGGGAAGGACATCAACGTCACGGGCGTGTGGGAGCGGAACGTGACGGGGCGCGGGGTGACGGTGGTGGTGGTGGACGACGGCGTGGAGCACACCATCAAGGACATCCAGCCAAACTACGTGAGTGCCTGCGCAGGCTGGAGGCCGGGCAGTGTGACAGGAGTGTGCGAGAGCTCAGAGTCCAACCTGCGCCGTCACCCTGGGCTCAGCCAGGGCGGAAAGTGCCAGCGGCAAACCTTTCCCGGGAGATTTTGCACCCGGGTTTCAGGGTTACCTGCCTTTGTGCAGCCCGTGGGAGGCAGCTGGCAGTGCCTGGAGCTGCCTTGGTTGGTCCCTTCCTCACAGCAGCAGATAGCAGTGTTGAGCTGCAGCCCCGTGAGGAGGCAGCCTCCGAGTTCCCGTGACTTCCAGCCTGTGTTTCAGCCCGTGTTGCGTTCTCTTAACTCCTGCTTTTCCCAAACTGAGGAGAGCAGAGCCCCAGCCCTGACTGAGGGTCTGCTCCCAGAGCCCAGAAGGCAGCTATGACTTGAACTCCAACGACCCTGACCCTATGCCCCACCCCGACGAGGAGAACGGGAACCACCACGGGACGCGCTGCGCCGGGGAGATCGCGGCCGTGCCCAACAACAGCTTCTGCACGGTGGGAGTCGCCTTCGGGAGCCGCATCGCGGGTACGTGTGGGCTCCAGGGAGGGCCAGCCCGCCTCACCCCGGGATCCCTGGGCTGGGACACGGCTCTGAGTCAGCGCTGCCCTGCCCGGGCTGGTTGGGCTGTTGCAGGGAGGGCCTGGCGCCTGCCTGAGCGCCTCTCCAGAGGAGCTGGCTGCTGGCAGCTTTTCCAGAGTGTTCCCGGCCTGCCTGGCTGCCAAAGTTTTGGCAGAGCAGCTGTGCCATGCTGGCTGAGCCCGGCAGTTGTGCCACGACGTGCCCAGGCTGTGTCTGGAGGCACTGGGGCAGCAAATCTTGGCCAGTCCCTCTCACTGCCCTGGCCCCTGGTCTCAGCTTTGCCCTGGGGGATTGGGCAGGGGCTAAGGGCCTGTGCTGTCTCTCTCCCCTGCAAGGCCAGGGAGTGTGTGCTGTGCTGCAGGATGTGTCCCTGCCAGGGCAGGGGACAGCAATGCCGGGACACCATTCTGTCCATACCTGGTCACACCATGGTCCCTGGGGTGCCAGGGGCAGTCAGGGCTTGCCCAGGGCACAGCAGGCAGAGGCTCCCAGCTGGCAGAAGCAGGGATGAGCTCCTCCTGTACCCACAGCCCAGGGAACGGGAGGGTTTGCCCCAGATCCAAGCAGGACCTGGCGCTGCCTCAGCCCTCCAAAGCTGGGCTGGCCTTGCGGGGTGAGCACAGTGGGGCAGCCTCGAGCCAGGAGTTTGTTTGCAGCTTCTGCAGCTCATGTGACCCGTGTTAGCCACGTTCCTTGTCCTCTGTCCTGCAGGCATCCGAGTGCTGGACGGGCCCCTCACGGACAGCATGGAGGCCATTGCCTTCAACAAGCACTATCAGATCAATGACATCTACAGCTGCAGGTGAGCCCCCAGGGGACTCTGAGCTAAGCTGCAGGCCCTGCTCTGCCTGGGGGCAGGGTCACAGCTCGTGGCTGAGTGCTCACACCATCCTCCTGTGGCTGCAGTCAGCCCTGAGAGACCAAAATCCTGCTCCTGGAGGCCTGTCCCGGGCTCTGCACAGCGCCTACAGTTGTGAGATCTCCCTCTGTGTGCTGCTGCAGCACGTCCCCTGGGCTGGCTGTGCTGGAGGGGACACTGCTCCCCACTGTGGTCAGGCAGCCCCAGCTGAGCCGTGTGACAGGGACTGGAATGTGTGAGAAGCCACTTGTTAAATAAAAATCAAACATTTTGTCCGCTGGAATCTGACCCAGGGGCACAGTGCAAACACGGCAGCGATGTCCCAGCAGCGAGGGGCCATCCTGATGGGTGGGAAAGTGCAGTGCTCTGCAGTCCCAGTCGTGGCGCTGGGAGCAGCTGGTGGCTGCTGGGAGCTCGCTGGGATGGCAGGAAGAGCCGCCTGTGGCTCCTGGGGCTGTCACCTCACCGCGTCTCTCTTTGCAGCTGGGGTCCCGACGACGATGGGAAGACTGTGGATGGCCCCCATCAACTGGGAAAGGTAAAACCCAGCCCCAGCAGCCCTGGGGGAGCCTGCAGGGCTTGTGGCTTCTTGCCTGCCCGTTCAGGCGGGGAGGGACACGTTGCTGTGACACTCGGCACGTCTGTTTGTGTCCCTCGGTGCCAGCGGAGGTTTCCCTGTCACTGTGCGGTTGGGGGAGGCGACGCTGCGGCGGGAGGGCAGCGTTCAGGCAGGGCAGGAGGAGCTTTCCAAGGAGAGGCTGGTTCCAGCAGGAAAAGGCTCTTTCACAACCTGTGCTACTGCGCTGGCAACTTGTGCAGCCCTCAGGATGCTCTCTGCTCAGCAGGCCGAGCTTTCCCTGTGCTCAGCGTGGTTCTCGAGGCAGGGGTGGTGCCTTTGGATACTGGGAGTAAAATAAGGGGGGTGGGATTGCAGTGGGAGGAAGAGTCAGAGCTGAGGCTGCTCCTTCTGAGGCCATTTAGGTTTTCTCAGAGCTCCTGTGCTGCAGAACTGCTGCAGAACACCCCCAGACTGCCTGTGCTGCAGCAAGGGGTCACCGAGGGGCCCCCAAACCAGCAGAGGGGTGTGGTTCTGCTCCAGTGCTCTTCTGCTGCGCTTTTCCAACCACAGCTCAGCAGTTCCTGCGCTCCTCGGAGCAGCGCTGACAGCCGAGCTGTTCGTTCACCATAACAAACGGTTTCCAGTTCTGCCAGTTAATTTATTCCCTTCCTGCCGGCAGAGACAGCTGGAACAAGCTCTGGGACACGGAGCACGGGCAGAGCTCGCTGTGCCACAGCACAGCCAGGAGGGCAGAGTGTACCTTCATCTGCCCGGGGGAGGGAGAGCAGGCGGTCCCTTCCACTGGGGTTGTGTTCCTGCTCATCCATCAGACGTGTCCCTGCCCTAGGTGGGGATGGAGTCTGGGCTGAAATGTGCCTGCAGGTGGGGCCCAGGGCGTGCCTCAGCACAGGCAAAGCCCCAGTGCCTGTGGGGCTGGGCACTCACAGAGGGGCAGTGGCTCTGTGTGGGCAGGGATCGCACGTGCTGGGCTGGCTGCTCTCAGACACCGCTGGGGTCAGTCTGGAAGGGCCTGGGAAGAGCCCCCCTGCCCTGTCCCTCTGCGCAGGCTGCCCTGCAGCACGGGGTGATCGCGGGTCGCCGGGGCTTCGGGAGCATCTTCGTGGTGGCCAGTGGCAACGGGGGCCAGCACAGTGACAACTGCAACTACGATGGATACGCCAACTCCATCTACACTGTCACGATAGGTGAGCCTGGCTCTTCTGTCTCCTCCCTCCCCAGCCTGGGGCACTGAGGTTATCCCAAAAGCACGGAACCTGCCCAGCTGGGAGCTGGCTGGATGGTGGGAATCCGTGGGAAAGTGTCTGGGAACAGGCATGGCAGTGTCTGGGGTGTGCTGGGCTTCAGCCCCTAAGCCTGCAGTTTGCTTCTGACCTGCAGAGCAAGAGGAGGCCAGAGAAATTCCTGCCTGTGTCCAGGCCTCCCTTGGGGCTGTGACAGACACTGCTCTGTTCAAGGAATGACCTGGAATGCAGCATTCCCATCACTTGTGTTAGAGGAGAAATGTGTAATCCACGCTTCTCCAGAGCAGAAGCTGCAGAAGATCTGTGTGATACTGAGCACAGTGAGGGATCATTTCTTGTGGCTGCCCTTCCTGTAGATCTTCCAGATGGGGAAAACAGAGGCTTGGTTCTGATTTCCCAGGCCCGGGAAGAGCACATCTGGCAGGAGAGGCTCTTAGGGGATTAACACCTTGAAATGGCAGCGGTTGGAGCAGAACAGGTTTCACGCAGCCGGTGCCTTTCCCGTTTTCCCAGGAGCTGTGGATGAGACGGGCTCCATGCCCTTCTACGCTGAGGAATGTGCCTCCATGCTGGCCGTGACCTTCAGCGGTGGGGACAAGATGATGAGGAGCATCGTGAGTACCTGTGTGTCCCCTGTGCCCTCCTGGCCACCCCGGGGGCAGCCAGGACATCGCTCCGTCCCCTCCGATTCCCACGCAGTTCCTCTGTGAGCCAGGGCATGGATGTGCCTTTTATCCACAAACAGAGGGAGGGTCCTGTTTTTCAACCCTGTGGGAGCTGCCACAGCCAGCCCCCCCTCGCTCTGCTCCCAAGGGATGCTGGAGCACAGAGGGCAGGGAGAGCATTGGGTTTTTTGAACCACTTGGCGCCAGCTTCCCCTCTGTTCTGGCACGTGGGCCTCTCCCAGTTGAATTTTTGAGAATATTTTTATCAACTTTCCCTTTCTTTTGCCAGAAAACGACTTCTTGTCAACAACGTGTCCTTTCTGCCCGAGCCAAGCAGCCAGGGCTGTTTTCCCCCTGCAGGCCTGGCCCAGCCTGTCCCTCCCTTGGTGCCAGGCTCTCCCCACCCCAGCGGTGTGACCCCTCCCTGTCCTGTGGGGCCAGCAGGGGCTGTAGAGCCCACCCAGCCCAGGGCAGCTTGGGGGAAACACCACTGGCTCCTGATGTTTAGGGTTGGGTTGTCCATGTTTGGGGGATCTCCCACCAGCACAGGTACTTCCTAAAAGCACTTTCCTGTGGCTCTGTGCCTGCCACAGAGCAGCTGAACCCAGGCTGGTCAAACAGGCTTCCCCACGTGCTGGGGGAACTGGGGGAACTGGGAGAGCCTGGGATCCTCAGCAAGCTCCTCCTGCAGCCCAGAGCCAGGGCAGGGATCTGTGCCCAGCCGGGGCACGGCACAATCGGCCACAGGGAGAGTAAAGCCCAGAACGGGGCTGGTTTTTGCTTTCAGAAATCACTGCAGTTGTCCCAGGCTGGTTTGGAAAGTTCTGACACTGGGAAAAAAGGGAACCAGCGAGGGCTCTGCTGCGTTCCATCGGGAGCTACAGGCTCATGGGTTGGTCTGGCTTTCCCCAGCGTGGTGTGAGTGCTTTGAAGGTCACAAGTGCATGTTCATTTTAAACACTGGCTTTATGGGACACTAACAGGGGAGCTGGCACTCCATGGGGCAGCCAGGGTGAGATCCACATGTGCCTTGCTGAACCTCACACAGCCTTTTTCAGGAGCACAGTCTGCTCCTGGACACCCTGGAGCTCCCTGCAGTGGTGCCAGAGTTAACTTCCCTGCAGCCATCTGCTCCAGCCTTTTTTTTTTTTTTCCCTTTTACCAGACCATAAACTTTGTGTGGTTTCCTTAATGGGAAGAATTTAATACAGCTTCTGGCACTGGATGTGTTTCCTACTGAAAGTTTGTGCTCTCAGGGTGCTCTGTGTGGGACACTCAGTGTCCCAGCGTGAGCTGGAGCCACTCACAGCTGGAAAAATGGGATGGAGCCAAGCAAAAACACAAACCCTTCAGATTCTGGGCTTTCTCCCCACAGGGAGCAGAGGCAGATGGATGCACTTGCTTTGCAGTGAGGTGGCATAATTTGGGAGCCTCCTGATGCCTCTTCAGAGGCTCTGTGTGCTCTGCACAGTCCCACACGGCCCCCCTGCAGTCTGTGATCAGCACTGAAGGTGAGGAAGAACCCAAACAGTATCTGCCAGGAGCTTCCCACAGAGTTGCTCAGTTAGGGCTAGTTTCTCTCTCTCTCTCCAAAGGGAGCTGTCTCCATGAATCGTTTCCCAGCTGGGATCACTGTCCCTGCAGTGAGGCTGTCCCAGGGACCCTTCCTGGCTGGCTGCGAGCAGGGGCAGTTGTGTCACAGGCCTGAGCTGGGGCTGCCAGGACCACACGTGCCTGTCCAGCCACCCCAGCGCAGCACAGTCGGCTGACAGAGGCCTGTCCCCTGTTCCTGGGCAGGTGACAACAGACTGGGACTTGCAGAAGGGCACGGGCTGCACGGAGGGTCACACGGGGACGTCGGCGGCCGCCCCACTGGCGGCGGGGATGATCGCGCTGATGCTGCAGGTGCGGCCGTGCCTCACCTGGCGGGACGTGCAGCACGTCATCGTCTTCACTGCCACCAAGGTGAGGGGCTGGCCCTCCCCTCCTCCCTGCCTCCTTCCCCCTGCTCCCCTCGGGGGTGCTGCAGGATGGCCGGGGCCCTGCTGTGCACATCCCTGTTTGTGTCTGCTGCCCCTCCATAAATCTCTCCCTCCTCTGGCTCCCAGCACGGGGATTTGCGTTCTCCCCTCACCCCGTGTTCCCTCCAGGAATGTGGCTGAGGCATTTTCCCCTGTCATCATAATGGATGGGTTATTTGCCTCAGGAATTGCCTCCATCTGCCAATGCAGGGTTCTTCCAGGGGCTCAGCAGGTTCCAGGGGCTCAGCAGGTTCCAGGGCCTCAGTGGGTTCCAGGGCTCAGTGGGTTCCAGGGCTCAGCGGGTTCCAGGGCTCAGCGGGTTCCAGGCTCAGCCTTGTGTGTGTGGTGACACCTCTGCAATGTCACCTCATGGTCCAGGCAGTGGGAAAGTGAGGAGCTCTGCCCTGCCCTGGCCTTTCCTGGCCTCTCCAGAGAACTGGGCTCCTGGAAACAGGCACAACAGAGCTGGGCAGCAAACACAGCCCTTCCCTTCACCCAGAGCAGGAGTGGGAACTGACTGGAGGGATGGGGCTTCTTCCACACCCTCTGGGGAGCAGGAGTCTGTGTCCAGCTGATGCTGTGCTCTCTTTGGCATGGGACAGTGTTTTCCATAACTTCCGAGCCAATGTTGCCAGAGCTGTACAACCCAATAAGTGATGGGACCCAGATCTGTCCTGCCCCAGCTCTTGCTGATATAAAGGACTCTGTTCCTTCTCTCCAAGGCTTCTGCCGTGCCACAGGCAGTGGTTTGGGCAGCAGGGAGCAGCTGGGATGTTTCAGAGCAGAGGCATTTGTGCCCTTTCGTGCTGCTCCGTTTCCTTTCTGAGGAGCTGGGAAGCCACTTTGTCCTGGGGTTTGTTTCAAACAAAGGTCAACCTGTTCCTTTCTAACAAGGCCACGTGGGTTTGCTTCCCCACCACTGTGGGATGTGTCTGGGCCTCCTTCCCTTCAGGCCTGGGGGTTTCAGGCTGCTGGTGCCCCCCCAGAGCACCCTGTGTGTCTTTGCAGTACGAGGACCGTCACGCCAAGTGGGACACGAACCAGGCGGGCTTCAGCCACAGCCACCAGCATGGCTTCGGCCTGCTCAACGCCTGGAGGCTGGTGAACGCTGCCAAGGTAATTCCCTGCCCTCCCACACCTGCCCTGTGGGCAGGCACAGCAGCCCAGCCCCACGCCAGGGACGAGTCCTGTCCTGGTGATGCCGTGGGGTGACACCACTGCCGTTGAGGGCCAGCACTCTGGCCACCATCCTGCTGGCCCTGGCTCTGAGGCTGCTTTTGGGATGAGGTCATGAGGCTCCCGGCAGTGCCTGAAAGCTGCCCCGAGCTTCTGCTCTCCAGCACTATATATAGCCATGGTGAGGGCCCTGCTTCACAGCAAGGGGAGCTTCGTCAGCAGCCCCAGCACCTTCCTCCCTCCACAGTGGCTGCAGGGAGGGTGTCCTGCCCCCTGAAACAGGCTGTTCTCAGCTGGCAGCTGCGGGGGAGTGGTGTGGTCACACCATCTCTTCCTCCTCTGGTCACACGGAGCTCAGGGCACATCCCTTTGGCACCTGGTCCCAGCTCGTGTGTGGAGCTCTGGGCAGCTGTGCCGGGTCACTGCTGCTGCCAGTGGTGCTCCCGGGGTCACAGGGACTTCCAGGCTGCTCCCTCTTCCTGCAGCCAGTTGGGTTCTGCTGTTCCCTGTCCCAGTGTACCGGGGTGGGAGTGGTACAGGAGCCTCAAGACACCACTCAAAGGCACTGTGACAAACGCAGAGCTGGGGAGTCCCAAACCTTGATGTGACAAACGCAGAGCTGGGGAGTCCCAAACCTTGATGTGACAAACGCAGAGCTGGGGAGTCCCAAACCTTGATGTGACAAACGCAGAGTTGGGGAGTCCCAAACCTTGATGTGACAAACGCAGAGTTGGAGAGTCCCAAACCTTGATGTGACAAACGCAGAGCTGGGAAGTCCCAAACCTTGATGTGACAAACGCAGAGTTGGGGAGTCCCAAACCTTGAGCAGCCCTTCTGGCTCCCAGGCAGTGACCTTCCCCCCTTTCCGGGGCATGTGGGCACTGCTCCCATCCCTGGGGTGTCACAGCAGCCTGTGTGTCCCAGAGCATCATCGGGAGAGGCCCCTTGGCCTGGGCCCACATCCAGCACAGGAGCAGCTTGTGAGAGCTGTGCGAGATGGAGGGCTGGATGTGCAGGGAGGGTGCAAGCCGTGCTGAACCCTCTCTCCTTCCCCTGGCAGATCTGGGAGTCCGTGCCATACCTGGCCTCGTACGTGAGCCCCGTGCTGAGGGAGAGCAGGAGCATCCCGCTGCTCCCGCAGGAGCTGGAGGTGGCCTGGAACGGTAAGAGCAGGTGTGCCCCGGGGAGCAGAGCCACAGCAGGGCAGGGCCGGCGCCGGGCTGCAGGAGGCCGGCAAGGGGTTAAGTGCCGGCCTGCCGGGGCTTCTCCCGCTGCCATCCCCGGGGATCTGCCTGCTGCTGATCCCCTCCCCACAATCCCACCCCGGGGAGCCAGCGGGGCTCGGGAGCGGGGCTGGGCAGCGGCCAGAGGCGCTCGGGCTGGCTTTGACCATTTTAGGAAATGCTGCGGCTCCCGACTTGGCGCGGCCGGTCCGGAACGGCAGCGCTGCTCCGGCTACCAGCGGGGAGCAGAGCCCGGGCCAGCCCTTCCCAGCAGGGCCTGCACACCGGGACCCCGCTGGCTCTGCGTGTCCTGGCCTGTGCCCCCTTAACTGGGGCCCCCACCCATCTACCCAGGCTCACCCTGCTGCAGAGGGGCTGTGGGCAGCAGCTCTGGGGCTGTGAGCGTTCCTGGAGCTGGGAACAGCTCGGGATGGGATGGGCCAGCCTGGACACCTGGCCTCTGCTCCCAGTCCCACACGGGGCGGTTGGGAAGAGGCAGAGACAACCTGTGTGTCCTGTTAAGTAGCACCACAGCCCCGTGGGGCTGGCTGGGAGTGGGGACTCCATCCCAAAGCCTTGACCAGCCAGCCTTGACCAACCCCTTTCCCTTTCCCAGTCACCCATGCCGACCTGGAGCTGTCAGGCATGAGGACCCTGGAGCACGTGGCAGTCACCGTCACCATAACCCACCCTCGCCGCGGCAACCTGGAAATCCGGCTCTTCTGCCCCAGCGGGATGATGTCCCTGATCGGCACCACCCGCAGCATGGACTCGTAAGCGCCCAGGGGACGCTGTGGGGGGCAGGACACTGGGGCCACGTCGGGCTCTGTGACCCCTCACGGGCCGTTTCCCCTCACCCCTGGGCAGGGACCCCAATGGCTTCTCGGACTGGACCTTCTCCACGGTGCGCTGCTGGGGCGAGGAGGCGCAGGGCACGTACAGGCTGCTCATCAGGGACACCGGTGGGTGCAGCTTCCCAGGGGGCCCTCAGGGGTGGTGGCAGCTCTGTGCCCTGTCCCAGGGAGCTGCCAGCTCGTCACCTGGTCTGCTCAGAGAGTTCCCCACTGGACCAGCCTGCTTCCTCCCCAGGAGACCAGAGCCTGAGGCCGGGCACCTTGAAGCAGTGGCAGCTGACCCTGTACGGCTCCTCCTGGTCCCCAGCAGAGATGAAGGAACGGCAGAGGTAGGACAGCACGTCCCCAGCTTGCTGGGGGCCAGGACAGGGAGGCTGAGGGGTTTATCCCTGCCTGTGAGCAGGGGGTTGGAGCTGTGCTGCTGCCAGGTGAGGCTGGGGCTGCCCTCACACCTCACAGGGCAGCCGTGGCAGCTCTGTGTGCTGAAGGAGACACTGCAGACCCTTTGTGGGCATTTTGGAGCCTGCCTGGAGCCCCCCTACCCACGGGGCCCTCACGGGGTGTCTCTGTCCCCAGGCTGCTGGAGGAAGCCATGAGTGGGCAGTACCTGAGCGGTGACTTCTCCCTGCCCTGTCCCCCAGGGCTGGACATCCCCGAGGAGCAGCGTTACACCATCACAGCCAACACCCTGAAGGTGAGCGTGCCTGCCGGCTGGGAACCCTGCGTGCCCCAGGATGGGCAGGGCCCTGCTCAGTGCTCTGTGCCCTCTCTGCTGGGCAGTGCTGAAGGGGTTCAGAGCTGTGTTTTTCAAGGGCTTTCCCTCTGCAGACCCTCCTGCTCTTGGGATGCTTTGCCGTGTTCTGGACATTCTACTACATGCTGGAGGTTTGCCTGACGAGGCACGAGGTGGGGCTGGACCTGTCCTGCCCCAGCCCCAGCAGCTGCAGGTGGTACCAGCAGGGTGGGAAGCACCGAGCCCTGGAGAGCGGCCTGGAGATGGAGTCGGTGCCCCTGTACCGGGAGAAGGACGTGGAGGAGGCCGAGATGGAGCGTGAGCACCTGGAGCCTGCCCGGGACGGGGGCGAGGGGTCCTGGACCCCCACCCACCCCAAACTTTGCAGCAATGGCAGAGCTGTGAGCTTCCATGAGGCAGCCCCCACTGGAACGGGATTCCTGGGCCGGGAGGCATCGAGTGAACTCCTCGGGGAGGACAGGGAGCGCCAGCCCTGCTGACTGGGGCTGGGGCCCTCCCTTGGTACGACCTTCCTGGGCTCAGGCAGCACAGACTCGTTCCTGAGCCTCCAGGGACCATTCCCACTGTGTCCTGCGGGAGGTGGTGTTGGAAGTGGCTGGGAAACGAGGAGAGAGTGCTGCTACTGGAAAGGGAGCTTCCCTTCCCTCCTCCTGGAAAACAGCAAGCCTTAAACCCTTTCCTGACTGCCCTGCCGGATGCTCAGGGCTCCCCGTTGTGTGTGGGGTGCCATTCCCACAGAGCCAGCTCCACACTGAGCCCCTTCCTGCCCCTGCAGCAGGGCCAGGACGTGTCACTTTGTCCCTGATTTCTGCAGAGCGAGCCTGGAAAACGAGAGAAGGCCCAGGCACTGGCATTTTCCCGGCTGGCAGCCGGCCTCTACCCACCAGTTCTCCCAGTTTAGAAGCAGGGAGTTATTTCACTCATCTCCAGCCAGCGCTTCTCCCTGCCCCCCCCCCCGTGCTCCGATCCTGCTGATTCCTCCTCTGCTGTGGGCACAGAGCAGCTGTGGGGTGGGGGAGGCAGGAACCAGCCTGTTTGGGGGCAGGATGGGGCTGTCCCTGTGTCACTGGGCACAGGAGCACCTCTGGTAGCAGGTGGGCCTGGTTTGGGCTGGGGAGGGGAGGCTGAGTTGCTCTGGCAGTGGCTCCTGCTCTGAGCAGGGTTGGCTTGTTCACATGTCCTTGGGTTCGGTGGTTTATTTTTTTAAAGCCGGGGTTTGTTTTTTAATCAGCAAAGCCCTTTTGTGTAGCTTTCCAAATAAAGCCTGAAAAACCCTCCTCTCCCCCATCCATCACTCTTCTGCCCTCCCAAAGCTTCCTCACCGTGGAAAAATGTGTCACACAACACTTCCCAGCCCCGGGGCCGGGGGGGGACCCTGTGCTGCATCTGTGGGGGCTGTGTGCCCTCTGTGCCCTGGGATAAAAGGGCAGGGGGAGGCAAGGGCTGGGCCAGAGCACTGGAAGGAGCAAGGACAGAAGTGGGTGTCATGGTTCAGCGGGGAGAGGGCAGAGTTTTCCAAAGTGGCCAGGGAAAATCCAAGCTCCAGCTTTGGTTTTCCCAGTTTTGGAGGTGGCAGAAGCAGCAGCTTTAACCTTTTGGGGAGAAGGACTCCGTCTTTCCAGGTGCCACCGGCCAGCTGCGACAGGGCAGGCGGGGAGGAAACCTCGTCGGGCCACGCCAGATGAACATAACCTTTTAATTTTGACAAAAACGAAGTACAAAACCGAGGCCAATTCTCCCTTCTCCCCGTTCGCAGGGATCTCTGCGGCAGTGGCGCGGGGCTGGTGCGGGCGGCGGGCGGGGCGGCGGCCCCGGGGGCCGGGGCGCGGGCCCGTCCCACCCGAGGGTGCCGGCGAGGGCAGGACCGGCTGGCGGCGGGGGTGCGAGGCCGGGGGCGGCGGCTGCCCGGGGGCAGGGGCTGCCCGGGGCACGGCGCTGGGGGGCTGCGGCCGCTGGCGGGGCGATGGGGCTGGCGGGCGGATGCTCCTCAATAAATACCAATGGACTGGCGGCGGCGCTGGGCCGGGGGGGAGCGGAGACGGAGGTCCCGGCTGGGGAGGGCTGGGGGCGGCTGGGGCGTGCCTAGCTGATGATCTGCCGGGGCCGGCCGTAGCTCATCCCCGCCTGTGACGCCCCTTTGTTGGTGCCCATCTGTAGCCCGATGATGTTCTTGCCCTCCTTCAGCTGGCTCTCGGTGAACTCCCGCTTGTGCTCCTGCGCTTTCCTGCGGGGCACAGCGAGAGGCCGTGGGGCAGCCGCAGCCCCGGCTGCCCAGGAGACCCCCCCGCGGTCCCCAGGAATGTCCCAGCCACTCTCCCTCCCCAGCTGAAAGTTTGGCATCCCAATTCCGCGTGCTCCGGGCCGCTTCCAGGCAGAGGAAAGAGCAGCCGCAGGACAAGGGAGCCCCCACGCCCAGCTCTGCACTCCCCCACTTACTTCATGAACCAGTTGGGGTCCCCGTGGTAGTTGCCGTCGTTCTTGGTGACTGCCAGGCTCCCCAGGGCCATCAGCGTCCTCTGCACCGCCGCCATGTCCTTGGCTGCCCAGGGAGAGAGGGGCGTGAGGACGGGCACAGCACAGCAGCCCTGGAACTGCCCCAACCCCGACTGCCCCCTCCTGCACCTTCGAATAGGTCCACGGTCTGGAATATGTCTGTCTTCACCACGCCATAGTCCTCGGCCGCCTTCAGGAACTGGGCAATCTGTTCCATCTGCTTGAACACCATGGTGGGCGGCGCGTCGGGGATCTTCACGGGCTTGGAGCCATCGGGGTAGAGGCTGTTCACCAGCCTGCTGAGCACCTGCCACAAGAGGAGCCTGGGTTTGCTGCGCTGCCCTCGGAGCTCCCCGTGCTGCCCTCAGAGCTATCTGTGCTGCCCTCAGAGCTCTCTGTGCCGCTCTTGGAGCTCCCCATGCTGCCCCCGGAGCTCCCCGTGCTGCCCTCGGAGCTCCCCGTGCCGCCCTCGGAGCTCCCCGTGCTGCCCTCAGAGCTCTCTGTGCCGCTCTTGGAGCTCCCCGTGCCGCCCTCGGAGCTCCCCGTGCCGCCCTCGGAGCTCCCCACTGGCCGCCCACCCCGGGGCCCCACTTACAATGCCATTCTTCAGCCAGACCTGGAAGCCCAGGCGGCCTCTCTCGGGGCGCCCCACGGCCGCCCCGCACTGCGCCACGATCCACTCCACCAGCCGGTCCTCCAGCTCGTCATCGTACTTCTTCTCAATCTTGGACTGCACATCCCTGCTCATGCCATAGGCTGGCCCTTTGTTTGCCATGGCTGCGGTGCTGGGAGACCTGGTGGCATGACAGGGACAGTCAGGCTGTGGAGATGCTGTGTCCTGTCCAGGGACCCCACAGACACCACTGTGTCATTTGCCTGCCCCTCTGCTGCAGTGGGGCCCTTCCGGCTCTTCCCTCGTCTCCACCCAGATGTGTTTGGAGGAAAATTCACCACCATGACCCCCAAAATCTGCCCAGACAGACGGGTCGTGTCCCGGCAGAGATGCCTCATGCCCAGCTCAGACTGTGCACAGGAGCAGCCTCATCCCTGTCCCTTGCCAGCTCTTGGCTGGCACGGATGTCCCTGGTGTGGCCCATGCCAGGATCCAGGTGGCAGGGTGACCACGTCGAGGCTGGCTGGCTGCGGCATGGTATGGTGGCCATGGTATGGTGGCCGTGGGGTGGCCATGGCACAGAGGGTGGCCACGGGGTGGCCTTGGCACGGCAGGGTGGCCTTGGCACAGCAGCTCCGGGGCCTGGGAGGAGCGCGGGTGAGGGGGGAGCAGTGGGAGCCGTGCCCGTGGCCTTGTAAGGACATGCTGCGGGCACTGATGGCAGGTAGCCGGCTGCAGGCAGGGCCCGAGGGTGCCAGGGAGGATGCCAGGGAAGATGCCAGCAGGGAGAGGCCCTGGGAGTGGCAGCCAAGCCTTTGGTGGAGCTGGCATCGCTCCTGCCTGCCCAGCTCCTTGCTTGGCACGATGCCTCCGGGTGCCTGCAGGAGCCGTGTGGATGTCCCTCACCCACACCCGGCCTCCAGCGGGCTCATCCCAACTGCTGGGCACCCTGGCACGGTGGGCTGAGACCTGGCACAGCTCAGGGCAGGAGAGGACACCGACCCCACCTGCTGTCAGCAGTGCAGGGGTGCCCCCCAAACCCCACGATTAACCCCACGGGCAGCCCCAAGCACTGCTGGGCACATCCAGCGATGCTACAGGTGCCACAGCTAATCCCACTCCGTGCCCTGGCCTGACCCGGCACTGAGGGGTCACACACGGCTCCCTCGGCCCCCGGCACTGCCCGCCAGCGCCGTGCCCATCTCCCGTCCCCGCCGAGCACCGGGCAGAAACGGGCACTGGGGGCTGGAGTTGCCCCTCCATCGCTGCCCGGAGCCCCGCACGGTCCCACCGCGGGGACCCGCAGCTGCGCAGCCCCGCCGGGAACGCGGCCCTGAGAGGCAAGAGCAGGACAGAGCCCCGGCAGTGACCCCAGCCCGAGCAGGGCGGCCTGAGCCTCCTCCGGGGAGCAGCGGTGCAGGCCGAGGAGCAGCATCCCCATCCCGGGGAGCCGCATTCCACCCGGAGGAGCGGGATCCGCGTCATCCAGCGGCAGATCGCAGTCCCGGCGGCGGCTTCGCTGTCCCAGGTACGGGGTCCCCATCCCGGGGAGCAGCACCCCCGTGCCGGGGGCCGGCGTTCCCACCCGGGGACCCTCCCCGCCGCCCGCCCTCCCCCCCGCGGCAGGACTTACAAGCGGCTGCGGACGGAGCGAGGGCGATGCTCGGCGAGGGACCAGCGCACTGCCCCGCGGGGACCCCGACCTTGTGCTAAAAGGCGGGCGGGGGACGGTGATGTCAGCGGGGCGCGGAGCCCGGCCCCCCCCAAACCCTCCCTCCCGGGGCTCCCGGCCCCGCAGCGCTCCATGACTCCATCCCAGGCACCATATTTGGGGAAAGACTCCGAAAACCAGCGGCGAAAGCCCGTGCTCGAGCATTCCCCGCGTGCCTCCGCCCCAGCGGGGCCGGGGCCAGGGCGGAACCGGGCCGGGGGCTGATGGAGTAAATCCTTTTATAGCCAGGCGGCAGCGCCGAGGGCTCCTGCCCTGACTTCATGGCTGGTTTTCCCGTGCGCTCACCGCCGGGAGCCGGGCCGGGAGCAGGGTCCCCCCGCGGGGATGCTGCGGGGACACGGGTGACACCCACGGTAGCTGCTCGGGGCTGCCGGGGCCGGCAGCGAGGCCGCGGCATCCCGTGGGCACCGCGCCTGGGCATCCCGCAGGTCCCGGGATTCCCTCTGCCCCGCGGGCACCAGCGGGAGCGGGTCAGGGCACAGCGGGGCACGCAGCAGCCCGGGCACCGCGCTGCGACCGTGCCACAGGGGGCCCCAGCCCCCAGGGAACTTTGCCGCCCGTGAAGTGCGACCCCCCTGGGCATCCCTACCCACCCGTGGGGCTGCCAGCCCCCCGTGACCCACAGGCCGCCCCCACCCTGCCCACACGCGGCAGCATTTCCCAGCCCCTGCAGCATCTCCCCTCTCCCAAAACCCCGGGGGGAGAAGCAGCCGGCAGCACCGCGGGGCCTGCGGCAGCTGCCCCCCGAGACCCCCGGCAGGCGGCAGCAGGCACGGGGAAAGTGCAGACACTTTAATGCGAGTCCCTTCCCAGCAGATCCACGCGCGGGGTGCGCGGCACCTCGACGGGCAGCGGCGACGGGGGCCCACTGCGGCCACCCCCTCCCGGGACGCTGGAGGAGACACGAGTGGGGGCTCACCGGGCACCGCCACCACCGTGCTGGCCCCACGCACCCCCACCTCCCACCCACTCGACTCAGGCACTGAAGAGAGACCCACACCCACGTGCTCGGGGGGCCACGGGGCTGCTGGCACGGCGCTCGCCCCGATCCCCTCACCGTGCCCACGGGCACACAGACACGGAGCAGCAGCAGCAGCACCTTTTCCAGTGTCACTTGCCACCGAGGACGGATGCTCCGGTGGCCCCCCCAGCCCCATTTTTGGCTGTGATGGGCCCAGGGATGGGCACAAAGTGCCTGGAGGGACCCGGCTGGCGGGGAGGAGACAGACCAGGACCCCCGCGCTGTGTGGGGAGGGGGACGGAGTGGTTGGCAGGACCTGCAGCGCAGACATCCCTCCCCAGGGGTGGGTCCCCCTCCCGGGGCCGCAGCCGGGCGTTTGGCACAGTCCCAGGGCAGCGGGTGGCTGCAGGCTCCTAGAAGACGTAGATCTTGTCCCGCTGGACACAGTCCAGGTCATCGTCCAGCGTCAGCAGCACCTGTGGAGCGAGGGGAGCGAGGGGAGTGAGGGGAGCAGGGCACTGGGGAGCCGGGGAACTGGGGACAGCGGCTTCTGTGCCGGTGGAACCAGCACCTACCAGGAAGGAGCCGAACATGGCGATGGAGGAGAGGAAATGCCAGATGTCGTGGTCGTCAAAGAAGTCGAGCAGGATGCAGTCACGGTTGTGCTCCCGGGATTCAGCTGGCGTTTTCTGCCGGGCACAGGGCCAGTGTCACTGTGTCTGCCCACAGCCACCCTGCCCACCCTGCTGCCTGTGCCACCCTCCCGCTCACCTGCCACGTGCTGAGCCCCTGGAAGAAGAAAAAGAGGGCAAAGCCCCAGACCACGGAGGTGCTGATGATGCAGAGCAGGGGGATGAGCTTGATGCGCTCGCCACTGCGGAGCTGTGGGGGAGGCTGGGGTCACCGTGTGGGCAGCGGCTGGCAGCAGTGCCCATCCATGCCCTGCCCTGCCCTCCCTGCTGGGCCCGTGGGGGCCCAGGGCACAACTCCCACCTTCATGATAATGTAGAAGGCGAAGTAGAGGAGCAGGTTGCAGATGCCGATGGCCAGCAGGTAGGAAGCAAAATCATTCGGGCGGACAATGAGGCCGTAGGCAGCGCTGGGGAGGCAGGGGCAGGCAGTGGGGTCAGCCTGGGGGTCCCCCTGCCATGCCCACTGTCCCCAAAGCATGTCTGCAGCCTCTGGGAGATCAGGCAGCACATGAGGACTCTGGGGTGCCACAGCTGCAGGGGGACCTGCCATGCTGGGCTCACAGCTGCCACGAGCTGCCCATCCTCAGCCCAGCCCCACGGAGGGGTAGCAGGGCTGCAGGAGCGGGGTGGGGGGCGGCAGCAGGGATGGGGAGAAGCAGGGCGGGATCTGGCGCGTGCCCAGCTCTGCACTCACAGTGACCAGTTGATGATGTTCCCCATGACCAGGAGCACCATTCGGTCCTGCAGAAGAGGAGGGGGCTGTGAGGGGCGGTGCACTGGGGGGGCTGTGCCAGGGAGGGTCTCTGCAGAGCCGGGGGCCCCGGTGCCAGCACTCACCACGTACATGGGCCCGCTGCACTGCCGGACGCAGTCCGTGTACAGCACGTGCAGGATCCTGCGCAGGATGCCCGAGTCTGTGGGGAGAGCGGAGGTGACACCGGGGGGCCACCACATTGTCCCCTCCCACCTCGCCCACGGAGCCCCCCTCACCCAGCTTCCAGCGGCCCATGTAGTACAGCTGTGTGCTCAGCAGCAGCGTGGCCACGATGTGGATGACGGAGAAGACGATCCAGAAGGCCGTGTTCCCCTTCCCAAAGACCTGCAGGGCCAGCAGGGGGCTGGGCAGTGAGCTGTGGGGGCCGCCAGCCCCCCTCCCTCAGCGCCCACCGGACTCACCACGCCCACCACGGAGAAGAAGATGACGAGGGCCAGGCAGGCGTAGGCGCTGTAGGCGCTGGCGTTGATGTCCGGGTGACGCTTCTGGTAGAGCTTCAGCATGCAGAGCCCCGCGATCATGTACATGAAGGAGGTGTCTGAGGGGGCACAGAGGTGAGAGGGGCGTGGGTGGCCCCAGTGTGGGTCAGGGGGGACCAGGGGGGCACTCACCAAACTGGAAGTTGGTGTAGTTGGGGCAGACGTGGTAGCAGGCGCTGAGCAGCCCCTCCATCATGAGGGCGGTGCCCATGGCGTAGAAGAGCCCAAAGTGCTTGGGGATGCCACACTCCTGCGGGGCAGAGGACAGGGCGGGAGGGGAAGTATGGGGTCCCGGGAGGCTGAGCCCCCCCAGGCAGCCCGAGCCCCCCCAGGCAGCCCTGTCCCTCACCAGGGCGTGGGCGTCGTTGCGCAGCAGCGCGCGGTTGTAGTTGATCTCGCGCTGCAGGATGATCAGCAGGAAGAGCAAACCCAGCAGGACGTAGCCCAGGTTGCTGAGGATGTTGTTGAAGGCGCTGCAAGGGGCCAGTCCCGATGTGGGTGCTGTGGACACCCCTCCCTCCCCGGGGTCCTGCTGCAGCCCAGCCCTGGGCACAGGGGACCCCCAGTCACCCTCCACCGTCCCCCCCAGCCCACCTGAGGTTCCCCAGTGGGTGGGCGCACAAGAAGTTGTAGTAGCAGATGTCCTGGTTGCCAGTGACATTCACCACCTGTGGGCACGGGCAGGGTGAGGGACAGAGGGGCTCCCAGGGTTGTCCCCACCATGCTGGGGAGCACGGTTTGGGCCTGCAGCCCCCAGAGCTCCCAGGAGCCCCTCCCTGCTGCCCTGGCCACACTCACTGTCTGGTAGGTGATGACGAGCTGGATGACAGGGAGGGCGTAGAACACAGCGATGGTGGCGATGTTCCTGGGGGAGAGCGGGGCTGTCAGGGGGTCCCTGCTGTGCACCCCAGGCTGGGACGCTGCTTGGTGCCCCCCTGCCCGCTGCCTCCCACTCACCAGAAATAAATCTGGTACTTCTTCCGCAGCACCCGCTTGTCCTTGCGCGCCAGGTCGGCCACGCACAGGTATTGCTGGAAGGAGAGGGGGGTCAGGGGCTCGCCTGGCCAGCGGGGAGCAGCTGCCAGGGCTGGGGGGGACGCGCACCTTGGTGCGGATGACGTTCTTGTCGTAGTCGATGTCGGCCAGCGTGTCGTAGTCGTCCTCCTCCACAGAGCTGAGCGAGTCCAGGCGCGGCCGGCCGGCCACGTTCTCCAGTGACCGCTCCCCTGCGGCCAGCCGGGGCCATCAGCACAGCCCCTGGGCCAGCCCGCCTCGCTGCCCACCCCGCAGAACCCCAATCACCCCCAATTAACCACCGGGCTGCCTCCCTGCCAACTCACACTGGGGCAGATTTCAGTTCCCTACAGCCCTGCCCTGGGGACAGGTGGTGGCTGTGCCCACGTGGGCAAGCATTGCCCTGTGCCTGTTCTCCGGGGCCCTGCCAGCTGGGGAACACCCAGGGCCGGGCGGACAATGTCCCGCCCCGCAGCCCCTCGGGTGCTGCCCTTGCTCTGACAGAAGGGAGCAGGGGTTCTGTGCTCTGGGCACAGCTCGGGGCTGGGCAGATTTCGCCCTGATTGGCCCAACCCTGCCCGGTACCAGCATCTACCCATGGCAATGCTCAGTGGCCTCGTCGGGGCGGAGGGCGTGCGCCGCTTGAACTGCTCCTGCCCTTCAAAGGAAAGCCAGAGTTACTGGAGCAGAGCTCCCCGAGGTGTGCCAGCAACGGAGACCCCGCTGGGGGCTGCACGGAGGGGCCGGCAGCCCCAGGACCCTTCCCAGAGATGGAGGGGGCAGAGCCAGGATGCCACTGGGCACGGGGCTCTGCAGAGCTGCAGGCACACCAGTGGCCCAAAAACTCACCCACGTAACTGTAGGAGACCTCTGCTGAGGCCAGGCTGTCTGTGACGCCCTCGGTGCTGCTGGAGGAGCCGTTCCCTGCAAGGACAAGGACACGCAGAGGGTGGGCACAGCCCACGGGCAGGGGGTGAGGGACGGGGGACAGCACGTGGCACTCACCGAAGGAGCCGTAACCGTAGCTGTCGTAGGGGCCGTGGTTCAGGAAGGAGTCGGGGATGCTGCGGGAGTGACCTGCGGGACAGGAGGGTCCCTGTCACCCCTGGTGGCATCCCTGTCCCAGGGCTGCAGGGCCACTGGGCACAAAGCAGCTCACAGCACCCCTGCCCTGGCACAGGGCGAGCTCGGAGCCAAGGACAGAGCTGGCACCTACCCAGGAGCGATGCTGGGAGTCCCCGGAAAGCCACAAGAAGAAAGAGACAGACCTGGTGAGATGCAAAGCCCCAGCACAGCCCTGCCAGCCCCACAGCAGAGAAGTCTGGGACCTCCCTGTCCCCCTGACACTGGGATTTATCCCCAGGGGCTCAGGGGGATACTCCTGCAGAGGCAGAGGCTTTGCCACAGGCTCAAGGGGGCAGAATGACGAGGAATTCCCCAGGCAGACCCCTCCATGCTGCTGGCTGCTGCCTCCAGCCCTCACCTGTGTCCAGGCTGGGCGAATCCATGGCTGCCAGGAGCCCCTTCCTCTTGTGCTGCCTGCCGAGGGAAACAGCTCTCAGCCCGAGGGGACACAGCCCCAGGGCCCCCTCCAGGACTGTGCCGTGGGCTCAGAGCCCGGCACTGTGGCACCCGGGCACTCACCGGCAGCTCTCCCAGCAGGCGATGAGCAGCGTGAGGATGTAGAAGGAGAGGAAGATGCCGAGGCAGAAGAGAACACTGCGCACGTAGGCCTCGGCTGCGCAGAGCCAGGACAGGCCCTCAGTGGGGGTGGCACCTCGGGGGACCTGCCACGGGTCCCCACAGAGCCCAGCACCCCCAGCCCCTCCCAGACTCACAGGTTATGGCGGGTGACACCATCACCTCCAGCGTCTTCTGCCGGTTGGGCTGATCCACGGGTTTATCTGGAAGAAGGCAGGGACAGGGCTCAGCTCTCTGCCCTGTCCCCAGCCCGTCCCCACGCACAGCCCACGGTGGCAGCCCCACTGCAAACCTGGAGAGGCATCCTTGGAGAGGGGGTAGTAGGGCAGAGCCCCCCCGCACGCCTCATCCTCCGTCTTCACCACCACCACCACGTAGAAGCTATGGCTGGGGAAATCCTTCTTCTGCAGCGAGAGACGGGGGTCAGCAGAGCCCAGCAGGGCATCTCCCATGCCAGTGCTTATCCCAGGGCCATCCTTTGTGGGCTCCAGTAGCCAGCGGTGCCTGGCAGCACCAGGCAGGGACCAGGAGCAGCTCAGCCCCGTGGCACAGCCCCACGGCACGGCCCTGTGCCCACCTGCACCGTGATGGCCGCCTTCTTCGTCATGGTCTGGTACATCCCGATGAAGGCCACGTTGTTGTCCAGGTCGTAGACGGGGCACTGCGGGGCAGAGGGGCTGTCAGCCCCACCGGGCACCACGGGTCACCCAGAGAGGAGAGCCACTGCCCACACCTACCAGGATGTCCTGGATGGAGATGACGGAGCAGGGGAAGGCCATGGCTGAGGTCACCTTCACGATCACCGAGTCCACTTCCTCGGGGAACTTGTACTTGAAGTACTGTGGGGACAAAGGGCCCGTTGCTGCCACGGCGGCCACGCTCCCCTCCTGGGTGCAGACCCCTCCCGTGCCACGCCGTGCTAGCCGCCCTCACCTGTGGCTGGGCAGCCGTGGCATTGAAGCTGAACCTTTCATTGGTCCTGCAGAGAGCACGGGAAAGGTGATGGGTGTCCAGGGGAGTCCACAGCCCCCACAGCCCCCACAGGCAGCAGGCAGGGCAGGGCACAAGGGCGGGGGGCTCCCCTCACCGCAGCACAAAGTTCTCCACGCGGGTGACCCGCAGCTGGTAGGAAGTGTTGAGGGACAGCGTGGAGACATCCACGTAGAAGTGCTGGGTCTCCACCTCGGCCTTGGTCTGCGGCTGGCAGAGTGTGCGGCTCACCTCCTGGTAGGCGTATTTCCGCTGGTACCTGGGCAGGGAGAGCCGTGTGTGCCCACCGACCCCTCCCCGGGACCCCTGCGTGGGGCATCCCAGCCCTGGGAGCTCCTGCGTGGGGCATCCCAGCCTGGGGAACTCCTGCGTGGGGCATCCCAGCCTGGGGAACTCCAGCGTGGGGAATCCCTGCCCGCCGGGCTGGTACTCACAGGCCCCGGAGGATGAGCGGCACCTGGAAGGAGACCACCGCCTCCTTCTGCCTCACCACGAAGAGGACGGGCCGGTCGTTTTGGTCCGAGAGGACATTGACCGACACCCGCACGCCCTCGGTCTGCGGGGACAGGGGCAGGTGAGGTGCTGGCCGGGCAGGTCGGGCCGCGGCGGCTCGAACCGAAGGCTGGACTTTGCTCGGCCGCCGTGGCAGAGGCTGCCGAGCCCTGCGCACCCCACGGCCCCGGCACCCCGGGGACAGACAGCCCGCGGGGGACGCGGCGGTGGCGACCACCCCGGCTCACCCTATTCCTCCGGACGCTGTGGTTGAAGGCGTAGATGTTGAGCAGGTTGGCGTCCACCCAGTCGATGTAGGCGGTGTTGAACTGCGCTTCCTTCTCCTGCACCTTGCGCTTCCCGTGGGGCAGGGGCTGGGGCCGGACGGGCGGCGCGGGCAGCAGCGCCCCGGCCAGCAGCGCCCAGGCCAGCACGGCCGCGCCGGGGCCCGACATCCCGCCAGCATCCCCGGCCAAGGTCCGCAGGGCAGGACGGCACGGACGGGACGGGACGGGAAGGGACGGGAAGGGAAGGGACGGGACGGGACGCGCGGGGCGCTCAGCCGGGGCGCGCCCGGGCGCGCTGCCCCATGGCCGGGCCGTGCGCTGGCGGTGCCGGGGGCGCTGCGGGCGCTGCCGGAGGGGCGCCGAGCCGCCGCCGGTGCCGATCCCGGTGCCGGTTCCCTCTCCCCTTCCCGTTCCGCACCGCGGTAAACACGGACCGGCGGTGACGTCAGGCCCGTCGCACGCTGAGTGCCCGGCCGGGGAAGTGACGCGGCGGGCGGGGCGGGGGGACCGGCCCGAAACCGGGGGGGACCGGCCCGAGCTCCGGGGACACCGGCCCGAGCCCCGGGGACACCGGCCCGAGCCCCGGGGACACCGGCCCGAGCTCCGGGGACACCGGCCCGGCGGGGAACCCCCGCCCCGGGGCAACGAGCCCCGTGCGCGACCCCGCGGGGGAAGCCCGGCGCCATAGGGAACCACAAAGGGGATGACCTGTCCTACAGGGGAGCCTCTGTGCCCTGTAAGACCCCACAAGGGAGCCCGCTCATTATGGGACCCCGTAGGGAGAGTCCTGCTCTATAGAAGAGCCCCAGCCCCATATAGGATCCCGGCTCCAGAGGGGAGCCCCTGCTCCATGTGGGATCCTGCACAAGAAGCTTGGTTCCCTGTGGAACCCCACAGGAAAAGCCCCGCTCTGTAGGGCAGAACGCCGTAGGGGAGCCTTGTCCTGTATAGCAGCCCATAAGGCAGCCCCTGCTCCATAGGAGACCCCATATGGGGTCCCTGCCCCAACAGGGAAGCCCCAGTGCCGTGCAGCACTCCAGACACCCACCCAAACCCCTGGCCCAGCCTGCCTGCCCCCAAAGTCCGTGAGAACATGGAAGAATCCTGCCAGGGAAGGGGTGGGTCTGCCCCATCCCTTTCTCCTGCTGCTGTCTGGATTCCCACCGGGGTTCCCGCAGACTCTCCCGTTTGTTGCACCCTTCACCACCAGAGATGGAATAATTCAAAGTAACTTGGGAGTTTTCCCATGCTTGGGGGAAGCAGGAGTGATGCCACACTGCATTTTTTGTGCGTCTCCCAAAACACCCCCCCAGCCCAGCTGTTGCCAGGCCTCCCGCTTCCAGGCCTCTCTCCAACAGCTCTGTGGCCTTTAGAACACATTTTATTTGCCTGCAACTGGGGGTTTTGATTTAAAACCCCCTCTGAAGGGGCTCAGCCCCATGTCACTTCACCCAGAGCCACTTCCCGGGCCGGCTCTGCCATCCAGGAGCGCTGCCACCGGCTTCCTGCTCTGCTCCACGGGACAAACGCCACAGACAAGGCTCTGCTGCTATTGTGCACTTTATTTCTCCGGGCCCTCCTGTCCCTGAGGATCCCACAGTTTGGACAGTCTGCCCATTGTTTCCAGGTGCAGGTGGTGGCGCTGGCAGCAGATGGGACAACCTCAGGGACAGACATGCGGGAAGAGAAGCAGAATTCCGGCCGACTCCTCGGCTCTGATGGAACTCGAGTCGCCTCTTGCAGGATGGCTGTGAGCGGGATTGCGTGGGGATGTGCACTCCCTGTTTGTTCCAGGGCCATCAGAGATAAATCGCTCGGGAATCGAACACAAGCCGATGTCCTGTCGAGGGCCAAAATAAACCAGTCCCCTTCACCCGCAGCTCCGTGCTCACAGGTTTGGGTGCAGCACCCAGATCTGCACGGGGAAAGGAGGAAAAACAGACAAGAACAGCCCCAAACGGGGTGGGGAAAAGCAGGAATTAAACGAGGAGCAAGGATCTGGCTGAGCACAACTCCCAGAGCCGGGGAGGACCCGCAGTGGGAGGTTTGGCAGCACCTGCCCGGCCCATGGAGACCTCCAGGGGTGACCGAGACAGGGCAGGAGACGGCTGGGCACACACACACACACACAGGCTGCGACACGGTGGGTGAAACATTGACATTTATATTGAAATATGCACTAACAGTGACTTCTACCAGCCGATGCATTTTTGCCAAAGCAGAATCACAATGGTTGTGTCCCGGGGAAGGCTCGGGGCAGCGAGGGGAGGTATGGGGGCCTCGCTGCTCCTGCCTCACCCTCCCCCGGCACCTCACAAGACTCTGTCATTTCACATCTTTTGTTTGTTTTTCCCCTCTGCTGCATAAACACAAAACTGGACAGGCTCACTCAGAGGAGGCCACAGCTCAAGCCCAGCCCAGTCCCGAGGGACACCCAGAGCTGGAACTGAAGTTTTCTCACAGGAGGCACTCGATTTCAGCACTCGGTGAGCAGGAGGCAGAACCCCTCTTGCCCACGACACCTCTCAGGTGAGCAGGGCAGTTTCCTGCCAGGCAGCAACAAGCAGAGCCAAGAGCACTGAACCAGCACAGAGCGTGGCACCTCAGCAAGCCAAGCCTAAGCAGAGCCAGCAGAGCCTCCCCGGTGAGGGGAGCCTGCCAAATTCCCTGGGCCACTCGGCACCCTGCCCACGGGGCTGGCTCACAGCGAGCACAGGGTGCCCAGCAAAGTGGGAGCTTTACTGCAGAGTACATTCCTGGTTAGCATCTCTTCAGCCAAATGCAGCAGCAGCAGCAGCAGCAGGGAGGGGAGGAAGCAGGGATGCAGAGATTAAACTAGCACACGGCCTTTTCTCGCAAGCCTGGAGAGATGGAAAGCTCTCAGGGAGCAAGAATGGATTTTATCCCGGCTCCCTGAGGGGCTGGGGATGGGATAAGCCCTTCCCCATGAACTCTCCACGTCACTGTACTTTTAACATTTGATTTTCCACTTGCCCTTCCCCAATATTTCCAGCCAGGAGCTTATGGGAAGCGTGAGCAGTGTTCCCTCAAAGCCTGCCCTGCAAGGCCGTGGAGCTCCAGGGAGCAGCAGCCCTGGTCTGGATCACGGGGGTAGGATGTGATCCCTCCTCTCCCATGGCACTCTGCAACTCCCTGCATCTGATCCTGGCCAGGGGAATGCTTCACCTTTCCTTCATCTGTGTGTAGATCACATATACTGGAAACAAAACACACACTATGCATGCAATCCAGGCAGGAATCCTGCTATGATCAAATCTACAGGAGGAGGGGGATGAGGTGGGACGTTAGGGGATTCCTCAACGCTAGGTCAGGGTTACACACCAGCCCCTTGGCTACAGCAAAGGGCAGACAGACTATGTACAGTACCTATGGGCTTCGGCAAAGCCACCTGACACCTGAACACCCTTCCCTTGGAGCACGGAGTGAAGCTCTCCGTTCCTCCCACGTTTACCTGCCTGGAATCCCACGGGAAGCACAAACCCAGCGTGGCACCACTGAGCTCCAGCTCCGGCAGGTAAGGCAGGGAGGAACAGACTTGGTTTAAAATAGGTTACTTGCAAGTTATCAATTCACCTAGGGCTCTGCCTCTCAGGCCCAAACCCTTTCTTTCTGGAAGAGAAGCTCTCAGTTTTAAATGAAAAGTCGTTTAACTACAACCAGCCATCTGAACTACAAACCAAACCAAAACCCCACTGAGTCACAGCCCTTTAGGAGGGCACCTGCCCCTCTGGCTGCCTTGCTAGAGGTGAGGAGCAGCGTGCAGGGCAGGAGAAGCTACATCTTCACTTTTTACTCTAAGAGGCTGTAGTTGCTCAAATAAAATGTTTATACAAGTAAACCAGTAGTGATAAGGAAATGTACACCTTGGGATCTGTAAAGCTTAAGAGTGATTTAGGCCTTGCAGCCAGGGGATCTTCATGTGGGTTTGCTTTAGAAAAAAAGGATGTTGTAACAGTCATACTTAATAAAAAAATAGGAAAAAAAAAAACTGCAAAGAGCCCGGACACCTCAGAGGGATGTCTGTCAGTTCCAGAGGAGCAACAAAGTGACTGCCAATTACTGGGTCATTAAAATCCTACACTGAGCAACTGCTAAAAGCCAGCAACATCACGGGCAGCAGGAGCAGGGGCCAGCAGCAGCACCCAAACGGGAGCATTCCCAGGAGAGCTGCGTGGGAGGAAAGGAAGGTGCCCCCAGGAAAGCTGCGTGGGAGAAAAGGTGACCCCGCTAGCAGGACTGGGGAAACGAGCACAAGACGAGCACTGGGGAGTGTTACACGAGTTCAGGTAACTGTTTGCTTCTTTAAATTTCTGAATTCCAGTTTCAAGCTGCTTCAGAAAGGAGTGAGAAAGCAACACGTGCCATTTAACGCCCCCCCCCAGTAAAAAAACGAACAAACAACAAACAAACAAACAAACAAACAAAAAAAAAACCCAAACAAAAATCCCAAAACCGCCTAAAAGGTGGAACCAAGTTTGGAAAAATGCATCTGTTCTGGCTTTTGCAAGTGGAATGTGATTCTTGTTCCCAGGCAAATACACAGAGCACGATGCCTGCAGCCAGGAACGGTGAGCCAGGAGCGGGCTGTCGGACAGGCTACAAGGGGTCTAGGACAACCACAGGGCAACAAGACATGAGAGGGGCACAGAGTGACAGTCCTGTTCTCGTTTTAAATGAGGAATGGTTTAAAAGTAAAACTCTTCTTCAGCTAATTTCCTCCTGCAATAAAACCAACCCAGCCGGCCCTCGTATGTACAAGACCAGTTAAACATGAGCCTTCCCCCTCAAAACACTAGGTACGGACATCCGGTATCATTCTACAATGGAAAGTGCTTTAAGAAAGAAGGATTCTGTAGTGCCAGTGACAGAACTGATCTGATGGGCTGGATGATGCTCTCCACGCTGACAGCAGCGGCTCAGGCCAGGGCAGCTCGTTTCTCCTCGGGGGTCTCCTCCAGCAGCTGCATGATCAGTTCGTGGAGGGGCTTGCAGACCTTGGCGTAGCCCCCGCCCGTCAGGTGCAGGAAGTCGAACATGTCGTGGTAGGAGATGGTGCCGTCCGAGTGCACGAAGCCCACGTCCACGTCCAGCAGCTGCACGTTGGGCAGTTTGGGGAGCGAGCCCTTCAGCAGATGGTTCACCTTGGCGTTCTTCTGCCGCAGCGGGTTTGGCTTCTCTCCACGAGGTAGCAGGCCCTGGCACGAGAGGAGGCAGAGAAGAGCTTTGTGTGGCTCTGATGGCATCAGGAGCCCTGCTCTCCCTTCCAGTTCAGGCTGCCTGTCAACATTTAGGATGTCTGTGACAAGAGGAGCTACCCCTTGAATCAGAATTTGTCCATTCAGGCCAAATGTGAAATGCAAGTGAAGGAGCCAGATGAGCTACAAGCACTGACTGGCAGGGAAACTGCTTTTTTTTAGTTTTTAAATGTATCAGCTTGTCCTCTTTCCATACACTTTCAGCTCCTCAGCAAGACAGGCAGCAGCCTCCTTAGGACAAGGAAGCCAACTAGGATTCCCAATGCCAGCAGGGATTTGGGCACCTATTTTCCCCTCACGGGACTTCCTCGGCAACATTAGGAAGTGGGATAGTTACTGGGAACGAGTCCACCCAGCTCTGGAAGGGCCAAAGGAGAGCTCCTGCAAAGCCAAGCCAGCGAGGGGAGGCACAAAGCAGAGGACAGATCGTGGGACTGTCCTCCCAGCCCCACCCAGTGAGGCAGAGCCCAGGGAGCAGGGACGTACCAGCACAATCACTTTGGCCTGTGGCTGCTGGGTGTTGATCAGGCGCACGATGGCCTCGATTCCCCCTGCCACTTCTTCTGCTGTGTTTTCATGGTTATTTGTTCCAACCCAAACAACAATGACCTGCAAGGAGACAAAAGTGTTTGCAGCTTTCCCAGGGCAAATGGTAACAGGGCTGATGACCCCGAAATCCCTGCACAAACACCAGAGTAGGCAGAGAGCTGCAGGGAGAGTCAGGCTGAAGAGTTCAGCCCCGGGGCTGGCACTGCCCACTGCCCTCAGGGAAGGCACTTGTGCCAGGCCTGCAGCTGCAGGTGACCTTCACTGCACCGCTGGACACCCTCACTAGCCCTGCAGCTCATACCTTGGGTTTAATGTTCTCCAGTTCACCGTTCTTCAGTCTCCATAGCACGTGTCCTGTGGTGTCTCCACCAATCCCAAAATTCAGGGCATGGAGCGGGGAGAAGAGCTCTCGCCATATCTGCAAGCAGAAAGCAACGTGCTGCTTCAGAGCACCACCCTGGCTGTGAGGCAAAGACACCACACGGTGTCCTCAAGGTCACTGAGAGCAGCCACGAGTCCTTCTCTGAAAACTCCCTCCACAAAGGGCATTTAGACAAGGCAGGAGGTTTCATCTGGAGTCAGAAGAGATGGAGCTGCTGAGGTTCAAGCTCTCAGACCCGGCACAAAGGAAGGGAAGATCTCTGGAGCAGTGATTTGCTGAACTCCTCAGAGCCCCAGAGTGCCGATCTATTGCAGACCACGGCGTCCCTAAGCACAGGGCCTTTGAAGAGGGAATCTATGACCTGATTAAATCCTTCTCATCCCCAGGTAACAAAACTAGAACAAAGGGAAGGAGCTCTTGCAGAACAAAGCTGCTCAGCTGCCACCACGGCAGAAGAAAACTCTTCTTTCCCTCAAGAATTTTAGGGAAGAAACAGCGGACCAGTGCCTCCGGCACCCTGAATTCCACAGGTCTAAGTGTGCTCTGGCCATGCCAGGTACAGCCACAGGGAATTCAGTGGCCTCAGGAGGCTGGAATCTGAGAGCTGCAGGCTGTGCACATGTGCCAAAAGGCAGGCAGTTGGTCATGGCCTCAGAGAGGGAGGCAAAAGTAGGCAGGTAAAGCAGTGTCCAGGCACTGGGGAGTTCAGGAAACAGGGCAGGAATGCCTCAGGAGGCAGCAGTGAAAACGGGAACAGTGGAAATCATCAGTGTTACACGTGACCAGGCACTGCTGGGTTAGGGAGAGATGCTCCAATTGCTCTGATCCACCCCTCCCTCCCTCCCTTTATCCCTACCTCGTACTGCTGTAGCAACTGCACCATGGAGTCCCCCACGAAGAGCACGTCGGGCTCCTTGTCCTTGCAGTCCAGGACAAACCGATTGTGCTGTCAAAGAGAGTGGCAAGGTGAGCTCCAGCTCCTGGGCATCCAGCCCTTCCCAGGACAGGGACAGCTGCGCCAACCATTTTCCCCTCCAGCAACCCTGCTGGACACTGCTCCCAGCCCCAGAGCCCCGTGAGGATCCCGGGCTGGATGAAACTTGGCGTGGTTCAGTTTGTGGCCATTGCCCCTTGTCCTGCCCCTGAGCAGAGTCACCCCCCAACCTCTGACACCCCCTGGAGATTTCGTACGGGTCGATGGGATCCCCTCTCAGTCTTCTCAGGACTAACCCCTGCAGTCACTCCTCATCAGAAAGATGCCCCAGAGCCCTGCTCCTTTGCTCCATCACGGCAGGACACACAGGTGTGACAGCTGCCAGCTCCAGGCTGCTGTGACCTCAGGGTCCCCAGCGTGCGCTGGGCAGCACTGGCCCAACATCCCCCCAGTGACGGGGATCCACGTGCCAGCCTCACCTGTGACATCCACCTGTCATCCCCCTGAATGTCCTCGGCGGCGTGTGGCACTGCAGCCGGGTTGGAGTCCCCCATGCCCATCCTGTTCCTGTGGAGAGAACAGCTCACACCCACTGCTCCCAGCAGCTCCCACAGCTGGGAAAGGGCTGCTGGAATCCGCTGCACCACAGCTCCTGCCTGTCCCTGTGCGTGCTGGCAGCTGGCTGGGAACAACAGCACGGATGTTGCTCCGTGCCAGAGTGACTCTGCAGCAGACACTCCCCTGGAGCCAGGCACACACAGACACCCCAGAGAACAAAGCACAGCTCTGGGGATGCTCTGCAGCCCCACACCTGAGCCAGGCCAGGCTTTAATAACTCGGCAACAACCGCCGAGGCTCCGGGGATAAGCCCCTATTAGCACCCAGAGATCCAGCTTACAGCTGCTGAGCTCCACAGCCCAGGTGGATAATCTGCCTTGGGGAGCAGAGCACCGTGCTGGGATTGATCCCAGAATCCCAGAACCGTTACAGAGTGGGAGGGATCTCTGGACATCACCCAGTCCAGGCCCCTGCCAAGGTGGGGTCAGCTGGAGCAGGTGGCACAGGAATGCCTCCAGGTGGGTTTGGAATGTGTCCAGAGAGGGAGATCCCACCATCTCCCCGGGCAGCTGCTCCAGTGCTCTGCCACCCTCCGTGGAAAGAAGTCCTTCCCCACGCTGGGGTGGAATTTGTATTTTAGTTTACGGCCACTGCTCCTTGTCCCGTTGCTGATCACCACTAAAGGGAGTCTGGAACCACGCTCCGACACTCCTCGGAGATATTTGTATGGATTGATGGGATTCCTTTCTCCAGACTGACCAGGCCCAGCTCCCAGCTCTGCCCATCCCTGAGATGCTCCAGCCCTTCCACATCTCTGCAGATCCCCAAGGATCTCCGGCGGGCAGGGCAGCGGGATGACGCTTCCCGCGGCCGCCGCCTGCAGCCCGGTGGGCGCACACGGCGCCCGGAGCCCATCGCGGCGGGCTGGGCTGGGCGGGGCGGGCTCCCCCTGCGCCCCCCTCCCCTTTCCCCTCCCGCTGCCCCCCGCGCCCCGCGCCGGCGCCCCCGGGCCGCGGTCCCCCCGCACTCACGGCGGCTGCGGCTCCTTCCCCCGCGACTCCATGGCGGGCGCGTCCCCTCCGCTCGGCCCCGCGCCTGCGCCGCTTCCGCTTCCGCTTCCCCGCGCGCGCCCCGGCCGCCGCTTCCGCCCCGCGCCCGCGGAACTCCCGCCTCCCGCCGTGACGTCACCGCGCCGCTCCCGTGATGTCACGCTGCCCCGGAGCCGAGCGGGACCCAGGTGGGGAGTGACGGAGGCGCTCCCTGATGTCCTTTTCCTGTTTATCGTGGGTCTCACCCTAAAGCCGCAGGACCTCTCGCCCCTCGCCATGACGCCATTCTACCATCCCTGACGTCATTCTGCCCCCAAGATGAGGCGTGAGCTGCATGTGGGGCATCCCTGATGTCCCCGCAAGGAGTGATGTCACAAGAACAAGTTTCCAACTACCCGTGGGTTTTGCCCCAAAACCGAAGCAGCTCCCTGGCCCCGGGGGGCACCAGATGGGGCGGTCTCACCATGACATCATTCAGCTATCCCCACTGGGGAGTGACGTCACACTCATCTCCCATATCTCACCGGGTTCTCCCCAAAACCGCAGCACCAACCGCGCGCCGCAGCCCCTCTCCGTGACGTCATTCTCCTCCCAAGGTGAGGCGCGGCCCAGGTGTACGTGGGCCGGGGGGGGTGTCCCTGACGGCGTGACGTCACGGGCAGCAAGGTCCCCGTTTCCCGCGGGTTTCTCCCCAAACCCGCGGCGCTCTCTCCCCGCCGCTCCGCCGCGCGGGGGCGCTCGGCGGGGCCCTCGCGCCGTGACGCGGGCGGTGACGTCAGAGCGCCGCCCCCGTCGCCATGGCAGCCGCCCGCCCCCCGGCGCCCCCCCGCGGATGAGCTCACGCGGTGCCGCAGCCCCGCGGGGGGGTTCGCTCCGCGCGACAAGATGGCGGCGGCGGCTGCGGCGGGAGGAGGCGGCGGAGCGGGGGCTCCCCCCGCGGCCCCCCGGCTCTCCCCGGCCCCGCCGCCCCCGCGGCCCCCCGGGCCCGCCCGCATCGGCTACTACGAGATCGAGCGCACCATCGGCAAGGGCAACTTCGCCGTGGTGAAGCTCGCCACGCACCTGGTGACCCGCGCCAAGGTGAGTCCCCCGCGGGGGTCGCGGCGCCGCCCCGGCCAGCGCGGAGGGAGCGGGGAGCGGCCCCGAGCCCCCAGAGCCCCGAGCGGGCGCCGCCGGGCGGCGGGGCCGCTGTCGCGGGTGACACGGGTGTCCCCGCGGGTCCCGTGGCCCCGGGATAACGCGGAGGTGGAGCGGGGGGACGCGCCCGCCGTACCCGGGGATGCTCCCGGCGTGCCGGGGGGCGCACGGAGGGCAGGCGGCGGACGGGTCGTTTCTTACCGAAACGGTGAGAATCGATCGTGGCCGAGTCTTCAGGGCCGTGGGAAACCGCGGGGAATGGAGCGAGGAAGGGCCTCCCGAGGGAAAGGCGAGCCCAGGTGGATCCAGGTGAGCCCCGGAACATGGCAGGAGATCCGGGCGGATCCGGGCACGGCGAGCCCCGGAGCGCGGCCGGAGATCCGTGAGGAGCGGCGGCACCGCTGCTGGGCTCCCGGCCGTGCCGGTGGCACCGAGCTCCCGGAGAGGGCTGGTCGTGCTGCGGGCACCGGGATCTTCCCGGCAGCTGCGGCAGGAGCGGGGCTGGCATGGGCAGGGAGCAGACAGGCCTGAACCAGAGCCCTGCGCCTGCTCTTGGCTCCGTGCTGGCTCCTTGGGAGCGCTGCAGAGGGAGGATGGTGCTGGCTGGGCTTGTCCTTCTGTCAGTTCCTGGGCTTGCCCCTCTGTCCCTTTCAGGGGCTGCCCCTCTGTCACTTTCAGGGCTTGCCCCTCTGTCACTTTCAGGGCTTGCCCCTCTGTCACTTTCAAGGGCTGCCCCTCTGTCACTTTCAGGGCTTGCCCCTCTGTCACTTTCAGGGCTTGCCCCTCTGTCACTTTCAAGGGCTGCCCCTCTGTCACTTTCAGGGCTTGCCCCTCTGTCACTTTCAGGGCTTGCCCCTCTGTCCCTTTCAGGGGCTGCCCCTCTGTCACTTTCAGGGCTTGCCCCTCTGTCACTTTCAGGGCTTGCCCCTCTGTCACTTTCAAGGGCTGCCCCTCTGTCACTTTCAGGGCTTGCCCCTCTGTCACTTTCAGGGCTTGCCCCTCTGTCACTTTCAAGGGCTGCCCCTCTGTCACTTTCAGGGCTTGCCCCTCTGTCACTTTCAAGGGCTGCCCCTCTGTCACTTTCAGGGCTTGCCCCTCTGTCAGTTCCTGGGTTTATTCCTCTGTCACTTTCAGGAGCAGCACTGTTTTGAAACAGGAGGAGAAATCCACCATTGCCTTGGTTTGCTGGAGCTCTGGCTCTTCACCCGGATAATAAAGTGGAATTAATTTCAGGGGCTATTTAAACATCAGTTATAACACCTCCTGGACAGTTCTTTTCAGAGCTGGGCTGCATTTGCCTGCCCTGACGGCTATTTTGTGCCTGCAAGTGCTCAGTGCTACAATTTAACCTGCACTTGAGTTGTTCTATGCTGCTGGTCTCGCCATGGTAAACCTGAACTTTTCTGAGAGAGAGAGAGTGATGGGTTCAGGTGCTTCGAGCGCAGGAGGCTGACCCCTCTGAGTGGAGATCTCTCCTGGAAAAGGAGGGATCCAACTCCAAGTTGCTTTCCTGTTCCTGTTTCCAGACTCCCTCCTTGGGTCAAGGTTTCTTCGCAGTGGTGCTGACTCTGAAGTTTGCAAAATACCAAAGCAGAGACCATCTTTTATGCAGGAATAGTTGATTTTGTCCAAAGAATGGCAGAATATGGTCACAGATTTTGTCTGGAAATCGTGTTCCACGTTTGTAGGGCCAAGGCTGGATTTTGCACTTTGGCTTTGGGTGACGGAAGGAGGTACTAAGCTTGGAAAGCTTTGCTTTATAGCAGCGTGCACTCATTCCTGCTGCCCTGGAGTGACTGAGGGTGGGTTGCGGACTTCAAGAGGAGGTTTTCTGGAGGGATGCTGAGGTGCTGAGGGCTCTGGAGCAGCGGGTTGGACCTGCAGCTCATTCCCTGCACGGAGGAGATCCAGTCCCTGTCCCTCTGAGCTCTGGGGGCTCCCCGAGCCTGGGGAAATACCTGTGCTGGAACAACTGCCATCTGTTCGGCTGTGCTGGGATAGCTTGGAGCTGAAACTTGACCTGGAAGCTTTCTCAACTCTGAGGTCAGGTTTCCTTTCAAATCCCAGCCTCTGGAGAGGAGTGCGAGTGAATGGATTGGATTCTGCTTGCAGACCCTGAGCGCTGTGGGTTCCGTACTTTTCCTTCGCTGTCAGAGCTGTTGCTGTTGGCTCTGGGAGAGGAGTGGGGAAGGAGAAAGGAGCTGCTTGGTTCAGGCTCTGGGACTCATGAGGTTAGAGGAGAGGTGTTGATGTAAATGCGTTGGAAAGGGCAAATCCTTATGGGGGAGCGTTTTTGACTGGCAGCAGAAGTACAAAATAATGCTACTGCGAGCTTGTCTTCATCACGGTTACACTTTTAACACTTTGACTTAATGGAAACAACTTGGAAGCGAGTAAAGCCTTGGCAAAATGGTCCCATTTAGGGATCTGAAAGAATTCTTTGATCACAAAACGCAGGCGCAGCCCGGTTGCTGCCTGTGCTGGCAGCCCCTTCCTGAGGTGATCCCGCTCTCCCAGGAGGAGCTGCGTAAGTGAACTGGGCAGTTCAAATATAGCCACCAAATCCCTGCACAAACTTGACCCCATGTCACATTCTCTTAGAGAAAAGCGGGTTTGCCTGTCATGGCCCCTCCTTGCTCCACTGTCTCAGGCGGAATTCCACTGTGAGTGTCTGTGTCAGCTTGGAAATAGATGTACCCCGTGATTTTGGGCCTTCTCCAGAAGGTGAAATTAGTGGCGGTGTCGGCTGGTGACCACTGCTGAGCCTGGCATTAGAGGTGATCTGTGGATGAGTGTTGGATCCTGTTTTCCTTTCCGACGGACATTTACCAGGTCAAGTGGACTTTGACATGACAGTTCAAGATAACAGCTGGAGCATTCCTGGCTTGTGTCCCTTTTTCCCTAAAAAGAGAAGCGGAGGGTAGTTGGGTGTCTGGTCTGATCTTAAAGGCCCGAGATCTTCCTGGCCCTCAGGAAGTTGAGCACTGCATTTATTTAGAGGAGCAGAGTGCCTGGCCTTGCTGGGCTGGCACGTTCTGCTGACACTGAACGCTGCAGTTTACATAGAACTGCATTTCAGGAGCTGAATGTGGGTCAGCAGTGCTGGGGACACTGAGGAAGGGGAATGTTAATCATCCCAAAGGGCAGGAGGCCTGTATTCATAATTGTCTCTGCTGGAGCCGATGGAATAGAAGGGAACAGTCGGCAATTTACGTATTAACCAAGGCAGCAATTTACATTCAGTCCCTGCCCATGCAAAGTTGGACTCTCGTGCTCTGTCAGAGCCGCTCTGATGGCTGGGCAGGAGCTGGAGCCACAGCTCTGACTGGGATGAATTTGGCACCTGCGGGATATCTTGCTGCATCCCTCCTTCCATCCCCCTTCCTTTTGTCTCGTCTTTTACAAGAAACACTTGTTTCTGGGCTAAAACTCTTCAGAGTGACCTGCTGAATGAATTGTTTTCCGCAGAGTTCCCATTTATAAATCATCCAAGTGACTTCATTAGAATTCCGGCTCTGTTCAGGTGGTGGGGTTGTTTTTAATGCCACATTTTTTCATAAGGGCTGGTCAGGGAATGTTTGTGAGTGTGCCAAGGAGCACATACCCTATGTTCCCGTGCCCTTTGGGTGTTGTGTTTGAGCCTTCAGGAGCTGTTGGGGCTGAGGAGGGCAGAGAGGGACGCTGTGGTTGCTGGGCGCTGCTGAGAGCTCTCTGCTGTCCTGCTTCCATCCCTTCCATCAGTTCCATGTGACTGGAGGTGCAGCTGGGGCACGGAGCAGTGTGCACCTGCCGTGGCTGCACTGCTCTCATGGAGTGTTTCACTGGGAGACGGGAGTCACTTTCACATCCATCTTTCTCTTGAAATGGAATTGACAGTGCTGGGAGAACAGCTCCTTCCCAAGTGCAGTGATCTTCCTGCTGGGCTGCCTTGGCTTCTTGCAGGCTGGTTGTCAGCTCAGGTTTGGATTAAATTTCAGTAATATCTGGATGGGCAAAGCTTGGGGCAAGTTTCCCTGGCTGTGTGTCGTGGCATCCTGTTTAAGGGGTACGTGGAGTTGTTTTACGGGATGGCAGCCCAAATCCATGATGCTTTATTCCTTGGCAGAACTCAGCCCTTCTACCAGCACAAGCACAACTGGAGAAAGGCTTAGAACTGAGCAGGTTTTTCTTTAGGTTTTCAAGGAGCTAAGCCTTTTCTGGAGAACGGGAGGCAGCTCTGCCCTCACTGGATGTTCCCTTCCATGAGAGAACAGGCTTAGTTTCTGTGGTTTGTCTTTGGGTGAGTTGGAGTCGTCAGTGGAACACATTTTTCACCAGAGTTGTTGGAGGTGGGCAGTGTGGCACTGGAAACCAGGATGCAAAGCGGGCTGGCAGACTTCATGGTGCGCTGGGCTTTGCTCTGGGGGCACTCAGGCTTGGTTTGGTACACTCTGATCTCCGAGCACAGGGAGCTCCAGGACTTGCCTGGGTTTCTGTCCTCAGGTGAGAGGAGCCCGGAGGGTGGAAGGTCTTGGTGGGAGCTGTGTGCTGCTCCTGCCGGGCCTGTGCCGCAGCAGACACGTGTCTCCGGGCTGCCTGGGGGCTGCTCCCTGCAGCCTGCCACCCTGCCCGGGGACTGCTCCCTGCAGCCAGCCCGCCCGTGTGATAAGCCCCGTGCCGCCTGCCCTGACTCATCAGCCTCGTGTCACACGGGATTGTTCAATACCCGTGCAGCACGTTTTGTAGTGACCCACACCTGGTCGCCTCTCATCAGTCTTTTTTTTTTGTTTTTCTTTTCTTTTGCAGTGTTTGCTGATGCTTCACCTGTGCAGCTTCTTATTTCTCCTGGCCATAAGGAAAGCTGATGGCTGTGCATGGCTAATTCCTCAGGCAGCATTATCCTGCTGCTCACAGGGCCTTTGTTCTCCTCGCCTGTGTGCTGCAGGAGAGTTGTATTTTAGTTCTCATTTGGTGGGGGGATTTAGCAAAAGCCTAAAAGCTAGAAATGAACTTTGGCTAAGCAGAGTTGCCACAGTGGGGATAAGAGGGAATATTTCCTAAAACCTCAGGGACCCATTGCCTGTATCAACTGTGGGCTGAAGTACTGACATTTTATGTTTCATTACAATGTTTTTCTTGCTGTAGCAAATAACATTTGATTACCAGGATGTTAATGCCAGAGCATGATTGTATTGGAGACCGGGCTGCTTCTTGAGATGCTAACAGGTGGAAAGAGGAGAGGCAGCTGACAGAGGACAGGGTGAGCTTGGGGGCCTGTGACTTGTGTCCTGAGCCTTTCTGGGCAGGAAGAATATTAGAAGAGAGCCAGGATAACTAATACCTACTGTTCAGCTCATTTTGGGGGGTGAGGTGGGTACAACTTCCTTACCTCTTCAACCTGGCTGCTTCCCACTCCTGTCTGGAGTCCCTTCCTCCGGAATATTTGCTGTACCGGAGCTTTGGGGCTGCTGCAGCAGGAGGCAATCAACACCTGATGGACGAGGTGGTGGCACCTTTGGGCAGGTACAGAGGCTGCCCCTGTGAGGAGGAGCCACTGGCAGGAGCAGGAGGAGGAGGGGCTGTGGCACAGACAGGGATCGGTGTCTCTGTTCCAGGAGGGTCTCACAGGGGTTTGGTGGATGCTGCAGAGGCCTAATGAGGGTTTCTAGAAGCTGTCTCCTTTGTGTTTGAAGGAGGAATTACATGAGAGGGAAATAAGGAAATGGCAGTGTGTTGCTGGGAGACTGGGCTCCTTGGGTATTAGACATTTTCACTGGGAAGCAGCTCTAAGCTCCTTTTCCCCACGTCCCCTCACTGGGTCCTGTATCAGCCCTGTGCGGTGGCTGCCCCTTCCTGCTCTCACCAAGACGATTGCATAACAACTCTGTGTTTTTCCCCATGATAGTAAAGCTTTGGGAAGTTGCTCCAGCATTGCCAGCCGAGTAGAATTCACGGCTTGTGGTGGAAGTTCTCCCTGGCTGAAAAGATTCTCATGAGGGCTGTGACTTCCCTGTGTGGCCATGGTGGGTCTCGTGCTCTGCACACCCCCAGCAAGACGCTGCGTTTGGCTGTACCTGCATGAGCAAAGGCTGAACTGGCTTGGAGCTTGCACAGGTTTAAACAGAGCAATTTGGAGATTCTCTAGTTAAACTATTGTACTCATTTAATGCATTCAGGGCCTTTCTGTTGATCCCAGGCCAGGGGTTTAATATGCTGTGTTAACACTTAAATGAAGAAACCACTGAAGGCTGATTCATTATTAGTCATTATATGTCTTTTTCGAGCAATTCTGACCCCAAGTCTCTCCAGTTGAGGCTAAACCTCGCCCTCTCTGCTAAATGGCCGTCAAAAGGGTTCCATGAAAAGGGAATTATGTGGCTTCAGCCAAGATTCAAAGTAGTCGAATCATGCTATCCCACACAAACAAACTCCCACAGCCAGTGGAACTGACACGTTGAGCTCAAAAATAGCCCAGCGTGTGTGGGGGGAGCCGAGCTGAGCTCTGCTCTGCACATCAGAGGATGGGCAGGAGATCCTGGGACAGCACAGCAGCAGCAGAGCTGCATCTCACTGGAGCCTGCCAGACCTGGCCAGGTGTTATCGCGAAGCATTAGGTCCTTCAGAGCACATGGTCTGATCCCAGAGAAGTGTTGCTGATGCTTCTGGTTTTTTCTCTGCATCCAGTATTTGGGACAATTTCCAGCCAGGGCAGCTGCAGCTTGGAGGAGCAGTAGGAAAGAGCTGGTCCTTGTGCAGTGCAGGTGTGTTGGGAGAGACTCCAGCATCCCCTTGTGCAAGATGTGGAACTTTATCCTGGGGTCATGGGCTTAGGCCTGCACTTTGTGGCTCTAACTCAGTGGCAACAGTGCAGATGCTCTTCTTGGAGGTGCTTTGGCCATGAAAGGTTTGAAAGGAAGGTGTGAGTGCTGGCTTGTGCCCCTCAGCTGCAGTGTGTGCAGGAGTGGCTGCCTCTGCACGGCTGTCAGAAGTGAATGCAGCACTGGGAAACCTCCCTGTGGGATTTGGGAGCTGCAGTTCCTGTCTGAAGGAGCAGGAGTGAGGTGGGGATGCAGGTGCAGAAACCAGACGTGCTCTGGCACAGGGCGAGGTGCAGCGGGCTGTGGTTCACCTGGCCTGGGATGGCACTGCTGGGGTCAGCTTGTTCGGGGGGTGATTCAGCACAGCCTGCAGCAGCTCAGCCGAGCCACGCAGAGAAACTGGCCATGGCTTCGCAGGGACTGGAGCGCGAGCCTAACCAGCCTCCCAAATCCTGCCTTGGCCGCCTGACCGGGGCCTGCTGACAGGAGTGACCTGCGTGTGTTGGGTTACCGCCTTGATTTGCAGATGGGCGAGGGCACTGGCCTGAGCACTGGTGTTGTGCAATGCAGGAGGTGGCTGCTCCCAGCAGCCCAGTTGGGTGTTGCCATTGTAGCTGGGGATCTCCTCGGCGTTTGCCACTCTCCTGTACGGTTTGGCTCTGCCTGCAGCTCCTTAAAGCGTCGGCTGCAGTTATAGGACATTAATTACGGTCCATTTGGGAGATGGTTTAGAAGAAAGGGAGTCTGTGGGGTATCAGCGTGCGACTGCGGGCCTGGAGCTGGAGGCCAGCGTGGTTTGACAGGGAGCCAGGCCCAGGACGACTGTCAGAGCTCCATTAGCTGAGCGCACGCCTCGGCACTACTGGGAATACAGAGAATGCGGGGCCGCGGCAGCGCATTAAAGTGTTTCAATTAAAGTCTGGATTTGGAGGCTGTGTGCGTCTGCTGCCTTTCAGCAAGCAGATGGATGTTTCTTGTCTCCTTCCAATAACTTTTAAAATGTGGTTGGTCCTGTTGGAAGGAGTTCTGGATGAGAGGGACGCAGCGAGGTGTTTTCGAGGCTGGGAAAGTGTGCGTGGATTTCTGCAGCAGAAGGGAAGACACATTTTTTCCAGGTTTTTCCAAATCTACACGAGTCAGTCTCAGCTCATCCTGGCTCTTTGGCTGTCTTGGGCTTTCAGCTGTGCCTTTTTCTGCATAACCTCCAGTGTTAATTGCAGGAATACCTTTGGAATGTGTATGGAGGATAGCAGGGATGGGTGTGTGACAGACTCATACTGTGGGCACAGGGTTTTTTTAAGGCTCTGGGATCTGCTGTCATGTAACCTGAACCGTTTCTGATTTTTTTTGCCTGTGTTCAGGCTCATCAGGTACTTCCAGGTGTGTTTCTGGCCCCTCTCAGGACAGTATCTTAGAGCCCTGAGGCTCTTGGGCGAAGGCAGCTGCACTGGAGCTGATGCCTAAAAACTAATTGTGGCATTTCGCAACATGAAGTGTTCCTAATGGAGGGAGCACGGTTTATGAGCTGTGTGTCATTGTGTGTGAAGTGTGATCAGATAACACGCAGAATTGCAGCTCCGAGCCTAATTGGAGCTGGTTCCTGTCTGTGGAATGGAAGGATGCAGTCTGTTCAGGTGTCGTGCTGCTCCTGCAGGCTCGCAGGAGTCTGGAGCGGTGCTGATGCTCAGGGTACCCTTGCCAGGTAGGCAGAGCCAGTTAGATCTCCTGTGATACAGTCTTCAGACTGTGCCAGTGAAGAAATTAGGGGAAAAAATGCCTCTTGTCACATGTATGTCTAAATTCTTGAAGATGTTTGTCTGTGCCCCTTTCAGCTGAAGTAGTGAGTGCTACAGGAAAGGGTTTGCTTGTCAGTCACTGTGACAGTGTGCTCATGTCTCTGCGTGCCCCAAATTTTCGTTTAAGCTCACAGCACTGGCGGCAACCAAAGATGAAAAGTATTAGTCTTGGTACTTAGTCCTTCCTCTCTAGATGTGCTTGTAGGAAATCCTCGGGCTGTAATCTTGCAAGTGGCTCTGTCAAGGTTATCAGCCTGGCTGGAGTGCCGCTGTCGGGCAGGCTCCGGCCACGGCTCTTCCCGGCTGCCACCGAGCCACCGCTCTGCCGGGAACTGTCCCGGCCTCTCCCCTGCCTCGGACGGAGAAAGGATCATGTGCTGGGTGATTTATGGCAGGTCTGCTCGTTCCCAGGTGGCCGGCAGACAATGGTGCTCTTCTGCGGGAAGCTCCTATTGTAGCCGTGTCCTCTGCACCCCGAGGCTGCAGCAGCTGTGGCTGCTTTCAGCAGTTTTGGAGGTCGGAGGACTCCCCCAGCAAACTGATTATGATACAGCTTAGCTTGTGCTCTATTTCTTTGCACATGTAGATGTACCATTAATGAAATCGACCTGCTCCCCAACAGCCATGAAGGAGCATGTTCTCAGCTCTACAAAGCCCATCTATGTTCTCCCATCTCTCTGACACAGTGAGGGGGTTGTCAGTTGTACAGCAACTGTTTGTTTTCAAGCACAGTCTCATTGGAAACCACTAAAAATCATTCTGATTCATTCTCTGTACAAGGATTTTAATACTTGGCTTCCACAGAGGCTGTTTTTCCCCTGAGCTGCTCTGGGAAGTGTAAGATTAAAAAAAAAAAAATCCAAAGACTTTTCCTTTCTGCTGGTTAATTCAGCTGGTTTATGTTAGAAACAAAGTGCAGAGTTGGTGAGAAGGAAATCACGGTCGCTCCCTCCCCCTTGCTGCAGCGTGGGTGTCGTGTGCCCACTGCCCTGGCAGAGCTGAGGTACACGGGGAAACCTGTGCTTAGTCAGAACAAAATATTCATGTGTTTTTCATCCAAGCTGAGACTCCCATTACACAGTAAAATGACAAGTGAAGGCTGACTATAGGTATTTTCCCACTCAGTGGGCGCTTGTGCAGTTTCTGAGTCATCAGCTGACAGTGGGGGCCTTAGTCTCTGCTTTTCCTCGTGTGTGTGTGTGTGCTGCTGGTCCCAGTTTGGTTCCACAGACACAACTGGATCCTTGTTTTCACTTACCATTGACACAGTCGGGAATGAACTCAGTCCCTTCATGTGAACCCAAAGGAAAATGTGGTGGTTTGGTGCTTGCAGTCTGGGATTTGAAATGCACCACCTTCTTTTAAGGTAAGGTGGGATACAGCCCCTGATTATGAGATCACTGGATTGTCTAGTTCGTTTCTGAGTGACAGTCAAATGTCTTGAACTTTTGCAGGGCTTTAAAGGCAGATTGGTTTAGGATATTTAGGATGTGTAACTAAAGTGCTGTTGGCAGCAGCCAGCACGTGGCTGGATCTGTTCCCTGTTTCTGGGGGTGGTGGGGTTCCTTGTTGCTGTGCCATGGCACCAGTGAGGTGCAGAGCAGCAATCGCTTTAGTGCAGCAGGAAATTAGTGGGAAAACTAAACGTGTCAGAGCTTTCACCATGGCAACAAAGCCCGGCTGGCTCGCAGCACAGCGAGACAAAAGCGGGTCAGGTCTGCACAGAGCAAGGTGGGAGCCTTCTCCAGGCTGAGTGTCTCCAAACCTGCCCCTTCTCCTGGGGAAAGGGCTGGTGCGGTGACCAACGTCAGGATTTGGAGTCGGGGATCAGGAGTGAGCTCCACTGATCTCACTCTTGTGTCACCAAAGCACCTGACTTGGGAAGTGCCCAGAGCCTCAAGGCTGCAGGAGCTCAGGGAGTGTTTGGACAACGCTCTCAGGCAAACAGTGGGATTCTTGGGGTTGTCCTGTGCCAGGCCAGGAGCTGGACTTCATGTGTCCCTTCTGGCTCAGGATAGTCTATGATTCTGTGCTTTTTGCAGTGGATGGGAATGTTTTTTCTAAATGCCACACAGTCACTCAGATTGTTTCCCTTTCCCTGAAACTGTTTGTAAATAACAGAGGTTGCAAGTCTGCCTTGTGTGACAGTGCCCAGACATAGTTGCTTAATTCCTCGGCTCTTTCTCTTGGATTTGTGAGCAGCCCAGAGGTTGCACGAGCACTAAGTCACGTTCTGATGGCACACCATCAGTTTGCTTATCTGTCTTCTCATCCCATAGTTCCATTCCAGCATTTTCAGCTCCTTGGTGAGGTCAGCACAAAAAGGGTTGAGAGCACCAGCATTGCCGGTGACACATGGAAGGGCTGTCTGTGCTCTGTCCCCCTGACAGTGTCCCTCAGTGTGGTTTGGCCATCCCCAGCCAGGCTCAGCAGCGGGCCCTGAATGATGCTCCCGCCGTGCTGCTGCTCAGGAGTTGTTTTCCTCATAATTGAGCGGGATATTAAAAGGTTTATGGTTTACAGTTACAGGCGTTGCTCCGGCCGGAGGAACGTCGAAATCGATATGGCAATTACTGCCCGGCTCGTCACGGGTTGTGACTCTCACATGCTTGGGGAGACAAAAGTGGAAGTGGCTGGAGGAGTGCCACCAGCGGGGTGGCCACAGGCTCGCCTCCAGGCCAGGGATGGGGTGCTGGGCAGCATTCCTGAGACAGGGACAGGGTGCTGGGCCGGCACCCAGCACCCACCTGCCCCGAGTCCCTCGGAGGCACACAAGGAACTCGCAATTGGGCTGTCAGCTTTGCAGAGCACGAATATTAAAAGGAAAAAGAAAGGCAATTTTAGAAGTGCTCTAAGAGCAATAGTATTTTGTACCATTTTGTTGTTCTTGTCATCTTCTCCTTGGATTGGTCATCCAGGCTGGGAGTGCAGCTGGAGGAGGGTAGTGGCCGCAGTGACCAGGCCTGGGTGGCCCTGGTCGGGAAGCGCTGCTTCCTGCCGGATTTGCATCCCAAGCCCTAAGTCAGCACTTCGGGGCTGTGTGCGGTAGGGTGCCCTGGCTTGTTGGAGTGAGTCATCATTCAAATAGTCACCGGAGCAAACGTGCTTGTCCAAACAAGAGCAGCTCTGCAGAGGCACCCGGCTGCTCCGTCTGAGGTGAGCGGCGGAAGGCTTCGTGTTTTACCACCTGCCGCTCTCCGGAGTCCCGAACCCCGCGCAGTGTCGGGCAGGTAGCACCGCCTTTCCCTGCTGCCTGGAACAAAGCTTGCTTCCTGTGCTCCGAGGTCAGATCCTATCGCCTCGGAGGGAGCGGTGCTCTGGGCCTGGCAGAAGTTTTCCTCGCCAGGTCCCAGAACAAAGGCTGCTCTGCACAGTCCGCCGTGGTGCCTGCTGCCCCTGGCTGCTGGAAACCTCAGCCGTGCATCCCAGTGTTGGGATTCAGTGCTAGGATGGATGCTCCGCTGGTTTTGTTAGAATAGCAGTGTCAACTCCCAATTAAAATGCTGATTAAGATAGCTTTTTGTGTTTTGCCAGGCTTTTTTTTTTCTTATCTTAAATGCATTTGAAGATCTCAAACGGCAATTCCAGGGCTCTGTTTACTTTGATCCTTTGGTTTCAGGAGAGGCTGCGGAATGGCATGTGTCACAGGAGCTTTCTTTGAGTTCTCAGAGCCCTGCACTCCTCATTCAGGGCTGGAGTAAGAAGTGTTTATGGTGTGTGACTTGAGTGAGTCACCTCGAGTTGGAGGCAGCTGTCAGCCGCAGGACCTGCACAGCCCAGCCCAGGTGCACTACACCTGGCTGGGGCTGTCCCCAGCAGGGCACCTCGCCAGGCTCCTGGCTGGGGCTCTGCTCCTTCTGTCACACAGAGACCATTAAAGCTGTGCGAGAAGAGTGCTGTCACCTCAGCTGTGCCTCCTGCCATGCTCCTACCTTGTCATCTTTGGAGGGATTCCTCCCCCAGATGCCCTCCCAAAGGCCAGGAAGGGAGCTGTGCCCTACACGAAGGTGCAAATCAGCTCCTGCTGGCACGGTCCTGCTGCTCTGGCCCTGGCAGCATCCATTTCGGATGGCAACACTGAGCTCCCAGTGTGGGAATCCTTCCGTGGAGTTCATTTTCCTCATTGTTGGCAAACTGTGAGCCAAATGTGTACACAGTTTAGAGCAACAACTTCCTATTGACAGTGCTTTCAGAGGAGCTGTTGTTTATAAAGTGAGGGATTTCCAGCTTTGTTTTTCTCTCTCTCCAGTGCAGAGTAAACTCTTGGAATTGAATGTTTCATTTTTCGACTGCTTGATAATAGTTGTTGGATTCTGCTGCTGTTGGTGAAACCCACAGGCTGAGGGGAAGGCTGAGCTCTGTATTTTGGATGTTTCTAGATCTGTATGCAGTGTAAGTCCTCACAGGATGGGTGGCATCTGGGTAACAAAAGGTGTGTCAATGGGAAACACAGATGTCCAGCTGAGCATTACGCCTTAGCTCTGTGTGGTATCAGTAGAAAGGTCTTGACACAGGCTCTGTCTGTGTTCTAGCTGGAAGAGGAGGAAAGGCAGGAAAATAGGTGTATCCCTGCAGTTTGGTCTGTGTGTGTACAGCACGGAGGGCCTGGGCAGTGCTGTGCTGCTGTCCCGTGTGCTCGGGCTCACCACTCGGGTTCTTAATCCAGGTACTGCAAGAGCACTGCCAAAAACTCTGAGGGAAATGAAGGAGCTGGGATCCATTTAGCTGCTATCAAGCTGATGGGTACAAAGTACCTTTTCATGCCATGGCCCAGCCAGTTCCATCTGGGGGAGCGGGGCGAGTTCCTCTCTCCGCACGCTCGGGCTTCGCGCCAGGGTGTTCCATCTCACACACACGCATGAGAATGTTGTAAAAACATAAATCCCTAAGCCTCTCCTGGTGATATTACTGTCATTACTCTGCTAGTAGTTTTCAGAAGTTGGGGTTTAAGTGGTTCCTTGATTCTTTCCTCTCCTGTGATATGTCTCAAACCACCCCTGGAATTAGTGCCAGGCGCAGTGGTTGGGAGTCAGGATGAGTGACGCCTTCGGCAACCAGCTCAAGATCAGCAGGAGGAGATACAAGATACTCGGGTGCTGTTCGAGCTGATAGTGCCAGAGAAATATTTAGCACATAGGTGACACTTCTAATCTTTAAAGCACTTCATAAACATTGGCTAATCCCACAGTGCAGTCTTGGTTGGCAACCTATCTGTCTTCCCTGGAGAGAACAAACGGCTGCAGGACTCTGGGAAGCTGCAGTGCAAGGCTGTGATAGAGCTTGAATTTCAATTGGATTTTTTAAAGTATAATTCAAGCTACAAGATCCGCTGCTTCTGTGACCTGAAGCACATGAACTGCCTGCACTTCACTCCTACCTGGAGTGGAGATTCCCTGTCCTCGTTCACGGGACGCTGGACTGAGCCGTGCAGCCAGGCAAGGGAGGATGAGGAGAGGCTACAGCTCACCTGTTCCCTTCAGCACACCCTGGGGGCTGGCCAGGCAGGGGCAGGAGGTGCTGCGTGAGTGCCAGCTGTGCAGGAGAGTCATGAGCAGTCAGGGTGGGAGTCCTGAAAAAAACGCCTGTAGCAAAATGCTGTTGTACAGGTGCGATTTGCTGTGAGGAGAAAACCTGAATGACTTCTGCTCTTCAAGAACTTGACCTTTCCCTTCAGCATCCTGCTCTCGTGGGGACAGCAGATCCACGGGCAGGGAAGGCCAGTGCGTCTGTGGTCTTCTGCAGCCATCTCCTCAGTGGCAGACGAGCGCTGTACCCTGTGGGTGAGTGAAAAGGGAGCTGGGAAAGGGCACTTGGTGTGATACCAGGTGAGGCATCTCCTCGGGCCTTGGGGCAACCCTGACTCCAGTTCTGAGAGTGCCCAAATCCTCAAGCTACCGGTTGAGGAGGGAGGAGAGGCTCTGGCTCTCATGTTGAAACCAGGGCACTGTGTAGGAAGGAACGTCAGATTTGTATCATCAAAGGGCTGAAAGCAAGAGGGAACATGATTTTGTAGCCTAGTGATGAGGGAACTCCCCTGGGAGGGGACAGGGATCAGCTTCCATCTGTGCTCCAGGGACTGTTTATGTATTTTGTGTTGAGAATTGCTGGATGAAGCACATCTCGAGCAGCAGTGTGTTACTGAGGAGTGGCTGGCGGCTGTGCTGGGCTGCTGGCTGTGCCTCACCACCGCTGGGGCTTCTGCACTCACCTTGTCTCCTTTAGACTGTTTTTAGGACAGGGACTGTGGTTATTTACAGCTGAGTTACCAGAACTTCGAGAAACAATAGACCTCATCCCGCTGCAGGTATTAACCAGCCACAGGAGTACTACCAGTCTTCTACAAGGAAGCGAAAGTGTGTTTGTTTGACCTCCTTCAGACACCTGAAGGTGTAAAGATAATGCAGTGTGTGAGACAGCTCGGACCAGGAGATGGCGGTTATCAGGAGTTACGAGGTGACGAAAACCAGTGTTGTTTAGATCTGGTGATTAAGAACCTTCCTTTCGCTTCTGATTTACTGCTTGAGTATCTAAATTGCTTAATGAGAGAGAGTGATATGGAAAACTAGCAAGGTAGGAGGCCTGATTTCCAGTAAAGTTTAAACCACAAGGAGTTTATCAGAACCTGGCGAGGGGCACTCCTGCTATGTCTTAATAAAGAAACCAGAAGGAGTGTCTTCACTTCACTGCTCAGAAGACAGAATATATTTTTTTAATTTTTTCAGGCCTTGGTTCGTAAAAGGTGGCAAAAGGTAGCCAGGTGAGGTGTACAGAACTAACTGCTCGTTTGCTCCTGGGAGTAGAAGCTACAAGGGCGTTGTTGCACCAAACAAGCCCGGTCCTGTAGCATTTTGTTTAGATAAAAGATACAGAGAACCCTGGGCAGTAACCTGCAGTTATTTCCAAGTGCTTGTGAGTTAATGAGCCGGTTCTGTGGGGCTGCCAGGTCAGGCAGCACAGCTGGGAAGGTGCTGGGGCAGGGAATGCTGTGACCCCGGTGCCAGGAGAGGGTCACACCATTCCCCGCCCCAGCGTTTGGGGTAAATAAACTGTGATCTCTGTGGATTTTCTCTACAGGATCAATACGAATGATAGAATTCACCGTGAGCTGGCAGTGAACGCTCACAGCCCAGAAAGCCGAGGGTGCCCTGGGGCACATCCAAGGGAGTGTGGGCAGCAGGACTGGGGAGGGAATTCTGCTCTCGTGAGACCCCACCTGGAGCCCTGCACACAGCTCTGGGATCTCCAACATAAGCAGGACATGGAGCTGCTGGAGCCAGTCCTGAGGAGGCCTTGATAAAAGTACCTCCCCCATGGGGACAGGCTGAGAGCTGGGGCTGTTCAGCCCCGAGGAGAGAGGGTTGTGTGGAGACCTCACAGCACCTTGCAGGATCTGGAGGGGGGGTGAGGTCCTGCACAGGTTGCTCAGAGAAGCTGTGGCTGCCCCATCCCTGGAAGTGTCCGAGGCCAGGGTGAACGGGTCTTGGAGCAACCTGGGATAGTGGAAGGTGCCCCTGCCCATGGCAGGTGGAGAGAGCTGGATGGCATTTGAGGTCTCCAACCCAAGCCCTTCTGGGATTCTATTCCATGCTCCTGTCATTGGGTATTATCTGGCAGCACAGCTCTGGCTACAGCACGCTGCCTGTTGGCCAGCGAAGTTGTTTTGATTAGCTGCATCATCCTCGTGTGTGCAGGGATGAGTGTTTTCCTCGCAAACACCAGTCACCCTGTGAGGAGACTATCAGCTCGTGTGGAAGAGGAAGGGTCTGAGCTTTATATAATCTGTTGGCTCAAAGACTTTTCAGAAACAAATCTTGCGACTGAGCTAGAGGCTAATGACAGCAATATGTCTGCTGGCAGCCAGCAGTGATTCAGAATAGCTTTGGATCTATCCATATGCTCTTTTCCTTGCGTTACTTCTCAGCAGAGCTGGGTGCAGTTGAGGAGGGGTTTGAGGAGGGTGTGTGGCATGGGAGAGATTCCAGCTCACCTCCTGTCGGGGTGAATCCACTGCCTGTCTCCCAGACTTCCAGTGGAACGGGCTGTGTGAGGGAGTCATCTGCTTGTGTGCTGTTACCTCTTACATCATAACGTGTCAGGGCCTTGTAAATAAACCCCTGCCTAGTGAAGAATGGGCTGTATTTAGAATTGCTGGGATGCTTCATCTCTGTAAATTAAAGTCCTTAAGCAGCCACTGCAGAAACTCTGATCTGTGACTGGATGCTCTTTTGGAGTGCAGCTTCAGGAGCCCAGGAAAGCCTGGGTGTAATGCAGAATTGCTGCTGGTTTCAACCAAGACTTGCATTCTTCTTTTCTTTTTCCTTAGGTAAATAGCTGCAGTGCTTCAGCAAACCCTGTCTGCTCTTTGAGGCAGGGAATTTCTCGTAATGCTTATGGAAGGGCAAGTCCCCCCATTCCATGAATGTCTTGGGATGCCGTGAGAGTGGGGGAGAGCTCGTGTCACCCACTCAGAGCTGCAGTGGTGAGGAGGTGGCCCTGCTGCACAGAGACTCCTTACTTTAGGGGTGGTTTAGGCTTTGCTTTCTGCTTTTTATGGCTCTTACCTGGTGGCTTTGTACTGATGCTGCTCATCCTCCTTCCTGCACACCTCTGCAGGGATGTGCAGCCGAGGCAGGGATGAGTAATACCTTTGGAGAAGTGTTGCCCTAACCTTTTATTCTGGATGCGTACATCCAACACTCAAATCTCTACATTTTCCATTGCATTGGATGACTGTACATTCCTATCAAATGATTCATTGGATTAACAAAACTTCTCTGCGAACCAGAATATCTCCTCAGACCCTCAGAGCTGGAGGGATCTTTAGCAGATGCACTGCTGGATGCTCCGTGTGTGCCTTCCCCAGCCCAGTGCTGCGTGCACACGGGCTGGAGCGTGAGGCTGTCCTTTCTCTCCCCCTACAAGTGCGCTTGGTTCACTCACATTCCATTTCAGTGACGTTGGAAAGCTTTTTTTCTTTCTTTTTCCCCAGAGGGACTGAGCAGAGCTGTTTACCCTCAGCTCGACAGCTTCCCCTCGGAGAGCAGGACTGATGAACGGGAGGGGGAAGGACAGGAGAGCACAGGCAGAGGCTCGGGGTGGGAGCAGGTTGATCCTCACCTGCTCAGGTGCTGTGCTGCTGCTCATTCTGCGTCTGCAGCTCTGTTTGGGCTTTCAGACTGGTTTGGCATTGAGCTGTGGGACTGTGCTTGGGGCTCTGTAGCTGCCCGTGCCCGTTTGTGATGGAGCGCCATCCCTGCAGCGGTTCCTGGTTCCATCCCTCGATAGCTGCTCCTTGGAGAGTTGCAGGCTGCAAAGCTGCTGCCCAGAAACGAGGCGTGTTCTGTGTGAGCAGCACATGTTCTGTGTGAGCAGCACAGCTCAGCCTCACAGCTGCCAGAATCACAGCCTGGGTGGCTGTGGTGTGACTGTGGAGATGAGTGCGTCCCAGAAGGTTTGCAGGGAGGTAATTCCAGGCTGTTCCTCGAGACCTGCTGATGTGGGGTTGATTTTTCTCTTGGTGGTTGCGAAACTGCCTTGGTGTACACCTTATCTCAGAGCTGCTTGCCTGTCCTGCCCGTGAGCAGCCGTGGCCTGCTCCTCCTGGAGCCCTGCGCCCGCTCCCAGGCTGGTTTCCAGGGCTGTTTATCTGTGCACTGCTGAGCTGCAGTCCTGGACAGGTTGTTCCTGAGCAGTAAGCTGGGAAGGATTTCAGCTGGGCAGTGCTGGAATGCTCTGTGCCCATGGGGAGTTGTGGACTGTGAACCATTGGGGTGTTACGTGTGCAGTGACCTCGTGTCTTGCTCCTCTGGTGTCATTCAGTACCTTGATGTCCCCTGGCTTTGGTCACCTCTGTGGCCATTGAACTCTTTGGCTACATGACCCCTGTGAGCTGGCCCTGCAGCTGTGTTCGCCTGTGTTAGGGCATGAAACTATTATTTAAACACTTATCTCCTCTTAATGTGACTTTTTTTTACAAAAATTTAAGCATTTCCAAGTTGTTAATCCTGCTGGAATGATGCCCCTGTCTTTTGCAGCTCCCCAGGATACACGGGCTGTGATCTGAGGGTGCAGCTAATGACTTTATAGCAGCTTTTATAGTTTGACCTCGGAGCCTGCCAGTTGTGTCTGGGAATGAGCAGAGGAATGTGGTGCATAGAAGCTGTGGCTTGTAGGAAATATGTTTTTGTGGAGCCTTGCTGATGGCAGTGACTTGCTCCCCAGCAACCTTGTGGGCTCTTTACAAGGTGCACATATTGCTTCTGGACCATTATAGTTATCTCAGATATCACATTTATTGTCTGAGGCTCTGCACACATTCTGCAACCAGGGAAAAATTTTTGTTTTTCCTGAGGCAGCTGTTCCATTTATGGGATTTTTGGTACGTGCTAGAATAGAAACTCATTTTCATTTTGTACCTGAATCATAGAAAGTCAGGCTAACACGACAGAGCTCGTTGCTGCAGAGACAAAAGTTCTCCTGCACCACACAAACCTCTGGCTGTGCTGGCTCCACTCGACCTTTCCCTCTCCTCACTACCCGGGCTTAGCACAGCTGTAACTGCACGGGGCAGACACCCAGGGCAGACGCCGTGTTGAGGGTGATTTTCCTGGAAAAGTGGCGGCATATGCTGTGGTTTGGGGGGCAGCAGCCCCTCACCCAGCTGGGCTGGAGCAGGAGCAAGACTCTGCATGTTCCCTGCAGGCTGTGGAGAGCAGTCCTGGCCCGAGCGTTCCTCCTGCACGCTCTGAGCAAAGTGAAAAGCAATCCTTGGGCATGCAGGGTCTCCTGTCTCCTGGTGGCTGATGTCCTCCCGCATCCTGGTGCTGGGATTGGACTGAAATAAGCTGATCTGGTTGCTAGCACCCAGAGCAGCCATCAGTTAGTGTGGCCAGTCGTGCAGTTGGTAAATAAGCCTTTGTTTTCATCTGCATTTGAAGAGAGGAAGAAATACTAATCAGCCTGGTGAGACAGCGCCTTCAGTTTCTTGCTGCTATTGTTCAAATTAATAGAAATCTCATTTATCTCCTTCTGGTGATATATGTCCCTGGAGAGCAAGGTCATGGCAAATGATAGAAATGAATGAATAGGGGAGATGGGAAATCTGATCTGAAATTCCTGCAGGCTCGCTCATCTCGCACCCTCCGTGTGTCAGGGGAGCCTGGATTTACGTCACTGTGCCTTACATAAGGATCTATAATGTGATAGCTCCCGAGGTTGTGTGGGTCTTGGGAGGCTCCTGTGTAATTGGTTCAGTATGTGCTCGGCTCTGCAGCCGCGTGCAAGGCTTGCTGCTCGGGAACCTTTATCCAGCCCTAATGCCTTTTTTATTTTCCTTTAACATCACCGTTTTCTTTGGTGTTTCAGCTGCTGCAGGTGTCTTATATGGTTAAAAATGCTTAAGTGGGGAAGAATGCAGTTAAGGTATAAATCAGCTCCCTAAAGCTGAGCACTCAATATTTCACAGGATCCCAGGATCACTGAGGCTGGAAAAGCCCTCCAGGACCATCGAGTCCCAGCTGTGCCCAATGCCCACCTTGTCCCCAGCCCAGAGCACTGAGGGCCACCTCCAGTCCTTCCTTGGACACCTCCAGGGATGGGCACTCCAGACCTCCCTGAGCACCCTTTCCATGGGGAAATTCCTGCTGCTGTCCACCCTGAGCCTCCCCTGGCCCAGCCTGAGGCCGTTCTCTCTCCTCCTGTCCCTGTTCCCTGGGAGCAGAGCCTGACCCCCCCAGCTGTCCCCTCCTGTCAGGGACTTGTGCAGAGCCACAGGATCCCCCCTGAGCTCCTTTTCTCCAGGCTGAGCCCCTTTCCCAGCTCCCTCAGCCCCTCCTGGGGCTCCAGACCCTTCCCAGCTCTGTTCCCTTCCCTGGACACAAAAACAAGGAAATAATTTGGGTAGATGTTGATATCAAGTGTGAATAAGCAAGGCAGTGTTTTTGGATTGCTGCACTTTCCCGTGCTTTCTTGTACAGCTGCAATAAATCCCTTGCCCAGGACTGGTCAGTGGCTTGTTGAATCAATTTCCCGCCTCTCCTACTCCAGGCGCTCCAGATGCACTCTGGACAAGGTGCGTGTCCCCAAAAAGGCAGAATTGCAAATGAAGACCGGATGCAGAAGGGCTGTGCTGAATCCCCTGCAGGTCTTGGGGCACACTCAGTGTTTTGGCTGCGGGGCTGGGCGCTGCCGGGCCTGACATTTGCGTGGTGGTCTTGTGACAGTCCAGGTTTAGAAGGCAGGCAGCTTGTTTTCCTGGGCACGTCACCCGATAGCTGTACAGTATGAGCTGCTGGCTGCAGTCCCCTCTGACTGTACAGCCCAGCCCTGAAGGCCTTAAAGCTCCTGAGCTCTGGGGCTGCGTAAAAAACTGTGTGTGAAAAACCTGCCCTGCGCTGGCTTTGTGTTCTCAGGGATGGAGCAGGCTCGCTCCCTCAAGACGGGACTCTTCTCATCCTTATGATAAGAAAGAGTCGCTTCAAGTTGTATCTGGAGTTTGAATTTTACTGTGGCTTTGTGTGGATGTGCAGAAAACAAAAAACAGCTTTCTAAGTGACACTGAGGTGCTGGAGCACGTCCAGAGAAAGGCGATGGAGCTGGGGAAGGGTCTGGAGCCCCAGGAGCTGGGAAAGGGGCTCAGCCTGGAGAAGAGGAGGCTCAGCAGGGACCTCGTGGCTCTGCACAGCTCCCTGAGGACAGTGCAGCCAGGTGGGGGTCAGGTTCTGCTCCCAGGGAACAGGATGAGAGGAAACAACCCCAGGTTGTGCCAAGGGAAATTTAGGTATTAAGGAAAATTTCTTCACCGAAAGCATTGTCCAGCCCTGGAACAGCTGCCCAGGGCAGTGGTGGACTCCCATCTCCGGAGGTGTTTTAAAGCCATGTAGATGTTGCACTTGGGGCCTTGGCCGTGTCATTGGACTGATCTCAGAGGGCTTTTCCAGCCTAAACAGTTCCGTGATTCCAAGGCAGCGGGGCAGACCGAGACCTTTATTTGCTGAGGCAGGGGTGATGGTGGTCTGTTCCATGCACGGCACCTTTCTGGGCTGCCATTTTCAGTTAAGGGTTCTTAAAACAAAGTCCTGTAAGGGAAATGAAGCCCGGCCTTGGCAGCCCTTCTGTCTGATCTTTGGTAAGTGCAGATGTGCATCTTGGAACAATTTACTCCTGGTTGTGTTTAGGGCTACCAGAGTGACTGTTTATTCCCACATATGGAGCATGGTTTCAGAAGGTAATTTAAACAAATGGAGCGCCACTTCCAATTCTTCAGGCTTCTAGTTTAAGGAGCCAAAATTGTTCTCCTGGCTCCAGCTTGCCCACCCTGGCTGTATCAGTTCCCACATGGCCTGCCAAGTTTGCAGAGAACTATCTATGGTCCCTTTTCCCTTCTGAGGAGGCAAGAAATCCCTTGGCTGAGAACAGTTTGGGCTCTGTTGGGACGCAGAGCGGGGCAGGGGTGGGCAGGCTCTGGTGGTCAGGGAGAGCCCTGCCTGGGACTGAGCCGTGCTGGTGCTGAGGTCGCCGGGGTTTTGTGAGCCCCAGCTGTGCCTCTGCCTGTGTGAGGGGGTTAACAGCAGCCGTGACGTGCTGGGAAGCTCCCGCTGGATGCTGCCAGGCAGCCTTAGTTCCTGCTGCTGCACTTCGGGAAGGGTAGTCTGGGATCACAAAGTGCCGTGGGCTGTGTGCGCAAGGAAAACACACCTCTGTTTTGTGGCTGTTGGCACTGGAGAGTTCCCTTGATGCGTGGTTCTTTTGCTGTTCCGTGGCTCTCGCTGGACTATTAGGTCTAGGCTAAGCGAAATGATTTAGTAGCACATCAGCCTGTGCTTGTGAGAGTAAATATTTTTGCTCTAGTGAAAGCAAATGGAAACGTGTGGTCGGTGTCCTGATGCAGCAAGTCCTGACCTGCTGCTTGGAAGAAGTAGGAGATACTGTGATGAGGGGGAAAGCGATGTATTTTGAGTTCGGGGTGTGTGTGTGGAGGGGAGCAGTGCTGGTCAGAGGCACTGGTGCCCCCCCAGAGATGCACAGCAGCTCCCCAGCATTTGCAGTGGCCGGGGCTGCTGTTACTCCGTGGTCCCATGAGCTGTGAGTACTCACTGCCTCACCTGGGCTTTGTACGTGTGGGACGGCTCAAATACCCCAAATCCAGACACGCCAAGCTGTGTGCTGCAGGCTTGGTTTAAGACCCCCAAACGGATCTGTAGGTTGGCTGTATTTGTTTGGGTTTTGTTTTCTTGCAGTTTCTGCACATATAAAAGAGGCTTTGTCCTCTGTGGGCCCTGAATTTCCCGTGTACAAGGAGAGGCATTGAGAGAATTCCAGGCTGCGGCTTTGCTTCCACGTGCCCCTGCTGCATTTACCTGTATTTAGTGCGTGTCTCTGACTCAGTGTTTACTCTTCAGTATTTAAACATTCCCTAGAAATTAAATCTTTTAAGAACATTATTCTTCACACCAAGTGCCTGTAGAAGCCCAGTTGTGCAATGCCTACGCTCATGTATTGGCTGCTGTCTCACTCCCTCGGAACAGGATTTATGGTGGCAAAGCAAAGCAGCAGCCACAATTAGAATTTGGGTACTACAGCACTGAAGTGCTTTCAAAATAGCAGTGTCTGTGCTCCAAAAATACTCCATTGTCCCCTGCTTTGAGGAGAGCTGGTGCCAGCCATGGTTACTTGTCACACGAGTCTCCCTCCGAGGTCTCCCGAGCCCTTGGTGCTGCCTGTTGGCACCAGGAGCGAGTTTGATTTGCATGGACGGAGCAGCAGGGATCAGAGTGGCACCCATTGCTGTTTGATCTTTGGCCCTTTGCCACGTGCTGTCACCAACCCGGGGCTAATGGCCCTGTGTGACATCTGGGAGCCTCGCTGGGGTGATTAGTGGGACGCTCCAGACCTGGATTCGCTCCTGGGAGTGCAGCTTGCGCAGAAGGTGAATCATGAGCCCGAGGTGCGTCCTCTGCCATGGAGGAACACCCAGCCTCTGTCACAGTCGCTGTCCTGTCCCCGGGCTCTGGGGTGCCTTTGCAGCCCTGGCACAGGGCAGCGTCTGGGTGCCCTTTTGCTCACACCGTGCTGTGCCACGCAGCCCTGAGAGCCCGGGGCTGGATCATGCTTTGGCTTTGAAGTAGGTTTTCGGCTCCTGAGTGCGTAATCTGTGGGTTTAAGTCATTTCTGCTGATAAGGGAAATCAGATACTCTTGTTGGAAGTGGCTTGTAGGCTCCTCCGGTGTTGTAATTCAGTTCCGTGCCCGAGTGAAAGGCGATTCTTTAACAAGTCGGTCCGTGCAGTTACTGCTGTGGGAGATTCTTCTGTCAAACTTGCTTTGTTATGAAACAAATTCAAATTTCAAGCAAATCTTTGTGGTTTTGGGGGGAGCAGAAACTTCCTGAAGTTCCAAGAGGCAGCTCCTGTGTTCTGACATCACTGGGAGGTCTTAATGGAAATGACTGCACGGGTGTTTTGTCCTCAGCAAGCTGGAATGAGATTCCCTGATTCCCCCTTGCTAAAAGTGAGGGAATTTCTGCCTTCACTCAGGTAATGCTGCTGTAGAACATCCGTTTATTTTAAGCCAGGCTTTATGATCGGACCCAAGCTGCCAACCTTTTGTCTTCCTTTGTGCCGTTATAAACTCTGCTGGGGGCAGCCAGTGCTTCTCCCACCTAACTGGGGGTAAATCCGTGTACTAAAGCTGCCGCAGTTTGGTTTGCTTCTCCTGCAGAGCCTGGGCAAGATGAAGGTGAGGAAGGGACTCTCCATGGCTTGGATGTGGTTGATCTTGGTTGTTGAGGGTTAATGTGTTGAAGCCTGCATTCCTCACAGTTTCACTTTTGGCTTCTCTTTCTAAAAATTTCCATTCCATTTCATAACAGTTCTGGAGTGAGGGGTGGTTATACTCGGGAACCTTTGAGTCTGAAAATGTTCTGTGTAATCGGGGGCTGGAGGCAGCCGCAGTTGTTTTCAGGCCCAGGGGAACCGGTCTTCCTGACAATAACATTAACCCTCCCTAAATCAGCTAATTGAAGGATTTTTAATTAAATTAAGGGGTGGGGATGGTAAATAGAAGCAGTGGTTTTGAGAAGAAAATTGCTTTCTGCTGTAGTCTTGTGACTGATGAAAATTCTGATGTTTGGAGCTAAGAAGTAGTGTCTCACTAGTTTGATCATTTCTATTGCTTTTGGAGCCAAACACAGACTCCAGTGACTGGGTTTTGTGGCACGTAACAAACATCATTATTGATGGAGGAGTGTCTGAGAGGCAAACTACAGCCTTCCAAAGCTTTATGTGCACACAAAGGCTGGATTCAAAATTCTGAGTGTAGCAACTGCGCTGACTTTGCACTGAAAATACTTCGGGTGTATCCTGATAGTTCTGCCTCCCAAGCTGATAACCCGAGCTGGAGTGTCTTTGCCAGGCTGCACTGCAGCATGAGAAACTTTGCTGAGACTCAGTGCCTTCATCAGTGTCTCTACAAGACATCTTGTGACAGGGCCACTGCTTGTTTGTTCCCATAGAAACTGCCATCTGATCGTGGCAAATGCACAAAGGCTCCTGCTGCAAACGCAGCGTCTAAAAATTCCTCAGTGTATCATCTAGATCTGGCATCGTGCTTTGTCCCTCACTTCCCTGGCTAAATCTCGGCCCCTTCCCGCTCGGTGTGCTCCAGGTCCCGTAGTGTTAATGCAGTTGGCACCTTGAAAATAATCCTAGAACTAAAGGTGATGGTGTCACCTCCTAATTGTGATCTCAGGTGCTGGCAAAGGAGCGGTGTTTGCAGTCTGCCAGCAGCAGGATGATGCGCATGGAAATCATAAATACTGAAAAAAAGACATTTGATGCATTTGAAATCTTAGATATTGGGGGAAAATTCTTTTTCTACAAGTCTGTGTCTGTTGCTTTTGATGTGTTTTGAATATCCAGCTAGTTAGACTTTGTTATAGAAAAGCCCCAACGCTTACAGGGTTAGGAAAATATCTGTGCAAGTCTGTTTCAGAGCCCAGAATCCCATATTCCCCAATGGACCTGATGGCATATGAGGAGGAACAGTGATTCCTTCCGTCCTATCTGTCACTTCAGATTTTGTGTGGCGATCCCAGTGTGGTATTTAACGCTCCTGCAGCCTTCCCCTTGCAGCAGGAGCTGTTCCAGTGGTGGCTGCAGCTGCACACCATGTACGTGCACGCTGCAGCTCCCGTGCATGCCGGCGTCGCTGCAGAGCCCGGCCTCCTCCCCGGAATGTGGGCAGGATCCGGGGCAGGAGCCCAGCGCGGAGCCAGCCCCACGCGCCGGCTGCGGCCAGGAGCAGGAACGGCCTGCCGGGCCTGAGTGAAAGGGATTGTTATATGGGATGACAGATTCCTCTGGAGCTTGTTGCTGTTTGCAGAAGGGAAGCCAAGACATTGGTGCTTAATATCTTCCAGAAGTCCTTGGCTTTAACCCTTACGGAGCCTCAGGAAATGGGCTGGAAGCCGGTGCAAAGGCTCCCTGTGGTTCTGGCAGCTTCTCCCAGGCAACCAGCAACAGGATGAGAGGACCCGATAGCCCCAAGCCGTGCCAGGGGAGGGTCAGGTTGGACATCAGGAGGAATTTATTCACAGAAGGGGTTGTTCAGCTTTGGAAGGGGCTGCCCAGGGAGGTTTGGAGTCCCCATGCCCGGAGACATCCAAGGAATGACAGTGTGGTGCTCAGTGATCTGGGCTGGATGACAGGGTGGGGATTGGGCACAGGTTGGACTCGATGATCCTGGAGGTCTTTTCCAGCCTCTGTGATCGTGCTGCACATCCTGGTGCAGTGCCAGGTGCTTTCCCAGGATGCAGTTTATGGCAGGAGGATTTCTGTGGTGCACGGCAGGCTGGGGAGCCCAGCCAAGGGCGCTCCTGCTGCGTGTGTTGGTTTTGTCATTAAAAAATAGCCGTTTTCTCTCATCAAAAAATAGCTGCTCTTGTGCTGCACCAGTGCTGGGTGCTCCATACCTGTTACAAGTGAGGTGAGGTATTCCCTCTCAGGAGATCTCTTGGTCCAAGTAGTGTTCTTTGCAGGATAATAATTGCTTTAAAAAATCCAAACCCTAACGTACAGTGTGTTCTCAACGCATCACTTCATGCACACCAGCTTTGAAATATCCTTATTTCTGAGCTTTGTTATTTTATAATCCAGTAATTCAAACCTGCCTCCGACTGCACACTCTGTACCTGAAATGCACTATTTTTCCCCGTCACTTGCATTTTTAGGTCACGACTGAATTAGAGCAAAATGACAATCCAGGGAACTTCGTATAACACTTTCAAAACCTGCTTGCTGTAATATCCTGGCAGCTTTTTAAAGCCTTGTCTTGATGTTTGAGCCAGGCCTTTCCCATGAACGCTGGCAGGTCGACTCCGTGGCCCCTCTGCTCTCGGGGATGGTCTCTGCTGGGGCTCTGTTCCACAGCAGCATTCCTGATGCATCTCCTGCTGTCACAGATTTCTTCCCGCGTGCAAATACATTTCCAAAACTCTGCTGCTAAGCAACTCTCTCCAAGGCTGGAGAGTAAGGCATGAGGAGCAGCTGAGGGAGCTGGGGGGGCTCAGCCTGGAGAAAAGGAGGTTTGGGGGACCCTCTCGTTCTGTACAAATTCCTGAAAGGTACGGGAAGGGGCTGCCCAGGGAGGAGGTGGAATCCCTGGAGCTGCCCAAGGAAGGACTGGACGTGGCACTCAGTGCTCTGGGCTGGTGACAAGGTGGGGATCTGGCACAGGTTGGATTCAGTGATCTCAGAGGGCTTTTCCAAGCTCAGTGATTCTGGAATTCTTTAAATGATTCAATGGCAATCTCGGGAGAGCTTTGGAGGCAGAATCCTGCATGGAGGTCAGTTGCAGCGTTCAGCTGACATCTCCTGAAATAACGCTGACAGATGGGTATTCGAGGTGCTGGTAAATTGAACTGTATTTGTTTTCATGGGATGTTTAGGCTGCAGTGCCTGGATTGAGGGGAGAGCAATTAAGCAAGTGGTTTGTACGGGTGACCTGGACTGGAAGGGGACCAAGGTGGGCAAGTGTCCTCCCAGAATTTGATTCACCTCTTGGCTTTGCTAGCCTGCAGGTGGCTGGGAGGCCGAGCTGTAGCTCAAGCAGGAGTCCAGTCAGGCCTGAGCAGAACTGCAGCGTTCCCATCTGCTGTCACAGGGGCTGGGGCTGAGCCTCCTTGGCCACACTGTCGAGCTTACGTGACCGGGCTCTGCTTTTTCACATCACATTTGTTAGTTAACCACTTTGCATCGATTTAAATGCACCTCCATGAGCTTCTGCGCTAGTTTAAGTGCATTTAAAAACCGGTTTTAATTATCAAGTGCAGTCTTTGTGCAGTAAGTGCCAAGAGTGCTTTTAATTTGCATGGAAGCCATGGAGGTAGTGCTGCAGACTGTCAGCAGATCGTGGGGCTGCACCACAGCCGTGTTCAGGGCTCAGCCTTCATTCCTTCCACTCAGCATTGTCCTCCTACATCCCACTAGAATTCCTGCTAATGCTACAAGCAGGAGCTTTTACAACCTGCCTTTTGCCTCAGCCTCTCTTCTTTTGGCTTAAGCTGATTTTTAATACTCGTTTTTAGACATTCTGCATTTGTAGTCCAGGTAGGGAGGAGTGTGATGAACTGACCTCCCAGGCATGCAGCTCTTAGTGCCTGCTCTCTGTGGATGGACATGGGGACGAGTTTCAGGGTAGCAGGGCTCACTGGAGGCTGTCATTTGTCCGTCCTCACCAGGATAAATAATTTTCCGTACCACCTCTAATTCATGTTCTGACTCCTGTGAAGTTCTCAGCCGTGCATCTGGGAAGCATTACAGGAATTTTACAAGGCTTCTGAACTGAAAACAAATTACTGGCATAAATGTCAGCTGAAGCTGTTGGGGCTGGAGGGGTTTTCTGCTGTAGCAGAGTGCGAAATGAAAAGACAGAGGTCAGTGGGAATGCAGACACGGCACGGTGTGAAGGCTGTGGAATTCAGCAGACAGGAATGGTGTGGCTATCCCGTGCTGTGTTTGAGGTGGTTAGGTGTGGCTGCCTGCAGTCTGCTCTGCTGAGACTTGCTCTGCCTTCGCCTCAGTCCCGTGGAGTCTCTTGCTGTAGCCCAGGAGGAAAAGGCAGCACTGGCAGGGGCCAGGAGCTTCAGTGTCTGACCAGAACTTTAAAAAGCTCTGGAAATCTTGTCATTAAAAAGGATAAGGGCTAGAAGTAGATGTGGTGTAGCTTAAGGGATTCCTGTGCTTAAGCTGTGGATGGCTGACCTCCTTGGTCGCTGCTTGGTCCTCTGAGTCCTGGTCAGCCTGAAGCCCAGAGAATTGCTGAGCTGCCATCAGCTTTTGTGGGGGGTTGTGGTGATTCCATACATCCTGGATGGGCTCTCCCAGCCCCGTGTGGAGTACTGTGGCCTGTCCTTGTGCCTCTTGCCGGGTCTGTGTTTGCAGCCCGCGGTGATGATTCACGGAGCTCGCCCTCGCAGCACCTCCCGTTTGCAGCGGGAGGTTCTTCGTGCACCAGGATGGTTTGTTTATCTAATTGGCATCTCCAGCTCCCTTTCCCGTGCCTTTCTCTGCAATCCCAAAGCCCTTGATGCAGTTCAGCGTGCTCTGATGTAGTGTCTGTCAGCCAGGGCAGGTAACTCCAAGTCTCTGTTGTTTCCCGCTGTTGCCCCAGGTGATGAAATAATGAGAAGTTCTCCAGGAGGGTTTGGGACACCTGGCATCCCGGTGAGTGTGACAAGCAGAGCTCTAGCAATGTGGCCGAGCTTTCTTGTGGCTTGCAGGACACTGTTTCTCCCTCGCTGTGGCTGAACGTGGCAGAATTTACCTGTCGTCCCTGGCAGCCTCCAGGATGGGAAAGAGTTTGCATTTGGGATTAAGTCACCGTTGAACTGGCATTGAGGCTGCTGCTGTGAAGCAGCAAGTGTCAGGTGGGGGGCACTCACCTCTTGGACCTTTTTGATGGCTTCTGTTGGGAAAAGAGAAGCTGCAGCTGCTGGCATAGGGTTAATCCAGGACCGGGAAAGGAGGAATGCAGCACGGATAAAGGCTGGGATCCTTGGCGGTGCTACCGATGACCTTCCTGTCCTGTGACATTTGTGAGCTGCTGTACATGCCCTGAAATGATGAGATGTTCTTACCTGGGTGTAGCTGGTTCTCTGAGCCGTGGATGTGAATGTGGGGTTTGTGCTTTGGCCACTGAAATCCCAGCTGTGTTCCCTCTGGGACAAGGAAAGGTCACGGCAGAGCACGGCGCTCACACAAGCCAGGTATTATCATTGCAGCCAGCCAAGAGGATTTGGATGTATTGACTTTTCTCGTCACACCATCAGTATTTTCTTCACCTTGTGCAAGACACAAGCCCCTGCATTGATTGTGCAGAGGGATGTGGACAAGGTGAGAACTTCCTTCCTGAGCAAATGCAGCTCCTCTGTGCACATCTTCGTCCACAGTTTCCTGCTTTCAGTTGCTGCCAATATTTGCATTTGTGCCACCTCCAAAAGCCACTGATGTTGCTGCAGACTGGCCTAGTTTTATTTGCTGTATCACTTTGACTTAGGTAGGTTCTGCTGGTTAATTAATTCCGAGGAGGAGATGCCCCTGTGTTACCCATGAGCTTGCCAAGAGAAGTCTGGGAATCGGCAGTGTCAGTGCTTCCTTTTTGTCAGGTGCTTTCTTATGACTAAAAACTGTACAAATTGCCTGTTTTGCATGGAGAGGGCTCACTTTTGGTGACCCCAAACACACCAGCAGGCTTGTGCTGACAGCTTGCCTGGGAAACATGTGCCCGTGCCATCCGAGTGTCCATACGGAAGCACGGCGTTGCTGTGGGGTGACATCCACCCAGCTGAGCTCCCGGAAAGGACACGACCTGCAGCAGCCTGGGGTTCACGTTGTGTTTTTATCACAGCCGTGTGTCCATATGCCAGTTGAGTGCCTCTGTGTGTGGCTCACATACGTATCTGCAGTGTGTACTTCCTTATCCCTCTGGTTTTCCCCCTTCTCCGTTGCGATTCTGGTCTCTGCTGCTGGAGTTCCCCTGTGCAGCTCCGGTATCTGCTTACAGGAGTGATTTTTACCCCTCCAGCAGCTGCTTAATCCAAACAGGCCGTGTTCCCGAGCTTCCCAAGTGTTTGTGGCAGGCAGGAGCAGCTGGGAAGAGTTGTTCCCTGTCAGCCCCTGTGACAGCTCACGTTGTCAGCCCAGTAAGGCTGCAGTGGACAGAGAGGAGGGGGCTCCTTTGCTGACTGCAAGTGTGGAGGAATCGGGCTGGATGAGCCTTCTCCAGGTTTGTTCAGAGACTCTGGTGGCAGCTCCCCGTGCGGCTCTGCCATGTGCCCTCGGGGTGACACGGGAGCCGAGCTGCAGGGACACCTCCATCCATGGCAGAGGACACCCAGTGATTGTTTACCGCGTGTTCTCCAGGAGGAACGTGGAGCAGGAGGACTCTCCGGGACAGTTCTAGGAAATGTCTTGCTCCCAAATAAACATGTTGATTTTCTGAATGCAGTCGGTTTGCCGGTGCCATCTGTTGGCTCCCATTCCATGGAGCAGATCCGTGCTGATTTACAGGAATGCCACTGCCATAATTACACGTTCACAGTGATCACCGACCAGACTGAGCACATGGGCTCCTTTTGGAAGAGGTGGGGTTTTCTGATTTTCACTCGGGCCACTGCAGAAACAACTGAACTGAAAGGGAAAAGGTGATTTCTTTATGGAATGATCACTCGTGCAAGAAATTTTATTTATCATTGAATGATAATTAGATCCAAGCAGATGCATGGCATGAAGGAGGAGATTTTAGCCCAGGCCAGGGTCTCTGGCTTGTTCCTTTGTTCACAGCACAGAAATAAAAGGAAGCAGTGTCCCATGGCTCCTTTCCACTGAAAACAGACCGTGCTTCCACCCCTTTCTCTCGCAGAGCCTTTGCAAGCAGCTGGAGCAGTGCAGGGCACAGTGGCTGTCCTCTCCCTGCCCATCCGCCCGGGCACCCAGCAGTTCATTTCCCTTCCTGTTGGCAGGGCACTGTGGATTCAAGGAAGTCTGTCTGGATTATTATCCACACTCAGCTGAGAAACAAGACGTCCATATAAATTTTAACTCCTGCAAGTTGATATTCTCCTCTCTCCTATTCCAAGCCTCGTGCCTCGTTTCAGAGCCCCTCACTGTGGCATATTTAGCTCTGGTGGCTGCCAGATTTGAAAATCTGGTATCTCAGAGCGAAATAGGAATTTATACCGTTGTTGATGCTACACTTTGGGAACTTGAGGAGAATCCTATGAGTTTGAGAGCAAGAATTGTCAAGGCTTCATGTGCTGGGCTGAAGGAAGTGCCCGGTGCTCAGGGCAGAGGAGCTCACAGCTCTGGGCATTTTGGGGTGCACTGGAGCCAGCTTGCAGCCTTGGCCTGACGTGTGCCTTCTGTCCATCCTGGGGGTGCAGTGGGGTGTGCCGATATCAGGGATAAGTGTGTGCTCCCTTTTGGCCTTCCAGAGTTTCGGTACCCCTCCTTCCCTTTCCCAGCTACCCCTTCTGCTTTCATGTGGTTGAAATTTCCACTCCTCCCTGCAAGGCTTTTGCCTGGCGTGCACAGACACTCAGCACAGCTTTAGGATCACAGGAGTTCAGAGCAGTGTTCAGCTGAGGTGCACCAGGAGAAGAAAAATGTGGAAAAACAATGGACAAGCCACCTGGCTTCGGAGAGCAGGGCCTCCGCAGTGACCTGCAGGTGTCAGTTGGAACACCTTACCTGCTCTCCACCAATTGTTTTTAGCAACTTGTCATTTCTCCCAAATAACAATTCCTTCTTCAAATTACTAGTGCAAGTTTTACTTGGATGCAAGAAGGAATAAATGAACTGTTTACAAGTGGTGGGAACATTTTGTTAATTGGTAGCAGCATGCATGCTCCAGGCTTGGCATTTATCCTCCTGCCTGTAAGCTTCATTAACTTCTGATAAAAGAATAGTTAATTTCTCAGACTCCTTTTTTAGAGTATTTCATTGTTTGAGAATTTAGATCATGGTTTTCTTCAACTTCTACTTGTGCCTGAATTTGTGCTTTACTTAATGATGTTTAGTCTTCCTCTCTATTTTATGTGCTGTTTGTAAGCATGAGGGAATGCACTCGATTTTGGGGCTTGGGGTTTATTTTAACTACATGGAACTGTTTCTTTTTGCATAAATAATAAATAATTTATATATATATATATATATATATATATATATATTTGGAGGCAGGGCAGTTATCGCCTTGGCAAGGATTTTATCATAAAATATGAAGGTTAGTTTTCACGTGCTTTAGATTGTTCTCTTCAAGATCCTAAAGATCCTTGTGTTTGGTTGTTTTTCTCCAGTTTATAATCTCCAGTAAATAAATAAATAATAAAATAAAGGGCTGAATTCATTGTGGCCTCCCTCGAGCTTTAGATGGAGTCAGGGTGGCTGGTGCAACCCAAGGACCTCAGCCAGTCCCTTTTCTGTTGAAATCCCAGATCATCTTTGGGAAGGGAGAATATTAGCCAGCTAGGAAATGCAGGAGTGGAGAAACCAGCCTGGTCTGCTCTGGAAAACCTTTAAACCAGTCCTTCCCTCTGGAAAAACAGTGGTTCTCCAAAAGAACCCAAAGAGCAAAGCTCTGGAACAAACCGGCTGCACTCCCCTGCAGAGCCCCGGGTGGAACATCAGCCCCCATCCCTGAAATTCCCTGCGTGTCCCTCCTGCCCAGGCAGAGGGGATTTCCTACTTCCACCCGCGCACGGTCCTGAGGAAGCTCTGCATTTCCTGAAACCGGAGCACGAGGTGCTTTCCCCAGGATTTTTCAGGAGACTTTTGCCTTTCATGTTGCATCAGTTGCTGGAGGCATTTGTGTGGAGTGAAAACATTTGGGAGAAACCCCTTCAGGTCTCTCCTCCGCATCACTCCCGAGGGTGGGTTTGGCTTTGGGGCTGCCTGGCTGGGCTGGGGACGAGATCCTTCTCAAGAAGAACATCTCCTGAGTGCTGTTTGTCTCGCTTTGCTCCCCGTCCAGGTGTTGTGTGTCCTGTGGGTGTGGAGTTTCACTCACCACATGGAAATCTCGCAGCGTCACAAGGGGACAGGGGAGGTGGCAGCCTGGTCCTCCCTGCCCCGGGTTATCAGGGAAAACCAGAGGAATTCAGTCCTGTTGTGTCTGGCCCTCCTGACTAAGCTGGGTGCAATCAGATGCTCTACATAGCTTGAACTTGGCCGAGAGTGTCAGCTCGAGCCATATAATTAAGCTGGGAAATGAGAGTTCCTTAGAGCAAATATAGAGCTGGGAATGAGTAAGGAGCTTAGGAATACTCCAGATCTGTGGATTTTCATTGACGTCTTTGGGCCCGAAAATGACTCATGTCTCTGGGTAGACATCTTGGCTTTGCTCTTGGAGGAAGCATCTCTTAGCTTTTATGTATATTTATGCTCAAGCTTTACAAAAGCCCGTTCTTGCAGGAAAACCTTGGGTGAAAAGCATGTGGAGAGTGCTTCCCGATCCCCCTCCGGCTCTCTCAGCTTTCCCAGCCCGCTCCTGAGCGCTGTGTGTGGATCTCTGGGGCGCAGATCCCTCCCTGGGCTGGTCCCGGGGCTCTGCACCCCGTTAATCACAGCCCTGGTGCCTGGCAGCCCCTGCTGCCGTTTCACCTCGTGCCTGGGCTCCAGCCCCGCTCCTGCCAGCAGCTCCCAGCGCCGAGTGCCAGACCTGGCTGCCGTTCAGCTCCCGCTCCTGCTGTAGGAAGCATGCTCAGTGACTTGGAAGGCTGGAAGCATTCCTGCGCTCTGAATTAAAGGTTTCAAATGAAAGAAACAGCTTATTGTACTTGGGTGCCTTTTCAGGATTCTGCTGGGTTCTGCTCACATGCGGGGCGGTTATTGCTCTGGCAGGGATTTGATCATAAAATATGGGGCTTAATTTTCATGTGCTTCAGATTGTTCCCTTAAAGAAAGATTCCCTTAAAGGATCTAAAGCTGCTTTTGTTTGGTTGTGTGTGTGCCTGTGAGAGCATCCCTTAGGCCTGCCCTTGGGGCTGGCACTAGGAAAGGGACATGTGTTGGGGTCGCGTGCCCCTGTGGGTTTGTGCCTGTGGTCCTGGCACACTGCTGTGCACAGAGCGCTTGTCCTTGTCCCCACTGAGCTCCGGGGTCTGGGACAAGCCGAGCATTTCTGTGTCAGATTTTTCTAGCTGTGCATCCTCGGCGGTTTTCGTGGCAGCGCTGCTTTGCATGCCCTTCCCCAGGCCTTTGCATGATCCTGCAGCCTTCCTGGGCAGGACTTGTGTAAAGTAGGCTCTCCAGCAGAGCAACCAGGAGATTTGTGAAGGTGGCTCTTTTCCCAGGGAGAGCCATCTCCGAGTGAGAAAACCTGCTGGGGGATGGTAGTTCATCCCACAAATCCCAAGACTGGAGCTGCCCGCTCTCAGGGGTGTTTCGTGGTGGGGAGGAAGATACTTAAGGCTGAAATTCGATTTAGAAGCAGCAGGGCAGATGTTCCTCTGCCAGGCAGAGCAGCTTTTTCGCTCAGCTCTTTTCTCCATCAAGGTTTCACTCTACCTTTTCTCTCCTGTTCATCCCAGCATCCCAGAAAGGATTCCCTTCTTTGTTGTCTGTGTGTGGGTGAAACGGGGTGCTCAGTGGACTTGAGGACAGGTGGTTCTTAGCACACGAGTGTCTCCACGTTTGGAGTCTGGTGGTTCTACAGTCCATGCCCAAAGGAGCTGGGAGCTGCCAGCACCAGGGAGGTGGAGGGAAAGTCTTGGGGACTGGAGAGCAGCTGACTGGAAGCACTTAGACTTGTTTAAACTCCATTAGTGTAGCGTTACAGGGCACTTCTGGTTTAAAACAGATAAATAAATGCCTCAATTGTTAGAAGCCTGACACTACCCCCCATTCCCATCCCTGCTGTGCGGATAATGCAGCTGGGTCAGTAACTTCTCTTCTGTTTCCCCTCTGCCAGGTTGCAATAAAGATCATTGATAAGACTCAGCTGGATGAAGAGAACCTGAAGAAGATATTTAGAGAAGTTCAGATCATGAAGATGCTTTGCCACCCACATATCATCAGGTTGTACCAGGTAGGAGCACTCTGCCGTGGAGTTTCCGTCCCTGGACTCTACTCTGTGCAGTAACACTTTCTCCAGAGTTACCCCTCCATTCCTTCTACATGGAACTGGGAAAGCCCTTTATGTTTTCAAGGTCTCAAAGTGCTTTGATTGGAGGGGCAGGGGGAAAGTGTAGCTAATCCTTCTCTTTTCTGGGACATCGTGCTTCCGCTGTGGGCTGGCCTCCTGCCACTTGTTTATGGCCATTGTGTGCTTCTCAGTTTCCCAGTTGAAACCGGATGCAGGTTCCCCTTCTCACTTGAAGGGAGGGACTGAATCTCACCCGGGAGCAGGACTGAGCTCTCCTCTCCCTGCCCAGCTCCCTGTGGCCCCCAGGCCCTGCTGATCTGCTCAGCTCTTTCCTGGAAGGGGATCAATACTGGCAGCAGACTTGCTTCTGAATATTGTTTGCAGACTTTTTTTCCAGTTTGTTCGGCTTTTTTTTTTTTTTTTTTTTTTTTGTCTGCAAACAAAACCCCCCGAGGCAGAAGCCACGTGGTCTGCCCTTTACACAGGTTGTGCCCCTCTGTGAGGAGGGTGCAGCAGAGTGATGGGAGCAGAGGAACAAAGGACTCTGTTTCTCACCTGTGCTTGTGAGATACAAATATTTATTCAGACTTCAAGGAGTTAAAACTGGGTAGAAGTGACAGAGGTTAATGTTTAGCTCCTTTGGCCAAACCATGTGTGAGATGCTTCCAGGGACTGTGGCACTTCCAAGGTACTCAGGGAGTGCTGCTTTGCAAACTTACTCCTTAAACCCTTTTTTTTTTTTTTTAAATCCCAAAAGCCTTTTTAAACCTGTTTCATTCCATCTAAAGCTTTTGATGTGATGCTGAAGAGGTGACACTTGTGGCTTGGCTTTTTTTAGGGTGGGAGAAGAGCAGGGTAGCAGCCCTGAGAAGTCTCCCAGGCTGCTGGAGCAGGACAAGACCAGGGAGCAAATGCTGTAGGAAGGGGAAACAGAACAGGAGGAGGAAGGTGCAGGTGAAGGGTTCTCTGTAGTTGCAGATTTAGTGTTTGAAACTTGCTGTTTCATCCTTACTGTCCCCAGCTCCTGTCCATTCCTGCACATGGCTCTGGGAAGCACAGGAAAGCAATAGCTTGGATGTGATGGAAGCAGTTAGGTGTGTTACAGCAGGAATGAAGGTGGTTTTGGAGCTGTTTCTCGTTGCACTCAGCAGTCTCCTTATGTGTCACTTCTCTGTCCTTGTGTGCAGGTTATGGAGACGGAGCGGATGATTTATCTGGTGACAGAGTATGCCAGTGGAGGGGAAATATTTGGTAAGTACATTTATTGCATTCTTTAATCAGATAATGCACTTGGTCAACTACAGTAAACTGAAAATAGCCACCACACTCTCTTGTTTCAGCTGAGAGGTGCCCTTCAGCCTGCAAACTTTCCATTGACAAGAGAAGGAAAGGAATAAATGAGACCGACTCGATGAAAAAATAACCCCCATAACCTCTGTTTCTTCTTTGGGTTTCATGGACAGGTGGTGCTGCTCCTCTTTTGTGCTCACTTTGGGATTAAAGGTGTTGGAAATAGTCATGCAGTTGGATTTTAGTGTTGCTGCATGCTTTGCTTCCCAGCAAGTTGCATGAACCTTCTGGATGATCGTGGAACTGTTGGGGTGTGCCAGGAGCTTTCAAAGAAACACGCAGTCCTGCAGTTCTGGAGTGTTTTGTGCTCAAAACCACGTCTGGTCTTTTCCTTTTGATATCTGATGTTATCTTAGCAAGCATTGGTTACATCCCTTCCAAGCACCATTGTCCCAGAGAGTTTTGGCTGAGTGTTCTTGACCACAGGAGCTGTTCTTGAAAGGGAAAAAGTATCTGTGCAGCACAGCTAAAGAAACTATGGGCTGATTTATTCATTTGTTTGGTGAACAATAGCAAAACTTATAGAAATAAGAATTTCCTTGTGCACTGGAATTTTGTGCTGGGTGACGGAGTAAGGATTTTGCAACATTGGTCTGTACTGGCTTTGCCAATATGAGCCTCCGGAAAGGGGGAAAATCCTTTGTGCTTGAATTAGCTTTAATCAAGGAAGTCAGGACAGTCACACATGGCCTGTCAACTCTGGGAACACTCCCCCTGCCCTCGTCAGTCATTGCAGAAGATTCACTTTTGATTTCACTTCTCGTTTCTCTGGAGGAGAACCTGAGTTGTGGTAAAAGACAAAGCTTTTAGTGAAGCAAGAGAAGCCCCAAATTTAGGAATATAAGAGCTGAAAAGCGCTGTTTTCCAGCCACTACAAACTGCCACCAGTTCCTCAGTACCTCTGTAGATGGTTGCCATGGCTTCTTGTCAATATTGTCCTTGTCCTTTGGATTTCTCCCTGAGAAGGTGACAGCCGAAGGGGAAGCAAGTGACAGCTGATGTTTGGGAAGTGTGGATTGCCTGGTGGAAAACTGACTTGCTGAGCCTTCCAGTTGTTTATTCAAATATGAATCATGGTGCTGGACACACTCAGCAGTTCCAAAGGCTTGTGAAATTCACCTTCCCATGCACGGCAAAGTCACTTGCACATGTTCTGGAGCTGGCTTGGGTGTGTATCACCACAGAAAAGTATAAATCTCTTTTTACTTTTTCTCCCTCTTCTGTTGAATTTGGCAGAGATGGGCTCATCTTTTTTTAAATCCAGAGCTATGTGCAAGCTCATATACAAACTTGGAATGGATTCTTTGGTTACAAAAATAGCCTTCTGCGTGAGTCGAAGTGAAAACCTAATTGCTTTCTGAAAGATTTTCTGCTGTAGTAAATTCAGCTCATTAGCATGGCTAATTTCCATGTTGCTGCCCAGCATTTTATCCTTGCTGATAGCTGGGAGCAGCCAGCTCTGTACTAGTGTGAGGCTTCTCCAGACCCAAGCCAGGAGGTCGTGCCTCTCTGCCCAGTTCTGAGGACTTTTGGGCACTGCCCTCAGTGCGAGAGCAGAGAGGGGAAAACTCAAGTCTCAGCTTTTTGTATTCAGAGTTTCCTGAGGAGACATTAAGACTTTGTTCCAACAGCGGAAGCAATTTGCAGGGAGGAAACAGGAGCCCGTTCTGGGGAGGTTTCCTTGCAGTCCTTGCATCTCCAGTGCCGAAGGGTCTCACGTCCTCGTGTGGTGGAGACAAAGTCGATGGCAGAGTGGGCAGCTGGGCTCTCCTGTTGGGTAATCCTCACCTGTACAGTGCCTCCTCTCAGTGCCTGTCCCTCCTGGGGCAGCTGGGCTTGTTGGGAATGGCTGGATGTGCTGCAGGGATGGCGTGTGAGGTGTGTGTGGGCAGTGCAGCCACTGTCACTGTGCCTCTTACTGAGTCTCTTTAATCTTTTTTTTTGTCGTGTCTTAGCACCTGCATGACATAGGCTTTAAAATGTAGTGCTGGAAGGCCAGAGGAACTGACAGCTGTGGTTTTCTGGATGCCAAATGCCCAGGGTGAGGCTGAGTGCAGCCCCACAGAACCAGACTCACAGCATTGTGCTGTTGTGAACTGCAAGTTTTTCGAAGGAGCACATCTTGAGTTGCTTCCCTGGTGCTCTCAAGACTTCCCAAGGCTTAAATGGTACCGAAGAGCTGTCAGTATTTCACAGGCAGTGCTAGAGGTCAGAATTTTCAGCTGAAAGAGCACTGGTTTCTCTACATGGCCACAGTCAGTCGGGGCAGGCTGTCCCTGCCTGTGTGAGCTCTGCGGGGATCCCGGGTCAGCACCTGGGAGGGCTGTACCCACCTGTTTATCCAAACTTCCAGTAAAAGGGCTGAGCGCTCCTTCGGTGGCCAGGCTGTGCCGTAAGAGTCTTTGATTCATCCCTTACTGGAAAGGGTTTGATAATTCACTTTGTTTGCGTAGCAGGGACCAGGGACAGGCCTTGGGTTTGCTCTGGGCTTCAGCAGCCAAATGTAAATTGTTATTTTTGTCTCTCTCCGTGTTTCGTGTGTGGTTGGGTCGCTGGTTTGACATTATGAAGAAATGAACGTCTCCTTTTAAACATAGGGTGGTCCCTGTTCCAGGTCCCTGGAGTGTGCTTTTTTGAGGTCAGATGGAATATAGTCTAAAAATCTGGTTTGATTTCAGCTGTTTGCTATGAAAACTGAAAATAATCTGCAGCCCTCACTGATTGAATATGGGTTCTTGGTCGATTAACAAAAAAATCACAGGAAATTTAGAAAATTATCATCTGGTTGATGTGGTTACCACGTCTGCCCTGTCTCCCCACCGCCTGCCCGCTTGTCCCGAGCTCTGCGAGCAGGAACTGGGCAGACACATTAAACAATGTTGTGGTGCCCGTCTCCAGAAGGTCAGACTGCTTCTGACATCGCAAGGTCACCAAATTCACTGGAAATGTGACTTAATCCACCACACAGAGGAGATGTGAAGCTTCATCAGTGTTTGTTTTCCAGACAGAAAGCTGCTTAAAAGCATGAGGCGTCTGTCCAGAGGCGGGGAGTGGAAACTTGTGTGTCAGGGCTCTCGGAACCAAAGGTGATTTTTCCTCAGCGTTGGGTTGGATTGTTTTTTTTAACACAGAGAGCTGCGTCAGGTGCTTCATATAAGTACAGAGAGCAGTGAGTGATGTCTGTGAGGGTTGTGCAATGAAGTGATGCATTCCTTCCCCTCTGGAAGGCACCCAGAGGAGCATCGCTGTGCGCCGAGCACAGCCCAGCCGCGGCTCTGGGTGCCCGGAGCAGGGTGCTGGCTCCCAGCTCAACACTCAGGTCAGCTCTGTAGCCTCCACTGCATGGGAGGTTTGTGCAAACTAAGCTCTCAATGGTTAATTTTGGCATACAGTTGCCCTTGGTGGTATGTGAAGTATTCTGTAGCCTCATTGTTTGTGTCCTTCCTCTGGAGCCGGTGCAGAAATGTCAGTGGGCTCGGAGCGCGGTGCCTACGTGCAGAGCCTGGGCCTCCGCTCCCAGTTCTTCATCAAAAGTGAAATTTCACGCCTAAACAAGGTCAAGCCTAAGCAGGACTGGCTGGGCAGAGGGGCAGCAGAGTTTTCTGGGTGAGAGGCATGAGGCAGGGGGTGCCCCAAGTGCCAGCGGGCGTCACCGGCTGTGCCAGGACCGGTGAACTTGCTTTGGGCAGAAGGACACTTAGGAGAGCCTTGCAGGAAGACACCTGCTGCAGTGGCTGAGTTTGCTTTCTTGCCTGCAGGAGAACTGCTGAAATATTTCGGAAATTGCTGAGAGATTGGAGCCTTGTGCTTTGTTTCAAGGGCACTTGCTGTACAGACAGGCTGGCTCCCAAGTCCCAGCGGGGCAGAAGGTGTGAATGACCTTGTTTAGGAGCTGAGCTATTACCTGTTGATCAGTGGCTTAAATTGGAGCAGCCCTTGCTCTGCTCTGCTGTCAGTCTCCTTAGAGTAACAGATTTATGACCGTGCAAATGCCTTAATGAAATATGATGGGGCAATTTGAGATGGTCACGTTGAGGGTCAGATTTGACTTGGAGATGGTTTTCCTTCTCCAGCCCTGGGTCAGATTTGCTCATGGCATAAGTTTATCCCATGAACAAGAGTTAATTGACAAGTTCTTTGAAAAACACCTGAGTCTGTTGCACAACGTGAGTGGGCAAAGGCAGAAGTAGGTTGCTGTGCAGTCAGGAGCGGCACAACTGCTTTGATGGATCTTGGTAATTAGTATTTACTGCGAGTCAATTATGTCGCAGGTATTTTAATGAATGGGTGACTGGGGGAAAACACAACCACCTGATGAGAAACCTGCACAAGTGATTTATTGTTATTATTTTCAAGAACAGATATCTATGTTGAGCCCCCAGTTTAATGGCGTTTAAGGAGGGATGTGAATCATTTCAGCCTAATTTTGGCCAGAGATGTTTTGAGGCCAAATCAGTGGCCCCACCAAGGAGTTACAACCTCCTGCAGTGAGGCTTCCCTTCTCTGCCTTTCCTGCTGCCTGTCTCCTGCCTGTCCATCCGTACTTGTGGGACAGTGACAAGTGGCTTCTGTGAGCCTGGAGCTTCCAGGTTTTAAGTGGATTGACTTCAGCTGGGTCACTGCTGTGTGCCTGCTTTTGTGATCTCTTGGAGAGGCTTTTCCTGTCCGTGTGTGCAGTGCTGGCTTCCAAGGAAAGCCCAGCTGGCAACAACCACTACCTTTGAGTGAGAGTACAGGCTTTCAGCAAAATATTTGGGAGTGCTCAGATTTCCATAGCGGAGGCCAGCTCCGTTTTTATAATGAAATGCTTTCTTGGATTTCGCAAGGATGTTGTTGCATCGGTGCACTGAGAGGGAGGATGTTAAATCCCTCCTGCAGCTGCTGGTAGCTGTGCTGGCTGCAGAGCTGAGGTGAGCAGCTGCTTGTGGTTGTGACTACCTGGGAGCTCGCTGGTTCCAGCAGGAGTTATCTTCAGGGCATGTCAGACCGAAGACACGTTTCCTGTGAAAAACCAGGGGGAAGGAAGGATGGCACGTGGCCAGGAAGCTGCACCTCTCGAGGTGGCGTGGTACAAGGCTTGGGGTCTGACTGAAGGCAAAGGCTGGAAAAGCTTCATTTTTATTTTGATGTAGAAAAAGATTTTAGAACTTTTGCACTTGTGTACAAAACGGTTCTCATTTTTCAGGCACCCCCTCAGCTGTCTTCCACATAAAATTAATTTCAAAGCCTTTCACTCAGGGCCAGCCCAGGCGAGGACTGGCAGCAGTGTGTCCCATCCCTGCTTGTGCCTCTTCCATGTCTGCTGTTGGAGCTGGAAACCACGCTGTGCCCACGTTGTTCCCACCTCCCCAGCCCTCCCCACGAGCACGAGAAGCCCCTGTGTCCATAACCCTGTGTTCTCCTTCACCTCACAGATCACCTCGTGGCCCACGGGCGCATGGCCGAGAAGGAAGCCCGGAGAAAGTTCAAGCAAATTGTGGCTGCTGTCAACTTCTGTCACTGTCGTAACATAGTCCACAGGGATCTGAAGGCAGAAAATCTCCTCCTGGATGCAAACCTGAACATCAAAATAGCAGGTGAGCTAAGCTGAGCGGTGTGGGAGGAAGGCAGCTGCTTGCAGGAGTTAATAAATGTAGGCACTGGCTGCTTCCAGGTATTCAGGGAGAAGGAAACGCGGTGCGGCTAAAGGAAGCTTTGGATTTCTGTGTGGCCTGCTGCCCAGAGCTGAAACTGCCAGGTTGTAGCCAGGGGATTTATACCTCCCTTCAAGTAGTGTAAAGTAAAAGAAGAAGAAGAAAAAAAAGGCAGGTTTGGCTTCGCAGGCTGCAGACACTGCAGCGTTCACTCCTCTGGGTGATGGGTGAGACTGTATCACAAAATTGACCTTGTCCTGAGTCCTGCTGCTGGTTCAGGGCTTCTTCAGAGCAGGTCACGCCAGGTGAGAGAGCAGGAATGGCAAAGTAGGGATGACAAGGTGATGGTGGAGCAGTGAAGGGGAAACTGCGCTCCTGGAATCATTCACAATGTGGTGTGACAGAGCCAGAGTGGCCTCAGTGCCTTGGAGGTTTATTCCCTGCAGGGAGGGGAGCTGAAGGAGCTGAACAATCAGGCCCTCACTGCCTGCTCCCAGGGTTTTGCAGGGCAGTGGGATTTTTTTGTCACTAACTGCCCTCCCAGAGAGCTTCAACCCTGGGCATTTCTGTCCTGACCTGACACAGAGCTGCATGCCTGTGATCCTCTGACCATGAGACAGCCTTGGCTGATTTCTGGGGGGCACTGACTAGGCTTGACTTCATTTGGCTTGGTGAGATTATGACCGATTGAACCAACAAGATTTAACACTTAAGAGTTGAACTTCATCCTCATGGGTCCTTTCCAACTCAGAATGTTCTGTGATTCTGCCCTGGTCATCTCATTTCTTGGGCTTTGGAAGTGGTAGATCTTGTACTCAGCATTTAATTCTCCCAGAGCCTAGGGCACAGCAGGGCACCTTTGGAAAGCACTTGGTTGCCCCCTCTCCCATCAGACTTCCTCAGTGAGATTGTTGTCTTTTGCAAGGCTTTGAAACTTGGTTGGTTTTTTTTTTTAAGTGCTGAGGGCCACAGAATTTTTCAGTCTGAGCAATTTTACTTCTGGGAGGTGAGAAATAGTCCTCTGTCTTGATAGCATCTTGAAGAAAGGAAACAGTCTAGCTCGTTCTTGCTCTTCTCTCATGTACCATCCGGAGGTGTTAGATTGGAGTTCAGCACTTGGTTTCTGGTAAAATCGTCAGTAATTTCTTATACTTCCCTTGTACTCCATCTGTGAGGAGGGAGCAAGGAAGGATTAGGAAGGAGAGATGGACTTCATGGACTTCCCTCTGGTGCTTAACAGCGTGAACCATGTCCTCCTTGGCACAGGGATGATAACCTGCTCCTCACTGTTCTGGGAGCAGGAGATAAGTGAGAGACGCATCGCTGATGAAGCAGGAGTGCAGCTCCTTGGAGTAGGAGTGGAGTGGTTTGTGGAGCTCAGGGAGAGGCTGCTGGGGAGGTCTCTCAGCAGCACTTTCTGGTGTTCTGTGCAAAGGCTGCACTAATGGTTTGAGGCCATCTTGTGTTCACGGGAAAAATCCGCTCTGTGTGGAGGGGGAGGGTGCCTGGCAAACAGCGAGAAGTTAAAAGCTAACCCAGGTGGAAACTGGAGTTCAGCTGGATTTGCTGGAGGAATATCCACATGAGCAGGCTGAGCAGCTCTGGAAATTGTGGAAACCTTTTTTTATCGAAGGGAGTTGGAAACTATTTTCCTTCCAAATCTGTGCTCCCAGAATGACTCCAGGAGATAGTCCCCACCCTGGTGGTGGCAGTGTTTGCCTTGGCAGGAAGATGCTGTTGTGCTTTGAAAAGTAGCCTGGAAAAGCTGATTTATGGTATAGGATTTTCCAAGTATTAAGTTTTCTCCCTATAACTCATCAATTACAACTTGACACCAGTTCTTCCATTGTTTCAAGAGAAAAAAAAAAAAAAAAAGTGATAGCAACAGATCTGCTTCACACCAGACCTCCCAGGAGAAATGCTACAGAAATGCACACACCAGTTACACCAGTTAGAGCTGAACCTTCACCGCCAAACCCATTAGCTGTGCCTAACTCAAACTTTGGAGCTTTTCAGGCTCTCGCCAGTGCAGATTTTCTGGCACTTTCCACCTGACGTCCATTTGCAGCTTTAAATCCCTTGCCTGGCCTTAGGCAGGTCCCGGCTGTCAGCCTGCAGCCCCGGGGTGGGCAGTGCTGCTGGTCCCTCTGGTGCTCACTGTTTGGGTTGGGTTTTGATGGATTGCTGCTTCGCCGTTTTTCCGTAAACAGCGAGATCCCGATGCTGTGACCCTCGCTCTCATTTTTCCCATGGATGCTTTTTCTCCAGTGTACCTTCTCAGAGTCTGAGTCAGTAGCTGCTGGCACTGCGTTCCCTGTGCTCCCAGCTGTAGAGTTCAGCCAGGAGTTGATGATTGCTACACAGCCCGGCCTTCCCGGGGTATGCTTTGGGAGAGGAATCTGATCTATGCATCGCTTTGCATTCGTCTGCAGGAGCCGGCTGCTCCTTCCCCTCCAGAGGATGAAATCCCTGTTGGGCAGAGACTGAAGCCACTCCCTGAGCTCTGCTCCACGGAAACTTGAGGGACTGGACCCACTGTTTTGTAGCAGAGATGTTTGTTTTAAATATTTTCCCTGTATCACATCATTGTGACTCACCTTGCTGTTCAAAAATGCCTCTTTCCCTCTGCATCTGTTTGTGAAATGAGACCTGATTGCTCCCTGAGGATTTGGATTTATGCATCTCCTTGGTCATAGATTTTAAGAGAGTTTATTTAAGTTGTAATTTGTGTTTTTGTTTGGTTTAGATTTTGTGCTTAGCTGCTCCGGGGTTTTCAAATCCTCCCATGAACTTTCTTTGTTTTTTTTAAAGCCCTGCTGTTTTCCCCAGCCTTGACCTCAGTCCCACAGCGCAGGTGGGATCTGGAAGCCGTTTCCAGCCTGGGAGCAGTGTCCCTGTACAGGATCTGCCTGGCTCCAACTCCCCACAGAGCTCAGCAGCCTGACTGCCCTGATCCCGGGAGGGGCTGGGCAGAGCAGCATCTCTGCACAGGGAGAGGTTTCAGCCCGAGATCCAGGGCAAGTGCAGAGCCCTGGGACCCGCTGGCCCCATTCCCTAAGCACAGACTCTGCATTTTCCCTTCTCCCCACCTCCTCTCCCTGTCCAAAAGAGCTGTGAATCCCTGGGCAAATTTCAACACCATGGGGAAGGGGTGAAGTTTCCCAGCCGACCAATCTGCAGGAAGCAGAGGAGGGTGCAGGAGGCAGCTGTTGCGTGTCTGTTCCGAGGCCGCAGTGCTGCCAGCTGGCATGGCACAGCCCTGGAATGGCATGGACCTGGAATGGCACAGCCCTGGAATGGCACAGCCGTGCCCCTGCTGCTGACACTGGCTGTGACCTGTGCAGCAGAGTGGGGAGCACCTCGGGCCTCTCACCTGGGCAGGGCTGGAGCTGCTCCTGGCTGTGCGCTCCTCGGAAATACAGCTGGTTCCCCACGTGCTCAAAGCCCACTCGGGTACTAGCAAGGACAAATAAAAGTAACTAAACCAGGATAACTTGCTCGATATACAGGAAGTGCCAAAATTCCACAGTCGTAAGGAGTTTATGTCTAAACCTGATACAAACGCTGTGTGCTGGGAAATACATCGAGTGCTGCAGCGTTTATTGCCGGCTGCGGTGGCCGTAACTCAGGCACTTGTTACGCATCCTGCTTTGAACGTGAGACAGCAGCTCAAAAGCTTGCAGAGGTGGGGGAGTCAATTGTGCAGCTGTTTGCTCTTTCCCTGGAATTGTCCTCCAAAGGCTGACTGGAGGTTTAGATGGCTTCACTGCCAACAGTAAAAACCCGACGGGCGTGTAAGTGCCTTGTTTTGATATCACAGTGCCTTTAAAGAGCATTTACCATCTCTGCTCTGTTTTGAGGTGGGGTTGGAACAGCCTGGCGGGTGCTCCAGGTGTTTCCACAGGAACAGGCTGTGTTAGGTATTCTCCACGTGCATAAATCATCTCCCCAATGAGAATTTCCTCCCTGCCGAGGGACAGGGAGGAGGAATTCAGCTGTGTCCCCCTGGAGCTGAGCTGGCAGGAGCAGTGCCAGGTGGTCTGCTGGGTTCTGCAGACTCTGTGCAAAGGACGAGAGGAGTCACCTGAAATTAGGTCGTGGAAAATCCTGTGAGGAGAGCAGCAAGAGCGAGCATGGACTCATCACCAGTCAGTGCATTCTGGGTAGGGCTGGTGGGATTTGCCTGCCTCTGGCACAGAGCTGTTGGTCATCACTGGTGATCCTCACTTGGAATTCAGTGCGGAACTGGTAATTAATTGGTAATTAACTGGTAATCTTGAATGTGTTAGAAAAAACATGTGGACACCTCAGAACTGCTCTCTGCGACTGTGATTGCTTCAGTTCAATTGAGGAAAAAAGGAAGGAAATTTAGTGAATATTCTTTCTTTTTACGAGAACCAGCTCTCTTCTCTTGGATCCAGACTGGTGTCCTTGCCCTTTGCAGTGCAGGTCCCAGCTGTGAGCCAGGGGGAGGCAGGTTAATTAATAGAGAATGCTCTTAGTTCCCACATAAGCTAATGGGTGGCTGCCTGTGAGGTGAAGACCTTTCTCTTTCAGGATTTGTTATTTGCTCTTGGTGAAGAACTTGACTCTGTTTGTAGAGCTGCCCACCATAACCAAAGTTTGCAGCCCCAGTCCTTTCTGGAAAAATCAGAATTCCCATTCTTTTTCCCTTTGCACTCTGTCCTCGCTGGCACTGCCCAGAGCTCAGGGTGCCAGGGAGGTTTGGAGTCATCACCCCTGGAGGTGTCCAAGAAAAGACTGGATGTGGCACTCAGTGCTCTGGGCTGGTGGCAAGGTGGGCATCAGGCACAGGTTGGACCTGATGACCCTGGAGGTCTTTTCTGACCTCAGTGATTCCATTGCCAGTGTCTGTGTACCAAGTTACCCATTACAGGATTGTACGGACTCAGCAAGTTACTGAAATGCCATTTGTTCAGGACAGTTGGAGTGGATCACATTCCTCTCATCGGTTCTCTTTGTTCTTTCAGATTTTGGGTTCAGCAACATCTTCACCCCTGGCCAGCTCCTTAAAACCTGGTGTGGGAGTCCTCCCTACGCCGCTCCAGAGCTCTTTGAAGGCAAGGAGTACGATGGGCCAAAGGTTGATATTTGGGTATGTGATGAGCCTCTTTTTCTCTGGCTTTGATCTGAGTTTTGCTCTGTTTGTTTGGCTTTGCTTCCTGAGTGCTCAGTACATGTCTTGGAGAAAAGCCCTGACGCAGCAAAAAGTGTTTTCCAGAGAAACCCTTCCAAAACTGCATTCTGGCTACTGCGTCCTGTGTTCTGCCTGTGGGGCGGTGCCAAAAGCATGCATTGCCCAGAGATGGATTTTCATTCCGTGTGGCGCTGCTGACTGGTTTTGTTTTGCGCGCAGAGCCTCGGCGTGGTGCTGTACGTGCTGGTGTGCGGGGCCCTGCCCTTCGACGGGAGCACCCTGCAGAACCTGCGTGCGCGGGTGCTCAGCGGGAAGTTCCGCATCCCCTTCTTCATGTCCACAGGTAAGGGGGCAGGCACCTGGGTTTGCACTACCCCTCTTGCAGTTTTAGCTTTCTACAGCATTATAGGTCATGAATTTCCAGCAACAGCCCCGTCAGAGATGAGCATTTGTGTCCTGTTGCTGCAAAAGCACTTTAATAAGTCTTGGGTGTGAAAAGTGTGATTAATTTTCATATAAAATCAGCTTAAGAGAGAGATGTGTAGGTACTTGGTTTCCTGCTGTCAGGTTAAGGGATAATTTTGTGTGGAGTTTCCCAGCTGAAGCCGCCTTGCTTGCTGTCTTATCTGGGGAAGCGGTTCTCTCCGTGCAGAAAATTCCAGGAGCTTTCAAAGCAAATAGATCCCAGCCTGAACAGCAGAGCCTCAGCAGTCCCTCTTGGTGACAGCACAGTTGTATTACAGTGGAGAAATCACTCACAGTGAGCTGTTGAGTGGAGAACATCCTAAGGGTGCTTTGCTCTCAACCTCCAAAAGCCACTCACATAAAAATGTGGGGAGGGACAGTGTGACAGGGCTCCGTGTAGCCAGGGTGGCTTTGCTCCTTCCTAGCACAGGGCAATCAGTGTCTGCAGCAGTGTGGCACATTGGGGAGCCAGCAGGTGTGAAGTGCAGAAGAGAAGCGGTATTTTTGTGAGGTGACTTCCCCGAGGGGAGCTTGGGAAGGGAACGCTGCAGCAGCCGTGTCCCTCCCCATGGGTGACCCGGCCTCTCTTCCCTGGCAGAGTGTGAGCACCTGATCCGCCACATGCTGGTGCTGGACCCGAGCAAGAGGCTCTCCATGGAGCAGATCTGCAAACACAAGTGGATGAAGCTGGGGGAGGCTGATGCAGAGTTTGACAGGGTGAGCAGCAGCGAGCAGCGTCTGCTCAGTGACTCAAACGGGCTCTGGGCACGTGGTGCTGCGGTATTGGTTCTGCTCTTTGGGAACACTCATTCCCAGGCATGGCCTTTCCCTTTTCTGTGTCTCCCGGCCTTGCTTTCCACATCACTCCTTATCTACGTACGTTTTTGTATCTTCCCCTGTGGCACTGGGAGCTCGGGGCAGTGGATTTTGGATCGGTTGCCATCAGACCTCACGCCAGCTGCAGCCAGAGCCTGGTGCTTGGGCTCTTGGGAGCTGTGTGACTCATCAGGGTGCCTTTGGGAATGTCAGCTCTGACTCTGTGCCTGTGCCCTCACAGCTGATAGCAGAGTGTCAGCACCTGAAGACCGAGAGGCAGCTGGAGCCGCTGAACGAGGACGTGCTGCTGGCCATGGCGGACATGGGGCTGGACAAGGAGCGCACGGTGCAGGTGAGGCCTGGCGTGTCCTGCCTGCTCCTCTTGCTGATCAGTGGCTGTGCTTGGTGGCAGCTGAGCAGCCGCAGCACAGGATAAAACGTATTCCATCGCTGCACAAGAAGGAGTGACGGCTCTTGCTTTGCCTTGCAGTCGCTGCGAGCCGACGCGTACGATCACTACAGCGCGATCTACAGCCTGCTCTGCGACCGCCTCAAGAGACACAAAAACCTGCGCATCGCGCCCTCGCCCAGCATCCCGCGCACCATCACCTTCCCCACCTCAGCCAACATCCAGGTGCATCCCCTTTCCAGTGCTCTTCCAGCCCTGCAAGGCCAGCCAGTCCCTTAGCTGCTAAACTCACGCTTGCTCATGGGTGTCCACGCCCTGGCTGCAGTGTCAGAGTGTTCCTCGCCTGAGAATCTGGCGTGTGCTTAGGGTGCCCTAATCCTGAGGTTAGGAACAGTTTGTGCAGTGGCTGAACACCCTTCAGTCTCCTGCTCGCTTAGTGACAGAGGGGAAGGAGCTGAGGGAGTTACTGGGAGCTGGAGTTCCCAGCCCAGGGCTGCTGTGTGATGCCTCTTCCCCACCTTGGGCTGCTGTTGGAGCAATGAGCCCTTGCTTTGGGAGAGGCCAGGTCATAAGGGAAGCCGAAGAGATGCTGACTCTGCCTGAACAGAAGGAAGGGGGGTAGAGGCAACCTCTTGAGAATAAAAAGCTCTTCACTGGCTCCAGGGTCACCTCCCTGCTGCAGGTGCTTAGGGCTGGTGTTAATCCATCAGTGTTTGTAAAGCAATGCAGTGTTTGTGTCTCCTGATCCTGATATCTCCACTCAGCAGACAGAACAGACCGGCAACACCATGAACATCAACGTGCCCCAAGTCCAGCTCATCAACCCTGAGAACCAAATTGTGGAGGTGAGGCACATCCCCATGACCCCTGCAAGCTCCTTTTCTGGCTCACATTGAAGCCTTTCCTTTGATCCTCATGTTGCATTTCAACATCTCCAATGTTTGTCCTGCCCAGACTGATGGAACAATGAACTTGGACAGTGATGAAGGGGAGGAGCCATCACCCGAGGCTCTGGTCCGCTACCTCTCCATGAGGAGGCACACAGTGGGAGTAGCAGACCCACGGTGAGTACTGCACCCTGGCCTGGACATTCACTCTCAGCATGTGGCTTTGGTCCTTCTGGGTGTTCCCTTAAAGGTCCCAGTCCTCCTGCTCTTCCTGATCAGCTCTGGGTGAGCTGTGCTTTTGGTCAAGGCTAGTGTCTCACCTGAGCTGCACGGCTGTCATGTCCAAGGTGAAGTTTTTGTGATAAAAGCCATTGAGGTTAATGCCAAGAGCTAATTCTAGCAAATCTCAACGTGGAAGGGAAAAAAGGAACAAGTAAAACCAAAGAGTGGCCTGGCTGCTCTGTGTGACCATTTTCCAGAGCAGTAAGAAGCTTTTTACCAAGGGAAGCTGGGTGTACTGGGTCCGTGAGGGGTTTCCTCACATGATGGCTAATTCCCCTCTCCAAATGTGATTGTACAGGACGGAAGTCATGGAAGACCTGCAGAAGCTCCTGCCTGGCTTCCCCCGTGTCACTCCTCAGGCTCCATTCCTGCAGGTGACCCCGAATGTGAACTTCATGCACAATGTGCTGCCCAGGCAGAACCTGCAGCCCACGGGGCAGCTGGAGTACAAGGTACTGCCCACGATCCCTGCTCTGCTCTGTGCCCTGCCAGGTGGGAGGGGTGTCTGTGCTCACACTTGCTCCCTCTGGGTGTCACTCCTTGGACTGCATAAGCCTCAGGAATTACTCTATGTATGATTCCAGTTGGTTCTCTAAAGTAGGTTTAGCTCAAATATTAGGAAAATATTCTTAACTGAGAGTGGTGAAGCACTGGAACAGGTTGCCCAGAAAAGCTGTGGGTACCCCATCCCTGGAAGTGTCCAAGGCCAGGCTGGATGGAGCTCTTAGCAACCTGGGATAGTGGAAGGTGTCCCTGCCCGTGGCAGGGGGTTGGAATGAGATGATCTTTAAGGTCTTTTCCAACCCGAAACATTTTGTGATTCTGTGAAGAAGCTGAAGAATGAAAGAGCAGTGCAATATGAAATTCATAAATGGGCTGGGGACAAATAGGACTGTGCTGCCTGGCTTTGGGCTGCAGGGTGCAGCCTGCCCGGCAGCTAAAGCTGCGTGCAGGGAGCTGCAGAGTTAAACCCTGCTCATCCACTGACGCTGCCTGTCCCTGCCCCTGCCTCACATCATCCAAGACGCTGGTGACACCCCTGAAGCCCAGGGGGCTTGTCTTCTCCTGGTGCGTGACCCCGGGCCCTGGCTGGGGTGGGTAACGGGGCTGTGTGTGTGTTGCAGGAGCAGTCCCTGCTGCAGCCCCCCACCCTGCAGCTGCTGAACGGGATGGGCCCGCTGGGCCGGCGGGCGTCGGACGGCGGGGCCAACATCCAGCTGCACGCGCAGCAGCTGCTCAAGCGGCCCCGGGGCCCCTCGCCGCTCGTCACCATGACGCCAGTGAGTACCACAGGGGTGGCAGAGTGCTTAAAAATAGCCCCTCCCGCAGGCAGAGGTGGCTGTGCCCAGGTTGCAGCAGGCCCAGCGCTGCCAAAGCTTCCCCTCCCTGCTCGCCCTTGCAGGATTTGCTGCGCTCTCCCGGAGGTGGCAGGTGGGCTTATGTATTCCTCTCTGGAACTGTGCACTTTTTCATGGTTGCTCTTGTCCTTTGCTGATCCCATGGAAATACTCAAGTGTCCATGTCAGGCGTTGAGGCGTGTTCTGGCTCCCCGGGTGCCATCTGTATCAATGGGGAAGGAATGTTGGAAGGGGTTCTTGGCCGGGTTTCCTTGGTGCTGCAGAGGAGCCAACACACACCCCTGTGGAAGCTTGTTTGGGAAGATCAGGTGTCCCCTGTGGGAAGGGGACTGTACTGGGTGGCCTCCTGAGCTGTGGCTTCTCTCTCTGCAGGCTGTCCCAGCTGTCACCCCTGTGGACGAGGAGAGCTCCGATGGGGAGCCGGATCAGGAAGCTGTGCAGAGGTAACTCCCACTCCGTTAACATTTGCCCTTCCTACCTCCACGAGGCTCACCTTGGGCTGTTCCAGAGCTGATTCAAACACAGCCACCTCATCAGGGACCACTGTTGATTTCGCAGCGAAGGCTGAACACTTCTCCTGTTCCTGTGGCTGTTGGTTACTGTAGGCAGTTATTCCTCTGGCACTACTGGGTGCTTGCAAAGCTGGATTCCCCTGAAATGGGTAGCTGATGGAGCAGTAGGTTCTCCAGAAACTCTTGGAACTGCTAAATTCCTTTGCTTAGTGTGCACCAGCATGCAATCCACACTAACCTGCCAAGTGAGTGCTGAGGGATTCCCCTCCCTGCTGGGTGCTGGAGGTGGGAGGATCTCCTCTGTGGCCTTAGGTGCCAGTGCAGCAGCTTTTGTATCAAGACATGCAGTAAACATCCAACTCTGATGCCTCAAACAAAGTGAGCTTGCTGGAATTACGGGTACCTCTAGCTGCTAATTTTAGCATCAGGCCTTAAAATAGTCTGTTCCAATAAGGAAAGCATTATTAGCTCCCAGGCTGGGAACTTCTGTTCTCTGTGTCTGCTCTAAACACATTGTAGGAAGTGGGTAGAATGTGCTTGTAGTTTCTCAGTCCATGAACACACTAACCATGGCCTTGCTAACATTTTCTTAGGAGCTTTTGCATAGTTTCTTCTCTGCTAACCAGCTGGGCACTACGTGTGGTGGGTGCTCCTGCTTCTTACCTCAAACTGGAAGAGCTTTCTGGATCCCTCCTTTGTACAGGTCATCACCTGGGTAAGGGAGTGACTCCCCAGGGGCTCACAAGGGTTCAGGCTGGCGGTTGTTGCAGACTGGGGTGGGTGCAGGTCGTGCTCCAGGGCCTTGGCCAGCTGTGCTCCTCTCAGTGCTTCCTTGGGAGCAGTGACAGACTGTGCACTGAGACTCCTTTTGCCTACCTCAGCCTCAAGAGTATACTTGTAACCTCAATAATGGCTTCAACAGCCATTAACAGTTTTAATATAGGGCCAGTAATGTCCTCTGACAGCACCTCAAAGAGCAGGTGGTCTTTCTGGCTGTGCAAACACGATAAATCTCATTCTTGGCAAGGGGATGCCTGGACATCTTACCTGGGCAGATTTTTCACTACTCTAAACCTGAAGATTTCAGTTGAGTCTTTAAAGCATAAGCTCAGCTGGAAACATTTTGAAACCCTTGTGCAGTGTTTTGCAAGGCACTGAAATGTTCAGATCCCACTGAAAACCAAGTCCCCTTGGACTCAGAGGTCACTTCACTGCTCTCGACAGTGCTGCCGTTAGTTCTTTCACAGCACATGTTCTTCTTCCACCAGATGGCCTTGAAAAAGCACCATCCAGGTTGTGTGTTAACTTGTTCTCCACCCCTTGTGTTGCAACATGTCAGTAGTCATCAGAGGAGAAGGGTAAATAGCATTAACATCAGGGACAGATGCAAATATTTAGCTTCTCAGAACACTGCCTCAAATACTCTGTTTGCAGCCACCAGTGAGCAGCTTTTGCCCTCCTTAATCTGACCTTGAGAGCAGAGCACAGTCTTCTCTCTGTTCCAGGGAACAGTCACATCTCCTTTGAGCTTTGGGAAACTTTCTTCCACCCGAAACGCTGTTAGAGCTCGTGATTGGATTGTTCCCTGGAGGGCTGAAATAAAATGATCTTAGCAAACCACAACAGTAGAGCTCTTTGGGAGCCTTTCCCTGTCTGCATCAAATGATTCTTAAACAGCTAATGGCACGGGCTTTGGCGGGGCACCACGGCACCGTTAACCTGCTTCTTCTGCTTAAGTGGCTTCAGCAGCAAAGAGAGGCTGGGTTTGGGCAAGTCTGTGTTGCTTGCTGCTCTTTCTGCTTCCCAGGGGCAGCTGCGGGGGGAAAAGAGCGAAGGTGAGGATGTGCAGGTGTCAGTGGCCGAGCGGTGCTTGGCCTGGTTACCAGAGCTGCCTCACAGAGCACAGAGGGTTGAGTTCTCACACGGGCGTTCATCCCAGCGGCCTTGAGCAGGCACAGCCTGGGCCAGTGCCAGCCCTGGGGGGCTTCAGCCCCTCTCCGCCCCCGCAGCAGCAGCCGCAGGCAGGCAGCGGCTCTCAGCACTGCCTGGCCCTTCCTCACGTCCTTGCTGGAGCACGGGCTCCGAGTTCCCCCTCCCCGGTCTTTGGGGGGTTTGCAGGAGACCTGCAGCTCTTTTCCAGTGCACAGCGAGCTTTTGTTTCAGCTGTTGCCTCCCAGCTCTGGTGTGAGAGGCAAGCCCAGCCTTGGTACTGGTGGCTCCAGAGGGAGGGACCCTCTTGCTGCTCGGCTTCCCACTGCCTGCACATCCCGGGCCATTCCCGACTTTTCCCGGAGCGGAGCAGGGACTAGATGGCGCACTTGGACCGGGCTGGCACAGCCCAGCCTCAGCCCAGCCCTTCCTCCTGCTCCTCGGCAGCCTTCCCCTGCTGGGACAAGGTGGCCGCTGCTGGCAGTGTCCCGGCGTCGGTGTGAGGAGCGAGGCTCCCCTGGCAGGAGCAGCAGCCCTGCTCTGTGCCTGCCTCCCGCTGGCTTCTCTCTGCCCTGGCTCCCCGCGCTGGCACGGAGGGGCAGAGCTGCTCTAGTGCGCTGAATGCACTCTGAGGGCAGGTGGGTATTCCCAAAGGGACATACCAGCATTCCCCTTGAGGGGAAACGTGGCTTTCCTGCTGGGAAGAGCAAACAGCTCCTCTTTCCTTCCAAGCTGGCAGTGGAGCACCGGCAGCTGAAACGACACTTGTCCCCAAAGCACTGGCGAGGCAGTGCTGTGACAGGCACGGGCAGCGTGTCCGTGGTGTGTTCTGAGCACTGCACAAGCTTCTTCCTCCCCGTTTTCTCTGGGTTATCTAACACTCCCTGTTTTCGGAGTACTCCCATCAGTCTCTTATAAAATGTGCTCCTGCTTGTTGCAGATACTTGGCAAATAGGTCAAAAAGGCACACTCTGGCCATGACCAACCCTACAGCTGAAATCCCTCCAGACTTGCAGAGGCAGCTAGGACAGCAGTCCTTCCGACCCCGGGCTTGGGCTCCACACCTGGGACCCGACCAGCACCGGTGAGTAACGGCACCGGCCGGCCGGGCAGCTTGCGCCAGGAATCCTGCCCAGGTGGCCCTGGAATGGAGCACTGCGGACATCCCGCTGGCAGGGAGGGGTGAGGAGGAGGAGGAGGAGGAACAGGGACAAAGAGCAGACCCACAGAGCAGAGGGTGTCTGACCCCCTGCCTGCAGGCATCAGCAGGAATCAGCTGGCTCTTCCCTCCAGTCCCGCTTTTGTGGCTGGAGGTGATTTGCTGGAATGGCTGCCATCACAGAAATATTGGGAATAAGCTATTTTTTTTTTTAGAGGAAAGCTTTTCCCTGTGTAACGGTAGGCGTCAAGGTGGCAGATTTGCTACAGAACATTTTTGGAGGTAGATGCAGGCAAAAGATTGGGCCAAGAGTCATCCACAGCAGAGCTTAAAATCCTCACTGTTCTGCACCAGAGTTGTGTGTTCTGACTGCAAAGTCTCTTTTGCAAAGCTTCTCAAGAGAAATTTCATTACTCACCTGAACCCTTGATGGGAATGATGTGAGAAAAGGAAGCTGGGTGGGGAAGGAAAAAAATCACGAAGTCTGAGAAAGAGGTGATTAGATCAAACCTTTGGATTGGATCTAAACACACTCAGGATGTGTGGGAGGCACAGTCCTGATGGAGAGGTATTAATGTGACAGAGTTCTTGTCACAGCAGTCAACCGGAGATCCTAATGCCACAGGGGGAGCTTAAATTCCTCTTGATATATGAAAAAAGACCTCCTAAAAATGCTTTAAAGTGCTCTGACCCCTCAGTGCTAGGAGCGAACCAGCTGCACACTGGAGTTTGCTGCCTCTTGGGAAGGCAGTGGCTGCCAGGCCAGGCTGGTGCTGGTGTTCAGCCCCTCAGGCAGCTCACACTGGCAGGCTTGACAAAACCCTTTTTATTGTAGCCAGAGACCTGCTGAGCTGAGCACTGATGTAATCAGCAGGGACAGGTGAACTCTGAGCAGACTGAGACAGTGCTAGTGCCACGCTGGAGCTCCGGAAAACCAAGATAAGAACCTCACTGCCCTCAAGTTACTCCCTCAGAGGTGCCTGGGGGATGGGAAGAGCAGGAGGGGAAACATTTCTAGGGCCACAGTTTGATAGGAAGAGGAGTGCAGCTTGCAAAATAAGCAGAATGTGCTGTGTCCTGCTTTCAGGATTGCTGCAAATCCTAAAGGTAAGCTGAGTCCCTCACGCACAGCAGGAACGGAAGTTTTGCAAGACTTTAAACACACTTACCCCTGTAAATAACGTTGGTGTCACCTCTGTCTCTTGGCTCTGGAGTCCTGAAGCTGTTGCATCATGAGCAGGGTGGTATCTGCTCGTTCCACTCTTGGTGGTGTAATGTGCTGTGAGCCTGTTCTGTGTCTTTTCCTGTGAAATCATGGAAATTTCATCTGACCATGGTCTAAACAGAGTGTTCCACAGTGAGTTTGTGACATACCTGGCACAGAAATCAGCAGTCGTTGTGTAAATAAAGCACATTATTGAATGGCAGGTGGGTTTTATTTTAGCCCTTATCCTATTTTAAGCCATCTTATGTATCTTCATGTGTAGCCCCTGGTTTTGTCACATGAAATATCTGAAAGCAGAATTGAAGTACGGCTGTACAGGGAAGTTCAGCTGTTCTGCCTTGCCCACACGGGTTTCAAAAACTCAGCATGATTTTATCTGTAGCTTCTGCTTTCCATCAATGCAACAGGAGAACAAATGGATCAGGATAATGGATGGGATGGCTTCAAAAGGCAGGAGCACAGCTCTTTCCTTGGAAGGAAACTGAACTATGTCCTCCTAAGGCAGAGACAGTGACAAAACAGAATCCAGGCTGCTGGAAGTGGTCCAGCATCAGTCACCTTGTGACAAGGGGAGCCTGGAACAAGCCCTCAGAGTGACCTCTGGAGCTCAGGACCACTCCAGCTGCAGCCAGGTGGACACTTGCTGGGTTTAGTGTCAGAGGTGCTGTGAAGGCCACATCTCCATGACCTTCTCACAGACAAAGGCTGCTGCTGGAGCCTGTGCATTCAGTGTTGCTTGCTGTGTTCCGGAGATGGCATTTGCAGAATCTTTACAAAAGAAATCCTTTACTGATAGGAGATAATCCTCCCTGTGAGGGTGGGCAGGCCCTGGCACAGGTTGCCCAGAGAAGCTGTGGCTGACCCGTCCCTGGCAGTGTCCAAGGCCAGGTTGGACAGGGCTCGGAGCAGCCTGGGATAGTGGCAGATGTCCCTCCCAGCCCAAACCATTCTGTGATTTTAGGATTTGCCCAGAAGTCAGGTTCCACAGAGGGCACTTGCCCGGAAGCCGTGAGGGCAGGCAGAGAGCCCCGGCTGTTTGTTGTGAGGCACATTGTGATGAGTGTATGCCAGGTTATCTCTGCTCCTGATAACACAGGTGGCACCTAATGGCAGCTCATTGATAATGGGGAACTCCAGGTTTGGGAGAGAACAGTTCCTGAAAAAAATCTGGCTCCCTCTGATGGCAAAGAAACCTCATTGTGAAGGGGAAGTGCTTGTGGTGCCTTGGGCACAGCTTGGTTCAGATGTGCCCGTTCTGCTTGCCCAGTGTGGAGCATCCAGGCAGCTGGGAGGCCGGTGGAAACGGAGCGTCTGTGCTGGAGTTTGTGTTCTGCCTGGTGTCACTGACCCCCTTCCTTCCCCCTGTGTTCAGTTCTATTTACAAGGACTCCAACACTCTGCACCTCCCCACCGAGCGCTTCTCCCCGGTCCGGCGCTTCTCCGACGGGGCCGCCAGCATCCAGGCTTTCAAAGCCCACCTGGAGAAGATGGGCAATAACAGCAGCATCAAACAGCTTCAGCAGGTGAGGAAGGGCTGGGGGTCCTCAGATCAGCCTCCACAAGGAGTTCTTGTTGCCTCGGCCTTGCTACTTCAGGAAGCAAAAGAGGAATCTTTACACAAAAGGCTGAGGGACAGAGTGGGGACTTTGCAGCTGAGGGTTTGTTCCTGCCCCCTGTGGCTGCAGCAACCCCTGAGTGCCCTCTGGATGTATGAGCTGTTCACCTGCAGCTGGGCACCTGGGGGGCTTCCTGCCCCCTCTTTTCTGGGGAGAACCATCATGCTGTGCCCACCTGTGAGTGTCCTGCCTGTCCCTGCAGGGCCCACCAGCCCTGTCAGACTGCAGCTCCTGCTCTCCCACATTTCCTCTGGCAGCAGTTTTGGGGCTGTTCCAGGGTGTCCCAGGAAAGGGCAGCTCCTACCACCGGAGTTTGGAGCGTATTGCGGGATATTCCCCGCACAGCCAGGCACAGCTTGCCAATGGCTGGAGCAGGATTTGGCCCCAGGACAGGCCTTTCCCCTTGCAGCACGGCACAAACGAGGTGCTCTCCTCACCTTGATGTGTCATTTCCAGAGCTTGCTGCCTGCATTAGGGGAACACAGCGGTGCCAGCCCCGTGTCACGTGCAGCCGTTGCTTTCCTGGCTTTTTGCCATGTCACTGCATACCTGATTCTGTCAGAGGGAAGGGATTAGGCTTTTTTTGCCAGCTTCATCTCGGAGGGGTGGGCTGCAGAGCATGGCATTCCACACACAGCAGGGTGCTGTGCACCAGAAGGTCATTTATGGGACGTGCTGGATTCCTTGCAGGAGTGTGAGCAGCTCCAGAAGATGTACGGTGGGCACATGGACGAGAGGACGCTGGAGAAGACGCAGCAGCAGCACATGTTGTACCAGCAGGAGCAGCACCATCAGATTCTTCATCAGCAGATTCAGGTAGTGCAGCCCGAGCCAGAGCTGCTGAAGGCTTAGCTCTGTTTTCCTGTGTTGCTGCAGAGGAACTCGTGAGCAGGTCCCGGGGGGATTGAGGGAGGGGAGTTTGCTGTAGCGGGAAGGCTGAAGGGTTTCAGCAGAGATGTTTGCACAGCTGCTGTGGTAGCTGTGGCAGCCAGGGCTGCAGTCAGGCACTGACACTCGGTGAATCTGGATATGTCCTGCTTCACCCAGCAGTGTTTCTAAATTTACTGACTGAGACATTGACTGCAAACACTTCTTGTTTTCTTGTGGTGCTTGGTTCAGGACTGTATCCGGCCTCCCCAGCCATCTCCACCCTTGCAAGCTCCATGTGAAAACCAGCCAGCTCTGCTCACTCACCAGCTCCAGAGGTAAAGAAATGGCTTTAGGACAGCTCTGGGTTTTACTCTTCCTGAAGCCCAGGGATGAGCTGACACACTCAGGAGAGGCCAGGCTGAGTTGGAGGTTTATGGAGTCAGAATGACACAGCCAATTCCCAGGTGAATGTGCCTGGTCCTTTGAGCTGGATTCCGTCTGAAGGACTTTAGAATCAGAGAAACCTGATTCAAAGGCACAGACCTGCTTTGAGTAGAGGATTGACAGTCCTGCCTTTTGAGTGGCTTGAAGCTGCCACTTTAGCAGCCAGGCTCTCTCATGCTTCCTTGGGTGTCTCTCACCTTTCCAGGCCCTTGGTGAGCTCAGCCTCCTTGCCCTCAGCACCCTGACTTGTAGGTGAGGCAGGCTGAGTTACGGGAAATGAGAACAGGGTGTCTCATCAGGTGCAGTGAGTCAGGAGGTGAGCCTGCAGTGTCCTTGTCCCCAGGTTTCTGTGGTGGCCACCAGGTCATGCTCACTCCCTGCATGACTTGGACAAGTGAGGTGGCTCTCAGAAGAGAAGCCAAGCTGCAGAGACCTTGGGATCCCCAGCAAGGGGTTTATGGTGTTTATTTTGAACGAGACCCGCAGCGTTTGGCATCAGTTCTCACAGCTGAGACAGCATCTTGACAAGGAGCAGGCATGGTGAGAAGGTGCTTGTTTCCCTGCGTAGGTTACGGATCCAGCCATCCAGCCCACCCCCGAACCACCCCAACAATCATCTCTTCAGGCAGCCCAACAGCAGCCCACCCCCTGTGAGCAGCAGCGTGCTCCAGCCCCATGGTAAGCAGTTCTGGGAGCTGGGCAGGGCCATGTGGTCCCATCAGACCCTGAGGAAGCAGAGTGGGGTTTGCCAGGGCTCCGTCCCCCCCCCAGCCCAGGCCCTGCACAGTTTGCTGATGATGTAAAAGATTCTCCATCTGGCAGCAAGGGCTGGTGTTATCGAGAGCTCGCGAGAAGCTGCCAGCTGGAATGTGCTGTCAGGTTCCTTGTCACAAGATCCTTACTTATCACTCCCGGGGTGGGGAGGAAGGGCCGATATGCTCAGGTTTATGCAAATCACTGTCAGCTCCGCAGGGTTTCTGTTTTGGTGCAAGGGGCTCTGGCTGTGACCTTTGCACGCTGGCACAGCATGACGGAGCACCCATACGAACACGTACTGGGCTCCCAGCCTGGCCCAGAGTCATGGAATGAATCACAGCACCATAGCCTGGTTTGGGGTGGAAGGGACCTTAAAGATGATCCCTTTCCTGCCCCCTGCTATGGGCAGGGACACCTTTCACTAGACCAGGTTAATCCAAGCCCCGTCCAGCACTTTGGGGAATGGAGCCCATCTCGCTCCCGAGCCTCGCCCTGGGCTGGCAGGGGTGCTGAGGGTCTTTGTTCCTTGTAGGTGCTGCCTCCCAGTCCCAGTTCCAAGGGATGCCGTCCCACAACACAATCTTCCCGCAGTCGGGTAACTGTTCCCCTCCCCCGGCCATGGGGCTGACGTGCCTGGCCCTGCAGCAGCAGCAGTCGCAGCCCCAGCAGGTCACCATCCAGGTGCAGGAGCCCGGGGACATGGTCGGCAGCAGCCTCCTGCCCGGGGCCTCGGTGGGCGGGCAGGGCCTGGCGTCCCACACACGGGGGATGTCCCTGAGCCCCAGCGCCAGCCAGATCCAGATGCAGCACCGCGCCAACCTGATGGCCTCCCTCAGCTACGGCCACCGGCAGCTGTCCAAGCAGCTCAGCGCCGACAGCGCCGAGCCGCACAGGTGAGAGCCCCTCCCTGCCTGCCCCCGGCTCGGGGCAGCGCTGCGGGCAGGAGGGTGGGAGTCTCGGCAGGAGACGTGCCGTCCTTGCCGGTCTGCCCCGTGCTTGCTCCCTCCCTGTCACTGGGAAGGAGTTGGTGAGCCAGGCCAGGGCTGCTGTCCCACCTGCCTGGGGAAGCCCCTCCCGTGCACGAGCAGCTCTGGCTCTCTCTGAGCAGCGCGGTCACTTGTCCTTTTCCTTCTCCTCGAACGTGAACAGGTATCCCCCTGCCAACTACGACCAGGTGCACTTACACCCCCACCTGTTCCCGGAGCAGCCCCGCGTTTCCCCCAGCAACTACAGCCCGCCGGGAGGGGTGGGGTTCCCTGCAGCCCAGCAAGCTCTGAAGGTCCCGCAGCTTGACCAGTACCCCAGTTTCCCTCCGAACGCACATCAGCAGCAGCAGCACTACACGGCATCGGCACTACAGCAGGCACTGTTGTCCCCGACACCTCCCGACTACAGCCGACACCAGCAGGTACCGCACATCCTCCAGGGACTGCTTTCCCCCCGGCACTCGCTCACGGGGCACACGGACATGCGGCTGCCCCAGGCAGAATTTGCACAGCTCATCAAACGGCGGCAGCAGCAGCAGCAGCAGCAAGACTTCCAAGAGTTGTTCAGGCATATGAGTCAAGGGGATGCTGGGAGTATGGGCACCAGCATGGGACAGAACCTCTCGGAGCGCCAGTCGTTGTCTTTGCCTTATCAGAGTGCTGACACGTACCACCCCCAGAACAGCCCCCAACATCTCTTAAAAATCAGGGCGCAAGAATGTATCCAGCAGGTCCCTGCGTCAGTGCCACCGCCGCAGGGGTACGGACACCAGCCAGCCCTGTTCCACTCGGAGAGCATGGAGGAGGACTGCGCCTGCGAGGGAAACAGGGACAGCTTTCCTGACAGTAAGAGTTCAAACACATTGACCAAAGGTTGCCACGAGACCCCTCTGCTTGTAAACGCAGGAGGGCACGGGGACCCCGAATCTTTGCTAGGAACTGCTAATCCCGCGCAGGAGCTGGGAACGCACCAGTACAGGCATCAGCCCACGCCTGGATTCAGGAATAAGGTGCCCAGCAGAGGTAAGGCTCCCTGCTGCCCGTGCAGGCCAGGTGTCCGTCCGTTCCAGCCACTCACCTTCCTGCCCAGGACACCGTCCCACCCGGCACACCAAGGGTTTCCTGACATATTTTGCATAGCACAGAATTTCCGAGATTCTTTCTGGCTTTTGTGGCCTGAAGTAAATTGCAGGCACAGCCTCTGTAATAAACAGGGTTGAATAAGGAAGGAGCCCGATGGGCTGCTTCCCTTGGGAATTTGACCTACTTCTCCGGGCAGGTAAATACCGGGGCCCAGCTTGCTGCCATCTTTTCTGGGATGCTGCATGGTGGCCACAGGTTTATTCTTGGTGGTGATGTTCCCAGCCCCAGTAAACACGGGAAAGAAGCAGCTCAGCTGCCAGCACACCCCAGCTGTAGCAGTGTAGCCATTTATTCCTGCTCTTAAGCACAGACCCTCAAGTCCAGGCACTGCTAAAGCTCCCACAAACACACACAGTAACAGTGTTGGTCAGCGTCCTGTGGCTCCAGAGGTCTTGCAGCATCTCTGACACTTTGGGAAGCAGCAGCAGCAGCAAGATTCTATCCCTGCTTGAACTGGGAAGGGTGGGTTCTGGAGAGAGTGAGTTTCAACTTGCCATTAGGGTTTGAAGACCTTTCCTGCCCCTTGGAAGCAGCTGCGCCTTTGCTCCTCGGTGGCTGCTCTGGCAGCACTGGGCTGTCAGAGAATTCCTGCCTGAGCTGTAATTACAGGCTCCTCTGCAGGAAAAACACCCTCTGAGCCCCTTGCTAAGAGGGCTTTGAGGAGAGGCTGAGCAGGCAGATCAGTATTCCCTGCAGGACTCGGGGTTCTGGGCTGAAGCCACCAGCTTGCCCTTGGCACTCAGGGCCCTATTGCAGAGGAGCAGTGCCCAGGGCACAGGAGGCCCAGCTTTGTTCAGGGACACAGCACGGGTTTGTTGGGAAAGTACCAGGCTGGAATAGGCTGGCTCGGAGGGCTGAGTGGGGCTGCCAAGCCCTGACCCCCCAGAGCGTGGGCAGGGGGCGGGGACGAGGCTGGGCTGTGCTGAAATCCTCCGAAATTCTGAATTCCCAATGTGTTTGCTCTCAGAACTCCACTTCCCTGCTGTGCTCAGGGTGGGGGGAATCGCCCAAGGCTCAGCGGAGGTTGGAAGCTCTGGAGGGGCGTTTGGTACCAAATCATGAGTGTGAATCTTGTCACTGTAGCCCGTTAGATGGACAGTGAGGTTTGGTGAAGTCAGAAGCCAAATCTCGGCCCCCACACTGCTGATGCAAGGACTGGATACACAAAGGAGAAGGACTTTAGACTGCGAGGCCTTGTAAATGAGTAAAAGCAAATAAATGTTTACAAATAGGCTTGTGTAAAGCCCTTCTGACAGGGCTGTTTGTAGTAAACTATGTCCTGGGATGCAACTGCTTGTACCCTTTTCCTTATGGCCTCCATAACCCACTTGGACTCAGGCCTGCACCGCTTCAGGTCCAGGCAGAGTCACCTCCGAGCTTCCCAGGAACCCTTACCTACAGCAAACCCTACACCCCTGGGCTTTTGATCTACACCAAATCCTCCATCACTCCGTTTTCCCACTACTGACCTGCACCAAATCCTACATCCTGGCTTTTCCCACTCTTTTCCTTAGACTGCGTAACGAGGGTGCAGTTTGAGGGGTATCTTCTCTGCCTGCCTCAGCTCCCCAGATGTGTTTTCCCGGGAGCAGAGCATAACTTCCCAGTGGCTCGGGAGCGTCTGTGCTTCCAAGGGCGCGTGCTGACTGTGATCACAGAGCTCTGGATGTCTGTGGAGCATCTGCCAGGGACGGCAGCCGGGGACCTTGAGAGCCAACCAGATCTGTTTGGGATGTGACTGAGCTGCCTGTGAGCGGCCCTGCTCCAGTTTTGCTCCAGCGTAGCCATCCCGGGGCTGGGAGCGCTGCCCATGGGAAACCTGCCCGGGCTCGGTGCGGAGGGAGCCGAGCTGGCGGCAGCGCCGTGCCAGCGTCACATGCCACAGTGACACAAAGGATGTGGGGATGAAAGGCTCTCCTCTGCAGGGCTGGGACTGTGATTTCAGGGTGTCTGTCCCTCGGTCCAAAGCAGCATCCCCAGAGGTGCAGTGCTGGCTTTGGGGAGCAGCTGTTTTTGGGTCACCTGCAGCACCGGGGCTGGGGCTGGGGCTGTTTGTGGAGCTGGAGCAGCAGGCTGCTGGCCCCAACCACCGTTCCCACAGTTGGAGCAGCATCCCAAGCAGTGTGTGGGTGGCACTGATCCGCTAACATCTGTTACCTCATGTTTTCCTTCTCGCTTTTCCGGGAAAGCTGACTGTTAAACGCACGTAACCCCACGGTTGTGCAAAGGCAGGGGGAGGCTGCATCTGCATCTCTGACTGCCCTGGGACAGGGCTCCAGCAGGAATGCCACATTCCTGATGGAGGAAGGGCACGGGGAGCAGTGTGCTGCCTGTGCTGTCCTTGCTCCCCTGCCTGCGAGCGGTGTGGGGACCACATGGGATGGGGTCTCACTTGAGTTCTGCTAAATCTGTGGGCAGATTTTGGGACTGCCCTGTGCAGGGCCACGAGTTGGGTTTGGATGATCCTTGTGGGTCCGAGTGGGGACGTTCTAGGATTCTATGGGAACTCGCTGGGGAGCAGTTTTGTGGCAGTTGCAGAGCCAGCTGGGCCGTGTGGTGTCCCAGCACAGCAGGACATCCCTTCCCACTGGCCAAAGCCCTGGGAAAGCTCTGGCTTTGTGAGGGATGTACCTGCAGCTGTGTCACCTCGGGGCAGCTCCCCAGCGCTCGCAGCCACGTCGGGGGGTCTGTGCTCAGCGAGCTCAGCCCCGATGACAGGCTCCTCCGTGGCTCAGGACATTATCCAAAACATCGTGTACTCGATGACGGGAGGCTTTGCCTGATAGGAATGTGGCCTTTGCCCTCAGTCACAAGAGCTTGCAGTGCAGATGGACTTTGCCAGGCAGAATGCTGGTGTGCTCCCGCAGCCAGATTGTAGGAGGGCAGGGAGAAGTCATCTGATAAAAGTGAAGATCCTGGCCAGCTCTTCCAGGAGGGATTATGTTGCTTACAATTGCCAAGGGGCCCTGCTGGAACATCCCGTGTTGGAGGCTCCCCCAGCTCTTGTGTAACGATGTGGGCAGGCTGGGGGTCGAGCTCAGGCTCGAGGGGAAGGCAGAAGTGGGAAAGGGTCTGATTCCTGTGCTCCTGCCCCAGTGCCTCCAGCTTTAGGCTGCTTTTGCAGACCTGATGGAAGGCAGCAAGCATTGGCATCTTTTGGGATACTAATGCTGGAGGGACGAGCACTCACTGCAAGTGAGTGGAACTGGGGGCAGTGGTGCTGCACCACTCTAGCTGGAGCAGCCGGGGATCCCGTCCTTGCTCTGCCAGCAAGGAGCGTTCGTGTGTGTGTGTGTGTGTGGCCTCACATCTCAGCTCTGCAGTGGCACAGGAGCTGCAGATTCCTTGTACTAACCTGTCCTTTTTCTGTCCTGTCTGGTTTTCAAGAGTCCATCGTAGGGAACTGCATGGACAGGAGCTCCCCCGGCCAAGCCATGCAGGTGCCTGACCACAACGGCCTGGGCTACCCCGTGCGCCCCTCCAGCAGCGAGCACCCGCGGCCCCGCACCCTGCAGAGACATCACACCATCCAGAACAGTGATGATGCCTACGTAGGTGCCTTTGCCTCCCTCCTCCCTCCTCTGAAACAGCACACACAGGGCCCTGCAGACACACCCAGCCCAGCTGTGGGTCCTGCAGGGCTGTGAAGGAGCTGGTCACGGTAGCCCAGACCTCAGTGCTCTGTGCCCTGTGGGGTTTGGGATGCTGGGAACTGTCCTGCCCAAATCTTTGATGTGTGCTTTGCTCCAGCTCCCTTCTGCTGTAGATGAGAATGACGACTTCACTGGTTCAGTGGTGCCCAGTGGCAGGATGAGGAGCACTAAAACACAAGTTCCACCTCAACATGAGGAAGAGCTTCTTTCCATGCAGGGTGGCAGAGCCCTGGAACAGCTGCCCAGGGAGGGCCTGGAGTCTCCCTCTCTGGAGACATCCCAAAACCACCCAGATGTGTTTGTCTGTCACCTGCTCCAGGTGTCCCTGCCTTGGCAGGGGTTTGTGCTGGATGTTCTCCTGTCCAGCCCCAGCTATGCTGTGATTCTGTTAGTTCAGAGGGATTTGGACCATTCAGTCCATCCTCCCGTTGAAGGGACAGGCTGCACCCAAGCTGTCCCTGATGCAGTTCTTGTCTTTCTAAACCCTTGCTGAAGGTTTGCAGAGGCTCCCTGGGCAGATGGGGAACAGCAGGGTCCTCTCCTGAGCTCCCCTTGACTGTGTCCTGCCGTCCCCACAGGTGCAGTTGGATAACTTGCCCGGGATGAGCCTGATGGCAGGAAAAGCCCTGAGCTCTGCTCGGATGTCGGACGCCGTGCTCAGCCAGTCGTCGCTGATGGCCAGTCAGCAGCTGCGGGACAGGGACGGCGAGGGTGAGCCCCGGGGCTGCCCGCGGGGCCGGGGGGGTGTGGGCAGCTCCTCGGGGAGCCGTCACAGTGACGGGCGCCAAGTCACCTCTTTGCCCTTGCAGACTGCGGGGAGAGTTTGGAAGGTCAAGAGCACGCGAGCCTGGGTGATGGCAGCCAGCACCTCAACACCTCCTGCTACCCCTCGACGTGTATCACGGACGTCCTGCTGAGCTACAAGCACCCGGAGGTGCCCTTTGGGATGGAGCAGGCAGGGGTGTAACCAGGAGGGAGTGAGTATCCCTGTGTCCTTCTCTCGCCACACCACCCCTCAGGCTGCCTCCGTGGCCTCGCTTCCATGGCTCGCCTCCCCTGCTCCTTGCTGCGGTGCTGGCTTGGGACCATCCACGCAGAGCTCCTGTGCTGAAGCTCTTTGCTGTCCCCTCATTTGCCCCGGGACAGCATGCCTCCTTCCAGGCTTGTGCTGCGCTCAGACCCCTCTGCATGGCAGGTCTCTCTCCCGGGGCAGGGTCAGGAGTGGCCTGGGAATGCTGGAGGGGCTGTGGGAGGAGATGTGCCGTTCTGGTGTCCCCTGACATCTCTCTTTCTCTCTCTTGCAGGGTTTGTGTACAGCTTTGAAACGAAAAGGTCCATTTTAAACCAACAGTATCTAGCAGCATTGCGCCAAATTGCCGTAGTATTTCTGACTAACTGGAATACCATGGCCCCTTTCCTCATCCTCACTTCATCCAGTGTGTCGTTCCTTTGGGTTCTTTAATTTCTGCCACACTTGCCTGTAACTCCAGCTACACCCAGAGCCCTGAGCCCGACACGGAGGATCGGCCTGGGCGCCGGGGCTGCTCTGGGGGCTGGCCCTGCCCGGGGCCCCTGGCCGGGCTGAGCCTCCCTGGAGCCTGCCCTGGGCAGCTCCGAGGGGGCTGGAGCCACTCCTGGATGGAGGCCACGCTCTCCTTCCAGCCTGTCCCGCTGCACGGGGGGTCTGGGGCTGGCAGCGCTGGCGGGGGCCCTCCCCACCCCGGTGCAATCACTTCTTGTCTCACCTCTGTCTGCTCTGTTCCCTCTCGTGTGTCGGGGTGCCGACAGGACCACCCCTGCCCTCCCTTCCCTTTTCTTTCCAAATCTGCCACGACTTGGGGTTTTTTCTTTTCCTGGCTAATGTAGGGCAGACGGATTTTTCTTTGTTTCCTTCGCTTTTCCTCCTGATCACGTAGGAATTGTTTTGTTTTGGTTTTTTTTTTTTTTTTTTTTTTGGTAAATGTTGTTTTATTATTATTGTTATTAATAAAAGGCAAAAGGAATTTCTGTTTGAGAGAAATTTTTAACTAGATTCTGTTCTATATGAATTGTGACTTGCACCTTTTGTTCAAAGTATTTTATTTCTTTTAATGACATTGTACTTGTGACTGGTTTTCTCTCGTGCCAGTGGCGACAGTGGTAATTCTCCTTTTACAGTCGGGACGTGCAGAGGTCTCTTCCTTGTCCCTTTTCCATCCTTTCCGTGGTGGATAGAGCGGGAGGCCCCCCCCCGCCAGGGCTCAGGAGCACGTGGTGTCACCCTTGCCTTTGGGACTTGACAAGCTCCAGCTCAGATCCTTCTTACTGACATTTTTTCTGGAATATTTTTTAAAACTAAAGGAAACACCGACCCAGCCCTCCTGACTTTGCACAGAAGGAAGTGTGAAACCAGCACGGCAGAGGTGACTTTGCTGTCCTTTACCCCGTGCCTCTTCCCGGCCTCCCCTCCTCCGGGAGAACAACGCTGACGGCTCTGCGATCCCAAAAATCAGAGAGGAGGGAGGGAAGCTCCACAGCCCGGCCGTGCACAGCCCCTCGCCCGGCGCCCGTGGGCTCGGGGAGCCCGCCGGATCGAGCGGGGAGGGTGGGAAACGCTGAAAGCCTTTTGCTCTGTCCCTTTGGTTCATTTTCCTTTTGTTTACATGACACTGTATCCTGGGAGAGTCGCCGGGCCCCCCCCAGCAGCAGCCGCCCCGCAGGGCCGTCACCGTGCCATCCGCAGTATCACACTTTTTTTATCATGGCTTTGTATTGTAGTAATCAATACGCGCAGTATATGTTGAATGTATATTAATATACTTTGCTATTATTTCTGTTTTTTGGAAATGTCAGAAGTATTTTTTTTTTTCTTCCTCATTTATGTTGGACTAAAAATGAACAGGAAAAAAAAAGTTTCAGTAAATCTTCAGTCCATTTTTTTGTGGGTCACTTGCAACTAGTCAATTAGTTGGACAGTGGGATCATAACAAATAAAACCATGATTATGATCTTCCCCGGGCTCTTGTTTGCCTTGTTGCTCAACGCCAGAGTTCAAGGGGCGGCAGCTGCTGTGTCCCCAGTGCATCCCTGGGGCCGTCACTTCCCCCGGGCTCCAAAGCCTGGTTTTTGGGTTTCCCAAAGCCCCCTCGGCACTCGCAGCCCCCCTGCAGCCGCAGCCCAGCGGAGCCATGTGGGGAAGGGCTGTGCTGCAACCAGCCCCTGCCCGGGCATCTGCTGCAGCTTTTGGGGCTCTTCCAGCCGTGGGCACAGTCTGGGCGGTGCAGGGAGCGGTGGCTGTGCCTCCAGCGCCTGCAGCACCTGGGCTGGCAATACCCGTGATGTGCCCAGCGAGCTGGGCTGGGGCTGCGGGGAGCCGGTGCCGCCCTGGAACAGGAGCATCATCCTCTGTAGCAGCTCCCCCTGGCACTGCCAGCCCTGCGCAGCCCCTGCAGCCCCGTCTGGGGACACGGCCCCTCTCTCCCCGTCCCCTCTCTGCCCCTGGCAGGCCGGGCTCAGCCCTGTGCGCTTCACTCCTGTGCATCCCTGGCCTGGTGACGGTGGGACAGGGAAGCACCTGGGGTTGGCTCGGGCTGAGAGGAGTTTTGGGGTGGCCGTGCCAGGGGGTGGCTGGTGCCTGCTCTGAGCTGAGCCTTCGCTTCCCCCAGGTCCCCAGCGAGGGCTGGCGTGGGCGGGCAGCGGCACGGCTCCTCTGAGCTGGGGACACAGCGGGAAAAAGGGGTGACGTGAGCGGCCCGGTGAAGGACAGGGCACAGACCCGCGGAGGAGGCGAGGGGTCCGGGTACGGCAGGCCAAATCCCTGCGGGAATAAACCTTGTCCCCGGGCCGGCGGCCAATCCCTGGGGGCTGCGAGGGGCCCCGGCAAGGCCGCAGGGCCAGCGGGAATCTGGGTCACCGGGAGCGTAAACAGCTCCTTGGCCGGCGAGGCGCGTCCCGCGGGGAGCTCCTGTTTGCTCGCCGCCCCTGCCAAGCCCGCGCTCCTCGGCGATGCTGCGCGATCCTTGAACCCTGCGCGCCACATCGCCCGCCGGGAGCGCGTTCCGGGGCCGCCGCGCTGGCTTATCTCCTCGGAACTGCCCCTCCGGCATAAATAGCGGCGGCGGAGCCCCGGCCGCTCAGACTGGACGAGCAGCAGCCGTAGAGAGAGCTGGTAAGAGCCCGGGCTGCTCCGCAGGACCCGCGGGCACAGAGCGGTGCTCCTCGCCCGCCGCCCCGGCGGGGACCCGTCGAGCCGGGCTGCGGGCTCAGCCCCCGCGGGGGTGGACTTGCCGGGGCTCCCCGCGCCCAACTCTGTCGCTCTGCCCGCAGGTCCAGCGCGAAGATGAGAGCCGTGGTGTTGACCCTCGCCCTGCTCTGCCTGACGGGTAGGTCCGGACGGGGCTGCGGATGCCCGCGGGATGGATGGATGGAGCAGCGCGGGCGGGATGGGGAGGCTGAGCCCGACCCGAGCGCTGCTGGAGGCCGCCGGTTTCCGAAGCGCTTTGCAAGTCGGGCTGCAGCCGGGCGGGTCCCCGGCAGGGCTGGAGCCGTCCCCGGGCGGCGTGTCCTGAGCACAGCCGGCTCTCTCCGCAGGCACCCAGGCCCGCTCCTTCTGGCAGCACGATGAGCCCCAGGCTCCCCTGGACCGCCTCAAGGACATGCTCGATGTCTACCTGGAGACAGTGAAGGCCAGCGGCAAGGACGCCATCGCCCAGTTCGAGGCCTCCACCGTGGGCAAACAGCTGGAGTAAGTGGGAGGCGTGTGGTGGGGGGCTGGCGGGGGGCCCTGGGCTCCGTGTGTGACCTCCCTCCCCTCCCACAGCCTGAAGCTGGGCGAGAACCTCGACACGCTGGGCGCGGCCGCCGCCAAGCTGAGAGAGGATGTGGCCCCCTACTACAAAGAGGTGCGGGAGATGTGGCTGAAAGACACCGAGTCCCTGCGCAAGGAGCTGACCAAGGACCTGGAGGACGTGAAGGAGAAGATCAAGCCCTTCCTGGACCAGTTCTCTGCCAAGTGGACGGAGGATCTGGAGCAGTACCGCCAGCGCCTGGCCCCCCTCGCCCAGGAGCTGAAGGAGCTCAGCAAGCAGAAGGTGGAGCTGCTGCAGCAGAAGCTGACCCCCGTGGCCGAGGAGGCGCGGGACCGCCTGCGCGGGCACGTCGAGGAGCTGCGCAAGAACGTGGCCCCCTTCAGCGACGAGCTGCGGCAGAAGCTGAGCCAGAAGCTGGAGGAGATCCGGGAGAAGGGCATCCCCCAGGCCGCTGAATACCAGGCCAAGGTGGTGGAGCAGCTCAGCAACCTGCGTGAGAAGATGACTCCCCTGGTGCAGGACTTCAAGGAGCGCCTCACCCCCTACACCGAGACCCTCAAGGCCCGTTTCCTCAGCTTGCTGGAGGAACTCCAGAAGACCGTGGCCTGAGCCGCCGGCGGGCGCGGCCAGGGACTGAGCCAGCCCCTCTCCGCAGCCGCCCCGGGTGCTCCCTGCCCTGCCCCGGGTGCTTCTCCTCAGGGGGCTCTGGGGACAGGCTGCAGGAGCCCCGGGCCAGCCCAGCCCTGGGGTGTCCTCCCCGGAGACCCCCTCCTCCCCTAGAATTCCTTCCCCAACCCGGCGTCGCTCCCGGCTTTGCCTCCCTTTTGACAAATAAACTTGACTTAAGTTATTGGAGCTCGCTCAGTCTTTGCAGTGGATGCTGGAGGGGGCAAGGGGGGCTCTGAGCTGGGGGTCCTGGGGGGTCCGGGGGGAGTGGGGAGAAAGGGTGAGGGGTGTCCTGGGCTCGCCCAGCACTGAGTCCTGCTCCGCCCGGGGTGCCGCCGTGCTCAGCCCCACACAGGGCTCTGGAGTACGGTGGCATCGAATTTGCAGAAGCTTGTGTAAGCAACACCCGGCTCCTGCCACCCTGGGCACCCCGACACGGCCGTGCGACATCAGGCGACAGACAGCTCTGCGCTGGTGTCTGTCCCAGCCCTCCCTCTCCCTGCGGGTCACATTCCTCCTCGCCACCCCCCAGTGACGCCACCAGAGCGTTTGTGTCAGCCCCGCTTTATTGAGAGCACCGCGACAGCGGGTGGGAGCAGGGGGTCGCCAGCCCCAACAGCTCCCGGGCAGCCCCCGGGGAGGCTACGGGGCCGGAGTCTTCTTCAAGAGCTCCGCCAGCTTTTCCTTGAGCCACACCAGCCGCTGCTTGGCCAGCTCCGCGTTGTCCGACAGCCACTGCCTGCACCGGGAGGGGACGGGAGCGGATCAGAGCGGGGCCCAGGGCGGGCTCCCCGCCGGCACCGGGGCACGGGGACAGGGACAGGGACAGGGACAGGGACAGGGCTGGCGGGGTTCGGGGCACCTGGCCTGCTGCGCCGCCTCCGAGTCCCGCACCCTGCTGAAGGCGTCCTTGGCCATGTCCGTGGCTTTCTGCGCCAGCTCCTGCACCTTCTGCACCAGCGCCTTGGGCTCCTCGGGCGTGCTGGCCCCTGCAAACACGAGCCTGGTGGGACGGCGGGCACGGGGCCCCGCGGCTGTGCCCCCCGTGTGTGCCCCCCAGCACCCCGAGCCCTCCTCCTGCGCAGCCCCCGGTCCTTACGTGCTCCCACGGCCAGGACGGCGGTGCAGGCCAGCAGGAACAGCAGGGACGCCTTCATGGCTGGGGAGAGAGCAGAGCGAGGACGTGGGGCAGCACGGGGGGCCCGGGCTCGTCCTCTTCCCGGCACGACCCTCACCGGGGATGTCCCCACTCACCTGTGCCGGGCTCTGTGACGCGGGGGCAGCCCCGGACTCCCTCTTTATACCCTCCCCCGGCCGCCCTGGGGGATTTGTGCAAAGGTCAGGGCAGGGCGCGGGGGGGCTGCAGGGGCGCTGCGCCCAGCCAAGAGTTGGGAAATCCCGCGGGGACGGAGCCCGCCGGGGCCCCGCGTGTCTGTGTGTGTGCGCACACATACCCGTGCATCTGTGTGCGTGTGCACACGCGTGTGAGCAGCCAGACCGGGCGGGGGACAGCCCTGGGCACACACGGCACAAGGGTGACATCCAGCGGCCCTGTCCCCGGGCACGACGCCCTCGGGCACCGCGAGGCTCTTCGGACCTTGCCACCGCCACCGCCACCGCCCGGCTGCTCCCTGCGGCCGCCCGCCGCGCCCTTTGCCCGCTGCGACACATCCCGGGGCGGGGTGGGCTGGGCCGGGGGCTGCCCGGAGCCCGGTGCCCTCGGCCAGGGACACGCACGGGCCCCATTCCCAGGCACCGTGTGGCTGCAGGGCCCTGCAGTGTCCCGGCCTCTTCCTGTGCCAGGGCTTCCTCCAAGAGCCTGGGCTGGGAAGCAGGATGCCATCCTGCCTGTGCACAGCCTCGTGTGTCCCTCAGCTCCATCAGAGTGTCCCCCTGAGCCCCTGACCTGCCCCGCTGCCCAGCCCAGGCACAGCACAGCCGGGGGCACAGCTGGGAGGTCCCTGCAGCATCCCCAGACCCCGTGTCCTGTCCCACTGCCACCCATCTCACAACCACACATCCCAGGTACCGCACTGCCAGTGCTGGCACCCATTGCTGCACCCACAGAGCAGTGAGGTGTCCCCTCAGCCCCGGGTCCTTGTCCCTGGAGGGGCTCGGTGCGTCCTGTGTCCCCCCACCTCTGTGTGTCCCTGTCACCCCGCAGGGGGTCTGGGTGATGTCAGGGCTCTGGGTGATGTCAGGCCCGCGCACACGTCAGGCACTTCCACGTTGTGCCCGTGCCAAAGTCCAAGCCCTTGGTGTGTCACAGCCCGCGTGGAAGCCGCAGGAGCTGCATAAATAGTGCCGGAGCTGCCAGCCCTGCAGGTACCACAGCAGTGGCAGCACAGGTGAGCAGCTGCAGGGGCTGGAGGGAGCCAGGGTCTCCACGGCCTCTGGCAGGGGGCTGGGGGCTGCTGCTCCCTGGGGCTTCCTTCACCTCGGCTCTCTGCTCCCACAGGAGTCCCCAGCACTCAGGATGGCGCCCAAGGCGGCCGCCCTTGTCCTGGTTCTCCTTGCGATCTCAGGTGAGGTGACATGAGGGTCCCCGGTGCCAGCAGGGCGGTCCTGCCCCGGGGCAGGGATGGGACCCGTCACTAATGTCCCCGGGGGAACGGGAGCGTGTGAGCGCTGACCCCAGCTCCGCCTGCAGGGTCCCGGGCCGATGTGAACCCTGACGAGGTGGCCAGCGTGATCTGGAAATACTTCACGGAGCTGGGCAGCAATGCCAAGGACACGGTGGACCAGCTGCAGCAGACCGAGATCAGCAAGCAGCTCAAGTGAGTCGAGCCACAGGGCCTGAGGGGCTCGGGGGAGCCAGGCAGGGCCCGGGGATGTGGGCACACAGCCCCTGACGTGTCCCCTCTCCCCAGCACCCTGCTGAAGGGCAACCTGGAGAGCGTCAGCGCCTACGCAGAGGACCTGCAGGCGCGGCTGGTGCCCTTTGTCACGGACATGAAGGCGCGGCTGGCGCAGGACTCCCAGCGCATCAAGGAGCAGATCCAGCGGGAGCTGCAGCAGCTGCAGGCCAAGCTGGCGCCCTACGCCGACGAGGTGCACCAGCAGATCGGCACCAACATCCGGGAGCTGCAGGCCAAGATGAGCCCCTACGCCGAGGAGCTGCGCTCCCGCGTGGACCGCGGCGCCGAGGAGCTGCAGCGGGCGCTGGAGCCCTACGCGGCCGAGCTGCGGGGCCGGCTGCAGGACAACGCCCAGAGCATCCAGGCCTCGCTCAGCCCCTACGCCGACCGCCTGCAGCAGCAGATCGACGGCGGCGTGGAGAGCCTGAAGGAGCGGCTGTCGCCCATGGCGGACGAGCTGAAGGCGCAGGTGGAGCAGAGCGTGGCCGAGCTGCGGCGCGGCCTCAGCCCCTACGCCCAGGAGGTGCAGGACGGCCTCAACCGGCAGCTGGAGAGCCTGACGGCGCAGATGGAGCGGGCGACCGAGGAGCTGCGCTCCCGCCTGGCCACCAGCTCCGAGGAGCTGCGCGCCCAGCTGAGCCCGCTGGCGAAGGAGCTGCGGGAGGCGGCGGCCGGGGATGCCGAGAGCCTGCGGCAGCGCCTGGCTCCGCTGGCCCAGCAGCTGGAGCAGCGCGTGGGGAGCACGCTGGAGGCCTTCCGGCAGCAGGCGGCTCCCTTCGGAGAGACCTTCGGGCAGCAGCTGGTGCGGCGGCTGGAGGAGCTGCGCGGGAAGCTGGACACGGGCGCTGCCGGCGTGGAGGATCACCTGGAGCTGCTGGAGAAGGAGGTGCGGGAGAAGGTGGTGACTTTCCTCAGCACCGTCCCACCCCCACAGAATTAAGGCACCCCGGCCGGCCATCCGCGCCCATTCCGAGCATTCCTGGCCACTTCCAGTGGCAGAAATAAATCTCCTTGTTGACGCACGTGCTGGCCCGTGTCCTTCCTTCCCGCAGCATCCCGCTGTTCCGCCCTGGGATGGGACACCTGGGGCACCCTCAGCTGCTCCGAGGGGGGAGCATCACCCCGAATTTGGGTTCTGGGGCACCAGGGAGAGGAAGCAGAGGTGGGGTCAGCTGGGTGGGAGGTCTCTGTGGGGGCAGCGCCCATGGGCCAGCGCAGGGCCGGGGCCTCGCTGTCACCACATCCCGGCTGGGGCACCCAGGGGGCTGCAGGGGGGCAGAGCCCCGGGGTGCGGCCGAACATCCCCCCTGTGGTGGGGCAGCAGCTGCCACGAGGGACGGGACCTTTGGGGGGTGTCAGACACCTCGTCCCCGCGGCGCAGCGGGGCTTGGGCAGCTCCCAGGGGCCCGGGGCGCTCTGCGGGCAGGAGCCCGGGACGGGACGGGGTGAGGCACGGCCAGCGCTGCCTGGAGCGACCTCACGTGTCGGCGCAGGCGAGGGAACCGCGCGGACTTTGGTGCCGGAGCAGCGCTGGCGACTGCTCGGCGCTTCACCCGGCAGCGCCGGACTTCGCTCCGCACCCCAGAGCGCCCGGGTTTATCCCCGGCAAAACCCAACGTGCGAAGGGAAGGACTCCAGCGCGGCGGGCCGGGTGCCCGGAAGGGGAAGGTGTGCTCCCCATCCGCGCATCCCAGCCCTCCCCGCACGGCCGGGGCCGGGCTCGCCCGCCCGCGCCCATCCCGGGGCTCCCGGCTCCGTTTCCGTCCCGGCGGGAGCCGCAGCCGCCGTCCCCGTCCCCATCCCGCCGCTCGCAGGGCCCCGGCAGCTCCATCCGGCATTCCCTCCGGGATCCCTGCAGGGACCGGCGGCGGGGCAGGGCCAGCCCCGTCCCCCGGGCCCGGGGGGCAGCGGGCAGTCGGGTTGGCGGCCCCCAGGTCACCTCCCCGGAACGTGCCCGGACCTCCACGTAGTGTTTACACGGAGTGAGGTCCAAAAAGCCTTCCCGTACCAAAGCCGCCTTATCGCCCCCCGGGCCGATAAAAGGGCGGCCACCGCCGCCTCCCCGCGGGAGGACACGGGAGGCGACCCGCGGCAGGTGAGGGGCGGGGGGCTCTAGGTTCCCGCGGCCAGAGGAGCTGGGTGTGACTCCAGGCGCACAACTGCGGGGGCCCGAGGTGTTTCGGGGACCCACGGGGGTCACGGGGAACCCCAGGTGTTTTTAGGGGAGCTCCGGCTGTCCAAGGGGACCCAGGTGCTCGCAGGGAGCAGCGAGGGGGGCGCGCAGCAGAGGCAGCACCCCGCCCCCCGAGCACTCGGGCTCCTCTCCGCTCTCTCCCGCAGCCGGACCATGCTGCTGAAGGCTGCGCTGCTCCTCTCCCTCCTGGCCGGCTGCCCGGGCGCGCCCGGGGGCTCGGGGGCCGGCGGGGCCGCGGCACAAGCCCCGCTCCCGCCCGCAGCGGCCCCGGCCAAGCCGGCCCCGAGCGGCCTCTGGGAGCAGCTGAGCCAGCAGACGGGCGACAAGGACAGCCTGGAGCACGGCCACAGCAAGCTGGGCAGGGACATGACGTGAGTGCGGCACCCCGGGCCCTGCTCTGCTCCCCGGGGACACGAGGGACGGGCCGGGCGGGGGTGGCAGCTTTTATTGGGGGGCACGGAGGGGCTGCGGTCACCGCGGGTGTTGTTGGTGACTGTCCCGTGCAGGAACCTGAAGGAAAGCATCCAGGACGGGGTCAGCTACATGGGGCACTTCCTGGAGAAGCTGTCCCCGCTGGGCCGGGGCCTGCAGCCCCGGCTGTACCCGGACTCCTCCAGCCTGCGCAGCGCCATCCGCAGGGAGCTGGACAGCCTGCGGGTGAGGCTGTCCCCGTACGTGGACGAGGCGCACCAGCAGGTCGGGAGGCAGCTGGACGAGCTCCGGCAGCAGCTGCGGCCGTTCACGGAGGAGCTGCTGGACCAGGTGTCGCTGCGGGCGCGGGAGCTCCGGCGGCACCTGGTGCCCAGCCGGGAGGTGACGGCGCAGCTCCTGGACGGCGCCGACGAGCTGCAGCGCTTCGTGGCTCACTACGGCGACAAGATCGCCTTCCACACGGAGCAGGTGAAGGACATCTTCCACCCGTACACGGAGCGGCTGCTCACCGAGATCCGCCGCAACGTGGAGGAGCTGCACCGCAGCGTGGCCCCGCACGCCCGCGCCAGCCCCGAGCAGCTCAACCAGCACATCCAGGAGCTGTCGGCCAAGCTGACCCGCAACGCGCGGGACCTGCACCGGCAGATCCAGAAGAACCTGGAGCAGCTGAGGGCCAAGCTCAGCCCGTACCCCGGCGGCCTCGGCGGGCTCCGCTCCCGGGAGGCGCTGGCGCGGGAGGTGCAGCGGCGCGTGGAGGAGTTCCGGCGGGACACCTATGCCCAGATCCAGGCCTTCACCCGGGCGCTGGACCAGGAGACGGAGGAGATGCGCCTGAAGCTCAGCGCCCGCCCCGACCCGCCCGAGGAGCCGCTGGACGAGCCGCCGCCGCCCCTGGAGGACCTGCGCGCCCGGCTGGACGCGCTGTGGCGGGACCTGGCGCTGAGCCTGAGCGAGCGGGGCGGGGAGGGACCCGCGGAGGGCCCCGGGGAGGGGCAGGCGGGCCCGGGCGGGGCGGCGGGCCCGGGACGGCTCCGGGGCTGAGGGCGAATAAAGGCGCCGCCATCGCGGCCCGCGCGTATCACATGATCCGCCCGAGTCACGTGACCCGCGTCATCGCGCCGCGCCGTCACGTGACGCGCCGCCAGCATGTCGGCGCTGGGGGCCATGGAGGCGGCGGGGCCCGGGGCCGTCCTGTTCCGGCCCCTCAGCGCCGAGGATAACGAGCAGCAGCCCGCAGAGATCGAGTCCCTGTGCATGAATTGCTTCCGCAACGTGAGGGGCCCCGGGGGGAGAGCAGGACGGGGCTGCGCGGGGCTCAGGGTGGGCGCGGGGGTCTGTACAGGAGGGTCTCTAGGAGCCTCTGGGGGCCAGGGAGGGGCTGCAGGGGCCTGTGGGGGTCAGGGGACGCGCCTGTGGGGGTCGGGCTCGGGGGACAGGGCTCTCCAGTGGCCGTGGGGAGGAGCGGGCGGGGGTCGGGGGGGTTACAGAGCCCGGGGGGGCGATGGGGGCAGGAGCGGGGAAGGAGCTGCCGGCGGCCACAGCCGGTCTCGGAGTCGGGGGCACTGGTGGGGTCGGGAGGGCGTTTCCAGGAGCTGCTGGGGGGTGAGAGGAGGTCTGGGGGCGGGAGCTGCCCGTGCCCGGAGGTGCTGTCAGGGCCCGGGGCCGCCGCCCCCACGACTCGGGTTCCCACGAGGCCCCTCGCTGCCGCAGGGAGTGACGCGGCTCCTGCTCACCAGGATCCCCTTCTTCAAAGAGATCATCGTCAGCTCCTTCTCCTGCGACAGCTGCTCCTGGTCCAACACGGAGATCCAGTCCGCGGGCAGGATCCAGGAGCAGGGCGTGTGCTACAGCCTGGCCGTCACCTCCCGCCAGGTGGGCAGGGCCTCCCCCTCTGCTCCAGCCCCAGCTCTGCACGTTCCCGAGGGAAAGGGGGCTGGGGCCAACCCCTCTCTGTGATCCCGGTGTGGGGGAGCCCCCGGATCTCCTGGGGATCCTCAGGCTGCTCCTGGCCGTGTGTGCAGGACATGAACAGGGAGGTGGTGAAGACCGACTGTGCCTCAGCTCGAATTCCAGAGCTGGACTTTGAGATCCCTGCCTTCAGCCAGAAGGGAGGTGGGTGAATGGGAGCAGCTCCTGGGCACTCCTGGCAGTGTTAATGGTGCCATCAGCTCTTTGTTCCTTCCCCAGTGCTCACCACCATCGAGGGCATCATTGACAGAGCTGTGGCCGGCCTGGAGCAGGACCAGCCCGCCCGCAGGGTGAGGGGCTGTGAGGGGAGACTCCTCAGGGATGGGAAATGCTCTGGGATGTCCATCCCCTGCCCCGTGGTGGCACACAGGGCTGCTGGGGACAGCACTGGGGCTCTGCTTTGTGCCAGCAGCTCTGGGCTGCCCCTGCAGCAGCTGAATCCCCCCTGGGGGGTGTTTTCCCTTTAAAGGGTTCTGTGATTTCTTGTCCTCTTGCAGGCGACGGACAAAGAGGTGGCAAGGCAGATAGACGAGTTCATTGGCAAACTGAGGCAGCTGAAGGAAGTCAATTCCCCCTTCACCTTTGTGAGTGCTCCCGGGGGGCAGCCCTGGCTGGGTGAGGGGGGCAGGACGGCTCCTCAGGCCCTGTGTCCCACAGATCCTCGATGATCCCTCCGGGAACAGCTTCGTGGAGAACCCGCACGCCCCGCAGAGGGACGAGGCCCTGGTGGTCACTCGCTACAGGAGGAGCCCCCAGCAGTCTGCTCTGCTGGGCCTGGAGGTGACTGGATCAGTTCCTGGCCCCCTGGGACAGCCCAGGGCAGGGACAGGAGCTCACACTTCCCTTGCAGGGGGAGGAGGTGGATGCGAAGCCGCCGGACGCTCCCGAGGACCTGAGGGACGAGGTGGGTGGTGCTGCAGAGCTGGGGACACTCAGGACAGCTGCCCTGGGCTGCCTGGGACGTTCTGGCTGCCCTTTCCCTCCCCCAGGTGCTGCAGTTCAACACCAACTGCCCCGAGTGCAACGCCCCGGCCAGCACCAACATGAAGTTAGTGCGTATCCTTCGAGGGTGGGCAGGGGCTGGGGGCTGCCCTGGGGCTGGGGGGCTCTGCAGGGCCCTGGGCTCTCCCTGCTGCACCTCAGGCCTGGCTCAGTTCTCTCAGGTGGGGCCTGTCGGGGTGCAGAGCTGTCTCACAGCTCCCAGTGGGGTTCTGCCACCCCTCGGCCTCTGCTTCGGTGTTTCCCTTGACTCCCTGCTCCAGAAATCCCACACTTCAAGGAGGTGATTATCATGGCCACCAACTGCGACTCCTGTGGGCACAGGACCAACGAGGTGAGCTGGAAGGGGGGCACTGGGGAGGGAGTGCTGTTCTCTGCCTTTGTCCCTGAGCTCCGCTTCCCAGTGGGGCCCTTGGGAGGGAAACTGGACGTGGGGGCACTGCCAGGAGGTGCTTTGTGCTGAGGCCACTGTCCCGGGTTTGGAGAGGCCCCTGGGCTGCCGGGAAGAGCCCTGCTAAAGCACCTGGGTGGGAATTGTGGAGCTCACTGCCAGCTGTCCCAGGTGAAGTCTGGAGGAGCCATCGAGCCCCAGGGCACCAGGATCACCCTCCGGATTACGGACCCTTCCGACATGACCAGGGATATCCTGAAGGTGCAGTGCCCTGGGAGACCTGCCCTGCCCTGCTGTGGGGTCCGGGGGGTCCAGCCCTCCCTCCATGGGGCTCAGGGGGTGCTCCCCTTTGCAGTCAGAGACGTGCAGTGTGGAGATCCCCGAGCTGGAGTTTGAGCTGGGCATGGGAGCGCTGGGGGGGAAGTTCACCACGCTGGAGGGGCTGCTGAAGGACATCCGGGACCTGGTGAGTGTCCTGGGCCAGCCTGAGGGGCTCAGCCCCCTCCCTGTCCTTCTGGGGCTGGCTGGGGGGCCTGGCTGCCTCACAGCTGCCTCACCTGCCCTTGCAGGTGGAGAAGAACCCCTTCACTCTGGGAGACAGCTCCACGCCCAGCAGGACAGGGAAGCTGCAGGAGTTCATTGGGAAGCTGCAGGACGTGAGTTTACTCTGGATTTTCAGTGCTCTGCACTGGTGCCAGCAGTGCTGAAGGATTAGGAAGGGCCTTAATGGCTGGACATGCTCTGTTCCTGCAGATCGTAGAGGGGAAGGCCCAGGCTCACTTCATCATGGATGACCCTGCAGGCAACAGTTACCTTCAGGTACAGCCCTGGGCCCTCGGGGTGGGCTCCCTGAGCAGTCTGGGGGGGCTTTATTCCCCTGGCAGGTGTTGGGAGTGGGGTTCCCATTGGAGCTCTGGGTGTGAGCAGGCTGCTGAAACCCCAGCTGGCTTTGTGGGTGCTTAGCTGGGCTGCTGCCCAGGGCTCACAGCCCGTGCTGGGGCCGGGCCTGTGGGCAGGGGGGAGTGCAGGAGCTTTCCCTGTCCCCACAGAACGTGTACGCCCCCGAGGAGGACCCCGAGCTGAGCGTGCAGCGCTACCAGCGCAGCTTTGAGCAGAACGAGGAGCTGGGCCTGAACGACATGAAAACAGAGGGCTACCAGCCAGAGGTGGCCTCGGGGCGGTAGCGGGGCCACCCCAGCCCGACCACCCCCTGCCCCAACTGCTCCAGGGACCAGGACTTGTGTGGGGCCAGGGCTCTGCTCCCCTTCCTGCGGCCAGGGGAGCTGCTCCAGCCCGAAGGCAGCGGGGCACGGCCTCGGGGACGTGATGTGTGGGCTGCTGATGTGCTGGGGCGGGGGGGTGGCCATGGAGGCGACTCCCCAATAAAGCTGATTGATAGAATCCATGGATTCGTGCGCGTTGCTGCTCCGTTCAGAGCCCTGGCCGCGCTGTGGCCGCGCCCACAGCTCCATTTATAGCCATGGCGGCCTCGTGGCCACGCCCACAGCTCCGCCCTGCTCTCCTTTTATGGCCGACCTTCCTTTTGGCCACGCCCACAGCCCCCGCCCCAGCTCGTTTTGTTTTCCTGGCCACGCCCCTCTCCCGGCACAACTCCATTTATGGCTGTGGCCACGCCCACCCCCGGCCCGCCGCTCTCGGCCCCGCCCGTTCCTGCCGTCGCCGCTGTTGTGCGTCAGAGCGCGATGGCGGCGCCGGGAGTGTCCAAGGCCGAGTACCTGCGGCGGTACCTGAGCGGCCCCGCCGAGCCCGCCCAGCCCCGCCGCCGCCGCAAGAAGAAGCCGCCGGGCGGCAGCGGCAGAGCCGGGTGAGTCCCGGGGGAAGGGGGCAGCGGGCGCTGCTCCGTGCGCGGCCCGGCCTTGGGGAGCCCCCAGCGCCCCGGCATCCCCTCTCCGGAGCCGCCCTCCCCGCGGGGCCGGGGCGCTCCCGTGGGGCCCTGACGGCAGCGCCTCTCCCCTCTCCCAGGATGCGGATCGTGGATGACGATGTGAGCTGGAACAGCATCGCCGCCGCCCCGGAGAAGGAGGAGGAGGAGGACGAAGCGGACATGCCGGTGGTGAGCGCGGAGTCCCGTCAGACGCGCTCTCGCAGCCTCCGTCCGTTCTTACGGCCACCTCGTGTCTCCCTTTGGGAAGAAAGCGCCTCTCCCTGCCCTGTGCTGTGGTGGGCTCTGCCTCAGGGATGGGTGGGATTCCTGCTCGGAGCTCTGGAAGAAGGATCAAAGCAGCCCGTTCTTTATGTACCCGTGTGTTCCCGGGGCCAGCACGGGGCTTCTGTGCTCCAGAACAGCTGCTGGAGCAAGGCAGAGGGACCGGGGTTGCTGGGCTTAGGTGAGGAGTGGGGATTATGCCTTTCTGTGAGCCTGGTGTTGGCTGTGCTGTTTGCAGGTGGCAGAGTTCATCGATGAGCGCCCCGATGAGGTGAAGCTCATGGAGGAATTCAGGACAAACTCCAAATGGAAGCTTCTAGGAGGTGAGAGCCGCCCCTTCTGGCCTCTCTCCCTAACGTTTGGCTTCTCCAAACAATGATGCCAGTCAAAAATAATAATCCTTGAGCTGCTGGAGGGCTGCTGAGCTGTGCAGAGCCCTGCTGATGGTGATTCCCATTCCTTCCCTTCAGACGAGGACTCGCAGAGTTCGGATGTTTCGGGACCTGCCAAGTCTGCCACGAGGTATGGGGGCTCCAGCCAGGACTTCTGCTCTGGTCCTCTGGGTCTGACTGTCTGGTCCTGTGCTTTGCAGGTGTTTTGCTGGGAAACGTGGGCACTTCTGGATCCTTTTCCCTGCTGGATAATCCCCGCCTGGGGCAGAGGACTGGCAGCTCTGGGTGTTTGTGACATTGCCAGGGAGATGGGAGTGATGATCCCTGTCAGATTTAATGATAGTGATGGTGGAGACTTTAAAATTCCAGCTGTGCTGGGGTCCAGGCTGCCTTGGAGGGTTTGGGATCTGCTCTGGGAAGGCTGGGGCGCAGAATCCAAAAGAATCCGAGTTCACAAAGCTGTTCCCAGCCTTGGCTGACTCGGCTTTGTTTCCAAACAAACCGAACACAAACTCATTGTCACCTTCTCTGCCCTCGCAGGCGGCGTCGCCACGACTCCCCCGAGCCCTCGCCCCCAGCGGGGAAACACAACGGCTCCTTGGGCCTCTCTGCTCCGGGACGGCAGCGCCACGACACCCCCGACGTGTCCCCTCCCCGGAGACAGCGCCACGACACCCCTGACCCATCCCCTCCTAGGAGAAAACGTCACGACACCCCTGACGTGTCCCCTCCCCGGAGACAGCGCCACGACACCCCCGATACGTCCCCTCCCCGGAGACACCGTCATGACACTCCTGACCCATCCCCTCCTAGGAGACAGCGTCATGACACTCCTGACCCATCCCCTCCTAGGAGAAAACGTCACGACACTCCTGACCCATCCCCTCCTAGGAGAAAACGTCATGACACCCCTGACGTGTCCCCTCCTAGGAGAAAACGTCACGACACCCCTGACCTGTCCCCTCCTAGGAGAAAACGTCACGACACCCCTGACCCGTCCCCTCCTAGGAGAAAACGTCACGACACCCCCGATGTGTCCCCTCCTAGGAGAAAACGTCACGACACCCCTGACCTGTCCCCTCCTAGGAGAAAACGTCACGACACCCCTGACCCGTCCCCTCCTAGGAGAAAACGTCACGACACCCCCGATGTGTCCCCTCCTAGGAGAAAACGTCACGACACCCCCGATGTGTCCCCTCCTAGGAGAAAACGTCACGACACCCCTGACCTGTCCCCTCCTAGGAGAAAACGTCACGACACCCCTGACCTGTCCCCTCCCCAGAGACAGCGCCACGACACACCAAACTTGTCACCTCCCAAAAAGCAGCGTCATGACACCCCAGATCTGTCCCCTCCCTGGCAGCGGCAGCGTCACGACACCCCTGACCCCTCCCCTCCCCGGAGACACCGTCATGACACCCCTGACCCGTCCCCTCCCAGGAAACGACGTCCTGGCACCCCAGATCTGTCCCCTCCCCGGCGGCGGCAGCGTCACGACACCCCTGACCCCTCCCCTCCTAGAAGGCAGCGTCACGACACGCCAGATCTGTCCCCTCCCAGGAGACAGCAGCGTCACGACACCCCTGACCCCTCCCCTCCCAGGAGACGGCGTCATGACACGCCAGACTTGTCACCTCCCCGACGGCAGCGTCAGGATTTGTCACCTCGGAGAGAGAAGCCGGGCTCCCCGAGTGGGAAAAGGAGCCGAACGAAAGGTGCGTGTCACACGTGTGTGTCCTGGGGACTCCCTGGGATCCACGCTGCCACAGGTGAGTGCTGTGGGCTGGTGCTCCCCTGGCACGGCTGTGTCTGTCACACACAGGGGTCTGTCCCTGGAGGCACAGCACTGCCTTGTCACTGTGCTCGTGCACAGCTGGGTGAGAGTTTACCCAAGCTGGAGCGCCTCTGCTGCAGCCTGGGCTGTGTCCATAGTGGTTCCCTGAGTGTGATCCTCTTGGAGGAATCAGCAAATGCTCACTCTCTGGTTTATCTCCTCCAGGACGGACTTCACCTGCCCAGAAGGACCAGCACAGGTCACGGAGTCCCCCGGAGCATCACCGGGATGCCAAGGCCTCCCCCAAGAAGGTAAAGGCTGCCTCTTTCCCTTCCAGCTGTGGAAGTGCAGTGACTGACAAACTGGGGAAGTTTTTGTACAAGTGGCTCTAACATGACTGTCCCTGTGCTTTGGATCACCCCTCGTTCTGCCTTCCCTGGCTGCCGCCTCTCAGCCAGCTGTGACTGTGGGATTTGTGTGATTTCCAGGCTAACACGATGTCATCCGGGGCCAAAGCTGGCCTGGTGTCAGCAGATGTGCTGCAGAGGGAGAAGCAGGAGCTCCGGAAGCACGAGAGGAGCACCAAGCACCTGGAAGGTGGGAGTGTGGAACACAGCCCAGCCCCAGCTCCCCTTCTCCTCCTCTGCTCCCTCAGGCCCTGGGATGCTGGTGGGGAGCATCCCTGTGGAGCTGCAGCTGGATATACTGCTGGAAGCCTTGGCCAGGGTCACTGTTCCTCGTGGGGATTTCAGGGCGATGCCAGGGAAATCACAGGGAGTGTGAAATGCTTTTCCTCTGCAAGTCTGAAGGAGCTGATGGGTAATCAGAGAGCTCAGAGTCTGTGTGGGGCAGCAGGGAAAAGCAGAAGCTGACATCCTGCCTGGCTCTGGGTGACAGGCTCTCTGGGAGATTAGGACAAGCAAAGGAGAAGTCACAGTTAAAGTCATTGAATTGTTTGGAGGTGGTAAAACGTTCCAAAGTGTGTGACTGGAGGCATCTATCCCTGCCAGAGGAATCCCGGAACGCTCAGACCGTGTTCCGGGACAAGTCGGGCCGCAAGAGGAACCTGGCCCAGGAGCAGCTGGAACAGAGGCTGAAGGCTGAGGCGGAGGCCAAGAGAGAAGAGCAGTATGCCAAGTGGGGAAAAGGGTGAGTAAGGGACTCCTAAGCACAGCCCTTGGGCCTCCCATCTCCTGGTTTTAGTTTGGATCTGCTGCCAGACTGGTGTTACCTTCTGAGGTTGAGCCAGGGACCAGTGTGTGTTCCACGTGTCTGGAATCCCTTCCTTGGCTGGAGGTGCTTTGGGAATGCTGCACAGGCAGTGGGAGTTCAGGGGTGTGACCCATCGTGCAGATAGAACGAGTCCCAGGGTGCGATGGCGTGGGTTTGGGTGACTGTGTGTGTTTTCCAGGCTGGCACAGGAGAGGCAGCAGCAGCAGAACGTGGAGGATGCAGTCAAGGAGATGCAGAAGCCCCTGGCCCGTTACATCGATGACCAGGACCTGGATCGAATGCTGAGGGAACAGGAGAGGGAAGGAGACCCCATGGCTGCTCTCATCAAGAAAAGGAAGGCCAAGGAGAACAAGGAGAAAGGTTTGCCTCTGGAATACACCTGTGTGTGGTTTAAGGCATCAGCAGTGCAGAAATGCAGCTCAGTAAATTTGTAAAAATTTAAATTTGTAAAATCTGTTCAGTAAACAGCCAAAGGCTGCTGCAGCAGCTGAGTCCTGGGGGCCTTCTGGACTCTCTGGAGTTCCTGGCTTGTTAGCAGTAACAGTTACATGAGTTGTTAACTGGGAGAGCAGGGCCTGGTGACTGAAAACTCAGCAGTTTGTCACAGTGAGCCTTTGGGAGCTGTAGCTGTCTGTCAGGAGCCTGGGCTCTCCACCTGTACCACACCTCCTGGGTGGGTGAGGATGTGACCACCTGGCTGTGCTGAAAACATCTGCTCTTTGTGTTCCAGAAAAACCCAGGTACAAGGGACCAGCACCTCCACTCAACAGGTTTAACATCTGGCCCGGGCATCGCTGGGACGGCGTGGACAGGTACTTGTTCCTGTTGGAATAACAGTAGAAGTGAAGGAGTTTTGCTTCAGGGAGTTCCCAGTGTAAAGGTTCCCAGTTATGGGATGAGGGAGGGTGTTGGCAGTTGCAAGATTGATTGGATTAAGTTACAAATGGGTGATGGGACTGAGGGGACACGGGGAGGTGAGGAACTTCGGAGGTATCAGCCCTTGGTAACCACAGGTCCAGGTGGAGACTGAGCCAGGGTAAATTAGTGGGAAAGTTGTCAGAAGAGGCCGTGGCCAGCAGCTCCTGTCACTGGGTGTCCCTTTGCAGGTCCAACGGGTTCGAGCAGCAGCGCTTTGCCCGCATTGCCAACAAGAAGGCGGTGCAGGAGCTCGCCTACAAGTGGAGCGTGGAGGACATGTAGGGGAGAGCTCCTGCAGTGAGCCACAGCACCACACACTGCCAGAGCCCTGAGCCACGGCCGGCTCTCCCTGGAACAAGCCCTGTCCTCGGCATTCAGCACCCACTGGACCAAGGCTGGATTTCCTGTCAGCCAGAGCCTCCAGCTCTCTGGGGAGGACACCCGTTTCTTGTTTGTTTTCTGACAAACTTCTGTTCTATGCCAAATGCTTTGACCTCTGAGAGCAGTTCCCAAGTCTTCAGGTGTCCTAAATCTCAGGTGAAGATCTGCTGAACACTTGGGCGAGTTACCCCCATGCAGTGGGTCAGTCTGCTCCAGAACTCAGGTTAAGTTGAACTTCTGATCCTTTGTTGAGGTTATGCAGTTTTTTTGCCATGTAGATCCCAGGGTCACCAACGTGCAGGAAATTTCAAACTCAGCTTCTCCTGACCCTGTCCAAGCAGGAAACTGAGCAGGGAATGCTCTGGCACTGGAAGAGTGACCTGCAGTGCTACATTGGGCAGCAAGATCTTCAGCAGCCTCAGCAATTCTTCAGGGGTCTATTTCTAGCAGAAGTAAATGTGTGGAGAATTAGGACTTAAGACCTGGAATTGGTGAATTGGTTCCCTCATAGTTTGGAGCAGCTGGTGCCCCCAGACCCCTTTGGATTTGGGGCTGATCTCGGCACTTCCCCCACACTGCTGCCCAGGCCTCGCTCTGGTGGGAGGTGGAACAACCCTTCTGCTGTGAGCAGATTTGTCAGTCTCAGAGCTGGAGGCCGGGCAGAGCTTCCAGCGTGCCAGAAAGCACTTGTGGAAATAAATACAGTTGTTCCTGTTGAGGTCCCCGGGAGCAGGGATGAAATGCAGGCAGCGGTTTCCATGGAGATGCCTCGGCTGCAGCAGTGGGCAGGGGCAGGGCAGCATCGCTCCTTTCAGGGGTTCTCCAGCACTGGGAGGGCCGTGGGTGGGAGGGATGGCAGCAAAGGCTGCTCTGGAGTGCCAGACTCTTGGGACATCCGTGTTTTTCATCCCTGTGTAACGTTTCCAGCAGCCCTGGGATTTGCGTGCTCACCTGTAAATAACAGGTTTGGTTTTTTACTCCATTCTGTGTGGTGGTGGTTTTTCCAAGGCAGGGGAACCATTCCCTGCCCTGTTGCACCTGCTGGGCAGGGAGATGGGGTGGGAGCAGGGGGTGGTGGTGTGAGGAGCCAGCACATTTCCAGCCAGGTGCTTCCAGTTGTGTTTCCCCCTTCTGTCACCGAGGCCCTGTTCCACTTCCCCCTGTAACCCGAGGCAGCTGCAGCCTCCACAAGTGCAGTTCCACTTGACACATTCGTTTTTGCTCTCACTTAATCTGAGTGCTGCTGGAGATGTAAAGAACCTGCTGTGGAATGATTGGATTCACCCTCGTGAGCAGAGCTGGATGCTGGTACCTTCCTCACCTGCTTGGTGACAGCGGCTGCTCTTGCAGAGCCACAGATGCCAGCAGCTGGCTCGTGTCACTCTTGGGACTCTAAGCTGCTCCTGAGGAGGAAAAGCACTTTTAAATGTTGGTGCTAAACAAAATGTGCTTAGGACCTGAAAATGCCATCAGGTTCTGCTCTTGCAGCTGATTTTGAAGGCTGGGGTTTTAAAATTCTCGAGGTGCCTACCCTCAGGACCTCCTTGTTCATCACTGTGCTGGATTTCTACATCTGTTATTTGTTCATTACCAGGTATTTTATTTTTAAGGGATATCTGCGAGGAAAGGGGGGGCTCAGGTGATGAACACCTCCCTCCTCGATCCTGTCCCCGTGTGCTGCCTGGGGAGAAGGGAGTTGGGTTTGTCCCTGTGCCCTTGTTCTGCATCCCACATCTCCTGTCCCAGCTGTGGCCTTGTCTGAGCAGTTCTGGCAGCAGAACACTTGGAAAACGCTGCGGGATCCTCTGGGATGAGCTGGGTGATGGAGATGGAGCAGTGACACCGGGACTGGATCTCTTCATTAGTGGTTCTGGAAGGGCAGAGCCCTGGTCTTGGCACCGAGCAGCAACTTTGATTAGCTTTAACCCAAAAAAATGAATATTAAAATCTTAATTTAATTTAAACCACTGTCATTCACAGTCATGGCAAACAGCAAGCAGAGTAATTATTATGCAAATGAGACAGATAGAAAAATGATTAATAATTGCGCAAATTAAAAATTATTGTAAACATCCTGTGAGTGGTGATAAGTCGGGGAGGAGCGCGCGGGGGAGGCAGCGGGGCTCTGCCACCTCCTGCATCCCGATTCCCTCATTAGTGGGAGCAGCCAACGAGGAGCCCAGCGGTGCCTGGGGGAGGCCGGGCCAGGCTCGGGAGCTGCTCCAGCTTGTCTTTGCCGTGAGGAAAGCTGGGTTTGAGGCATTTCCCCCCTTTTTGGTGTCCCTGTGCTCCTGCCGCTGCCCGTGTGCCCCTCTGGAGCCTGCCAGGGGATCCCAGCAGTGCTCCCCATCCCTGCTAACAACCCCGGGAGCTCCCCCAGCAATTACCCAGCTGCTTTGTCTGGTCTTTCTCTGCTAATTGCACAGTCGTATTTTTTCCCCCGTTTTCCTTTTATGCTTTTTCCAGGGAGCAGGATAATTCCAATCCCAGGCTGGCTCCTGGGCATCTTCCACGGGCGCTGCTCGTGTCAAGGACGAGCAATTAAGCCTGGCCTGGCGCAGCGTAATTAGATTTTCGTTGATGAGCTCGTGGTAATGTGTTTAGTTTAGATTAAGAGCTTTATTCCTGGGGTGTGACACCTCCTGTCCCCGGGAGCCCTGTGCCCACAGGAGTGGGACTGGTGGGAGGGGACCCTCGGCCACCCCTGCCTGTCCTGTCCCTGTCCCCACAAAGGTGAAGGTGGCCTCTTCCCCCCAGCTGCCTCTTGGCTGTTGTTTTTTTAAACAGCTCCAGCAAAGTGGTTTTTGGCAGTGTTGTGTTATTGCTCCATTTCCTGCTGAGTTGTATTATTTTTTAATTAAAAAGAGGCTGAGATTTGTCATTTAATGTCTCTCCAAGCGGCAGCAGCTCCAGGTCGTGGGTGCTCGGCAGAGCTGGTGGCTCCCTGAATCATCTCGGGCTTCCAGCAGGGAGCACCTGGGCATGGGGGCACGGTGGGGGCACAGTGGGGTCCCCCCTGGGCACAGACACCCCCGTTGCCTTTCGGGGAAGAAGAGTTTTCCCTGGTGACTCCATCCCACAGCCAGGCTGGGAATGAGAATCCCCGAGACTGGCAGGTTAGTGATTGTATATGCATATGTGCACTTTTCCTAATTATGGAATAATTAGGGACACGCAGAGATAAAAATTACTAATAATATTTACTCTAGACTCTATTTTTTTTTCAATAACCTCTCTCTCTCTTCCTCCTTCACCGAGTCTTGGTGGAAATAACTTTGCAGATCCCAGCTAATGAATATTTGTAAATGCAAGAACATTCAGCGCCGGAATATCCAGAGGGCATCCTCTCTCTGCCTTGTAATTTTTTTTTTTTTCACCAGATATTTAATATTTATGGTTCCACAGCCTCGTGAATAAAGAGCCACACGCAAACCCCCAGGAGCACGGGGGCCGGGATATTTATGGCGCTTCCTCTTTTCCTTTTCAATTACAAAGACACCTCACATAATTAAGTGCTAATAACCTTGTTAATCTAAAATTGATACTCTTTCTCCTGGCTATCTCTTAATAGAATTAAAAACAGATTAATAATCAAGGGTAGGAGGCATTGCACGGGATTCAGGGAGAGGGGGCCACGCTCTGGTCCCTCCCGGTGCTCCGGGGAGCTGGAGCCGGGTTGGGATGGGCAGCACCAGGAAAGGGGCTGGCAGGGAGGTGTGCCTTCCCCCGTGCTCTTTACACAGCTTAAATTTTTAAGACAAACAGCCGTGTAACACCGTCTCCTAATGAAACTGTTTTATGTTAATTAATTATGTATCAAGGCTCATTTTCATGCGCGGCCCGGCTCCGCTTCCCCTCCGCCGAGCCTTTGATCTGTCAGAGGCTAAACGGGAGATAAATAATCAAATTGAGAAGCAGCCTGGATGGAAATAAACACGTTTTAGATGCGTTATCTGGCAGGGAGAGCAAGGCCCTGGGTAATGGGGCCAACGGTCCAGCCACGCTCGGCTGCACAGCCGGGCTGTGGGAAGTTCCCTGTGCCTCAGTGTCCCTCGGCCAGCCCTGGGGACAGCACCGTGTCCCCACCATGGAATGGGGTCTCTGGAAGTGTCTGCTTGTCCTCCCCAGGAGCAGGAGGCTGCAGAGGACCCTCACTGCACTAAACCGATGAAGAATTAAAACTCTGCAGCGTTTCTTTCTTCCAGCCCGTGGAAGATTCCGGCAGCTCCGGGCCACAAGCACCCCGTGCCTGGGGTGGTTGGGATGCTGGCCGTGGACACGGTTTCGGCATAATTTAACACAATCTCCCCCAATTTGTTACACCTAAGCGGAGGCAGATGTGCATCCATATTCATTTTGGAGGAACTTCAGGAATTACAACTTCATCAGCCAAGGCTGATGCCGCAGCCCGTGCGGGGTGCGGGAGGGGAGGATGGCACTGCCCGGAGCCTGGTGCCCTCAGCTGTGGGGACAGGGACGGCAGGGCTGGCAGGAGCCGTGCCCAGGGCTCAGCTGCCCGTGGCCACATCCCTGGTGACCTGCGCTGCCCCCGGGGCTGTGGCAGTGCCGGCTCAGGGCAGGACCCTCTTCCTGCGGGCACCCCCAGCCCCGGGACCAGGCTGGTGCCCTGCTGTAAATCAGGCGCTGCTCGGCCAGTAAACGCCCTACAGCAGGAATTGCAGATTATAATTGTGGAGTGCTTTACAGCCGCAACAACCCGGCGGTGTTCTGGCCCGTGTGTAATTAGCAGCTAATGGATTTCTTCCTAAGGGGCTGAAGGCAGAGAGGGCCCAGCTCCGAGTGCTGCAGCATCCAGAGCTCTGCCCCCTCCCCGAGGGTCCCCCCTGTGATGAGGACATCGCTGGGGGACCGTGGAGAGCCCTGGGAGCAGTGCTGGCAGCAGGGATCCCGCTGCAGCAGGAATTCCAGCTCTTTCCTCATCCTCCCTCACCCCGCTCAGCACAAACATCTCCTCGCCCCCGGCTGTGCTCCTGTCGGGATCCCGGCGAGGTTTATGCCTGGAGGTTGTTCAGTTAGAGGATTAGGAGGGAGTTTATTGCGTTGCAGCAGCTCTCCGGGGTGTGTGCATGCTGATGGGGTTGTTTTCTCTCCCGGAGCCGTGTCGGGACCTTGGCCAGGTCCAGCCCCGCTCAAGTGCCACACGTGAGGTCCCAGCCCGGAGCAGGGTCCCATCGCAGGCACGGGAACAGCGCATCCCTTTGGGCCGGTGGAAATCCAGCGCTGGGGGGAGCCCCTGTGCCCTTGCCTGTGCCCTTCCCCTGTGTCCTTCCCTGTGCCCTTGCCTGTGCCCTTCCCCTGTGCCCTTCCCTGTGCCCTTCCCCTGTGTCCTTCCCTGTGCCCTTCCCTGTGCCCTCCCCCTGTGCCCTCCCCCTGTGCCCTCCCCCTGTGTCCCGGGTGGCTTCCATGGGACATGGGCGCGTGCTCGGTGGCTGTGCCGGGGATGAATCCAGCCCCAGGGACGGTGCCCAGCGGGAGCAGCGGGGCTCCGGGCACCTCTGCGGCCCCCAGCCCCGGGCAGCCGGGCCGTGCCGCCGCCGGCCCCGAAAGCCGCAGCTGCGGCCCCGGCCCGGCGGGTCCCGCGGCCGGGAGGCGAAGGCGAGCGCGGAGCAATCAAAGGGAGCGCTCAGAGAGCCTCGTCCCCTCCAGTCTTGCCCCGGGCCCTGCCTTTGGGCTTCTGAAGGCTCAGCTCCAGCGGTGTCAGTTCTCATTAATCCACACATCAAAGCCGGAGCTGCCAAACATCCTTGGGAGGCTGTGGGGATTCCTCAGCAGCGTGGCGGGTGGGAGGCAGCGGGGCAGGGGGGCTCAGGGGGGCTGCTCAGGGCACGGCAGGGTCCCTCGGGGCAGGTGGGCAGCTCTGACCCTCTGGCTTGTGCCCACCGAGCCCCGAGGGAGCTCCCAGGGCTGCACAGGGGAGGTGTGGGATGTCCCTGAGCAAGGACATAGAGTAACGGGACGTGGCACTCAGTGCTCTGGTCTGGTTGGCACCGTGGTGACCACTCAGAGGTTGGGCTTGATGATCTTGGAGGTCTTTTCCTACCGAAATGATCCTGTGGTTCTGTGAAGAAAAGGCCCCCCTGCAGCAGCATCTCCCATGTGTCACACGTGTGCAAGCAAGGAAAAAGGGATTTAGCAAGAAGACACGGACAAAAATAAAGCAGAGAAGGTGCTGCTGCACTCTGTGGAGTGGGATTTGCCTGCCAAGGTCCTCTCCGTGCCACTGTCACTGCAGACTGGGATTCCCTGCTCGGCCCTGGCGTGGCTCAGCATCCCGCCTGTGAGCTAATCAGGTCAATGCATTTTTAACGGGCCATAGGAAATCTTTATATTTTTTGTCAGGCTCATTCTTCTCCCCCGTCTCTCTGTGGGGGCTGAATTATTTAATGCTGAATATCAAGCAGGGCCGTTTCCCTGCGCTGGCTGCTGACGGTGCATTTTAGGGCTGCTGAGATTGGCAGGTGGCTGCGCTCCCAGCTGGGCCCGGGGGGAACCCACTGGAGCAGCAGATTACCTGCTTGCCGCCAGATTTATGGAATTACTTGGGTCCTTCTGGGCATCTGAATAAGCGGGATAGGTTTGGAGAAGGGATGAGCGGTGCTAGAACAGGGTGCTCACAAATCACACCATTCCCTGTCTCCCTAATCCGTCTCTGTGTGCAGGGAGAGCTGCAGCTGGAGTTTGGGTGTTGATTTCCATGCTGGGGAAGGCTGGGAGAGCAGAGCGGGACAGAGGGGATCCAGAGGGGATCCAGCAGCCTCGGCTCAGCAGATCCCTGGTTTGGGGCAGCGTGGTGGGCAGGGATGGGGTGACAGGGAACGTGTGACAGCGGGCACAGGTCATGCGTGGCGAGGAGCACCCGTGGGCACACAGACACAAAGGGCTGGTTTGTGTATCGGGGTTTATCTTTCCCATTAATGGCTTTCTAAATTGGTGGCAGCGGAGCAAAAAACCCAATCTGAACTCGGAGCATGCATGATTACTATTGTAATAACCTTGGCTAATAAGAATATGATGTGGTGTTAGGCTGGGAAAGAAAACACATTTCTCATTAGCTTTTTGATTAATTACTCCACATAATTTCCTAGGGGGACATGCCTGGGACTGATTGCCTTTGCTTTTGACGCGTGGAAGTGGTTTACCTTAAGTTAATAATTTTCTCGGTGACATTTTAATGGCAGGCCTCAATTAATCTCCAGTCACTGGGCAAAGGCCAGGCCCTCGCCATGCCCTGGCTCCTCTGGGGGCTCAGAGCACCCCCTTTGCCCACCCTTCCCCAGGACAGGGCAGAGGAGCTGCCTGGGGCTGACTGTTCAGGTCAGGGTTGGGCAGACCCTGGCAGAGGTTTGGGTTCCGAGATCCTGGTGCTCCCTGCCCTGCCCCACGCGTGGTGCTTGGGCTTCTCAGGGCTTTCCATACCTGGGAATGCAGCAGCTGTGCAGCCCCATCCTCCCCCAGCACTGCCAGGGATCCAGCTGTTCCCAGGCATATGTTTACATGGCCTGGAAGCCACCGATTTCCTTCCGTGCCTTATAATATAAATATTTTACAGGAGCTAAAATATTCAACACTCGTTTGATGTTGCCACATGGAGTGGGATCAAATGAGGGTGGGAAGGAGGGGAAAACAGGAGAGGGGAGCAAGCAGGGACTCATTTGTTTCCCTGCCTGGAAATGGAATGATGCTGCATATTTCTGCATCAGGGAATCCCCCAGAAGGGTGATCTCTGCTCACTGGGCTGTGCCTGCTGGGGCTGGGACTGTCCCAGGGGCTCATCCTGCACCTGAGATGTGCATCCCACGTCCCAGGTGCATCCAAAACCCACCCTGCACTCTCCAGCTGAGCCCGTGCTCTACACAAACTTTAAAACATGGGCAGGTCCAGCCAAACTCCTACTAAATGAGGAGTCAGAGTAATTGCAGGCCTAGCCCTGCCATCCTGGCATTCCTGGGGCTGGTGCTGGGGCGGAGGGATGGGCACGTGGGTGGGCAGCACCCCTGGGCACGCTCACCTGGGGCAGGTGCTGGCCGGGAGGAGAAGAGCCAGCAATATTTATGTTTCCATCCAAATGCATGGATCAAAGCTGACACTTTAATCTGTTCAACAACATCTCAAGGATAAAAAAGTTGCAGGCAAATCACGGGCCTAAATTGGTAATATATTTCTGCTTGTCAGTTGACAAATCACTTTACAAATCCCTTTGCATCTTCCCACAGTCCCTGGGTGTGCTGGTTTGGGATGTGCCAGCCTTCATCCCTCGGTGTGGTGGTGTTTGTGCCACACTCCTCCTCAGAAGGGAGCTCAGGGCAGGGTTTGGCAGCAGTTGGGTGAGTTGGGGCCCAAAGCAGCGTTTCTTTCACTCCCATTTCATTCCCCTCCCCAGCCCTGGCGTGGCTGGGGCCGTGCTCACTGCAGCCCACCGTGGTGCCCGTGGCACACCATCCCTGTGGATGCAGTCCAGATTCCAGTGGAGCAGCCGAGGAGTTCCTGCCAGACACGGCTCAGAGCAGAGGGATCCTGCCGGGAGACAGCCCTCGCTGCCAAGGGGTTTTTCTGCTTTGACTTCTTTTTATTGACTTTCTTTTTCTCTTCTTTCTCTCTCCTGGCCAGTGCCAGGCCGAGTTGATGAATTATCCCAATATATATTCTGTCTGGAAAGAAAACACATATCATATGTATCTTTGACAAGTTATTATTCTTCCTTATCAGAATATGTGTGCATCCAGCCACGCCATAACTCACCCTCCGCGGCGCCCGAGGATCCGGGCGGGAGCAGCGGCAGCTCCGGCCGGTCCCGGCTCCGCAGCGCTGCCCCGGCTGGGTGTCCCCTGTCGGGATGCGGGGACAGGCAGGGGACCGCGTGTCTCCGCCTGCCGGCCGGGGAGGGGGCCTGGGCGGAGGCGAGAGCACCACGTCGAGCTAATTCGGCGCCTGCCTCACCTCCAGCTGATTGCTGCAAATTAAATTTCACGCCAATGAGCCGGAGGAGCCGGCGTGCGGCGCGGCGGCGCGGGGGGAGAGGGGCGGCTGGCAGTGCCGCAGAGCTGGCACGGCCTCCTGCCCGGCGCGGGGGGCACTCGGTGCCTGCCGTCCCCCCGTGCTGCCCCTGTCCCCCAGAGCTGGCCCTGAGCCCCCCACAGCCGGTCCTGCCCGATGCCCCTCTGCCCCTGCAGGGGCTGTGCCACGGGCTGGGCAAAAATCAGTTCACAGACGAGTGAGCGAACATCCCTGGTCGTTCCTCCCCGGAATGACAGCCTCAGGCTCTGGAATGAGGCCCAGCAGGAGAGCAGCCCTGGTCGGCAGCGGGAGCACAGGGCACGGAGCCGGCCCCGCGATGCTCGGGATGCAGGGTGGGCTCTCCACGGGTGGGAGGTGCGGGATGCGCCCAGGTGTGCTGTGCGTGCCTGGATGCAGCGCTGCGAGCAGCAGGAGGGCTCCCATCCCCACTGCAGTGCCTTTAATGTTGGACTTATTAAGATAATAACTGCTCCATCTCCGCCGTTTGAAACATGATCTAATAGGAATCTTACAACAAAAGTTGCCAAGCAGCCAGGCCAGGATTTACTAATAGACTCCGAGCGTGCTGTAACTGAGATGGAAATTAATTTAGTGATTAGGAGATTAATAAATGGAGCAGAGCATATCCTTCCCTTTAAAGGCCGGGAGGAAGCACTGGGATGTGGCATTCCCGTGGTGCCTTCACGGGAAGCGTTCAACTCTTTAATCTCCACGTTTCCTTCCAGGCTCTGGGGCGAGGCTGCAGGAGAAGCTGTGCTGCCTCATTTTCTGTTAAATCCCATCTTCTTCCCCAGGTGTTTGTTGGCATTCTTTTGTCTTCACAGACACCTGAGCCTGGCACTTGGGGAGGAAAACCCCGATCCACCCCTCACCTCCAATCCGCCTGAATCCAGGCCAGTGGCAGGGCCGGGAGCACAGGGAGGGAGGGAGCAGTGCCTTGCAGCCTGCCCCTCCTTATTGCTGTTGGTTCTGTTTAGCAGCAGCTGTGCATCCATATTTATTGAGGGGAAGGGAAGGAAAACTCAGTAATCCCAGGGAGGTGGAACATCGCGTAATTATCTGGGCAGCTCGGCTGGCGTGGGCACACACACGGGTTCCCGGGAGCTCTGGGTCACCCTGAAGGGCAGACAGGAAAGGTGGGATGTTAACATGCTCTGAGCATTGCAGGGGGAAAAGGGATCGATGCACAAGCGTGACCCGGGAGCAGAGTGCGGAGCTGGTGGTTCCTTGGCTGGGGTGAGGTGAGAGCTGCTTCCCTCCCCAAAATGCTGTTGGGACCAAAAGCTGGGGTGGGAGCGGGTGAGTGACAGGGAGTCTGTTCATTCCCTGGCTGTGCTTGGAGCAGTGGAAAGAGTGGGTGAGGTGGGAAGCAGGAGGGAGATGCAAATGGTTTGAGGGAATAAGATGCTCCTGCACCCCGGGTATCTCAGGGCCAGGGGCAGAAAATGGAACCCAGGACACCAACAGAGCTGGCAGCTCCTCTCCGCTGGCTTTTCCAGAGGGCAAAATGTGATCTCTTAGAGATGCTGATAAGGTTTCTGAGCGAGGGCAGGAGTGTGAGATGAAGGGGAGCGTGTGTCCGTGCGTTTCTTCTCCCTCGCTTTTTCTCTCCCCTCGCTATCTCCGGCACAGCCTTGCAAGAAGAAAAGCTTGTGGGCATCTGTGCTTCGCCTCTGCCTTCCCTGGGGGCCATCAATATGCAGAGACTGTTACCTGGGCAGGGGCTTTCCCTCTGTTCCGTCAAGGTCACGGCAGGAGCTCCTGCCTGCCGAGGACGGTCCTGGAGCACAGCAAGGATGCTTGGGCAGAATGTGCTGCCCTGGAAGAGGAGAATTAGGATGGGTTCGTGTTTGGTTTGTGCTGGTGGCCTTAGAGTGCAGCCAGGCTCCAGGATATGCTCCAAAATCCGTGGTGCAGTATTTTCCCAATGGGAAATCTGCCCTCCGGCCCTCAGGGAGTGAGTGAAGGTGGGCGGACAGCATCCCTGCTGAGGACATGGTTTCTGTCCATCTCTGCTCCCCAGCTCCTGGCACAGGGATGAAGGCAAATATTTGGAGAACAGCAGATCCCGGCTTGCTTCAGACAGAGCCGGCAGCCTCTCAGAGGCTGGGATTAATTTGAAGGAATTTACTGGTGGGGTTTGTGGCAGAGAGAACAGTTTGCTTATTTCACACTCGTATGGCCACCTGCTACGAACTGTTTGTTCAGTTTCAAATTCTTTAATTAAAATCAACATAAAACAGATTGAAAACATCCCAAGAAGGGGATGCTTGATTTGCTGGAGGATATTGCAGCAAACGAGCCAAAGCACTCAGAAGACACCGGATCACGGGAAGCGCCCTGGGCGGACACTCGGGTCTGCCTGGGCCACTGGTCTGGAGCTGGGGGCATCTCAGGTGGCCCTGGGGCATCTCAGCTCCATCACCGAGGCCGAGTGGTCGTGCTGCCTCCTTCTTTATCAGGATTCCCTTCCCAGAGTGGCCGTCCCGGCCGTGCCCGGCGCGGTGGGCGCAGGCGTGTGCTGGCGGCTCAGCCCTTAGCGGAGCTGATCAGAGGCCTCCTCCAACAAACATCAAAGCTTCAATTAACGGGGGCCGCACGCGACCCTCTTGCAGAGCGCAGATAAGAATAGAAATTTCCCTTGGAAAATGGATTTGTGTTTAGCTGCGTGTGCCGGGCGGTAAATGACCTGCTCCGCGCGGCACCGGAGAGGGGCCGGGGACAATTACGGTGCTCATTGGGAGCCGGTTATCTGAAGGAAACAGGCGCTCTGCTATTTAGCTGTCTAATATCCCAGTGGGAGGGGAGGCGGAATTAAAACCCGTCTCTTTTCAGAGCCATTTCAATCTGAAGGAGCCTTCCTTTATGTGGTGGCTTTTCATTTCAAGGGGCTCCTTCCTCTCTCCCAGGCCCTGATTTGCGTGTGGCCGCCTGCAATGGAGAAGGACGGCGAGGGGAAGGAGGGCTCGGCTGGGTCTGCACCCTGACACGGAGCCTCGGGATGCCCGGGGAGCAGGAGCAGCCTCTCCGCTGATTTCTCCCAGTGCCGGCACCTCCCGCCCCGATCCCGGCGAAACAATAACAACCACGCGGTGCAGAAAGTTAATCCAGAGCCAGACGGGTGTTTTAATCACTGGAAAGGTTAAAACAAGCCCTCCCCGGCTGTGTGCAGGCTCCCGCCAGCTCCCGCGCTCCTGCGGGCCTGGGAGACCCAGAGCACCACGACTGTATTGATTCAATTATTCTCTACAATGTAATACTCTGCATTTGTGTGATAGCAACAAACAGAGTTGAAAGACATACAAAAATAAATGATCTGAAAGTTAATATGGCTGAATGAGCAGCTCTGAATGAGGGGAGAGCGCTTTGGTTTTACATTGTGGAATCAATGGCGTGCAGAACAATGTCCTCCCCTCCCCGGGGCCCCGGGGGCCCTGCCTCAATCGATCACTATGCAAATTAATTGAATTCATGAAACCTGCATCGCTGGGTAATTGATGCTTCTTATAATTACCTCCAAGTTATGAGCTTTTAGGGGATTTCATTGATCCCTGCTCAGGGCCGGGGCCAGGGCAGGTTCCAGGGGTGAGGCACTGGGGGCTCACTGGGATCCCCGGGTGGGACAACCACTGCCCAGAGCTGATGGGATGTCCAGAGCCTGGATGCTGCCCCTCGGGAAAGCACCTTCCCCTCCTGGGGGAGGAGAGGGATGCAGAGGTGACAGTGACAGGTGCCACAGGAGCACGTGGCCAGGCCAGCCGTGCCTGGCTGGTGGATCCTGGGAGCGAACAGGTTGCATCCAAAGGGATAATAGGCTTATACAGCGCATTATTTAAGAAAAAGGGACAGGCAATTGAGCTCTGCAGACTAATTAGATTAAATTGATGAGCTCATCAGTATTGTGTGTAATTAAGATCGGAGCTAATTGCGGCTGTTTGATGCCCTGTGTTACCCGAGGTGTCCCTTGCCCAGCTAGTGGGAAGTGGCTGGGCTCCCCGGGCTTCTGCTCCCTCCAGGGAGGAGCAAGGGACATGTGGCTGTGCCCAGTTTGTGCTGAGCTGGTGGCCAGGCAGGAGGGAAGGTAGAGGTTTGTGCAAAGAGCTCTGTGCCAAAGGGAAAGAGCAAAGAGGGAGTGGGATGGGGTGGATGGAAAGTTACAGAAGCAGGAGCCAGTCCAAGTTCCAAGGGAACTGCAGCCATTGCTTCCCCTGGAGGATGGATGGGATTTATCCAGATGGACACCAGGAGATGGACAGTTCTGGCTGTGGAGCAGCCTGGGTACAGATTTTATCCGTGCTCTTCCCTGTTCCTGTCAGATCTTTCCTCTCGCTCCTGCACCACCACCTCCTCCCCGCTTCTCTCCCTTTATCCTCCCACCTCGCTTCTCTCCTGCTGTCTCACCTGCCTCTCCCTCCTGTTCCCCCTCCCTGACACGGGCTCTCTGCAGAACCGCTTTGTGCCCCTCCAGGCCCTCCCCAGCTCCATTCCCGGGCCCTCTGTCCAGCTTTGGGAAGGGGCTCCAGCCCATCCCTGCCGAGCCCCCGTGCGCTGTTCCCCTCCCGCTGCCCGCCCCGGCACTGCGCTCCCTCCGCTCCGGGCTCCTTCTCTCCGTCTCCAAGGTTACACCAACCGCTTCCCGCTCCTCTCCTGAGCTCCCAGCGGGATTTCCCGATGCTGTTCACCAGTTGGGTTTTGTTCCTCACTGCCTTTCCCTGTTCTCCCGCACCTTTCTGCATCCTGCCGCTGCATCCTTCCTTGGAGAGCGCCTGACTGAAGGGAGGGCAGGACTTTGCAGCACCTTCTCTCCGGAGAAATTCCCCTGTAACTCAGGGCTGAGTATCCAGGGCCACTCCAGGGCATCCTGGCTGAGCTGGTGGCCCTGGGGGAGACCCTGGGCAGCTCCCCCGAGGCCGGGTGGGTTCCCGCGGGGGCTGCCTTCGGAGAGCCGCTCATCCTGCTGGGAATCCGGGCAGCAGCAGAGCAAACGTGAACACACAAAATCTATTTCTTTATCGCTGGCTGCGGGGGCAGCTGCGGGGGCAGGAGCAGGCTCAGCCCCCGGACAGGAGCCCTGAGGTGCCTCTCTGCCTGTCCCCTTGTCACATTGGAGCTCCCCGGGGCTAGAAAGGGGCTGGGAATCCTTCCAGCCTCCCCAGCAGCAGGTCTCCCCACGGCACACCCCTTTTGGGGGAGCATTTGGGGACACCGCCTCGAGACAATGACAGGGAGGTTTAGCTCAAATCCTTTCTGCGGTTCTTAGAGCCTGGAAAGTGACTGGGGTGGGGGAAGCGAGCAAACCCCAAACCCCTTCCCAGATGTACGAGCAGCCTGAAATATCTCTGCCTCCTCTCTGCAATAACTGGAGGGAACAGGAGCAGATGTTTATAGGTCACGCTGCTGGTTTTCCTCTTTCTTTTTCGACGAAGTGTTTCTTTTTCTCCTGCTAGCGGAGATCCGCGTGGCAGTGTCCCTTTCCGCGGGCAGCCACCAAAGCCGGGCAGCGGCGGGTGCCGGGGGATGTCCCGGGCACGGCGGGCCCCGGCAGCGGTGCAGGGACCCCGCGGGGACACCGGCAGCGCGGCCGGGCGAGCCCCGGGCTGTCCCCGCGGCGCGGACGGGAGGTGGCACTGCTGCACCGGCGCAGGACCCGCAGCCCCGCGCTGCCGCTCGCCCCACGCCGCTGCGATTAGCGAGGGGCTCCGGTGGGACCCGCAGGGCTCCGCGATGCTCCCGGTAGCGGTGTCCCCCCGCCCCGCGATGGCAGCGTGTCCCCGGGCCGGCCGTGTCCCCGCGCCGCTAGTGACACTGCGGTGATGAGGGTGCCCTGAGCGTTGGCCCCATGGGCCGTCCGTGTCGCACACCGCTGTGCCGGTGCCCCAGGAGCTGCGGCAGCCAGAGAGGTCCCTGCAGAGTCCCTCTGTCCCTGTAGGGATAAAGGCTCTTTGTGCCTCCTGGCGGGTGCTCCGCTCAGCCACACGGCGGGACACAACAGGTCCCTGCAGTTCCTGGTGTGGCCCCTGTGCTTTTGGGGCCACAGCATAGTCCCCTAAACACCCCCAGGGCCTTTGAGGTGACAGCATCCCGCCCAAAACCCGCCGAGGAGAGCCTGGTCCTGCCCGCACTGCCGGGGTGTTGCCAGAGGCATCCCGCTGTTTCCACTGGCACGGGAGAGGGACAGGAGGGCTGGTCCTCCCTCTGGGGGCACGTTCCCAAAGGGAAGGTCTTGGAACAGGAGAGATTTCTCTCTCAAGGCTTTTATTTTCCTACAAGCTCTTTTGAAGGGGGGAGTTGGGAGCAGAGGAGAGTTCAGACAGATCTGATTCCCCTATCTCAGACAAACACACTCGCCTTTCCCTGACTGCAGATCAACAGGACATGTTCCAGGGAAAGATCATCTCGAAAGAAATGGATTTTCCCCCTACTGCTTTGCCATTTTTGCTTGTATTTCTGAAAGCCGGAGTGACGGGTTGTGAACTTTAAGGAGCGATTTCTATTCCTTGCACTCGTCTGACGTGTGGGCAGTGGGACTGCGAGCCTGAGGAGAAGACGGGGCTGAAACAGCTCGGGGAAGGATGCTGAGGGCGAGGCAGCAGCTTCCTGACTCCCAGAGCAGCTTCTCCTCCGAGTCCGCCGCAGGAAACTTCGTGCGGGGCAGGAGGTGGTGCCGGGAAGGGGCAGGGGAGGCTCCGTGCCAGGGGCAGCGCCCCGGCAGTGAGGGCTGGGCGCTAATTGCGGCCAGCAATAAACACCGAGAATATCAATAGAGTGATGGCATTTAATTAGTATCCAATGGCTCGTATGGATTTCTGCGTTAGATCCACATTAACATGAGATTCTCTGATCCCGAGGAACGTTAAGGAGCAAATGCTCAGGGATTGGTTCAGGTGCAGAGATCCTCGCTGTCTCCAGGGACAAGGGACATCCCTGCAGGTGTGTTGGGATGGCATCTGTCCTGTTTTTCCCCTTCCCTGGGCTTTCTGGCTCTTTTCCCCAGCACAGAACTTTCCCAACAGGTCCTGCCCAGCTGGGCTGGCCGCGTCCACGAACAAAAATCCTGAAAAATGGAAATGAAGTTTCTGAGCTCCACCCAAACCCGGCGCCCTCCACATTAGGTGAAGCCCCCCCGCCTCCACCAGCCCCGCAGCCTTTTGAGTTTTGTATGAAACACTCATTATACCTTTGGTGTGACAAATGATTGAAAAGTGTAATTTGAAAGCTAAGCTCCCCATCACACTCTTCCCTATTGTTTATTTGCCAGCTCCAAACGGGTTGGCTGCCAAGGAAAGTAATCAGAAGGTAATAGCCTGATATCGGATGAATCCCCAGAGCTGCCAGCAAGCTGGAAAACTACAATCTCGGTGCCGCCTGCAGTATTGATGCGCTGAAAATAATTGTGTAGAACAGCAGAGCTGGGATCAAACTTGGGCTGACACTCGGCATTGTACGGCTCGCGTTCGGCACAGTCTGATGTGGTTATTTGTGACTGGCTCGGGGCAAGGCAGCCAAAAGAGTCTCAGGGAGAGCTGCTGCGCTCTGTTTGCCCATGTAGATGAGAAAACACCTTCCCAAAGCAAAGTGCATCTCTTTATCTCCATCCCTCCCTCCCTGCCTCGCCTCTTGCTTCCCCTCTCGCTGCGATCCCAGGAAAGCGTTGATTTTATTGAGTGTGGCAAGTGGCAGTTCATTAAAAAGTGGGAGCAGATGGGGAAGGGATTGTAGAAGAAGATTAATGATGCGCACCGACAAGTAAATCGGCCCAGGTTCTGGAGTAAACACAATCACGCCGGCTTCCTGGGAGCGGGTAATCCTCCTCTGTCAGCTCCGGCCTCGTTAGCCGGCTGCCGGGGCCGGGAGCTAACGAGCAGGGAAGCCACGGCAGCGCTGCGAGCCCGCGGCCGGCCTGGCGTGGCCGGGAACCTGGGGCTGCTGCCGGGGCCGGTGCCGGAGCTGTGTCCATTCCCTCTGACAGCGCCTGGCAGCCAGCTGCGAATCGTGGGTGGTGGACGGCCGGAGTGAGAGGGAGCCCTGCTGCCCTGCAGCGCTGCCCTGCTCCTGCGGGATGCTCGGCATTCCCATCAGGGATGATGCTCGGCATTCTCATCAGGGATGATGCTCGGCATTCCCTTCCAGGATGCTCGGTGACGCCGCTTGTCTGGGGGAACAGAGCTGTGCCGGCAAAGAGGAGCTGCTGCCGTTAAATTCCTGCCCACAGCCTCCGCTCAAAGCTCACCTGTCCCTCCCTGCCTCACCTGTCCTGCCCCGGGGGCTCCCCTGGTCCCCTGCCAGCGCCGAGCTCTCCGTGCGCTGATGGAGAGGCCGCAGACGGGCGGGAGCCTCCGCCGGCGGATTTAAACACAGGCTGCATCCGCCGTGCAGCAGGACGGCTGGCTCCTGCCAACCTCCCCTCCGGAGGACAAGCCTTTCATTAGGGACGGGGCTGTAATTTTGCTGCAATTTCCAGAAAAGCGCCTGACTCCTTGCGTAAGCACCGGCGGAAGCAGCAGCGGGACAAGGACACGTCCGCGTGTGGCACACTCAGCGGTGACAGGGGGCCCGAGCGGACGCTGCCCCCCGCTGATGTCGCAGGGATGTCACCCCCAGGGCTGCAGAGCAGGAGCCGGCAGGACGGCGCTCCCTGGGTCGGCCCAGGCTGGCACTGCTGCCGCCGGGACACGATGGCTGTCACCGCTGCCCCCGCCTCAGTTGCCACCGCGGCCACCCGGCACAGGGGGATGCTGCCAGGGAGGGCCACTGCCCAGCTGAGCCACCGCCAGGGGCATAAATAATTTAATAAAGGAACTTTTGAAATTATATTGCCCTAAATAATATAATAAACCCTAATTTACTCACATTTATCTCCCGGAGTTTTTTGTGAAAGCAGTAATCTTGCATCTTCTACAGTGATGGATTAGCAGGAAGGAAACTCCGCTGGGGAATAAAAACCCACATCGTGTAGTTTTTGACATGTTATTATTCAGTTTTATCTCGGGTTGCTCATTCCTGGGCCATTACTCATGCTCACAGGGATTTGTCTCCTCCCTTATTTATTTATTTATTTATATCGTGACCAGAAGCAGAGATGTCAACAAATCATCCCGCCTTCCCCTGCTCCGTTTGGAGGAGGCAGTGTGGCGTGCCTGGGGCTGCTGGTGGCACCCCACACCACAGGGCACTGCGGACACTGGGGATGACGGCACCGTGAGGGTCCTGCTCACCCTCCTCCCAGAACTGGCAGCCAAGGAGGGACACAACTTAATTAGTCCATGAGCTCCTACGAGATCCGATCGATGGAGCAGATCTGAGCTGCGAGCCCTGCCTGTGCTGAGGGTGTTTGATAAAATAACCCAGGCGGGGAGCCGGGCTCTGGCAGGGCACGGTGTCACGGGGACATGCCAGCACCTTGTGCCCTGACCCAGGAGGGATGGCACGAGTGGCACTGCTCCCCTTCTCTCTGCAGTCAGCACCGAGGACACGGGAGCCCTTGGGAGCTTTAATTATTCCCAAAACTCAGCCGTTATTGCTCATTAGCAGTTGTGAGCGGCAATGCGGGATGCGGCGCCCCGGCATTGTGCCCTCGGAGGGAAGGAGTTTTGGCTGCCTTGCTTAAGTCACAAGGAGGTTATTAAATAACTGCAATTACACGAGGAGTGCCGGGATGGTGCCTCTCATTTATTAGCGCTGCTTTGTTTACTCCCAGCCTTGAAAGAAATGGCAGCATTGGGAGCAGCAGCCAGTGGCCCGCAGAACCATGATGGCATCAGGGTGGCCCATCCCAGTGGGATTCCCAGGGGAAAAATATTGGGGAAAAATTCTTTACTTTGAGGGTGGTGGGGCCCTGGCACAGGGTGCCCAGAGCAGCTGTGGCTGCCCCTGGATCCCTGGCAGTGCCCAAGGCCAGGTTGGACAGGGCTTGGAGCAGCCTGGGACAGTGGAAGGTGTCCCTGCCATGGTGGGAGTAGCACCAGATGGGATTTAGGCTCCCTCCAACCCAAACCTCTCTGGGATCCTTTGATTCCACAAAACCAGCCCCCACTGTGGGGTGGGCAGACCAGGACTGCCCCGGCTCCACTCCCCCAGCCCCTGCCCCAGCTGGGGATGCACAGGTGGGCAGGAAATGTTTCCTCTTCTGTGTACAAATACAGAGAGCTCTGTTTGTTTGTGTTCGCTGGGAACGTGCCGGCTGCATATACACACACACACATAAATATATAAATATATATATACACGCACAGGGGCTGGGCTGGGAAGCACGCAGCTCACAGTGGGAAGGGGTTGGCAGAGCAAAAAACCCTGGAAGACATCCAAAATAAGGGAATGATGGTACAAATGAGCCCCCTGGATGACGGGGGAGGCAGGAGTGCCTTCCTTTCTCCACCACTGCTGCAGGCACCATGCTGGGGCTCTGCCAGCCCCTCCTGCTCCCCCCAAAACATCCTGAGCATCATCCCAGCGTTAAGAATCAAACTGGAAGTAGCAGAACCCCCTGCAGGGCCGGGCTGGGGCGGGGCAGAGCGGGCTCTGTGTGCTGCAGGGGGACCCCCGGGCCAGCATCCTGCCCAGCCCAGGTGCTGCCAGGTTCCTGGCACGGCTCTCCCGCAGCAGTGACCCTACGGACCCGGCCAGCACCTCCCTGTTTGCCCAGCCCTCTCCAAGTTTGCTCAGCTCTGAGCAAACGAGAGGCTGTTTGTGCTCGCACTAATGAAGAGCCGAGCACCGCGGCTAACGGCTTGGAGGAGGACGCTGTGTGGCGAGGGCGTGTGGACAGGACAGCGTGTTTTCCAGGGAACACCCGTTCAGCCACCACTTTTCCAGCAAGCCCAGGCCCCCCGGGGGCACCGGCATCTCTTTTCTCCCGTGTCACTGCCCGGCGCCGCCGCCCGGGCTGCCCGCTCTCCTGGGGCGCCAGGAAATCGCATTTATTGCAAACAGGGATGTTACTGAGCCAGGCAAAGGGATGATCAGGGCCTCCTGGAACTGCCAGTGCGGGATGTTTAATTAGAGCTCAGCGAACACTCATCATTCCCCGCCTCCCTGCTCGGATCCCGGCTCGGCACCCCCAGGCTGCCCCGGCGCACGGAGCCGGCTCCATCCCCGGCTCCTCCTCGAATACCTGCTCCCGACTCTCAAGGTGAGCACGGCGGGGGTCAGCCGCGCTCCAGCGCTGATTACAGAGCCGGCAGGAGCTGCTAAGATTTCTAATTAAGATTAAAGAATGCATACAGCTTATAAATGCTTCCCAGGAATGTATAATTCGATTTTCTTGTTTCCCCGTGTCTCCTGCTCCCGAAGCAGCTCAGGTGGCTCCTGGCCACAGGCTCCAGCCACCCCTCGGCCGTCCCAGGGATCAGAGCCAGGGTCCTGCTGCCTCTCGCGCAGCATCCTGGGCAGGGATGGCAGGGAAAACACCTTGGTGAAGGTTCTGCATGACAGGCAGAGCCCCCTGGCCGGGTGCGGTGCTGTTCTGGATAAGGAGAAGGCACGATGAGCCCACGGCTCCTTGAAAGGGAGCTTGGATGTGATTCCTGCACCAGGAGGGGCACTGGTGGATCCCGGTGTCCCGTGCCCCACCACCGGCCCCATTCCCAGCCCATCCACCGGCCCAAGGCAAGCCCGGAGCAGGCACAGACCTCTCCAGCGCGGGTACCTGAGCGGGGGGACAGCTGTGCATCAATATTTATTCAAAACTCCCAGGAAACCTGGATGGAGTGTAATTATCTCAGCTCAATCAACCAGGATTAGCATAACATCCAGTCACCCATCAGACAGGGGTTTGATTTCTGGGATCAAAGCCGGCTGTAGCCCTGATGAGGTGGGTGCAGGGGAAGAGGGAGAGAGGAGCTGTGTCCACTCGCCTCTTCCCGGGGATTCCAGTTCTCTTTTCCCTCCCAAGCCCCACCCTCTGAGCGCCCACCGCCTGCTCCTCACTCTCAGCATCACTCCCCGAGCAGCATCTCACCCTCTGCTCCGCTCCCCGTAATTAACAACTAAATATAGATCTTAATTAAGGCACTGATGAATTTAATTTGGAGTGGCATTACTGCCTTAACTTCCAGAGCTCAACGCCTTGTTTGGATAATGTATAATATAAGCTAAATGAGTGCTTACTTGTTACCACCATAAATAATTCCTCACAAATCCCTTCAGATATGCCTCAGTCACTAATCCATCTCCTCCTACGGAATATTCACGGGCACCAAGCCTCTTCCTGCAGATTTAAACATAAACCTTCAAGCCTCATGCCAAACTCCCCCCTCTGAGCCCGGCGCCTGGTGGGGAGGGAAAGGGGAGAGGTGGCACTGTGGGGTGGAAGGATGGGGAGTTTGGGGTGAAAGCATCTCAGCCCTGAAGTCCCCTATGAGGAGCCTGGGCTGAGGATGCCTGGCAGCCCCCAGGACACTCCTAGGACACCAAATCCTGGTGGATGAGGAGTGCAGGTGGGAGCAGGCCCTGCAGGCCCTGGCACCGGCACAGGATCCTGGCTGAGGGATACAGGGGGATCTGCAGGTGAGGGAGCTGGAGCGGGGCACAGCAGGCACCACACGGATACCTGGATTAGAGCCGGTGGGAGGGAGGCCAGCAAGTGCAGCAGGAGGTCGGATAGTCAGGAATCAGCTCCTGCCTTTGATTAAATAACTTCCACAATCATTTTCCTCTGCAGAGCAAGTCCAGAGCTGTGCTGGGAAGAGAAATAAACCCCTGCGTTTGCTCTGCACTCAGCCCCGAGCCACAGTTGTGTCTGGCTGCTCAAAGGATTTCTGGGAAAGCTCCACCACTTTCATTCCTTAAACACAGCGCAAAACAATCAATGGGGTTTTGATATCACCTAAGCCCTGCCAACCTGTTCGTGGGAAGCAATGGTGAGTGGATGGAGCTGTTACAGTCTGAAAGGGAGCACGCACAGGAGAGGGCACAGGGGGAGTTCCCCGTGCTCCCAGCTGCCTGCCACAGCAGCCCTGTACAGAGGGAACCAGGACACTGTGCTGCCCAGCCCTGCTCTGCTGTGTGGCCTGGCAGGACCAGCTACCAGCCACCCTCTGCTCCGGGCCCCCACTGGACAAAGCAAACTGATCCCTTTGCCTGCCCAGCCCCGTGCCCGTCATTTCCTCACACAGGTCAGAACACTCTGCCAGGGATTTAATCCCGCTCCTCCTTTCTTCACTACGAGTGTGTGAAAAACAGACCTGAGACCCTTCAAGTTTGTTCGTCGCTGAAAGGAAATAAACCTTTGAGATCCTGCCTAATAAAATCACCCTGGTGACAGACACATTGTGGCCGTGTGGATGAGGGAGTGACCTCAGGGAAAGGCCAGTCCTTGGGCAGCCGGGCAGGGCATGTGCCGTGGGCTGTGTGACATCACCGGTGTCCTGGCTGCCTTCCCAGTGGGTCACAGGCAGCCAGGAGGGGCAGGAGCCAGAGCTGGGCCACCACCCTGCTAAAGACAGCAGTGCCACCACCCTGCTAACGACAGCAGCCTCCCCGGCCCTCGGCCATGCCTTGTGTGCCATGTCCTGTGCCCTGTGCCCTCTGTCCTGTGCCCTTTGTCCTGTGTCCTGTGTCCTGTGTCCTGTGTCCTGTGTCCTGTGTCCTGTTCCCTGTGCCCTGTGTCCTGTGCCCTGTGTGCCGTCCCCTTTGTCCTGTGTCCTGTGCCCTTTGTCCCAGCTGTCAGCGCTTCCCTGGAAAGGAAGTGGCTCAGGGCAGTGAGATAAAAGCTGGTTAACCCCATGTTTGGGGCACAGGGACACCATTTACAGGTGGGAGGGGACCCTGGGATGCTGTGGGCAGGACCATGGCCGGGCTGGGCACTGTGCCCTGCCCCAGCTCCTCTCCTCCTGTCTGCTCCACTTCCCTGCTCCCCACTGTCCCGGTACAAATCATTTGCTCAGATAACAGATGACGTGTTTATCCCAAGGGATACAAGCCTGAATATTAGGATGTCAAAACCAGCTGCATTTGCAATACGTTACTGTCAAATGGAGAATAAAAAGGGAGTTGCAGTTATTTAATTTGGTGCCAGCGCAGGAGAGCGGGAGCAGGGGGAGCGGTGGCTCTTTGCCAAGCTGGAATCTGGACCCCTGGGCCTGGCAGGAGCTGCCTGGGGGTCTGGGGAGGGCAGGGAGTGGTGGGCTCACTGCTGGGAGGATGCTGCATTGCTGCCTCTCCTCCCCTGCATTCCCAGCCCAGGAATGGAAGAAGCCAGGCAGGTCACGGGGGGCACGTGGCAGCTCATCCATCCGTGCCAGCAAAATTTGTACTTGAAAAAAAATTGTTGGGAAAAGAAAGGCTTTTTTGAAGGCAAACACCCCAGCTCCTTGGGGAAGGCTCTGAGTTTCCAGAATACCAATTAAAAATACAAAAGTGCTTTTAAAAAAATAAATCTGTAAAGGCGAGTTCTGAGATGGGGAGAGGGGGCTGGGGGAGGTTGGCACGCGGTGTCCTTTGGCAAGAACGAGGACTGAAGAACAGTCCCTGCTGCACACCAAAAGCAGGGAGGTGTTTCTCCAGGTGTCCCTGCCTGCCCAGGTGCCAGGGGGAGCTGCCACCTCCTCAGGGCAGCACGATGGCACCGTGCCCCTTTTGCCCCTCCTGAGCCCCCCTGGCTCATGGCTGCACTACCTGCCCCAGGTGACCTTCACAGAGGTGGCAGCGGGGCAGGGGACACTCGTCCTCTGTCACCTGAGGGCCCGGTGAGTGACAGCCCGCCCGTGGCAGGGACCAGAACCTCCCTGCTGATGCTGAGATAATGCACTGGGTAATACTTTTTGACATATTTCATTGAAATATAACAAAATATTTGCATAGCTTTATTAGATAAAGGGGAGCTGACTGGAGGCAGAGCTCGTTTGGAAATACGATGTGAAAATTCATTTAAAATGAAAGAATCTGGAAGCTTAAGTTTATGGTAATAGATTGATGGCCCAGAGTATCTAATGACTCCCAACAAATAGATCTCAGCGGCTGCATCCTGTTCCCCTGCCTGGCTGCTGCCCTGGAGTTAACAAATCCCCATTTAGGGGGGGAATGGGGCCGTGGGTGCCAGCTCTGACCCAAACTGGGAGCACTGGGAGCCTGTGGTGCCGGGGCAGTGGGGGCAGGGGGACGGGAGGAGGAGGGAAGGGGCTGCGTGACTCCGGGATAAACGCCCGGCTTTAATTTCCATCTCCTGACGCTAAAGCAGATTGAAATGAAGGCACCGAAAAGCTGCAGCTGAGAGGTGGGGAAATTAATAATGTCATAGTAATAATAGTAATGAGTGGCTGTGCGTGTGCTAATTAGTTTGGAGCCCTGTCTCCAGCTCGGGCGCACCTGTGCGTGCCGGGTTCCTCGGCTCGGGGAGGAGCTGCAGGTGGGAGCCAGCCCTGCTGCCCATCTTTGTCCCCAGAACCAGGGGACCACTGGGCTCATCCAGAGCTTTCTAACAGGCGTGGCCCCTCCCAGCCCAGGGCTGCAGGGCTCTAGTGCTCAAGGAAAAGCAGCTGAGAGGCGCTGTGCCAGCTCCTGGTTGGCACCAGATGGTTCCTCCTCGGCAGCCCGATGGGACAGGGTGGCCCCCGGGCCACTGAGAGTCCCAGACCCTCCCAGCTGTGCACTGGGCACATCTGGGACAGCCTGGAAGGGCCCGGGGAACTCATTTGCTCCCTGCTCGCCGCAAAGGCATTTTCCCAAAATTACACCAAGCCCACGAGCAGCTTCAGCTCAAAGCTTTCTTTAGAAACCACCTGCCCGTGGGCTTCTACTGGCACCTGTTCCCTCAGTCCTGGCACTTCCCTCGAGGGGATGGTGCTCAGGAGGCTGAAGAGAGAAACCTGCTACTCACAAGGGGGGAGCTGGAGATTTTTCTGCACAAAGCCGCACATGGGAATAGCAGCTTTGGAACACGGAAGGGAGTTTGCTGGAGACAGTTTCCTCATCCCTCTCTCCTGTGTGGATGCAGCTCCCATTAGTATTCGGGGCTGGTCGGAGCAGCCACTTAGGCCTGGAGACAGCTCTGCACAGGCACGGTGGAAATGTCTTTATAAATGACCGCCGGCTTTGAGTGACGTGCCCTTCTTAAGCTAAATAAAATGAAAGATAAACCTCCTAAAAAATACATGAGCTAAACATCCTTTCCACGCTTCATTATGCAAATGGCTCTGCCCATTGCCGCAGCAATTAGCTGCTCCCTCGAGCTGGGGCCAAGGAAACCGGGCCTTTCTCCTCCTCTTCCTGACCAGGAATGGAAGGGAAAGCACTGGCTGCTTGTGAATCTGTAATGCTGGAGTGGAGCTTTGGAATGTTCTGGTGTGAACGGTCATCTTTGGAGCCAGTGGCGTGCCCTGGCCAGGCTTTGGGCAGTGAACACCCAGGGGAAGCAGCTGGAGAGCAGCTGAACTCTCTTCCCTCTCTGGCAGTGGTGTCGGGGGCTCTGGCTGTGGCTCCTCAAGGGTTGGCAGTGCTTTCCTTGGAAAGTTCAGGACGCCAGGAGGAGTTTCTCCATGGAAATGGGGGTCACGTGTTGGAAGGGGCTGCACAGGGAGGTTTGGAGTCCTCCAAGGAGTGACTGGATGTGGCGCCCTGTGCTCTGGGCTGGTGACGAGGTGGGGATCGGGCACAGGTTGGATTTGATGATCCTGAAAGTCTTTTCCAGCCTCAGTGATCCTGTGGTGACCGTGGTGGGCGGCACTGCAGTGGTGAGAGGGGAGGAGCTGTGTCCCCTTTCCAGCCTTGCATCACCTGTGGCTGCACCTCCAGTTGCCTCTGTCCTTGTCAACACTCTGTCCCCTCCCTGCACTCTGCTCACGAGTCCCTCCTGCTCCAGGATGCAGCCTCACAAGTTATCAATCTTGCTCTGGAGCTGTTCCATCCGTGAGATCCCTCCCTGTTGGTGCCCGTGCTCTGCCAGGGCCCCTTATCAGGTTTGCAATTTGGGATCTGCGTTAAGTGCTCAGAAATCAATTTTCAGCTTATTTTGTGCTTCAAAATTTGCCATGCCTGGATCTCTGATACTAATTGAACAAGAGCAATTGATGTTTTAGTAGTAATTAAAGATGGTAATTATTACCAAATCTCCCCGTGGCCCCGCATGTTTGCTTTGGACTTGTCAAAACTGGAGGCAGGTGGAATCAATCTTAATAAAGTTGGGACTTCAAAGCTGCTTCCTGGTAATGGCTTTCCACAAGCCATTGGTGAGGAGTGGAAGGCAGAGATGGAGGGAGAGCCCTGAGCCTTGTAGAGGCCAGGGACATTAATGAGCGCTTTCTAATTAAGTGAAGTTTAAAAATCCTTATCCAAAATAAAAACTCCTCCTTGTTTTTCCATCCCGGAGTGGCTGGAAGGGGGTTTGCAAGCCACAGGGCTGCGGTGGCTGTCCCAGCCCTCGCTGCTGGCCTGTCCCCTCACCAGCAGCACAGGGAGGGCTCCTGTCCTTGGCTGCGGCGTCAAATGTCGCTGACGGCGCTGCCGGGACCGTGCCAGCCCCGACAGGCCGTGCTGCGGGATGAATTGCTGGCCTATTTACCAGCACCTGCTCCATCGGCATCCTTCCCTCTGCTGCCAGAGCCCAACATCCCCTCGGGCACGGGGGCTCGGGAGACATCCCACAGGGCTGCAGTATGGGCAGCAGGAAGGGGGAAGGAGTGTGCAGGAAGGCTGGCGGTGCCCAGCTGCACTTTGCGGTGGGTTTGGAGATGCTCCAGCCCACAGGGGAGAGCACGCAGAGACAGATATCCCTGCTGGAATCACCTGCTGCTGCTCCTCTGCGAGGCAAGGCCACCTTCTTGGCTGAAATGGCTCCTGGCTGGTGTTTCTGCAGGCACAGGCAGGATCAGGCCTGCGAATCGCTGCCTCCGTGTCCCCATGGAAACAGCTGCGGGATGCTGCAGAGCAGAGCAGAGCTCCTCCAGCCCCGGCTCCGGTCCTCAGCCCCGCTCCTGCCACAAGAGCCCTTGAGCGAGAGGCGAGGGGGGGCTGAGCCCCAGCTCCATTTTCCCTCTGGAGGGTGAGACCCTCTCTTCAGGGGAAAATGGAAATGTAATCAGATGGGCTTGTGTGGAGCAAATAGAAAATCAGTTTTAATAAAGGCAGAAGAAATGCAAAGCAGCCGCTTGTGACGGAAATGGTGCTAAAGAGACACCTCTTTAAGGAAAACTGCTCCGGGGATGTTCATCGGGAGAGGCGCAGCCCTGGGCTCCCTCCTGCTCTCTCTTGTGATCCTGGACGGCAGCAGGAGCAGTTTCCCTGCTGGGAGTGGCGTTGGGGCAGCAGCATCCTCCCCGGAGAGGCGCTGGGCGCCCCCCGCCCGCATCCTCCCGGGGCGGCCCCTGCGGAGGGAGCGGCTCCGGCCGGCACCGCGGGGCTCAATTATTGCTCAGAGGAGCCACTTTACCTTTATTGCTTCCATTTATTACCCAGGGGCCAGTGCCTGTTTTCTGAGGCAGCTATCTGGTTACATCGTGGCCGATAAGCAATGCTGGCCTGTCTTTAGAAGACAGCCAAAATTTATCACTTTCCACTTATTTATTTATTTGGTGGGGCTCTGGTGGTGGCCTGTATTTTTCTTCCAGTGACGTTTTGCAAAGGGCTTTATTTTCCCGTTCAGCCCGAGGGGAAAAAAGCCAACCCAGCCCGAAAGAGGAGCCAGTTCTGTAATGAACCCCACTGGAAGTGAGTGCAGGAGACAAGTCTGTGTTGGGCCCCCACGGAGCAGCCACTTGTCAGCCACTGTTTGGTTTGATTTGCCAAACGAGCTCCTCAGCTGTGCCCCGGTGGCTGAGGTGCAGGATGAGGGGACAGAGCCGGCGGTGGGATGGGTTTTCCCGGTTTGATCCCCTCCCCAGTGGGTGCTGGGCTGTGTGAAGAGCTGTGGAGGAGCTCCCGAGTGGAGCAGACAGTGTGGGAGAGACCTGTGAGTGTCTGCACGTCTCTCCCTCCCCGTGGCAGGCAAAGCTAGGCTCTCGGTGAAATCCTGGCAGTGAATGGAGCGAAACAAGAAGGAATTTAAGGCATGGAGGCTTTATGGGGGCCCTGAGGAACAGGCTTCCTGCTAGTTTGCAGGCATGATGCACTGTGTGTGTCTGCTGGGCGCACGGGAGGGCTCTGAGCCTGCCTGGAGCCGGTGCCTGGGGAGGGCTGTGAGGCTCCTGTGTCCCCACACTGACAGTGACCCTCATTCTCCAGGTCTCCCTCTGTGACAGCCCCGTGAAAAGGCCGTTGTGGGGTCCCCACAGAGCGGTGCCAGCTGTCCCAGAGCCACCTCTGGGATGCAGGGGCTGGGGCTGGCACCCCTGGGCATCCTCAGGATGCTCCTTGCCCGGTGGCAGCCCTGGGGCAGAGGGTCCATAGGAGCCACCACCCCCAGTTCCTGCTGGGAACCGATGGATTAAACACCTCAGCCCGTCTCTTTTCCCCACTCTGTGCTTTTCCCCACTGGGAAGCTGCTCTGGAGATAAATAGCAGTGTTTCCCCTTTCCCACCAGTCTTTCCAGGAGGAAAGGGTTGGGTGTGTGGAGGGGCAGGGGGAGTGGGAAGGCACACAAAGCCGAGGCAGGATCAGTAATTGGCCAGCCGTAATTTCATAACTCATCTCTGTGAAACACAATGAAATTAAAAGAGTTTAGATTCCAAAGTGTAATGATCATCAATTAAATTCTGCCGGGGCTGTGCTTCCCTCTCATTTGAATTTTATTTTATTATTATGACTTCTCCGTGATTGCGAGAGGATGAAAACAAAAGCTGCTGCTGGAGGTGGTGGTGGGGGGGAATTAGAGCCAGCAATTGCTGCTGGGTGACAGAGGAACCGAGGGAGAGGCGGCGGCTCCTCGGCCCGCACCAGGCACAGGCAGGGGCATCCATCATCCTGAGCCTAATCAGTTAATGCTGATAAACTGCCAGCAATAACTGACAATTGAGCTGGGGGCTCTGGGCTCGGAGTTCATTCATTTTGAAAGTGCCATAACTAACCCATTAAAGGCAGGAAAGCACAAAAGCAGAGCCCCGGCCCCTGCCTGCTGCCCTAATGAAGGCTGCCGTTGATTCTTTTAAGTGTGGATGATGATGTGTTTAGTGGCTATTGATGCCAGGGGTTTAGCCCAGGCTGGAAAAGCCGCTTGAGGCTTTGAAGAAAGGAGTTTGTGTTTATCCGTGGCAGCTCTTGCCCCGGGTGCCGGCTCCTGCGGTAATCCCGGGCCGGTGGGGGCACCAGGGGCTGGGTGTGTTGGGTGCCCGCAGGATCCCGCTCCCAAAGCGTGTGTGGTGACGGCAGAGCGCTGCTGCTCCCTCGGGAGTTCCCTCCGTGGGACGGATGCTCGTGTCTCCGTGAAATCCCTCATACAAGGGAATGCAAACGCAGAGCTGCGGGTGTTCTCTGGCACTGGGGGCGATCACACCCGTCCGCCGGCTCACAGCGCAGCTCCTCCGGGGAAAGGCGGCTGGAGGTGCTGGCTGGAGCCCTGCTCCCCACCCCGGGCTCTCTGCAGCCTCTCTCAGCGCTGGCAGGGAGCGCGGGGCAGGGTCTGACCCGCGGACACAAATCACCGGAGCTGAGCTCCGCCAAGGCTCCGTGCAAAGGCCGGGCACCGAGCGGCTCCGGGCACGTCCGGGGTGATTCACGGCCAGCCCCGGGGGCACTCCCGGCCACACGGCCCCTGGGCCTGGCCCAGCTCCCTGGGCTGTGGCCTGGCTTCCATCAGCGCCTGGAGCCGCGGGGACAGAGGTGTCCTGATTTATATGCCCGGGGGGTCTGCTCAGCCAGCGCTCCGCGAGGAAAAGCTTCTCCCATAAATTGTACAGCTGGAGAGTAGTGGCTGCTTCTCGCTGTCCATCCTGGAGGAGTTCCCTGATGGGCTTTTCCTTTAGTGGGGGGTTTTCTACTCAAACACCCCGCAGTGGTTACAACATTCCAGGTGCTGAGATGTCTTGCCCAGCTCCCGATGTTTCATCCCACTCAGCCTGGTGCCTGGGCTGCATTTGTCTTCCTCCCGCTCCCAGGCACTGGGGTTTTTTTCCACCTTTGTTGTTAGACTGAAGAGCCCTCTATTATCAATTTTTTTTTGTTCTCTGTGTAGGTATTTAAAGACTTTGATCAAGTCACCTCATCACCTTCCCTTTGTTAATCTGCAGAGACTGAACTCCTTGAGACTTTTGCAATGAGGCAGGAATTGTGCCTCTGTGTCCCTCGGCTCCTTTGAAATTCCCAGCCAGAGAGTCGAAGGTTGGGCACCTGAAAACGAGAGGGTACCTGGAGAACTTGCCCCATCAGGGCTCTGCGCTTCTCGCCTCCCTTTGCAGTGGGCTTTGACACTGTGTGAGTGACTGTCGGGAAGTTTCTGATCGCATTTTTCCTTTTTTCTCCCGTGATGGATAATGACTCCTTCTCAGAAGCAGATTTCCCAGGGAAACGCCGTCTCTTCTCTGAGCCCTCCCTCCTGAGTGTGCTCTCTGCCCTGAGCCACGCTGGGATCTGTGTCCAGAGGAGCTGGGGAGCCGCTTCTCCTTCCCAGTGTTCCATCCTCCCCACATCCCGCTCTCCTCCTGCCCTTTCCCTCTCGGTGCCGCCCTTGTCCGTGGCTGGAGAGGTGGGGAGAGCAGCACCTGGGAGTTCTTTTCCTGGAAACTCTGCCGTGCTTGGCTCTGGATGCTTTCGTGGATCAGTCCGGGAGGACTGGCTTTCATCTGGACCTGGCAGACCCCTGTGCACGGCGCTTTCAGGAGGTTGAACGGGCTGGCTCCAGGGAAGTCTCCTGGGAGCCCACTAAAGCCGATCATCAAAGGTGTTTAGTCTTTGCAGGAAGCAGGATTGCGGAGAGACTAAATGATTCTGAGAGGATGTTTCACCTCAAAGAGGTCTGTTTTCCAGCCTGGCTCTGCATTTCAAAGCCCTCGCTGTGCTGTGGGCCTACCTCGGTCTCCAAAGGACCAAAGTGCAGCGTGTTTGATGGATTCCGGGCCCGGGATTGCCTGGGCTGTGGCTCCGAGCTCCACAGGAGGGTGGTGGCTGTGCCAGCCCTTGTCCCCCAAACCCCTGGCTGTGAGGATGCCTCTCCTTGGGCGCTGCTCGGTGCTGTGCTCACCCTCCCTCACACCCACGGGGCCTTCCTCCCTCAGCCTCCTCTCCCCAGCTGCCCTGGTGTAATGAGTTGTCAGGATGGTGAGGATGGACGGGGCGCACCGGGTCCTGATGAGATGATACAGCAACAATTCCATTTCATCTCGAATTTGACATTAAACTTTAATAGTCTCAAGGACAAGAAGCCAAGAGATATCAGATGTAATGAGATAAAGCAAAGTTTCTCTGACAGCAAATTTGATCACAAATGGGCTCTGAGATTGCTTCTTTGATATAAATGAAACATAATTCATCTTTCAGTGCCTTGAATGGGCTTTGAGGCCATGTATAATAACAGTGTCGCCATTGCTGGCTCTGACAAGTGCCAGCGTGGCACTGGCAGGAAGGGCCCCGAGACGCTGCTCCTGCTCCTCCCTGGCCCTGGCTGGGATGTGGAAGTGGCAGGAGCTGCTGAAGGGAGCCACAGCCAGGGACAGGCAGCACTGTTCTGCTCCCCAGCACGGCGGGCAGAGGTGCTTCCAGCACGCTCCTGGAGAACTGGGAGCTGCCGGGGTGTCTGCCGCATCCCAGAGGCTCCTGCAGTCCTGTTCTGGAGGGCTCGGGCAGCACTGGGGGCTGCTGGAGCTCTGGCAGCAGCTCTGTCTGCCCGGGTGGCCAGCTGTGGTTCTCCAGGGCTGCAGGGATGCTGGGCACAGGGAGTTTTCTTTCCCATCGTGGTCGCCCTGGCTGCCGCAGGAGCCCACCAAGGCACGGTGTCTGCCCAAGGGTTTGCTCCTCACGTGGCTCTCCCAGCCATGCAAACCCCCAGTTTGGGGGGCTGCTCACCTCTACAGCCTGGCCGTGCCACTGCCTGCTCAGAGCTTCCCCCTCTGGAAGGGACACCAGCATTTGGGCACGGAGTAGTGGGCACGGCGAAATGGGCGCGGGTAAGTGACCTGCCACGTTCCTCTCTAGCAGCAGCAGCAGTGAGTGCTGAGCTCTGTGCTCTCAGGGGTTCTGGGAGTTCACTCCTGTCTGTAAGAACCCACCAGGTGAACTCCTGTGCTGCACACAGTGGTTTCCAGCCACCTCTTCATCTGGAGGCTCTGGACTCACCTGGCCAAGCACGAGGCAGGGCACAGCGTGGCCTTTCCTGGTGCTCCTTGGTGTGACATTCATGGTGGTGCTTGTCCCCAGGGGGTGCAGGGGAGGATGAGGAGGGGGGGCAGGATGAGGAGGTCTTTCTGCTGCAGTTGCAGACACGTCAAATATCTGTGGAGAAATGAACAGGCCCTTTTTGCATGATAAAGAAGACGGAAAATCGAGGATGGCAGCTGCTTCATTTCCTGTTGGTTTTTTTCCCCTAATTTTTATTATCATTAAATTGCTTCCAGTGACCTGTAATATTTTTGTACAGTGGCAATTACAGCTCTTGGAGGATTAAACTGTGCTCACACACACACACAGAGCCCGCTGGCTTCGTCCAAAGGGCAGAGCCAGGGCTCCCCGGTGCGAAGGCAGCCGCATCCCCATGGAATAGCCCCTCTTCTGCCTGCCCTTCCCTGCAGTGGCCTCCAGCAGAGCCGCACTGGGGAGAATTCTCTCCTCCTTGCTCCTCTCCTGGGCCAGGAGCACAGCAGCAGGGTGATCCAGCGTGGCTGTGCCGCCGGAGATTCCTCACTGCCTGTTCCCCCCGAGCCGAGCAGGGGCTGAGCGCCGGCGGCTGACGGGGCCCTTCCTGCCTCCAACTCCCGGTGAATATGAAAAGCCGAATTGATTCCCTCTAATAAATGAAGCAGTTGGATGTCTCATTTGTAACTTGACATCCACGCCGGCGCTTCAGCTGCTGCTCCTCACCCCTGGCTGGGAGATGCACTTATTAAGATGGGTTTCTGCAAAGCTATTGCCGTTTGCCAGCAGCCGATCTATCCGCAGCCGGCTCCGGGGCGGGGAGGAGCTGCCGGCGGGGGCACAGCGGGCTGAGGTGGGAGAGGGCTCTGGGGGGCTGTGCAAAGCTGTTTTGTGCCCAGAGATCTGAGTCTTCTTCATCCACCACCTCCGGGAGAGGCGCTCCCCAGCTGGGCAGCAGCCCCGGTGCCGTCTGTGTGTGTCAGGACTCGGTGAGGGGTGTCTGCTGCTGCTCGGGGGGGTTTGCAGTGCCTGCCGTGGCCACGTGCCAGGTGTTGCCTTGGTGTCCATCTCCGGTGGATGTGGTGGAGGCCACCAGCTCTGCCCTTCGGAGGTACAGGGTGCTGCCAGGGCCTGGGGATGGAAGTGGCTGTGCCCGCTCCCCTCCCATCCCATCCCCTCCCCTCGTGCTGCCGTTCCCCCACAGGCTGAAAACAACCACGATAAATCAGAAACCCTCCCCTGGCCTCGGCAAGGTGCTGCGAACTCGAGTTGCTAGGAGTTTATCCATCCTAAATAATAATGCACTGGAGCTGCCAGCTCCCCGCTGGCTCCATTTGCATGATGCTAAAAATCAATGACCCGGGCGACTCTTTGGTGGTGGAAAAGAGTCCAGAGGACTTGGAGCCAGGCTGTCCAGGGACCTGGGGATGCTGGCAGCCATTAGCAGTGAGGAGGCCATCACGGGCAGGCCATGCCCTGGGTTTCACACCAATCTAACAAAGGGAGCTGGATGCTGCCAGTGCAGAGCTGGGGCTGATTAAATCTTTGTTTAAGAGCTCCAGAGCTCCATTACCTACATCAGGAGGGAGTTAATTAAACAGGGAAGGTGGGAGGTGCTGGCTGAGGGCATTTCCATGGAGGCACAGCTCGAGAGCAGCAGGAACAATGTGCCAGACGGGAGCCAGCCCTCGGCACCACTGTCTGCTTGTGCCACTGCCAGCACTTCTGGGGGCAGCTGCAAAACTGCAGCGTGCTGCCACTTCCTCTCCGGCCCCTGCTTTTCCTTGCTTTCCCCTGTGGAATCCCTGGAAAACGGTATTTTCCCCAGGAATTCCAGCGGAGCTCCTCTCCAAGGCCAGTGCAGCTGCTGCCTCTCCAGGCCTTCCGTTTGTTTTTGGGACACTGGGCTGCCTGGAATTGGTTTCCACTTCCCTGTCAGGAGTGGGAGGGTCCGTGGCCACCACCCCGCTGCTTCCATTCGTCTGTGCGAGGCCATAGATTAGATTCCTGTTTGCTTCATGGAAGATCCCTGGTGATATCAATTAGGTATGTCAGAGGGACCCGGGGGAATGTTTCTTCTGTTATTTATTTATTGGCGTCGGAGCCCTTGCCGGCTCCCAGAGCGAGACACATAATGTCTCTCGCCTTTCTTCACTCACACTCCCTCTCCTGCTTTTTATGGCTCCTAATAAAGCCCAGCAAAGGTTATTTCCAGAGGGGAGAGGCTGCTGCGGGGCCGGTACCCTGCCGTGCCGGATGGAGCATCCCTGCTCGCAGAGCCAGGCTGGTGCTCCCCCTCCCTGAGGCAGAGCGCGGATGAGCTGGGCTGCCTTTGCCCTCACTGCACACTTCCAAGAGCCTGGTAATTCCCTCTGCAGCACAGCTGCCCGCTCACAGTGTCCTGGACAGCCCTGGGATGGGGCAGAGCCAGAGGCACCACTCAGCCCTGGCTGGCCCCGAGCGCCGCCGGCTCCTGCCGCAGGTGCCAGCAAGAGGCACCAGAGCTAATTTAATGAGATACGTGAGAAAGTGGTGCAAATAATTAAAATCTGTCAGGGCTGGAGGCAGAGAGAGGTGGGGGGAGTGAAAGGAGCCTCGGTGAGTCCTGGATACATCCGCTGAGCAGGTGCTTTGTTGTGGTGCCGCAGCCCTGGGCGGGTGCAGGGACAGGGAAATGTCACTTCAGGATGTCAGATTCTGTGTGGCAGCTTGGGGCAGCCTGCCCAGGTCCCTTCTCTACTGCAGGGAGCTGGGGGATTAGCAAAGTGAGGATTGCCTTAAGAGGAAAAGGTTAAACCAGCCTGAAACTCAATGGTTATCTTTGAGGTCCCCAGGGAGGGATGCTGGTGCCCAGGACGGGAAACATGTGCCCAGGGCCTGCAGAGCTGCTGCCTGCACACCTATATGCCAAGAAATTCCCCAAAAGACGCAGTCCTCCTGCTTTAGATGAGGCTGCTGGATTGTGCTGGGCAGTGTTGGAGTGTCCCTCTGAGCTCGGTGGATCTCGCAGCCCGACTGCTCTGCAGGGCCCGTTAATCTGGTCGGGATAAAATACCGCTGGCTCCTGTCATCATCCGTCTCCTCTTCCCCCCGAGGTCAAGTGGGGCCCTCCCGTCCATCCCAATGAGCAGGGCAGCCCATAAAACATGTTTTATGAGCAGTGCCTAAGGAATCCCTCCCCTGAGGCATGTGCTGCAGCACGGCAAGGTGCTGGGAACAGCTCCCCTCCATCCCCCCGAGCAGATTTCCTTGGGGCTCTGGGCTCTTTACTCCAAAGCAATGGGGTTCCTTGGGAGGGGTCACTGTGTGCTTTGATCGTCCCCAGGCTCTTGCTGGAGTCCCCCATGTGGAAGGGTGGGGATGCTCCCGTGTCACCCCCACTGTGTTTTCCATCAGGATTGCGGGGTCCTGCCACTGCCACCCCCCTGGGCCAGGCTGTGAGTAAATCACTGCACCCGGTGGTCTGGGAGCTGCCCAGGATCAATGCCCCGGGTTACTCCAGCTCCATCCCCCGGAGCGAGTCCCATTCGAATGTTAATGCCTCCAAGATGAAACCTGGCTGATTAAATTTTAGACTTGCAAATGGGTTTGGTAAATAGACGTTGGGAAAGGCGGGATGGAGCTGCTGCCTCATCGCAGATACGGCAAATAGCAGCACTTTGTGATTAGGTGTGAGATTCACTCTCGCAAAATGGGAGTCTCCAGGGGCTCTTTTCTGGTGAGAAATCCTTTAAGTACATAAATTTATGGCAGTTTTTATTTCCCCAAACAAAAAGAGGTCCCGGGCTGTTGTGGGTGTCTGAATGGGCAATAAGGGAACGAGGAGCTGGAATGGATGGGAGCCCTGCCTCGGGGCCTGGGTGAGGTGGTGGCCACTCACATCCCACCCCAGCCCTGGGGGGCGGTGGGACAATGGGTGACAAGGCTCAGGGGAAGGTGGGTGTTGTGGGAAACGCCTCTGAGACTGGGATTAATCCATCCTTGCGGCTGCTGCTGCAGGGAATGCAGGAACTACAGGCAGGCAGGGAGGGACGGAGCCTTCTGCTCCTGGGGAAGCACTTGAGCATCATCATCTGTGGGTGGGAGAGCGGAGGCGGGGAGCAGAGATGCAGCTTGGCAGAGAAATCCTTCCCTCCTGTCGGCCCTGGCAGCAGCTGCCGTCTCAGTTGCAGTCGAGGATGGATTATTCCAGCTTGGCACACGGGTTTCCTTTATTTTCCCGATGAAAAAGCAAGCCTGGGTTTGAAACACCTTTAAAAATGCAGATAGTGGGGCAAGCCGCCGTGACCCCTGCGCGCGATACAGAGCAGGACTTTAATGAGAGCCTTGCATTCATTCTTATCTGGAGCGCTGGGAAAGACGGCCAGGAAAGCAGACAAAAGGAAGTGCTGGAGCTGGAGCCTGGATTTAACACTTATTAAACCATTTGTCTTGTGCTCCCCTGCTGAGCAAGAGCACTTGGGACTGCTGCAGCCCCAAAATCTTGGGAGAAAGCCAGCAGGGGCAGGCGGGGTCCGAGGGGAGAGGGCTGCTGGGCAGCACGGCAGAGCACAGGTGCTTTCCTTGAGCTGCTTCGCTCTGGGGCAGAACCTTCCCAGCCTGGTGGGAGTTTTGCTTTACACTGCTCTTGAAGGCCTTTGCTTGGCACCTCCCCGACCACCTGCATGTCCTGCCTGAGAGGAGGGTGTGGCCAGGTGGGGGGCACTGTCTTCTCCCAGGTAACAGGCAGTAGCACAAGTGTAAGGTTGTGCAAGGGGAGGTTCAGGCTGGATATTGGGACCTATGTCTTCATGAAATTGTGGTCCAGCCCTGGAGGGATTTAAAAGTCATGTGGATGTGGCAGTTGGGGACATGCTTTAGTGGCGGCCTTGGCAGCGCTGGGTTGGGCTTTTCCATCCTAAACAATTCCGTGATCTCTCTCTCCGACCCATTGCTCTGCGGAGCATTCCCTGGGATTGAATTCCGGGGCTTCACACCCAGGCTCTGCTGGGGAGCTGTGAACATCCATGGAGAGCCACAGTTCTGATTTACCCGCCCGAGACCTCCATTGCTTTCCTTGTTCTGGATATTGAAACATTCATCATCCGTTCATTACAGAGCAATCTCCAAATTATCCCGGCCCTGAGCAAACACGGCTGCACTCGCTGGGGCCTCAGCAGGGGCTGAGATTTCCTGTGCCCACTGCAGCTCTCAGGGAGGAGCTGGTGCTGAATCCCCATCCGCACAAGGCAGGCGGAGGGATGTCCCACCTGCAGGAGCGCTGGGAGCACCCGGATTTGTGTGGTGCATGAGGCAGAACAGCTTGAGATGGGGCTGGGTTGGTGTGTCGCGGGCGTGGAGAGCACCTGCGAATCCATGGATGTGGGAGGGTTGTTGTGGGGACAGATGAGCGGAGGCGTCTGGCAGAGTTCCCCTGAGGAAGGGATGGAGCCAGGGGGGTGCCGGCTCCCGGCCGAGGCGGGCAGGCACCGTGCCAGGCTCCGGCACTGCCAGGCAGCATCGCAGGCCCCCGACCGCCGTCCTCATGGGCACAGCCCAGGCTTGGCTTGACAGCATTCCTGGGAAAGTATTTTAAATAATACATGAAGTTTCCGTGCAGCTCGAGGCTCGCGCGCTCGTTTACCAGCAGCTGCGATGTGTTCCCGTCTGATAAACACGGCTGTTATATATTATGTATATCGCATCCCGGTGCCAGATTCGCGGGGAGGTGTCTCCGGTCACACAGCTGGGCTGTTTGCTGTGCATGAGGATGAGGCTGCGGGAGCATCCCCGATGTAAACACTGCCGGGAAGCTCCGCTCGGAGCCGCCCGCCGTGTAGTGAAAGAGAGTCTAATCGCTACATCTAATTACTGAGACGGGGAAATCGATACGGAAGATTTCCAAGTGTCTTAAAATATCCTGAATTCCCTCCCTTTCAGGCGGCTGCCGGCTGGCTGCGGCGGAGCTCTGCAGAGTGTGGGTGATGAGGCTCCGGGCTGAGGGGCTTGACCGGCTGTGGGAGAGCAAGATTTGGGGTGAACGGAGGCTTGGCTGACAGGCAGAGGGATGGAGCTGGCTCAGGGGGCTGGGGAGCACCTGGGCCTCTGCTTTGGGAGGCAAAGCCTTCAGTCTGGGCGTTCAGCTCCTTCTGTGGGAGTCTCCTGGCTAGAGGAGACATAGGGACCACAGGGCACCCATCCAGGCTGGATGGGGATGAGGACAAGGAGGAGGAAGCTGTGTCGGGTTTGTTTTTGTCTCAGGCTTTTCAGAACACAGGAGCAAACATTTCCTACATCCCACAGTGAATACTCGGGGCTCAGATTTAATCTCCCATTTATTCACATGCTGATGAGGCCCTGAGCATCCCTTTCCAGGAGCTGTTATTTGAGCTTCCCCCATCTCTTTCTCAGCCAGAAAAGCCTTGTAGAGGCTACAAGTGGCCTTGGCGCTCTTCCTGCCCAAGCACCAAGGACGTGGGCCGGGGAGCAGGGGGGTCAGTGCCCCCCACATCCGATCCCCACCGCTCCCACTGCAGGGTCCTCCACCAGCTCTGCCTTCGTGCGCTGTGGGGGAAGCGAGCCAGCCCCTTAATGAGATGAGCTCGGGCTCTTCCCTTGCTCGGCAGCTAATTGAGGTGTGTGAGCTGCTCTCCTGTTCAGCAATCACCGGGAGTTTGTCTAAATCCATCGCGGAGCAGCCGCCGGATCAAAGGGCCGGGCTCTCCAGCCTGCCATGCCCGGGCTGCTGACAGTGCCTGCTGCCACTTCCCTGAGTGACTGCTTGACACAATAAATCTGTGGGAGAAGGAGGCAGTTCTGATCTGCTGTCATCTTCCCCAAATGCTCCTGATGCATTTTCTTTCCTCATTACACATGAGATGTCAAGTCCTCACCTGCGAGAGTGCAACTCGACATCCCTGCACGTCCTCCTCCCCCAGAAGGCTCCCGGCTGACAGGGTCCCTACAGAGGTGGCTGCTGGAGGGAGCTGCCCCCACCTTCCCAGTGTTGCTCCTCAGCCTGGCACCCTTCAGAGTGGCTCCTGTCCCCTCTGTGCCCCTCTGCCCCCATGGACAGCAGAGTCCAGCCTGTTGGGTCCCTTCAGCCAGAAGCCGGGTTGTTGGCTGGCTCATCCTCCTCTCTTTTGGGATGAGCCTCTTTGGTGCCTGCAGGTGCGGGCGCAGCCCTGTCCCTGGGGATGGTGTCCTGGCTGCAGGTCCAGGAGCCCAGAGCTGCTGTGGGAGCCAGCAGGGCTCAGGGAAGGGCGGCAGAGCCAGTTCACCTCCAGCCCGCCTTTGCGAAGGAGAAGGAGCAATTAGCAGTCTGATAGCAAGATTAATAGCAGATGCTCATAATTAACTCACTATGCATGTAAGCAGCTATTGTCTCCATTTTACCCTGCGTGGATTGATATTCAGGAGTGACTCATTACAGAGACAGAACCGATTTTGCCTGCGGAGCGCAGCCACCAGAATGGAAATTGCAATTAGAGTTGGCTGTGTCCCTGCCAAAAGCTTGAGGAGCAGGCGCTGGGGTGGGACAGGCCCCCCCTGCCTGCCCTGGGGGGTGCCCTGGGCCCCCCGAGCAGCATCCAGGGCCGGGTGGTCCCCCTGCTCCCAGCTCATCCCAAAGGTTTATGGCTGTGGAGCTGCCGGGCTGGCCCAGCCCGCTGCTGAACGGAGAGATGAAAAATGGCTGGAGAAGCTGGAGAGTGGCCAAAACCTGCCGAGAGTTGCAAAGGGAAGCAGAACAAAGCGAGGTCAAACACCGCGGTGCTCTCCAAGCCAGAAAAGCTTTGTTTTTTCACCAAGAAATGCCATCCAGACTGGCCCTTCCTGTGCTGGTGTGTCAGGCACCCTGTGGCAGCAGCGATGGGGACTTTGCCATGTGTGACCCCCCACAAGGAGGGCTTTGTGTGTCTGTTAAGGCACGCAAGAGCAGCTTCCCTGTGCCTGGTGCTGGCTTTGGGGGCAGGAACACCCCAGGGTACAGGGTCTGTCCCTGCCTGACCCGTGTGAAGTGCCCCAGCCCCACTGGGTTTCCAGCACATCGATCCCTTCAGCTCAACTCTCACAGTTCCAGAAGAGCCGAATGCCAGCCAGGACATCCATGTCTGACTCGAGGCACCCACTGATCCCAGGAACCTGGTCCAGTCCTGGCCAGAGCTGTGGCTGTGAGCTCTAGGGCAGCGGCAGCTGTGTCTGTGCCTCAGCGCTGTCTGCTGGTGGCTGCTGAGCTGCGGGGTCTGGCTGGCCCGGCTCCTTTGGACATCCCGGTAATTGCCTGTGTCAATTCTCTTCCCTGGAACAGCTTCTCTGAGGACGGCCTTCCCTGGGGAGAGATGGAGAGCTGCTGCTGCAGTCCATCTTTTGTGTGTTTTTTTTTTCCTCCCTGCTCACCATCACCTCGCAAAAGTGAGATTGAGGCAGGAGAGGTTTATTTGTGTAAGCCTGTGAAGTATTTTCACTCTACAGACACGAGCAGGCAGCAGCTCCGTCCCTTGGCCCTGCACTCGGGGACAGGGATGGGGGCCCTGCCCGTGGGGATTTGGTGGGGGACCTCGGGGGGCGTTGCTGTAGCACTGACACCAAAATAACCCCTCATGGGCTTCTGGAAAAACAGTGTGCCCTGTGTCTAAGAGCACCTGAGTTTTGCTGGAGAGGTGGGATGGAGGCGGAGGGGTGGATCCCAGGAGCAGCCCTGTGGGGAAGGAGGGGAGGGATCCCTGTCCATGCTGTGTGGATGACTTTGTCGTGGATCTTGTGGCACTTGGTGTGTTCTTCACGTGGAGCCGTGCCCGGGCCAGAGGCAGATGCCGAGCGGCAGGGCCGGGGCAGAGGGTGAGGAGGAGGCAGCGGGACCCCGGGCAGGGGGGAGCTGGAATTACGCAGCACCGCCTGCGAGCTCCTTATCCCATTTGCGTAATCCCGGCCCCCCGGCGGCCCGGCTGGCTGATGTGCTCCGCAGCCCCGCCGGGATCAGCCCTTTTTGGCGAGAGGCATCTGCACGTGTAATGAGGCAGCCGCGGTTGCCATCTGGGCTCTGCCTTCCCGCAGCCCCGTGCCCAGGCAGGGCCAGCGCTGGGTTGGGGTCACAGCCCCGGTTTTAGGGACGGCATCCGTGGCACAGGATCACCCACGGGGTGCCGGGGAAACCTCTTCAGGCCGGGCCCGGCCGGGGTTCCCTGGCTGGGAATGCCGCAGATCCTGTGCCCGGGCTCTGGGTGGGCTCAGCCCGGGCAGGGAGATGGGTAGGAGGGCAGGAGCAGCTCCGCAGCTGCTCATTCCCGAGGGCCCTGGCGTGGGCCGGGGTGCCAGGCCGGGGTGCCAGGCTGGCAGGGAAGGAGCTCGCTCTGCTGAGCCTCCAGCTCTTTGCTCCTGCATCTCCTCCCTGGCTGGCGCTGCCTCCGAACAGACCGCGAAGGCGCGGGCATATGGTAATGCATATTTAACTGGTATTTACATTCAACAGTGTCTCTCTGCAGCTCTGTTTTCCTTCCCAAATGCTCTAATTCCTCCCGGCTCCCAGCTGGGGAGGCCGGGGAAAGGCGTGTGCCCTTGGCAGGGTTGAGGGGCTGCGCTGGGCTGGTGCTGCCTGCAGGCTCCTGCTCGGTGTCTCCTTTGCTGGGGCAGCTTTCCTGTCCGGAAGACAAAGGGCAGAGATCCCAGTCTTGGTCTGGGAGCTCAAACTGTGCTCTGAGGGGAGAGGAAACTCTCCAGAGAGCTCTTTTTGGGGTAAAATACTTGGTGTTTCCAGGAAAGGTGTGGGAGAAGGTCGTGTTGGGGTCTGCACAGAGCCAGGTTGGATGCGCTGGGTGTCCTGCCCCAGCCTGGATTCCCCTGGGCTCCCACCCAGCCCTGCCCTGTGGGTGAGCATCCTGCTGTGCCAGGAGAGCGCTTGGCACGGGGAGGGCTGGACGTGTCCTGGTGTCTCTCTCCGGCACTTTTACCAATGGCTGAGAAATGTGGAAACCAATTAAGAACAGAGGGGAACTGTTAAAGAAAAAAAAAAAAACAAAAAGCAAAAAACAAATAGCTCCTGTTCCAATTGACTTTGCTCCTTAATCCTGGTGCTCGGGAGCTATCGTTATTCCAAACATACCGGCATAATAATTAAACATAATTACTTGTAGGTTCTGGGCCGGTGACTATCTATACTGAACGCTCCTAATGAAATTTCTATTAAGCACACACTGACTGGTTAATAAATAATAACAAGGCCTCAGTGTCTGGTCAGGGAAGGGCCCTGGTGTGGCCAGGTGGGGAGAGGACTGGGAGCAGAGGGGTGTGGAGCAGCATTCCCTGTTCCATTCCTGTGCCATCCCGTGTGCCCTGGAGTGCTGCCGGGAGGTGTGGGAGCCCTGAACACCCTGCAGGGCCTGGCTGCACCTTCTTCACCAGCCGTGGGGGTCCCCACCGGCTCCTGGCCCTTAAAATGCAGCCTGGGGTGACCTGTGAAAGGCCCTTCAGGGTTTTCGGTGTCTCTGTACTGATGTAAAAAGCAAACGTTGGGTAATGAGGACGTTGTCGGAGCTCCAGAGAGAGAAATCACCTGTTCAGCTCAGAACATTTTCCTTGAGAATTAATCCTAATTTAGGATCCAATTATAAACATAGAGGGTAATATAATGGCCTGAAACATTAGTCAAGGCAAATTCTATAATTGATGAGTGCTAATGTGAAACAGTTGGAAAATGAGGACGCATTTTGTTTTTAAATCCTCCCTCCTCCCCCTCCTCTGAGAAATCTCCGGCTTCGGGAGCCGGGAGCTGGAGCACTTCAAGAGAACAAAGACCCTTTGAAAGCTCCTTTTTTTCCCCCTTTCAATGCTTATCTGAAAGGACATCTCTCTCCCCTTAGTTGCTGTAATCATAAAAGCACAGGTGACAAACTGCTTCGTACCAGGCATCATCAATTCCGAGTTGGGGATTTTATAAACACGTTTGTGTCTGTGTGTGTATGTACACACACAGCACGGGCAGCAGCAGCACCGCCGCTCCGTGCCAGCAGATGATTCCTATCAGCCCACAGGGGAAAGCCAGCCAACAAACTTTTAAGGGACGACTTCAATCTCGGTCTCCCCTGCGGTGGGTGGCGGTGCTGCTGCGGCGTTCCCTGGGCAGGGGACGGGGTGCCTGGGATCCACTGGATCACTGGACACCTGGAGACCTCTCTGCCCTCGCGGTGCTGGCAGTGATGCTTTGCAAACGCTCCACAGGCGAGTTTTGCTGCGCTTGTAAATACTTCCATCCGTGTTGTGCTTTGTTACTGTGGGAAAGGAAGATGAGTTTAATGTCAGGGCTCAGAGGTGCCCCCACACAAGGCTGTCCCTGGGCAGCCAAGGGACGTAGTTCTGAGTTTCATCAGCCTTATCCTGGTTTTTTCCCCCTGTCCAGCTCACTCCAACACAGCTCAGAGTTTGTTTGGCTCAAGGGCTTTGCTGTGATCCACGACCGCAGGTAAATGAGGGCTGCAAACCCTCCTGAGGACACTGAGGCAAAACACCTCTGAGAGACACTTCGCTCACGGAGGTGGATGATGGATCTGCAATCCGTGTGTTTAGGGGAGAAGGAAGGAATGCACCCACCCCCCAGGTCTGTGAATCCCCTCCCTCCTCACAGCTGTGAAGGAGAAGCGGCTTCTTAAAGCCCAAAGCCGGCTCAGATCCCGAGGCTGTTGCTGCAGCTGCTGCTCCCGGGGAAGGAGATCCCTCCCTCGCCCCGCCCGCACTTGGGGTGGGACCCCGCTGTCAGTGTCCAGCATCCTCCTGGTCCGTGGGCAGCATCCCCCGGGGCTGGGCAGCTGCTGACGCCTTGCCCGGCTGGTTTCCAAGGTGACAATCTCCTTCCGCAGCCTTTGAACTCCAAGGTGATTTCTTGTCTCTGAGCAGCACCTCGGACCCGCGGGCGCTTCGCTGCGCTGTGCCAGGATGGCTCTGCTGCCCGGGCTGTGCTCCTCTGTCTGATCAACAAAGTGTTTGGGGCAGATAAGGCTGGCTCGAGTTGTCACACGCTCACAGAAATAAATATCTGTCTCTGTAACCGACGTGCTCAGCGGTGTTGAGAAACTTCCTGGGTTTTTCCCACCTCGTGTTTTCCTCCTCCAGCTCAGCCCTGGCTGGGCAGAAGCGAAAATGGAATGAAATAAATTCCCTTGGTGGGTTGGGGGCTCTGGAAAAACGGGTGGGTGTCTCTTGGCAGCGGTGGATGGGTTGGAAAGGCAGTGGAATGCCACGGGTTGGAATCTCAGGGGGGCAGTGGGGTGTGGGGAAGCTGGTGCTGGTCCGGGGGGTGCAGGGCAGAGCTCTGCCCCTCGCTCCAGCACTCACAGTCACCTTCCTTCAGGCTTTTATCTCCAACCTTTTGTGAAAAATAAAAAGCAAAGGGAAAGGGAAAAGAGAAAAACCCGAGGAGGTTGAAAGTCATCCTTTGAGGACAATTTTATTGTTGCTTTGCCGTCTGAGCGGCTGAATCCACTCACAATTCAGTGCCAAGCAGACACCTGAACTGCGAGCTCCCGTAGCTTTGATCCCAAGCACAAGTGGAACAGCACACCTGGCCTGTGTGTCCCTTCTCCCAGGGCTGCCTCCACAGCCCCGGATATTTGGTGTTGCTGTTCCAGGTTTTTCTGCTGCACTTCCCCTGCAGGTGGGTGCCCGTGGGCTGCTCAGCCCCCACACCCTCACGGGGGAACGGGGACTTGAGCCACATTCCCGTGGTCTCTCCCATCCCGCTGCCTCCCTGGATTGATAACGATGCATCCCAACGAGAGGGAGTTTGCCTGGAGCAGAGGGGTGTGATCACACATCATCCAGCAGCTTCTGGATTTCCTGGTTCAAGGACAGGTCTCAGCGTTCTTTTTCTTCTCTGTCTTCTTGCGTCCATCTATCAGGATTTTTGTGATTCAGGCGCTCCCAGGGCCCGTGGATGCTCTCAGGGAGTATCTGCCTGCACTGCCCGTCCTCTCTGGGGCTGGAGGACACGGTGCTTCTCCAGGGAACTGCGGGGGGGGAAGCTCGCTCTGAGGCAATCGAACTTTAACTCTCTCCTCCTGCACTTAAAATAGCTTTGTGTCTGTCCCCGTGGGCACACGCGGGGCTGTTTGTGTGTCTGACCCGGGGATGGAGCACCCCAGGGAGGAACTGCAGCTCCGGTCGTGGGGAGGGCACATCCTGCAAACCATCCTGCCCGGGGAGTCCTGCCCACAACCTATCCAAACCGAGAGGACTCCAAATCCTCTCCCCTGAGGTCTGCAGCCCTTCCCTGCACCAAGGGAGGCTCAGCCCCACCTGCTTCTCCCTGCGCGTTCCCCTGGCAGCCCTGGGTGTGCAGCATTCCGCACTGAGAGGAGATTTTGGCTCTGGCTCAGGGCATCAAGAGCCTCAGCTAATCCAGGGAAGCGTCCACACAGGCTGCCCGAGGCGTCAGCGAGCCCCGTGCTGCCGCTCTCCCATTTCATCTTCTTCTGGTTCTCCAGCCTCAGCGAGGTGCTGGCCAAAAGCACGGCTTTGGGGAGGATGCTCAGAAATCCCCCTCTGGAGCCCCGTGGAGCTTGGAGGAGGGAAGGGAATGCAGGACAGGGTCAGGCAGGGCTCAGGTAAGGGATGCTGGTGCAGGGGTGGTGGCAGGTGCCACAGGGAACCCTTTCAGCACACGATGATTGCTGTGGTGTCAACACTTCCCCCTCTGTGACATCCCTGTGTGAGCCGGCTTCAAAGATGCCTCTCCCCCTTCCCCTCCTTTCGCAAGGTGTGTATGAAACTTTAATTACAGTAGCAGTGTTTAAAGGGATGGTTACACCTGCTGAACAGACGGCAGCCACAGGAGCGACAGGAGCGCACGGGGAAACATCAGGGTGACAAAACTTGGCCGCCGCGATCCCGGCGTGTCAGCTCCCCCAGCATCCCATTGGTGAGGGAGATCAGGCCGTGTTCTCTGGTAAATGTTTAAATGGGGCGCTCAGACAAGTCAGCTGTGGAGGAAGGAAGTGATTTATCCCTCTGTAGCAAAGTGTCCTGGCACGGCTGCCAATAATCCTGCAGGTGACAAACTCCCGTTCCCGAGCGTGCATCGCTCTGCTCTGTGCTGGGCACAGGGGAGGGGACCCACCAGTGCTGGACTCCAATTCCTGCTCCAAGGGCACAAGCCTGTTCTTTCAGGGGCTGGGTTTTGGGGTCTGGTTCCCCTCTCCCTGTTTTCCCTGCATCACCAGACCAAGGGGTGGAGGCTGGGGCCGTTTGTGCCTCTCCCAGGGTTGGTGCCCGGGCACAGTGAGCTGGAATGGCTGGCACGGCTGGCACCAGGCTCAGCATTGTGGTGCACAGAGTGACATTTGAGGACAATGTGGCAACTTATTGCTGAGCAGAGGAGAATAAATCTGCAGCGTTGGGGTGGAGGCACAGTGCTGTAAAGCAAAGAGCCAATATAACAGTCTACATAACACCATTAGTCTGGGAGCGAGGCAGTTGATATAGAAGGAGAGATGGCATGAGCCAACAGGTCCCCACTTTATTTTTTTCCCCGTGTTTAATACAGTGTTCTGGAGCTGCTCTCTATGCTCAGTGTGTTTTATTGTTTTGCTCACCCTGAAAGAGGAACGGCTGGGGCTTTGATAAATGGATGGAAGCGCTGGGCTGGCTGGCGCTGCAGTTTCTCTGGGTGTTCCGACCCACAGGGCTGGTCCCTGGGCATCTCCTTCTCTCCTGGCCTCTTCCTTCTGCTCCTCTGTCCACTGCCCACCCTGAGCTCTGTTGGCACCCAGGATGGCTTTTGGAGCCTGCCCAGAATTTTGAGCTATTCAGTTACTGATTTTGTAGATGGAAGGGAGATGGGGGACTGAGGAGGGGAACATGGGTAGCAGAAACATCCACTTCCCTGGAAGACACATGGAACCCTTGTTACCTTCCCTGGAAGACACATGGAACCCTTGTTACCTTCCCTGGAAGGGACATGGAACCCTGGTTACCTTCCCTGGAAGGCACATGGAGCCCTGCTTACCTTCCCTCGATGCTGGAGCCCAGGGCTGGATCCATCTTTGTACCCTGGGCTCACTGTTCCCATTAGTACCTCGCCCCTCTGAAATGCCCAACAGGCACTGCTGGAATCTGAGGGATTTGGAGCAATCCTGGGGGATCCCTGGGCTCTCCCCTGCTCCTGCCTGCCTTGGTTAGGGGGCCTGACCCCTGGGAGACATCCAGGCTCAGCCAGGGGTTCAGTGTGGCCATAGCATGGAGCCAGCAGGAACAGGAATGTTTGCAGACGTGGCTGCACAAACCCCCCGAGAAGGAGCTGGGGAAAGGCGCTGCCGACCGAGGAAGCAATTTTGGGAGACAAATGTAATCTGCGGATCTGAATATCCACAAGTGAAAGAGGGGGGAAGATAAAAGGAGCAAGAAGTCAGGGAATCCAGGCAGCGCCGGGTGCACTTCAAAGGGGAAGGGAGCTGGCTTATAGATTTACCGCCAGGCGCGGCCGTGCCGGCGCGGAGCAGGGAGCCAGCACGGGAGAGAGCCGGGCACGCCGAGGAAAGGGAATTTTAAAAGCAAAATTTCAGACGCCTGTTTCCCCCTGGGTGAAATTACACAGAGAAATATTCTGGCAAAATACGAAAGGGACTGAGATGAAAGCAGAGCCCAGAATATACATTGCAAATGGCATCTGTCCGGGAGGGACAGCGCAGCCAGAGCGGGGGCTGTGCTCTGGGGGACACAGCCTGCATTTCCAGAGCTGGCTGGAGCTGGCCAGGCCCAGGGGGGCATCACCTGTGCTCAGGTGCTGTGGGAGAGCTGATAACTGCCCGTTAGACCCCTCCAGCTCCTCCTGGGGCCCTGAGGGTTTTGATTAGAGCTGGACAAACCCCACAGAAATGGTCTGTGAGTGCTCGTGTGAATCTGGGGTGCAGGAGGATTTGCTGGTCTCCAGCTGGCTGGGCCACGACACAGTGGCAGGGAATTTAACCCTCCTGGCTGCAAGGGGCATGGGCGGGGTGGGGCTGGCAGTGCCCTGGGTGATGCCCCCAGCTGAGATGGATGGGGACAGTGGGACAGTGGGGACAGTGGGACAGTGGGGACAGTGGGGACCGTGGGGACAGGCTCTCTGGAGCACGACCTGCCCAGTGTGAGTGCCCATGCGAGGGAGGGCTGGGAGCAGAAAAGGCAGGAGCGGGTGGAGAGCAGGAACAAAGGCACCCCCGTGGCTCAGCAAAGGTTGCCTTTGCTTGCGGCTGAAAGCGCTGGGCAATAATAATCAAGATTTATCGCTTGGCAATCACCATGGCAACATCAAAACACAAGTGGGAGATGCTCCCCGGGGGGCTCCCTGCATCTCCTCCTGCTGTTGCTCAGCTTCAACCAGGAGGAAGCAGAGCCTGGCGGGAAGGGAAGCCGGGTTCGATGGTGGAGGAAGGAGCTCCCCCAGCCGCCATTGAGCCCTGCCTGGCAGCAGGAGCATCCCAGACAAGGGTTATTCCCTGTACCCCCGGACCCAGCGGGCCTGCTCCATTCCCAGCCAAGGGTGCTGGCTGCTCCCTGGGACACTGCTGTCCCTTGCCACCTCCTCTTTGGGTGCCAGCCAGCTGCTGGGTGCAAACGGTGTGTGGAAAGAAGGAAATGCTGTGTTTCCTGCACTGGTGTTGGTGGCTCCTTGTGCTGCTCCAGAGGGGCACGCAGGCTCCTTCCTGGCACGGGGACTGGCACCAGCACCATGCTGTGGCCCCTGGGCAGCTTTGAAACGAGGAGTGCTCGCCTTGCTGGCACCATCTCCAGCTCTGTCTCTGCTACCAGAGCTGCTAAGCCTCCATAAATATGCTTTTATTAATCAAGCAGTGTTTGTTTAGCATAAACCAACTCCCTTGCTAAATGGCTGCAGGAGCAGCACGTGGTTCACAGCCATGACTCAGGGCTGCCAGTGCCACTCCGCAGGGCTGGGAGGGCATCATCCATCTCTGCTCCTCACTGCCAGCTGCCTCTGGTGCCCTGGGCACCTCGGGCTGCTCCATCCCAGCTGCTCCGTTCGGGTCTGGGTGAGGGGAAAGGCTCCCCAGGGCTGTGCTCCTTCCTTGGGATATGCTGAGGGAGGGGTCCATGCTGTGAGCACATCCCTACTGGTGTGAAGGTGGTGACCCAAGAAGGACCACTGGCATCCCCTCTGGTCCCCAAGGGGCACAGCTCCAGCTGGCCAGACAGACCCTGAGCCCGGGGGTGTCCCTGCACAGGAGGGAACAGCCATGGCCAGGCCCCTTCTCCCAGGAGAGCACAGGAGAGACGGACCCTCTGCAGGGGCTGCTGCCTCTGCCTTGTTTGGGAGCTTATGGAGAGATTGGAACAGGGGAACAAGCAGCTTCTGCCTTTGAAGGGGCAGCCAGGCGATATCTGCTGGGAGAGGAGCTGCAGGCTGCCGGCTCCTCCGCTTGCTGATCCAGTGCCAGGTTGCAGGGGCTGAAGCAGCCTGTGGAGTTAGCAAAATCCTTTATTTTACATTTGATATCTTGTTCAGATCAATAAGGATTCCTTGAGCAATTCGGGGGCTTGTAGTCTCCTGATTAGCTGTCCCTTTATCCAGTTAGATTTTTCTTATCTAGAGTAATTGTTGTTCCAGAGAACATCTACGGCTGCAACATGACCTTACCGGCAAGGGTACGGCTCCCCGAGAAATACAGCTCCCCACCCGGGCCCTCCCTGCCAGCCCCTCCGCCTTATCTCCCTATAAATTGTTGCTGCAAGCTTTTGTTGCCTTCCCAAGGTGAGCCGGGGCGATCCGGGAGGCAAATAAATAAATCTCCATTGCTGAAAGGCCCCGGTGGTGGCCATGGGGAGGAGGAGGAGGAGGAGGAGGAGAGGGGGGATGTTTGTGTGGCCGCTGGTGTCCTGCAGGCTCTCTCCAGCAGATCTCCTGTCCGATGGACTTTGACAGGAGTTTTTTATTAACCACTGTGGCTCCTCCATCTATTCCCAGCCCCGGCACCTTCGGTGGGTTTGTGCTCCAGCCTCAGATTGGAAATAAATTGATGGCTAAAATAAAACCCCTCTCCAGCTGGGAGGGTGATGAATGAGGGAGGAGAAGGAGATGCAGGGAGGTTGCTCTTTTCTTGAGTTGCTGTAGAACATCTTGGTTTTGTCTTTGGTGGTGTTGCCAGGGATGCTCCTGGACGCCTGGTGCTGCCCTTTGCCAGAGGGGGAATGTGGTGTCTTGGGTTTTCCACTGGGATTTCATGTCTCCCTTCTGATGGGATCTCTCACTTTCCCTGAATAGTTAATGGGAACTAATGCCGAGCTGACACTAAAGGAGCACTCGACACCAGCCCCTCAAATGCCACCTGACACCGGCAATTCCCGGGAAACAAACAACTCCATTAAATTCCCTGCATGCGGGAGGGCTCGGGAGAGGCTGTCTCCATGGAGCACCTGCCTGCTGCTCCTCTTTGTCTGCGCTGGGAGAATCACAGCCACAGGTTTTTTCTGTGGGATGCCCAGCTCCTGAGTACTGTCCTGTCCAACCCCCTGGGGATGCAGCTGGGCAGCTTTTCCCAGAATAAATTACAAGGAAGCCGGGACGGAGACGAGGTGTACTCTGGAAAGCAGCTGGTGGCTGAAGGTGTGGGCGACCGGGTGTTTTTCCAAACACCTGGCAAATGAGCTCCCCACTGGCTCTGTGGAGGATCAACACTGCTGAGACCGAATGTGGCAAATGGCCCTGGCCAAGATGATGTGGAGGAGAAAATTATCAACTCCCCCAAATGCTTCAGCATTTCCAAAATTGACCTGAGTGCCTTTAGGTTCTGGCTGTGCCCTGGTGTGATCCTGCGGGAGGGAGGAATGGACAAGGATGGTCGCGAGGGGATGGCCTGGAAATGCCGAGTGGGGACAGGGACAGGCACCAGCTGTGCCCAAGGAGGGTCCTCACCCAACTGTCGCCAAACCACCCTGGGGCACATCTCGGTGTCCCGGTGGGAGCTGCCAGGACGCACCTGCTGCATCCTCGGAAGCAGCCAGGAAAGTCAGTCTTGTTTATTTACAGTTTCTTCCTTGCCTCTCGCTCCCTGTCATGTGCAAATCTCCTGGAGACGCTGGAGAAGCCTGATTGTGTTTAGGAGCCGTTCGAGCTCCTTTTCTGCTTGGCAGAGGGCAAGAACATAGGGCTGATGGAACCGTAGCAGCATCCCCGGTGCCTGCAGCATCGCCGGTGCCCGCAGCATCCCCGGTGCCCGCAGCATCCCCGGTGCCCGCAGCATCCCCGCTGCCCGCAGCATCCCCGGTGCCCGCAGCATCCCCGGGGCCCGCAGCATCCCCGCTGCCCGCAGCATCCCCCGCTCCTCCCGGCACCCCGGCGCTGCCGCTGGGAGCCATGAGGGGGAGCTCAGCCCATTCCTTCCCTTCTCCTCGGCTGCGCGCGGGGCTGGGCCGGCTCCGCCGAGGGTCCCGGTGGCCCCGGGGAGCCCCTGGCCGCGCTGCCCGCAGCCTGTCCCCGCCGCGCTGGGGACACCAGGGTGGGGTATTTCCCATCCCCTGTGCGTGTGCCCGGGGGGAGGGCAGGAGCCCGGGCAAGGCAGGAGTGCTGCCCCTGGGGAGCCAGTGTGCCACTCGCAGCATCCTCATCCTCCTCTGCACCCTCAGCCTCACCTCTGCCCCCGCGCTGGGTGTTCCCGTGTGTGCCACACCGGAGTGTCCCAGCTCCTGTGGCTGCGCTGAGGGGGCAGCCCCGGCAGCCACGTGCCCCCCTGCCAGGGAAAGGGGCACAGCTGGGTTGAAGGAGCCCCTCGGGGTCTCACCCGGGGGGTATGGGGAGATCCCTGACTTGCAGGGAGTCTGAGGCATCCCCTCCTCGCTCCTGGCTGACCCCTGATTTGTGTCAGAAAGAGCAAAAAAGGGCAGAAAATAGGGGAGAATTTCTGTATCTCAATTTTCTGAAAAAAAGGAGAAATCCCATCCTATGTCTGCAATTATTTTATTATGCAGCACTAATGAAAAATACACTTGAACATCTAAAAAAGGCCTATGGTAAAGAGTTACTTAATGGAATAAATCACTCTAAATTAAGCAATTATCCCTTTGATTTTTTTTTTTTTTTAAATTTAAAACACCGATTGGCCAAAGGTGCTTCAGCTGTGTGAGATAACGGCTGTGGGCACAGTTAGAGCACATCTCCGGGGAGAGCCACAGCCCAAGGGTGCTCCAGACCAAGGCTGGGTGTGCTGGGAGCCCCATGTGGTGCTGCAGAGCTGAGGCTGTGTGGGTGGGCACGGATGGGATGGGGGTGCAGGACTCAGGGCCCATCCCAGGCCCCTCTGCACGGCCAGGTCTGTGCTGGCAGCTCGTGCCAAGCCCGTGGAGCCTCTTCCCGTCACGGCTCAGGCAGCTGATGCAGGCAAGGGAGGGAGAGAGGCAGTAAATAAATAAGCTAAATGAATAGCCGGGCTCTTCAAGGGGGAAATCAGGGCTGTAAATTAGGCAGGGAAAATCTTCTGATCCCAGGGGTTGAGCTTCATAAACACCAGCACCGAACGTTCCCCGCCCCGGGGTGAGGGAACAGCTCTGCAGGGCCAGGCACGGGGCTTGTCCTGGGCAGGGCTGTCCCACCCCGGCTCCTCCTTGGAGAATCCATCCCTGTGCGAGCTCTCAGCCAGCCTTGGGAAGAGAAAACAGCGAGTGCTTGATCCCTGTGCCCCTGGCACCTGCTCCTGCCCCAGCTCTGCCACCAGCACCCAGCCCCAGCCCCGCCAATTCCACCCTCCCCCGGCTTATTTGTTAAATATCCTGTAATTATAGAGAAATAAAAGGCTCCTACAGATTAGGGGGTAATTATACTTAATAGGAAGAGAATGAATATTCCTGGTTAACCATTTGGGCTTGGGAGGCAGATGGCACATAACCCTGTGCTTCCCTCGGAGCGTGGCAGCCCTGGCAGGGCTCCCATTAACCAGTCGCTCTCTGGCTCGTCACCAAAGGCATTAATTGGTTAATCACCCCTGGTGGAATTGCTGATGATTGATCCTTGTCCTTGAGGTTCCTCCATGGCTCTGGAGGTGCTTTGGAACTCTTCGGGTGCTCAGCCCGTGGGTGCCTGCCCTGCCCGGCCCTGCCCGGCCCTGCCCTGCCCCGCCATCCCCAGGGTCAGGAGCTCTGGGGTTGTCCCTCCTGGGGGTCACACCCCGCGTCACTCAGGGGCACTGGCTGCTGGTGGCAGCATGGCAGGTGACATCCATGGCTCTGGGAATGCTGCAGACAGGCAATTGCTCCCAGCCAGCCCCACCGAAGATGAAGAAGTTCCCATAATCTCGAGATCCTTTATCACAGGGCGCTGCTGACACACGGCCTGGGCACGTGGTGCTCGTGGCCATTTGTGTTTTGTCATCTCTGGCACAGCGGTGACACCCCAGAGAGAGGCGGCTGCTGTGTGGGCAGGAGGTGACAGGAGCCAGGGGTCTCCTGTCCAAGGCAGGGTTGGGGAAGAGCTGCCCCTCAGCCTCCGGGCAGGGTGGAGCCCCTGGGGCTTGGGCAGCCTCTGCCTGGAGGCCCCTGGGCAAGATCTGCTGCTCTTGGCAGCCCCTTTGAACACGGGCATTATGGTGCGTTCAAAGGACATTAATAAATACAGCAGCAGCCACAGGGAGGGCTTGGTATTTACTGTAAATTCAGCATCTAAACAGAGACATCGTTTTGTCTTCTACAGTTTAACACCATTCATAATTCTGTATTTTAACAGATTTCCCCCGGGGCCCCGGGATGCCTTTTTTATTTGAGGCTATTCCCAATTACCCGCTGTGCCCCTCCAGAGCTGGCTGCTGCTTGAGCACACGCAGGGCTGCTGGGGCTGAGCCACAGACGCTGTCTTGTCTCCTCCACGAGACCCGGGAACCCCTGCACTGGTGGGAATTCACCGGTGCTGCCACCTGGGCCCTGTGCACAGGGCTCTCCTCTGTGTGTGTACAAACAAATAGAGAAAAACATAAATATATATAGATAAAAATATAAACATAGGTATGATTCATCCCAGCAGCCACAGAGCCGCTCTCCTCCTTTGAGGGCCTTGGCAGAGCACAGCACTCGTGTCCCCTCTTCTCTCACTTGGGGCTGCCCCCCCTCCAAACCTGCAGCTTCTTGCCCCTCATTAAAAAACTGTGAAAAATTAATTTAGCCGGGACTGATCAAATTGTGCTGGGCAGCTGCTGTCATTTATTCCCCACAGGGGCTGCGGCCCCGTGGTGCTCCGTGAGAGGTGCAAACAAACCTGGAATGAGCCGTGCCGGGTCCTTCCCTGCCCAGAGCAGCCGGGTTGGCACCAGCCCTCCCTCCTGGGTTTTGAGCTCTCAGGGATGAGTTTATTGGGGTCTTTGCCATTTCCCTGCTTTTCCTGGAAATTAGTGTGCCTGGAACGGGAGGTGGCTGCCGGTGGACAAAAGGCAGATCCCAGGGGAGGTCTCACTAATCCGTAGTTGGTGTCGTCTCCTCATTTTGGGTCCTTGGTGCTTCCTGCCCTTCTGAGCTGGGGATGCTCTGGGAGAGCCTCACTCCAGAGTGGGGCTGCCAGGAGCCTCTGTCCTTGCTGGGGCAGGAATCCCCCTCCTCCCCATCGTTATCCCGCCCATCACCCTTCCCTCGGCTCCCAGCTCCGGAGTTGAGCATGCAGCAGATGTTCCAGGCTCCTGCTCTGCCTCTCTCCCTCTTTTCCTCCTTCCCCGTGCACATCCCCATGGGTTTTGCTGGGGGAACCCCTGGGTCTGCTCCTGGCCCCCCATCCCAGCAGTTTTAGGGCTCCATGTGGGAGAAGGAAGGTTTCGCCACCTAATAAAATTTAGATTTAATTTGCAAGTGAAAAAGCGTTTTCTTTTGTAGCTGATGCTGCAGCCCAAATGTCTGAGCTTCTAGGGTTTAAGTCTAATTAACTGCATTTCACAGCTTATTTAAAGAAAAGAATGGAGGCATTAAAATTGTAAAATCTAATTTTTAAGTAAATCTTTCAGCACAAAATGAATGTCGCAGTCTCCCAGCCGCCTTGGCAATATATCTCTTGTCTTCAAATTTCAACATGAGCTTTTGCAAACATGAAATTATTCATTAGACCGTCTGGTAAAAGGATAAATAAGTGTCGCTTCACATCCAAGATCTCCCGGTTTTCTATTTAGCAAAAGATTGGTTTATTCAGGATTATGCAGAGAGGCCGATGGGAGGTGGGAGGGAACAGATAACCCAGAGGCCACGTGCTCTGCTTGGACTCTGCTGGGCCCTTTGGAGGAGTGGGCAGTGAATCTCCCTGGAATTTTGTCCATTTCCCTGGGGTTTTGTCCCATTTGTTTTGCCTGGTCCATTAAAGGCCAGCGTCCCTGGCCTTGGCAGTCCCACTCTCCTCACACCATCCGAGGGAGCTTGTTTCTGCCCTCCTTAAAACCGAATGGGATTTTATGGAATTGAAACTATTATTTTAACAGCTCCATATTTTTTATCACTTTTTAAAAAACCCCACCGGTTTGCCTTTTGCTTGATTAAAGTCACAATTAACTGTAGGAGCGGGGTGTTCAATGCTAACGCTGGTCCTGGCTGGATGCTGAGGTTCCAGCTCGGGGCTCCCGGTCCCTCCCTGCCCGGGGAGAGGCGGGATTTGCCTTGGGATGTCCCTCGGGATGTGCCCGGCCCTGCCAGCCCAGCCCCGGGTTGCGCTGGTGCCAAACTGCGCCGTAATTAACAGTGGGATGCGGAACGCAGCGGAGAGGTAATTAACGGCTGAGGAATGCACGGGAAAATGATGCTCATTAGCACACCCCGCGATCCCGGGCTGGAAAGGGGACGTGAGGATGTGGGGTATGGGTTGGCACACGGGGCCAGAGTCAAGCAGTGCCGGGCTCTGCGGGGTGTGGGGCGCGGGGAAGGGGCTCCCCACTTCCCCTCCCTTTCCCACATCCTGGCAGCAGCAGCCAGGGGATGCTCCACCACGGGTTTGGGCAGGAAGCTCATGCGTGACCCTTTGGAGCGTGGGGAGAACACCTGGAGGTGGCTGAGCGGTGTCTAAGAGCAGTGCTGACACCGTGTCCCCTCTCCAGGTGACAGCCTCATCTGCTGCCCTGCGCTGTGGGACAGCCTGGAGCTGCCTCCTGGACGTGGGGGCATTCCGGGGAAATAACGACCCACACAGGGGCCAGCCTCGACTGAAAAACCCCAGAAATGACGGGTGAAGTGGGTTGTTTCTGGTTTAGTTTCTTTTTGCACCAGAATCAAACGAATGAAAGCAGAGGAGTGGCTGGAATCTCATTTCAAGCCAGGGAATTGAGATCCAGAGCAGCATCGGTCCTGAGTCCAGTTCACTCCTGCCAGTATTGCCCTGCTGGGTGCTGAGGGCTCCCTAGGAGGGCTGGCTCCTCTGGAATGGGGACACACGGGGACACCCTAGAGGGGTGTTTGCCTCCAGCAGAGCGAGACCTGGGCTGATCCTGGGAAGCAGAAGCTGATTTTTCCCCAGCCAGGGCAGTACCACCTGATGCAAAATCCTGCCAGGATGGAGCCAGGAGTGGGAGCGGTGCCTTGGGTATCTCCTTGCAGTGCTGCTATTTCTTGTTGTTTTTTAATTCTGAATTACAATGTGTTTCTGCAGGCTCTACTGTATGCCCGGAATCACGCTCTGTGCTAAATCAGTCTGAGGCAATCAATGCTTTTCTAATGAATTCTGAATTCCTGATGTCAGGACATTGTGCTGCTGCTTGTTTTCTCTCTGCCCTTCTTTTTCCTCTGCGTTATTCCTCTGAGCTGCATAACACATATTCCATGTGTGTGTATATATATATGTGTGTATATATATATACATACATATATTTATTTTTTTCCCTTCCTCCCCTCTGCAGACCTCATTGGCAAAGTTAATGGTGTGTTTCTGGAGTAATTAGAATGATTTAAATGGCCTCATAACAAAGTTCTTCTGCAGGAGCAGAGGCTTCTCACCCTCTGTATTTGTCATGTGTGGGCTGGGAGTGGTGGTGGAGGGGAAATGTGGTAGGAAACGGAGGGGAGCAGCCCCCAGCCAGGAGATCTGGGTGTGGGCAGGTGGGAATTAATTATTCACGGCTGGCAGCCCGGCAGGGTTTGTTTGTACACCTGGAAATCAATGGCAGCGAGGGGGTGGCTCTTGTGGTGACCCCTCTGTCCCTTCCCCTGCAGCTGGCACAGCTGGGGAGCAGTGCTGTCCCCCCTCTCTCCAGACCTGCCTGGGATCCTTGGCAGCACCAGCAGACCCAGGAATGTCTGAAGGCTGAGGTTCTGGCTGCAGGAAGGCGCTGGCTCTGCAGTCAGTGGTGCCTTTTGAAGCCACTGTTGCCTCCAGCCGTTTGTTGTCCCCATCCTGCCCAGTCCCCAGGAGCAATCCCACACCTGCTCCGGCCAAAGCCAGCCCAGGCCACCCAAAGGAGTGTCAGAGGAGCCCATCCCCACGGATGTTTCCAGCCCCTGCACATCCAACACCTGTATTTTGGCCCCAAGGGACACTCCTGCTGTGGCATCCACTCCGTGTTCCAGCGGAGCAGCATCGCTGATGGGGACAGAAGGAGTACCAGAGACACCCCAGTGTCCCCACAGTCCTGCGTGGCCATTCTGGGATGGAATCTGCCTTTGGAGTCTCCTCTTGTGTTCCCAACAGCGCCTCAGAAATTAAGAATCAATCCGATTATTCAAGCCCATAAACAACATCATAAAAATAACATCAATTTGCACAGAAAGGCGCTGCATTAATGCGCCGAAATAATGATGCACTTTTACAACATAAATTTACAATCAATCTTGCTTTTAACACCGTGAAACAACAGTTGGAGGAGGATCAATCCTTCGCCTGAATTAGACGCTTGAGTCAGAGATGCTTCGGGGGTTATTTTTGGAAGCTTTTAGCACCGGCTCTGGCGGGGCTGTCGCTGTCGGCTCTGCGCGCGACAGCGGCTCCCGCAGCACCCGGCGCTGGCGGCGGGACACCGGGAGGTCGCAGCAGGAGCGGGGCTGGCTCTGCCTTTCCCGGAGCAGGAGCTGGGAGCGGGGTATGCCGCGGGAAGGGGAGCAGGGAGATGAGGAGCTGCCAGGAGCAGGCCTGGCTGCGGCAGCTTGGCTCCTGCAGGCTCCAGTCCCCACCTGGGGCTGTGAACACGGGGAGCCCGTCCCTGGGGCAGGGAGGAAGCGTGTCTGACTCTCCCGGTCCTGCAGAACTGCCCCAGCCTGGGTACTTTGTGTCCCGGGAACGTGCACGTTCCTGGATGGAGCCAGACAACTGCAGCTCTGTGCGCCAGCCTCGCCAAAGGGCCATCCCTGTCATTTTCCCCACTTCCTCGGTCCTGGAAAGCACACCAGGAGGCTCAGCAGTGACCACTGCTGCTGCTTCTCAGAGCTGCATCCCACCCAGGAAATTTTCCCAAGTACCTTCCCAGTAAAGGCTCAGACTATCAGGACCCCAGGCCCTGTTGCCGCAGCTTTTTAGCACGGCTTTCTATTTTCATTATTTTTACTTATAAATGGGCCCCAAAATGAAATCTCTGCTTATGGAGAGATTGATTAGTGAACCAACTCAATTATGTCTTTAGCCGAGAGCTATATTAAGTAATGCAGCAGAATTATTGCCGTGTGCAGATCCATTTTGTTAAGCAGCTGTTCACTGGCCCGAGGAGGAGAAGATGGAGGTTAAAATGGTTTTATGGTCCTGGAGACACACAGGGACCCCAAAGCCAGGGGGTGGCCAGTCACAAGGGAGGCTTGGGGACAGTGTGAGCCCAGGCTCCTCGGCTGAGCTGGGATTGCTTCCCGAGGGACCCCAAGCTCCAGGAGGGAATCGAGCCCAGCCCTGAGGCCAGGCTGTCCCACTGCGCCCTCTCCAGCTGTGAGCATCCTGTAATTCCCTGGGGTTTGGTGCCTGCCTGGCTCTGCCACAGCTAAGGGCCCACAAAGCCACAACTCTGGGAGCGATGGAGCAGCAGAAGGAGCATCTTTTATGTTTCACTTCCTTGCTGCCGTCGTCATCAGTTCCTTGGCATGGATTCCCCTCCCTCGCCTGGTCCTGCTCCGCTGCTCTCCGTACCCGCTCTGGACATTCAGTGCTGGGGTTTATGGCAGCACGCTGTAAATAAGGGCTGGGAGGCATTTACATCCTCCGTGTCCTGCTTTATAAACAGCAAGGGTGAGGAATGCTCCTGGGTGAGTGGCAGCAGAGCCCTGGGCCAGCTCCGGCAGCCCCAGCTCTCCTGTTAAAACATTTATGGTTTCCAGGGAGCTCCGGCAGCTCCAGCAGGATCCTCTCCCCAGTTAAAAGGAAGCTGCACTCATCTTCTTATTCTGAGTGTCTTTTAGAATACAATTAACTTCCACACCACATTTGTACTTTCCAAACCTCATTTAGTCATACAAGGACAAGGGTGTTCCTGCCGAGAACTGGTACCGACAAAGGCAGGAGGATCCAGGTCAGGCCTGGGCACAATTAAAGATGTATTCCCTGTGTTCAGGAGCTTTCCTGCACACTGCTCTGCCTGCACTGCAATCCCGAAGGCCTTGGCAGGGAGAGGGAAAAGAGCTGCCTGCTCCTGTGAGGAGATTTCTGTGCCAGCCTGGAGAACCCCTCTGCAGGTGAGACTGGAGCACCCACCTTCCAGAGAGCCTGGAATATTAAACAGGAAAAGCTTGTTGCCATTCCTAATGCCCTCCAAGGGTCTCCCAGAAAGCATCATGGCATTCACGAGAAGATGCCACCAATGCCCTCCCCGGGACCAGCAGAACCCACCCTGTGAACTCATGAGCCCCCATTTCCCAGTGTGGGGAAAAGCAACGTGGAGCATTTCCCAGGATTTCCTCCCCTCGGTGAGCTCCTGGGTGATGATGCTCATCCTCTGGAGGAAGGCAGGGAAGAGGAGCAGCTGTGCTGGGGGGCTCAGAGGGAGGGATGCCAGGATCTGCCTGCCCTGCTAGTGATGAGTGTGAAAAGAGGGATCCAGGTCCCTGCTCTGTAGGATATGTCCCAAGTGACCCCCAAATTTGGGGATTTCCTCCCCAGATCTCTCACAGTGCTGGTTTTCCTGCGGCGTGTGTCTCCCCGGAGCCAGCCCGCCCCACCCCCTGCCGTGCATCCCTCTGGCTCTGCAGGGTGGTGTGAGGGGGCCCTGCTTACAGCCCCTCATAAAAGCACCCGACAGCTCGTTATGACCCGCAGGCTCAGGTGGAATAATGAGTTTTCATTGCCGTGCCATAAACTTTATGGAAGTGATAAAGGAATGGAGCTCTGTGCCGGCACTGGGATGCGCAGGGGGGCTCGGGGCTGCTTCGGGCACCCCGTGAGTGATTAATAAGGGCAGTGGTGGGAACTGGGGCTGAGCAGGGTTTCCCCTGGCTGGGGCAGGAGGGTCTGGGGGGTCCCTGGGGCTGTGCTGGGAGGGACATGGGCACGCACGGGGAGAGTCCTTGAGTGAAACCCCAGTCCAGCCCTGTTGCAGCTGCACGCACGGGTCACACGTTTTATTGACTGTTCCACCTGCTCCAGCCTGACATTTCCTCCTCCTCAAAACTTTGCTTTTACGACAGCTCAGCTCCCCAAAGGCGGCTTTTTTCTCCCTCTGCCTTTCCAAACCTCCAGGGGATTTCTTTCCCTGCTTATGCTTAAACCTCATCCTGTTCCAAACCCCCTCCATGGGCAGGGACAGCTCCCACTGTCCCAGGGTGCTCCAAACCCTGTCCAGCCTGGCCTTGGACACTTCCAGGGATCCAGGGGCAGCCACAGCTGCTCTGAGCAACCTGTGCCAGGGCCTGCCCACCCTCACAGGGAAGAATTCCTTCCCAGTATCCCATCTAACCCTATCCTCTGGCAGTGGGAAGCCGTTCCCTGTGTCCTGATGAATCCTTCCCATGAAATCCATCCCAGCCTTGGGAGAACCTGTCTCCTGTTCCTTGGGCCCGGGGGGTGGTGGCAGGCTGTGGCACTGACCTGGCCTCCGCAGCCTCCCTCCCCCGTGGGCAGAGGGACAGCCCCGGCTCAGCCGCACAGCCCCGAGAGCTGCAAAGTGCGCTATTAAATATTTAATTCTACTTAACAAGTCAATAGAGTCGGGGCTATCGGCGGGTCGGGGGCTCGCTCCCAGCCTGCTCTGATTAACAAAGCACCTGGGCAGGCAGGATCTGCTGATCCAGGCAGCCAGGGCGGGCACACAGCGCTCGATGCCGCCGGAGAGGCAGCATTAACTGGGAAGCATCGATTTGGACATTAGCCGGCTTTTACATTCGAAAGCAGACGATGCAAGGACCTTCAATTATCTTCAAAGCAACTGAAGGGAAGGAAATTGGTCTTAGATGTGGTAAATAGACTCCACAAACTCTACTGAAGCATGCAAAGATGTACACAAGGGAATTACAGATCCTTGCCTAACTGGCTGGAGTTTACTCAAAAATGTGATTGGAATTCTCCGGATTTCACGGGAGGATGTTTTGGCGCTAATCTGATCTGGGGCTTTGTTAATCTGATTGGGATTATTGCTGCAGGAAGCAATCCCCACCTGGCATTTCCTCAGGGTCAGCCCCTGTGCAGGGATGCCTGGAAAGAGAGATTTCCTCCCAAAATAACTCCGTGAGTTATTGCCACTCAACTCACCGGACTGGGCCTGGTTTGGCTTTTGGGGAGAGTTTTGGTTGGTTTATTTCTGATCTCACATTGGTTGCCCACATATATTGGACTGGATTTTCCTGGGAGCACCGGAGTATCCAGGGAATGTTCCTTTGCTCCTGAATAACTCAGGGAATGCTCCTTTGCTCCTGACTAACCCCTCCATCCCTGCAGGTGCTGTGCACACAGCAAGTTCTGTCCCAGCGTCTCCGGAGCCTGGTGGCCCCTGTAGGGCTGGGCTCCCCATTCCCGAGGGATCACTGCACCGAGAGGGATCCCCAGCCCTTGGTGAGACTTCCAGCAAGATTCCCAGCACAGGGATTCCCTGGCACAGCCCTCCCTCCCTTTGGCACAGGGCTGCGGAGCCCAGTGCAGGATCCCAGCCGGGCTCCCGGCCGCGCTGCCTCCCCCCCTCAGTCAGGGCCTTGTGTCAAGCACATAAAGCAGCATTTCCCACTCATTTTCCCTCCGCCTTTCCACGTGGGATAGCGGCGTGCCCGGCTCCCCTCGTCCCCAGGCACTGCTCCTAACAGGTGATTAATGCTCCTGAGGAGCAGGACTCTCCCTGTGAGCCAGCACCGCTCCCCCTCTGTGCCAGGCAGGAAACAGCGGCAGGAAAACGCCGCTGTTATTGTGCCGAGGCTTAAATAAGGAAATCCTGTGTAAAACGTGTTTTGTTTTTTTTTTTTCTTTTTCTCTCTGAGCCTTGGTGGTTTCCTCAGCCCCAAAGGTTGCATCGAGCAAACACACCAGATCTTTCCGACGAGGGTTATTGACTGGGAGTCACACACCGTGTAAACAGGGCTGGCAGGTTTGATCTGCAGCGCAGCCATGTCAGTGCTCCCATTGATCCCAGCACGGGGAGTTAGAGCCCCGGGGAGGCCGGGCTGGGTGTGTGGGAGCAGGGCCGGCAGGGATGGCACTGCCAGGGCAGGGGCCCTGCTCCCACGGCACGGGGGGTCACCTGGCACGGGCTCCGAGGGGCGCAGGGAGGGGCAGGACTCGCAGTCCGTGCGCTGAGGCACCGCTGCCCAGCCCAGCAGGATTTATCTGCATCAGGTCAGGCTGGGTTTGCTCTTCCCATCGCTTAGCAACACGGCAGGGCTGGCGCAGCCGGAGAGGAAGAGGAGAACCACAGGGGGCTGAACTGGGCTGTGGCTGTGCTCGGTCACAGCAGTGCCAGAACGACCCCGTCCCTGTCCCCATCCCGGCCTCTGGTGTGGGCCGGCGATGGAGCTGAGCTCTGCGGGAGTCTCAGGCCGTGTTTATTCCCGTGTTTATTTCCGTCTGTATGGAATGGGTGGTTTATGCTCTGCCTGCCGGAAGCAGTTTGGGATATCCTGAGTTGTCTGTTTGCTCAGGTGCAGTGCTGGCACCTGGAATGTCTCCCCCAGGCTGGGACAGTCTGTATATAAATGTAAATAAATCTAACTGTATATAAATGGCAGGAGCGCTGTGTGAGGTGGATAGTCCTGTCCCTGAGCCAGTGGGAATGCTGTCCCACCAAAACCCCGCAGCCTGGGCTCTGTCCCTGCACCAGGGCAGGCAAAAGCGTGAGGGATGCGATTCCAGCAGCCGAGCCTGGCCTCTCAAGGAAACTTCCCTCGAAACCCTGCGTCTCATTAGCTATTTCCAAGGAGCAGGATGACTCTGGGGCTGTGAGTCAGCAGCGGCGGCGGGCTCGGCACCAATGGGATAAACAGAGCGGCTGTGACAAGGGAAAGGCAGCGCTGCCGCTCTCCAAGGGAAGGGGAGGGAAGGAGCTGCCTCGGCGAGCGGCGTGGCCGGGAGCCAGGGGGATTTGTGCAGGGAGGGAGATTTGTGCAGGGATATTTGTGCAGAGAGATTTGTGCGGGGAGAGGGGAGGCGGACGGCGGTGCATCCGCGGTTCCGGCGCTCTGAAATCACTCGTACGCTCGGATTAAAAACGGAGCTCCACAGTGATGAAAAAGCCAAAACACGACCCGCAGACTCTCGGCCACGACACGGGGATCTGAGAACCTTGCTCACCACAGCTCCTCCTCCGGGTACGGCTGCTGGGGTGCGATGAACTGAGGGAGAGCTGGAGCCGTCGGTGCCCTGAGCATCCCCCAGCCCAGCCCAGCGCTGGGCATCACACAGGGCTCCCCGGATCTCCCTGGAAAATATTTTATATTTTTATCCCCAAGTAATCCCCCCTCACTCTGTAATTACCCTTCTCCAGTCACATTTGCTGTTCTCTGGTAATTAAATCGAGCAGCACAAGGGCAGAAATATCTCGTGAGCTCCGCTCTGGCATTACATCAACGCCTCGGAGCTGCCAATGCCTCAGTTCTCCCGCACAGCCTCCACACCACTCATTGGGAGCAGACTGCTCAATCTCATTGCCCATCTCTCGGGGCCTCTGGGACCCTGTGCCAGGCCGTGCGAGGGGCTGCTGCCCCGGCAGCGAGGTGCTGGCTCTGCCCAAGGGTTCCCACAGCATCCCTGAGTCAGAGGGAGCCGAGGGGAAGGGCTGGGGGCTCCGTGCCCTCACCTGGAGCCCGGGCAGCTCACGGTGCAGGCTGGCAGCTCCCGGCTGCCCGTGCCGCGGGCGCCTGGCCCGGGTTCCGCTCTGTTTGCCTGGGATGTCCTCCAAGCCGCGTCCAGTCACAGGGAATTTTCAGCCTGAACGGTGATTTGGCTCCGTCCTGGAGGTAGCAGAAGGTTTCCCGTGCTGCCGGGGGACTCCAGCAGCTTGGGCAGGGATTGTGGTGTGTGCTCTGGGCCGGAGGGGGTCGGCAGGGCAGGCTGGTGACAGGGCAGGTGCTGGGGCTGGGAGAGGGATGGGGACAGGCTGGGATAACCAAATTCCTCTGTGTGGGACAGTCCAGTGCCCATTCCCGGGACAGGGATGCTGCATGCCCGGAGCACCCAGTCCTGAGGCAGCCGCGCCCGGGGAGATGGGCTCTCCTCCCGCCCTCGGAGCTATTTATCTTGGGAGAAACAGAGGAATATTTTGTATCTTTGACAAAGCAGCACTTTACAAGCGGTTGACACTTTATTAACTAATCTCTGATACTTGAGTAATTTATTATGTTTAAGCTGGTGCCATCAAGTCTCTCAGCAGTGTCCGTGTGCGCCGGGAAATAAATTAAAGACTGTCCAGAGATACTTGGCTCATCGCTGTGATTGCTGGGCTGGCGAGATGGAGGGCTAAGGTTCTCTCCTCCTGCAAATTGGAAATTAGGAATTAATAAGATGACAGGCCAGAGAGCCCTGCTGGCTGCGTCTGGCAGAGAGCTGCTGGTGGGGGAACGGGCACGGAGCTGGCACAGCGGCTCCGGGAGCAGGCACGGCGCTCACTGAGTGTCCTGTCCAGGGAGGCTCCAGGAAACCTCGTGGTGTGGCAGCATTTCCAAGGAGTCAGTGGGATAATGTGGGTAATTACAGCCCTGTCAGGCGGGCATCAATCCTGGACAGTGTAATGGAGGGGCTGACGTGGGACCTCATTAATAAAAATTTAAAGCAGGTGATACCACAAATGCCAATCAGCCGGGGTGTGGAGCACAGCCCTCGCCAGACTGAGGGGGGATCTTTCAGATTCGATTGCAAGCTTGCCTGATAAAGGTGTCAGTGCTGACGAGGAGCTCCTCGGCTCCGGGAGATGGCCCAGCTGGGCTCTAAAGGTTTGGGATGGAGCTTTGGGGTCCCCTCTGGGCTGGGGGACCGGCTGGGGCAGTTGACAGCTCTTCCCACAGCGGTGGCACAAGGAGATGGTGAGCTGCCCCATCCGCCCGTTTCCACGGCAACGCACAATTCCTGGCGGAGGGAGGAGGGAGCAGCCCTGGCAGGAACCCACTGCCGCCGAGCCGGGGCTGGGGCTGCTCCTCTTCCACCAGCCATGGCCCACACCAGTGCCTGGGCACAGTCAGCAGGTAATTAAAACCTGCATCATTAACAAACAACTACTGAAACTTTAATTACTCAGCCTGCGCCTGGGTTTCCCCCTCCCAAAATTGCACAACTCGGGGAAAGAAGCAGGAGTAGAAGGGAAGAAGACTGAGGGCAAAACCTGATTATGTTTACTAAAACAATACAAAAACTTGGTGCTGTAATAGTAATTTAATTAATTTAAAAAGCAATTTGCTCCCCCAAATGGGATCTGACAGCTCACGGGCTGCTGCATGGATCCAACAGGTAAAGGGGGCAGGATGCAGCCACCCCCAACCCCCCATGGTGCCCAGGCCTTTGCTCCGGGGTGTTTGCTCGCCTTGTCACACGCCTGGCAGGATGGGTTTGGGGGACAGACACAGAGCTCTGTCCTGCCTTTCCCATCTGGGCTTTCCCCTCAAAGGCAGGGGAGCTCTTGCTCGGGAATGCTGGGATTTTTTGGGTGAGATATGCGGAGGAAAGAGAAGGGAAAGGCAGAGGAGAAGTCGCCAGAGGGATATCTCCACTCCCTTATCACACCCCATTGGATGCCTGCTCTCTGTAACCTGCCTGGTGCCAGTCAGGGGACGGTTTGTGACTTTGTTGAAAGTGAAAAATCATCTGCTGAAAGATGAGAAAAGTGCTGGCTTAGAAGTGACACGTTTTTGGCCCAAGCTGCTGGGTCTGGAAAGCTGCTCAGAGGAAGCAGATTGCTTTCAGCCAGAAAGGGTTTGATTGAAAACCTTGTTTTCTGTGGGAGGGAAAAAGTTTTGACAAAACGTTTTTATAGTAGCCTGGGCCCTGTCTCGCCGCCGGCTCTGGAAGTCACTTTCTCCTCTCATTTGAGCGCTTCCCCTCGGCAGCCCTTGTGCTGAGGATTTCATTTCGAGGATGTTTTTGCAGCCAGGCAGAGGGTGAGGATGGGGCAGCACCGCTGGGGTGCTGGAGCAGGAGGGAGAAGCTGTCCCAGTCTGGTTTCCCCTCGTGTTGCAGAGGGTCTGTGATCAGTACCCACAGTGCTGTTCCCAAATTGACTCTGGCTGCCGTGCAGAGCAATGGGCTCTCTGTTTCCACAGCCTGCTGTGCTGTATTTTGATATTTTGCCTCCTTTGGTAAATGATGGAGGTGGTTTCTGCCATGCAAAGTAGGTCAGAACCTGAGGAAAGGGTTTCCCAGGTGCCCTGGATTGGGAAGTGGCAAGCACCGAGCTCTCCTCTCTCCCGTCCTGCTCCTTCCTCCAAAGGCATGCTGGCATCTAACCACTTTTAACCATGGGGTTTGAGCAGCAAATTATAAGTTAAATCATAAGTAATGCTCAGCTCTCGCTGGGCTCTGTCTGTTCTGCCAGTGCAGGAGATGCTCCCCCAGCCCAGCTCTGCATCCAGGCCAGTGCAGTCATTATGTCTGTGGGGGGCCGGGCTGCAGCCCTGGGCCTGAAAATTGCATGAGCCTGCTCCTTCCCTGGGAGCTCAGCCTTCAGCCTCCTCCTCAGCATCCTCATGACCCCGGGAATGGGCAGCTCAGCCTTCAGCCTCCTCCTCAGCATCCCCGTGGCCCAGGAGCAGCAGTGGAGCCGTGCTCTACCTGCATGGGAGAGCAAACCCTCCCACTAATGCTCTCGCTGCAGCTGGCACCATTTCCTCAGTGCAGTTCCCAGAAAAAAATCCTATTCTACTCCAGGAAATTATCCCAAGCAGCCCTGGCACTGCCAGGGGTGCCCAGTCCACCTGGAGCGGCCCCTGAGTGTGGGGCAGAGGGACACTGCTCTGCCCAGGGTGTGATGCTGCTGTGGCTTTGCCGTTGTGCAGCTGATGGGGTGCAGCAGGGAGGGGACCCAAAACCTCAGCAGCTGGTTTGGGGGTCTCCAGTGCTTGATCACGGTGGGCATGGAGCAGGAGGGCCCCTCCCTCTTGGGGACAGGGCAGCTGGAAGTGCCAGTCGAGCTGCACTGACATAAAAGCCCCGTGCACATCACAGAGAGGATTTCTTAACCCAGCAGGAGCCTCGCGGGCAGGTCTCCGGGAGGATGGGAGTTGTGGAGTGCTGTTCCCTGAGTTCAGCAGAGGAAAGTGCTGGCTAAGCTGCTCCTCTGGCTCACCCCACACTTTCCCCGCCGGGTTTCCGTGCAGGTGTAATGGATGGAGAGGAGTGGGATTGAAGGTCTTGGGGGCAGAGAAGACAGTGCCTGAGCCATCAGTCAGGTGCAAAAGCAAAGTAGTAACATTTCAGGGCAGTAATTTTTAATAATTTATGAGTTTCACTCGGTTCCCAGAGTGTTATTACCTCACTTAACATCATTTACAAATTACACATGATCCCATCAATTGTAGTAAAGTGAGGAAGTGTCTGGGAGACGCTCAAAAATCAAACGCTATAGAGCAGATGAGAATTTATGAACCCGGGCGGGCTGCAGTGGTGGTGGGGGCAGCCAGGCCTGCCAGGGTGTCACCCATCCCAGTGTGCTCGGCCCCCACACTCGTGTGTCCCTGGGACAGAGTGTGGTGGCTGCAGAGGGTGAGAGGAGGGATGAGGGATGAGCTGTGGACCTGTCCACACCCGTGCTCTGTCCTTTCCCCAGGGAAGGCAGGTGGGAAGGAAAGGAGCCCTGGTCCCGCTCTCTCCGGTGGTTAGTGCTGCATCCCGGGCCAGCTCGGGGAAGCGCCGCTTCCTTTGTGCCACCCGTGGCACAGAGACCTTCTCCACACCAACACAACCAGCCGCGGGCAGGACCTGGACGGCTGGGATGCTCCTCCAGAGGGGCAGTGGGCACCCGACGGGCAGCACCAGCAGCGAGGGCTCCAGCAGAGCCCCTCGGGGTCTGGGGGAAGGGAAGGGATGCCCAGGGGCAGCAGCCTACGGCCTGAGCAGCTCGCCGTGTCCCCTGTGAGATGCTGAGCAGGGCCGGGCACCTCGGTGTGGGCTAAATTAAGGGTTGGGAGGAGCATCCATGGTCTGCTTGGCGCGGGTAGAGCTCCCTTGGTGGGGAGCTGCGGTCCCCAGATTGCCAGGGATATTAGTGGGCTCCATGGCCGGGAACTGCCTCATCTACAAACAGATTATTTTTAAGTGAAAAGACAGTGGCAGCTGCTTAAATGCATTGACTTGTTGAAAACCACACAGATTTGGATACCGATGGCACCGAGTGCTATCGCTGAGGTGTCTCGGCCCATCTGCGTAAAGTAACTATTGATTTTGGTTGATATGCATCGATTCTAAGAAAACTGCCCTGCTTTGAAAATGAACTTCCAGTAGTTTCAAGGGAAGAGGCGGTGAGCGGTGTCTGTCTCGCAGGACCCCCTCGTTTCGTTAAAGGTGGCTCCTGCATCTGAAAAACAGCAGCGAAGGCAAGAAGGCAAACAAATAGCTCGGAGGGAATTAAAACGCATCGATCCTCGGGGCAGGGGATAATGGCCTCCGCTAAAAGCTTTTGGAGACGTTAATACATCGCTTTGAATAAAGATCTGCCTCCGCTCGCTGGGGTGGGAGGTGCGGAGCTCACGCCTGTCCTGGTGCCTTCGCCGCGGTCTGCAGGAGGCCGGGCTGTGCCACCTGTCCCTCACTGTCCCTCGCTGTCCCTCTGTCTGTCCACCCGCGTTATCTCCTCCTCGCAGGCATTTTAATTGGCAGGGCAGGGCAGTGCCTGGCAGCGGGTCCCGGGCAGCCTGACCTGGCAGAGCTGCACCGTCCAGACCCACAGGCAGAGTCCATCTGGGAGAGGCAGTCCGAGCGCCTCCAGCAAGTCCTCTCCGTTAATTAAAGGTATTAATTGGCATGCAGCCTGTTTATTTAAAGAGGCAGTGGCCTCTGCGGTGCCTGGCAGCAATTAGAGCTGCCCGGAGGTCCGGGCACACGGGGAGCAGAGTTTCTGAGGCACTTTTGTCCCCATCCCTGGGAAGGACACTTCTGGGAGCCCAAGGAACGCCCGTGGGGCTGGATCTGTCCCTGCTGTCCCTGATCTCCTCCCTGCCCCTCTGTGCACCCAGTGAACATCCAGAGCGTGCCGTGAGCCAGACCTGCTGCAAGCAGAACAGTTTGAATGTCAGGAAACACATTTTTGGTGAAAGATGTGTTGGGTGAACGATGTGTTTCCTTCCTTTCCCTGATTGATTTGCACCATAAACCACGGGAGGGATGCCTTTGTGTCTGTATTTCACGGTCATTCCTGAGCAGCCTGGACACTGCTCCTGCATCCCAGGCAGGGGATGGGATGTAGGATTGGCACTGGCACCGTGCCCTGACCCGGCAGCCGGTGGGTGACAGCTCCAAGGGTTCACACACCCCGCCCTGACTCCAGCAACGTCCTTGCACTTCCATTTCTGAGCATAGTCTGGGAGCGACACGAAAATTAGATCTAATAATGAATGATTACAACTTCCAAGGTAAGTCTAGTTGGTTGACTAATCAATTTGGTTAAGTGAAAATCCATAGCAAATGAGGCAGCCGCAGTACAACATTTCTCCATCCAATTTAAATTAAAACACCAACCATAATAATTTCACAATTACTCCGGGAGGATGCACCAGGGACTTGCCCCTTGAGAAGGGAAATGTCAAGGACTGCAGGGGAGGCCACAGGAGTGGGCAGGAGCAGGGGGCAGCCTCTGGCATGGCTGGCTGCCCCTCAGGTGCCCACAGCTCCCAGGGTGGAACTCGAGAGGGGACCCTGCTCCTTCCCATCCAGTTGTAATTCCTCTGTTCTGCTGGGGCAGGAACGTGAGGGACGGGAACATTAAATCCCCTGGAAAGTCGCCGCCGCAGCAGCCTTTAGTGGCCTGAATTATTTATGTGCGTACAGTTGTGCTGTGAGCCAAACTGTGCCCAGAACAAATCCCCGCCGTGGCTGGGGTCTGCCCTGGGCACGGGAGCTCCAAGGGACGGGGGTCTCCTCCACAGCAGCTGGTGGTGAGCTGGGGGCCTGGAGGGGGACACCAGGACTTCCTCCTCCTGTTTTTGGCTGTCCCTTCATCTGTGCCAGGGATAATGAGCAATCCACCCCCTGGCTGGCTGCCAGGGGTGCCCGGCGGTGACGTGGCACAGTCACCACTCCTCCCCAGGGGCTGGGGCCAAACTTTGCAGGATAATTGTGCTGATAAATAATGGAGCAGCCTCTTCTCCCCGTGGCTGTGGAAATACTCCTGCCTGGCGCGGGAGAAGCCTTTGCATCTGGATATAAAAGGGTCAGGCACCGGTGAGTGAGAGCCAAGAGACATTTATTTCATGCTGGAATGAAGAGGTCCCTGCGCGGGCACTGGCTGAGGAGCAGCACAGATTCCAGCACGGCGTCTCCTGATTCACCTTTCCCAGCCTGGGGAATGAGGGTTTGTGCCTGAACACACAAAATGGTCGCCACCATTGCTGGAGGAATTGTTGCATTTCCCCTTGGAAAGCTACAGGGAAAAGAGATGATCAGATGTGGCTCGTGTAACAGATGGATTTATGGATTATTTGGAGCCTCTTGTGCTAATTTTGCAAATGCTGTATGTCTGCAGGCTCTTAATGGCTGCATTCCTGGCTAAATGGATAAAGAATATGTCCTGTGGGGACTGCAGGCTTTGGGGAATAACTTATGCAAATTCTCCGGGCTGAGCACAGGTGGTGATGAGTTCCCTCTCAGGACACTGCACACCTGCTTGGTGTGACCCAAAGCCCCAGGAGGACAAACCTAGCAGCCAGCTTGGTCCTGGGTGGTGCAGGAGGGATATGGGAGATGCCGTGGGGATGGGACCACTGCTGCCCTGGGATGGGGGATGCGTGTTCTGACCACATCCCTGCAGAGGGACCTGTGGTGGCACCAGAGGATGGAGCTGGTTTCAGTGCCAAGGCTGGAGTCCCAGGGCTGTCCGTGCCGTGTCCCTGCTCCAGCCAAGCCGGGTTTAGGACATCCTTTGAATGTTAAGGCTGTGGGTTTATTACCACTTTAGCTCTGCCCAAGAGGGAGAGTGCGGGCAGAGCTGCAGCCCAGCTGGAGAGCAGGAGCCGAGGTGTTGGAAGATGCATTCCGAATGCAAGGTGGAGGGGAGAGAAATTATTAAACTCTCAGATAGCAACAGAGCTTCCTTTGTGAGCTCTGGAGATGGGAAATTATGCTGAAGCAATGCATTGCAAATCACTCTCTGAAAGGCAGAGAAGGGCCTTTTATCCTGCGGCCCTGAAGTTTTCCTGGTATCTTTGTATGCAGAGGCATTCCTTCAGGGGAGAAAGAGAAGCCAGCAATTTTGTGCCTGATTGGCAGGCTGTCCAGCACTGGAAAGATATTTGTTTTTTCAGAGAAGGGCTCACAGGCTGAAATCTCACTCTTGCATTTTCCATTACAGAGGAAAATGAAACTTGGAAGACGTTCTTGGTGAGCACTGCTTGGCCTCGGAGCGATCGTGGTGCTCCAGCAAGTGGAGAGCAGGGCTGCTCCTCCCGGAGAGCCCGAGGTGGGGCCGCGCATCCTCCTGCCCGGCCCGAGGGTGCATTTGGGGCAGCACAAGGGGCTGCTCAGCCCCCAGGGCCCTCCACAGGCTCTGGGCAGGGCCCAGCAGCCCTGGCTGCCCCGTGGCCCCCTCGCCAGGCTCCTCCATCCAAGGCAGAGAGGAGGAACATCTGCTCCCACAAACGCCTCCCGACGTTCCCCGTGCCGCGCGCTCGGCTCGAGCTCCGCTTGGCTCGTGCAGTGGAGAGTTCTGGAGGGGGTTCAAGAGGAGCTTCGGAATCAGGAGCAGCAGGGAAGAGCCTCCAAATCTCACTTTCTTTCCTCACTTCGAGAAAGACACTGAAGTGCTGGAGTGGGTCCAGAGCAGGGCAGTGAAGCTGAGGAAGGGTCTAGAGAGTCAGTGCCATAAGGAGCAGCTGGGAAAGGGGCTCAGCCTGGAGAAAAGGAGCTCAGGGGGGACCCTGTGGCTCTGCACAAGTCCCTGACAGGAGGGACAGCCGGGGGTCGGGCTCTGCTCCCAGGGAACAGGGACAGGAGGAGAGGGAACGGCCTCAGGCTGGGCCAGGGGAGGCTCAGGGTGGACACCAGCAGGAATTTCTCCAGGGAAAGGGAGGTCAGGCCTTGGCACGGGCTGCCGAGGGGGATGTCCAAAGGACTGAATGTGGCACTTGTCTGGGTGACAAGCTGGGGATGGAGCACAGCCTGGACTCGATGAACTTGGAGATCTTTCCCAACCTCAGTGACCCAGCGATTCTCTGATCCTCAATAAGGCACCAAGTCAGAACTTCTGCCAGGCCTCTCCTCAGTGCGTGAGGAGAGTACCCAGGGATGGGATTCCATAATAACAAACACCTTTGCAGCACCTCATTAAATCACAGCGTTTCTGAAGCACAGCGGGACACTTGTGTGAATAAATAGCGCAATCTCCCCGGCTGAAGTATTTTCACATCTGAGTTATTTCCTCTGCATATGATCAGCTCCTTCCTCGGGTTTGTTCGCTCCCCCGGCTCTGCCACGAATGATTTTCACTGATGAGCACAATTAACAAATGAGAGACAAAGTTGAAAAAAAACACGTCAGCCCCCCCAGCCTGCCTTTAATGTTTTAAAGTCGAACAAATCGCCCAGGAAAATGGAGCGAGGAGAGATCGCTGGGGCTGATCACGGCACAGCTTCTCCCTCCTTCTTGCTGCTTGTCTTTGTAGGTGACAAAACGACAATAAAAAGAGAAAGAGAGAAAAGAGGGTGGCCAAAAAAACCCGGTGGAAAGACAGAGGAGGTGTTTATGGGACCGTTGTGTTAGTGGGTAGCAGGGGATCAGCAGGGCTGTGAGATGAGGGCCTTGAATTGGATTTAAAAGTAAAGTCAATTCACTCTCATACAGGTTGCAGCCTGCAAGAGTCGTGTGGGAGTTCTGCAAACAGAGGGGTCCCCCAGCCTCAGCCTCAGCGCGTGAGCCAGGCTCCGCGTGTGCCCAGGGGTGATGGGGACGGAGCTGGGCCGGGGAATGCAGCCCCTGAGAGACCCCAGGGCATGGACCCCAGGGTCCCTCCGTGGGGTTCCAGGGGTCCCAGTGCAGCGTTCGGGGGGGTTCCCACTGTGGGACCCCGGGGGACTCCCTGGGGGCCTCTTGCCAACCCCTCCACTCCCCAGCACCTGCCGAGGGACCCCGGCACACCCCGGTGCCCCCCTCACCGCACCTTCCCCAGGAAGTGTTTTCCAGCACGGTCTAATTACAGGGTGAGTAACGGGCCCTCCCTCGCAGTTAATGTGTTAGGGAGCTTTATTACCAACAGGAGAGAGATGACACAGAAGGATATTACACACGGTGTTGCTGGTAATTATTTTTATGGCTGCGTGTGAGGTTTATGGTGGCGGCTCGGTGCGTTTGGAGGTGCTGCTGTCTCCCATTTTGGGGTAATTAATGTTCCCCGTGCTCCAGGAGCAGCCAGGCAGGGATGTGCCAGGGTCAGGGGCTGTGGTGGGCACTGGGCTGGTGCCAGGCTCTCAGAAGGCTCTCAGAGGTCTGCTGGTGCCAGCCTGCTGCCAGCACTGCTCTGCCTGCGCCCTCATCCCTCAGTGCTGTCACCTCCAGACTCGTCCCTTTCCCCCCTGGCTGTCCAAACCCTCCCTTGGCAAAGCTGGGCATTTGTCTTGGCAAAGAGCTCATCGCTCCAAAGAAAATGAAGGGATATAAACATCTTGAAAGGTGATGAATCCTCGTGGCCTTCCTCTAGTGAATTTTGCTTCTGTAAATCTCTCCCTCTCTCTTTGCGTCTGCTAAATGGTCTTAGCATTAATTAATCTGATTTCATTATATTCTCTTTAATTTGTCAAGATATCATTTCTTTCTTGGGCGAAGAGACGCTTTAGAGGGTTGTCACAATTGGAATAATTCCCCCCCCTTTAAAATAACCAGAGAAGTCATTATCAATTAAGCTAATTTGCATACCCATTAGAGTAATCATTTTAGCTTAGCCAAATTTGTGAGAATTTACATAGTGTATTGACCTTCCAGACTTTCACTTAAACATATAAAGTGCAAGAGGGACTCGCCCAGGCCTCCACAGAGAAGTGGGGTTTGTTTTCCTGGGCTCTCCTACTCAGAGAGGCCTAATTAGAGCAAGTAATCTTTTCTTTCAGCCGTAATTGCAAAACAAATGGGCTCTCCTGCAGTTTCTTCCCTTTCCCTTTGCTGAGGGGATGTTGCCAGATGTTTCCAGAGGTGCCTGCTCTGCTATCCACTGCTGTGGACGTCTTTGTGTGCCCGGTGGGTCCTCACTGGGCAGGGGGAGTGGGGCACAGCAAAGAGGAGCACCAAGAGGGAGCTGGGACCCCCAAACCGAGCAGGGCCAGGCCCGTGACCTCCAAGCACAGAGGGCTGAGTTCCCTCCCCTGCTTTGGCCACGAGGTGCAAAGCAGCGCAAAAATCCTCCCCTCGGCCTTCTAACCCAGCAGCCCTCTCCCCCCACCAGCACACATTTTGGCCTTGAGTGGTTTTAACAGCAGCCTTCATGGTTTGATGGAGGATTTTACACTAATGCAAGGCATTACCTAGTTAATTTGGCCAGAATAGAGTGTAATTTTGCACGGTCAAAGTCATTGCTGCTTGAGCTAAAACTTCCATTACGGCGCCCTGCCCACCCCGCGGGGGGAGAGGAGTGGTGCCTTACTGATGGGTGTCCTGGGGGCCCCGAGGGGCTGGGGGCTCGTGTGCCGGGGCAGCAGGGCACAGGGACTGAGGGGACAGCAGGGCACAGGGGCTGGGCAGGGACCGGGGTTGGTGGGTGACTGTCCCATGTCCCAGGTCAGGGGGATGGCTGTGCCACGCTTGTGGCATTGCTCCTGCCCGGCTCCCGTCATGGATGGCGTTGTCCAAGTGATGCCAAATGTTGAAAAAACGGAGGGCACAGAAGTTGGCCCCTCTGGTGCTGAGTGACCAGCGCTGTGCTGGCCTGGCTGGGCAGGGCCGTGCCTCAGGAGGTGTCAGCTCCCAGGGGTCCTGCCACGCTGAGATAAATCCCCTTCATGACTCCTCCCTTTGGGTTTGCAGATCTCCCAATTTCCCTCCTGCCATCCTGCTGCTGAACAGGGCAAGCTACAGTGTCGTCCAGCCTTGTCCAAACCACTGGATCCCCCGAGCTGGGCTGGCTCCAGCAGAGCTCTGCCCAGTTGCTCTCCAAGCCCAGCTCCTCTCCCCACTCCCCATCTCATTCCTGGAATGGAAAGGGGGATCAGAACACTCTGGAGCAGCTACAAAGGCGCCGGGGAAGGCTGTGCCATGACAGTGAGCAGCTGGTGAGGATAATCCATTTTCCAAGAGCGTTCACATATCACAAGATACATAATTAGGAGTTGTGTCGAGGGGGAAAGCAAAGCAAAGCACTGCACCTGTTTGTAACATCCTGGAGAGTGCAATCCTGCCCTCCTTTTCCAGCATCAGGCTGTTCCTTGGCCCACGTCGCTGAGATTTCCCAATGATGCCTGTGAGACATGAACTTTGACTAAGTATTTGTGGTTCCATTTGCTGTATAATGAATGCCAGGGAAGGGTCTGGCTGATTTTGGGGGGCTACTTAACCACCAGACCAGACCACGATCCCTTTTCCTTCTCCAATTCCCAGCATCTCCCTTTAAAGATCTGCTCTGCCTGGCTGAAGCAGAGGCCAGGCGTGAGTGCCCAGCCCCGCAGGGCTCGGCAGTGCTCATGCTGCTGGAAAATCTGCCCTAGCCTTGCCCGAGGTTGGAATGGGAGCGGGAGGGCACGGCGAGCTGGATTCCCTGCTCGTGTCCCAGCCAAATGTCCCCCTCAGCAGAGCACAGGGGGAGCAGAGGCAGCGGCCCCCGGCAGCCCAGCCCTGCTGCAGAGCAGTCACCACAACATCAGCGAAACCACGGCAGGGCGGGAGAGCCTGAGGAGCTGACTGCAGCCCCAGGCAGCTCTTGGCCGTCACACACCTTGTACACACCCGGCAGGTTCCTTGGTTTAAAAAACTGCATCGCCTGGTGCATAAAAACAAATAAATAAGCACTGGCCGGGGCTGAAGCCAGCCCAGCTCTGCCCCGTGTCCATTGTGAAGCTTCAGTTTGAGGTCAGGGATTCTCCGTGGAGGCTGGGGGCACGCAGCAGCCTGAGACTGCTCGAGGGAAGGGCAGACACGCGAGAAAACACCTATTTCTGCTTGGAAAAACCCGGCCACAGTCTGTGATTGGACTTTAGGACACATCTAGCACCGAAGGAAGCCTGTTCAACACCTCCAAATGAGGTCTGGCAGCCCCACCCCACGGGGGTCACACCTGACTGGGAGGGATCGATTGTGGGGGGAGGCAGCAGTGCCCGAATCTCTGTGCGGGGGTGATGGGGCCGTGTTTGGGCGGGGTGTGAGGGCAGTGGTCACTCGGGCAGGGGGACAGAGCGCTCCCAGCCCCTCTGATCTCACAGCACTTCCATCCTGCCAGGACCCACACGCCTCTGGACCTGCCTAATTACAGCGAAGGAGAGGAGAGGTGTCTGCCGAGGTGTCTGTCGAACTGTCAGGAGGATGAGCTCGCCCTGAGTCAGAGGCAGAGGCACGGAAACTCTGCAGGAGACAGGGAATGGCCTTGATCAGACGGGCAAGGACTTCACATGTTCTCGGAGAGGACTGAGTTTGCCCCGGGGCTGTGCAGAGCCCGGGTGGCAGCAGGGTGCTCATCAGCCTGCCGTGCCTCTGGGCACTGCCGGGCCCTGGCACCGCCTGGCCCTGCGCCTTCTCCTCCCCAGCATCTTCCCCAGGCCAGCCCTGGCCTGGCCCAGCCCTCCCCGTGGCGTGGGAAGGGTGAGAGGTGTTCATTCCCTGGGCCCAGCCTTGCCCTGCTGCTCTCTGCACCTTCATCGCTTCATTATCAGTAATAATCACAGGATGATTATTTTTGGCAGCCACGCAAATCCTTCACCAATGCAAAGGGTGGGATTTTTTTTCCATCTGGAAGAATGCAGGAGCAGTCCACCCACCTGTGTAGTGTTTCTTGTGCCTGGTTAAAGATCATTAGAGCCTTTGTTAGCAGAGCTGACTGACAAGGGGAGTAGATTAATATTAGAACACCCTGTCAAAAGTGGTGAAAAGGCTGGATTGATTTTATGGGGAGTTTAGTCAGAGCTGTGTGTAGAGCCCTTGGGTGGTTACACTGCGCTGAGCAATCTCCTGCATTAGCAAATCCCTCTGGGAACAGGCAGCTTTGGTGTTTATTAGAGACTCACCACTGGCTCGGCCTCCCTCAGAACCAGCAGCTGAAATCCCAGCCACAGGGCTGTACCCGGAGCTGCTGGGGTCCCCCAGGGCCGTGCCCTGCCCGTGTGCTGCTCGGGACTAACTGCCCTCAATTCCTGCTGCTGGCAGAAGGGCAATGCACACGGGCAGGTCCGAGCCAAGGAGCCAAAGCCAGGGAAGGGCAGAGTCCCCTTCCTCCTGCCATCATCGTGTCACTGCCCCAGTGCCCAGCTCAGCCTGCTCTGGGCTCCTCCCTAACCCGGATTATTTGCATCCTTCCTCTTCCTCTGTCACTTCACTTCTTCTCTGCACAACAGAAATTCCTGCCCTCGGCCCCCATCCTCTGCTTCCACTAATGCTCTTCACTTTCAAATGCTAATAATCCACAGCACTAAAAGGCTCAGAAGTGGTTCTAGATTGTTTGATCTTTGCCCTGTGATCTACTTTCATCTTCCAGCTTTCAAATGTAACTTTGGGTTTCCTTTGCCCCATTAAGGCTCTCCGGATGCACAGGCAGGCACTTTTGGCTGGGTTTTGGCAGGAAATCCCCCCAACTCTGATGGAGATGTGCAAAGTTAAACTTTGGGACAGTTCTTCACCCACTGTGGCAAACACAGGCAGGGTTTTAATGCTTCCAGAGGGGCTGCCTGGCCACCCAGCAGCAGGGGACATGGCCTGACCCTCTGGGGACCTGTGGCACCTCCCTCTGCCTCCCCTCGGCTTCAGGGCCCAAACTGCAGCGACTGTTTAATATTTAAACCCAAGCAGTTTAATATTTAAACCCAAGCAGCCCAGGCAAAGCTGCTTTTCTTCTTTTTATTTATTCTTTTAATTAAATGCCAATTAGAAAGGAAGAGAGAGAGGAAAAAAAAAAGGCATTAAACACTTAAATACACACTACACCCAGGTTGCTCGAAGTTGCTACGAGCTAATTAGCTACTTAAGTGATCATTTGAAATTCCATATCAAACAATTCATAATCTGCTCCAAAACCTGGAGCGAGCAAGGAAAAATCACAGAACCACAGAAATCACATGGTGGTTTGAGTTAGGAAAGACCTTAAAGATCATCTCGTTCCAACCCCCCTGCCACGGTCAGGGGCACCTTCCAGGCTGCTCCAAGCCCTGTCCAGGTGTCTGTGCCAACCTTGGTTCCCTTCAGAGCCCAGCAAACAGAGGGACCAGCTCGGACACTGCAGCCCTTTTGGGCCAAAGAGCCAGGAAGCCCAAATATTCCCCAAATATGCCCTTTTGCAGCCGAGCCCTGGTGGTTTGCAGGTCCATCAGCTCCACCAGAGGATGGCTGCCTGGTTTCCTGCTCGCTTTCCTTTGCTGCTGGAGAAGCTGCTCAGGCCTGGGCTGCCGTGAGGAGGGGCAGAGCTGCAGCTGCTGAAGCTCAGCCTGGGTCATGCCCCTTGCAGAGCCGAGCTGGGTTCTGTCCTTAGCTATTAAATGTGCTGAGGGGCTTTTTGAGAGTCAGTTTGCCCTCACCTGCCTGCGGGAGGGGACTGGGCAGAGCAGGGGGTGCCAGGAGCTGGGACAGAACGGGGGGCAGCAGGAGCAGGGGCAGAGCACGGGCCACGGCAGCCAGCGCAGCGTGGGCAGCTATTTATGGGTATTTGCATGTGCACTAATAAGAAAACATCATCCCAGGCTTCAGCCCTCATTTGCCTGCCAGCAAACAGCAAAGCAGCTCGAGCGGGAGCGGCGGAGGGGGAGCGTGTTGTAAATGCGCCGGGGAGATTTCAAAGGCACTTTAAAGCGGGAATGTGGTCTGGGGAAGAGGCTGTTTTCAATGCAGATTTGTTTTTGTTTGAATTAGTTGATGCTTATTTTAAGCTCCTGTGGCACACTGTCATCTCTGGATTGCTTGTTTTCCTGTGCCAAAGTCAACCTTAATTTCTCCCCTCCTTTCAAGAGGGAGCCGTGATTTTCCCTCTGCTGCACTGAGCATCAGATGGGCAGGACAGAGCCGGGCTCTCTAAGCGATGCTGACAGGATTACCTACTGATTGCCGGAGTAAAACCCTGCATTCCAACTACGGCTGGGGCAGATGGCGCAGGAAAGCACTGGAAACTCGTCTGTAATTCCTAGTGAAGGACAAACCTCGCAGGGACCGGAGATTCACTGTGGATAAGCTGGAAAACTTCTGCTGCTTTTCTAAAGCTCGTCTGGCAATCCTGCGCATCCAGGGCTGGGCAGCGCTTCCCGCGGCTGGAAAGCCCTGGCGTTTGTTCCCGGCCTCGTGTGGCTCAGGCGGCAGCAGAGGGGCGCTCCGGCGTGGTTTTCTTTGGGAAGAAGTGAACGTTTGGCTCGGTTTGGCAGGAAAGGGAACAGCCGGCACCGGCACAGCCCGGGCTGGGCTCCGGGGATGTGCCACCGACAGGAAGATGAGGATGGTGAGAGTTTTCTTGTCTGAGAGCATCCTCTGGCAGCTGTGGCATGGCCAGGGCAGGGGTGGCTGTGCCAAACCCACTGTCCCCCGACGTGTGTCCTGGAGAGGTGTCCAGGTGTCCATCCCTGCAGAGGTGTCAGCCCCCGGGATCACCGTGGCCGCACACCAGAGAGGGGATTGTCCTGGGGACAGAGCAAAGGCAGTGTCCCTCCCCAAAGGTCGGTGGTGGTGATGGCACTGCCTTCAGCCAGACCCCAGGACGCAGCTCAAAGGATCAAATATTAACTAATTAGCTAATTAGTTTCTTATTGGCAGCTAATGGCCAGAAACTTCATGGGCACCTGTTCCTGTGGGTGCTGAGGGAGCTGGACGTGAAGGAGGGCACAGAGCCGGAGCTCCCAGGACCACCCAGCCACTGCTCAGCTCGTGACACCTCCCTGGATGTGGTTCTGTCCTTGGCACCACTCCCTTTGAAGATGGGCACCTCATAAATTATTTAAGGCAAGCAGCAAAGCTCTTGACCTTTCCCTGAGCTGGCCCCAGGACTCTCTCCTCCTGCACCATCCCTGAGCCCTCTGTGTCCCCAGCTCAGCCATTCCAGGCCCCGGAGCTGTGGCTAACCCTCCTTTGCAGTTTAACAGGATTTCTGCAGCCTACACAGTGGAGGCCAGGGCTGCTCCTCACCTGCTGCTGTAATCTGTGCTGCTAAGCCTCCAGCTCTGAGCACAAAGCTTAACTTTGCTGTGCTTATTTGCCTTCTCTCTTCCCCTGCATCCCGCAGCCGTATTTCAGGCAGGAAAAGTTAATCTGCTTCCCCTTTGGCTCCAGAAAAAGGCATTTGGAAGGAGATACAAATCCCTGATGGATTGCTGTCTCTGAGCCTCAGGTGGGACAGGGCCACGTAAGGAGTCCCCCGCAGAGGGGAGAAGGTCACTTGCACAAGATGCTGAGGCCTCGCACGCTGGGTTTCAGCATTTCCATGGATTTAACAGAAAATAACTGGAGAGTGGGACAGTGACACGGATGGGGCTGGGGTGGCTCCTGAACTCCTGAACCTCCATCCCACACCTGCAGCCAACAGCGCCCTGAGCACCCCTGGCAGGGCCTGGCCGTGGCTGAGTGTCCCAGGAGCAGCCTGGGGGCTCTGCAGGGCTCCACCGGCTCCTGACTCGGGAGACAAATGTCCAAGTTCAGCTGGAGGAAGGCTCTGGTGAAACTGCCAATCTAGAGCTGGTGGCTTTGGAGCTCCCTGCAAACGCGTCCTCACAGAACCCGGAATGACCGAGATTAGATGGAATTAATATGTGCGTTTCTCTATAAAGATTTCCAGCACAAGCATTTCATAAAAATGCAAATCTCAGCTGAGATTTATAATTAAGAGGGATATGTGCGGAGCTAACGAATGATCAGCACAGCCCAGCTCTCCGTGGATAATTGCTCGGGGCTGGCTCGGGGTCCCATGGCGGCCTCGGGGCCTCGCAGGGACCGCGGGCTCTCCCGGGAAAGCAGCCAGAGCTCCGCAGGAAAGAGGGATCTCAGGGAGGTAGTGAAGTGTCCAGAGTGTCCTCAGCCACTTCCCGAGGAGGAGGAGGAGGAGGAAGTGGGATGGAGCCTCACAGACCACTTGTCCTCCGCAGAGCAGTGATCCCAGTGCCTCCATATGCCGCTCCTTCTCTGAGCTGTGGATGTTTCCATGGATGTGGCAACGGGACCCCGCTGTGCTGGGAGCTGCAGTCTGGCATTGGAAGCAGAGAGCTGTGGCAGTCCAAGATGTGGCAGTCCTGTTCCCTCTGGAACAATCCCTTTGGAAGAGATGAGCTGGCACGCATCGATTTTCACAACATTTCACAGTTTCGGGAGCATCCCTAAATCCCAGAGCCTGGACGCCGAGGAGTCAAAGCTCTGCCAAAGTTTTGGGGCGGAATGAGGCAGGAAGGGGCAGGAGCTGTTGGAGGAGGGCTGGTCCCCCCGGGCACTGCTCTACACCTCACTGCAAGGCTTCACTCCCCTCCCCTCTCTGCCAACCCTTCCGGAGGCCAGGAGGAGACCCTGGTGGAATATGAACTCCACGGTGGCCGAGCGATTATTTATTACAATCATTGCTTTCAGATCCTTTGACTCCTCTCTGTTAATTAGGCTGCAGGGTGTAATAAAGGTGATGGAAAGCGGAGGGAGCAGGAGCCGCTCGGGGGGGACACGGAGGAGCTGCCACATCCAACCTTGGCACTGGGCAGGGGGGCAGAGGGACCCTCAGGGCTGGACTGCTTGTCCTGGGCCCTGCAGCCAAACCTGGAGCCCCAGGGGCTGCAGGGACACTCTGCCTGCAGGGAGGGAGGATGCTGAGCACATCCCGGGCATGGGTGGAAGCTGCGCCTGAGGCAGAGCTGTCCTGCCCTGCACAAATACCAGGAAAGGATGTGGAAACTTGTGTAAATGACATTTGGATCCCCTGCCCAAGGGACTCGTGCTGAAAGCAGGGTGTGAATAGAGTGGCTGAGAGCCGAGAGCAGCTCTGCTCCACCAGTTATTGAAAATTTAAACCCACAAATGAAACAGATTCTCTTTGATGGTGATGGAATCCACGCTCCAGGTCCCTCAGCGCCTCTCGCTCTGTGCAGGGGTTCCTTGGGCACGGATGGCAGCTGGGATGTTGCTGTTCACTGCAGCTCTCCCTTCCAGCCAGCCCTGATGGATTCTTTGGGTCCCCAGCTGGACCTACAGAACCCGGGGAATCATTAAAGAACTAGGCTGATGAAAAGTGTCTTTTCCCCTCCAAAGCTCCCAGATTTCCTGCAAAAAGCCAAACGCCAGCGAGTGCTTTCTTAACCTCCATCACTCCCCTTCCAGCTGCCCACGGACAATATTTTTGGGTTATCAGGGTCATCTTTGGCAAAAACATGTCAGCCTTTTGTTCTGTCCCTGCTGTTTTAATGAGTACTTGGGGCTATTTAAAGAAACCTGACAGTTTCTAGACCTGAACCTGTGCTGTGAGGTCGCTGTGCAGCATAATTTCAGCAGCTCATCCTCCTCCTCCTCTTCTTCTTCCTCCTCCTCCTCCAGTTCCCAGCTGGGTGACACTCAGCACAGCCAGAGGTGGCTGCACTGGCTGATTCCAGCAGGCAAGGCAGGATGGGAGCAGGATTGCTGCTCCCTGGCTCCTTCCCGGGGCAGTGAGCTGCCTGGGAGTTTGGGAAAAGAGATTAAAAAGGATTTGGGTCTCGGTCCAGGTCTCTGATGAAGCGCAGGGCAAAAGGGAGAGAGGCAGAGAGAACACCAGAGAAAAGCTATTTTATTTCAGTGCAAAAGTATCCACTTTAAATACCCTTTTTATTACATTATCTGCATAGTAATACTAATAATAGATCTTGTTGGCAGTTCTAATGAGGCTGGAGAATATAAAGTTTCCAATAAAGTTAATTGTTGCCTTTAATACTCTCATACATTTATACGTGGTAAATCTTTAAAGAAAAAGCACTCGTTTCTTTTCCATTAACCACTCAGGAGTGGCCCAGCCTCCGGGGGCCGAAAGCTCATGTGCTGCTGGGTCAGGGATTGCCAAAACCGTGGAGTTATCTCCGAGAAAAGCTCTGTCCGGGAGTGAAGTGGGAGCAGGCAGGAGCAGAGGGGATTTTCCTTCCCTGAGGCTGACTCCTGCCTGGGATTCCTGCTGAGGAGAGTTTGTTTGCCCTGTGAGAGTCCCCGGGGACTATCACAAGCAGCTAATCCTTTCACTGAAAGCTCTGTTAGGCATTAGCTTAGAAAAACAACCACCAGCCACGTTTAAAAAAAAAAAAATAAACAGGACCTTTCCAACAGGAAAATAAACATCAGGAATTGACCTGCAATGGAGCGTTTCCTGGATGCCGGGAGCATCCCCGGGTGCTCCAGCTGCTCCAGGGGCTCGGAGGGCTGAGCTCCTCCCGGCCCCGAGGCTCCGGGCCGGTCCCCGGCTCGCCCTTCCCGCAGGATCCCGCCGGGAATTCACGGGGGAGGAGGCTGCCATCGGCTGCGCCGGCGCTCCTAACAGGTGGTTGGATAATTAAGTGTGCTTTATGCACTGTTTTGCTCAGTGTAATTGCAGACTCCGTATAAATAATTCACATGGAATTATTATACCGAGGACATCACCCGCCTCCTCATAATTTGCTTAACTGGAATGGGCTCTTCCATCACCAGCGGTGATTTGCTCCAGGACCGTGGAGCCACCGTCCCTCCCAGCCTGACTTCGGGGGAGATGGCTGTAAATTTAATTAAGGGGTGCAAATTGTTCTTCCGCTCTGCACCGGGGCAGTCAGCAGAAAGGGGCATTGCTGAGAAAAATAAATTAAACAAAATAATAGTGATGGGTGGCAGGGGAGCCCCGTGGCCCTTGCAGGCTCAGGAGGGACCACTGGGCTGCTCTGGAGCCCATGTGCTCTGTTCCCATCACCCAGGGGCTGCCTGTCCTCATCCCACCAGCTCAGGGGAGGCTCAGGCTCTGTCTGGGCAGCGCAGGAGCTGATTTAGGGCTGATGTTCTCTTGTACAGGCACAGCTGAGTGAGAACACGGGGATGCGCAGCAGGGCCCTGTGCCACCCTGGGCCCATCAGTCCTGTCCCAGTGCACCCATGGATGGGCCAGACCCATCCTGGCACTGCTGGGGCACCTCCAGCTGCCCCGCACAGCCAGAGCTCACCCCTTCCATCCCAGGAGCTGAAATCACTCCATGAACATTAATTAAGAGGAGGCTTCACACCCACCCTGGGCAGCAGATCCTGTGATTATCCCCATTTTACAATGCAGAAGCTCCAGCTTGGAGTGAATCAGCGACCTCTGCAAGGTCACGCAGCGTGCTGGTGACAGAGACGGATTCAGAGCCCAGGAGGGGGCCTTAAAAAACATCTCCTTATCTTTATGTTTTATTGCATTTAAAAATAAACCATGGTTATTAAATATCATAATACCCGTAATAGATTTTAAACTTGAACCGCTTCCAGAGATGCTAAATGATAAATACAGCTATTATCAGAGGGAGCACTCAGAGAAATTGATAGCCAGCATTTGTTTAATGAGTGTGTGTGTACACACGTGCGGGGAGGGGAGCGGTTTCGGATGCACTCCCAGAGGGGCTGGTTCTTATGTAACAGCGAACTGTCAGCTTGGGCTGCCGGGAGTGTCCCACGACATCCTGGGGACTCCAATCTCTGTTTTAAGGATTGCTTGGCACCCACACCAGAGGATCCCAGAGCGCTGTGGCCGCAGGGCTGGGCACACCCGGGACACGAGCAGGGCCAGGAGGATCCCGGCTGCCTCAGGGATGTGCTCCATGAGCTGCTGCGGGACACTTGAGGGGCACTGAGGCATTCGGGGCATGGCACTGCCCCCGGGGGTCTGTGTCCCCTCGGGTGACACTGCCCTGCCCAGCCAGAGCGGGTGTGAGCGGGCCGGGAGCCCCGGCAGAGCCGGCACGGCTCCTGTCATCCCAAAGGTCATGGGAGCCCCAGGAAATGCCCCGTTTAACAGGGAGATGCTGGGGTGACCTTTGCAGAGTGGAGTTTAATTGCACCCGGCAGTCACTCGCCGCGGCTGCTCGGGGGGAGGCAGTGACACGTCTGAAGGGCTGCTCGGGCTGGGCTCTGCCCTTCCCCAGGTCTCACACGGCGTGTTCCCCCTGCCACCAGCACCTGCCCTGTTGCCCGGCTGCCCCCCGGGCACCAGCCCCAGATGATGTAGGTGCGGCCAGGGCAGAGGTGCCAGGGTTCCCAGGGGTGACTGATGGCTTTTGGGGTGAGGCTTGGGGTGTTTGTGGCTTTCCTTGGCAGTGCAGGAGCCTTTGTGCATGCAAAATGCCAGAGCTGCTGGCACAGGGCAGAGCCAACACTTCATGGACATCACCTCAGGGTGCAGGGGGAGCTGGGCAAGGAATGGGCTCCTTCTCCTTCAGCTTGAAGTCATTCCCCATCCTGGCTCTCCAGGCCCTTGGAAACAGCCTCACAGCCACTTTCTTACAGTCTCCCTTCAGGTTCTGCAAGGCCAGAACTGTTTGGCCTCAGGACCTCTTCTGTGTGCAGGAACAATCAGAAAAGTTCAGGTTTTTAGCCCAGCTTGTCTCCTCTCTTCCTTTGGCTGAGCTGACAACACCCCCAGCTCTGAATGTGCTTCAGGAGTGTTTGTGCTGGGGGTGCCCCCTCCTCCAGCCCCCCTCTGATGTCCTGACGCTGATGTTTCCTCTCTGTGCTCTCTTAATCTCATCTCCTCCAAAACTGCTTTGCCTTTACTTTTCTAGGCTCTAAACACCCATTTGCATCCCTCTGTAATGTCCCTTTTCAGCTGCTGAGCGCTTGCAGTGCAGGAATTAATGTCTCTGAGTGGTGATGGCAGCAGGGGCGGTGGGAGGCGGCTGCAGCAGCTCTCCTGGGGGTCCCCGCCTTTGGTGGGGGGCTCCTGGGTGCTGCAGGGTGACAAGAGCTCTGCACCCCTGGCAAAGCCAGCCCTCCTCTGCTCAGGAGCTCTCGGGTGGCTTGTGCTCAGGTGCTCAGCAGGGCTGGGGAAGGGGTTTCACAGCCTGTACCCACCCCCAGCAGCGTTGCTCCAGCAGGGACAGGGCGCTGGTGGCAGCAGGAGCAGCTCCGTGCAGGCTCTGCAGTCCCTGCCCTGTCCACCCTCGACCCCACCCCTGCTTTATTTATTTACATTTGAGCAGAAGCATAATACAAATAAAGCACGGCCATAAAAATGTCAGGGAAAGTTCAAACCTATTCATTACCCATTTCACTCCGATTAAAATTTCCATCAAGGCTGCTTGGTTTTGACTTGAGTTGCTTTCCTTTTAATGAGCTTGATCTAGAAAGTAAAAGATGCTAATTCATCCTTACATCTCTATCATCTCCTGGCTTTTGCTATATAAAGCATCAAGGTCGCATTCTGGGGAAATGTCTTTTTACCAAAGGTGCCATAATAATAATGAAGCAGCAATTTGTTTCAGCAAACTGCCTACAGTAATGAAGCTTAATTATAACCGTGTTATTAATACTGCTGCTTAAGGTAATTCACTTCTGAGCGGGGCGCAGAACAGTAAACTATAATTTAAACAAGAATCGAGACCTAATTTAAATCATCAGATCTGCTGCGGAAAAGGCAAACAGAGCTGGAGCTCTCCCCGTGCTGCCTCCATCACCACCCGCTCCCCTCGCAGGGCTGCAGGAGCACACAGAGCAGTCACGAGCAGCTGCTGGCTCTTCCTGACCTCCAACGTGCCTGTAGAACACAAAAAATTCCATGTGCCCTGCAAGAAATGGGGTGATGGACGTGCTCGGATGTCTGCGCTCGTGTGGACCTCCCAGAGCTGCTCCCTGCCAGGCAGGAGCATCACCCTCCCGTGCCCAGCCTCTCGGGAAACCTGTGAGACGCCACTCTTGGAATTATATTTTTATGTCTTTCTTCCACTCTGTGATTTCAGGGCATGTGCCTGGAGGCCTGGGATCCTTACAAACTCCCAGTGCTTCCCATGGTGCTGCTGTCCCCTCCTGCCTGTCCCCAGCTCTCTTTTCCAGGCTGAGCATCTCCACCCAGGCCCGTCCCTCTCCTGCGCCTCCCTGCCAGGGGCACGCAGCCTCCTGTGAACTTCTCTGCTCTTGGATGCTCTTTCCTTCCTCTCCAGGCCTCTGCTCCCCCTTTCTCCGTAACAAGCTGCCTTCCCTGCTCACAGCTGTGAGCCCTGACATCCTCCTCCCCCGAATCCCTCATTATTTCTGCCTCTTCCCCGCGCCCTCACCTCGCAGCCTCTCCCCGCTGCACCCCTCGCATGGCTACCCCGGCTCCGTGAAGCCAAATGACACGAGATGATGGCTCTGCTGTGCCGGTAATAGCGTTTGCTTCCCGGGAAATGGAGTGAGGAGCCGGGCTGCCCTCGCCGTCCCTCTGCAGGGCTCGCTGTCGTTCCTCCCTGGAAGATGGGGGCGACCCGGGGCTGGGGGGTGTTATCCCGGTTTCCTGGCACCGCCAGGTGTGGCTGCGCTCAACAGGCTGGCAGGGAAGAGGCGGAGGAGGAGGAGGAGGGGTGAGGGAGAAGTAAATAGGTGGAATGTTTCTTCTTGGGAAGGGGAAAAAAAAAAAAAAAGCCTCCATCACTGTTCCACTTGACTGCAGCCTCCCGCAGGCTGTTTCATCTCATATTATCTAAGCTCCAAGGGGGTGTCCAATTTGAGGAACAATAACTATAAAGTCATTTTCGGTCCCCCGCTGCGGCACAGCACATGATAGCCTGTGTAAAGCAGCAAACAGCCTCGCTGGCCGCTCCGCCGAGCCGGGCTGGGCCGGGCCGGGGCTGCCGGGGGAGCCGCTGCCGGGCAGCCGGGGGGACCCGCCGGGAGCCCGCGGCTCATTTGGCTCCGGGAGCGGCACAAGGGCACCCGCGGGAAGGTCACCGGGGCGGCTGGCACGGAGCTGATGTGCAGCCGCTGCCTGAGCTCCGCTGCTCCGCTGCGGCTTTTTGCTCCCAATTTCCCCCCGCGGTGCCACCGCCCGAGCGGCGCTGCCGAGGTTACAGCGCTGCCATCAGCCCGGTCAAGCTGATCCTGCCTGCGGAGATGGATCAAGAGCAGGAAATTGGAGAAAATGCGGCAGTTTAGCGTCCTGGCCTCGGCAATGGGCTGGAACGGCTCCCCGCTCTGCCTCGGGGGTCCCAGGCTGGGGTCAGAGGGTGCCAGGGCGGCTGTGGGGTCCCAGGCCGGGGTCAGAGGGTGCCAGGGCGGCTGTGGGGTCCCAGGCCCGGGTCAGAGGGTGCCAGGGCGGCTGTGGGGTCCCAGGCCGGGGTCAGAGGGTGCCAGGGCGGCTGTGGGGTCCCAGGCCGGGGTCAGAGGGTGCCAGGGCGGCTGTGGAGCAGTGCTGGGTGAGCCAGGAGCTGCCCAGACACGGGGATGCAGCTCTGCTCCAGCTGCTGGACTACAGCGAGGATCCAGCCCCGGGGCAGAGGGGCTGCTGCTGAAAAGACGGGATGAGGATCTGGGTTTCCTTTGCAGATGGAAGAGCCCCCAGGCCAGGAGCCAGGTGGGCTTGGGAGCCTCGGGCCCCCTGGAATGGCTCCCTCCCCCAGCAGCTGCAGGATGAGACATCCACGAGCCCCCTTCCCTCCAAAGGTGGATTGAGATGAGTATCAGGAGAGCAAATAATAGAGGATACACCTGGTACATGGGATTTGGAGCAAATCCTTCTGCAGGCACACTCTTGCTAGGGCTGCTTAAAGAATAAATGGAGTCAAAATGAGGAACTCCATGGCAATTTATATGGATGTTCTACACAATTCAATACTGGGGGAGAAGGATGAACCTATTACAGTAATTAACTTGTTGCACATCAAAGCAAATGTGCCAAAGCAGCTTTTCTATGCAGCAGTTCCATTCAGTGGAGGAAGAAACCAGTGAAACAGGGGGATCTACAGTTTGTGCCCTTCCTGCTGTCACTGTCCTCTAGGTTCAAGGATCTCTCCCGAGGGATTTTAAACCTGTGACTTGCTGCAAATCCCTCTTTAGGTCCACTGGGACTCCCCTGGAAGCCCCCATGGCTGCAGGGAAATTGGTGGACAGAGCATCCTCATCTGTTCAGAGCAGTCCAGCCAGGCTGGATCTAATTTAAGACAGAGTTTGAGGAAGGGAGAAATAGTAGGTGCCAGGGACTTTGGGAAGAGCAGAAGTTTTAATTGGGTTTTATCTATTAGTTAATCAGGAAGTATTTCGGTGACAATTAGGTCACAGCCTCTGGCATATCTGTGAAGCAGCCATCCATCATTAGCCCTACCTGGGCTTACAAAGTGGTATTTATGAGTTTCCAACTGGCGAAAAAGCCCTTCTAAGAAATTAAGGTGAAAAGCACAGTCCTGACCATGGGGGGAAGGCTGTCAGCCGTGATTGATGGCTGGGAGCGGGGAGGAACAGCTGTTTATTGGGTCCAGCAGGGTTGAAACCCCTCTGCCTGTCGGCAGCAGCTGGTCCTGGACGCGCTGGGTCGGGTTTGTCCTGCGGGGTGTCCCGGGGCGAGGGCTCAGTGTGGGTGTGGTGCTGCATCCTCAGCCCGTGTGACACCCCACGGGAGGGGACTGGCACCTGGCGTGGCTCAGGGCTGGCGTGTGGTGGCACAGCCTCCTCCAGGAGCTGCTGAGCCGGGCTCTGGGCAGGCTGACCCTGCTGCTGCAGGGGGGAGCAGCACTCCCCGAGCCGCTGCGCACACACGGTGGTTTAAATGAGAGGTTTTGTACAGCTCTGCCCAAACATGCTGAAGTCCTTGAAGCTCAGGCAGCTGCTGTTGTCATTGAGGAGGGGGATGGAAAAGGGAGCAGTGTGGGTGACCCTGCTGTCCCCTTGAGCTGGGGCTGGGGCAGAGCTCTGATGGAGAGAAGACCCACCCACCCTTGGTGGGTCTGTGCAGGACACAGGGATAGCAGAGGAGCAGAGGCCATGTGGATGATCCTGTGTCCTTTTCCTGACACGATCCTGGTTGAAGAAATGTTAATTGGGCACCTTATAAACAGTTTGTTGTCATCCCCGCAGCTCTCCCAGGAGCAGCAGAGGGATGAGGCCGGAGCAGCCCTGAGCCCAATCCCAGGGGATGGTGCCAGGTGGGCAGGTGAAGGGAAACGGGCACGGGAAGGACAGCCTGAGCTGGAGCTGAACTACCCAGAGGAGGAGGGAATAATCAGATGGAAATTGCAGGTGAGATGAGGCCGGCTGGGCTTTGGGGCGCCGTTGAGAGGAGCCGGCAGCCCTGGGATGAGCTCAGGCACACGAGGTTCTCCTCACTAAAACAAACACTCGCTGCCGAGGCCAGGCAGGCAGGAGCCCTTCTCTGTTAATTATCTGCGGTGGAGGCTGTTCAACTGCGAGCGTATCGAGCAGCCGGGCACGCTGGGTACATCCCTCCTCCAGGTTAAGTGGTAATTACACCTAATTAGGAGCAAATAAATATTTTATATGCTTTGGACTACTGCAAGTGACCAGCAGAAACCTGCACGGGGCGGAGAACACCTCACCAGCTGCAAGTCCTTGCTGCAGCCGTCCCGCAGGGTCCCCTCAAAGCACTCCACGGGTCTTGTCGTTAATGCCTGTAAATCCTGGGCACGGCCCTGGAATTCCTGCTGCAGCCTCTCTGTGTCCCGGGGATTCCCGTGCCTCCTCTGCTGGCCCTTCACGGCGTCCTGGCAGGAGGAGGATGCAGCACCGCAGCTTTGCCTTGATTACGTTGTGTTCTGCAATAAACAGCAGTGAGTGTTCATTATTATTTAAACACCCCGTGCTTCCCAAGCCTTATTTGGGCGGCGTTTTTCCACAGCATATGTTGGAATTTACAGTAAGTGCAGCCGCTCTACAGTCAACATTTGGTTTCTCTCACCCACAGACTGCAGTGCTAATTAGGGGAGGCTTCCCCTCGTTATCCCGGGGAGGTCAAGCGCAGCAATTTGCATTTTGAAGAGAGCCGAGAGCAGCGTGGTGGAGCTCATCCGGCCGGAACGAGGCACAGAGATGCTGGCATGGGGCAGAGTGGGCTCAGGAGCTCAGCACAGCCGGGCCCCAGGAGCTGGGGCTGGCCGGGCTCTGCCAAAGGACACCACATGTTGAGAAGGAAGAAGGAGTTGGAGTCTTCATCCTGGCTGGAGAGATCTCAGAGCCACAAAATCATTAAGGTTGTGAAAGACCTCATCGGGTCCAAGCTCGGACTGGGCACCACCATCTCCACTAAACCGTGCAGATCCCTCTCCTGAGCTGTCTCGGCCCTCCTGAGTCCTGCCCGTGCTCCTCCGAAGTGAAATGTCAAACGTCACTGCAAAGCTTTGCCGCCCAGCAGCCGGGGAAGGGCTGGCAGCACTGCTGTGGATGCCCTTGGTCATCTGCCCTCTGGCATTATCCTGCACTAAGCTCCCAAAGCATTCCTGGCTGGCCCGGGAGCAGGGTAAATACAGGCACTGGAGCCTGTCCCTCTGTGTTTGCACAGCCCACGGTGCAAAGCATCCAGCCTTGGAGAGTGAAGCCTCGTGCCCTGAGCCAGCTCTCTCAGGGGCGACACCAGCTCAGAGGGACACAGAGCCCCCGTCCCTGGTCGCCCTGGCTACTCCAGCAGTCCCACCTCTCTCCGTGAGCACACACAGCCAGAGGAAGGCTCCTGCTGAGCAGGGTCAGCCCTGTTCCTTGCTCCAGATGTGCTCTCGAGCTGCTCTCAAACTCTGTTTAGGCATTTCCACATTAATTCCAGGGAGAAGGGCTCAAAAGTTCAGAATGGGAGAGAGGGATCTTTGATGTAGGAGGCTCTTGTCTCTGCAAAAAGCTTTATATTATCATGTAAAACATAAAGGGCATTCGCTAGGAAACCGCGCTGCTTAATTTAGGGACTCTGTCTTCCCCGGCTCTTCCCCCTCCTTTGTTTAATGAGTGATGGGGAGGCAGCATTGCTTGAAGAACGAACTTTTTACTCCCAGCCTCAAAGCGGGGGCCTTGCCGTAGAAGCAGAGGTGACACCACACCTGGCCCTGAGCAGCTGGGGACATCTGGAGCAGCAGTGGAGGTGCTGGGGGGACTGGAACCCCTCGGTGCCCACCTGCCCCAGCCCTGCGAGAGGGGGGGCCATGCCTGGTGAGCATCCTGTGTGCACCCCCCGCCCTGCCAGGCCACCAGAGACCCCTGAACTGCCCTCCAGAGCCGCTCCCCTGCCAGGGCCTCCTGCCCCAGCCCTGCTGGCGCTGCAGCCAGAGGCGTAATGAGAAAAGTACACCTTCCCCCCCAAATCAATAGGGAGACCTGGGGGGTCACCTAATTGGAGGCTGCTCGCTGAGCACCGGCACAGCCAGAGCCCAACCGCGGCACTTGAGGCTGGCTGTGAGATCATAAATCACATTCCCAGCTCGGCACAGCCTCCCCTGTGGCTCCATCGATCCGCGCCCGCTGCACCGGGAGCAGGGGAACAGCGAGGCCACACGGGCTGAGCTGGGCTGGGCTGAGCTGAACTGAGCCGAGCTCAGCTGGGCAGGTGCTGCTCCAGGCTCCCAGCAATTGCCTCCAGTTGTTTTCCTTAGCAAGGAAACAATCTGCTTTTCCAGAAAGGAAATTCACCAGGGCTTGCAGTTTCGTTTGTTTGTTCTGGTGCTGGCTTTGGAAACATGCCAAGGATGTTGACAAAACAAAAGCTGATCAGTTGGTGGTGCTTTGCTTTGCCTGGCCACCGTGGGTCTGTGCGGGTGGGGAGTCACCCTCCTCATCCTGCCTGTGCCCTGCTGGGGCTCAGCATCCACTGGCACCGCACAGTCAGCGTTGGTTCTGCCTCTCCAGAACCCGAGATGGTTTCCAGACAGGACTCAAAAGCCAGTTTCAACAGGGAAAAGCTGTTCCAAATGAAGGAACACTCCGGTGCTGAGGGAAGGAGCCCTCGTGCCCCAGGGCTGCTGCCTGCCTGGGCCATCCCCAGCCAAGTCCTGCTTCATAAATCCAAGCCCAAGTGATTCAGGAGTGGTTTTGTCACCCCTGCAGACCCGAGGGGAACACTCCCAGCAGTGCTGGGGGAAAGGGAGCAGGGGCGGATGCACATTTGCTGCTGTGTCCTTGGAAAAACACCCAGAACTTGCTGGAGAGCCCGTGTGCTCCCTCAGATGCACACGGAAGGATTGCTCAGAGAGGAGCAGCAATAATCACCACAACCCAAAGACAAAAAAAAAAAAAAAGAAAAAAAAATCAAAGGCTAATCCTAAAAACTCTCCTTTAATCTTTGTGCTTCCAGATGTCGTCTCCCTTTCATCTAGGACTTTGCTGTTCACCACAGTTACAGAAACCACAAGGCTGAAAGAGGGGAGGAAAAAAGAAGAGATTAAATTAATGAGCAGGTAAGCAGGTTTATCATTTTGTCTGATCCTTCCTTCCTTCCTGCTAATTTCTCTGAGCCAATTTGGGAGGCAGAGCCTGATGGTAACTTTGCCACAGACTGTTGTATCCCTTTTCTTCCTTACATTGTTTATCCCAACGATGATAATGTCTGATTTGTGCAGCTGCTTCAAGGGCCAGTGCAGCGGGGGGGTGCTGGAAGAGAAAAACATTTGCCTGCATAAAGATAATGAAATGGGTACTTTGGGCTCCTGGTAGTTCTGTCTGGGCTATGCCGTAATTAGGCAGTAACGAGCAAGGGCACAAACACTGGAAATGTGGAAAGGGGTGGGAGAGGAACACCAGAGTGACCAGGGGCTGGATCTCCGTGTCTTCTGAACTCTGGGCTTTCTGCAGGTGTCCTGAGTGGCCGCAGCCATTCCCAGGTGCCCAGCACAGGGCAGGGTGGGCTGCAGGGCGCTGGCACTGCGGGCACACGGGGCTGGAGTGTCCCCTCAGGGTCACCGTGGGCAGAGAGGCCCCGGTGCATTGGGAAGAGCTTGTTGGCACAGCCTGGATCCCAGGGCTGGCTGATGCAGCGGGTGAGGAGCCAAATGTGAGGCCATCAATCAAGGCCCAGGGGAAGCGTTTCCTGCCCGGGGCTGGGCTGCTGCCAGGCTGTGAGCGCTGCAGGAGGAGCAGCAGGAAATGAGCCCTCGGAGCTCAGAGGTGACGTGGCCGTGGCCATTCTCCATGGCCCGTGGGGATGGGGGCAGTGGATGCCCCGGCAGTGGGGCCTGTCTGGCCAGCTGATAAACCTTTAGCTCGTTGGTTATGAGCTGGGAAAGGAAATGAGCTGGTGCCAGGCGTGCGGGTGGCTCGTGGCTTTCGGCCTTCCTGCACCAGGGCAAGGGCTTAAATTAATTGTCCTGGGGCCCCTTTAATTGTCCTGTGGGTCAGCAGCCAGGCCTGGAGTGGACAGTGATCATCCAGGCAGGTTACTGGCCCTGCCGTCCCTCCCTCCCCGCTCCCTCTCCTGCTCTCAGTGCCTGTCCTTGCAGGGCTGCTGCCAGGGAGGAAGATGAACGCACGCTTAGCAAAGCATTTACCAGGAGGGCACTTCACCACCAGACAGGTGGGTTCATAAATCCTCCAGCCCCTTCCAGACGAGAGCAGATTACTGCCTGGCCTCGAGGAGTTTTGCTCAGAATTGAATTACAGGCTCTGCGTGAGACCCTGTGGGGACAGGTCCTGCTCAGGGAGCCACCTGCATCCTCCCACGCCATGGATGGGCTTCTCCCCTGCCCTGGCACCATCCCCCTGAGCCCCTGCAGCCCCTGGCAGAGGCAGGAGGAGAAACCTCAGCCTGCTGATCCTGCTGGGGGATCTCTGAGAGCCACCCTCTGCTCAGGACCAGTTCCCCTTCCTCTCCTGAACTTCTCTTCCTAATGATGTTTGCTCCAAAGCTGTTTTCCCCTTGGTTCTTTCCACCTGCCGCCTCCTTCCAATCCAATTAGTGCTTGGTTGGTGGTTCCTTGAATGTCAGTGACGGTGTCCGCGTGCCCCTGGCTTTGAGGTCTGTCCCTCAGCCCCGTCAGGCACTGTCTGACCCATCCCTCTGTTTCATCTTCTCTTGCTGGTGCTGCCTGGGCTGCTCTGAAGTGCTGGAGCTGACTCCAAACTCGAAAGTTTTTCAATTAAGAAACTTTTATTTTTTTAGGACTCATTAAAAGAGAGAGAGAAAGAGAGAGGGTTTTTTGGTTTTTTTCTTCTTCTTTGTGGTAATTATTATTAATGGCCTTTCTTTTTAGCAGAGGTTTGTTACCCTGGCGCAGGAGGGGAACGCTGGCAGGCTCTGGCACGGGGGGGTGTAACTGGAAGTGACGGGGAACGTTGTCTCCTACATTATTTCATTAGCAGGAGAACACATCTGAGGGAATGCGGGATCCCAGCGGCTCCACTGCAGGGCTGGGGAGAGGAGGGAGCTGAGAGCCGGGCACGGAAAAGCCTGGCCGTGCCTCCATCCTCCACTTCTCCTTATCTCTGCAAACAGCAATCCTCCACTTCCAGAGAGCCTGGAGTGCCCGGGCAGCCTTGCCAGCACACCCAGCCAAGTTCCCAGGACCTGAAGCTAACCCTGCCCCACACAAGCCCTGCCCCAGCCCCTCCCTCCATCCTCTTCCTCCCCCTTTCCCTGCACTCAGAGCCCCCGGACAGGCACAGCACCGTGCATGACCCACTTTTGTATCCAGAGCAGCCGCTGCTGTCTGAAAGCTCATAATGCTGCAGTAATCCCGGGTGATCAAAGGCTCCCACATCCACCCACAGGTGCAGCAAACACAGGCAGGAGTGGAGCTCCGGGCAGGGAACGCCCCAGTGCATCCTCTCTGCGGGCTCCCCGGCTCTGCCGGAGCAGAGAGCAGAAAATGGGACACGTCTCTGGGAAGCCCAGGTCTCTGGGAAGGTCCCTGCCAAGCCCAGGTCTCTGGGAAGGTCCCTGCCAAGCCCAGGTCTCTGCCTCAGCCTCACTGGGAAATCCAGGCTGAGCAGGGTGGCAGCTTGTGCCAAACCTGGGCAACTCCTCTGCTCCTCCAAAGGGAGGACTGACCGAGGTGGAGAAGGCCAGAGGTTGTCTTTGGGGACAAGTGGCTCAAGGCTCCTGGGGAGGAAGGACATGGTCTCAGAGTTCTTCTTTGTGGCGACCGCGTGGTTTTGTTCTGCTTTGGATAAATCCCATTTTCTGAGCCAAATCTGCGAAATGAGGCTGCACTTAAAGAAATGAAACCCCCCTTGTGCCCTGTTCTGCCAAAGCGTTAAAAGCAGGGACAGTGTGCTGGCTCTTTGGTGGCTACAACTGCAGAATCCAGTGAATGACCCCCACCCACAAATGGGGCACCCCCTGCCCACCCTGGGCTCCTTCTCTCCTCATCTGGGGAATCCTCTGCAAAGGCTCTCTGCAAAGCCAGGGGGCATCAGCTGCCTTGGGGTGGCCTTGCCTCACGTGACAGCAGAGAACCGCTTTATTATTCTACTTCTGTGATCTTTTTAATGAAAGCTGAGGCTCTGGAGAAGGATGGGAGGCCCTTCCCTGACCCCACCAAACTCGCTCACTGCCCTTCAGGGATGGGCAAACACCCCGTGATAAACACTTGGCTAATGGGCACGGCTCCACATCATAAACATCACCTCCCGCTCGCACTAATTGTCCTCCCTGTCACCGCTCCTTGCACAGTGACAAACGATTCGGGTTTAATGGAGATCGGCTTCCCCTGTCAGCCCTAAGTCATCCCTCAGCCAGGGACGAGTCACGGGGAGAGGCCCTGGCGTGCAGGGGAGCAGCCCTTGACAGAGATTCCCCGCTCCCTCTCCACCTGTGTCATCCCTAACAGCCAGGCCAGACCAATTTTTCCCCAAGGCACATTTTCCCAGCCAAAGCCACTTTGTTTCCTGCAGCAGGAGCAATATTTATCCTTCCCTGAGCCGCGAGATCAAGCGACAGCTTGATAGAATTAAAAGGCAACTCATTTAGAAGCAACGCAAGAGCAGCAGTTGGATTACCTGGGAAACTCATGGCTGAAGGGTCATTTTGGGGTTATAATTTGCTATGGACTTAAAATATGACTTTGTGTTACTTCTGTAGAGCAGAACCTGGCCAGACTCACAGGGTTCAGCAGGTGGATGGGTGCCCAAACGGTCCTAGAGTCTGGAGTCTTGTTTGCAGGGCTCTTGAAAGGAAGTATAAAGAAAAAAATCGAATCCCAAGTGCTCAACTGAAGATAAGGAAAAAATCCCCAACCTGGTACAAACTTCAGAGCTGTGGAAGAGAAGCCGAGCAGACGTGTGGCAGTGAGAGCAGCAGAAAGGAAAGCGTTGACCTCTGGCCCTGGCAATAGCGAGGATTTCTTTAGATATAAAGAAGAAAGAAAGACTGTGATTGCTGGTAATGTGCTGTGAAAGAAACATTTCTTCTCAGCCTCCAGCCTGCCAATTGAAGCGTGAGCTGAGGAGCAGGACACGGCACCGGGAGGCTCCGAGCTGCTGCTGCTGCTGCCCCAGCGTCCCGCCGGGACCACTCCGCCTTCCAGGAGCAGCAGCCAGAATCCGCCAGGCACAGCCCTTGCCGCCCCAAAGGAGCCACAAAATTTGTCATCTGCGTTCCCCACCCTGGGACAAGCGTGCTGGTCTGGCAGGACACGGTGATTGTCACATCAGAGACTCTCTTCTCCCTTGGAAAACAAAGAGAAGCACCGAGATTTACCTGGAAGGTTTGTCAGGAAGGAAATCAAACCAGCTCCTAACAAACCCCTCTTCAGAAATTATCTCACTGAGTTAATGATGTAAGAAGACTGCAAGATCCAGCTGGGTGAAAAAAATCTTCCAGCTGAGATTCTCTTACAGCTTCCCGTGGTGAGGAAGTTATTAAAAATCCTGCCCTGGAGAAGGGCCCCCTCTCCGTGTTACCAACTCCCATCACCCAGGTGATGATTCGGAGATTTTCTGAGGTGTTTTCAGTAAAGAAAACTGAATTATAAAATAATAGTAAAAAACCCACTAACTTGGCTGCTCTGCATGATTTCCCCTAGTCTCCATTTTTTCAGCTGAAGCTGCAGTAAAACAAGAGAGTCATTTCCCACGTTTAGCCAGTGGGGAAGCATGGGAGACATGGTGTTGGGGTGCCTTTGAGATTCCTGCCCCACAAAATGTATGGTATTACAGAAGAAAAGCAAGGAAAAAAGACATGGAAAGATGGCATTTGGCCACTCCAAGGACACCGGGGAGGACCAGAGGAAACCAGCTGAGCTTGGTGGGGTAAGATCTGCTGGTGCTGCTGGATGGCTGCGGGAGCAGTGCAGAACTGGCCACCAAGGGAGGCCAAAGAGCCCCCAAGGCTGCAGACCCTTTCCCCTCAGTGCTGGGGTATGGGGTTGTGCTCCCCAAGATCCCCTCCAGCCCTCCTGGTCCTGCAGGCAGGCACGGGAAGCGTCCTTTCCCACAGCACAGCCACCCCTGCTTTGGGTCCATCCCCTCGGAAAAGCCACCACGTCCTTATGCTGTGCCACTGCGGTCGCCCACAGCCAGACGTGGAGGGGCTGTGACCTGCAGGGGCACCCGGGCCGTGCACAGCTGCTGGCAGAGCCCACAGACACAGTTTTCCCCTAAAAGCTGAGTCTTTTCCCCAAAGTTTGCAGTCTGGCAAGGGTCCCAGGCTCCGTGGCTGGTGGCTGCAGCTCATCCCTGTTAGAACGTCCCAGCGAAGCTGTCGGGCTGTAAATCGCTGCCTGCTGAGCACCCAGGACACGCAGAGCCCAGGTAACTTTACTCCAGAGAGCCAATTAGTGCAAATCTGCCCGTGTGATCAGCTGCTGATATCTCCGGGCAGATAAGGCTGGGGAAGCGATCTCTGAAGGCAGTGGCAGTTATTATGATGGCCTCACCTCCATCCCCACGGCCTCTGGGAGGTTCAGCCTCAGGCAGGAAGCAGGGAAGAGCTGTGGCTGTCCCCGTGGAGAGCGGGTGCCCCTCACCAGCTGTGCTCTGCTGCAGCCTCCACCCGGAGCTGGACATCTCCTCCTTGGCTGGTGCAGGCAAATTCCAGCGGGCAGTGTTTATGTGCTGGGGGTTTGCACAGCCCCTGGTGGGAGCCAGAGGTGCTGGAGGGGTGCTCAGAGCCCAGGAGGAGGGAGGGACCCAAAGCTGGGGAGGTTCTGAGCCTTTGTCCCAGCCACGAGGATGGTGGGAGTGCTCCAGCCCATGCCTGTGGTTTGTGCTTCCCTCGTGAGGAGGGAAGGGACCAGAGCAGATCTGGTTGTGGAGGAGGCAGGAGGATTTTGGCACAGGACAGAGCGCTGGGCGGGACTGTCAGCAGCGTCAAACTGGATCCACTTTCCCTGACCAGGAGTGGAAATGGGGTCAGGCACTGGCACACGTGTTGGAGCTGCTCACGTCTGTGCAGCTGCTGCCTCTGAGAGCAGCACATCTCCCCTTTGGTGAACCTCAGAGTGGTTTGCAAACTGTCCCAGGCTGCTCCCCCTGTTCCAGCCCCCAGCAGTGGGATGAGATCATCATTCCCACCTTATGGAACCTGGAGCTGAGGCTCGTTGGGTAAGTCTGGACTCACTCTGAGGAGGCCAGGGGATATTTGGGTACAACTGGCTGGAGTCATCGTTACGAAACCAGGAGCCATATAACACTGGGAACAGAGCAGTAAAGGATCCTAAACCTCCCTGACGGTTCTGGTGGTTAATGTCTGCCTGTAGCTTAATTACACCATCAATTCCATTAAATAGCACAGTAACAACCTGGAATTTAATGAATACATAGAAAAGAATAAATTGGACTCACAGTGTAACTGATATTCCTTTATGGAATCAGAGGAAACCGAAACAGAGCTTTGGTTTCTTTTCAGTGAAAGTAGAGAAAGAAATAAATTAAAACTAAAGGTTTGAGCTGTGGCAGCAGTAGCTCCAAACCTGTGGCGCCTTGGGGTGGCCCTGCCCAGAGGCTGCGACACCCCATGCAGGGCATGGATAAAAGCAGAGGCTCCCAAAAAGGGGCACGACTGTGTCAAAGCCAGCCAGGCCGGTGTGCTCCCCCAGCGTGGAGCTGTCTGTCCCGGCACTGCCAGGGTGGACCCGATGCTCTGCACCTCTCACAGGGTACAGGGACCTCCCTTTCTTCCCTTGTCTTTTTTAACTCCACGTTTGGGTGGAAGAAGTGTTTGCTTTTTTTTTTTTGCTTAAATAACCCCGCACTGTTTGCTCTCGAGGTGTTGAAGCGTCCGGACAAATTTCCCCTGTGTTGACGAGGAGCAAACAGTCCAGCGGAACAAGCCGTGTTTGCAGAGGAAGCCCAGACGTGTTTCGGTGCGTTCGGAGCTGCGGCTTCGTGGAGAGGGAAGCGCGGCGCTGCTGGCTCCGTGTCGCGGTGAGCCCGACTGGAACGAGCCCGGCACTGCCGCGTCCTCCTCCTGCTCTGGCCACGGGCACCCCGGGCCGGCCGCTCCCGTCTCCAGGCTGGGATGCGCTGCGGTCAGCGCGGGCCAGAGGCGCAGGGCAGCGGCCCCGGAGCTCCCGCAGCATTAGCCGTGCTCCAGGTTGTCCCAGCGCCCGAGGGGAGCTGGGCACAGCCCCCGGCGGAGCCCCGCTCCCCTCCCGGCTCCGCGCATCCCCGGGCCGGGGCTCGCAGCCGCCCCCAAACCGGCCCCGGGCTCCTCTTGGCAGGCGGCACCGGGTTTTTTCCCGTTAAACCCAGCTGCCTCGGTGCTCGCCGGCAGCTCGGCGTGTGCTCCCCCCGGGCCGGGGCACCCCCCGCGCTGCGGGCACCGGGCGGGGTGGCGGCTCGGCGGCTCCGGCCCTCGCTGTCCCTGCCCACCCCGGCCTGAGCTGCGGGCAGGGGGGCGGCGTGGGCGGCAGCCTTCCCCATCCCTGCTTTGCGGGGATATAATATCCCTCTTCCCTGCGGCGAGCGGGGATGCGGCGGGCGGCGGTGACCGATGCGAGGGGCTGATTGCCTGTATGGCGATGCTGAAAGGGGTCGCGACTCCCTAAGTGCTCGTCAGGATGAAGGATGACAGCCTCAGCCGGCGAGACACTTCCCTCCTCTCCCGCAGCTAATGAGTGCTCTGGCGGCCAGGGCTGCTGCTGCTGCTTTTAGTTTACTTTCCCTTTGTTATTTCTCTCCCTGTTTATTTGTTTAATTAATTTGTTTGTTTTAGGTTTCTCCCTCCTTTCTGCCCCCGACCCCCCCCCCCCCCATCCTTTCCCCGCTTTCCCTCTGGCTTCTGCAGCTATTTGTGTTGGATCCCGAGCAGTTAGCGCTCTGAAAATTTAATTAGGCGTTTGGATGGAACCTGAAAGCTGAGCCTGTGCTGGGGCTGCGTCCCCCCGGCCCCCGCCGCTCTCTCCTAAGGCCACTTTGCAGCGGGCAGGGGGACACAGGAGCCCCCAGAGGGACGCAGGAGCCCTCCCCGCCCGCAGCAGTAAATATCCCTTGTTCCCAGCGGAGGGTGGAGATGGAAGAGCGTTTGTCACAGAGCTTTTCCCCGGAACCAGGGGCGGAATTAGCTGGAGGGAAGGGGATGCTGACTGCTGCGCTGACGGGCTGGCAGGCAGCTCAGCAGCCAACATCCATGGAATTGTCTCCAGCTCCAGCCGCAGGATGGACGGGGGAGCGCCGGGGTCTGTCGGGGCGGTGCAGAGGACGGGGCCGTGCCGGGGGGGTCGGAATGCCAGGGAAGGAGGAGGGGATCTCTCCATATCTGCCTTCCTGCTCTTGCCTGAAGTTTTGCCTCTCTGCCTTTCCCCAGCGCCTTTCGGAAATGAGCTGTAGGCGGCTCATCCTGGGGACACTGCCCTGAAAGAGTCCCCGAGCTCGGTGTCCCCTCCCGCGCCCCGCGGGGGCCCAGAGGGCGATTCCCACGTGCCACCAGTGTCCTTGGGGACATGGCACAGGGTCCTGGCAGCGACACCCGCGCTCCCAAAGCCCCACCCGCGGGCACAGGCGCCTGCAGGCGCTGTTCAACACCACCGCAGGGCATGACAGCTTTTCCTTCCCTGCTCCGCTTTGTTTTCCTGCCTTTTTGATCGTGTCTTTCCCTCCTCCTCATTACCGGACCCCAGGGCACGTCCTGCCTGTGTCCAGGACATGATCCCGCATCCCGAGACAGCCACAGGGAGCTGAAGGGAGGATGAGGAGGTTGGGAGAGATGCTGTGGGACCCGGGCAGAGCCAGAACTCCCCAGGCACTCCCATCGTGCCCCAAAGCAGGGAGACCCCATCAGCCCCTTTTCATCTCCTGTTAAACCAGTGAGTGCGTGAGGAAGTGCTGCCTTCCCTGGATTTGCACAGGAAGGCTGGGAAGTGTGAGCAGGCACTAATAAATTACTCACTGGATTGACAGTTTGAGGCTTTTTTTTTTTTTTCCTACTGTAAAACAAGTAAAAAATATGCCCGGCTCATTCTTACCTCTTTCTTTTTTTTTTTTTTTTTTTTTTTTTTTTTTTTTTTTTTTTTTTTTTTTTTTTTAAAAAGGATCAGTTAGACACAGGGACTCCAGAGTGAATAAACTGGGATTTATGTCCCCGTCAGTCGGATCCTTAAACTTCCTAAGTGCTTAAAACATACACATTTTAACTTGAAAAATTACCAGGTTTGTCTAAAGGAAAATTTCAGCATAAAACAGGAAACTCATTTGAAGAGAGAAATTCTCCAATGAAGCGAACCCAGGCAGTCATAAAAAAGTTAAACCAGGCATAAAGGGAAATGTCAGATGTGTGGGAGAGCCAGATGTCTCTCTATTTTTTTTTTTATATTTTTATAACCTAGATCAGATTATAGGAGAATATATGAATGTATCTCACAGGGAGGGGGATGCAGCGAGGGGAGGAGGAGGATTTCATTCCCAGCCTGTACCTTGCTGTAACGTGGAGCACTCTACAAAGAAAAACATTTTTTTATTTCTAAATAAAGCACTTTAGAGTGACACATTTATTGCCGGCAAAGAATTACTCAAATAAGAGACATTGTCAGCTATTTATTTTAAAAGCTTTTTTTTTGAGTTTGGGGAAAAAAAGAAAGATCAAAACCCCTTTCCATTCTTCACAATATTCCCTTAAAAGCTTTAAAATAAAGTGGGTTTTTTGCTCCTGGGTTGCTTTTTTGGTGTCCCCAGGGCTCTGCAGCACGGGGGAGCCTGCAGGGAGCTGGAATGGGGCGTTCCCACTGGGAATGCAGGGATGCAGCCAGGGCTTTGCTGGGGGCTGCCCACACGGACTCTGCTCTTGCTCCAGCTGCCACCGTGGGCATTTTCCAGGGAGAGGGAGAGAAATGGGAATTGGGAGCTTTCCCAGGTGGGAATGCAGGGATCTGTAGCTCATGCAGGAGCCCCCAGGGCTCGGCCATGGGAAAGATCCATTTGTCCAGAGCAGCCCCCAGAGTCTGTTCCCCGTGTCCCTTTGGGAAGACTGGGGGTGCAGAGCCAGGGGAGGGAGGGGAGATGCTCCTTTCCCGGGAATGTGGCAGGGATGCCATGGGCTGGGACAGTCCCTTCGGGTCCGTGCCGATGGTTTGGGGCTCAGGTGTGGGATGGGAGGTGTTGGGATGAGATCGTGTGTGGGAAAGGTGCTCCGGGGGCTCCGGGGCCTCTGGGGCCTCTGGGCGCTGCCAGCACGGCCAGACCCCGCAGCAAACACCCAGACTGGAACATTTGGGAGCCGTGGTGGTTCCAGCAAGGCCGGGAATGTGAAACACCTCATTACACAGCTCCAACACCGAGCCCTGGCTGCAGCCAGGGGGTTGGTGTCAGTGCCTGCAGGGAACAGCTCAGCATTAACCCCTCAGGGCTCCCCACCTCACCTCATCTCCTCCGGCGCAGTTTCAGCGCCCTTCTCAGCCTGTGACACGTTCCTCCTCTCCCTCCTGGGGAAAAAGAGAGGAGGAAAATAGATGTCTCCATGCCAGGCTGCAGAGAATCCCCCTGGCTGCCCACGGCAGATCTGGCTGAGCCCACAGAAGGACGTCCCTGGATCAGGGGGTTGGGGGCCAGGGCAGCCCCTCTGTGTGGTGGAACACACTGGCAGCTCAGGAGTCAGCCAGAGGGAAGGAACCTGGACCAGGTGGAGCTGCAGGAGGCCAAGGGATCCTTGCCTTGCCCTCCTCTCCCTGTCCAGCTCCAAACCACTTTTAATTTGTCCACAGTGCTTTGAATTTGTTGTTTCATTAGCTTTTCATCTCAGCTACTTTCTTTCCCCATAGATTATTCTCTTCCTCCTGCTTTCCCCCTTCTCTGTTCCTTTTGCTCTATAATTGGATCATTTGCAGTTTATAGGAAAGATGAGAAACAAAAGGTATTGAAACGTGAGCATTCAAATTTATATGTCAAGCTCAAAAAAAAAATAAAGGAGATGAAAAGAAAATCTGGATCCTCTTTCTTTGCATTCTGATTTCTGAACCTGCAGAACTCATTAGTTTCCTGTGATTGGGGCTTTTTCTGTGTCTGTGGAAACCAGAAACCTACTTTTAAAAGGAGGTGCAGTCAGTTGTCTCCAGAGATGAGAAAGAGCGAGGTAAAAGCCCTTGGTAAGTGCTCAGCATTAAACTTCTCTTCTCTTCTCTTCTCTTCTCTTCTCTTCTCTTCTCTTCTCTTCTCTTCTCTTCTCTTCTCTTCTCTTCTCTTCTCTTCTCTTCTCTTCTCTTCTCTTCTCTTCTCTTCTCTTCTCTTCTCTTCTCTTCTCTTCTCTTCTCTCTTCTCTCTCATTATCAGGCACAGCTTTACATCCAGGCCCATTACTTTTCCCACTGGCCCCTGAAAAACACAAGCAGAAACTCTCTGGAAGAAAACAGATGAAGGTTTTATTGTGCCTTCTAGTCACCAGCAGCTGTCCACCAGGGTGGTACAGCACAAACCCCTCATTCCCAGAGAAACGGGAGCTCCCTGTAAACTCCCAGCTGCGATTCCCAACTTCCAGCCTCATTTCCTGCTGCCACTTGTGCCAGGCTCCATCTCCAGGGCTGCTGGGGCTCCGGGAGCAGGGATGGAAGGCAGGGCTGGAGCACAGTGCTGGCTGCATTCGGGACGCCCTGCCAGCCCCTGACCAAGGCTCAGACCAATTACTGCTGGCGTGAACCCAAGCCATCCATCTCAGCAAATTTCCCTCCAGGGGCCACCCCATTAGTAGCAAATAACTAATTATTGCTGTCAGCTTTAATAAAAAAACATTAGTTGAAAGATATTCCCCCCCCCCTCCCAACTTTCCATTGCTGTATAAATTACAGGAGACAAAACTAACTTCTAAATTGAGTAATTCCAGACATTTGTCAGACTCCAAGAAATGCTTTAATTAGCGTTGGTTAATAAAGTGTTTAGGTAATTAGGAGAACATTTGTCCTGCCTGTGCAGATTTTTTTCCTCTTGCTTACGACAACTCAAAAAAAAATTAATTGGAGTCCAGGCTTCAGGAATTATAAGGCTTTTTTTGGTGCTTTCTTGGTGAGACTGTTAATGATTCGAGGGGGAGCCGGCTCTAGTGATGGAGTTCTGGAATGTTTCCCTCCTCTATCTGGCTGTTTTGTCTGACGTGGGGAGCAGGAGCCCTCGGGGGACGGATCAAACCCAGCCCCAGCAGCTGATTCCCTGCAGGGCGCCGGGCGGGACGAGCTCAGGGAGCTTCTCTGTCTGCAGCACACACGGCCGTGCCAGCGACAGCGCCGTGCTGGCTCCGCTCCTGGGCCGAGACGCAGGAGCTGAGCTGAGCTGCCAGCCCACAGAGCTGTCACCCTGCCAGAAACCGGCACTGAAACCCCCACCCCGCTGCTGCTGCTGACAGCTGCTGCCGTGGCAACGGTCCCTGGCACACCCAGCATCCCATCCATGGCACACCCTGCATCCCATCCCTGGGACACCCTGCATCCCATCCATGGCACAGCCCAATATCCCATCCATGGCACACCCTGCATCCCATCCATGGCACAGCCAGCATCCCATCCATGGCACAGCCCAATATCCCATCCCTGGGACACCTAATATCCCACCCTGGGACACCCTGCATCCCATCCCTGGGACACCCAGCATCCCATCCCTGGGACACCCTGCATCCCATCCATGGCACAGCCCAATATCCCATCCCTGGGACACCCAATATCCCATCCCTGGAACACCCTGCATCCCATCCCCGGGACACCCAACATCCCATCCCTGGGACACCCAATATCCCATCCCTGGCACCCCCTGCATCCCCTCCATGTTTCCAGGAGCCGAGGGCAGCCCAGCTGTTTGCCAGGGGCAGGATTTGCAGCGGGCTGGCAGGAATGAGCCCTGCTGTGGCTGTAAAAGGTCTGTGCCGGGAGCACTGGGGAGTGCTGAGGGGAGGTCTGAGTGCTGCAGGGAGGGCAGGAGCAGTGAGGGAGGATTATTTTTAGCAGTATTAGATAACAGGGCTGCAGAGAGGTGGCTGCTGGCAGACCTGCAGCAATGTCTCTGGACAAGAGCACAGGGCAGTGAGGAAGCCCCGAGGTGAGCCCAGAGTTGGGCATGGAGGTGAGGCTCTTTCCTGCTCACTGAGTCCAGACTCCTCTTGAGGTTTCCAACTTGCACTTGTGCTGCAGGAAGCTCTTCTCTGCTCTTGAAACAGCTTCTTCTGCCTCTCTGTGCTCAGCGGGCCCTGGCACAGCTGCTGGAGCAGCCAGCTGAAACCAGCTCCACTCATCGGGCTGCGCTTGGTGCACAGCAAAGGCACAGATGCTTGTGCTTCAGATGTTAAAAATGTAAGAACTAGTTAGTCTTGAAGATGTCCTCATGGAAAGGTCTTCGCACTGTGAGTTTAAAAATCCCATGTAGGTGTAGCTCACATCCTGCCAACCACTTTTAGTGGGAACTGCATCCTGCTGTGGTCCCGGGGTCGTGTCCTCGCCAACTGCTTGGCATCAGCTCCTGCATCTCATCCAATCAATGCATTAAGTGACTCTGCAATTAATTTGCTCGTCTGGATTACAGGAGTGTGGGAACAATGAGAAACATGCAATTTTCTGGTCTGCTTTGGGCTCATCACAGAGGGCTCTGTGTGCACCATGCCCCAAACCCCTCAGGCTTTGCAGCCTCGCAGTCCCTCAGCTCCCCCTGCACAAACCCTGGGCTGTCCTGTCTGCCGTTCTCCATGCAGGAACTCTGTGTTCCTGGTGGCTCACTCCCTCTGGGGACAGGAAGGCTCTGGGATGCCTGATGGGCATTCCTGCTCCAAGCTTTGGGTTTATGCACAACTCACAGCGCACAAAACTCTGCAGAGTCCTGGCAGGGAAGGGCAGGGTTCAACTTGTGGCCCCAAACCAGCTGGGCCACACAAAGGCTCCACGGGAATCAAAGCCTGGACTTTGCCATCCTTTAACCCGTGGTGATGTGTCACTGATCAGCGCATTGGTTCTAATAGCTCCCCAGGTAGATTCGGGAGAGCAACGAGTTGAACATAAAAAATCCCTTTATTATTGCCATTTTGCTTTTATATACCCATCAAGCTTTCATATTTAATCTCCTACATCACAATAGCTGATCATTTTTAACATTTGACATTGATAAAGTGCCCACTGCTATTATTCTGACATACTATAAAACATTACACCCATTTGCGATAGAAAAGGCAAAGAATCAATACTCAGCCCCATTTTCCAGCGCAGCAGTAAATCATGGGGAGACTAACAAATTGTTTTAAATAGAAGCACCTTCAAGACCAATAAAGAACCCAACTGATCCCTGTCCATTGTCACAGCTGTCAAACATCTTTACTGCTAAATGGACATTGGGGGGTGGCCCGAGAGAGCTCAGCCCGAGCCCCGGATCCCCTGGGAGTCACACCTGCGGGCTCTTGCTGTGGGGTGTGCTGTGAGTTGCTGTGGGCAGCTGGAGGGGCATCAGGGCTGCCTCACAGCTCAGCTCTGGCGAGGCTGCAGGGCACCAAGCCCAGCAGCCAAACCAGGCTCAGGAGGTGAAGCTCCTCGCCCAGCCGTGCAAAGAAAATTGCAGCTCCCGGTTCCCCCCAGCCCGTGGCAGGGCCGCGAGGTCAATCCTTCCTGGAGGCGGCACAGCAAACGTTCCCAGGTTGCTGATTTTGGAGAGCTGCCCCTGCTGGAAAGCAGAGACCTTGCTGTGGGCGAGGGCAGCCGTGTTCTCCCCGGCTGCTGCTCCGGGGGCGGCGTGACCCCGGCGTGTCCGTGTGTCCGTGGGCTGCTCCCGGGGCACACCTGGCTGCTGAGCCAGGGGAAGGCTGAGTCAGGCAGTGCCTGACACGTCTCCCATCCCTGCTGGCACATCTGGGAGATGCCAGTCCTCAGCCTGCACCGCTTCCCTGCGAGCCACGTGTGTCCCTGTGTGACCTCCGCCCATCCATCTCCTCCCCGTGCTGCTACTTAGTCATGGAAAGGTAAAACGAAAGGGGAAAAGAGAATAATTTTACGTCTGAGGTGATGTAAACCTTGTGTGCATAGTTTAAAAACGTCTCTGGCACGTCTGCTGTCAAAGAGCTCCTAAATAACACGGTTTACCTGGGTTGACTGATTTATAGGAACGGGGCTCCCAGACCCCAAGGATGACATTTTAAACACATCTTCCTTTCATTTGTTAGGGATTAAATGAACATGTTTTGACAAGATTGATCAGATGGAGGTTCAGACAATTTCTCTTTGTGGCTTCAATCTATAGCTGGTAGAACTGAGGGAATATTCCTGTGTCTCATTACAATAACGCAGGGCTGGCACCTCTGGAAATGAATGTTCAGGGAGTTCCCGGTGCTGAGGCCGCCCTGGAGAGGCGTTGGCAGCGTGGGCAGAGCCTCCCTTGTGTCCTGCCCAGGGAGGTTCATCCGCTCCATCACTGCACATTTATTTCACAGCAGCTCCTCAGCCCCGTGCTCCCAGAGCATGGCTGAGCCCCACCGGGCCGTTGACAGCAGCTGGGGGCACAGGGACGTTTAATTCCTGCTTCTGCTCAGGAAAGTGTTCCCTCCTCGGCTGGAATGCTCTTGCTCTTCTCACCAGGAATCCATCTCCAGGGGGCTCTAGGGATGCCCCAAAGCCTCGTTTTGTCTTTCAGTCCCTCATTCCGCAAAACATTCCGAGGCTTTGGGCACTGGGGCTCGATGGCAGGGGCGGCTTTGCCCCTGCAGGATGAGGATTTGGGAGCTTATGCTCTTTGTTTCAAATTGACTTTGTGACCACTGGTGTGGGCGGTTTGCCCTGCACAGCCTTAGGAAAAAGTAAAGGAATCAAAACCACCTCTGAATTCAGGCCAATGTCTCCAAGCCCTGAAGCCTTGGAAGACCCAAACCGGCCTGTTCTTACCCCAGAAACACCCCGGCCTTGCAGTGCCTTGCACAGAGGGGGCCGTAAATCCCTGAGTGCTCCTTATGGAGGTGGGGATTTGCTGGTCTGGCAGAGGCAAAGGCTCAGTGAGGAATCACCAGACCTTGGCAGGGCTGGGCTGCTCCTGGTTCTTCCCACACAAGTTGTGATGATGCCCTCAGGCCCTTGGCCAAATGGGAACGGGAAAGAACCTCCCCCCCACCCTGCTCTTGGCTCGGGGACATGATTTATGTCCTCCCTGCCTCCTTCCAGGCTTAGGAATCCTTTACCCTTGGACGGCAGGGGAAGGCAGCAGTTGTCTGGGCACTGGCTGGCAATTTGCATTGCTGCATTATGCATGGGCAGAAAACACAGGAATGAAGCAGGAGGAACAGGAAATCACTGCGGTGTTTTTAATCTGAAAGGTGAGATCGAAGCGCTGTTTGTAGGCTGCCTTTAATGGCCCTCGATTGGCAATTAGTGTTATATTATCACATATCTTTAATAGAATATTGATGCTGTTGGCAGAGATATAATCCCAGTGTCAAGAGTAATTCCTCTCTTTCCAGCGGGTTGCACTCGTTACGTGAGGGCCCAGCGGAGCTCGGCCGAGGCATCCCTGATCAATCAGGATCAGCACTTCCACCCGTGACTGACGCGTGGCAGGCATGCATATTAATGATTATTAATGATTATTAATGATCTGCCCGGGGAGGGAGGCACCGGCCCGCTCTGACTCCTGCCAGGTGAGGGGTTGGCTCAGGGAGAGCCTCAGGGATCCAAGGTGCATCCCAGAACCCAGGGATCTTCCTCGGAGCCACAGCACAGCCAGGCAGAGCTCCCCGTTCATTATTCATTTACCTTGGGTTGCCATTGGAAAGCAGGTGAAGCAATAATAAATACCAAACAGCAGAAGTTAATCTCTATCCACAGCGCTGTAATAAATGGGAAGTTAAACAAAAAATCAATGCAGATCTGTTAATCCTGGGCACTGCTGGGTCTGCTCCAGAGCAGAGCCCGGCCCTGGTGGGATGCTGCAGCCAGATCTCCCCCCGGGCACAGGCGTTCCCAGAGCACGGGCTGTTATTCCCACAGAGCTGCACCTTCACAAGAGGCTTTTCCTCTGCTGGAGCCTTTTCCCTCTGCTGGGAAGCTTTACGTGCTCCCTCTCCCCAGACCCACAGCCTCAGCAGGGTCCCTGGGGGATCCCAGCCTCCCCTGGCAGCTCTGATGGATGTGGGCCGTGCCTCCTCCCAGCAGAGCGATGGGAGCGTGTTCCTGGCACATCCTGATGCCAAATATCAAAGTAACAGGGGCTGATGGCAAAGGACACTTCAGAAGGGTGGAGAGAGGAATTTCAGCACTAATCCAGACGGCGAGAGGAAGCTGGTGCCCCCTAACAGGACCCTGCTGCAGAGCTGAGCCCAGCAGTGGTTCCGGGGGGAACTGGGATTCTGTGCAACCTCAGCACTTCTGTTGTTCATCATGGTGAAAGAATTCCATTGCTGCAGAAACCACTGTACCGAGACAGCCGTACACAGCATCCCACCCTGGAGACTGGTCCACGGATCCCCAAACCCTGTGAGCTTCTGGATGGGTAAAATGGCTTCTGGGGAGGACTGTGAGGACTTCTCTTCCCATGGAACCCAAAAGTCCTTTTCCCGGTGCTGGGCAGGCTGTCCCTTGTCCCTCCACCAAGGGGAGCTGCAAACCCATCTCAGAAGGGAAGATGGTTGAGGCTTTGGGCTCAGGCTGGAGCTCCTGGTGTGGTGACACCACCGCTCCCCTGAGGTCATCCCCCAGCCCGGCTGTGCTGCCTCTGGAGGGGCTGTGCTCCAGCCCCAGTGCCACGGGATTGACACCCTCCTGCTCCTCTTCCAGCACAGACCCTCCTCCAGAACTCCCTTGTCTCTGTTGCTTTCTGCAAGGCTTGGAGGTGTGCGGCCTCAACTCCATGGATATGAAAGGGAAAGCTGATGAAAACAGATCCCAACCGGAGTTCGGCAGGCTGGAGGTCAGCGTGTGCGGGGCACGAGCCATGGCACAGCATCCCGCTCCCGTCCACCCCCAGCAGGACTCAGAGCTCCTGCAAAACTGGATTTGCAGTCTTGACACAAATCCTGGAGATGGGAAATGGTGGAAGGGAGCCACTACCAGGTGATTTCAGCTTCAAAGCCTGGATGTGTTTAACTTTTAGCAAAACACCAGGATCTGAAATCTTTCCTTGGAAGGCACAAACGCTCTGCAGCGAGGGCTCCCGGATGGTGACGGAGCAGCACATTAGCATAAATTTTCTCGGGAACTGAACTGTCACAAGGCCAACCTTGAAAGCTATTTGGAGTATTTACAGCTTTTATGAAGGCCCCTGGGAGAGAATAATCTCAGAGTACTGCAGACACTGCTTGGAAGAACCGTGAAAAGCATTCAATTTAGGAGCAGTTTTTGCCTGCATCTCTGGTTTTTGTTACGCCCTGACTCCCACCACCAGTTCTGTCCCCACCCGGGTCTCCTCTGCCAGGGCAGTGAGTCACAGGAAGGTGATGGTGACGGCACGAGCACAGAATCATGAGATTGGGCAGGGAAGAGGCAGCAGTGGGTGGAACGCTTTGGGAAAGAAAGTGATGTCTTCGTGTGAATCTCTGTTTGGAAATAAGAAACAGAGGGAGAAACATGGAAGAAGAAGCAGCTGAATTGTCTCAAAGAAGCCTGATTTTCCTTCTTTTCCTGATTTTCCTGCCTTTCCTGCCTTTCCTGCTTTTCCGGGAGGCATCAGTGGGTTTCTGAGTCTACCCAAACCCTTGTATCTCCTGTTACCCCATCCTCAGGATCCTGTAACCATGTCAACCAGAAGAGAATTCACGGAAAGCCAGCAAAAAAAAAAAAAAAAAAAAAAAAAAAAAAAGGAAAAAAGAAAAGGAAAACTCAGCTTGAAAGCCACTATGTTTTGGATTATGCAAGCACATGAGTACCTGATCTAGCTCCCGAAATTACAGGGTTGCACAGTGTTCTGTTTACAGTGGGATGTCACAGGCTGTAATGAGCTGCTGTGTCATTATGGGAGCAGATGCCAAACAGATCTCAGCGTGTTTATGGAAAGGCTCTCTCTTGCTGTAGAGCTGCACGGGGCTTTCAGGCTCCTGGCAAGTTCAGAGGACAAGGGATAATGTTTATCCCGGGGGTGTGGGTGTGCAAACACAGCCCAGAACACGGAGCTGCTCCCCTGGCACACACAGACGGGCACAGCTGGAATATCCATCCCATCCCTGCTCTGGCCATCCCATCTCAGCCTCACTGGCACCATCCCTGTCATTCCCCTGAGACTGAGGAGCACCTGGGGACAGCAGCAATCCCAGCCCCGTGTGGCTCCACGCTGGGAGTGCTTCCCTCGGGAAGGCAGCGCCGAGCAGGACCCACTGGTGGCTCAGCACTCCCGGGAAGGAAAACAGCCACGTCGTTCCCTGCATGGAATCACCTGAGAGGAACAACAAGCGGGGCCCCTCTTTGCAGGCGTTTGCCAAAAAAGTCAGCGTGTGCATGAATAGAGAGAGAAATAAAAGGTTTCTCGGAGCTCGTCTTCGGGGCGCAGCAGCGTGAGCGCATGTTTTATTCAGCAAGGAGCAGCTGCACTACCTGGAGCAGAAATTCAGCTTGTTGAGGCCTAATCTAGGTAGATCACTGAAGCTTTGGAGAGTCTAAACAGCCAGAGAGCAGCAGATCTCGTCTTTATTGCAGGCAAGGTGCTCCTGCGGGGGGGCTGGCCTCGGTCTCACCCAGCGTCACCCGGTGCCTCGGCGGCTCCTGCTCTCCCACGGGAATTCTCTCAGCGCTGGGGATCCTGTGGGGCAGCTCGTGGCTCTGCCCTCCAGCCTGGCACCCCAAATGCCTCTGTGGCACTGAGTTGCTTGTGCAAGCCCCCCTTCCATCTGTTCTCCCCCCTGGCACCCTGAGCTGTGGCATCAGGGGAGGACCCCCAGGATGAGCTGCTGCGCCCAGGCTCCAGCCCAGCTGGGAACCCCAGTGCAGGGCTCTGACAGCTCTGTGGCTGCCGCTCCACACATCCTGGGCAAAAGTGGGAGCATTCCAGTGTGCTGCCTCTGCTGCTCGGGTCAGATGGATGAGGTCATGGCATTCTTTTATTCTCCTCTCTTCTGTGCGCGGGGGTTTGGAAGATAAAGTTAGTAAAATTCCTCCTGTTCAGGGCAAAGGGCAAAACTTGAAAAGGGGAAAGCCTGGGAAATAGAATCCCTCACGTACCAGGAACATGAGACACTGGGAGACATTCCAGCCTCGAGCTGGGGGGAGCAGGCAAGATCCCCTCCGCCGAGGCTGCCCCTGTGCTGTGCTTACCCCGACAGTAATTCGGGGTCCAGGCTGCCTTTTCCTTGCCTGAGCCGAAGGGTTCTCCCTGCAGCCCTTGGGATCACACTGACAGAGGGATTCCCCTTCTTCCCCACCCAGCTGGGACCCCACAAGGCTCCCCCTGTGTCACCCCCCTCCATCCAGTGGCAGAGCCATGGGTGCGCTGGGGGGGACGGGGCACGGAGCTCACCCATCCCAGCTGGGAAGGCACATCCAGGGGCTGGGGCCAAGTGGCTCCCAGTGTGAGAAATGATTTAGGGGGGGATGGTTAAAAAGCTGGGATGATTAATGTGTGTGAGTTCTCCGGAGTGCTGGAGACAATAAATCAGGATGGAATGGGGAGGCAGGGTGTAAATTCGGAGGTGTCTGTGTGGGGATGATGTGGAGGAAGGCCAGGCTCAGGCTGGGTGGCCCCTGACACCCTCACACCGACTGCCTGAGGGTCCTGATGAGGATGAGGAGGGCATCTGGATACTGGGGGACGTGGGAGGTTCCTCTCACCAAGGGCACACGGCACAGCACAGCCAGGCCCTATCCCTTGGCATGGGCACATGGGGTAAATGATCCCCGTGGGGAGGATTCGGGAAATGTTCTGGAGTCCCTTTCAGCAAGCAGGAATAATCTGTGAGGATGAAGGAAGCAGAGGTCTGCGTGTGTGGAAAAGGAGAGAGGCGGGGGGGGAAGGGGAGATTTTATTACTGAAATTTGCCAGAGAGGCTCTTTAATAACGTCATTCATCTTTCTGTCAAATACATCACATTAGTGTAGGGAAAAGGGACTTTGAGAAGATGAATTAAGACTTAAATACATTAAAATGACTTAAGGAATATTTAAATACAATACAATTTATTTTTGTGTAGGCTTGTTTCATGTCAAGCCGTGCTGTCTGAGGCTGTACAAAGCGTGTGCAGGGCTGTGCATCAGCAATGCCACTTCCCATAGAAACGGGGCTCAAATCAGGCTTTTCTTTGGACCAGAGATAATGTGGATGCAATTAGCTGGCACGGAACTGCTGCTGGCATCGCACAGTGCAGTCGAATTCCCTGAAAACCCACCACAGCCCCTCAGCAGCTCGGGGATGCTCCGGGAGGCCCCGGCTGCTTTCACATTCCAGCCCACAGGTGACCTTCACCTGAGCGCCTCCACCTGCGGCTGCCTCCGAAGGCAGAGCAGGAACGGGGGTGGATTTTCCTGGCTGTCTGAGACACCACCCTCCTCTGCTGTGCTCTGGAAAGAGAAACAGCTCCGTTCAGCTGCTCCGTGGCCGCGATCCCGCAGGGCACCAGGTACAGCCCCAGGGCGGCAGCTGGAACGTCCCCAGCCCGTGCTCAGAAACGGAGCCCCCTCCTCCCGAAACAGCCCTTCTGCCCCGGCTCCCGGGGGACAGAGCTGAGAAAAGAGACAAGGAGGGGAAAAAATAGAAAGAAAACAGACAATTGCCTGGAGCTGCTTCTTGTTCTGCAACGTTGTGGCTAAAAATAGCTCGGCAGAGCCTTTCTGCCCGTGGGCGCTGAGCAGGAGCAGCCGCCTGCTCCCCCTCTTGCAGGAGCCAGAGCACGCCCTGTGCCTGTCTTGTGGCGAGGGCTGGGGTTGACTTTTGCTCTAGTTTTGCTTCTCAACCCTGAGGGCTCCATCAGAGAGGAGCCACAGGAAAGCGCTGAGAGTAATTGAGCTCCTTGGGAATGAGGAGGGGGTGGGATGCTGAGGCGCAGACCCCGGGGAGTGCAGGATGCACCACAAAGGTTGAACTTTCCCTGCCGGAGAGGGCTCCTTGAGAGCTCTCTGTTATCTCCCTGTGCCCACAGAACGCGTTGGAACTGCTTCCCAAAGTGTTTAAAGGCTCCCGGTATGAAAGGCACACGGCCGCTCTCTGATGGAGGAAATTCAAACCCCTCAAAGCAACCTGTTTGTCTGCCTGGGGAGAGGTGGGTTCAGCTGGAAACATCCGTGCCTGCAGTTTCATCCCGCTGTCCCCACAGCTGGAGCGTGGGACCGCTCCAGGATGGAGAGCACAGGAGGAACACGTGTCCTCTCTCGCAGGCCTGTGTGCTCAGCTCCTTCATCTCTTCCCATAAGTCAGACCTGCCAAACCCTCTTGGATTTGTTTCCACTCGACTTTACTGCTCCTTTTTCTGCTTTTATTGAGACACTTCGAAGGGCAGCAGTGCCAGAGGAGTGATAACCGGGTGTAGCCCTGCAGCGACAAAGTGACCAGCCTCAGGCAGCACCTTGGACTGAGCTCGTGTAGCCTTTGGGAAGCCGAGGGGTTGAGGGGACAGCGCTCACGGCTGTGCCGGGAGCCGGGGGGTGATGCTCATGGCCCTGCCACAGCCGCAGGCACCGGGGGAGCCGGGGGCTCTTTGGGTGCCGCCATCCCCGGGGCAGGGCCGGGGGGGACATTGCCGAGGGATCAGCAGAGGTGTGGGATGGGTGAGGAGGAATCACTCCCTGTCCCGCGGCCGGAACTCTGAAGGAAATCCCCCGGGGCTTCGTGCAGGGCAAACGCTGCGGGTCCTCGAAGGGATGGAGGGACAGCGACAGGGAGGGGCTGCTCCTCCTCGCCGTGGGGCAGCTCTGGCTCCTCGGAACAGGTCACAGCTTTGCTGCCACAGAAACACCCCCCGACTTTTGCTGCACTTCTCTGCGGGTGCCCCGTGCTCAGCCCCTCCCGAGGCCGGGAACCGCCCTGCAGAGCCTCGTGTGGGTGTCCCGACCTCAGGAGGTGGCTGCTGTCCCCTGGCCGGGCGGGTGGGAGCTGTTGGTGTCCCCTCCGCAGCCGGGCTCCTTCCCCCGGCACGCTGGCTCCGGGCGAGCTGTGCTAATGAGCTCGCTGGCAGCAACAACTGCATGCGCAGCACTTTCGGGTGCAGCGCCTGCTGGAAATGAATTTTTAGTTCATCTAGAGCAGGGCTGTTGGCCCCAGCCCAGAGGTGGATGTGGCAGCGGCGGGAGGTGCGGCCAGGACCGAAATCCCTGCGCTGGGTCAGAGATGCAAGGACTGGGACACGGGAGAAAACGGCATTTTGTTCCCCACTGTTCCCAAAGGAGGGAAAATGCACTTTTTTGTTTCCTGGGTGCTGTTTGCTCTGCTTTTGTCCCCCCTATCAGGGCAATCACCTGTGACCAGCACAGGAGGTCTCCGTCCCCCCAAAAGCCAGGTCTCACTTCTGGCAGCTCTAATGAGGGGAAGCGAATCCAGGCTGGCAAACAAGCCTACGTCACACCTCTCTCTGCAAAGGGGTTTTTAGAGCTGGCTTAAATGGATTTTGGGAAAACGTCTTCGGGATTGGAGCTACAAATGGCTTTTTGATCAAAACAAAATAGTTCATTTTGAAAACTGAAACTGTTTCATTAAACATGTTTGGGCTTTGTTTGTTTATGTCAGAAGCGATGGGTTTGGCAGGGTCTGAAAATTGGAAAGTTTAAAGTATTCTTCTATCCTGGACTTTGAATGCAAAAGCACTTCAAAGGTGCTGTGGAAGAATAAGAACAATTAAAAATTTATTTCCCGGGGGGAAAAGGAATGATTAGAACGATCGGAATAAAGATCACATCTCTATTTTCAGGCAAAATTCTCTCGGCTTTAAAGGCTGGAGATGGTATCTGGGCTGAATAGAATCGTGCAGGGGCCTTTGTGTCACTGGAAGCGGGAGAGGGGAGCGTGCCCGGGGCTGCAGAAAGGCTTTGCTGACACCTGACATTTGAGGGGCTCTGACTTTTTCTGCAGGCAAACGCCTTAGAAGTGCTTCCATGGGCAGTGGCGATAATCAGGCTGCAATCCCCGAACTCACGGGCTCTCCTGCAGCGCCTGGATGGGGCCGGTGTCTCCGTGCTCCTCCAGGGCTGGGTGGGCACTGGGGAAGGAGGGAGGGCTCTGCCAGGGCCGGGTGAGGAAGGGCGGCTCAGGAAGGGAGTGTGGCAATGCTCGGAGCCCTTCGGCACGGAGCCTCTGGGGCTCTTTCTCCTCCTCAATGAGTCCTCTGGTTTCCATCCCGTTTCCACAGGACAGCAATCTGCGGAGCAGAAGGTTGCTCTCAGCTCCAATTCAGTGCAGAGGGATGGAGAGGGGATGTATGGCAGCTCTGAGCTTTGCTGTTAGCCCAACCAGGCTGGAGCCCTGGCTGGCAGCACCCTGCAGAGCCCCCAGCTCCCAGCACATCCCTGGATCCAGCAATGGGAGCTCAGTGCCCAGAGGAGCAGCGGTGGGATCAGGGCACCCGGGCTCTGTGCCTCCACAGGAGCCTGGATGGATCCTGGGAACAAAGAAACCCGCCTTTGAAACCAGGCAGAACTGCCCAGCCCTTTGCAAAGCAGAAGCAGCTGGCTCAACTAATTAAATGTTAAAAATTCCAGCAAGACGAGTGTACCAGAAAACAAACAGGCACAGGAGCCAGGACGGAGCTAGTTGGAAGGGATCCGTGCAGTTCCCTGTCTCTCCCATATGTGTCTGCACAGACACCGGCACCTGTGCAGCCATGTGTTCACCCAGCCCCGCTCCACGCTGCAGCCACTGCTCCCACAGCCAGCCCTGGGGACAGGAGCCAGGGCTGTGCAATCCCACCTCACCCCCATGTCCCACCCATGGACATCACCCCCACGTCCCCATCCATGGACATCACCCCCATGTCCCCACCCATGGACATCACCCCCACATCCCCATCCATGGACATCACCCCCACGTCCCCATCCATGGACGTGTGTGGCTTGGCAGACCCAGGGGGCACGAGGTGCCTGTCCCTGTGCCGAGCTCTGCCCGACCCATCGGGGCAGGAGGCGGCTCCATCGGTCTTTATTTGATGGTTTTGGGGAAGGAGGGTAACTATTTGTTAGCAGTGGTTTTGCAAATCGCCACTTTGCGGAGAGGAAATAAGAGCCATCCATTTGTGCTGGTGCTATTAAAGATTTTCTATAAAGTGCCTACATTTCCAGTGCAGCTGAATGGATTTCTCTGCAGAAAACTGCCAGGACAGAGAGGCACAGTGGAGGAAAATATCATATACAATGATTCACAAACACATAAAAATACCCTTCCCAGCTTGGCTATTCTTCCACCACACAACAAACACCTTGTGAGTCATTCTTGAATGTATGGACGCACTGGAAAATGAAAGTTGGATTTGAACATTATTCATTAAGACCTGGGATTAGTTCACTTCTCCATTTAGCTCCTCAAAGCCAGCATGCCAAGCCAAGCTAAAATGCATTCTAAGGCTGTCTCAGTCACCAGGCAGCTCTAACAGCCACAGTGGTTTTCTACATCAATGTTTCTGTATTCAGCTTTAAAAAAACCCAACTTAATTCCTTGCTCCTTGCATTGAATTAATCAGATATCTGAAGGTAGGTGGAGGCAAAAAATCAACATTTTCCTTGGCAGGCACATTTAAGTTGAAGGGCTGTAGCTCTTGCTGCAGACGACAAGATTGCAATGTTTAGGAGATAAAGAAAGGGGATGGAGGGCATCCTCGGAGTGACAGCCGCGTGCACGCCCTGCCGCCGGCGGTGGCAAACAGCCAGGGACGGGGACGGGCCCGCGGGTGATTTACAGCCGCACATTCTCTCAGCAAACACGTTAACTCCCACCTCGGAGGAGCTGTTAATGAAAACTTGCGTCAGCTCTCCCAGCGCCTGTCAGACGCCAAGGCGCTGCTGGACGCGCGGCCGGAGCGGAGCAGAGGTTGGGGACAGCGTCAGCGCCACGTGCTGCCCGTGTGTGGCCGTGGCCGTGGCCGTGTCCCCACGGCTCCCCGTGTCTGCCAGCACCCACAGGAGCACGAGCCCGGCACAGGGACCGGCCCAACAGACACGAGGCACGCTGCAAACACGGCCCAGAGCAGCCGCAGAGCACCTCGCGGCTCCCACAGCGGAATTTCGGGCAGGTTCCTCACTGGCACAGTGGCCACGCGTGAGGCGGCGGCAGCAGCAGCCTCTCCTTCCGCTGCCAACGGGGGAAAACAGCACAGCTGTGCTTGCTGCTGCTCCCAGGGATATTTAGCCTCATTTAATGTCAGTGTGGGGCAGTTTGGTACAAACATATGGATGATGCGACCACGTTCTGACGATTTCTCAGCTGCTGGGTTGCTGTAGCTCTCCCTTGGATGTCTAATCCTGGACTGGGGACTGGGAACCGCTGTCCTCAGTGTGTGGGGACAGTTCCTGCTGTCCCCCCTCAGCTCGGATTCCTCCCAGGCCCCCAGCAGGACAAATGCCACACGATGAGGCACCTGATGGAGGACAAGCCCCGGGCCAGCGCTGCCTGCTCAGGGTGTCCTGCTCTCTGCCAGCCGGCTGAGCCAGCCCCAGGCCAAGGCGGCAGCTCCCCTGCATAATTTCATAGCACCAATACCTTGGTGAGAAGCACAAGCTGCTTGTGGGCAAAGAATCAAAATTCATAGAATAAATTATACGCGCTAAATTATTTGCCCAGCTTTGTTGATTATCTGCAGTTAAAAAGTTGGAGGGAGCTGAGCTGCTCTGCGCATAAACACCAGACAGATCCTCGCAGGCAGGAGGTGCTCGGCTTTGGCACGGGGAGGAGGAGAACTGCCAGCCTGGAGAGGATGGGCTGCCTGCAGACCCGCTCCCCTCCAGCATCCCGTGAGGTTGGGATGGGTGGCAGCCCCACCAGGCAGGCGAGGAAGCTGCTACAAACACCTGGGTGGGTTTACTACAGATTTACTCAGCGAGCTGCAGTTTGGTGGTGCTCCTACGCACAAGAGGGATTTACTCTTCGCTGGCTGAATGAAAGGACGTTTGTGATGTTATAGAACATTTAATGGCATAATGACTGTGTGATGTGAGGATCAGAACGAGCACAGGTTTGCAGCCCAAGCTGTGGATGACCCAGGCATGGAGGAAAAGGGTCCCGCTCCTCCTGTGCCTGGCCAACCCCTCTCCCCCTGCCAAGAGGAGGAAGCTCAGAGTGGGTCAGCGTGTTGAAGGTCTGTGATTGAGCTGGATGATGAATCGCAGCTTGATGACTTCCTCTACATCAATGGAGCTGAACTGGCTTGGGGAAACTGTTTGATTTAAGAAGAATAGGCCTAATTTTGGAAGTGCTTCACACCCATCAATCTAAGTGAAATTCATTTATCTGAGGCACAGCTGATACGTCTCCCATTTACATAGCACTAAGTGCCTCACAATCCTTGATATATTGAAGCTCACAGCAGGGGAAGAGGATAACGCTGCTATCCCCTTTCGCAGGCGGGGAAGGGATTTTGCAGCGTAATCCAATGAGTCACGGGAGCCAAATGGGCCCCAGACCCGGCCTGGGGGCAGTGTCCACTCCCTGACCACACTGCAGGGTGGACAGGGCGGCTGCGCACGCGCCGCGTCCAGTGTCTGCAGGGATGGGGGCAGAAGGAGCTTCAAAGCATTTCCCATCTCCGATCTAACAGGGTTTTATGAAGTGTTTGCAATAGTGTCTCAAAGGCAGGGTTGGGAGGCAGAGTGGGAATCACAGCGGTATCTGATGGAAGAGATATTTAGAGGGAAGAGACATATGGCATCTTAAATAAAAACAACCTACTCAGTGGTTAATCTCCACTTGAAAAACCTCCAGGACGGACTCGTCTGTCTCCCGCTGCAGCCCCGCCACGCTGCCGGCTGGGCAGAGCTGCAGCAGCCGCAGTTAACACTGCAGGGCTGCGGGTTTGGGGGCACCAAAGCACCTTCCTCACCTCTCAGTGGGTCCTGCATGGCTGCTTATAAAAATTCCAGCCTGAGGTGGAGAGGCCAGGGGGTCGGTGGGGTGGTGGGGCCAGGACCCCTGAGAGCAGCCCCCACCCAGCAGCCTCCCCTACAGCTCTGTCTTTGGTGGGCTGAAAACAGAAGCAGGCAGTAAAAACAAGATCCTTCTTCCTGCAACTCTCCATGGGCACTTAGGACAATGATGGAATGCTTGGGCAATCGCACAATGTTTGTTTAATGCCAAAACTATCCTGGCCACTTTACAAACAAGCATGAGTAATGGCAGAGCGGGGGGGCAGAAGTTTCTCTCTCTTCCTCTGAGATCTTCTGAGTGTGCACTTCTGCCGTGATTTATCCTTGTTGCAACCTTATCGGCTCACTGGGGATGTAAATCAAGCCACCCGACATTTTACCCGGAATTCCAGTTATTTATACATAGATTGAAAGGGTATAATTACGGCTGCTAAAAACGGCCCGGCAGAGAGGAGGGACACAGGTGTCTGTCTCCGTGGAGGTTGGGGATGGAAAAGTCCCTGCTGGCTCTCTGCCTGCCCCTGTGCATGAGGGGCCTCTTGCACCTTTGCTGAGGCAGAGGATGGGGAGCAGGGATGGAGCCACAGTCCGGCCATCGGTCCCCTGAGCTTTTGGAAAGGATCTGACAGAGGTCTCTCCCCTTTCTCCATCTCGTATGTCCAGCCTGGGGATGGAAAAGCCATGCCAAGTGGTCCCAGCAGAATTCCAGCATTGCTGCTCCTCCATCATCCTGATCTGAACCACCGCTGGTGATGCAGTTAGGCTTAGAGTTCGGCTTAGGCAGTGTTTAAGGCAGTGGTTAGGGTCGTGGTGAGGTTCATTGGCCGGGTTAGTGGTACCCCACCCCAACCAGCCAGCACAAGGGTCTGCATGGTCCCCATCCCACCCAGATCCCAGCCAGGCTGATTCCATGACAGTCTCCTGCACAAGCCCACTGCCAAATTTGCCTTCAGCTCCCGGCAGCCGCTGCCTGTTTCATCTGTAAGTTGCCATGTACTTTAACAGCAGCTCCCTGATCCCTTGTAATCTCGGTTTTTTCCACTGCTCCCAGACATCTCTCCCTCCCCTTCCCTCCCTCCAGCAGCTGCATAGAGAGCAGCAGCCCCACAGGCCAGTTAAAGGCTGGAGAGGATCCGTGGCCCCTGAGCAAGCCCTGGCCAGGCCAGCAGATGACCAGAGGCACGTCCCTGCAGGACCAGGGGATGCAGGGCCAGGGCCACCACGCCCATCTCCAGGATGCCCTTCAGAGGCCCAGCATGAAAGACATCTAAAATTCATAAATGTCAAGGAGGAAAGGAAGCGAGGACACCTAAATATAGAAATCCAAACACCTCCTTTTAGGCTACAGAAGCAGCGTGATGTGCACAGCCTAAAAGCCTCCTCAGACCTGAGCCTGGCTAGGCACTGAAGGGCAGGGCAGCGACTGTGGAAGGGAGGTGTGTTCATCCTCCTGGAGTCAAGCTGGCAAGGGCTGACTCCAGGAACATGTGCACGCCTTCTTCCCTTCTCTGCCACTGCCTGCAGCTCTGGAATCCCCAGGGGAAGGCAGACATGGACCTTCTACATCCAGACCACAGAAGAGCCACAAAGATGGACAGAGGGCTCAGCATCTCAGCAGCCCGTCCTCACCCCTCTCCACACACCCTGTGACCCTTCTGATCCCAGATCTTTCTGTCTCAGGAGCTGTAGGGAGAGGTCTGCAATGTCTTGTTTGTCCTGCCCACGCTCAGGAGCTTCCCCAGTCTCACATGCTCCCAGCAGAAGCCAGGAGTTCATGCACGTCACAGCCAGCCTGGGGAGGTGGAAGTGAAACCCCTGTTGTTTCTGAGTTGAGAACGTCTTTTCTTTCCGTTCCACGGGAAGTGTCACTGTTCACTTCTCCATTCTGCTGCAAGGGGAACAGAAATGGGTCCTGAAGTGTCTGGGTTCGCAGTGGAAGGAAGATTCTGATTTTCCTACAGGGAATTGTGTAGCAGAAACAGCTGAAACCCGAGAAGAAATCCAGGGTTGACAGAATCTTCAGTTTCTGTTTTAATTATTAGTCTGGTGGGATTTTCTCAGAGATTGTATTTCCACAGCGATAACTGTTATCACTTTATTTTAGAGTCCCGGCTATTCAGAACGAGCAGGATCAGTGCAAGGAGGAGCCTCCAGGACACACTCACAAGCGTGAAGTGTTGGTTTCCCTGTGCCCAGGGCCTCCAGGTGGGCAGTGCTCCATCCTGAACACCCCAGTGGGGCTGCAGAACCGGCTGGCAGGATCCAGCCCGGGGTCAGTGCAAGTTCTGTGGAACGGAAATGGAATCCCAGCTCGCTCCGGGCACAGCCCGCATCTCTACACTCCGATCACTTTTGTCGGGAAGGTTTATCTTTTTAATTTGTTGCGTATCATGCATTGTCTGATTAATTCTTGCTCCTCTGCAGGGAGGACTGGAGTTCCCAGAGCAGCGCTGGCTGTGCCCCCCCGCAGGCTGGGCTCGGGCGCTGCTCCGTCGATAATAATGACTCAGCATTTGGCCGCTCCGTGGGCATTTCAGAGGCGCTTTATTAAAAACTACACAGTGCATGCATCGACCATAAATCCGGGCAGGAGCTGCCGAGCGTGCCGTGCCTCTCACACATCACTCCGGGCTGGAGCTGCCCCCGCCAGCCCCACAACGCCGGGCTGGAATTGCCGCCGTGGCCGGGGGTGCATTGAGCTGCTCGGCGTGTCCTTCAGCCGCGCGCAGGCAGGAGCAGGCACAATAAAATTCCCTTTACGGCCACATCTCTCCATCAGCAGAGCCAGAGCCTCTCCCTGAAGAAGCCTTCCCACTCAGCAGCCCAGCTGGAGGAGGCCGTGTAAGTGCTGCGGCAGGACGAGCAGTAATGAAATGCAGTTGAACATTTCCAGCGCTGAGTAAACCATATGTCTTCATAATTTGATTGTGCCCCGGTCCCCCAGGTACCTCCCAGCTCTATTGAACACCGATGGAGTTATTTGGAATCATAAATAATATTATCAAAGAGGGTCTGCTGGGTAAACAGAGCTGGTGTATAAATTGTCGGCGGCGGTATTGATTGTTCTGAGCTGACTAATGAATTATTCTGTTTAAGGGGCTGTGGAAACAGCGCTCAGCGTTTTCAAGGAAGGCCCTTTGGATGCTCCCCCTGGCGCTGCTGGGCTTTGCTGTCCCAGGGGCTGGGCACAGCCCCGGGGCACAGCCAGGCCAGGGCAAGTGCCCAGGGCGCTGTTAACCACAGGGGTGTGTCACAGGCGGCTGGAAAAACATCACCCCACTCTTCAGTTCCAGCGCTTCATCTCTCCCTTCTCCTTTCTCATCTCTCTCTTCTCTCTCCCTCTTGATTGACGCACAGGACCCGATGTGGGACGTGGGGCTGCTCTCAGGAGGGCACCAGAGACTCACCACAGGCCACCCAAGGCTTCCCACCCCATCCCAGGTGGGCTCTGCTCCCTTCCTGCAGGGAGCCCAGGCACTTCTCCCTCCTCTTTCCAAATCTTGGCTTTTGGACCTTGTATCTCTTTAAGCTGGGGCTTTTTCCCCATCTGCCATACCCCCTGCCCCAGAAAGAGGGGAAATGATCCATCCTTTTTAACAGGACTTGCCTATTTTTCCTTCACCTGCTTAATAGATTCTGTTAAATTTCCAGTTTTCCATCCCTTTGAAGTGAGGGACTCCAAATGCTTCCCGCTAATCTCATGCAGCAGCGCCTGAGACGCTGAAGGCGCTGGCGGGGAGATGGCAGGGAACCAACCAACAATTACTGGCGTTTGGGGGCTGGGGCAGCACGGAGAGACAGCTCATTTCAAAATAAATTATGCCATTAAAGCAGTTTTGTTCTTTTTTTCCTGCTTTTTGGGCTACAGGCTCAGCAGGGAGGAGGCAGAGCAGGAGATCCTGGTGCAGCCACGGCCGTCTGTGGCAGGAGGAAGAGGAGGGCGGCTGCGACTGGGATCAGGCCCTGGCACTGGGTCCTGCCCACCAAGGGTGTTCTGCCCATTTTCCTGGGCATGTGGCTGTGCCTGCTGCTCTGAGGGCAGAAGATTTAAAGGAAGCCTCGTTATTTTCCTTCCAAAGCAGAGCAGGATCATTTTTCCCTGCCCCTTTGTCAGGCCATTAAGCATTTCTGAATTAATCATTTTCCCTCTTGTCTCTACTCATGTTCCCTTTCTTCCTGAAGCCTGGGAAGACCCTGCTCACAGCTGTGGGTTTAACATCCAAGAAATTCAAGCACTTGCCTCAATTTCCATGAACATTTAAATGTTGCCACGTCCTTACCAATGGGCAGCGTTAGGCAGAGGCCCGGCTCAACATCTCCTGGGGAGCGAAGTGAGCTGGTTCTCCAGACGGGATTTATTTCAGGAATGAAGGTTTGGGGAACTCCTTAGGGATGCTCTCTCCTCAGCTGGGGATCAGGGAAAGCTGCTGTCCCCCACAGAGGGCTCTGGAGCAGGATGGAGTGGGATGCCTGGGAGCACACCTGACCACAGGAGCATCAGGGACGTGCCCATCTGCTCCAGGTGTGGAAGGCTGGGAAGGGGTTAAAGAAAGCACCCAGGAGCTGAGTGTCCAGCATGATTCAGGCCATTTAATTAGTGTCCCATGCTCCGGGAGTTCGATAGTGTTTCCCCCCAGGAGGAGCGCACCAGCTCACATATATTGCCTGTTATCTTTCAAGTACTCTGAGCAGAATGCTTTTTCAGTAACCTCATCAAAGGATAAGCCAGGATTCAGATAAGCTTTTCAAGGAGGAAGTCAGGGTTATAATTTTCAGAGACTTCTGAATGTCACCTCCAATTTTCGGCTCCGCCGTTGGAGCGGCCGTTTTTGGAAGCCACCCAGCCTCAGATATTGAAATGGGTGACCTGTGGACTCAGACCTCCTCAGTTCCTGGTCATCGTCAGCCTGGCAGATCTTGGAGTCAAACGTGCCCGAGATTCCTGACTTTATAATAACGTGGTTTCTCAGAAGTGCAAATTACAGAGGAATTGGTGCTAAACTCCCCATTAACTATAGAGCCCGAGAAATCCTCGGTGTCCCAAATTACCTGTCACTTTCTCTATAATGTGGCATAATTTCGTTGCTTAAAAAAAAATAAAATAAAAAAAATATAGGACTGTAATTTGAAGCTTCAGTGAAATTCCTAATTGAGTGTGTGGCCCCCTTCGTAGTGGGATGTGCCCCCCTCAATGGGTTTGGCATCCCCTGGGCACCACAAGGCCCTGAGTGTGACCCCCCAGCAATGCTCCCCCCATTCCGGGGTCTCCTTGGGGTGCTGGGGCCCCCCTGCAGCCCTCAGGCTCCAGAGAGGGCAGGGGGCACGGGGGCTGAAGGATCCCTGAGAGCAGGGGGACAGGAGGCAGGAAAACTCCAGCCCAGGCTGATTCCAGGGTTAGAGCAGCTCCTGTGCCTGCAGAATGCCTGTGTCTCACAGAGAAATCAGCTTATTAGGTTTGGATATGGGAAGGTGGATCGCTCTCCAGAGCAGGAGATGGAAAACAGATACAGTCAGTGGCTTCGACAGGCAGGCAAGGAAGGAGAGTCTGAGCTGATGGGGTTTTGGTGAATTACATTTTGTTGTGAATTACAAACAGCTCCTGGCTGCTTTTCCAGGTCCACATTTTTTAGCTTTCCTTCATGACCACAGGCTTTACCCTCCAAAATTACCTACACTGGTTAAAAAGGACTTTCAGGTAAATACAGGAGGGAGGGAAAAGCCAGGGGAAAACGATGACCAAGGTGTTTTCTTCTTCCTCTAACGCCTGCAGGAGGGGGCCCAGCACGGCAGCAGAGCTCCCTTCCACAGGAGGGAGGGTGGGATGCTGCAGGGGTTAAAAAGGAGTCTGCACTAGCTCAGTGCCTTTTCTTCCCCTCTGGTTTTTTCCCTTCTTTTTCCCTCCTGGCTGAATCAATAATTAAGCATATTCTAAGCAGTACAGTTTTGCTTGAAATTTTCCATTTGGCTTGGGCATCAGTTGGAAATGAAATATTTAGAGGACAGAATATAGTAATAAAGCCAAGACACATTTTCTGCTAGTATATTTTATTTATTTTGTTTAATAATGAGGTTCTGTGTCTGTCTCTACCCCCCTCCGTATCAGTGGCTTTCTCCTCTTCCCCTTTCCTTTGGAGGCAGGAGATAATATCCCCCTTTTAAAAAAATAATAAAGTCTGGCTTGTCTAACAAATCAGGCCCTGTGCTCTGATGTTGTAAGTGTTCAAAGGAGCTTCCCAGAAGGCTGAGGGAGGGAAGGAACCCAGCGCCGAGGCTCCTGCTCCTCTCGTCTGTCTGCAAGGACAAAGCCAGAGGGATTCCTCTGCTTAAAATTATTTGTTCCCGGGTGCAAAACCTTTAATAATTCCCTGGGAAGGAAATGGATCCTCGGCATGCAGGAGCACAGCCCGCCCTGCCCCGTCTCCCCTCTGCATTTCCACGTGTGAAATGTGTTCTGGCTCCTCGGGGCCCTTTTCCCCGCTCTGTCAGCAGGGTCGAGGTGTTTGCAGGAAGCTTTTCCCTGGGGAATGCCATGGATGCATTACAGATGCTGCCGGGGAGGCAGGGAGAAGGGCTGGAATGCTGAGTGCTTGGCCAGGGGAAGCTGTGGGAGCTGATCCTTCCCTTGCCACATCCCTCAGCCCGTGGAGGTGGGAAATGCCTGTGCTGCCCCACCAAAATCCTTGTGACTTCAACCTTTTTTCCCCCCCTTTTCTGTTTTTAGGATGTAAAAGCAAATGTAAATCCCTCAAATAGAAATTACTCCCAGGAAATTCCTATCATGTACAGCAGAGCGCTTCATCCCAACAGCTTCAAAATGCTTCCCTCTGATTTTGATCTTTTCTTCAAAACCTGTTTACTGTTAAAAAAAATAAATAACCGCATCTGTATTTGAGATTGTGAGTATTTGAAATGGAGTTTCTTGGTGTGCAGAAGCTCTTGTCTGAAAAGCAAATGAAGTTTCCCAGCAAAGGGAAGAAACCGGGAGCTTCCCTGGCTCCAAGGAAGGAACTGGTCCCGTGGGATACCCGGGGCTGATTTTTGAGCCCTGAATGTCACCAGGTCCTGGCCGTGGTTCTTTCCTCGTGTGGCAGAGGCCGTGGCAGGGCAGGGTTTGTGGCGTGTCCAAGCTCTGTCGTGGTTCCAGGGCTCCTGGTGCATCCCAGGCTGGGCTGTCCCTGTCACCTCCCACAGAAGGTCCCAGCTCCCACTTAGCTTTGCTCCTACACTTCAGATAAACACTTTGTGTACGTTTGGACTGGAAAAGAGGACGGAAGCTGAGCTCTGTTGGGTGGGATCACGCTGTGTTTGAGAAGTCAAATCTGTTCTTCTCAGCGAATTATGGGTGCCCAAAATTGAGAGTTCTCTGATATTTGCTCAGGCCTGCGTCTCCTGCCACGCGCTCCCAGGAGGAAAGGCTTGTGCAGGAATTCAATCACAGGATCTTGAGTGAAACAGAGAGGAGTTAGAGATTCCCAGGGCCCAATTCTCATGTTGCTCTGTCGGGATGTTGCTCCTGTCTGTCCCTTTCCAGCCTCTGTGGTTTTGCAGCAGCCTTGCCACATGATTTCCTTTACCCAAATCTTGACCCAGCTTTGGGCAGCCCGGGGTGACTCTGTGTTCCCTTTCCCTTTCCTGTGAGCAGAACCAGTGGTTTGAACTCTCCAGGGCAGTTGGGGGCTGGGCTGAGCACGAGGGAGAGCAGGGGCAGCCCATCCTGGATGCTCGCTGTGGTTCATTCTCAATAATAGTTTTCCCATCGTTAATATTGTTGTTGAACTGCTGCGTTCTCGCTCAGCCAGAGCTAATTATAATAATTAACAGACAACTCATGAACTTGTCAAACTGGTAATTACAAACCACGGAGACTTTTATCATTAAGAGATTGCTCAGGAGGGGGACAGGGGTGCGAAGCCTCTCCGGATGAGCCTCTGCCCAGGCCCGGGCTGCAGAGCTGCAGCTCCACAACCCCAGCCTCTCCACGCCCTGCTGAGCAGGGACTTGGCGCTGCAGTGTGCAAAATAAATAAGTGACAAAGGCAAACAGTTGCCTGCAGGTCCCCAGGCAGCCCAGGACTGGCCGCCAGCACACACCGCAGGCTCTGCCCGGGCTCTGGCCCCCGGGGAGTGCGGGGGGATGCTCAGCCCGAGCTTCCCTCAGCTTTCCTTCCCTCCTCGAGCTTCCCTCAGCTTTCCTTCCCTCCTTGAACTTTCTTTCCTCAGCTTTCCTTCCCTCCTTTGGCCATCTTCTGCCATGGACATGGACCTTGAGGTCCCTGTGCTTCCCGCTCCCATCCTGTCCCGGCAGGGATTTATTTGGGCTGTGCCTCTCCCGGGAATCCCTGTGCCGATCACTGGCACCGCTCCCTCCTCTGCTCATCTCCTGGCAAGTTTGGCTCAGATGTTCTCCAAGTTTCCTCCCGTGCCGTGCCTTTTGTGGGCTTTCTCTCCCGGACAGCGAACAACAAATGGTCCTTTTCACCCAGGAGATAAGATTGTTCATCTTCCAAAGTCACCGGCACTTGCAATGCCGGGTCTGGAGCAGTTTGAATAATGAGCCTTCGGGAGAACTCGTGTTTCTCTTTGTGTCCTTTTCTTAACAAAGACCTGAGGCTCCCAAGGCAGCGGCGACTCCGCCAGGCACCGAACGCGACAGGGGCTGCTTCTGAAGGGCACAAGTTACAGAGAAGATTTTCTTTTCTTCCTTATGTTTTTTTCTCCCCCACTTTTCCAATTGTATTTTTGTCATGCGCCGTCGCTGAACAATCGGTCCTTTATAGAAAAATTCCCACCAGGAGCGATAGGAGTGCTGCTGCCAGATCCCCTCCTCCCTTACAACCACTATCTTGCGGTGCCTCGCATACACATTTCAATCTGAAAAGCCAACCAGAAGTTCCCGGTGTCCTTAAATCCTTGCTTTTGTGGCACCCATCCTCCCCTTGGCCTCTCTCCTCCTTTGCATTCCCTGGCTCCCCGCTCCCTGCTCCAGTGGCCTTGCTGCGGCCTCCCCGGGGAAAGACGCAGCTCTCCCGTCCCTCGATGTGCGGTACCCAGGCTCTGGGAGAGGCAGGAGAGGGAAAGGCTTCCAGCACAGACTGGAAACCTTCCTGCTCTCAGCCTCATCCCCTCCCTGCCCTGCTGCTGCCTTTGCCTCTCCTCTGACAGCCAGGAGTGTAACCAGAAAACCAGAGCTGTTCTCACAGTGTCTGCGGCTTCCCCCGAGGAGCATCAGCACCACAGACTGCTCCTCAGCTGGTGGCTGAACGTGCTGGGCCCTGAAGGGGGCTGGAAATGTTCCCACCGGAGCTACACAGCTTTTTGCATCAGCTACCTCAGAGCTGGGACCTGTTGCTGTCCTAGAAATGGAGAGAAATGAAAACATGGGAAGTACAGGAAAGCTTCCTGCAGCAGTGAGATCCATCCTCCCCCCCTGGTGCAGCCACAGAAGAGGCAGCAACAATTCACTTCCCAGCCACCAAACTTGCAAAGGTGGATGTGAAAACTCCAGCGGGGTTTTCCTTCCTTGGGCACCTTCTAGAAGCTGCCAGTGTCCACATTGCCCAGGGTCTGGTCCCCTGAGCAGCACGGGACCCCCACCCTGTGCCGGGGCACAGGTGAGAGGACAGGACCAAGCATTTGCTGAGACCCTCAGGTCATCCCCGGTGCCACAGAATCTGCTGGAGGAGGCACCCCAGGGCACTGGGTTCCTTCCAGGGGCTGTGGAGAGGAGCAGAGCAAGGGGCCAGCGCTGCCCCTGCCAGGCTGCTGTGCCGAATGGCACACTGGAGCATTTAAAATACATTAAAGGAGCCCTCCCTTTGAAGTGGGAAACTATCTCTATTTAATCAGAGAGAAACAACTTTTCAAAAGATTTCCACCCCCCCCCTCCTCTTTACCTTCAGCTGTCTGGCTTCTCCTGTGGATAGTACCATGAATAAAACATGCATATCCCAATTAAATCTTGATTTAATTTCTCTTCTTTGCAAAGCTGATGAACTCGAGTGCTTTCATAAAGACACGAGCATTAGCATTCTTTTGTGCTGTACCAGCCAGTCAGAGGAACCAGGGACTGAAATAATCACCCGCCTCTCTCCTGGCCTTGCCAAGCTCTGCGCTGGCTGGAGAATAAACCCTGGGCTGGGATCATCCTCTGGAGCAGCAGCCGGGCTGGGAAAAAGAAATTGGTAAATGGTGCAACAAAGTTTATTTGCTGAACTAAAAAATCATCCAGCAAAGTCACTCTTGGAAAAGGTCTGTTCTTTCAGGAGGAATTGAAGTCCCCAAAAAGCAGCACGCCTCAAACTTTCTTTGCTGGAGACCTTTTCCTTTAAAAAAAAAAAACAACTCTATAAGCTCTCTCAGAACAAATTTCCCCCAGAAAATTGTTTTTGCCCTTCCATTTTTAATAGGGATTTTTGAAATTCATTTCCTGCGTGGCTCTGTATGGAGCTGCTGAAATGTCACCATGGTGATTGTCCTCGTGACATTTCCATTCAGGTTTTACAGCAGGAAAACAAACACGTTGCTGGGCTGGGACAGGGGCTGGAGGGGGCTGGGGAGGGGACTGGACCCTCCTGGCCGTGGGGACAGGAGGACTGGACCCCTCAGAGTCCCCCTGGGCACTGCTGGCAGGGACAGTGGAGGTGCCTTGTCAGGGTCACGCTCCTGGTGAACCCTCCTGGTTTTTCCCTCTCAGAATCCCCCTGGAGCTGCCCCCGGTGCAGGGGATGGTGTGGGCTGTCGTGGCTGGCTCCCAGCTGACCCCTGCTGCTGGATCAGTATTCCAGGCACCCAAGGCACTTTGCACAAACAGCGATTTATTTACACCCCGAGGAAGTTTTGCTCCCAGTCGGTTCTGATTTACGGCGGCGCTGCTGTGTGTGTGCAGCCTTGGAAAGATTGGATTTATTGGCTGTGCCAGACCCCGTGTGCCGGCCTTGGCAGTGCCAGCACGTCCTTTGCCAGAGCTGTCACCTCCCTGGGGGTGGGGGACCTTCCTGTGCGCCCCGGGGCAGCAGAGCGGGGCAGGAGGATTCCTCAGGTGCCTGCCAAGGAAAGGTGGGGTGTGCAGGGGGAGGAAGCAGGGAATGAGGCTCTGTCACCTCTTCAGATGGATAATGAAATCTGCCCGAAGCACCGCCAACCTTCCTTTTATCACGGCATCATTCATTATAAAACCAGAAAGAATTAGCAGTGGAGCATTATCAGATGGACAAAAACATTAATAGCAGAAATGGGAGAGAGAGAGGAGGAATTTGGGGTGAGTTAATTAAACCACACATCCTTGATTGCCTGTGAAGGGGCTGGACAGGTTTCCTCGGGCTCCACCGCCCCTGAGAGCACAAGATTCTGTCTGAGAGGAGGAAATTTGTCAGTTTGAGGAGCAGCACACGTGTGGTGTTCCCAGCTGTGGAGCTCCAGCAGCAGCACTGGTTTCCATCCGGGGTAAATCCTGTCATGTATCTCCCGAGCAAACCCTTGGCTGAGTGTGAGTGGCCGTAGAACTCTGCGGCCTCCACGGGGTTAATGCAGGGAGGCACCGCCGTGCTAAGGTACAGGCCAAAGCTCAATTAAGTTGGGAACTGAAATGGATAATTCCATTAAAACGGATTTATTCACTGTGCCGCTGCCGATACCCGTCATGCTGAGGGAGAGCTTCAATGGAAGTTCGTGTTTTCCCAACTTTGCTCAGTGTCCTTGTCATCCCCAGACTCCTGTGGGACGTGGAGGAGCCATCAGGACACGTGGCAGAGCTGGAGCTGCTGTCCTCCCTCACCCTCGGCAGGAGCCTGCTGGAGCCAGCCCCGGCTGTGCCAGAGCAAATCCTGGAGCAAATCCAGGAGCAAAGCCAGGAGCAAAGCCAGGAGCTGCACCAGGGCTGCTCTGTCTGGGTCCCCAAGGACCAGGGGACACGTGCAGTGCTGCTCTCCATGCTGGAATGAGATGGAGCTCAGCACACGAGGTGCCCTGAGCTGGGTGTGGCGCAGCTCCTGCTCTGCCTTCCCTGGAACCAGCCTCACTTTTAGCTCTTCATTTGTTGCTGGGGCTGGCAAGGCACGGGAGAAAGGAAGAGCTCAGAATGCTTTTATGGGGAGAGCATGGCTGTCCCTGTGCCAGCCCCTCTGCCAGGCACAGCTTCAGGAAAGCTCCAGAAATCCTCCTGGAGGCCCTGAAGCAGAGGGCATCACCAGCTGTGTCCATCGGCACCCAGCCCCAGCTCTGCGTCACTCCTGCCACTCATCCCAGGAGCATCAGGCTGCACAGGGGGAAATAAAAAACAAACCCTGAACACTTAAGGAAGAGAATTGTTTCATTCTCTTCAAAGGTCAGTTGCTTTAAACTCAGTTCAAGCCACCGGGCACCTTTGAGTTTCACTCCTTCTGTTTAATTCCCAACAGTTCGTTAAAGTCTGACCCTGCTGCTCCCAGTGATGGCTCACGATGGCCAGGCAGACACAAGCCCTTCTGCTTCCCAGGCCGTTAAACTGCCAGGGATATTTTAGGGTCTCTTCTTAATATTTCTGGTAGTGACTCAGTCGCTCTCGGAACCCTTGGCAAGCGGCAGAGAGCAGAAAAAGCAGGAGATAATAGGGAAGAGAAGAAGGAAGGCACCCTATGCCATTTCTTGTGAGCTGAGGAAAGGTCAGGGGAGATTGTGGGCAGTTATCTCCCTGCTGCCACTGATAAAGCTCAGGAGAGCTCATGGCCACCAGTGGCTGCTTCAAACAAAGAGATATTTAATTAAAGCCCGCAAAAAGAAAAGGAAGGATAAGTACTTTAGAGATAAATTCCCATCACCCAGCCAGGCTCGAGGGTCCATGAAAGCTGAGATTTAATCCTCCTGCAGGTGCCTGGGCATCAGCTCTGTGCTCTGTGCCCGGGGGAGGCCCGGAGGCTCCCCAGCGCAGGGCTGTGAGGTTTGGGGAGTGTGAGCGCGGGGTGGATCTGGTCCTTTTTACACCTGGGCTGTCCATCCCTGTATCCCTGTGCCTGTCCGAGCGTCCCGGCCCTTCCCAAAGGCGGGGGTTTCAGCCGGGCCGGGCGCGTCTGGGCAGGCTCTGGCCGCCGAGGGGATTTAGACATCTCGCTTTATTTGTTTGCCTAATTAAAGCAGAGGAGGATGTGGCGCTCCCCTGCCCGAGGAAGGTGTTGATTGCTCGATGGGGGGTTTGGGCAGAGCCAGGTCCCCCAAGAGCGGCAGTTTAATAAAAACACCAGCATGATTTATCATCTCTCAGGCTGGGGAGCAGCCGCTCTCTCCAGGTAAAAAACATCCTCCGAATCCACTCTCTTAATTTGCATAGGTAATGGTCATATCATTAACAGCTCATTAGGAGGAGAGCGGGGGTGACAAAACAAAAAGTCAGAAGCGCTGAGCCAGAGAGGAGCCAGGTCCCCGCCTGGGGAGGAGACGCGAGGGTCCTCCAAAGTGAGGGTTAAAAAAAGCCGGAGCCGTGCCTGGGAGACGGGAAAACGTACCAGGAGGATGCACGGGTCATTTAGACCTTATGAAATGTAACGTATGAGGAGCGATGTGCTGAGTGAAGGTTAAAATTGTCCTGTTGTGCCCATGGCAGCCCTAAACGGCTCGTGCTGGGGAGCGCCCGTGCTGCCTTCAAGGTGAAACGGATGGGAAGGAGATAATTGAATTGTAGTGCAGGGAAGGGGCTGGGATGGAGCAGCACAGGGATGGGGATGGCACAGGGATGGAGGTGGCACAGGGATGGAGGTGGCACAGGGATGGAGGTGGCACAGGGATGGACGGTGGCACAGGGATGGAGGTGGCACAGGGATGGAGATGGCACAGGGATGGGGATACACAGGGATGGGGATGGAACGGGGATGGAGGTGGCACAGGGATGGAGGTGGCACAGGGATGGAGATGGCACAGGGTTGGAGGTGGCACAGGGATGGAGGTGGCACAGGGATGGGGATACACAGGGATGGAGATGGCACAGGGATGGACGGTGGCACAGGGATGGACGGTGGCACAGGGATGGACGGTGGCACAGGGATGGAGGTGGCACAGGGATGGAGATGGTACAGGGATGGAGGTGGCACAGGGATGGAGGTGGCACAGGGATGGAGATGGCACAGGGATGGGGATACACAGGGATGGGGATGGAACGGGGATGGAGGTGGCACAGGGATGGAGGTGGCACAGGGATGGACGGTGGCACAGGGATGGACGGTGGCACAGGGATGGGGATGCTTTTTTTACATGTTAATAACTAGAAAAATAACCAGAAGAGAAATTCAGAACTAGTTCTGACAACTTTGGGGAGAAGTTGGAAATAAAAGCAGGAACTGGCTCCTCTGTCCGAGGAGGGTAATTCCGGTGGCTCGGTGTGGGGATTGGTCTCTCCCCTTTCCGTTTTAAGTCACCACTTTCTGGGAAGTGCCGTCACCCGGGAGGAGGTCTGGCGGGATAACTGCCATTGACACTGTGATTTACTCCTGTTTATTGTCACTGCGGCTCTGCTGGCCTTTAATTGTGGTTATTTTAGGACAGAATGCGGTTGGGGGATGTGTCATTCACTGCTCTGCTGCCCGTCAGCTGCTGAGTGTAAGCCCGACCCTTCAACGAGGAGCTGTGACATGAAGCTGGTACACTCTCAAAATCAAACTGCTGCCAGCCCTTGCCCCATCAAATCAGACCCTCTCAGACCCTCTCTCTCTCTCTCTGCTTTCCTAGGGAGGGGTGAGGAGCATCCACCGCCTCTGGAGAGCCCCGGGCATTGATGCTCCTGCATCAGGGCCAGGGCTGTGCGTGTGGGGGGCCGGGAATTTTCCTCTCTCCCCTCTCCTCTCCTTCTGGCACCGTTTTGCTCACTCACAGTGGAGAGGAGCATCACCTCCTTGGCGCTGCAAATCCACTCCAGCCGCCAGAGAGGCCCTGACAGCTGCCACGGCTTCTGGGAAACCTCTGGGAGAGCTGGCAGCGGGGCCAAGGCTCCTTTTCCTGCTCCCTGCTCTCCTGCATCCATGCTCCTTCCCAGGGAGGGAACTTTCCAACACCTCTGAGGGCAGAGGGATAACTCCAGGTGGGAAAGTCCTGCTCCACTGGCTGGCTCGAGAAAAACCAGGACTCTTAATGCTAAGCTCCAGCCCGTGTAACACAGAAAACGGTATTAAAGGATTTGCTTTTCATGACCATAATTCAGAGTTAGCGTACATTTGATGTTTAATGTATGAACCACAGGTGATTTCAGACTGGCATGGCCTTTTCTAAATAGTGTTTTAATCTTAGGGGGTTTTTCAGTTTTTTAAGGTTTGGCTACTCAGCCTGTCAGACAAGAGGAGAACAAAACCACAGCAAAGCTGGGTATGAGAATCCAATGTGGGCAGAGGCTTTTGTTCCGTCTTTTATTGAGGTTTTACCTCTAATCTCTGCCTTTTGATGCAATTTAAGATTAAGGAAATGAAAGGCAAGGCTGCCTGCGAGCAGTTATCCAAACAGGACAGCCAAGGGGCGCTTCCAGGCACTGCTGTAAGAGGCTTTGGGCAGCTTTCCCCGAAGGGAGAAGCCAGAGACTCTGCAGCAGCTCCTGAGGTCCTGGAGGAGTGGGAATGCGACCTCTCCCAGTCTCCAGCAAACCTCCTGCCATCCCAATCCCGTCCTTGTCCACTGGGAAGCGATTCCTGGCAGAGCAGCTGTTGGGATGCTGAGTTACAGGGACCTGCTGCGGGCTCCAGTGAGGTCCCAGCTGCCTGACTGAGGTGTGGGAATAAGTCCCTGAGCTGGATTCCCTCTCAGGGATGCCCCCGATGCCAGGAAAACCCCCCCATGGGCAGAAGTCGTATTTGTATTGGTATTCCCAGCTGGTGCACACCTTGAATGGCTCAGAAAATGGGGGAAAACCAAATTCCTGCCAGGAAAAACAACTCAAATAATCAAACCCCTTCGTGTGGCACCAGTGATAAATTCGTGCTACTTACCCTGACGAGCTGAAAGGTCACGAGCAGACCTTCCAAAATAATTATTAAATAACTTTGCCATTTGTTCAGGATCAGTTGTGACCTTATTACCGGGAGCAGGAGATGATATCTCCACATCCTGGGCACGGATCCAAGGAGGTCATTAGTAACAATGCTCCATCCCAAATTTTGCAAGGGGAGGGAGGATTTCTCTTCAACCAACACATGGAGCTTTCCAGGCTTTTGTCTTGCTGGTAAACGACCTGTGAGGGCTGGGAAGATCCATCTTCCCTCTTCAGATCATATATATGTTCCAGCAGCCTTGAAGGGAGCGAAGGGCAGAGTCGGGAAGAAATGTTCTGTCACTGCAAATCTTTTAGCTCAACAAAGAATCAAGAACCATAAATAAAATCCTCTTTAGTGCTCGGACATTCGCCTCACTGTGTGCCTGCGGTGGCAGGGCTGTGTCCAGTCACGCACAGGATGTGTTTTTAAACCCCAAATGGGCCTCGTGATCAGAGATGGGAACCAATGCAGCAAGGGTTGTTCCTTTCAAATTAAACAAAGATTCCTGTGGCCCTGTGCAAGCTCAGTTCCAGTCAAATTAAACACTATTTGGGCCAAAAAAAAAAAGAGAAAAACCAGCAATTCTGTGCAGCCTTGCCCCTGCAGCTCCACCACGGTGTAGACACAGAGACAGTGGGCTCAGGTGATGGAGGTTTCAGGTCTGAAGGGATGGGCACCAATAACCCAGTGCTCGTGCTCTCTGCCTGGCTCCCGGCCTTGCTGGGCCTTCCTGGATGTCCCCAGTGTCCCCCTCAGGGCCCTGCCTAGTAATGGGATCGGCTGGTGAGAGCCATTAGTGGAGCCGGTTGCCCTCCGTCCGCTTTTATTGTGCTGATAATTTAATTGGATGATGATTCAGAGGAGAAATCCTTTCCCTTTACTTTCATCTGGCAGCTGCCTTTGTCCTCCCAGCCTTCCAGCCTCAGCCACTGATTCCTCGAGGACAATCAAAATGGTCTTAGAAGAATTTCCAATACTTTCCAATGGCTCACTTTCTAATAAAGTGCGTGTCACACGGCAGGCAGCGGCACTCCCAGCCTGGGATTCAGCTCCTGGCGGAGCGGAGTGCGGCTCAATTGCTCACCCTCATCACTATCCAAGGGGACTGGGAGCTGCCTGTGTGTCCCTGTGGCAGGTGCAGCCCTGGGGAGGGAGAGGCAGCCATGGAGCTCCCCGGTGTGTGAGGGGTCAGAGGTGGCACAGCTGGAGCAGCCAAGAGCACAGATTGTTTAAGGCCCACACGGTGCCCTGCACCGAACACAGGCCTGCCCCGGGCCAGCTGCTGGTCTGGAATTGTTGCCAGTTCTCGGCCCTGACAGGAAAAGGCGAGGCAGGCTCAGCAGCTGTGGGCTCAGCAGAAGGGTTTAACCCGTTTAACCCATCCCCAGATTGTCCCTGGCTCTCCCACCCCTCCCTCCGGCACTCCGATGGTTATTGCAAAACCGAGGCTTGGGCAATCAACCCGGGAGGTCAGAGAGTCTGTCCCTGGCTCCAGGGCTCCTTGATGCCACCAGACCTGCTCCTGGCAGCCCCGGGCTGCCCGTGCTGCTGTCCCAGGTCTGGCCCGGGACGGTCCCAGCGGCGCCGTCAGCGCCGGCGGAGTTGCTCGCAGCCTCCCCTCGGCATCACAGGCGCCTTTCTGATGTGGAACATGAATGCTCCTTGCTGCAGTTTATGTTTACCTTGTCATCCTCATAGCAGACATGAAAACCTGTTTATTCTCTCCCTTTTCAGAGCTTTCCTTTAAATGTTTGAAGGCTGTTTGCATGTCTCGCCTCGTCTTTCCTTTCCAGAATAAGTGAGCCAAAATTCCCTCTGCTTCCATCCTGTGTCAGTGTTTTCATCTCCCTGCCTGTCCTGGTTGTTCTCCCTCAAACCCTCCCCAGTAAATTCCCATCCCTAGGAGTGATGCTCTCTCTGTGCAGCAGGATGGGCAGGGACCTGGCTGACTCTGAGAAGTTTTGGCACATTCTCCAGTGAAAAACACACATTATTCCTGCTGATTCTGCCCTTTTTTTGCCTAATTGACAAATTAGGAGTGTCCCTTCCCTCTCAGTTGTGTCACCAGGGCATGGAAGTGGTTGTTGGTGCTTTCCCGTGGTGCTTCAGGGGAGCAGAGCAAAGGAAATCTCTCAGCCTGCACAGGGAAAAGCTGCTGCTGGTGTTTCTGGAGCTTTTCCCCCACAGCAGCTCAGCACGAGGGGAAGATGCAGTGGGGAGAGTGGAGGAAGAGAGGGAAGCTTGGAGAACACACTGCTGGGGCTTGCATTTAACTAAAGAGCAAAGTAACATTGTGCTCCATTGATTACACATTTTTTCTGCCTGTTGTGACATTTGCAGGAAGGCTAATTTATTCAAGCATGGAAATCTTTAAAAACTTAATTAAGTTATTTCTGCTATTTCCATGCCTTATTGTTTCGACTTCACATTTAACTTTTTATATCTGGTTAATGTCTTTGAGGAAAAAAAAAATAACAACCAGAAGGAGAAAAGAAATGGAATGGAGAGGGAAGATGTGGCCGGGATCCAGGCTTGTGCCTCCTGTGGGAGCTGCTGGTGGGGTCTGTCCTGCAGGAGGTGGGCTCTGGCTGTGCCTGGCACATGGGCAAGGGGCTGGGGGTGCGGTCCCAGCACGGAGCTGGGCTCTGGTTTGCTCACAGTGTGGGTGAAGGGGGTGCCAAGGTGTTGTCAGGCTCCTCTGCCGCTCCCAGCACTGTGTGTGCATTCCCTGGATAGCTGTGCACTCCACACACCCCACGAACAGGCACTGAGGGGAGGGCAGCAGGACAGGCTGGGTGCCCCTGGGCCCCCAGAAGGGGAAATCATGGCAGGAAAACCCCCAGAGGCCCTGGGAGCCGGTGTTCCCCTGCACAGGAGGCTCTGAAGGGCTCAAGATGCTGCCAGAAGAGCTAAATGCTGCATTAATAAAGTTTCTGTCAGTAAATTCACTAATTAAGGCTCACAGATGGAGCTGGAAGGAATGCTCGTGGTGAAACCCAAGGAGTGTGAACATTGCCTGCTTTGGAGGCAGGCTGCAAGCCTGGGGAAAAATGGGGAAGAAAGGGAAATCCGCCAGGAGTTTCAAAAAGCTTCACCTGCCTCTCCAGAAATGAGGTGAGCCCGAGGGTTGGGTTTGGGGCTGCGAGCAGGGCTGGCCTCGGTGCCATGGCCCTGATTTTGTGTGGGTTTGTGGCACAGCTGCCCAGGAGCCGGGTTTGAAGCCAGTCCAGGTTTGTCAGGCCCCGGGTCGGTGCCCTGAGCACCAACCTCCCTGTCCATGACAGCAAAGATGGATGCAGGGAGGAACCACTCTGGCTATGAAAACCCCCAGAGCCATAAAGAGCTCCAGCCATAAATGACAAAGTGTTGCAAACTCTCTCGGCGGCAGCAGCGGCCCCGGGGAAGAGTAATCCCCTCGCTCTCCAACATTTGCCGAGCATTAGGCTAATTTCCCCTGGGCTTCCACCAGGCATTCTGAGCTCTTGCTGGGTTTCTGTGTATTATTCTTAAGTCGTTAGCCTGTACCTCCTGTTCCAGCTTGGGAACTCTTACGGGATGGATTTATGGCGTGTCTCCCGCGGGCAGCGCAGTCATTCCCGTGCCCCTGATGATGGATGTGGCTCCCAGTGGCCTTTCCCCTCCTGGGAAGGGCTTGGTCGGAGGGGAAAGCTCATCCCTTCTGAGTGGGCTGAGGGTCAGGGCTCCTCACCACGTCCCAGCCTCTTCCCAAGCACTGGGTGTGTAGGTGAGGAGTGGGAATGGCAATGGCGATGGCGATGGCGATGGCGATGGCGATGGTGATGGTGATGGTGATGGCAATGGGAATGGCGATGGCAATGGCAGCTCTGGGAGCTGCAGGTGCTGCTCCTGGCCAGGAGAGCAGCAGGAATGGGAGCTGGGAGCTGCTCCGTACTGGGCAGGGAGTGCAGCCCCTTCCTCCTGCAGCAGCCTCTCTGCCTTTGCTCCCCCTGTGGCTATGGCAACATTTGTATTTGTCAGCCTATGGCAATCCCCTGCATATGGAATACATTTGCTCTGGGTGTTTGCCATTAACATTTTCATTTCTGTTTAGCGTCAGGAGTTTTCAATTACCGGCCTCGCAGAGCAGTGCGAGCCACTGTGTTCATGCTCCCTTTGTTTTCATTTCCACACCCCAGTGAATTACGGGATGGGAGCCCTGCCCCGGGGATGGCGGGGAGAAATCCAGTCCCGGTGCTGGGTTTGGTGCTGGCCGCTCTCACGCAGCTTTGGGCTGGCAGGGGCTGACTTTACCTGTCCTGAGGTGAGCAGGCAGGGGCTGAGCACAGCCCTGTCCCCTCTGTCACCACTCTGGGTCCCTGCTCCCCTGTGGCACGTGCAGGAAGGAGGTGACACCGCGGAGCAGCTCAGGGCACTTGGCAGGGCTGCGGGGCCTCTGCGGCAGAGCCCAAAATCTGCCTCCTCCCCCTTGTCCTTACTCCAGCCCTCTTTCACTCTTCCTCTAATGTGACTTTACATCTCCACTTTATAACTTAACTCCACGGAGAGGATAAAACTGCTTTAGCCAATAAAGAAACGAGGGGCAAGTAATGCGCATCCTGGCCGAAACAGCAAACTCCGCATTTCCAGAGTGCCGCCTTCCTAAACTCTAAGTGAGCCATAATGTTTAGGAGGGGCCGTTGAAAGAGCAGTAAAAGGCTGCCAGGTCGGGCAAACAGCAGAGTGTTCGCAGAGCTGGAAGAGCCCGAGCACCCGAGCTGCTGCTCCCGGTGATGGCAGCCCTGCTGGGGAGTCCCCGGGGACAGCGGGAGGTGGTGGCGGTCCCCACGCCAGCCCCGGGGACACGGGCTGAAGGACGAGCTGCAGACCAGCACTGGGCAAAGAGCTGGGAAGGTTCTCCTGGTCATCCTGCAAGTAATCAGTTCCACTGTGATCCAGAATAGCTTTCTTTTCCTGGCACCTTAGAGCAAGGAACAAAAACTCCTGTGCATTTCACACCAGCCTGGAGACGCCGAGATCCACCTGCAGCAGCATCCCCACGTCCCTGAAGTGCTGCCTGTCCTCACAGCCCCATCCCATGCTGGCTGACAGGATTCAAAGGTGCTGCAAGCTGCTGAGGCTGAGGAGTTTTGCAAGTGTCCCAAGTGCTGTTAACCTCAGATTTAAAATCCGGGTTTCCTTTGATTTAAAGTGATTTTAAAGATTCCAGCACTCCCGCAGTGTAATTATCCCAAAGATTTCTGGGAGCCTTCTTTTCTGCCCCTTTGTTCCTAAGGCGGCTCTGCAAGAATGCCACGAGGTTACAGCCATTATGGAGTGTAATGCAAACAGGGCCATTTATTGCCTTTTTATGAGGGTAATGCTGCACCACCCAATAAATTCTGCAGGAAGGATTTGATGGAGAAAAGGCTGAGATTCAGCCACAGCAGGGTCAGCCAACGGGAGTTCTAATTTCACAGGAAAGCAGTTAAGGGGGCAAAAGGCCTATTTTTCACTCTCCTCTTTTGGAAGGAGTAGGGAAGGATGGGAGCTGAGGAAAAGCAGAGGAGGGAGCAGGTACAAATGCACTAACAAAGAGGAGGAGAAGGTCCCAAGCTCAAGAGATGCTGAAAAGATTGGCCTTTCTCCACGTGTCTGTCCCTGTGAGGTCTGGAAGGGCTGGCTCCTGCCTGGAATGTGCCAGGAGGAAACACGTGTTTGGAGGGAGACAGGGGCAGAAGTCCCCCTGACCCTCGTGTAGGCTGTAACCCAAGCCTGAGGCTGTCACCCACACGTGGCCAGGGGGTCCCACCATGCCTCGTGCCCGCTGGTGGCCCTGGCAGTGCTGGCAGAGCCACTGGCTGTCCCTGCGCCTGGCCAGAGCCACCAGCCCAGAGGCATCAGCTGTGCTGGCCTTAATCAGTTCATTACAGCGAGCAGGGAATCGATGGCAACGGGGTATTGATCACAAATTCATAACTGAAAAGTGCCCTGCTGGTCCCGGCTCATTTCTTCATGGCAGAGATGGATCTCTCTCTCCTCTCCCGTGTGGAATCCCCATCCGGAGCCGTGTGTGACCGCTCCCAGCGCTGTGATCCAACATCTGCCCGGCCCAGGGCTGGGACGAAGCCTCCCGGGCTGGTTCCAGCTTGGTAGTTTGGCCAAAGGCCACTTGGAGCAGGTTCAGGGGGCCCCAGCTCCCTTTGTCCATCGCGGCCACTGGGAGCCAGCTGTGGAGACCCGCAGGAGCACGGGGTGTCCGGCCAGATGTGCTCAGCCTCTGGAGCGTTCCTGGATCCCGCCGGCCCGTGTCACAGCCCCGCCAGGCTGCAGCTGCCGCCTGACAGCCGAGCTGCTCTTTCATGCTTCTCTTGTTCTCCTCGCTCGCAATTGATAGATCAAAATTCCCCGCAAACGACCGGTTTTCATGGGCCGTTTCCTCTGCCGTCAATACAAGGAGCTGAGCACTGTCAGTGCCGTCCCTCCCCGTCAAAGAAAAAATTCAATTATTTATCGCTGCCTCTTAGAAAACTAATTGTATTGCTAATTGTTCTTTTCCTGTGAGGAACGTTACATTTTTTTTTCAGGTGAGTGGCTTTAGGCGGTTTAGAGGTTTGTAAAGAGTCTTTCGTCAAACGTGATTCAGAATGAACTCACTGAGTTGACATTTCCCTTCCAATTTTCTGTTGATGTTTTTGAAGCGGGAGGATTGCTGGGAGCCCAGGGCTGTAGCTGCTAACCTGATTCATTCCCTGCACAGGCACGGGACTGGGAGCAGATGAATTTTACGAGATTGGCGGTGTTTATGTGTAATGGTGACAATAATACACCTTATCTATCTCCTGTTGAACTACGGCGGGGTTTTCCCAGGAAGTTTGACAGAAAGAGGATCAAGTTGCTGCTTAAATTTCTCCTTGGAGGACCTCAGGGTAATTTTCTTCCAGCACTTCAGACACTGAGAAGGGTTGGAAGCAGCCGTAGGATCCTCGTGCATCCCTGACCCCAAGGAAGATGCCATGGGGAAAAGGGAAGGGATGAGGGGGGGCACTATTCTGATTGTCCGGGGCACAGGAATATCAAATCCATCTTGCATGAGCATTTCAGGGTTTAAATGTCTCTCTTTCCAGCAAGCAGGAGCTCTCCTGTCACATCTTCTGCCTTTTCAGGACCGTGATAAATCTTCTCTCTCAACACACCCTGGAGAATAACTGCATCAATCATTTTTTACTGGCACAAGTTCTCAGGATTCCTGACCCCTTCCATGCTCGGGGATGAGACCCATCCCCGGGGCCTTGTCCCTGCTCCTCCACATGCTCCATCCCCAGCACATCCCAGTGCTGCCCCATCCATCCCCAAGTGCAGCTGGAGCTCCATGGCAGCTCTTGGAAGGTCGGAGCTCCCAGGGCCAAACGACCCCTTTTCCATCCTGGAAAGAGCAAGAGGGATGCGATTCCCTTCTCATTTCCCAGAGCAGAGCGGGAACCTGTGCCAGGACAAATCCCTTCCCTGATTGTGCAGGATGAAATGCAGCAGCGAGGGAGACATAACCCTTCATTGCAGCAGCGATTTACAGGCTGCTCCTCCTTTAATGGGGCCCGTGCACCTGAACACGGCAACGGGCTGTAAAAACAAACAAACACACACTTATCCCACAGTCCCTCTGCTCCGGAGCATCCCGGAGCCTGCGGACAGGACGAGGGCAATCCCCCGTTCCTCTCCAAGGGTCAGCTCTGGAGATTCAGCCGAAGGCACAATCACAGACCCTCCAACTCGAACCCTTTCCCCCTCACTCCTCTCCAGTGCACGGGTCCTGGTGCCTGGCTGGGCTCTGCCAACCCAAGAGGAGCTTCTCCGAGTGGGAGCACAGCCAGGGATTCACTGCAGCAGGCTGATCCCGCATCTTACAGTAAATCAATGAAACTTCCGTGCCTTGACAAGCCCTTGCCACTTAAATAGACAAGAAACAGGTAGGGATGGATGCTGCAGGTTCCTCCAGATCATGAGGCATAAATCTCAAGAGAACAGCAGCGGAAAGATAAAACACTGCTGGAAGCACAGAACAGGATTTAGGATTTGTTTAGAGGTTGTCATTTTGACAGTAAGGAAAATACATTTTTCCTGCCCAGGGTTAGCAATTAGTGTGGCTTCAGGGAAAGGTAAGGCGGTGATGAGCGCGGCAAAGCCCTCACTACAGGTGCCTTGATGGCAGACTGCTCTGCTAAAGATGATAATTTCTAAAATCATCGAATCGTTTAGGTCTGCAAAGACCTTTAAGACCATTGAATCCAACCATTAGCCTAATGCTGTGGAAAAGCTGACAAGGATCTGGTGATGGTACAGCAATGGTTAGAGGGCATCGGGCTGCCGAGGTAGTGAGCTTGCTGTAATCGGCCTTGATGGACAGGGAAGGAGATAGAGAAGTGTAAATGGGAATTAATAAATTCAACAGCCAGATTAGGTCCCATTATTTCGCAGCTCCCGCTGACCCGGCTCTCCAGCTGGGAGCGATCTGTCCCGGCGGGCTCCCCACAAAGCCGCAGGGCAGAGCCAGCCGGGTCCCCGCAGCCGGCCCTGCCGCTGCCCGGGGAGAACAAACCCTTCCTGTTCGGAAGAACAAATGCTGAATCCATCGCGTCCCTCTCCGCGCCCTTACGAGGGGAGCCGGGCCGCGCTGCTGAGAGTGGAAATGTCATCTCTGAAATGTAATTTGGCTGGAGCACGCTGCAGGACAGCAGCAGCTGCGGAGGCAAATCCAAATAACGCTCGGCACTGTAATTGCATATGTAAAAATGGGAAAGAAGAGAGCGAGAGGAAGCGGCCTCCTCTGCTCTGCTGGGTATTACAGATGTAGCTGTCATCCTCTTTCCCTGCCGAGTGGTTGTAGGTGTTCAGTCCTGGTACTCCGCTGGGTGTTGTAGAGAGATTGGAATGTAATTTCCAATGTTCAGAGGTCAAGCCATGAGGCTGCTCTGGCTCCCTGCGCCTCTGACAGGGACTTATCCAGCTTAGGTTTGATCCAGGCCCCTCTGCGAGGCGGCTGCCCCGGAGAGGAGGAGCTGGGAGTGCAGCTGCTGCTGGGCTGGGATGGGCAGGGGCAGCACATGATCCCCACGTGTCCAGCAGGTGCTTCCTGAGCTTTGCCAGCCTGTTGGGATCAGCCTGGTGGGTTCTGCACAGCCTGTCCTGAGGGGCTGGGAGCAGGGGATGCTGGAATCAGGCTCCCTCCAGGCCCCTGCTCTTTTCTAACAGGCCAGGAAGAGATGGATGGATGGATGGATGGATGGATGGATGGATGGATGGATGCATGGATGCATGGATGCATGGATGCATGGATGCATGGATGGATGCATGGATGTGCAGATCCATCCTCATACTCACTGACCTGCCAAAATAACTGATGTCCTCTCCCTGGTCTGCTGTCCTGACTGTGTCACCTCTGAGTCACTGGCACTTGATCCACACTAAAGTTCCCTGTGAAATCCCTCAAGGTGCAGAAGAAATACAATATTGTTTGTGTCCTAAATGAGATGCTTGCTTCATACAGACATTGATCAATACGCAAAGGAGACACCATTAGGGAGGACAGAATTCTTTATTTTCAGGTGAACTCTTTGCCCTCTTACACCCCAGACTGTGAAAACTGTAATCAGTTTATCAATCTAACTTTCTGTTCACAATTAATGCTTTTATTTTTCAATTTGCTCTAATCAGAAGATATAAAATAAAACCGCTCTAAGAAGAGCTAAACAGAGCAGTTCACTCTGGGAACTATCCGTGTCCTCCTCCCGGTTTTCCTGGTTCCTGTGCCACACTGTTCAGGTGTGAATTCTGCCAGGTGGGACACAGAGCTGCTGTTCCCTCATGCTCTGGGATTGTTAGAGATTGTGTGTTATCCTCTTTGTGAGGCTGAGTTATCCTGCTCTGTAATTTCATCCAGCTTCCCTAAATTATTCATCTTTTTCAATAGGCCACAGGAGCCTTCTGCTCCCTCTCCTAAATTATTTTGCAGCAAACAGAGCTGCTGCAGAGGCGGCGGTGGCTCTGCAGTGGGGGAAGATCTCCACAGATCTCCTTTGTCACGGGGAGCGCTGTGGGCTGGGACGAGTCCCACGTGCACCCAGAGCCTCCCAAGGACCAGGCTGTGTTGGGAAGAGTGAAGTTTTCCTCTGAGGGACAGAACGTTTCCTTCCCAAGGCACTCGCCAGAGAATCCCCAACGGCTCCACGCGGCTCCAGAGCTGGCTTGCTTCAGGTTGTAAATGTTTTCTATTTCTTACAAGCTGTGAGTCTGATGAAAGTGTAGCAAAGGCAGGACCCAGCAGCAGAGGAAGCAAACTGTGCAGCACGCGGCGTTGTGCTCCTATAGGGTGTCTTCAAGTGTGCCGGGTAATGATCCGGCAGCTGTGAATCCATACAAACCAGTGCTGCTCCGAAGGGCTGTAATTATTAATCTGCTAACGCAGACACAATGCACTCAGCCTGCTCTCAGCCTCTCCCAGGAATGGGAAATAATGCTGCAGTGGCAATTACCTTAATGCAATTATCTCAAATGTGAAATTCCACAAGCGCACGTCGCGTCCTGGGTTGTGGAGGACGGAGGGGAAACTCTCACCGGGGTCGAGGCTGGGCCCCCACTCCTGGTGCCAGCAGGACCTCGTGCCCCTTGTCACCTGTGCTGTTTAAAGCCCTGGCAGACACAGAACCTGGGCGCAGGCACATCCCGCGGTTCGGGTCCCCAAGGGATGGGCAGTGGCAGGGACAGGAGCAGAGCCGTGTCCTAAATCAGGAATCCTCAACCAGATGGCATCACACGGGCACCCAAGGCAGCCCTCGCCCCAAAATCCGACTGGAAGGAGCTTGGATCAATTTGTCTTGTCCAGACACAGCTCTGGAGCCTTTCCCAAGGATAAAGGAGATGCAGGAAGCCATGCTCATGGTGGTCCCAGCAGGATTAATGGCAATCACCAGGGCAATCCCTCCCCCTCGCAGGCTCCACGGTAACCCTGCACTCAGGGCATGCGGCAGGAAGGCCTGAGCTGCTCAAAGTTCCTTGGAACCCCGGTGCACACACACAGATGAGGAGAGAAAATGTTCCACAGTTTGTTCAGGATGGACCTGGAGACTATTCCAGTGCTCTCGTCTCTCAGGGAGGAATGAACTAATTGCAAAGGATTTTTAAAAGGAAGATTGTAACTGGCCCAAAGCAGTAAATGGATTTTACTTCCTCTGCTCTGATAAATATTTAATTACTGAGTGTAATGCAGGGATTGGGTTTGGTTCTTGCTTGTTTTAATGGGCTTTTGTTTGTTTTTACACATATATTTATTTATATTCTGTACTTCCATTGCAACTGCCGTCCTCATGTGCCTTCTCCACAGTGGTATCTCTTAGAATTAAATGGAATTGTCTTTCCACTCCTCTAATCCACACTGCCTTTGTGCCCAGAGCCTGTCTCTGGAAGCAGCAGTTCAAAAACGAGCCACCACTGCAGAGCCTGATGTGTCCCTCCCCTGCTGCCCTGACAGTCACTGGTTTGGGTTTGGTTTTCCCTCTTTCCTCTTGTGTCATCCTGCACAATTCTCAACATTTTATTTTTAAAAAAAATCTCATCCCAATAATGTAATCGCTTCAAAATGTTTATTTACTTAAGGGACTCTTTAGTGAAAACTCCAGGCTCTTGACTACTAATATCATGCATTTACGTAATTGTGTAATTACAACTCAAATGACAAATGTTTCTTTAGGCTCCATTTCTCCCCCGGGCCCGTTCCAGGAGCAGCACGGGGGGTGTCCGGCTGCTCCCTGTGCCACAGCCCTGCTCCCAGCACAGCCTGGCAAGGGCCCACACTCCAGCTCTCCCTGGCCTCTGCTCCAGGCTGATGAATTATTACTCATGCAAAAATCTCATTAAAATCACGGCCAAGGTGCCCAGATGCAGCACCCCAGGGCCTGGCAGGACAGTCCTGCTCTGCTGTGCTGAGGCAGTGCTGGAGCTGTGGCCCCAGCCCGTGTGCTGGCCCCGCTGCCACGGCTGACCCCGCTGCATCCCGGGCACGCCGCAGCCTTCCCGCATCTCCTTCCGTGCAGCAGGGCCTTTCCCAGCAGGATTGGCAGTGATACAGCCTCATAAATAACGTTCCCAATGGGAGGCTGCGGTGCTGTCAGGCTGTTAACGCTCGTGTATTTCTCTTCATAACGTTCGAGTGCCGAAAGGGCTGCACTGTCCTTCTGAGGGGTGGTCAGACAGCTGCCTCTGCCAGGTCTGGTGGGGTTCGATAGCTCTGGGTTTACACTGCAGTGCTTGTTACTGCCAGGGTCTCTTCACGTCCCTACAGCCAGCTGGGAACATTTCTGCTTCACTCTCAGGCCACATGTGAAGTTTGCTCCTGCAGAGGTGACTCTGCAGCACCCACGGCGTTGCCCCACTTTGGCACTCGGAGTATTCCCCAACTCTGAGGGAGCTCAGCTGCAATAAACCTCCCGCCTCAGCTCCAGTCCCATAAAGGTCTCTGCATGTGGCATTTGATGGCCTTGGTCCTAAAAGGAGCCATAAAAAGGTAAGGGCAACTCCACCTGCAGGGGTTGTTCCCCCAGCCTGTCCCTGACACAGGTGGAGCATTGCCATTTGTCACTGCTGCTCCTGGCTGGCCAGGAACAAGAGCCAGCTGTCCAGGAGGGGATTGAAGGGGCTTCTCCTCTTTGCTCTTCACTGGAAGCCCCTTTGCTGATGAGCAGCATCCCTTGCAGCACTCAGAGTGGCTGAGCTGGGGTTTGGAGACACTGCCCAGCACTGCCCAGGCCCCATCCAGTGCTGAGAGCAGGAGGAGAGGCAGGTCCTGGGTTCCGAACACACTGAGGCCCCAGGGAGCCATAGGGGAGAGCCTTAAATTTGGAGGATACATTGGATGTCAGCTTTCATTGCCTCACAGATCCCACTGAACCCACATCCATCAGTGAGAGACTTCCAAAGTGCAGGGGAATAAAACTCCTCGCAGATAACAGCCCCAAAAATGCCTTTTGGCAGCTTTATTGCCTGGCACACGGGGAAAAGAGCAGATGCACTTTCAGAACCAGAAAGAACTCGGATAATTCCCTTAATGGCCACCTCAAGGCAAGGGGAGGGGAGCTTTGCTTTCCCCACAGAAGGGAGAGCAACCGGGGCCGCTGGGCCTCTCCAGAAGAGAGCAGGCTTGGGTCTCACCACTGGCACTGAGGGGAGTACAGAGAGGTCTGAACCAGCTGGGGAAACTGTCCCCACATATTTCCATGCCAGAAATCCCCAGAGTGGGTGTGCAGGCTGCTGGGGTGCAGACCCCAGTGACCCCGGGGGCTGCCAGCCCCCAGCTCCAGCAGAGCCCACGTGCCCCTGTCCAGCACGGAGGCCATTCCAGCAGATGGGCTCCAGTGTCCAGATGCTGTCACTGGGAAGTCCTGTCAGGGGTTACTGGCCGGGGTCTCGTTCTCGCCTGTCAGACTTGACATCTTCAGCGTATAATTAAATGCCAGGACGCGAGCAGCAGAGCAGGTGCATGCTAATGAGGAGATCAATTTTAATTATGATTTTAATTAAACACCCAATCCGGTAGGAAATATGACAAGCAGGCTAGAAATGCAAAATTTGTACTGGGGGAAAAACAACAGCGAGAGACAGGGAAGATGGAGCGGAGGTGTGTGTGTGTCCTGAAGCACAGGCTGGGTGGGAGGGAGGATGGGTGGGGGGCCGTGAGCCAGGGTGGGCACGGAGGACATCCTCAGATTCCTCTTGCTGCCATAATTTGATGAGGAAAGTTAAAAAACCACATCCACCATTCTGTGGTTATTTTTCCAAACTCCCATTTTTTGCTCTCTGCCAGTGCTCCGGAGCTCTTGCAAACCACGGGCTGTGCAGCCACATGGTAGAAATCAGCTGTAATAGGAATTACCACTGAACAGAGATCCTTGGCAAGAGGCTTTACAGCAGCCCGTGTCACAGGGGGCTCGTGGTTTTGGATCATGGATCAGAGGGAACCTTTGGGATCCCTCTGTGCTCAGCCCGGTGCATTTGGCTGCTCCAGATTAACTCCTGCCTGAACTCCAGCAAGCTTCAAAAGAACAAATCCCTCCCCGGATTTCCAGAACAGGAAACCCTCCATCACACCTGCCATGGAGCACTCCCACCTCCTGACTCATCCAAACCTGTCTGGCTCCGGCTCTCGAGCCTCCACACAGCTGCAGGATGTCTTTGACAGGGACACTGCTGAGCCACTTCCATCAGATTTGTCTCTTCCCAGCACAGGCGGCCCCAGGGAGGCTCTTGCCACTCCTGCCCCGTCCCCATGCGAGCCCTGGGATGTGGCGGGGGCACCACGTTCCCTCCCCGGAGGAGGTGGCGGGTGGCGCAGCCCCGCGGGGGAGCAGCAGCCTGGGATGCTGTGCTGGTCCAGGCCGGGAGCAGCGAGCACAGGCGACCTCATCCCGATGGAATGCTGCCGAGCAGGGACGGAGCGAGGCCGGCTGCCGGCAACAGGGGGTTTGAGCTCACTGGTTACCTGAACTCACCCCTGGGCCCCCTCCCTCCCCCCCAGCCTACCCCCGACCCTGCAGAATTATTGATTTTGCTGGTTTTTCACTATTCCGTATCATAAATTGACTTGGGCAGCCCTTTTCGCTAACTAACGGGGCCATTAGCGGCGGGGGGCGGGCGGACAGCTCGCACAGATCAATCCCACACGGGGATGTGTCTGTGCGGAGGGGCAGGAGGAGCCTCCGTCCCCCCGGGTGGGGTCACAGAGCCCCGGGCAAAGCGGGGCAGGAACCAGCAGAACCGGGATGGGGTGTGGGAATGGGAACGCGCCCCTTGCCCGTGCGGCGCTGCCATCAGCAGCGCTTTTCCCCGGGGTTTGGCTCCCGGCCTCGACGCTCCGACTTCGGGGGGAAAATTAGGGGCTGTGGCTGGAGCCGCCCGGTGACGCCAAGCCCCGCTGCCGCTTTTCCCCAGAAGAGGAGGTTCAAAGGAGAAAAGGGGTGTCCTCCCCGCAGCCCCCGCTCCCGGCCGGGCTGCCCTTTGATTTGCCGGCCGCGAGTTTCTCCGTGGCTTTGCCCCTCCCGTTTAATTAGCTGCTCCGAGAGCTCCGGCAGCAGCCGCAAACCCCGGGCAGGGTTTTTATAGAGCGTGTTTTTACCTTTCACCCTCTGGAAATGTCAGAGCAGCGGGGAAGCCGCGCCGCTTTGTTGCCTCCGCTGTTTTAATAACTTTATGGCTCGCAGCCCTCCGGCGGCCCTGCTGCCCGGCTGCCCTCGGGAGGAGAGCGCCCGGGGAGATGAGAGCCCGTCGGAGCGGCGGAGGCAGCGCTCGGGGGCACGGCCGGTGTCTTTAACCCCGGGCATCCCGGGTCGCCCCATCCCGGCTGCGCGGCCCCTGCGCCTCCCGGCAGCGGCCCCGTAAATCATCCTGGCCTGATAACAGTGGAAGCGAGGGCTGGTTACTTCTCCGGGGCTCGGTTTAAAAGCTGAGCCGGGGAGAGGGGAGAGGCTGGGGGCACCTCGGCTCACCTCCGGAGCGGGCGGTTGTTACCGCGGAGGCACCTCGGGCTGCAGGAAGCAATTTGTCTCCCGGTGGCTGACAGGAGCTCCTTTCTTCTCCACTTACTCCTTGCTCGGAAATAAAAGGGGCATCCGCTCACATGAAAAGAGGGGAAGGCTCCAGGTTTCCCTTGTGAGGTCTCTCCCAAGCTGGCACGGACGGGCAATTTGTACAAATGACACTTCCCTGGGAGGGAAGAAAGAAGGAGAAGAAGAAAGAGCCACCCCAGCTTCCAATTTGTGCCGCAGCAGTCTGCTCCAGCTCCTCCTCTCCCCTACTTTCAACCTCCCGTTCGCTGCTCCGGCGCTGCTCCCTGGCTCCCAGAGCAGCCAGCCCCGAGGTCCAGCGGCCTCACGGACAGGACCGGACCCAGGGAGCTGCCAGGACTCCGTGGCCGAGCTCCTGCTGCTCTCCCGAGTCGGCAGCAGCCTTTGGAGCCAGCTCCTGCTCAGCCCCAGCGTCAGCGCGGGCCAGGCCAATGTGTCCCAAGTCACCTCTCTAAGTGGAGTAGTTAAACTTCCACAGACTCCTCGGCGGGCGTTTTTGTTCAGTATTAGAGTGGTTCTAATTCGATTTATCTTAATACACTTGCAATTTGCTTATAATTAAACTACAGTGAACCAGGGGAGCTGATTTACCCGGCGCACTGAAATCTGATGAGGATTGTGAATCAGCCACCTCAGTTCACTGCACAGTGTATTAATATAAATTGAAGTCAATGGTGGTTTATATTAATGCTTTCTTGAACGTCCCTATGTGTGCAGGTCTGGGGGAGAGCACGGAAAAGGTTTGGTTTTGGGAAAACACCATCTCCTGGACTCTGTGTTTGTCCCGGGCACATAGGACCAGGACAAGAACCAGGACTGTCACCCTTCCAGCCCCATCCAGTCACAGGATTCCAGAATCATTTCTAAAGTATTGCACAGAAGAGGTGAGGGAGGATTTATTCCCCCCAAAGCCCCCTGCTGGCCCTGGCACCTGGCAGAAGGGGGTCGTTATCCCCAGATAATGGACCTTGCCAACATTAAGCGCTCTAACCACCATTCCACACAGTCAATTATCTCCTAATCAGGGCCGTTTTGTCAGAGGTTATTGCCCTAAGGACTCAATTAGGTTATATCTACGTCATTAATATTTTATGGAAAAATCATTCACGTGGAAGTGTTTAACACCTTCGCAAACTTCCTTCCCCCCAGCCCCAGGGAAAGGGGGATTTGAAGCTGCCCGGGCCGGGCCTGGCAGCGCAGCTGCTCAGGGAAGGCAGTGGAAGCTCCTGTGCTTTTCCTGCCCAGGAAGGACCTGTTGGAGCTGTTCTCCAAACCATGCCCCTGTCAGCTCCCTGTGCGTGTGCTCTGGAGTTATTTTCAAGCTCTGAGTTATATTTAACTCGAGGTATAATAGTTGCCACTCTGAAACCTCTGTTTTATTAAGCCAGGCCTTTGGGTACTCACAAGTAGAGCTGCTTGGAAAATGGAGAAAATTGCAGAGAAAGCCATTTCTTCTGATTACCATTTCTTTCCAGAAAAAAAAAAAAATGTTCCTTGTCCTTCGTCCAGGATGGCCAGGACAGGAGGTGGTGGGGGCAGAGGCTGCAGCTTGTGGCAGGTGGGCATCACCTGGGGAATGGGGCTGTGGAGTGGTAAAGGCTTCAATGTGGCCCTTGGGGAGCTGATAAAATAACTGTAATGATGGTCCAGGGTGCCAAATGTCCTCAGCATCCCAGAGTTCAGTTCTTCAGCAACAATCATTGAAGTTAATGAATAAAAGCCTTTGGAAGGCTTTTTCCAAAGGTTTCTTTGGTGGGCTCACACTGTTGCTGTTCTCTCGGGTGGATTTTCATGCTGGCAAAAACACAATGAAAAGAATAAACTCAGCAGAGCAAAAACATGTACCAAAGGCCAGTATTGCTACAAAGTGTTGCGATATTCCTGCAGCTCTGAGATTTCCCAGTGTAAGTAAAGAATCTGGCTTCCCTCCCTCCAGCAGATTTGTTGGAAGCACTCCTGGATGAAACTGAGCTCCTCACAGAACAGTGATGAGGTCTAAGGGTGTCCGAGGTCCCTGGATGTCAGCAGGCAGGGCCTTCCCCAGGGCTGGCAGGCACAGAGAATCCCCTGCAGTGATCCCTGTCTCCAGCACACCAGGCAAGTGTTTCCCGTTAATGGGGATTGACACAGAGTAGGGCTGGTTCTTAAGAAAAAAAAAAAAAGGTTCTCCTCCTTCCCTAGGCAGTTTTGATGTGAATATTAATATTAACATAATTTCATGATGATTAGAGAACACAATTAGGGGCTATTAATAATGACACAAATAATGACATTTAAGGCCTCGTTTTCCTGTGAGTAACACTCTGTCTGGTGGTATTTAAACAGCTCTGTCTGGCACAATCACTGCCGTGCCAAGGTGAAGCCTCGTCATCATCACTGTGGTGTCAATCACTGCCCTCCCTGCCAGTGCCCGCCCCGCAGGCAGGGAAAGGGACAGGGAATAGGGACAGCGAATGGGAAAGGGAGAAGGAAAGGGACAGGGAGAGGGAATAGGGAAAGGGACAGGGAAAGAGACCCATCCCAGTGGCAGCAGAGCCTCCCCAGAGGCCAGCTCTGGTGCCCCACTGTAAAAGCTGCTTAATGGGGCTGTTGCAGCCCAATTCCACCAAAGTCGGGTCTTGCAAAGACCCCATTTCTCTTACAACACATTCACTGCCAAGCTCAGCCCTTGGAAGAGGCCGTGCTGTGCTAATGTCACTTAATGGAAACCTTGGAATCAATTTTTTGCTCCCTGAAGAAAATCCCCCTGGTTTATGCAGCAAAAGCTGTAATACTGGAAATGGCTTCAGTTTTTTTTTTTTTTTTTTTTTTTTTTTTTTTTTTTTTTTGGTCGAAGAAAAAAAAAAAAAAGGAGGGGAAGAGAAGAAAGGTTCACTGTAGCTCCACAAAAAGGAGGTCAAGTGAAAGGCTCCCAGTTTGGTGACTGGTCCAGCCGTGCTGCCCTGGGGGAGGTGTGGGGCTGTGCCAGGCTGTCCCCAGGGCTCTGTGGTAGCACTCACTAATTCCCATTTTTCTGAAACACTCTAAAGCACGGCGAGTTCCCTCATGCCATGGACGGGGGTGGCAAGGTTGGAGGGTGGCATTATCCCACACTGGGACAGGGACAGTGCCAGCCCACAAAGGGCACCCGAGGGGATCTCGGGGTGCACAGAACACCCCTCATTCCCGGGATTCGGGCACTCAGGGCGACTGCAGAGCCTGAGCCCCCTCACCCGGAGCTGCACAGGGTGGCTCATGGCTCAGGGTCAGCGCTGGGGGTCCCTGAAGGAGCTCAGGCCGAGTTTTCCCTGAGCATTCCCTGCCTGCAGCGCCGGGTGTGTGAGCAGAGCCCCGGGATGCCGAGGGAGCTGCGTTCGCTCATCCCACACCTCGAGCTCACAGCGCTCACACTGCGATAAACAAAGCCTTTCATTACATTCCGGAGACAAACAGCTCCGGGCCATTCCTCATCTCAGTGCACACACAGACACCTCGGCAAAACCCTGCTCGTTCAGCTGGAGCTTCCCGGGGAGGCTTTCCATGCAGCTGGAGCTGCTCCCAGCCGGGCTCCTGGCTCTGAGGAGCTCCAGCTCACCACGGGGAGGGACGGGACTCGGCTGCCCAGGCTTTCCGGTCGTGGTTCCAGTTCCGCTGTTGGAAGGGAGATCATCCAGTCCAACTCCTGTCCCTGCACAGACACCCCAGCAACCCCAGCCTGGGCATCCCTGGAGCGGTGTCCAAACGCTCCTGGAGCTCTGGCAGCCCCGGGGCTGGGACCATCCCCTGAGGAGCCTGGGCAGTGCCCAGCACCTTCTGGGGGAAGAACCTTTCCCTGAGCCGCACGCTGCAAACCAACCCTCCACCTCCTACCCCGCAGCCCCCCAAAGCCACCTGTGGCCCAGGGCTGCCGGTGGGATGGACGAGACTCCAGGAAAAGCCACCAAAATCAGTTATTAAATTTTAATCAAACAGTGCAGAGGGCTACAAAGATCACACTAAAATTTAATGAGCCGGGCTTGTTGGCTTCCCCGAAGAAGCACATTACAGCAAAAGTGTGGCTCAGGAAAGGTGCCTGACTTCCAGGTATTATCCACAAACCCTCCCCGCTCCCTGCTCACCGGGAGAAACGAGGCGTGAAGTGGTTCCTTATGGCTGGTTAAATGAGGGTTTGTTTTTCCCCTTCCTCCAGATACCAATTTCTTTTCTTTCACCATCTCATCTTGCCACAATTTATTTATTCTGGAATTTTGACTCTTCAGAGCACACAGGCAGAAAGGCCGCACAGAAAAGCTGCTCTTCTTCAAATAACAGGGATGTTGTGAGAATTGAGCACCCCCTCCTCAGCCTGCAGTGATCTGTGCTCTGGGGTCACTTAGCTTCCTTATTCCGGACCAGCACAAAGGAAACTCCAACCCAGGACTGGTTTTTAATCTCAGAGGCTCCAGTTCCCAGTTTAGGATGCAGGCAGCATCGCATCTAGAACTGCACAGCTGCATGCAGCAATTCAAAAATTGTCTTGTCGGACCACAATGTGCCAATTTTTCACATTTACAGCCATTTTCAGTATTACAGCCTGTGGCCCTGAAGCCAGGAGGCTTTTCTTCAGGGAGCAGGGGCTGCTGCAGAGGTGACCATTACCACACGCCGCCTCTCCTCCGGCCACGGGAGGGTGGGAGCGCGGCGGGGAAGGGACGGGGGCGGCCGGAGTGGCTGGATTTCATCAGCCCCGGGAGCTGCAGCGCCGGGAGGCGACGCCTCGGGCCGGAGCCCCTGTCTAGACCGGGGGGTTGGCAGCGGCTCCCGCTCCCTTTTCATGTGCCTGGTTGAACTCCAGCCTTGGGAAAGTAAATTAGTCCTTGGGCTGGAGCCAGGGTGCGGTGTTGCCGTGTTCCCAGGAACGCGGGGGGCTGAGGGAGGGGCGGCAGCGGTGCCCAGGGCAGGGGGCGACAGCGGGGTGGGGACCCGGGGTGACAGCGGGGTGGGGACCCGGGGTGACAGCGGGGTGGGGTCCGGAGGTGACAGCGGGGTGGGGTCCCAGAACACCCATCCCTCACAGGGTGTTTGGGAGCACCCACACGTGCACAGCTCCCCTCCCACGCTGGTGCGGGTTTGTTTATGCAGGAGGAAAATGCCATTCATTGCTTGGGCAGGCTTTCCCAACACTCCCCCGGGAGAACCTTTCCAGGCTGCAGGCAGGCCCACTCCGAGCCGTGCCATTCCCAGCAGAGCCCACCACGGCTCTGGGCTGTGGCAGGAAAGTGGCAGCACTTTCACCGCTGGGCTGCAAGACCTTGGCTCCAGTGGGGGCCCTTCCTGCTTCTCCAAACCCTTCGTCACTAATTAACTAATTACTATTTCTTTTTATTTGCAAACTTTATCATTATGCCTGAAGAAAACGCCCGGGGTTTACTCTCCTTTTCCAGCCCTTTTGGGGTATCCTGGCCCAGGTGGGGCAGATTGTACAGCTCTTTCCCTGGGTCCGAGGTCAGGGAGCACTGCTGAGGCCACCCTGAGCCTGGGGTGTCTGGGCTTGGAGGGGGGCTTGTACTGCTAAGTGCTGACAGGACGTCGCTGTCAACACAATGTTCCGCCTTGGAGAACCTTCATCTAGGAAGATACTTAATGAATTAGTTAATTAATGAGTGGAGTTTGATTGATGGATCATAGGGAGCTCTCAGCAGGGTGAGCCTGACCCTGGGATATTGCTGCTGTTGCTTAAATGCATCCCCTCGCTGGTCCGAGGCACTCGATGTTCTGGCAATTTGCATGCATTAAATGTAGCTCCTTAATAGGATGTAATGTTAGTGAAAAGCCAAAAGCATAGCAGCTGTAACTTAAAAGACAGCCCCATTACTGCAAGCCTTATAATTAGGGTAAGAGGGAGACTCGCGCTGCCATATGTTAAACTCTTTTGAGGTTAATAGCTCTGTAAGATTTTGCAATTTAAAAAAATTAGTCTTGAGGAACGATGACAAGGCTCGTCAATGAGGCTGCTCCAGCAGGGGCCGGGCTGCTCTGCCCTGCACAGCCAGACCTGGGGGACAGGGCTGCTCCCAGCCACCCCCTGCCCTGGCTCACCCCTGTCCTGCCCTCCTCTTGCCCAGCCTTTAGTAACACCTCCCCTCCTGCTCCCACTGCACCCAGGGGTGCTCCTGGCTGGGCAGGACACGCAGCAGGCGCCGGGCAGGAGCAGCTCCTCCTCTGCCCTGCTCTTTGGGGGCCTCTTCAAATGGCACAGAACAGCAGCTGCTGCCTGCAGGTCCCCAGCCCGGTGTTTGGCTGATGCAGGAACAAATAACCCTTGTGCAGCGGTTGTTTGCTAAAGCCCTTTTGCCGTGTAATCGCTGCGCAGAGGCCTCTGCTCCGTGTCTCGGGCTCTCAGCACGAGGATCCGGAGTGCTCAGGAGTGCTCAGCTCCCGGTGCTGGCTGTGGACCCCAGGAGGGGCTGGGTGGTCTGAGCTCAGCCCCGGCAGGGAGGCGGCTCCCCGGGGGCTCCTCTCGGCAGGGGTTGAGGCACAGCTCCTGTGTTTTTCCTTCCAGCTTTTCTTCCTTTCCTCTGTTGTGCAGGCAAATCATTCCACTTCCCAAGCCTCAATTTCCTCATCCATAAAACTGAGACTAAAAAATGTACTTGTTAGGGGTGTCACAGGGCCTTCTGAGCCTGCCAGGGCTTTGATGTCCTCTTGTTAAAGTACCGTGGAAGTGCAGGCATTTATTGTCATCAATACGTGAGGTGGGTGGCTATGGGGACCCTCTGGGGACACTGGAGGTCTGTGACTTGGCTTTGCTGTCCGGGGAGGGCATTATCTGGGCACTGGCTTGGCTTTTCTCACTGCCAAACGACGGGCACACAGTGCCTGTGAGCAGCCAGCAGGGACCAGGCAGGGCCGGTCAGTTTGGGGAAGGTTCTGTGCCCAAATGTGCCGTCCCTGAGCTCCCTGAGGGGATGGGCACTGCTGCTGATTGTCACCCAGACTTGCCAGGAACTTTCTGAGCCACAATAGTGGAAGACTTTAAGGTCATCCCAAGCTCACTTTATTGTTTCCTTCCTGCACCCCCCTCACCTTATTAAAGTGTTTAATTGCCTTCTTATTTAAGTGCATCGAGATTTCCTGATAGGCTGGTCCATTTGGCTCATTTGTTCTCTTTAGGGAAGCTGGGGGAAGGGAAAAGAGAAAATTATCATGAAGTTCCAGGTTACTGGGGAGAGCTACGAGATCGTTAAATCCTCTCCATTGGTGTTTGGGTATCATGAAGCTCAGAGGCTGTTTTGATATTGAGCTGGAGTTCAGCTTTGTAAACTCAGGATTTGTTCTTCTGCTGCTTGGGGAGCGAGGCCTGAGCTCGGCTGCCCGGTCACTGCTGCTGCTGGGATGGTTGTCGAGGGCTTTCCACTGAGACTTGGCTGAGGAGTGGAGCTCAGGAGGTGCCATTGCAGGGGTGTAGACCCTAAAGGGGGGTAGGGATTTTTCCCAGCCCTGCGCGGCTCTCGTGTGCCAGCGCTGGGTGTGCTGTGTGTCGTGGTACCTGTGAGCCCACGAGCAGCAGCTCAGGGTGCTCAGGAGCCTCCCCTTGGGGCACAAACTGCCTTTTTCCTCTTCCCATTGGTGCTCCAATGTCAAAGGCAAAATCCCCGTCTTCAGATCGATATCAAAGCCATTAAAGCACATCTTCAATTTCTGCAGGTGCTGCTGCCACGCTCAGCACTGCGCCGGGTTTAGAGCGAGTTCATGTCTTCCAGCAAAGGGAAATGCTTCACTGTCCTGGCCTCCCCTGCAGGCTGCCCAGGAAGGAGGTGGGTGATCCTCTGGCAGGGAAAGGAGGCTTCCAGAGGGTTCCAGATTTCCCAGGTGGAGGGGGAGCTGCCGGCCTCCAGCTCCCTCAGGTGTCACATGCAGGGGTGCTCAGGGCAGGAGCAGTGCAGAACAAGAAGAGCTGGCTCAGGCTCCTGCAGCTCCAGGGGACTCAGGCATTTGCAAGCACATTCTGAAGCGTGACCCTCCTGCTGGGGAGCATGAAAAGCCCTTTGGAGCCCTTCATCCCTCCCTGAGCCCTGTCGAGCCCGTCACACTTAGGGGGACTGAGCTGGTGGGGCAGGGCCCGGGGCTGGGCAGCCCCTGATCCCTTTAGCACATCTCCGCCTCCTCTCCTCGCTCAGGGTTTGTCGTTTGCTGATGCAGAGTGTGTGTCAGAAGGTGCTTGGGGGTTTCTGGCTTTAGTGCTGTGGTGCTGGGCAGTTTTTCAGCACAGGACTGAGAGCTGTGATTGCTCATGTGTAGCTGCAAACCCTCTCCATCTTTCTCCTGTGTATGGAGGGGGCAGGTGAGGATGCTCTGATGCAACACTCCCCTTGTCTCCTCTGGCTGGGAACAAAGCTGACCCAGCAGCTCATTTGAGTTTCCATCTGCTGCTTCCACGCTGGAGGAGAATGGTGTCTTAGTTGTCTGAGGAGAGACTGCTTTTTAATCATGTCTGCACTGCCTGGGGTTTGGGCCTCGGTGCCAGCCAGTAGGAAAAATCAATAATGTTTAAACTGTTCGATGAAGAGCCCTGGCTGCCAGTTCCTCCTCCTCTGAGGGCTCCTGGGGGAGAGCTGTCTGTGCCACGGGTGCCCTGGGTGCTGCTGCGGGGCTCTGGGCTGCTCCTCGCCTTCCAAGGGGGCACTTCATGCCCCAGCTTCCCCTGACAAGGAGGTGTTGAGGGATTTGAGCTTCCCTTTGGACTGGTGGAAGGCACTGGAGCTGAGGTGCCCAGGCCAGCTGTGTCCCCCCTGCTGCTCTTTGGCGTGTGACAGCCGGGCCCGGGGGCTGTGGATCTGACCCTGCTGTGACAGATGGGACAACTCGCTTGGGCAGGCTGGGCTGTGATGAGTGAGGACGGGGAGCGGAACAGGAGGAAAGAAAACGGAAATCCATCATCTGGTGGTGTTAAATCATGGCGGTGCTCGGACAGCAAAGGAAGATCCTTTGGGCAGCGTGACAGAAAACCTTATGGGTGCTGTCAAACATGCCCTCAGCTCCTGTGAGCACATCGTTGCTCCGCGAGGTGAGACAAATCTCCCCTCGTGCAGCCCAGCAGCCACCCGCCCTCCCCGGCAGGTGCGGGAGCTAACGGGATTTGCGGGATTCCTGCTGGGAACGGGAATGTTCCGGGGCACAAGGGCCCTGAGCAGCTGCTGGGGCTCTGCTTGCAGAGGTGGGGGTGGCCACCCCAGCTGTCCCAGTGCCCCGGGAGCCACCACAGGCTCCTCAGTCCCTCCCTGCTCCCCCCGCAGGACTGGGCTGAGCCCCCCGGCAGGGACAGGCATGGGGACAGGGGTGGTGGCCCTCCCTCCCATGGCATGGGGGGCTGCCAGGCTGCAAGGGGACGGTGACGGGTGGCACGGGGCTCCCCCAGCTCCTGATAACCCTCACTTGCTGATTTTCCTTCACTGCTGAGGTGCAGATCCTGGGCTGACCTCAAATTCCATCTGCATTTCCTCAGATTTGCCATTTCAAGTGCTGGTTTAGCTCCCAATCCCCCCCGGCAGCCTGGCGGGGGGGGGCTGAATAATGCTTTGCACTGTTTTGCACCTCTTTGCACCTGAAGGTTTTGGAGCCCTTTGCAGAGGTTAGGGGAGGTGGCAGGTGGGATCAGGGGGTGTTTAACAGGTACACACAAACCCACACCTATCCTGAAGTGAATCCAGAGCCAGGCAGGGGCTGCGAGTCAGGGTGAGGGCTCTGCAGCCAGGACCTTTGCCCGGTTACAAGCTCCTGCTCCACTGGCACCGGGTTTTTGGGAAGCATATTGCCCACTGGTTCCCCTGTAACTGTGATCAGGAACTGCTGCTCGAGATCCTGGAGTCCTCCTGGAGCAAAGCATGGGGGCACAGACTCCTCAATACAGAACAACCTGTCATGTTGTGTTTCCCGAGGCTTCATTTCACTTTTTAAATGATTTAATTGATGAGCCCTTTCTTTTTATACATCCACATTCAGCTGGTTTCCACAGTAACAACCAAACCTGGAACCCAGAGCTTGGAGTCCTTTCTGAGTAAATAATGCCAAACCAAATCCTCGAATATTTAATTAAATTCACTGTCATGCCCCTTTTATCTTTGTTCCGTGGATCTTCCATAAACAGATTTCATGGGAACATGGAGCTTAAAGGAGATAGCAGAGGACAGCCTTCAGGGGAGCTGCCCTGGGCCAGGCTCGGCCCCCTCAGTGGCCTTGGGGCCGTGACAGCACCGTGGGGACAGCGCAGCTCCTCCGTGTCCTGGGGAGTGTGTCATCCCTGCTGGGATGCTCTTGGCTCATGGTCAGTTTGTGGCCATCAGGAACCCCCAGGTTCCTCCAGGTTTTTCTGGCAGCGCCCTAAAAGGTCCTGGGCTCCCCTGGATCACATTTCCAGTTTCATGATCCTTATCCATCCTGCACTTCCCTGATGTGCTGCCACGTCTGCAAATCTCATCATTCTTTCTGTTCCCTCCTTCTGGTCCTGATTGCAAACACCGAGGAGCCCTGGAGACGTTGGGGAGCACAACCACAGCCACCGAGTGGATTATTTATTCAGGGGGATGTGGGGGTTGATTCAGCACTGTCAGCAAGGTCAGGAGTGTGGGACTGACCCTGGGCAGGGTTTAGACTGTTTTTATTTCCCCCCCAAACGCTGCTGCAGGAGCCTGAGCTCTGATGGCCACTGGGCAATCAATTATCCCTCTGCCAGGGAGTGTGACATGGACACCCAGTGGTGTTGGTTTGCTTACAATGGCTCTTTGGTGCTTTTCCATGGTATCACAACACTTATTAATCAGATGGTGAGTGGGCTTAATTAGCCCAAGTATAGGTTTTATTTTTGATTTCTATGACTACTTAATCTAATGGCAACACATTATCTGCTCTGAGGTCTGCAGTTTTCCATTTGTAATTATTGCTGCTCTTAATTGATGGTGCATCAGGGGTTGTGGCTGCAATATGGGAGTTGGAACGAGTCAGTTTTCCTGAGCACAGATCCCAAAATGTTCCTGCGAAGGTCCCCGTGCCTGGGTGTGCCCCAGCCCAGGTTTGAGTTGCTGGATACCTGGCTTTAGTCAGAGGAAGGAGGAAATTCCTTGGGATGATGAAATCTTCAGTGACTGTCACACCAGAGCCGTGTATTGTGAAGTTTGTGCCATTTCATGGTGGAGTTGAGGGAATTAAAATGCCTGGATACTGTAGCTGGAAGCTGTTCAGGTAATGGAAGCAAAACAGCTTATAAATTTCCAAAACGAGGCCTGGCATTTATGACTAAAACCTCGCATTTCAGGACATGCAGATGGTGAGGCAGGAACAGCTTGGAGGGATGGGCTAATACAGAATTATTAATTGCAGTGGCTCTGGCATCTTTTCCCCAAGAAGGTGCCTGTTTGATAGGTGGTGGTTTGAAGTGGACAGGGAGGGGTTGGGTGGCCCAGGGACCCTCACTCCGTGCTGGGGAGCCACACTGGCTGTTCCATGTGATTTCATGGATGGAGCTTGCTGGGCTCTGTGCTTGGCCCCCCTCACCCCCTTGGAGGGAGGGACCAGACTGCGCGTTCCTCTGGGGCAGTTCCCACTGAGCAGCTGCTCTGCCATGGAGAGGGATGGGAATACAGGCGTTTTTGGGTGTATTTTACAAGTCCCAACATCTTCCTGAGGCTTTTGGGTGTTGCCTTTTCCAGCTTCTGCCAGCAGAGGGAATGCACAGAGACGTGCCCGGTTTGTTTTCTCCTGTCGAGGCCCCTGCTCAGCTGGGAGCAGCAGACACACGGAGCCCTGGCGTTGTCCCTTGTCCTGGGCCATCACCCTGCTGCCATCCTGTGCCGAGACCCACCCCGAGTGCACGGGGAGGCTGCTTTACACCATATCTTCAGAGATTCCCTCGTTCCCGACCTGCTCTGATGACAGGGAGAAGCCTCAGCCTCTTCCCCAGCCTCTCTCTCGCAGGGTGACCGATCAGATAATGTTCTCTAAGCAAATGCACAAATAACACGAATTGGGGTTGGCACCGAGCAGTGAGGTGTAAAAAAAGCAATTTGAGGTGTTCTAAGAAAATGCCAGAGCCTCTATGTTGTGATTGCCTGTCGGAAAGCCGTGCCCTGGGTGAGGAGCTGCAGGGACACCAGGGACAGCAGGAGGGTGAGCTGCTGGAGGAGCAGGGCAGCAGCTTGGGGACAGCATTCAGATACCCTCTGATCCTGAGCCCATCGTTTAATCTGCTTTGGCTCTGGCAGTTTGCTGCATGCCGGGAAGTGCTGAGGGCAGGGAGAGCCTTGGGTGCAGCCCCAGTGGGATGGGAAAGCTGCTCAGACAGGGCTCAGGGGGTGCCTGGGCCAGGGTGAGAGCTGGGCTTCTGCCTCCCCACGGCGTGAGCAGAAAGTTCAGGGTCATTCTGATTTTCAGTCACAAATGTGACTGGGAATGGATTCCTCCGCACGTGGCCGTGGATGTGGGCACAGCTTGGAGGCTGGGACGTGTCCCTCACCTGTGCCCACCCTGCCCAGGCCCCCTTTGCCCTCTGCTCCCAGGGGTGCTGCTGCTGTGGCTCTGTGTGAGCCTGTCTGGAGGGAGGCAGACGATATCCGAGATGGCAGCCTTGCATTTCTGCTCCATTTCCCTCCAGCCTCTCCTCCTGTAACATTCATTAGCTGCAGAGAGGCCGGGCTGAAGCACTGAACAGAGGCTGTGTGCAACTTCTGAGTAACCCCTGTGCTGCAGCCCCTGCTCTGCACCCCGCCAGCTCCTCGGGAGGAGCCAGCCCTCGCCTCCCACCCCCGGAACACAAGCACACCTGGTTAGTGTGGCAGCACCAACGTCTGCTTCTTTACAGGGTCTGTTTGCAGTGGGGAAACTTCTGAGGGAAGCTCTGTGCTGTTGGAAATGAGAGCAGGGTTATAAGAGACCGGGGAATTCCGTCTGGTTTGGAAACCACACATGCTTCAAGTGCAATAGATCAGCTGCTGGCAGCCTTGGAGGTGTCAGGGCCACTGCAGTGGCCACCAGAGTTAGTGGGTGTGTTGTGTGGGGAGCACTGGACGTTCTGGGACAGTCTGCCTGCTCCTCGGACTCCTCACTGATCCGGGGGAGTGACCCAGCTCTGGGGATGACAAGGGGATGGTAACAGCCCTGTTCTTGCTGGCTGATGTGACCGCTGCCCAGGCCTCCTCTGCTGGGAGGCTTTGGCCTTTGGGTGTGCTGCAGGTTGTCCTCAGAGTGAAACCAAAGGTGCTGCTGGGGGTTCAGGTGAGCAGCTGGAACGCTGCTGCTCCTCCATCCCTGCCTGGACCCTCCTGATGCTTGCCTTGCGTGTCCCTTCTGCTGTGTGAGCACAGTGCCAGGACAGCAGCTGAACTACTCCTGCAGATAAGGATGTGAGGGAGTTATCTGGAAGCCTGCAGATACTGTTGTGAGGAGGAAGGTCACTGAAGAGAGGGAGGTGGAGGAGATGGAGATTAGGTGATTTGGAGATGGCTTGAGGGATTTAGTGGAGAGGCAGAGCTCCCGCGGAGCATGAATGGGCAGCAGCACCTCTGATGGATAACAGGGAGCCTTGTTCAGAGGCACTCTGTGCTGCTGCAGGGACCAGCAGGGAAGAGGCAGGGAAATCTTGCCTGGAGAGGAGGCTGCAGAGCTCCAGTGACACACCTTCCTCTCTCCCTCCTCGTCCTGCCAGCCCACTGCCGGCAGGCAGGACCAGAGCAGGGTGTGCACCGGGTGGCTCAGTGGATCCCGGGGACAGAAAAGTGGCCAGGGAAGGGAATAAAAGGCCGTTTCCGAGTCTGACACCTCGTGGTGGGGCTGTTCCCACGGCAAGGTCCATGCAGGGCCATCCCTGCCTGTCCTGAGAGCTTCGTGCCCTGTGTCCGTCTCCAAACAGCTCCTGGGAGCACATCCCAGCTCCGCCGAGAGCAGGCGGCTCCTGACCTCCTCTTGCTTGTCGACACCGGGATTTGCCCCTTTCTATCCTATTTCAAACCCTGTTCTCTGAGCCAAAGCAGGGTTTACAGCCTTGTCCCTTTGGGTAAAGCCTGTCTTACATCGCACCGGGGCTTTTCCCTTCGTTGTCACAGAAAATCCGCGGCCGCTGATCCTGCAGGCGCTGTCAGGGCTGTGAACCCCGGCACCGGCAGGCAGATCGTATCTCTGCAGCTGGCCCTGAGCAGCCACATCCCTCCATCACAGCCGGGCCAGCTACAGCAGCCTTTATCCCCTATTGTCACGGACAAAGCACAGGGATTTGTGTCCCAGGCTTAAGCTTTCGCAAATCTCCGAGTATATTCCCCAGACGATTTCCTGGCTGTTTCCTGAGTGGCTTTTTCTCCCTGTCGCCTTTGTTTCCGATCGCTGTTGCAATTTGCGAGAGGTGTTTTGTAAATATCGCCGTTGTTTACAGGAAATTGGCAACTCGCTTTCTCTGGTGGAGTGAGCGCTTCCCGCGGGATGCTGTGGGATTCTGTGGGATGCTGTGGGACGCTGCGGGATGCTGCGGGATGCTGTGGGATTCTGTGGGATGCTGTGGGACGCTGCGGGATGCTGCGGGATGCTGCGGGATGCTGCGGGATGCTGTGGGATGCTGTGGGATGCTGCGGGATGCTGTGGGGTGCTGCGGGATGCTGCGGGATGCTGTGGGATGCTGTGGGATGTTGCGGGATGCTGCGGGATGCTGTGGGATGTTGCGGGATGCTGCGGGATGCTGTGGGATGCTGTGGGATGCTGTGGGGTGCTGCGGGATGCTGTGGGATGCTGTGGGATGCTGTGGGATGCTGTGGGGTGCTGCGGGATGCTGCGGGATGCTGTGGGATGCTGCGGGATGTTGTGGGATGCTGCGGGATGCTGCGGGATGCTGCGGGATGCTGTGGGATGCTGCGGGATGCTGCGGGATGCTGTGGGATGCTGTGGGATGTTGCGGGATGCTGCGGGATGCTGTGGGATGTTGCGGGATGCTGCGGGATGCTGTGGGATGCTGTGGGATGCTGTGGGGTGCTGCGGGATGCTGTGGGATGCTGTGGGATGCTGTGGGATGCTGTGGGGTGCTGCGGGATGCTGTGGGATGCTGTGGGATGCTGTGGGATGCTGTGGGGTGCTGCGGGATGCTGCGGGATGCTGTGGGATGCTGCGGGATGTTGTGGGATGCTGCGGGATGCTGCGGGATGCTGCGGGATGCTGCGGGATGCTGTGGGATGCTGTGGGATGTTGCGGGATGCTGCGGGATGCTGTGGGATGTTGCGGGATGCTGCGGGATGCTGTGGGATGCTGTGGGATGCTGTGGGGTGCTGCGGGATGCTGTGGGATGCTGTGGGATGCTGTGGGATGCTGTGGGGTGCTGCGGGATGCTGTGGGATGCTGCGGGATGCTGTGGGGTGCTGCAGGATGCTGTGGGGTGCTGCGGGATGCCGTCCCCGGGCCCGTCGCAGCCCTCTCCGGCCGCTGCCGCCGTCATTCCCCGCTCCTCTGACGTGCGGGAGGTGCCTGCATCCTGGAGAGCGTGTTAACATTTAAATCAGCGCGATGGCCTGCGAACAGCAGCGAGTTAAAAGGACCTCTCCTGAAAAGAGCGCAGCGGGGACCTGGCTGAAGAGTTCTCTCAGCCCCTCAAGCACGCACGGCTGCACGGATTTCATCAGCGCCAGCGTCACGCTGGTCCATCAGGGCTTGATTGAGCCGCTCCCGGGGTGGGGAGGGGACGGGAGGGGAGGGCAGGAGCTGCCCCGTCCGCAGGGTGGGTGGTGAGGGCGGGTCCGAAACCTGCCGGCCCCTTCCCCTTCCAGCTGCTCGGGGTCCGTCGTGAGCGGTTCCAGCAGCGTTTGTGCTGCTCCCGCAGCCGCTTCTGTCACAAAACTCGAGGTCAAATAATTAAATGTGTCATTATCTGCCCTGTGCTTGAGGCTTCATCCCGGCCTCTCTATGGTCCAAGCTGCTCTTCAGCATGAAATTTGAGGTTTAAAACGCTCCTCAGAATTATTTCACCGTGTGTTTCAGGGAGCCTGGGTGAGCATGGAGCCCCTCCAGCGTCCTGCTCGGCTCCTGTCCTTATTTTCTCTGGCAATAACTTCAGCAACTTCATTACTGTGCTGGAGAAGTTTTTCTTTTTATCTGCTTGGATGTTCTTCCTGTCTGATTTTATCGAAAGCCCCAGTTCTTGTGTGCTAGGAGACAGCACAGAAGTCCCACTCTGCCCCTTATGGATCATCCATTGCCTTTTTATTGCCTCCTCTTAGCAGTTGCCATTCCAAAGCCAGAGTCTCATTTTTTGAGATCTGTCAGGCTCCTGGACACCTCTGAGGTATGGACACTCCCTTCAGTGAGGCCCTGAGGGCTGTGGGCTGCAGGATCCAGCCCGGCAGCAGTGCCAGCAGCTGGAGGAGCCTTGCTGCCCTTCAGCGCCGAGCAGGAGCTTTCAGCGAGCTGTCTGTAACGTTGGCAGCCCCGTTAGCCGAGCTGACAGGATTAATTTAAAATCCCATATGGTGCAGGGGTTGGCTTTTCCCTCCCAGCCCGCTCCCTGTGAGGGTGCGGAGCTGCCTTTGGTGTCCTGCTGCCGCCTCATCCCATCCCCGCTGACCCCTGGGGCAGCCACGGGCAGCAGTTGTCCTGCCCAGGTGCTGGTGCCACTCTCCCTCTCTCGGGGCAATAAAGCTCATCAAAGCCTCTAACTGCATGCTTGGAGCCGCATGGACTGTCAAGGTCCTCTGTGGAGCAGCGGGAGTGATTTAGGGAGTTTGGGGGAAGGGGGAAGCGCCCACCTTTGACCCTAGGTCTGACACAGCAGCTGAAAAAATAAAGAATCCAGTTGCTGGGTAACACATGTGGGGAATGGTCCCTCCTGAGCGGGGCAGGGGGCCCAGGCCCTGCCCGTGCTCCCAGCAGGGCACTGGGACCTGCAGGGTCTGGGGCAGGAAAACCAGAGTGGCAGCACACGAACAGCTTGGGCTACCACAGGGCAGACAAAACGCTGGTTCTGCTCATGAGTTTGGTTTGATTTAATACAACTTCAGGCAGGTGAATTATTCTTTCTGCACTTGTTACTTCTGCAGCTCCCGGCACCGAGGTTTTGTTGGTTAATGTTTATAAAGCCTTTTGAAATGTGGCTGCTGGCGTGTGGATCCAACAAAGAGAAGCAATTGTGAACAATGAAAGAATATTTTCCAAAATACAGTGTAGTAAAAGCAGCTGAGATAAGGTCTGCTCTCATTAATTTAAAAAATGATATTTTCCCTTCTTCTTTCAATAAAAACTGTCTGCATGATAAACTGACATCTTTAACAATTGTTTAAGCTGCACAGGTTTAAATATATACTTCCTGCATAGGCTGCTGATGAGTCACTAGTCAAAATTATTTATCAGAAGCGATGGCTCTGTGCTAGACAGCGTTAGACAGAGCTCTTTGTTCTCTGGCCAGAGCTACGTGGTTACCGAGAGCTGTTACCGGGGCCCTACAGCTCTGCCATGATTAAATGATTCTGAGTCAACTTTAACATCTTTGGGAAGCTGGAGCAGTTTTGGAAAAGGGCAGGTGGGGTGCTGAGGATGCAGCATTTTCCATAGTGTGAGGGTAGAGGCGAGGCTGGAGCCATTCCCGGGGAATGCTGTTAGAAATGCACTTGGGCATCTCGGCTGCTCTGAGCTCTGCTGTCAATTTCTGAACACTTACGCTCCCATTTCTTTTGATTGCAAACACACAAACACTCTCCAGGCAGAGTGAGAGAAAACTCTCCATGCAGAGAAAAGACCAGACAGGCTACACCGAAGGCTGAGGGTGAGAAAAGGAGTTTAATGAATGTATATGGACACACACAACAAGCTTTTATTAGTGTGTCATGGGATGGGACGTAGCAAGTACAAGCATTTTAAGGAAGGTGGTTTGCCAGGTACCCCCAAAGGCAGCTCTGGGGGGTCGCTGTGTTCATTGAGAGGCTCTTGGAGTTGTGATTTGTCTTCACCAGGGCTGATATTTGTAATTGCTGTGAGTCTGGAGGGTGTTGGCCTCACAACTGCAATGGGCTCTGCCTACAGACTGCGCACAGGGAAAGGCACTTGGAGCTGCCCTGGAAGTGGGGACGGGAGGACAAGGAGGATGCTCAGGCGCTGGAAATCACTGCTGATGGTGTTGGGCTGAGCCCAAAGGGCAGCCCCGGTGCTCTGGGGATGCCGAGGGCAGCACAGAGGGTTTGGGGGTGCTGAGCCTGCTCTGCTGGCCCCTGGCCGGGTCCATCCCTTCCACACTCCTTGGCACCAGCGAGTGCCCAACAACTCCATGCCCTTGGCTGCTGGAGGACGGGGGATCTTTCTTCTGGTGCTGGCAGGGCTGGTCTCCCACACAAAACACCTTTATTTCCTTTTAATCAAATTGTCACCAGGAGACACGTCTGTTCCCACTCGCCTCGCCGCTTTCATCGGGGTGAGGACGGGGCCGTCCTTTGGAGCGGGGGATGCGGATGCAAAGCACCTCAGCCAGGCAGGGCAGGGATATCAAAGCAGAGCCTGGAGAGGTGGGACGCCGGCATTTGCATACGCGATTGCCAGCTGAAATGCAAACAGCAGAGATGTGAAAATCAGTGCGAAGGGTGAGCATGAAAAGCAGGGGCAGGCTGGGGAAGGGGGAGCCAGGGCACGTGGGGAGAGAAGCAGCGAGATATGAAAGAGGAGGAAAACGAACACACAGAATATTTTAACTAACAGAAAAGTTTCTTGTACGGCAGACAGATGATGAAAGGGAGACAGTGAGGAATTATTAGGACAGAAGATAAGGAAACAGCAGAGATAGGAAATAATTATTTTGTATCTGTCTTTATAAATGAAAATGAAGGGCATTAACTTAAATAGGATTTAGATTTTCAGGGACAGAAGGGGATGAATTAGGGAGTGTTCAGATAGCGGCAGAAATGGTTATTAAAGGTTGGGGGCTCTTGAAACAGACGCTGTGGCTGGGCCCGTGCAGGGGGAGCGCGGCTGTCCCGGGCAGGGGGGACACCCTGGGATGCCCAAATCCCATGGGTGACCGAGGGGTGCTCAGTCCTGCTGGGGCTGGCCGGCCCCCACACTCACCCCAAGCTGAACTCCTCCAAGAACCCGCATGGGGCTGTTCTCCCTCTCCAAACCCTCCTGGCTCGTGGCACACGGCTCCCCAGTAACGATGCTTCTGTTTAGGATAATGATAATTAGGAACATTTTCTAATATTGCTGTGGGGGGTAAAAATAGAAATCCACCCCCAGTAGGAACTTCTTTAAGGCATGTTTTCATCCCCCTTACACACAAGTAGAATGAAAATCAGCAAGTCAGGCATTTTTATTACATTCTAAAGCCAAACAGCCCTCGGCCCTGTTACATTTTCATGCACTTAAAGAGCACTTGCAAAATTCTTTTCATTTGCACTCAGTTTAATTTCAGATGATGTTTTCATCACTGCGTCCCCACTTTGCACGCACAGGAGAATAGAACCTCATCTGCATAACCAGAAATGTTTGTTTCCCTGGTCTGATGTACAAACGGGCAGGTTAGAGGGAGCTGCTGATGGCAGACGTGGAGCTTTGGGGGAGTGATTAATTTGAAATTATATGTCAAGATTTCCAAACAGACCGGTGACATGGAGTTTAGTGTCAGAAATTGAGCTATTTGAGCACAGGCTGACCTTCGGGGGCTGCACGTTAATGACATTCCAGAAATACTCTTGGAAGTGCTGCGGTTTGGGCGCTGAACCTCACCAGCCACTTGGGAAAATCCCTTCTTCACCTCTGGCAACCTGATACGAACTTTTAACTTCTGCCCTGATAAACAACATCTAACAGGCTTTAAATAAACCAAATAACAGTAATTTCTCTTAACCTCAGACTTTTAATAACCCTTCTCTCTTGTGTCACTCTGCTACACTGAACTGTGCTGGTAATGGATGTGGCTTTGGTGCTGGTGAGCTGACTCCTCTCAGCTCATCCCTGTGGTTTTTGCAGGCTCCTGCTGGTGGATCTGCCCACCTTGTCCCCCCTAGAGGAGCTGGAGGATGGACTTGGGGGTGGCAGTGGCAGAATCACATAACCCACTGTCACCTCCCTCTGCTCCAGCTGGAGAACTGAGGGGTGGCAATGCTCCCACTGCAGCCCCTGTGTACCCAGCTGGGAGCCAGAGAGACCTCCACATAACCCTCCTGCTGAATCCTGCATGCAGGAGCTGGAGGAGCTCCGTGTCTGCTGCCTGGGAGAGGAGCAGGATCAGCCTTGTGAGTGGGCGAGTCACTTATTTATAACTCTCCCACTGAGAGCGAGTTTGTTTAATTTCTGGAGCAGCACAGCGCCGGCGAGTGTGGCTGTATAAATTTGCTAACAATAGTGTCTGAGCCTATATATAAACCTGGAGACACTGCAGTCCACAGTGCATTCCAATTAACAGGAAGATGCATGATCCATGGCATGCCAGAGGTAAGCTGGGACCTTACCTTGATCAGGCTGCTCTTATCAGCCCCAAACTCCCTGGGAGCAGTTGCTGCCTCCCTCCTTTATAGAGCTGCACAGAGCGTTGGGTAGTGCCTGCTTCGTCCTCTGCCCTCGGGATTTTGTGCTCCTGATGTGCCCAGACCCACACACCGTGGGCTCCTGGGGCTTTGGCCACTGGCCTTGAGGTCCATGTCCTCGTACACCTTGTGACTAATTGCAATAACCGTGGGAGGTCAGTGCTGGCTCTGGCACAGCCTCGGTGGGGCTGGTGGTCCCCAGAGGAGGTGGCAGTGGAAGGGAGGGACGCAGGGAGCAGCAGATGACATTGCAGTGGGAAGGGCAGCACATCAGCCAGCAAACTGCCCCGGGCTCTGGGATAGACGTCACTGGAAAGAGGGGTTTTAGGAGATGTCCCTCACCCTGTTAATTGTTAATTGATAAAATCTGACACACAGTAAAGGCCAGAATCTGCATGAGTGAAGCTGAGCTTGTCCTGTAAATTACCCACGCATAGCTCGAGTTTCTGCCTTGGCTATTCTGTCAGCAAGAATAGGGCTATTCACCTGGCAAAGTGGAAAACCGTGATTGAAATGAGATTTACAGCACAGTTGTGGGAAATAATCAGAACGAGAGGCCGCCTTTTCAAGCCACCCACTGCCAGCAGAGAGGCAGCCAAGGGGCTGCTGTGTCCAGAGCAGGGGCTGCCGTGTGCAGGGCATGTGGGGACACCAGTGCTGCTGCCCTGGGGCTGGGGAGGGCTGCAGGGCAGGGCAAGGCAGGAATTGGGTGGTGGGGGCTCCCCGGGGCAGTTCCTGGTGGGTTCACATCCCCCAAGCTGCATCTGTAACGTACCTGTAATTGCAATATTGCTCATTACAGCCTTGTAAAAATGAACTCGTCGATAAGCACTTGAGCAGAGGGAGGCTCCCTCTGGGGCAGGGCCGTGTGTCTGCTCGCTCTTTGCGGCGGAGCTGGTTTTAGTCAGTCTGAGCTCCGGTGAAGGTACTGAAGGTTCAGAGGAGCAGAGTGGCCTGTTGGGTGGTGTAAGGACGATTTATGCCCTGGGTGAGCTCACCGGGCACAGGCTCAGCCCCTGCTCAGAGCAGCTGTTTGACATGCAGCAGCCAGAGCGCATTCTGCACCGTCTTAATGGAGCCAAGTAAATCCCATCAGCTCCAGAGGCTGCAGACTGGACCTGGGGAGGGGCTGCTCCAGCCTCTTGAGAAACCCAGTTACAATATCACTGCTTCATGTCATGCAAGAGAAAAGGTGCAATTTAAAATCCCATCCTTCAGGTGCAGCGAGCAGCCTTTGGTTGTCAAAACTGCATTTCTTTAAGGCAGTGGCCCAGAATAAACTGGTAATGAAGAGTCATTTGACAGCAGGCAAGCTGGAAACACGTCTATGAAAATAATACAAGAGTTTCTAGTTTATCGTGCATTTAGGTGACTTATTTTTTCCCTGTGCAGCTCCTCACCACCACAGGCAGCTCAGCAGAGCTGTGCCTCGGGGAAGGAGGTGCCTGAGCAAGCTGCAGGGGTGTGTGGAAGGAACGGAGCCCTGCAGGGCATGTCCAGCTCCTCCTGGGCAGAACCAACCCCTCAGGCAATTCTGCTTCAGGGGCAGGGCTTGGGAAGGAGGCTCTGGGTACCGGCTGTGCTGCGCTCCAGCTGCTGCAGCAGTGACTCCTGTTCCCTTGGCCAAGGCATCTCCCGTGCCCAGCCAGTGTCCACAGTCAGAAACCACATCTCCTACCCAGGGCAGAGAATGAATTCCCATTCCTTGATTTTCACAGCATCTCCTTGCAGTCTGGAAGCTGTGGCTGACAAGACCCATTATTTTTCCAGTTATCCAAACTGTCTGCATCGTAACAGCTTCCTACTTCAGTCGAGACAGTCTGAAAAGTTTAATATCATTTCAAATCAGAGTGCCAATAAAACTTGACATTATTAATATGATGTCAAGGGGTTTTCCAACTGCTTAGGGAAAAACAACGTGTCCCATTAAACAAAGCTCCCTGCATTGTGAAATATTAAGTGACTTTTCAACGAGTGCCAGCTGGAGCTATTAGTTTTCCTTTGGTGCTGCTGATGTGGAGAGGAGGTCTGGCTGAGAACCTTTTATGAAGACATTAGCCCAATCCATGCAGTCAGAAAGGCTTTTGCTTTCCGAGGGACCCGCTCGATCCGGGCTGAGTCTGCCAGGATGAATTATTAAAGGCAATAAATACATTTGGAGGGATGTGCCTCCTCCCCTCTTAATGCACTGGTTACACTGGGGAGTCTGGAGCCTCTGCTGGGACTTGGAGCCAAGATTTCCATAAATGAAGCCAGCCCCTGATCTTCTCCCCGCTCTCCCCACGGGAGCTGGGAGTGGGGAGTGCTGCTGGCGCTGCCATAGAAGGTCTTGGCTTGGAAGAGACTTTGGAGATCGTTTGGTTCCACCTCCTGATATGGACAGGGACACCTTCCACTATCCCAGCCTGCTCCAAGCCCTGTCCAGCCCGGCCTTGGATACTTCCAGGGATGGATGGGGCAGCCTCAGCTTCTCTGGGAACCTGTGCCAGGGTCTCAGCCCCTCAGCACAGAATATCCCTGGCTCTGACTTGGGGCTGGTTGTGCAGCCTCAGCACAGTCCTGGCTTGGCTCAGTGCTTGTTTTCCAGGCAAGGCTTCCCAGGGTATCCTGCTGCTGCTTTCCAGGCTGGCTGGTTTTCCTGGTGGGTGCTGAGGCAGCTCACAGCCGGTGGGAGGCCTGATGTTCCTGCAATCCTTCCTCTGCCTCCCAGTCATTGTGAAAGAAAATCGCTTCATCTCTTTGTCCAGACTAAACATGTTCTGCACAAAAAAGTTGAAACAGATTTTTTTTAGCAAGCCTTTGGTACCACGCCCGGGACTGAGCAGGGATTTGTGTGCTCCAGGCTTTGTAGAGCACATGAAAGCCTCAGCTACACACGATGTTTATATCGGGCATGTGTTGGTGCATGTTCTCAAACACACCCCTGAATGCTGGGCTTGGCTCTGCCTGCACCTCTGCTGTCCCCACTGGTACAATAAGGAGGGCTTTGATGTCTCACAGGGGAAGTGCAAGTATTTAATTTAACTTTTATGAACTTCTTTGACAATGTAAGAGGACTGCATAGAAAGCTGGATTTAAGGGAAGTCGAGGCAGTGATGTCCCACTTTTATCTCTGAGAAAGATCCCACATCTGAGCTCAAACCCTCCAACCCCCAGGGCTTCCAGCCAGCCGTGCTTGTGCCTTGAGGCCATAACTATTTTTGACACTTTTAGCCAATAAAATCGTAACCCCCTGTTCCCATTGCAATGCGGAGGGACCAGCAGCTTTGTTACCTGAGCCCTCCATGCTGCCAGGTGCCTGCAAAGGAGCCTGCTGCCAGCTCCCCTCCCAAGGGAACCACATCCCAAGGGTACCGGGGTCCTGCAGCTGCACCTGGGAGCTCCCCAGAGCCCCCAGCCACTGCCCGGGGGCTGTTCCCTCTGCAGTGCCTCTGCCTGGCCCCCGTGCCTCTGCCTGGCCCTGGTGGCTCTTTGCCCCAGCCAGGGGCAGGAGAGGCAGCTCCAGAGGTGGATGCTGCTTCAGCTCCCCAGTAAGTTCAGCTCCTGGAAGGACAGCAGGCAGTTTTTATGCAGCCTTCAAGGGGGAGGAAGCTCCTTGCTGCCTTTTTCCTGCTGCACAACCTTCCTTCACCTTCCTTCTTTTAATGTCTTAATCAAGTGGCTGATAAAAGAAGTGATCCATGAAAAGGACGGGTATCTTGACAAGGCACAGAGGCTTGTGGCAGCACTTTCCCCACAGATCAGCATCCTCCACGAGACAGAGAGACAAAAAAGGCAAATTTTTGTACCCTTAAGCTTCCACCACTGCAGTTCAAAAGACCAATCTTTACAGAAAATAAATTTAAAGGAGAATTTTTGATGTATATGATGGTCTCTTGTGGTCGACAGGAGTGCTGCTGGCGGTATATGGAGTTATGCAAAGCCAGAGTTGGGATTACTTAAAAGTGTCTGTAGTTCTTTGATTAACCAGTGTGTATTTTATTTTTTATATGGCACAATCACAGCTCTACATTGATAATATCTTGCTATTATTGTTCGATACGCCGAACTCCCCCTTTTCCTGCAGCATGAGGCTGCTTTTTAGGGCTCTATTTAAAGAATTCACTCTCTGCATATCAAATTTGTGGGTTTACAGGAGGGTTTGTGCCCTTGGGTGTAGTTTTGGTGCGATGCTGTGCCCGGTGAAGGGTGGCTGGTGGGTGTGGAGGCAGGGGGAGGGCTGGGGCTGTGCTGTGGGAGCCTCTCCAGGGGAAGCACTGGCAGGGAGGCTCTCGGCATCCTCCTTCCCCCCACTGAGGGTGGTTTTGGAGCTGCCACAGCAGGAATGATGCTGAGCTTTGGTGTTCTTCCAGCTTTGCAAGCAAGGCTGGAGAGGCTCTGAGGTGCTGCAACAGCTCTTGGGCCAAGCCAGGAGGGGATGTGAGGGCTCTGCTCTCCTGCACGGCTCAGTTTGCTTCGTGGGCCCCTCATCAGCTGCTCCCTGGGCCTGGCTGAGGGCATGGAGACAGCAGAGATGAGAGCAGCTCCCTTTGGAATGCAGAAGTGAGCAGTGCCAGCCCCGGGCTGCAGTCTGAGCCTGCTGGAAGGGGAAGTTCAGCAGCTGGAGCCAGACCAGAGGAAAGCCTGCTGGGCTGGGACCTGCTGGGCAGCACATGTGTGCACCTAACACTGCTCCCTGCCCGAGGTCCTTCAACCCTCTGCAGGGCTGGAAATACAGACTGGAATGTGAGGCAGGCTGGTCTCTCTCTGGCTTCTATCCAGGGATTTATTTCTATATTTATTTTGCGTTTTCCTTCTGCCCACACCAGCAGTTCCTGAGCAGGGCCTGAGCTCTGGCGTGTGAACATTCCTGTGTGATCCATGTGCTCTGTTTGGTATGGAATAGGGAGGAACAAGCTTTGGTAGGTTTTCCAGCCTGTTTTAAGGGGAGAAGGGAGAACTCTGCCTCACCAGAGGAAAGGGCATCCTCTGTGGCCATGCTCTGACTTTACACAGGGACTGTGATGGTGTTAATAAAGGGTGTGACAGCCTTGGCTCCGTGCCCTTGGAGCTGTCCTGGGAAAGGTGGGAACCTGCCCATGGATGCTCCAAGAAGGAAAAGGAGGATGTGGGATACAGGACCCGGTTGTGTGAAATTTGTTCGGTGCTGTTGGATCAGAAACGAGGGGGAAAGGGATGCTCAGCTCTTTCATTATTTGCCTCCTTTTATAATGCTTCCACTTTAAATAAAAATGAAGGCAGAGAGTAAATTTCACATCCAAAGATGGGTGTCTGCTCCTGAATAGGATCGATTTAGGGTCAGCGCTTCAGCGGCGCAGGATTTGGGTTTCAAAGGTTCCCAGCCACTCCTGCAGTCTGGTTTTTCTAAAGGGCCCAGCGTGATGACATTTACAGCCAGGATTTTCAAAAACAGCGTAGTACTTCAGATGCTGAACTCATGAAAAATCCAGTCATTTAATTTGTTAAATGAGAGCGAAGGTCTCTTCAGATAATCTCCCTGTCATTGTGAGAATGAGGCAGTTCTGTGGGAAAAGCAGCCCGTGCCCAAGTGCAGCTCCTTTCTCCTTTCGGGAGCAGAACACGCTGGCCTGGAGCCACTCTGAAGTGTGCTGGAAAGGCAGGGAGTGACCCGGGGAACGCCAAAGGCCACCCCAGAGCAATTAGCTGGGATTTGCATGGCTCCTCCCGGGACCTGGAGATGTTTGGTCTTTGAGGAGCACACCTGGCCGGTGAGGGAGCCTTGCAGGAGCCCAGGCTGGCGTTTCCCGGGGCCTGGCACAGGGACGGGCACTGCGGAGGCTGCTCCAGTGAGCGATGGCTCTCCCAGGGCAGATAAAACTCCTGTGTGACAACTTGCTCCTAAGATTTCAGGCGCATCTTTTCCTTAAGAGACTCCAGCGGGCTGAGCACTGTCTGGGGATGCACGACTTGGAATTCATGGCTCCCTCCAGCCGCAAAGTGCCTGCGATGAGGACAGGGCACTTCATCTGCCTGTCCTGCTCTGCGCCGCGGGGTTGGTGATGCCTGCAGCCATTTGCAGTCCTCAGGGTGCCGGAATTCCTGTCCTGACTCCTTGTTTAGGATCAGATCCCAGCTGGGGAGCAGAGTTTCATTACTTCAGTCAGTGGGCATTGCTCCCTCTGTAGCTGTAATAGCCCTGGAATGGGGAAATAACAGCTCCTCGTTCCCCGGCCCTTTGCCCACGATTTGCTGGGAAAGCCGGAGCAGCACATGCAGACAGGGTCTGGCCACAGCGAGGGGCTGTCACCTCGGTGTGTGCACGGGGGTTTGGGATGGTGCCCCCCGGACACCCCCGGCAGGTGTGGGCTGTGTGTAAATCCCCGCTGAGGAGCCGAACCTCTCGCTGACCCTTGACTGCCCGGGACCTGATTCTCCTCTGCAATAAATACCTCCTACAATTAACAGTCGGTGGTTAATTAACGAAGCAAGGGCAGCAGAACAGAGCCCTGGCACGGGGCAATGGGCTCCCACAGGCCTCATGCTGAGCTGCCCCCCTAAACCAGAACCAAGCTGGTGTGAGGTGGGCAGAGCAGAGCCCCGTGCTGCTCAGGCTGAGCCAAGCTTAACAGCACGGGTGGGATGGATCCTGTCTCCTCCCTTCTCTCCTTCCTCATCCCAACCGTCTGCTCTGGCTGGAGAGGGCAGTGAAGTTTGGAGTGATGCCAGAGCTTTCTCGGGGTTTCCTGGGAAGGAGCATGTCAGCTGTGCTGGTGATGTGGAACATCCCTTCCCTCCTTGTTCCTGCCTGTCTGCTCCGGAGGCTCTTGCGTTAGAGGTGACTCCAAGCATGTGAACACCAGCTTCCTCCCCATTTTTTCTTTTTCCTTTTTTTTAAAGTCCCATTTTTCTGTCTTGTCAGGTCTATTTAAGCATTTAATGAGGTGAGATAGTACCAATAAATTTAACACAGCACAATAACTCTGATGTGGGCCGCAGCCTAATAAACTCCCATCCTTAGGCCGGGAGGGCGATCCAGATTGCATCTGGAGTGATTGCTTTGCTCAGGTGTTCCCGAGGTTGGACAAGGACTTTGGAGGCACTGCCACAAAACTGAGGCTGTTCACTGACACAGGTTGGAGCAGGTTTGCTGAGGGCGAAGCTGGTGGTGGTTTGTTGGCAGCAGGAGCACAGAGGACAGGGGTCTTTCTCACATTTCCAGCCCCACTCTGCCATGTAGCCCCTGTACCATCCTGGGCAGAGAGCTCCAGCGCTGCCCTGCTGATGGCTCTGACACATCCGCCTCTGATGAAATACTCAGGGATTTTTGCACCATGTTGCACAGTGTAGAGAGATTTGTCCTTTGGCTGCTTTGAATGTCTCCTGAATGAGTAACTTGGCAGATTTTTATTTTTTTTTATCCCCCTCACTACTTGCAAATCTGTTTGCAAGCAGCTTGCTTTCTCGGGGGAGGACTTGGAACGATCCGCTGGCTCCTGCATCTCGTTTACTGAAGCATCCCTGGCTTTGGCAATGCCTTCTCTCGTGCTCAGAGCGGGTTTTTTGGGCGGAGAGAACAGGGAAAGCCGGGTTTAAATTTCATGCAGGGGCATCTGCAAGTTCAAGACTTATTCTGGCACTTTGGCACGTTCATTTGTGGCTGAGGCAAAGTTATTTTGGAGTAAGAACTAATTGTCTCTGGCTCTGCACGTGTTTGAGGATTTTCATTGTGTCTGCAGCCCGATACTGCCCATTCAGCAGGGCCAAGAGAAGCGATAGCTGAATTATCCTCCTTCGTTTGGCCCTACACCTCGCAGCAGCAGAGAGCAGGAAATCACAGGGAGCCTGGTGGAAGTGTGTGTGATCCGGAGCCCAGGGCCTGGCTTTGCAGAGCTTGGCTCGCCTTCCGGAGCACGGCTGCCTTAAGCTCCCTTGTGCTGCGCTGCTTTCTCCCTGCTCTGTGCTGAGGGACCTTCTGGGAGAGGTTTATTACAGTTTTCAGTTCAGCTCTGCTGCAGTACAGTAGAAATAACACAATCCTGCCTTGGCTCCATCTGCTCTCGGGGGCTGAGGCGCAGGACAACCTTTAGCTCTCGCCACCAGCGCTGGTGGATGGATGGAGAGATGGATGGAGGGATGGATGGATGGATGTACAGACAGATGGATGGATGCTCTGAGGCTCCCTCCCTGTGCTGTGCCCGCTCCCCTGAGGCAGTGGTGTGGCTGGAGAGGAAATGCTGTGTTCGGAAAATCTGGAAAAATGCGTGCCGGGTCAGAGCATCCTGCCTGGATTGGAAACGTGCTCCTGCTGCACAAAACAACCCCGTGCTGCCTGGCAGCTGGAACCTCTGGTGATGCTTCTACACTGTCATCTCATCCATGGCCACGGGAAATGAGGAGCTGTCCCCCAGATTTGGGAGCAGAGAAAGGAGCAGGGTGGTGATGGCTGCCCTGGTCACCGGGCTGGGTGGGGGCGGAACTAGGGACAAGGACAAGGATGCCAAATTACCTGCAGGCTATTGGGTGTTAGCTGCATCCAGAGCATCCAGGTGCGAATCCAACACTGGGGTTGTCAAACAAGTCCAGGGATAACTCACTGCACAAAGCAGGGAGTCTGGGTTTGGCTCAGTAATGGATTTGGCAGTTCTTTGAACAGGGGGTTGAAAGACATGAGAGTCCCTTCAGGTAAGAGACAACTCAGAACACAAAAATGCCTGAACTGCTGGGTTTAGGGGCTGTAGAGGTCATGAACTCTGCTAAATTCTTTCAGCCTCGGGTGCTGGAGCTCCATGAGACAAACCTGGGGGAGAAGGAAAACATTCCTGGTGCCCCTGTGCCTCCACAGAGCGGCAGCAGCAAATGGTTCCAATTACCCTGTGGAGTTTGCATGTGCTGGGTTATTCTGCTCAGCGCCGGAGGGGCTGGATTCCCTCACTGCTGTGGAGAGTCTGTGAGCCAACAGCCACAACCATGGAAAAACACAGAATCCAGCTTGGGCTTTCATCACAAAAATAAACTCTACCATGCAGAGGGAAAGAGAGAGATGTGGAGGGCAGGGAAGGGGACATGCCCGGGACTGCAGCCCCTCTGAGGTGAGAGGGAGGGTCCTGGACACTGCACTGTGCCGCCAGGGATGGGCACAGGGGATGTTCCAGGAGCTTAAAACGCCTTGTGGGATTTTCTGCCTTTGAAAGGAAACCAGGGTGGAATGGTCTGATGGTTTCTTGAACCCAGCTCTGTGCCACGCTGCCTTCCTTGAGAGGATGAAGCAGGGAATGGTGTGTGGTCGGTTTCCCTCTTGAATCTGCCGCCACCAGGCGAGGGATGTGTTCGGAGAGACCTTGAGGAAAGGCATGGGGAACAGCTTGAAATATCAGGGAAGCTTTAGCACAGAGATGAAAAGCAGCAGGACAAAGTGGCCGGTGCCCGTGGAGCTGTGCAGATGGACAAGAACAATTTTGTGTGTGAAAAATGAGCTGGCTTTGCCTGGGACACAGCAGAGGTGGGAGAGTCCCCGAGTGCTCGAGCAGAACGGTCCAACCCTCGGGATGGAGCTTGTCTGGAGCCTCTGCAGCCCACAGCTATAATTAGGCTGCACCCAGACAGCCTCAGCCCTTCCCTTTCAAGTGTCTGAGTGCGGAGCCATCCGTGGGGAGCACAGATTGGTTCCAGAGAGGCAAAGCTCACTGAAGTGCCCGGTGGGTGCGGGGGAGTTGGGCCTGCAGGTCTGACCTGGTGAGCTGGGAGTGTCAGGTTCTCCAGGAGGTGCCCCCACAGAGCTCCTGGAGCCCCAGTGCTGAGCACCCTGGCCGGGGGTGAGTGTTTCTTTAAAGCAGCCGCAGTGATCCTTGGCTGCCTGACAGCCCAAATGCGGTGGCAGTGCCATATGTTTCTGGCTTTAACCCTCCACGGAGCGCCCCGATTCCTCTATGTTTCGATTTTAAGGTTTTTTTGTTAGATCCTGCTTCAGCAGCTCTCCCCTTGGCCGTGGTTGCTGGGGAGTGCTCTCCTCCTCTCCAGCCCTTTGTTGCCGAAGCAAATCAGGAGTGTCTCAGCCCCCTTGCCTTCCCACACGCTGCCAAGTAAATCCCGCAACTTTCTCGGGTGACGACATAAATTTGCAATGGTGTTGTACAAAAGCTCCCTCCGAACCAGAGCTGCCTGGCATCCGTAACAAGCTTATCAAAGGGTTCCTTTGCAGGGAGATCTGAGCCCTCCAGGTTTTGATTCAGAGCAGGTGAAGGCAGAATGTGCTGGAGCCTGATTGAAATGTGCGAGGTCAACAAAATAGAGCCGAGAGTGCACAATAATTGGGGAAGAAGCAGCAGCCTTGCATTCTGCATGTGTTCCTGTGATCCCTCGGCTGTAATCTCCCATTTCCAAAGGGAAGCCTGTCTTGCATACTTTATCATGGTGCTCATTTGCACAGGAGGGCTCTTTCTGCAGACAAGGGAGAAAACCCAAGCTAAAACCATGCCTGGCTTTATTCCCTGCTGTTCTTGCACAGGGAGACATCCCAAAGGGCTGTGGGGAGAGCAGCAGTGCAGTATCCAGCTCTCGTTTTATGGCACCCTGCTTCTTTCAGAGTCTGATCCTTTTATCTGGGATGCCGAGGAAGGGGTTTCTGCACTCTCTCAAAAGTTGAAAATCCCTGGGAGGATGAGGCATCAGGGCTGGAATAGCTGGGCTTTTGGGGGCAAAACTATTTGCCAGGCCAGATTCTTGCCTGGTCTTCTCCCTGGAAGAATTTACAGCTTTGGGGACTTCTGGTCTGGGAAGAGGTAGGAAGGGGTTTATTTTAAGTGTGTGCTTTCCCCAAAGGCTGTAACACTTTGTGGGAAATTCTCTGTTCCCGAACATCTGTGCAAATTAAACCCTTCCTCTGCTTTGGAGAGTGCGTTTGGGGGGTTTCCTCTCCTCTGCATTCTGTCTGAGAGGGGAATGGATTAAATTTTTAAAAAAAAAAAAGCAGGGGAGGGGGAAGAAATCTGTCCCCTTCTCCCTCCTTCCCATCTGCTGTTTAATCACCAGCTGTTTGTCCTTAAGCTTGGATTACAACCTCTCCAGCAGCCTGCTCGGTGCGGGGCCCTTGCTCCTCACACACAGCATTCCACACACACTGCTCCAGGGAAGGGGAAAATCCAGGGACTTGTTGAGCCTGTTGCTTGGTCTCCTGCAAAAACATTAATTTCTTCCCTCTCGTGCTCCTGCTTGAGCCGTCCGTGCTGGAAATGCCTGTGATGGGGCCTGAGCGGTCGCCTCTCCCCCTGGGGTTGAAGGAGTTGAGGTCATTGCTCTCCCTCTCACAGGACAAGTGACGAGAATCAGCCCTGAGCCGTGTGTGGTGTCCCCTTGGTCCCCTTGGTCCCTTGCTGCCCTCCCAGGCTGTGGCAGACAGAGGGCTCTGGGCTTGTCCAGGTGTTTTCCTCCTGCAGGGAGCTGCAGCAGGCACGGGGCTGACGGTGCCCTACCCAGGGAGCCAAGAGTGACGCTGGGATTTCAGGACGGGTGCCAGCTCTGCCTCCATCTAGAAGGGCTGGAGAAGTCAGCAGAAAGCCGAGGGATTGCTTAACAAGCTCTTTAGTGCTACTGGATGTGCTGAGCTCATCCAGGGAAGCCGTGGGTGCCAAGTCTGTGGTGCCGATGGCCTCGGTGCCGTAGGTCAGGAGCCGCCAGCCAGCTCCCTCTGCTTCCACCTTCCTCTGGGGAAGGGCCCACTCAGGGCAAGAGGAATCCTTTGATCCCCACGTCCTTTCTCCCCGCTTGCAGCACTTCCAGCTCTGCTCTGGGTGCGAGGAGCCACAGCTCCATCCTTCCAGCATTGCCCACTTTGCCGGGCCTGCAGCTCAGCCCCGGCCGGTGGCAGATTCAGCGGCACCACAGCTGCCTGCAGACAGAGCTGCCAGAGCCTGATTATCAGCAGGCCCGATGGCTGCAGCCACCAGGCTGATTAGCAAACATCCCCTGCCAGCCCCAGCTCCGTAACCCGCACGGAGCCCGCGCTCCGCAACAAAGAGCCGGAGGTTGAAAGCGGCGCCGGCTCCCCGGGCACGCGGCGGAGCTCCAGCAGCGCCTGCCAGATCATCACTAATGATACCTGGATCAAATGTAAACTATTCTTAGACACCTGTGTCAATCGGGGAGGACAAGAAGAAAGCAGGAACCCGGAGCTGCCGAACACAGCATCCAAAATATTTTTATAGATTAGTTGAAGCTCTTTATTTCCGAGCAGGTGAGGTTCAAAGGAAAGCAGGGCATGGCAAGCGGCCCGGTGCACAGCGCTGGGAAGGATTGATTTAGCTCCCGGTTTGTACTCGAACAAAAAAAACAAGGGGGGAGGTGGGGCTGAGGATTTTGGGGCAGAGCTCACAGCAGGGGTGTGGTGAGGTTTCTTGCTGGAAAAGCTGGAGATGGGATGGACACGGGTGTCCTGTAAGGGAACCCCGGGCAGGTGTTGGACACAGCGTTAGGTACACTGGGGTCTGGGAGGAGAGGAGGAGTTGGCTGCCCTGGTTTGAATCACACCTGAAAGGAGAGCTCAAAAAGGGCTGGCTCTGATATGGCCTCATCCAGCTCCAGTGCTGGAATCAGTCTCTGGAAGAAGGGATATGCTGTGACCTGAGGGGTGCTGACTGTGTGCTGTGGCCGTGGGGTCACCTGCTTGCACTGCAGGGGAAGCCTGGGAACAGTGGCTTTGAAATGGGGCTTTTCATCTTGAAAAACACTTCCTGGGAAACCCAAGAATGCAGGAGAGAAGAGCTGCTTGGAGTCAGGAAGGCCATACATTCGCTGGTTAATGCCTCACCAGCAAAGAGAGCTTCATTACATGGGGCTAATCATTTACAAATTGTATGTTTAGATGTGTGGCTTTAAGCTCATTACCTCATGCCCCGAGTATGTGGCTCAGTTTCCTGACCCCGGGGTGGGGTTTCTGGTTGTATCTTTGTGCCCCTTGACAGCAGAGATTGGTCATACAGTGCCAGAGCCAAGCTCCTTCCTGCCTGGTAACCGGCAGTGCCAGACTCTGTCTGGAAAGAAAAATCATATCGGGAGTGTGGGGATCCCACAGTGCTCGAGCTGTTAACAGCACCTCTCCTTTGGTTTGGCAGAGGTGGAAAGGGTGTGAGTGAGTGGCAACCTCAGACTTTGCCTTGGAGATTTTGGGGATGACCCAGGAGAAGCCTTAGATGCAACTTAGAATAACTTAAAATGGATGGTGCCTGCTAATTGTTCCTTGAAGGTGGAAAATGTGCTCCCGACTCATTAAACCCTTGGGACTGGCTCTGGGATGGGTCTGGTCGCCTTGGTGGTGCCACAGTCAGTGAAGGCAGGAGATGTGGGATCAGGAGAGCTCTTCCCTTACACAGCACCACTGTGGTATTTTCTTTCCTGTTACCTGCAAATGAGGAATGCTGCTCTCCCTAGCTCTGCATTATTCCAACCATTCCAACCCCCAGCTCCCCTCTCCCTGAGCTAATAAGGAATTTTGAGGAGGTTTGTGGCCTTGTTTGTTTATATCCAGCCTAGAAAATGCTTTTCCTCCTCCTGCCTCTCTTGCTAAAATGTTTTCTGAGATTTATATGTAAGCCTGTAAATACAGAGTAAATAGCTTTAATTTAATTTACCGGCTTGCTGTAAGAAACTGTATCTGCAAACAGAATTCCACCAGTCCCTGCTGAGTGAAGAAATGTCTGGGTGTTCCAATATTTTCTGGGTTTGTTTTTTTTTTTTCTTTTTGCTCCCCTTCGTAAGGAAGAAGCTTTTTCCTCACCTTCTAAGGGCTCCAGGAGCTTTGCTCGTGGGATGCTCTGAGCACAGGTTGGGTACTTTGTGCCAGAGGTGACAAATCCCCTCCTGGCCCCTGAGGAGGGAAGGCAGTGAGCTGGTCATGAGCGGGGCCAACGCTGGCCCAGTTTGAGGTGCCAGAGCCCCAGAGGGCATCTCCCACCTTCCACCCACCTGCGCTCCAGAAGACGTCATTTCCATATTTTCTCACAACTCTTGGAGTCTTCCTGGTTTCTGGAATGTGCTTGGCAGGCAGGCTCTGGTGCCTGGCTCCTTCTATAAACAGTGTCTCTACAGAGACGTGAGCGAGGCGCGGGGTTTTATGAATGGGGAACGTTGGTGGCATATGGGAGGCAGCGCTGAGCCCAAAATGAACGTGAGAAAAGAGGGAGAGGGTGTGAGCTGGCTTTCAGCTCGGCTGGAAGGAGCGACATTCCCGCTCCCCGCCTGGATGGGTGCCCGGGAGCCTGCGGAGCCCGGCAGAAAGGGGCGGCTCTTTGGCACCAGAGCTTTTGGGCAGACGGGGCTGAGGATGGAACTGCACCTTCCCCCCTGCCCATCCCCAGCTCTGTCCCATCCACCTCCCCTCCCTCCCAGCCCCGTGGCTCTGGGGGAAGCTGCTCATCCCCACGGAGCTCTGGATCATCAGAGCATGGCCGGGAGCCCGGAGCAGGATGGGTGGGAAGGCAGCAGAGCTGGCAGCCTTGGCACATTAGCCAAGACAAATCCCGGATAAATGAGGCACTGACGCAGGAGTTTGCTGTGCCCCGTTTCTTCCCCATAGCTGGGGCTGGCGCTCTCCCAGTGGATCCAGTGCAGCTCGTGCTGCTGGGCCCATGGCAGGGCTGGAATGCTGCTCCAGGTTTGCTGCTCCCCACGGCTGCCTGCACCTGCCTTGGGCTCCCAGGGAAGAGATTTGCCGAGTGCGATCTCTTATTTTACATCGATTTGTGAGGAGGTTCCCCCACGCACCTCTCCCACCCACCGCTGCCTCTGACAGCTTATTTAGAGGGGGCTGGTGCCCAGAGGTAGAATTTGCAAACAAATAACTCTCACCCGACATGACAGTGCGGAACAGGCTGCGACAATCCGCGCCGGCGCTCGCTGACGCGACAGTGACAAGAGGAGTTTTGTGCTCATTAGTTTTCCCAACATAAAGACTCCAGCTCTGCCCGGCCCTCGCCGCATGTCACCGGGAACAGGCTCTGCCAGCTCCCTCCCGGCTGCTGTGCAGATGCTGTGACTGGCTGGGGGTGTGGGGCTCTCCTTCCCCCTCCCCAGGGAGCTGCACTGGCTCTGGTGAACACCAGCCTTGTCTCTGCTCCACAGCAGGGTTTTACCCCTGTGTGTGCATTGAGGACACTCATTAGGATGAATCCACCTCTGGTGGAAGAAGGGAGAAGGGAAGGGATGAGGCTGCCTTGCCTCCAGTGCTTAGTGCACATCTGGGAGTTACAGCACATGTTGCTCTTATCTGTGGTCACAGGAACTTCTGCGTTAATTTTCCTGATTTTTTTCTGAAGTATTTGCAGTTGTCCTCTACAGCGTGATCTCCGTCACCTGGTTATGATGGGAGTGTGGGGGGTGGCAGGGGAAGAGGAGGAGTAAATCCTCCCACCCCTGGAATGGCACTGCTGGCTGGGATTTGTGATGGGAGTGCAGAGGCTGAACTCGCTGGGTCTGTGAGGGGCTGAGTGGGGATGGAGGGACACCCCAACGTCATAGTTTAATAATTTATCTCTTGGGCAGTCTGTCTGACAATGCATCTGCCCACTTACGACCACTTACCTGATGGAATATCCATTAATTCTGCGACTTCAATCCTTGGGGGAGGGAGGAACCCCTTCTCCACCCTTCCCCTCTCCAAAACTGCAGCAGTCAAAAGCCTCAGGGGCGGCTGCTGAAGGTCCACAGCCCAAACCCGCCCGTCTCCCCCAGAGCAGGCGCTGATGACACCTCTCCTGCTGGGGTGCAAGCGGGCTCCCATTTTTCCTAATTAGTCATGATGTCTTGCCCATCACAGGAATAAATAGCAAGCTTTCCCTGAGGGTGTGAGATGAGAAGCACTATTTATCGTTGCTCTCAGAGGAAGCTGACAACATGTCAGGTGAAATATCAGGAATAATTAAGAAAAATAAGGGTTTTATGTACTTTATTGCACCACCAGCAGGGATGTATTGCCAGCCACTGGCGCATCCTTGTGTGTGCCCCCGTCCTTTTCTGGGCTGCACTCCTGTGTTTGTGCAGTGCCTTGTGTCCAGGGCTCAGTCACTGCTGGCCATCCCCACGGGCGCCCTGGGCTGCCCAGTGCTCCCAGGCTCCAGATTCAGTGGAGCACAGGCACCAGCTCAGTGGTGGCTTCACCCTGCAGTCGGTGTGAAGCTCTGAGGTGTGCACAAGTTGTGTCACAAACGTGTCTCTCACAACTCCTGTTTTCCAGTGAGCTCTTTGTCCGGGAGAGAGAAAGGAAAAACCCCAATAACCTGTGTGTGACTTGGGGATTTGAGGTTTTTTTCCTAAATTGTTGGCCTGAGATGTGCAGTGCCAGGGCTGCAGCCGGGCTCACCCCCTGCCTGGGCTGTGAGCTGGTGGCTGAGGAGAACGTTCCCCCACGTCCATGTGGAGCTGGGTGACAGATGATGCACAGGGGAAGGGGAGCAGCTCTGGTGACCCGGTTTTCCATCACAGCATTAGCCTTGCCCTGGGCTGTTCCTGGGTCTGCTCAGGCTGATCCTGGGCTCCGTGGCCTCCTCGGGAATTCAGTTACAGCTGCGTCCCGCCCGTGCTGGGAGATGTGTTTGGTTATGAGGCCGGACAGCTGGGGAGCTCAGGAACTGTATCTCCTCAAACAATGTGAAAATCTGATTACAGCAAGTGTCACCGGGCATCACTTAACTCTTCCTCTGCAGCCCCAGCCTCGCCTGACAGCCATAATAGATCTCTCGGATGCATCCTACGCCGGAATAAAATGCCCAGTCAAAAGCACTTAAAATCCCTCAAGTTTCGGGTTTGCTGATCACATCTTGCTCCCCGGCTCGGGGCTCTTTCAGGGCCACCCAGCCCACACCGAGCCTCATTAGGGCTGTGCAGCCGCGTTCCCAGGCGTGGGCAGTGAAATGCGTCTGGTTTTTGGCACTTGGGAGAAGAGCCATTGTGTGCCACAGTCCTCGTCCCCTCTGGCCATGTGCTCCCAGGGCTCGCTGCCGCTTTCTTGAGGCTTGTGAAAGGGACCTTTTGTCAGGGGAGTAGAAATCCAGCAGCAAACAACTCTCAAATTGGGAAACACTGCTCTTGGGGCACTTATATTTAGCTCTCTTGCAGCACTGTCCCTTCAATTTATCCTTGTGCTTTTGTCCCTTTAACCACGGGCACCGGGGTCTGAAAGAGAAAGATGCCGGCGAGGAGCAGCAGCTGCTTCTTGCAGAGGTGAAGGTATTTTTAACACAATGCCCGAGAAAAACGAGCTTGTTTCCTCCACCCTTCAGTCCAAATCAGCCTGTGAAGAGGCTCTAGAGGAAAGAGAAGCCCGTGCATGTCTCTCCACAAAAGCCCGTGGAGACAAAGCCACATACAAAGGCTGGAGAGGTGAGTGAGATACACATGCAGGGCTTTGTCCCTGCTCGGTGGCCTGCTGTGACTCACTGAGAAGCCAAGGTGCTGCCAGGGAGGCAGGACAGTCATGGACATTAATTTAAAACGTGCAGGGTGGCCAGGATCCCAGCACAGGCGAAGGAGAGGATGAGGGCCGAGTCACAGCGAGCCAGGTCCCTGTCAAACCGAGACTGGTTTTTGTTCTTTTAAATATTTATGGAGCCCTGCAGCACCTTGTGCTGTGGTCTGCGTTCCCTGGGGGTTTGGAATCGGATAAAACGTCCAGAGCAGGGTTTGCATCTCTGTGTGATGCCACTGCAGAGCCTGCAGTGATGGTTGGTCACTCTCACACGGAAGGGTCGCCCCAGGCCCCCTGGGGACCCGGGCAGGGTGGGGTTGGCTGCTGGGGCCTCTGCTCGACCTGGAGGATCCCCGTTGGGGGTCAGGGTGTGCGAGGAGAGGGATGTGCAGGAACCACGTTCCCAGCTCCAGGGAGGCTTTGTCCCTCTGCCCCCAGGGACAGACACCCTGCAGGAGCAGCCACCTCATCTCCCCGAGCTCCTCTTCACTGCAGCCGTGGCGAGCTCTGGGGATACTCCCACAACTCACCAGCCCTGCCAAAGATAAGCTTTCCCCCCACCCTTTCCCTATCTTTAAAACATTTGTTTTCTTTATCAGTAGCTGGCTGGGATCAAGTCCAACAAGTCTTGAGTTCAACTGTGCGACCCCTCCACTCACCAAGCAAATCAGCCCAGATAAGATCTGGACCTCTGAAGCCAATTGTAATTTAATACAGCTTAAATTGTAAACATCCAATAGTGGCAAAGGAAATATGATCAAAGCCATTGATTTTTTTGTAGTGACACAGTGTCTTCTTGACTAATTCCCAATAATGAGAAAATTGAAACCTGTTTGCAGATATTAGAAGCCTAAGTGGTCAAGTAAATAATTAGCAAGCTACTCATTTGAGCTCTGAGTATGAAAGGCCATTGAGGTCTTTATTTTCAAGTAAAATGCTAAAAGATGCTGAGCATCTTCTTGAAATAAAATGGGGGGAAAAAATCACTTCAAGCAGCCGAAGATGGATTTCTGCTGGGAGAGCAGGGTGCTTACTGTAGAGAACAAACAGCTTTTCCCGAACTGCATCAGTACAGCACTGCTCGTTTTCCATTGTGCTCCCTGCATTTCTGGCCCGTGGATTAATGCCGGAGTGCTAACGAGCTGGCCCGGCACGGCTTCCAGGGAGGGGCGGGGATGATGCTGAGCAGTCACACAGCCCGGGTGCCAGAGACACGGGGCAGCACAAGGCTGGGGAAAGCAGAGCCCTGAGATGTCCCTCCCTCAGGAGCCCGTCCTGGGCAGAGCGTATTTGGCCATTTCCAGGAAGGAACACCTTTGTGGTTGGATGTGTTTGATACGGGCTGTCTGTGGTGCCGTAAGGGAGGGGAATTCAGAGCACTGTTAGAGCCCGGCTGACTCCCCTCTCCATCTGGAAAGGGCAAAGTACACCTGGGAAGAGGTTTCAAGAAATAGAAGCAATTTGTTCCTGCTTCCCTGTGAGAGGAGATGCTCCTGCCTGTGCTGAGCATGGCATGTCTCACTCTGTTCCTTCTCTTTGCTGGAGGAAAGTACCTAACCTGGAAACGGGGGGCACAGGGAATCCATTTGGCTTGTGTAATTCATGGAGCGAGGCTCGGTGGTGCCGCAGATGCCAGAATGTAGCGGTGTGTGTGAGAATTACGGACTGGAGGGCACGAAAGTGAGGTTTCTGGTTTCCCCAGCAGACAAAATACCTGGCTGATTGCGGGCCCTGCAAAGGCGCGGAGCCTTTCAGAGCTGCGCTTCCCTGCCAGGCATGTTCGGTGGGATGCTTGCCAACCCCCCCGTGGAGACAGCATTCAGGTTTGCCTGGATTTCCACGTGCTTTCAGGTGTCAGGATTTCAGCTGGATGTCTCAAGCGCCGAAACAGGGTGGCCAAAAAATCAGGATGCAGCAGATAATGGTGCCGGTCACGGCGGAGCGGCGCTGCCGCCGAGGGCAGGAAGGCACGGATTATTGTTCATGCCAGGCCCGGGCTCACAGTGGATGTCCTCACACCAGCCGCGCTCTTCCCCGGCCCTTCAGCCAGGAATGAAAAGCCTTTCATGTTCTGCGGGGGCAGAGAGCACAATTTAAGCTGACCTGGCTCCGGCTGGGATTCGAAAGGTCACTTTGAGTACGGCGCTATCTGAGCCCATCGATTTTAAAAAAAAAAAAAAAAAAATTAAAAAAAAAAAAGAGCCCCAGCGCTGTATGGAGGGGGCAAGCCGGGGAGAGGAAGCGAAAATAGCTCTGGCAGCAGTCGTTGTATAAAACCAACAAAGAGGCACTGAAAGGCTCCCCGCCCGCCGCCGTCAATAGCCCCGGCCAGGCGAGGGCTGGGCACGGGCAGGGAGATGGGCTGGGAGGGAGGACTGGGAAAGGAATTCTGGCACAGCGAGATGGAAAGGGGCTCAGCCTGGAGAAAAGGAGCTCAGGGGGGACCCTGTGGCTCTGCACAAGTCCCTGACAGGAGGGACAGCTGGGGGGGTCGGGCTCTGCTCCCAGGGAACAGGGACAGGAGGAGAGGGAACGGCCTCAGGCTGGGCCAGGGGAGGCTCAGGATGGACAGCAGCAGGAATTTCCCCATGGAAAGGGTGGGCAGGGAGGTCTGGAGTGCCCATCCTTGCAGGTCTCCAGTGAAGGACTGGGGGTGGCACTCAGAGCTCTGGGCTGGGGACAAGGTGGGCATCAGGCACAGCTGGGACTCGATGGTCCTGGAGGGCTTTTCCAGCCTCAGTGATCCTGGGATTCCCTGGAGAGGGCACGGAAGGCTTGGCAGCTCCCTCCGGCTGGGGAGGGCAGGTGTTCAGGCAAACCCAAACGGAGTGTGAGGGACCAGCCATGGCTGAATCCATCGCCTTGAAAGCGTCCGAGGCCAGGAAAGAAACGATTTGCCCTAAAGAGCTCAGCCCACTGTCAGCTGCTTTGTGAGCATTAGTGAATAATAAGGAGCGAGAGCAGCATTAGCCCTGGGTCCGTGCAGTCATCTGTCACGTAACAAGGCAAGTATTGGCACACTGTCATGTTTCAAAGAGTGCTGATCAATGGGTTTAAAAAAACAAACTCTGCAGCCTGGCCCCTGCGTGCCCGTGTGTGCCTGGCTGGGTGGTGGGGCTGGCAGTGCCCAGGCAGCTCCTGCCCACCCAGCCACCCTCCAGCTGGGCAGGGCACAGCCCCTCTGCTCTGCCTGGGTGCTCACGAGCAGGGAGACCCAGGTGTTGTCTTAATTTCTGTGGGGCTGAACACATGGGTCCCCAGCTCAGTGCCCTGTGAAATAGGGACAGTGACATCTCCGAGGTGCTCTGCGGTGGTGAGGGGACGTCAGAGGCATGGGCTGTCCTGCTGCTCCAGCCTGGGAGAAGCCACGCAGCTGCCATGCTCTGCCTGTCTCTCCATCATTAATTGCAGCGTGCAGCCATGGATGTTTCTGTGGCCAAGAGGGAAAAGGGAACACTCAAGCTTCTGACTGGATTAGACAGCAGGGAAAAGAGGATTTTGCCGTGGTCTGTGGTGAGCAAAGGTGGAGGCAGCATCTCCTGATCTGGCTGTCTGAGGGAAGAACAATGAAAGAGAAGAGGAGGCTCTTCCAGAGAGCTCACACTGACAGGTGTTTGGGAAAGTGATATTTTCCTATTGACTCAGAGGGGGAGAGGACAAATGGATTGAGGGATGGGAACCCCTCTGCTCCAGACACAAGCCCAGAGGATGCGCTCAAGGAGGCAGAGCTTTGCACCAGCAGGAAGGCGCTCAGCAGAATCCCTTAATGGATTTATTCCTTCAATTTCCCTCAGCTCTTCCAGGCTTTGGATATAAGCAAGGAAAGCAAGTTTGGGCACAGATTATAAAAGTGATGGATCTACAGAAACAGGAGAGGTTTGAAGGGCTGAAATTTACTGCGAAGCCTGGCCCAGAAATGACCCTCTTCCTCCTCCTCGACATTTTTTGTCTCTTGTGCAGAAAAATGCAGCTGGTCAGTGTGACAAGTGGAAACTGGAGCTTTGTCATTGCTGCGCGATGCTGGAACAATGATGTATGGTTGGCGATAGATCATGTTGGGTTTCCGGAGAGCAGAGAAGACGAAGGCATGAGACTAATTCATGATGCATGAACACATTGATCTTCCTGGCTCTGGAAATACAATGTAATGAACCCCCGCTAACAGATCATTTTTGTGCCACTGCACTTCACTAATATCTAATGATTTCACCTTGCTCTGAGATAAAATATAATTGTATGGGAGTTCCAGCTTTGTTCTTTAATACTCGCATAGAGTTAACGAATTATGTTTTCCTCTGTAGCTGTCGGCAAGTTGAGACAAGCTTACAAAAGCCCCACAATTACCAGGCTAAGATGCATGTTTGAAACCCCGGGTATGTGTGTGTGTGGTGTGTTTATGTAGAGTGGCTCCGTGCACGGAGCCTGGTGTGCTGCTGGGAGCTGAGCAGGGGAGGAAGGGCACGGAGGAGGCTGAGCAGGGGAGGAAGGGCACGGAGGATGCTGAGCAGAGGGTGGCTGTGCTCAGGGACTTCTGGATCTCATCAGTGCAGCTCAGGGAATGGCAGGAGCTTTGCAATGGCAAATGCCGCTGTCTGCAGCATCCTGCCTGGTGGCCGGCAAGCCCAGCAATCCCATTGGAAAGCAAAGCTCTCATTTTATCCCCCAAAGTCCATTTGGAGATCAGCCTGCCCCTGTCTGCCCTCCCAAATCCCCAGTCAGGCAAAGCCCTTTGCTTAAGAAGATAAGTTCAGGGTCCTTTAGTGAGCACCCCTGTGAGATCTTTGCACTTCACCTCAGGGGAAGTGCACACTGAGATTTTCCCCGCTTGTTGTGTGACTGTAGCAGCCACTGTCTCTGTCCCCAGCCTGTGCTGATGCCCACAGCCTGTCTCTGGTGATGAACAGCAAGGATGCTCCCCAGAGAGGAGGAGGGCAGCTGGAAAGGAGAGGACAGATTGGCACTGAGTCCCAACAGAACCTCCTTGTCCTGGTTTGAGGGGTTGATGACCCTGGTGTGTGTCCTGGAGCAGCACCACGAATGCTCCTGGGCTGTCAGCTCTGGCCAGCAGCGTGCCAGGGCCGGCCTCTTCTTCCTCTCACCCTCCAGCAGTGTTTGTCTGCTGAGATGAGCAGCTTTTCTGGGGCGGGAGTGGTAAACTCCTGTTTGCTGCCCAGCACCTGCTGCAGCTGGGTCCCAGCCCTGGCTGAGCCTTTGGAGCTCTCTCACCGTGCCAGGAATGAGCCGGAGCGCAGATGGGAGCTGAAGGTGAAGATGTTTGCGAATTCTTCAAAGCGAGCTCGGCTGGTACAAAAGGAGTCAGTGAAAACCTAACTGCTCCTGACAGAGAGAGCTGCAGTAATGCTGAACCTCATTTGAAATTCCCTCTAGGCTAAGTAAGGCTCTTCCTTTCATGTGTGGCGTTTGGATCCCTTCTGGGAGACCTTTCCTCCGCACCGTGCTCGGGTACGTGTGGTGTTGACAGATGATTAAGATGTGAAGTCTCTGAAATCAGAGGAATGGCCCCAGTTTTGCATTGTGTGCTCAGGTGTTTATTCACATTGCTGTAATCATCTCAGCCTCACTTTTTGGCTCCGGTCCTGCTGCCTCTTGCAGGAGTGAGGTGCCAGAAGGAAAGCCAGTCCTTTCCTGGTGGCAGTGTGTTTATAGTGGATGGTCTTACCGGATTTGCTGATGTCCTTAGAGGTCACTTTACGAGGCTCACTTTGTGCAGGTGAGGAGCAGAGTGTTTTAGCAGACTCAAACCCTGTCCTGTGATTTGGGGAACCAGTGATTGCTGCTTCTGCACCTTTTGGGTGTTTCCAAACCCCAGGGTCAAACAGCACCACTGGGATGGAGCTGGGTTTTTGGGAATTTAGGTGGGGCAGACAACACCCAAGAGACATCATGTGGTGGGGAAGATGTTGAGGAAGATGGCCTTTGATGGGATCAAAAGGGGGGATTTCTTTTTCTCCCAGCAGGTTATATAAAACAAACAAACAAAAAACCCCAAATAATTTGCTGTGGTGCCTGTCTGGAGCGTGGGGCTGGGCTGGCAGTGCCAGAGTGACCCTGGCTGCTCCCAGCAGATGCTGGCACTGAAACCTGTGTGCTGGGAAGGTGAGTGGAGCTGACCCCAGCTCTGCTGTAGGACACAGGCTGAGTCCATGAGTGGGCTGTGCTGAACCAGTGTCAGTGGTGCTGGAGCCCTCCTCACCCAGGGCTGTGGCTTCCCTGGCACTTATTTTGATGTCTCCCTTCCTCCCCTCCCTGTGATCTCAGTGTCTTGACTTTTCCAGGCACTTTTCTCCTATAAGAATATTAAACACACTTAAAAAACACTTAAATGCTAATGTGAAACCTGAAAAGAGGATGTCAAATGCACGAGGCACTCTGAAGACATGATGTCTCTGTAGAAGGGTTTGACCCCAGTAATCTAATTTGCTTTACATTTAAAATGATACTTCATTCTCCTATTATAAGGCTCTGTGTCATTGGCTCATAAAGATTACCATTTCTTGTCTTCCAATTGTAATAAATCCCATTCAAGCACCCTCTTGATTTGAAATTTGTCACGACAACATGCAGAGGGCACAGTTCCTGCGTTTTATGGCGCGGGTGCATTAGAGACTCATCTGCAGGAAGGATGATGCAAGAGCTTAAAATGATTTGTCCCTTTCCTTTCTCAATTAGATACGTGTTTAAAAAGTTTTTTTAACAAATCTGAATTATAGCTTACTCCTTATTCTCCAGCAGTAAAAAGGTTGGGCTGGCAGGGGAGCCAGGCTGGCTGGATTTGCCCTGCTTTACCCTTACACTGGGGAATAATCGGGTTTCTTTAAAACCATCTGAAAATATTTCATCTTGTTTCAGCAGACTGGGGAGCTTTAACCTTTCTGGTGGTGCTTGTTGGAGATGAGAGGAAAGGGAGTGTTTGGAGCCCACACCTTATCAGGCACTAAATGCCACAGTCATAGCAGCTCCTTGTGCCAAAACACGAGGCTGGATCTGGGGCAAAAATGAGACTTTTGGGGAAACTCATGTGTCCCAGGGGTGGAAACACCCCTGCCCCATATCAGGGCGAGTCAGAGCAGTGTCTCTCGCCCCAGCTTGGTGTGAGCAGAGCTGGAGCCAGCCCACTCCTCCTTAGGGCTGGGACAGCAACACATCAGCCATCAGTGCCATGGAAATGTTCTATTTTTTGGGAGGTCTTGAATAAATCCACGCAAGAGACTTTGCTCAGGGAGAACTTTTATACTTTTAGTATCTGTAGTTCCTTAGGGTTTGGGTTTGTTTTTTTTTTTTTTTCTTTTTAACAAAGGTTTTAGTTGAGCAAAGAATCCCATCTGTATGGCTTTTTTATTAAAAGATAAAAAGCCGGAGTTCACAGGAGTTAGCATTAAGTCACAGTCCGCAGCAATCCAAGGTACTCGCTGGCTGGGGACTCTCTCTGTTTATTTCAAATACCCCTTTATCATCCTGTTGAAAGAGCCCTGTGCTCTGTAAAGCTCAGCCAATTGAAAAAAGAATCAGATAATGAAGACTGATGCTGCACTGATGACAGCCCCTCAGATCTTCAATAGGATTGCTCCAAAATCAAAAGACTTTTGCGTTTTATTGTCACACTCGTGGCTCAAAAATAATTAAATGGAATCTTTTAGCTCTAGAAACAAAACTGAAAATTTGAAAACAGCCCCCCACACCTGCAGGAAAGGGGCTAATGGGAATATCCAGTGGATATTGGGCTGGATTCTGTGTGAATTTGCAGGCTCTGCCGATTCTGTGTGAAAATCTGGCAATTGCAGCATGGGTGGGACAGAGGTGACGCCACTGCTCTGGGTGACAGGACTGGGCACCAACCCCCAGAGCGCCCAGCCCTGATGGAGCTGGACAACCCCACGTTCCCTCTGTCCTTGGCACAGCTCTGAGCTTCAGCTTCCCTTTTACCTCTGGAAACTTTGAACAAATTTGTTGCTCATTGCAGTGGAAGGCAGATAAATAAAATATATTGGGAGCGATTTGTGCTGTAACTAAACCCTGAATTTATAGAGGGAGAGCGTGGCCAACGACAACTTTGTCACAGCACATGAAAGCCTGGAAATCAGGCTGTGCACTTTTACCTGATCTTTAAAGAGGCGTCTCCAGAGTCCCCAGGCTGGGGACAGGAGCAAGGAGAGGCTCTGTGTCCCACCGGGGGTCCCACAGGAGGAGGGGACACGGCACACCCGGCGAGCGCCCAGATGAATTTCAGGCGAGGCATTAAATCCGAAATGCTATAACTTGATTATTTCTTCTGCAGACTCCTTTTGACAAAACCCCTCCATTTTCAAAGAGTTACACAGGATTTCGCCCCGCGCCGCTTTCATGTGAATTGTGTGGCTAAAGTTCCATGCAGCTCTTTGAAAATTTCAGAGCCGGCGCTTTCCCCAAGATCGACAACTGTTTTATTTCTCTTGACAGAAAATGGTGAGAGAACAAACACTGCCAGGTGTGGGCGAAGAGGTTTGGTCGTGGTCTCTGCAGCACCTTTAGTGTGAGACTCAAAGAACCAGGCAGGAATGGCAGCTCCTGCTGTTCCTGGACGAGTTCTGGATCGCCCCTTTCTAGGGGGGAAAACTTGGGTGGCTTTGGGTTCTTTTTCCCCTCTTACCTGGATGTAGGGAACAGCACCTTGGCTCCCTTTGTCCATCTGTGAAACCAAGGACAGGGAACTAATTGATCACTGGTTTTGTAATCCCATCTGAAAACGGCTTCTGCCATAAATTCTTCCGCAGTAATTAGTGTCAGTTATTTGTAATTAGCCACCCCTTGGGTGATGTTGTGTCCCCTAAAACCGTTCCCAATGGTGGCAGTGGCAGGACTGGCACCAGTTTGCACCAGGATTGCTCCAATCCCTGGCCCAGTGTGTTGACAGCAGCTGCAGCTCATCCATGGATCTAAGGCTTCATCCTGCTTCCAAATGCCACTCCAAGCATGTCCAAGGCACTGTCCTGTGCTGTGCCACAGGGGAATAGAGCACAAACCGCCTTTATCCTTCTCCTGCCTTTCTCTCTGTGTCTGAAACTGCGGGGCTTGGCTCTGTCTCTGGAATTATACCACAGATTGGAATTCTCATTTTTAAGTTCATTTCTGCTCTGATTTAAAGGCTGAATTAACAAACAATGGCTTATTTGGTTTAAAATGCAAAAACACCATCTGGTCTTTGAGATGTGCTAAACCACAGCGGGGGGAGCCAGAATGACACATGGGAAGGGTCTCCAAGTGGCACGGGTGAGGCTCCCAGGAGGAATTCCTGCCGCTCTTGACCCATGTCAAGGCAAGGAAAGCTGATCTCTGGTGTGGGCATAACTACAGCTGCAGCTGGTGGCCTGGGGATAGCTTGATTTCAGGGGATGTAGCACTTCAGCCCTCACTGCCGGCAGCTCAGAGCAGTGTCCTGGGAGCTCTCCTCTGTCCCTGGCCCCTCTCCTCACCCTGATGCAAAGTTCTGGAGTGGCTTTGCTGGCCCTTTGGTGTTCCCTGGGCCACAGCTTTATGCTCCAGCGCTGGCACGGGGCTTTCCAGCATCCCTGGCACAAGAGAGTCTCAGAAGTGAGTGTCCACTCGGCCAGCAGGGCTCAGGGGTGACCTCATCCCGTAACACCCTCGATTACAGCCCCGTGCTCGTGGCTCAGGTCAGTCTCTGTGGTCCTTCGTGCCCCAGCCCCTGTGCCCGCGCTCCCACTGCCACTCCCGGCTCTGTGCTGTCCCTGCCTGCTGGTGGTTTGATTTAATACAGCTTTCAATCACTGCCAACGGGCCTCGCGCTGCTGCGGCATCACTGCTAAACACTCTGTGACAAATAATCTGAGGCTAAGCTTCCAGGACAGAGGAAATCGCTTTCCTCTTGAAATTAAAGTTGATGCATAATGGAAGGCACTAAGACGTCTCCAGCAGGAACATCGCCAGTTTGAGTCCACCCCGAGTCCCTCTCCGTCTGCTGAACGAGACGCGGGAGGTGAGGGAAGTCATTTCCTAGAGTTCAGGATTTGCAATTTGCATTCTATAATCTCCCGGCCATTTACCAGCAGATAATTTGTCATGGTTTGCTTTAGCTGTTGTGATATTGATATTTATTATGCAAATTGTATTTCCTACTACTTATTGTCCTCACCCTCAGAATGCTGGAATTATTATAAACCTGTTTAGTTAATACGGGTTGTGTCTCAATTGATGTGTGAGCCGCAGCGGGTCGCAGTGTGTGATATCCTGCAGGGGGGCTGCACTGTGTAATTAGGGAGAGGTACACAGGATACCTGGGTATGGGATGGCACAGCGGCCAGCGGAGCTGCTCTGCTGTGTTAAGTGGGGCTGGAGTCCTCCTGGAGAGGAGGGAATTTGGGGTCCCAGCACAAGACAAGAGCTTTCTCACTAACTGGGTGAAGCTGGCTTAGTAATGCAATTGTCATGGCTATGGTGGCCCAAAACTCTGCTTGTTGAGCAGGAAGCAGATGTTTGGCATGGCTGTGGAGCAGAAAGGCTTTTCATCACGGGAGACAGAGAGTGCCATGGGGAGGTGGGGATACAGGGAGGGGTGATGCCCCAAACCAAGTCCCAGGCAGCAGCATTTGGGGTTTTCTTGGGTGTGAAACCAGCTTGGTTTCACATTCCAGAGGGTGAAAGCTCTCTCCAGCCCCACAGTGTGACTCAGTGCTTGCCCCAGGCGGTTTTAACCTCAAGCTTGGCAGAAACTGGAATGATAAAGTCGAACTGACAATTCACCTGCCTCAGGTTAACTTGGAATAACCTAATTAATAAGGTTGGGAATATTTGACATCCTCTGCATTTGCTCCATTAACGCTTGCATGGACCCACTGTCAGCGATTCTATGGTTCCATTCCTGGTGTCCTGGGTGGGGGCAAACCTTGGATCCTTCCTGGGCGGGAAGAATTCCCCGGTTGTCAGCAGAAGGACACCAAAAAACCTACACTTACCCGTCAGGTTGTGAAACGAAAAAGAAAGGCTTTTTTTTTTTTTTTTTTTTTTTTGGGGGGGGGCGGGGGGGGTCTCGACTTATATAGTCTTTGGAATTTGATCAGGGATTGGGAGACGAGGTTAACACCTCTCTGACCCCACTGGTCAACCTAGAAGTCTATCAATTGGTCCTTTCCTCTGGAAAGGAATGGATTATTTACAAAACATCACTCTTTGTTTGTATTACAGCGCGTGAGAAAACTCCGGTAGAAAATGTAAGCATCAGAAGGCTGAAAAAATCAGGGCGACACCCGGTGACCCCGGCCGCCCCGTTTGCCGCGTGTTACGGTACAACTGAGCACTCAGGGGGACGGCAGGGGGCGATTCCGGGGCTTCACTTGTCAATTTCCTCCCTTTAAATCCGTAGCGTGGGTGAGAAATCCGCAGAAAAGGTGCGCTGGTGGCCGGGCTGCGGTTAGCGAGCCCCGATCGCCGCCGCCGTCGGGGGGCTCGTGGGCCCCGGCCCCTCCGCTGCCCCGGAGCCGCCGAGGCTCAACTCAACACCGCCTCCAGCGGCGCGGGGCCCGGCTCCGGGGACATCACCGGGGGGACGCGACCCCGCCAGGAGGACGCCCGGGGGCAGAGAGGGGGCACAGACCCTGGGGGGAAGCACACGCTGGGGGTGCTGAGGGGCATCCTCCCGGGACGGAGAGCGCTGGCGGGGGCGCACGGCGGGAGGAGGGATGCTGGGCTGGTGCCCCGGGAGGAGGATGCTTTGGGGGGTGGGAGGGGGACACGGGACGGCGGGCGCGGGGTGAAAGGCGCGGGCCGGGCGCGGCGCTGCCCGCCCGTCCCGCCGGGGGTCGGGCCCGCCGCGCAGGGTCCCGCCCGCGCCCCCCGGCCCGCGCGGGGCGGCGCGCGGGGCGTGTCGCCGCGTCCCCGCCCCGTGACGCGCCATCTCCCGCGGGCGGTGCGCGGCGGTGGCAGAGCGAGGCAGGTGCCGGCGATGGCGGGTCGCGCCCAGCCCAGCGGCCCCGCGGGCAGCGGCGCCCCGGGGCTCCTCCCGCTGCTGCTGCTGCTCCTCTCCGCCGCCGCCATCATCCCCAGAGGTAGGAAGGACGGCGGGCGGGCGGGCGGCACCGGGGCGGGCGGCGCGGGGATGGGGTGTTCGCGCTCGGGCGGCGCGGCGGCGCTCGGGGTAGCCCGGTTGCGGCGGGTCCGGGGCGAGCCCGCCCGCCCTGCGTGGCCCCGGGCCGTGCCCGGAGCGTGCGGCCGTCCCGGGGAAGCGCCCCCGGCGGCGGCGGCGGCGGCGGCGGCGGGCGGGCTCACCCGCGCGTGGCGCGGGCAGCCGCTCTTGGTTTCCATGGAAGCGGCTTCTCCCGCTGCCCGGGGGGTCATCAGCGGCCCCGCAATTAAAAACTAATTGCTTTGCGCGCCCCCTCTATCCCCCCCCCCCGCTCTCCGCCCCCCCGGTGTTTGCGGCGGCGCGGGGATGCTGCACCCCTGCGGGAGCGGGGAACCTGTTGGAATCTGAGTGGAACTTGCGCGACGCTTCGCTCTGCCTCTTCCTCTCCCTCTTCCTCCCTTCCCTCCTCTCTCTCGCCTTCCTCTGCTCTCTCCCCCGGTGCCCCCTGCCGCAGCCGCGCCCCCCGCCCAGCCGGGCGCGCTCGGGGCGGCTCGGGCGCTGCGGCTGGAGCGGGCGCTAATAAACTGAGGCTAACGAGGCCCCCCGAGCGGGGCCGGTTGGGTCCCTCCGCGGCAGCCTCGGGGTGCGGTGTCCCCGGTGCGATGGGCGAGCCGCCCTGCCAGCCTGGCATCGCTCCCCGCCGAGCCCGGCAGCCGCAGCAGCGACCTGCGCTCGTGTCCGAGGGCTTCGGTTCGAGCATCTCCCGTTAAAGCCGTTCACGTTTCCAGTACGCCCGTGGGGCGGCACGGGGCCACACGGCCGCAGGAGCGGGTGCTGTGTCCGGGATGTTTGGGAAGAACAAGAGGCCATTGAGCGATCTGTTGAATCCCGCTCGTAGGAAAGGGGGGACGAAGGGGCCGCCAGCCCGGCGAACAAAGAGCTTTATTCACAGCCTGTGTACATGTCCATGCCTTCCCCGCTCTTCCCGGGCGGCCTTTTTGGTGGGATGGTGGTGGGGGGAGAGCGCCGGGGCCGTTCCGGGCTTGTTCCCGCTGTGCCCGGGGCCGGGGCTGGTGCCCTCCCGCCGCCTCCGACAAGGGCTGCGCTCCGCAGCTGCGCCCGGTTCCGCCGGGCAGCCCCGAAGGGCGGCTGTGCCCGGTCCCGGCGCTCCGCAGCCCCGAGCCCGTTTCCGGGGAGCCGGAGCGAGGGAAAGCAGCCACGGCGGCCGCTCTTAGCGCTGCGAGCCGGGAAGACGCTCCGCTCCGGCTCCCCCGCGCCCGGGGCTCCTGCGGTCGGTGTGTTGTAGCTTCTCAGATGTCTCGTCTCAAGGTGCTGCTCGTGTGTTTGGTGTTTTTCGCTGCCTGGTGAGTCTCCCGCCGCTGTGACCTGGGGACCCTGGTGCTGAGAGACGCCCAGATTGGGAATGGGAGCCCTGCTCCAGGACGGCCGCGTTCATCTTTTGTTTTGCTGTCTTGCTCGTCTCGAATTCTCTAAGAGCAGTTTGTAACTGGAGGCCAGAGTGTGATCGACCCCACGCTGCCCAGCCAACGGGTGGAACTGTGATGTGGGATCGCAGAGCTGCTGAAGGGAAACAAAAGCAGGGCTGGATGCCGGCTCGCAGTGGCTGTGCCTGACCCGTGCACCGGTGTGAGCTGAGGTGGTGGTGCTTTAGTGGAAGACAGATATTGTGTGGTTGTGGTGCTCTATTGTGAATCGCGGGATAAAATCCCAGACCGTCTGCGTTTAGGCAAAAATTTTCTTACAGTTGAGGACCTTTTTCTCCATTTTTTCCCCCCCATTCCCTCTCTTTTCCAAGCTATCAGGGTTAGCTTCTGTGCTCTGCGAAGAGAGAATCAGAATGAGCGAGTGGCAGCAGCGCCAGCGCAGAGTGCTGCCGTTGTGTCTCCCGCACGGTTGCCACCCGAGGCACAGCGGTGCCAGCGCTGTGTCACCGCCGTGGTGGCACCCCGTGATGCGGAGTGAGGCTGAGGGCTCTGCTGCCTCCTTTCACGGAGGAGATTGGAGCAGCAATAGGCAGCAGTGAGACTTGGTTAGAGCTGAGCCGGCAGCCTGGGATGAGCCTGTGCGATCGGGTGGATCCGTGCGTTTCCGTGGTTCCTCTCCAGCTGCTCCCGATGCTTTGCAGTTGATGGAGCTCCCGCTGCCCCCGTGAGCAGGGCGGGGGCTGAGGATTGTTCTCAGCTCACTCTGAGGTCCTTGGGCAGCGCCAGGCTGGAGCTCAGAGTCTGTGTGCGCTGGCACTCGGCACTTCAGGGAGAACAAGTTTCCAGCAGAAGCCACAGGAGGTGTTTGGAGACGGCGCTGGCGTGGAGCTGCGACCCGGCCGTGGCACGGAGCTGCGAGGGGCTGGCCGGGGGTGGCTGTGGCTGCAGGCTCCGTGTCTACCCTCCCCGGACCGGCCCGGGAGAAGCCCCCCGTGAAGGCAGGAGCGCTCCCAGCGCGGCTGCGCTAAGCCAGGCTCCTTTGTAAACACAGAGTGAGTTTCCAAGGAGCCTTTGCATGCAGGCGAGGCGAGTCTGCTCGTCCCTGGCCTTCAGCAACACGCGCTGCGCTCTGCATGCGACGCAAACACCGGCGGGGAAGGGGCTGGGGAATAAAGTGATCCATCTGGGTTGCAGCTTGGGCTCATTTGTCTTGCGTGTAGGCAGTCGAGCCCAGGTTTATAAGCACGACAATCTGCTTTGAAACCACTGCCAAGGAGGCTCCTGAGGATGGGAAGGCGAGGAGATGGCTGGGCTCCGTGCGTGCTCTGCTCGGAGGAGGGGGCGGCTGTCAGCACCTTCTGCAGGACAGGATGGACATCCCCGGGGTGGACGCTGCTGGGATGGACGCTGCCAGGACGGGCACTGCCGGGATCCCCCTGGCACGGGAGGCCGCTGTTGGTGACAGGAGGCCGGAGAGGAGCCGCGCTGCCCCGGGGACCCCCGGCCGTATCAGCGGCCGTTCTGCTGATGCTGCGCTGCCGTCGCCTTTGTTTGCCCTGCGCTGTCTTTCCTGGTGTGTAAATAAAGAAGGCTTTGTAATCAAACAGCGCTGGCTCCTCGGCCGGGCGCTTGGCGAGCCTTCCCCCGGCCCTGCCAGCACCGGTGGGGCCGTGTCTGTGCCATCGGTGAGCTCTCTGCCCTATTGCTGGGTGGAAAATGGGTCAGCTCCTTAACCCTGCATCTGCCTGAGGCCACCCGGAGAAAAAGCTGTGTTCCAGCCAGGATAGACCCTCTGTTTGAATGGACCATCCAAGCGCTCCTCAGAACACATTTGCTGGTAAAAAGCAAACCCACCTTCCTGCATGTAGGCAGAGTTTTCTGGATGTTTCTCTTGAATGGCTGTTTTTCTAGGGATTATTGTCAGACTTTGTTACAGGGGTTTTGACAACCTGTTCCTCTTCTGGGTTTTGGTAGCAGTCGGTGGTACTTCTGTCAGGAAGGCAGGGGCTCCCTCCTGTATCCAGACATTTCGGCTCCTGTCTGCAGCTCCAGATCTGAGCAGGCTCCAGGAGCAGAGCGTGAGGCTGCAGCCTTCCCTGGAGCTGAGCCAGGAAGTGAATACTTAACACAGTGGTTTAAGAGCACAAGCAAAGCTGGACACGCAGCCAGTGTCTGCTGAGAAATTGGATGCTACGTGTTTAAAAAAATAAGTTGTGCTTGTTGCTGCGGGGGACATTGTGAGGTGCAAACCCACCGGCGCTAAATAAAGGGACGCTGTGGAAACCTGCCATGAAGGAGAGACCCTAGGTGGAATGTTGTAATTAGGAGTGGTATGTACTTGTTTAAGTTCCATAAATCAGTCTCCTTTCCCGGGATGTAATTGCACGCTGCAGAGAGCAGCTGCCGCTGCGGTTCCTGGGGAGCTCCACCACAAACGCTTTGAAGGTCGCCCAGCGTGGGCTCGGGCGCTTCAGGGCAGCGTGCTGGGGAAAAGGGTGGGTTTGGATGTGTGGCAGGCCAGTTGGAAGGGAAATTGCACGAGGCTTTGCTCCCAGCTCCGGTGGTTGGAACGCCGTGAGCCGAGGGCTGGGGTGCGCACAGTGCCCGGCCCTGCCCCGCCGAGATCAACCGGCGTTTGTGGCTCAGCCACGGGCTGGATTTAGTTATTCCAGTGTTTAATTTGCAAGGGCAAGGGTGAGCCCCAGCTGCGATACTGTGGCTGCAGGCGACTCCTCTGATGGCCCTGCCCATGTGTGACCACCACCCGCCTGCTGTCGGCCTTTTCTGTTGTGAAAACAGTTTTTCTTCCTCCCGGTGTCCTCGTTACCTGTTGAACCTCGGGGTTTTCCTGCTGCGTTGCACATCAGGCTCTCGCATCTTGAGTTGGGTGTTGGGGAGCCCCACAAACCACTCTGTGCTGCTGGATGAGGCTCTGAAAACCTGGGTTTCGTGTCAGTCTTTCTCACCCATTCCAAATTCCGGCAAGGAATACAAATCCCTAAGGACATTTGCTTCTCGGGCTTTCTTGGAGCCATGCTGAGCCCACACCAAATGCTCACCCGCAGTATGGGGCTGGTGGCTGCTCGCATTTAAAATGCTTGGCTGGGTTATACCAGGGATATTTGCTGCCCTCCACTCCTGGTTATTTTAGACCAGCAATGTCCCTCTGTGGGGCTGGGCTGGCTATTTTTACCCTGTGGTGTGGTTTTAGTTTACTGTGTTCTTCTGTGGTTTAAAAACTTGAGCATTACAAAGACTCTGCCCTTACCAAATTCTCAAGGTGAATCAGTAGAATATTTGATACCCCATTAAGTTCCAGTCTGAAGGATCAAAGAGATTCTTAGGCACATCTCTTTGCTCAGAGATATAAAACTTTTGTGGGCTGTAGCTTAAGTGGAAAATGTCTTTAGTTTTGCTTTTTTAGGTTTTTTTTTTTTTGTCCCTGGAAGTGCTGGCAGCTCCTTGGTGCTGTCGGTTTGCTGACAGTCTCACAGGCAGGTGCTGCCTCCTGGCAGGTCTGTGGTGGGTTTGCTTTGGTCCTGCCCGTGTTTGTGGGTCCTGCCCAAATGACACAGCCCAGGTCCCCCTCCCCTCTTAGTGGCAGTTCCAGTCAGGTGCCAGCATTGCAGGGGGAATAGTCTCTTTACAGTAAACGACTGCCAGTATTTTTTAAAGCCCAGGTGTGCATTTGGCAGTGGGGAAAAAGTTGTGTTAGAAACTCTCCTCCTCTGCCAGTCCCAGCTGTGAAGTTTGCCCCGAGCAGTTACACTCCTGGCTTGAGCCTTCCCTAGGAAATGTCCCATTTTCTGGAGCCCTTGGCTGAGCAGTGTCAGCCGTGGGGGATGGAGATCTCTGCCTGCAGGTCAGGGGGATGCCAAGGAGCCATCAGAGCCAAGGCTGCCTGCAGGGTCACCTCCTGAAGTTGTGCTCGGACTTGGAGAGTCGGGTGTATAAACCCCTGGGTTCAGGTTACGTCCGGAATAAACCTCTCTGGTCTCGTGGTGTCCTCTTTTAGCAGTTAGTGAGTGCCTGAGTGTGATTTATGATCTCCTCCAAGGTCTGCTTCCAGAATGGAAATGACATTGCATTCCCTACATTGTCAGCAGGGCTCTGGAGCCAGTGGCTCTGACTGGACCTCTGCAGTGGGGGCCTTCCCTTCACTTGGGTGCTAATCCTAAATGTGGCGACTCTTGGACCCGAGGGATCTCAACGTCTGACACAGAAACAGACCTTTTTGCTGGAGCAGTAATGGTTTATAGAGAGGAATTTTTCATGGACAGCATGAGACCGTACTGGGGCTTGGCACGCTCCAGCGAGGCTGGTCTGGGGTCACTCTGGCCTGGTTCTGGTCTGGGAGTGTTGGTGCTGTGGGTGGGGACCCAGTGGGGTCCCCTGGCCTGTGTGACACCTCATCTGCGGGGTGGGTGCGTGCCAGACCCCCGCTCCTGTCCAGCTCCTGCAGTGTCTATCCCCTCTCCAAAGCGTGACAGGAAGAGAGAAATATGAAGCAGCAAAGTGACATTCCCTCCCTCCCCTTCTCCCCCCGTGCAGCAATAGAAATACGAGTCTGAGTCTGCAGCGTCAAAAGAGAGATCAGAGTAATCGGATCAAGCATGAGGAACTGCTTGTTGCCGCTTCCCTGTTTTTAAATGAGGCTGCCTGGCAGCTTCCCTGGCAGAGCACTTTCAACATTACTCGTGTTCAGCTTTGGAGCTGGGGTTGCAGCAAAGTCGGGCTCTGTGAGAATTGGGCTGGAAAGGGAACTTCCTGCGTAGCCTCTGGGCTAACACACAGAAATAAAGGCTCCCTGTGCCCCCACGGCCCTGGTTTTGTAGCCGAGCAGAGGCACATCTGTCCCTAATTCCGCAGAGAGAGCGCTCTCACTTCATGCATTTATCACAGTGATGCTGCTCTGGGGTGTGCTCCGTGATGCCAATACATTCCTGACCTTGGAGAAGCACAGTGACTTTCTCCAAAGCCATTCCCACCTTGCTGCCCTGGTGTGGCCCAGGGTAACTGTGGGCAGCAGCTGCCCTTTGTGTGTGGAGGGGTGTTGAAATGGTCCAGCTGCGTCAAACCGGGGGGAGAGCTGCTGGCTCAGCTGCAAAGGCTGCTCTTCATGCGGTGTCTCTGTGCTGGCTGGGTGCAAGTGTCCATCCATCCATCCACCCACCCACCCCAGTCCTTAGCGCTGGCAGTGCTCCAGAGGCTCTGGACAGTCACCTGCAGTGCTGCAGTGGCCGTGCTCGCAGAAACCCTGTATTGCTCCATATTGTTCAGCTAATCCTGACTGGTTTCACAGTAATGAGAACCTGAAATATCCACGTTTAGAGAGCTGTTGTTGTAGCTGGGTTTGTTTTGCATTCTCATTCTAAGTTGTTTTGCTTGAAAACATGGTTGGAAGGATTTGTCTGTGCTCCCATTGCCTCTTTGACGTCTCCATTCGCGTTGGCTAATGCAGACGTGATGTTAGAAGCCTGGTGGAAGCAGGGAAGCTCCCGAGGGTTGCCCCTCCTGCTTTTCCCACTCTGTATGGAATTAGTTGCTGTTTTCAGCTGTTTGAGGACAGGCCCTGCCGTGCACTCACAGGCTGTTTTGAGCAGAAAGCCTGCTGTGCTGGTTTGGGTGTCAGCAGCTCTCCAAAAGCCGTCGTGCCGGGATCTCTGCCTGCCTCCCTGGGGAGGGCTGTGGCTGACGGGGTAACGGTGCCGAGGTCCCGTTATCGTTTCCTGGTGACAGCCTGACTGGGCTCCCAGCGCTGGGGGAAGCTGGTTGACAACCATCAAACCCTGAGTGCTTGTCACCGTCGGCCGTCAGCTTTGTCAAGCGGAGCTGCCGGGGGACGGGTGGTTTGTTCGGGCTCCTCGGAGCCAGCCAGCTTTTCCAGGGTGGGCGCAGCAGGAGCAAACAAAGCCAGAGCCCTGCTTGCCTTGGGAAGACTTGTCTTGGTGTGGGCTTGACAGCAGCTCCGGGTCTCCAGGCAGATTCATTCCTTTGCCACCCTCGTTTGTTGCCGTGCTGTGCAGTCTGGAGAAGCAGCGTGTGGTTTGGCAGGAGGATCCCTGTCCTGGAGGGCGGGAGGCGGTGCAGGTCCCTGTCTGGGACAGAGCAGGCTGTCGGGCACTGTGACACCCCTGTCCCGTGTAGGTGCTTGCAGTGACTCGTGCTGGGGTGAAGCAGGACCTGTGTGACCTGCTCCTGCTTCTTGTCCACAGTCACTGCTGGAGGGTGGACTCAGGGGAGATTTCTCTTGGTGCATAAAATGTGAGAGTGATTTCTCCTTTGGCGCTTTCCTGCCCTTGGTTCACTGTGATTTTACAGGCTGCTTGGAATGAAGGCTCGCATCATTCAGCCTCTGTGCCTGCAGGGTCACGACACGCCGTGGCTTTTCTTGCCCTGTCACGGTTAAAGACCAGCTCTCCTCAGCTCCTGCTCCGTGGGTGGCTCCGAAGGAGATGTTACTCATCCCGAGTAGGCAGAACCACCGAGAGCGAATCCCACGCTGAGGTTGCTGAGCTCTGTCCACACAAACTGCTTTTCCTTCGATTTAAAGGTCTTACACCCTTAGTCGTTCCGTAGAATCTTTAACAGAAGGCACAGGTTTAATCAACTCCCTGAATCCATAACTGCCAGGTATTGCTTCCTCAGCACGAGGAGCAGAGCTTCCTTCTCTCCCTGGGAAGGGTGGAGATTAAAGTGGGATAGACGGGAGATTAACAGTGTTCCCTTCAGACATCGCCAGGGAAAGGGGAGACACTCCGAGATGAGGAATAAAGGAAATACTTGGAGGCAAACCACTTACTGCTCTGTAGGAATCCGTGGAGCCTTGTAAACAGAGGGTTTACAGCAAGCCCAGTGCTGTGGCTCTTAAATCACTCTGGGGGAATTTTGGATGCACAGTTCAAGGATAACTCGCTCCTCCAGGCTCTCATTAGCAGGTTCCTGGATCCAAAATTTTCGTGTTAACACGCCGTGATGTGTGTGGAATGCAGCTCAGGAAGGTCGGTCCAGCTGTCGGGTTTGGGATACTCTGCTTTGCATTGAGGTTGGCTGGATCTCTTGTTCTCGTCCCTGTTTTGGAAGGGGGAGGTTTACCAAGAGTCCCATTAAATGGGATTTCAGTGTTTCCTACAGAATGACTCTTTATCAGTTCCTACAAGAATAAATATCTTGTGGACAACCTGTTGTATTCACAAGTCACTCTTTTCTTCCTTTCCTTCCCCTCATGCACAGCACCCCTCTAAATCTGACTTCTTTGGACAAGGCAGGATAAGGAAATGAAATTAGTTCTCTGTGGGTGATGGGGCTCTGTGGGGGTGTAAAAATCCTGTCCAAAGGTAGGGAATGACTGAAACGTTCCTGCAGGAAGTAAATGAGGATTAATAAGCTATTTTCAGCCTGGTCATTTGCTTCTTCCCAGGGAGAGCCCAGTGGACTGGCTAATCCAGTCGTATCCTGAGGGATGTGGGGGTTTTGTGCTGGAAATAATGTGGATGTTGGTGGGTGTGCATGGACAAGGAGGATAGTGGAGGAAAGAGGTGGGATCGTTCCCTTCTCCCTCTGGATTTCACTGCCCAAAGAGCAAATCTGGCTGAAAACTGTCGCCGAATCCTCTGGGAAACCTTTGGAAATGCAGCTCCTCGTTGCTTTATGTAAAATGTCTTTGTAGCAGTTGAGGATGCCAGCGTCCATTAAAGACACAATCCAAAGCCATGTGAGAGTTTTAATAACTTGGTATTTTTGTTGTGCCAAAAAATCCAATTACAGACGGAATCACTTTTCCTTTATAAAGGTCTGGGAGAGTGTTTGCCTAAACTGCTGTAGGAGCGGCATTTCAGCGAACCAGCTGAAAAGTCATTTTTGTCAGTTTAATGGGTGTAATAAAATGGTCTATCTTGGGGGAGGGTGAGGGAGGGGGACAGAAAAGCCTCTCTGAAATTGGGATCTTTTAATTTTAAATTGGGTCCTAGGATTTATAAGGATTGCAAAGGCAGATGGAGAGGGAAGAGCTCTGGGTAGGTGTTGGAGCAGCTTGTCCCTGTTTTTCTGAGAAATACACCGATCCCATAGCTGAAATGTTTACAGAACGGACACGAAATATACACGTATTTACAGAAAATGCACAAGGCCAAGCAGGAGAAGGTGCTGTGGATGGCCGAGGGCTCAGGGCTGTACCAGGCAGGGTGGCCCTGGGGCTCTGCCGTCGTGTCCTCAGTGCTGTCAGTGATCCTGGAGTGCTGTCGCTGCTTGTTTCCCACCCAACGTGGTTTTGTTTGTCTGGTCTCCTCTTGGAGCAGCTTTTTTCAGCCTTCATTTGTCCAGATTATCAGCATGCAAAAGAAGAGCTGCCTGGTATTTACATGATTTAGTTGTAAATATGGTTAAGTGTTGATAGATATTGTTGTCATAAGTGCTTACAGCTCCTGGACTGATTACTGAATTTCTTATGTGGAAATCTGTACAAGCTCGGCGTGCGAGCAGCTTCCCAAGGGAAGTGCAAGGAAGGAGCTTGTGGTTTCCATGTGGAAATCAAAGCCCAGATGTGGCTGGAGTGGGTGAATTTATGGGGGAAATATTGCCGGGTTTGGCTGGCAACAACTGGGGTTCCGAGGCTGTGATGGAGGGAAAATAAAAGGCTCTTGCTCCCTGTTTTTGTGGGAACAGACGCTGTTCTGTGCAACAGCTATTCGGGGCTGATATGCACAGGGAACATCGGTAGGGTTATACACCAGGGGCTCAGGCTGAGGGGTGTTCATCGCTGCCGCTGGGCTGAAGGAACAAATGTGTTATTTGCTGGTGGTTTTTTTTTTAATTGGCTGATAGGCTCTGCTTGAACCGCCCTTGTTTAACAGTCTTATTTCCAGGATGTTTTACATCGCTACTCAGAAACCTGAATTTGCGAGCGAGTATTTCTGGGAAATGTCTCTCTGAACGCAAAAAGCCTGGATTTGGCAGAATCCCCTCCAAAGGGTGAGGATTGTGGAGGGCTCTGCAACCTTGATCGCGGCCTTGCAAACCTGTGGATCTTTGCCCACAGAGAGGGAGATTTGTGCGGGTGATTTGGAGTTCCGAGGTGGGAACGGTTATTAGGATAAAACATGGGAGGAGAGGCCGGTTGTGTTGTGCGTGGAGGGGATTTGTGGATGTGATGTTCAGCTCGATGCTGAATTTAGGGCAGAGATAAAAGCCTCTCCCCACCCCGGTGTGCTTCCCTGTGTAATGCCAGCGCTTAAATCCTCGCAGCGCTGGCTGGGCTCGGGCTGTGGGAACTGGGAGCTGCATCCCGGATCCTCCGGCAGCGCTGTGCGTGCGGAGAGAGAGGCAGCACGTCCGTGCCCACCCTCCCTGCATGTGTTTCTGGCTTTAGAGCCGCTTCCTCGGGAGTACAGGCAAGTTGGAAGGAGCCTGTGTTCCCTTCCAGGCAAAGCCTGTCCCCTTGGAGGGAGCTGGAGCGGCGGGCGGGGATCCGCAGCGAGTTTGGCAGTCGGTTTGTCTGTCAGCCCCTTGGTTCAGGACTGTTTTGCCTTAAGGGGGGGAAATCCCCAAAAACCCTTCACTCGTGGGGTCAGCAGGGAAGGGAGAAGGGGAGCCCCAAGTACTTAGTATGGGCAGTGTGAGCTTTGCGGAGTCACACATCCAGATGGATTACATGAGGAACTTGACATCTTGTTTAAAAACAAATCATTCATTATGTAGCAGTGAATAATCAAGCATTACAGTTTCATCTCTGGAGGTTCCTTTTTTGGTTGGAATTTTGATAGTTCAGTAATTAAAAGCTGTAAGCTATTACACTGTCTACATGTTGATCAATTGGTAATTAAAAAGTTGATGATAGATATGGTATTTCATGGGACTGGTTGGTTACGGTCAGATTTCCTTCGTGTGTTTTGAAAATTGTCGTTTAGCTTAACACTTAAGCGTTTTTCAATATTCATGGGCTGTTTTACTTGATTTTTATAAATGCCTTTTAATGATCACAATTTGCATATGGTAATTTAGAATCGGGGAATCGTTGAGGTTAGAAAAGCCCTGTAAGTTCATCGAGTCCAGCCATTAACCCAGCACTGCCAAGGCCTCCGCTAAATCATGTCCCCAAGTGCCACATCCGCACGGCTTTTAAATCCTTCCAGGGGTGGTGACCCCCCTGCCAGGCAGCCTGTGCCAGGGCTGGACAACCCTTTAAGGGAAGGAATTTTGCCAATATCCAACCTCAACCTCTCCTGGTGCAGGGGAAGCCTGTGGCTCTGCTGGGCCCCTCGCGGCTGAGGCGTTTGGAAGTGAGTTTGATAACACAATCAGGGATAAAGCAGTCCAGAATGAAGGAAAACTGGGCTGGTAATGGCCTCTGTGATGGAAGATTCATTGCTTCAGGAGTCTAATCTGAGACCAAAATGAAGCCCAAACCTGACAGTCTTCAGAGCATAATGCAAGATTTACTGCTCTGCCACGCTCAAGAGATTAAAAAAAAAAAAAACAAACAAACAGCCACCCTCCAAACCACCCTTCCTGTACCTGAAAACTTGGGGAAAGCCAAGGGGTTTTGCTTCTTTTGAGTTAAAAAAACCCAAAATAACCCCCAACGAAACAGTTTTGCCCTGTGTTTGCCAAGGCATGCAGAGTCCTCTTCCTAACTTGTGTGGCCCCACGTGGAGCCGCTGAGGGGGGCGATTTGGGGGTGGCTCTGGCAGTGAGGAGTGTGATGGTGTGGTGGGGAGGGAGCCTCGCCCTGCTGAGGCCGTGCCCTGCCCTGGTGGTGGATGATCCCGCCTGGAAGCTGCTGCCAGGGCGTTTGCTGGGTTGGGAATCCTGGAGCAGCCCCGGCTGGGCTGGTGCTGGTGCTGGGCTGGCACCGAGCCCTACCTGAGCTGCAGCCCTGGCGCTGCTCGCCCAGCTTGGCGTGCACAGGGAGAGCTGCTGGAGGTCCCTGCCAGCCTGACCTAGCAGAAAGCACCTTCCCATTGAGCCTGTGAGTCCTGAGGAAGCCTGGAATGGCGCGGGAGCTCGTCCCTGACTGCACGCCTCAGGAGGTGCCTGGTTCGGGTCGTGCCTCCGTCGTGGTGATGCATCCTTGGCACTGGACTGATGCAAGGAGCCAGAAAGTGAAAGCCCCAAACACTGGATCCTTCCAGAGGGTGAACCCCTTCCCAGCCCTCACCCCTGATCCCTGGGATGTCCTTCTGAGCTCCAAGACAGAGTGCTCTGCATCCTCCTGGTGGTATCGATGCCTGTAGTGGCTTCACGCGCTCGCTGGGGACCGGGGCAGTGCTGGAGTGACCAGTTCTGCTGGAGGTGAAGACAGAATACCGGTGCATCACATGTGTCCTGGAAAGCCCTTGGTTTAAAAACCACTTTGTCCTGAGACACTTGTTGCTTTGTGACAGCTGGTTCCAGTAATTTGTTTTTATAGGGCAGTTTGTAGTAAATGAATGACACGTTGAATATTTTAGCGAGATTTCAGATTATCTAAAGAATGTTTTCCGGTTTACTAATTGGTAGATAATGCTGAATACATTGATGCTGACATGAGCAAATGGATGTAAAATGATTTTGAAGCGAGCCTCATTAGAAGATGCTCTAATTCAGTCAACAGGAGATGTCAACTCGTGGCCGTGCACACTCAGACCCGACTGCGCAGCGCTGGCTGTTCAGGTCTGTATTAATTACAGGCAGACGTGGGGCTCTTGGTGAGGCTCGTTACAGCCCTGATGACAGGTCCTGTGAGTTGCCCTGTTAGAAGGCAGTAAGTGAGTAATTAGTGATCCTGAGGAGCTCCTTTTGGCCTCTGTGCCATCCTCAGCCAGGCGAGGGTTGGCTTTTTGAATCAGACTTTCTCTGGAAAATACCAGAGAGAAGTAAGCCGAGGGTGGCTGGGGGTGAGGGAAGGTGTGCTCAGGTGGGCAGGGTGCCCAGGTGAGTTTCTGGAGGCAGGCACTGGGTTCAGAAGGTTTTCCAGAGGGCTGGTTCTCCTGGTGGTACACGAGCAGCATACGCTGCGATGTGCAGGGTGTTCCTTGGTGATCAGATCCTCAGAGTGGCTCCTGATGAGCAGCGACAGTCCAAAAGCATCTTGCTTTAACCCCAGAGAGGAGGTGAGTTTTGTTGTCTCCTCAGGTAATAAATCCCTGCAGTGTCTGGTGCTCCAGGTCCCATTTATTGTGCAGAGCAGGAGATTTTTCACTCCCCCAGATTAAGATCTGCCTTTTTTTGGGTCTTCCATCAATAAAATTAACTTTTCCCTTTCTCTCTGCATCTATGAAGGATGTTGCTTTGCTCTCTTGCAGGCAGTGTCTGAAGTTTTGAATTGATAAAGCTGGATTTGCTCAAATCTCTTGTTTTCATTCTCTGGAGACAAAGGGGGCGGTTGGTGCCTGTGCAGCTGCAGCCCAGTGTTAACCCTTGGCCCTTCAGGCTTTGTTTTGTGTGAGAAATCACGGGGAAGGTTCCACCAAATGTGATAATTCTATGGGAGAAGTCCCCTATCTCATGTGTTTGGAAATGCTCAGAAGTTAAGGGGTTTCTGTGAGGTGACTGATTCTCAAAATGCAGCCAAAGTACAGTGAGCATCCGGACTGGGGGAGCCCTAAAAATGTTTGGCAAAATACCCAAACCATCCAACCCAACCAACCAAAACGTGTTTCTTACTTGTCTGAGTAGAAATGGGGCAGTTTGGGGTTAACTTTTCTGGGACTGAGTCCTCAATTTCCCGAGGCTGATCTCTGCAGGCACATGGTGGATAAAAGCTGCTGCGGGAAGAAAATGAGGGAGCAGAGTCCTTTACCAAAGCCGCTTTCCAGGCAAAGGATGATCAGGAAAAGCTCTTCCAAAGGGGGAGAAAACCTCAAAAAACCCCAGGCAATCAAGTTTCAGCTTTCCCCTGTCATCACAGGCTTGCCAGGGGCATTCAGTTGGTGGCTGGAGCCTCGCTGAATTCTCACTAATGTCTAAAATTAATCAAAATGAGTGTTATCCATTTAGTGCATAATCCCTTCTGTAGGCTGTGTGTAGGCATAATCAAGGGATGCCAAGTGTATTACATTACCTGGGATATTTGGGGATATTTTTATTCTACTCAAAGTAATCTGCAAGATCTGATATGAAGAGACACAAAAGGTTAGTTGAAAGCAGACAAGAACTGAATCATTGACTTGAGGAGGAACTGCATTGTGCGAGCTGTAATGCTCCTTCTTATTCATTACTGCAATTATAATTATGGAACCCAAAGTATTTAATTGGCCTCCCAGACTCTTCACACTGAATAGATTGCATTGTTACCATTTAAAAAAAAAAATATCCTCTTATGCATTGCAAATACATGTGCGTGTTGCTCTCTGGCTCTCAAGAGGTTTCTTTGTTTATGTGATGAGCGATTAACTGAATTAGGGATCTTTGCTGTGTTGTGTCAAACGAAAATCCAGCGGAAGAGGAATTCTTCCCGGATGTCAGGTGATATTAGGAGCTCTGAAAACAAAACTTCTTGCATTCGAACCGCCAAAACCCGGTGTAATCAGGGCTGTTTAGAGTTTTCAGGAATACGAAGTTCTGGAGGGTGGAGTCAGCACCTGGGGCTGAAGTCCCCCCCGCTCTGGTCCCATGGCAGTGGGTGTGGGGTTGTGCCCACTGGTCCAGGAGCATCCTGCTCTGGTTCAGCCAGGGAGGGCTGGCTCAGATCGGCTTGTTCTGTGTGACTTTGTGCCTTGTGTGTGGAACAAACAGACACGTTTAATTACCTAGAAGTAATTCGGTCGGCGGGGCTCTGTGTGCCTCCAAATGCGGGCAGAGCCTGTTTGTTCTCCATTAACATCAGAAAGGTGCGGAAAGGTTTGTTTTTCCGCCCTCGTTCCGGCATCCCCCGTGCCTCTCAGGCAGCGTTTATTGTCCTTTCCCGATCTTTTAATGCCTGCACGAATGGAAGGGCAGCGTGTTTGGATATCCCCAGCCCGTGTCTCCCGTCCAAACGGCGCTTTAATGGAGCGTTCCGCCGGAATTGCCGCTTCTCCTCCTTGGCTGATCCTCGCCCAGGGCCGGTGGGGACGGGGCTGGAATCGTCACACGCACACACAAAGATGCTGTGTGTAACACTTGGCAGAAGGACCTGAAATTGGATTACAAGCTCCTATTCCAGCAAGTAAACGTCCACGGTGTTTTTTTATAGCTTATCTCTATTCATCTCTGTTTGCAGGCTCTGCTTGCCAAGCGTTAATGTAAACACTCTATTTTGAGACGTCGGTCCATTTGCCTTCTGGAAATCCTTCTTTTATAAGGTGGTAGTAAAGTCTGTGCATAAAACCAGAATAGCTCTGTGGTCATAACTGCGCCGGTGCTGCGTGGCTGGCGGCGCTGGCCACCTCACCTGGGCCACTGGGGTGACATCTGGGGACAGAGCAACCAGGGCAGGGAGGCACAGCTCTGTGTGTGCCGATGGATACGTGTCGATATACATATATATGGTTTTCTCTCTCCCCAGTGAGGCTGGAGATCCCTGATAGTTGAATTTGAAAGAATTAAATTGACTTTCAGCTTATTGGACTTGCTTCCAACGCTCTCCCGGAAGAAAATTTCTCTAGTGTTGGTGCTCGGTGCGAAAGGGATGATGGTTCAAACTCTTCAGGGGATTTAGGGAATGGTTTTGTTGTATTGGTAGTTTGGCTGAAAAAAATCACATTCGGAAACATCACCTGAAAGAGATTGAAAAGAGAAAACGAACCAATCTTGTGTGTCCAGCCAAGCAGTTGCGTATTCTGGTGGTGTAATATGTTGCACAATATTTTGGAGGAAGCTGTAAATTCTGGGAAACGTGGCCTGGAAAATGTGCGAAGAATCCCGGCATTCTGTGAATGTGCAATCTGTGCAGCTCTCAGAGGGAACTGGGTGTCAAGTACTTAAGAATATTTACTGGTTCAGAGCCTTCTCGTGTTTATTTTGGGCTGCTTTGTGATTGGAAAAAAGCGTGAGGATTGAGATACTTCCTTGCCTCCTTTGGGAGGACCGACAGAAGTGAATGAGGAGATGAAGGCGGAACTTCCCAGCAGAGAGCTGTTTGTATGGGAATGAAATGGAAATGTGCCTTCACAGCGTCAGGAAATCTGTAAATAAAACCTGTTTTTCTTCCTCTCTCTTTGCTCCAGTTTCCTGAAAAACTTGTTTACATATTAAAGGGTGTTAAACTGTCTTCCTTTGTGGCAGGTCTTACTTAGAGCTGGGCTGAAGCAGCGGGAATGAAAGGCTCCCGTCACTGCTGTGGATAACGGGACGACGGCCTCGTGGCAGTCTCTGGGAATTGATTTAGCAGGAAAAAGAAAAGATTCTTTTTATTTTCTGGCATTGCCATGAGGTCAGGGAGGGAAAGAAGGTGCAGGGGAAGCTTCCTACACTCATGTGGGGTAGGGGGACAACCATTAAGCAGGGCACCTTTCTGCTGCCCTCTGCTTGGCAATGCTTCCTGAGATGGGAATTTTCAGGTTGTTGCTGGTGTTGGTGTCACAGGGGTGTCTGGAGGAGCTTGTTCTGGTTTAAAAGTTTTGCCCCATTGGCCACAAGAAAAGAGGGATGAGAGGAAGGACATCCCTGGAAGTGTTCAAGACCCCAATTAGGCAGGGCTTGGAGCAACCTGGTCTAGTGGAAGGTGTCCCTGCCCATGGCAGGAGTTTGCAACAGGGTCTTTAAGATCCCTTCATACCCAGGCCGTTCCTGTTTCTGTGTCACAGTAAAACCGTGAAATTACCTTAAATTTGAGGCCCAACTGTGATGCATTCTGAGAGGAGTCATGGTCAGGCAGGAGCCTGTGGCTGAAACATGTTTGAGCGATGTTAGGAGTGGAAAGCAAAACACAGCTCAATCACACTGTTCAATAAAGACATTTTTACTGGTCTGCAGTACTCTGATGTTGTGTTGGACTCGCAGTTTAGGCCTTGGTTCTGCAGCACCCCGTGGCTCTCAGCCATCGGGGACCTTGGGATCAGGTGTGCTCTGCGTGATCCTGTGAGCAATGTGTGCCATCAGCCTCTCCGGTGACAAATGGCAACTGTTGCTTAATTTTTATCCCCAATTATGTAGCTCCAGGACCCATTTTTCAGGTGGAATGTTGGAGCCATTAAGAAGAAATAAGTAAACTCTGCTGTATTCCATCATTTTTGGCAGGTACCCAGTGGTCTGTAGCCTTAATGTATGTGCATTTCTGTGCAGGTATTTTTCATAAGGCTTGTGCTGGGACTGTTTGTAGCTTCACTCTCTGGCTTCACTCAGGGCAGGATGGAGTGTTGAGTGAATCCACAGCCTTGGGCAGCTGTGGTATAAACTGAGTGAGGAGCAGAGCGTCCCCGCTCCTCTGTTGGGGGGCAGAATTCTGCATCGTGTGAGCACGCAGGATTTCCAAGCTGTTGGCTTCACTTCAGGGAGAGGCCAGGCAGTGACTCGTGGGTGATCTGACATTTGCAGAGGTTGTCTGAGGGAACCTGGGTTACCTCGGGAGAGCCGGCAGAGCCTTGGCCTCGGCTGCCCCTCGGGTTTTGGTGAGAGGCTCTGTGGCTTTGCTGGGGATCTGTCCCTGTGCTCTAAATGCCATTGTGACCTTCCTAAGTGGAGGTAACAGCTTCCAAAGTTTCCCTGATTGGAAAACAGGACATCCCTTAGCAGATGGATAGGTGAATATTCACATAAAGACACCTGAACCTGAGAGGTGCTGCTGAGCTTGTGGGATGTGTGTCTGTCCTTGCTGCTTCTGATGCGCCGCTTCCTCTCGAGGAAACGTGGGAGATGAGGATGTGTTTTGTTTTCAGAGGAGATCTTGTTGACAAATTTGTCAAATCTGACCTCTCAAAAAACGGCAGGAGTTTATCAAAACACTTGCAAGGTTAATGTCAGCTGTGAACTCGTTTTTAGCACTGGGCAGCAGAGGATCCAAAGAGCCTCCCTGGGTCTTGTTTTGGGAGCAGAATACACCTCTGCATTTAAAAAAAAAAAAATGCATCTAACCCCATCAAATTCTTCCTGGTATGAGCACCCAAGATCATGGAAGGGTGGCTGAAAGAGATTATTTCTGAGATAGGATCAGAACTATTAGATAATTTCTAATTTGGTTTTGAATGCCCTCCATTTGCAGGGAATCCGGTGACATTCCTGGCAGCCTTTGCCTGTGCACATCTGCCCTGGCACTTTAGCATTTCTAAGTTTTACAACTATTATGTTTAAACCTTCCTTGCTGCAGAGGCATGTGCAGTAAAATTGCTCAGTGGGATTTCGGCAGGTGTGTGCAGATTGCTGGGGCCAGGCCAGAGCTCACCAGCTCTGCTGAGGCTTCCCAGCTCCAGCCTGAGCCGGGAGAGGAGCAGAATTCAGCAAACCCCGTTCAGGATAATGTGATTTGCTGCAAAAGTCTGTATTTTTAGGATGTTTACTACAGAGGTCTGAAATTACGTGGGCAGTTTGTTGCCCTTGACAAGAGAAAATGTATCTCCGGTGAAATTTCATACTAAAAGCAATCTTTTAATGGACCTTTTCCTTCCGAGTGGGGTCTGTAATGGCCCTGCCTGTGCTGTAAATCACGGTGCTCCTGTCCTGGGCTCGGGATGATTCTGTTCCTGGGGAGTGGTTCTGGCACTGCAGCCCAGCTGGGTTTGTTCTTTTCTGTGGGTGCAGGGTCTGCAGAAAAAAAACCCTCCTGGTGCCAGGCTGGGCTCCAGCAGTGTCCTGAGCCTTGCACTGCTGCTCTGGGTGTGCACCCGGGGGAGCTCTGAGCATCCTCTGCTGCCCAAACCAGACCAGGGGGGCTCTGAGCATCCTCTGCTGCCCAAACCAGACCAGGGGGGCTCTGAGCATCCTCTGCTGCCCAAACCAGACCAGGGGGGCTCTGAGCATCCTCTGCTGCCCAAACCAGACCAGGGGAGCTCTGAGCATCCTCTGCTGCCCAAACCAGACCCAGGGTAGCTCTGAGCATCCTCTGCTGCCCAAACCAGACCAGGGGGGCTCTGAGCATCCTCTGCTGCCCAAACCAGACCCAAGGGTCTCTGAGCATCCTCTGCTTTCCAAACCAGACCAGGGGGGCTCTGAGCATCCTTTGCTGCCCAAACCAGACCCAGGCAGGCTCTGAGCATCCTCTGCTGCCCAAACCAGACCCAAGGGTCTCTGAGCATCCTCTGCTGCCCAAACCAGACCAGGGGGGCTCTGAGCATCCTCTGCTGCCCAAACCAGACCAGGGGGGCTCTGAGCATCCTCTGCTGCCCAAACCAGACCCAGGGGGGCTCTGAGCATCCTCTGCTGCCCAAACCAGACCCAGGCAGGCTCTGAGCATCCTCTGCTGCCCAAACCAGACCCAGGGGGGCTCTGAGCATCCTCTGCTGCCCAAACCAGACCCAGGCAGGCTCTGAGCATCCTCTGCTGCCCAAATAACCAGCTGTGCTGGGCCTGGGGCCCCGCTGGGGAGTGTGAGCTGTGCACAGCAGCATCCCCAGCACACCTGGGCTGTGCTTCCCCTGCCCCATCCGGCCCCTGGTGTCCCTCTGGAGGCTCCCGGTGGATCCACAGCCGTTCTCTCAGGTGTCAGAGCACAGAAATGTGCTTTCACATCCCCGGGACTTGCCGGGACGGCTCCCGTGCTCAGACACATGGGCTTGGTAATCCGAGGAATTAACGCTGGGTTTTGTTGACCCACCTGTTTGGGGGGGAGGTTTTTAATTACCTTTTTGGTGGCTGGCCAGCAGGATAATGCCTGTACACGTTCCTTCTCCTCTGTTTGGTTCCCCCAGCTTGAACACAAAGCGAGCATTAAATTGCCTTTTCAGAAGTGTGGCAGCCTTTGGAAGGGGCGCCTGCTTTCCCCTATCCGAGTTGTATCTCGCCCCCTGGGGTGCCAGGAAGTTGAATTTCAAGGGGAAAAGCTCAGCAGAGGCCCCAGAAGGAGCTGGCAGCCGGGATGCTGCAGCACTGCTGGGACAGCTCCCTGCTGGAGGCAGGCAAGGCTGCCTGGGCTCCAGCTGGGACTGAGGGAAGGCAGGAAGGAAGGAAATGTGGTACCTGCTGGCATGTTTGGGCACAGCCTCCTGAGTGGAAAGTGGCAGGTGTGGAGTCCTGAGGTGTGTTTGTTCCGTGTGGATCAGCAGCAGTGCCCTGTCGGGGTGGGTGAGCCGTGGCTGCTCCAGGCTGCACAGATCCCCAGGGACAGCAGCAGAGGATTGTGTGCCCGGACAGGCTCCGGCAGCTGAACTCTGCTGATGGATTTTTCCGTGCTTTTACCCCAGGCGCCCTTTTGTTTCCTCCTCAGTTGACTTTTTGGTGTCCACTGCCTTTCGTAACCCGTCCTTTGCCCCTGCCGCTGGCAGCAGCAGCAGCTCCACGTGTGGCTCCCTGTGCTGGCTCTTGTGGCTCCACTGCAGGGACAGGGATGTGATGTGCAGGGGACTCTGGGGACCCATCCCGTGGGGCAGCTGAGCAGGAATGAGTGGGGCTGGGCATCGCTGTGGGGCCTTCAGCTGCTCTGCAGCCCCTCCTGAGTGCGTGCCCTCAGACCAGACCAGTCCTGTCTGCAAAAACTGAAGGTGAATGGCTGTGACAAAAGTGACAAACTCCTCTAGAGCCTTCCTTTTTCTCCCCAGCTGCTCTGTCAGTGCAGTCGCTCTGGATGCTCGTGGCCGGGGCTGGTGGCAAACCCTCCAGCAAGGACGTGCTGGGGGCTGCAGGCTGGCTCTGAGGGGAAGCCAGCGTGGGTTTGCTGCAAGTCCCACATGCATGGATTCCCCCTTCCACATGCATGGGTTCCCCTCCCCTGACTCCTTCCTGCCAGAGCCCAGCACCGGGAAGCACTCGGGTGTTCTGGCAGCGATTCCAGTCTTGCTGACAGGATGGTCTCCTCACTTCTGGGGCGTCCCTGACATGGGGGGTCCGAGGGGAGCTGGGCAGGTGTGGCAGCACACCTGGGCTGCTGAGCTGGGGCAGCCAGAGCCGCTGCCAGCACAGTCAGAGATTGCCTCGAGGCAGAGAGAGGATAACTCTGACCTTCCTCTGAGGGCTGTTAAGGATTAATGTTTGCACAGGGCTTTGAGTATGTCAAGCTTTATGTAAATAGCAGTTATGACTCTTTTATTAATGCCCTCCCCCCGAGTAAATAACCCGTGCTGTGTGTGGCTGTGCTGCAGCAGGGGAAGGCAGCGAGGCTGTGCTGGGCTGCTGCAGCACCCTGTTCCCCCCCAGGGCCACTCTGAGCCCAGACACATCTGCAGCCCCTTCCCAGAGCTGTGCTGGGAGCCCAGTTAGGCAGAGGTGCTGGTTTGCAGCCCTCCCCAGGTGTGTGACTCAGTCCTGTCCCTGGGAATGCAGCAGGGGACATTTCCAGCAGCCCCTCAGGGCATGCCACCTCCTCACAGCCAAGAATTCTTTTGGGGACTTCACAGAAATGATTATGTCCCTCCAAAATGCCAGCTCCGGGTCTCAATGCCCTGCCATTTTGTGCTGCACAGTGTTCTTGTGCAGAAGAAGATCTACATTCATCCGCGTCGTTTTGGACTCCATGTTCCGTGAATTTATGACTTGGTTTGCTCTTAATGTGAGATGTTTGAAGAGGAGAATTAGTCTCTGGGGTTTAGCTCCTCTGCCCTTGTGTTTGTAATCAGGCAAGAACACCATTAGAAGAGATCTCTGTGGAAGGTTTGGGGTGTGAGACTGAGGGAGGTGTTTCACTGCTGAGTTCAGGAGCTCGTTTCCAAAACTTAGTGTTGTGCCTAAAACCATGGAGGGTGGGAATTGGCTCTTTGCCAGTTAGTTACTTAAGTTTAAGAGATCTTTGCATTCAAATTACTTATCTGGAGTGCTGGCAGGCTAATAAATTCCAGGGACTGTTCTAAATATTGTCAATCTCCAATGTAATCCTATTAAAATAATTGAGTATTTTCAGGGTAAAGAATTCCCTCATCCTCTGTCCCCAACACACAGGAGACAACATGAAAGGCAGCCTGGAGTGTCCTCTGCACATCATTGAGCCGGCACAACTGAGATTCCTGGCTCTGGAGCTGTGAGATTCCCAGTGTTGGAGAGGCACAACACTTGTACCAAAGCGGTCTGCGTTCCAATTTTGTGCCTTTTTTTGTGGAAGTGAGTGGATTTTGTCCTCGCTCCCTGTTTGATTTGGCCTGGTGCACCTTGATTTCAGTGGGAGGCAGTTGTTATCCTCGGGGGGTTGTTCTTGGAATGCAGGGAATGCCAGCCCTGCCCGGGTGTCCTGTGGCATTCCCGGTGCTTTCGGTGCAGGTGGGGAGCCCGTGTGTGTCTGATCCCCAGCAGGCTCAGTCTGGAATAGCTGGCAGCAGTCCCCTGCCTGTGCTCTGTCCCCAGTTAAGAGCTGGGTCGGATCTCTGGATCCTGTTGTTTCAGCTGAGCTGGGACAATGGGCCCTCCCGGTGGCGATGCTGCCGGAGCAGCCCCCGGGACATCAAACGCAGCCCCTGTTGCTTTTTCAGACAAGACAGTTTCCCCAGTTTGCCTTTTGATAATCTTCAAATGCAGGCCTGACCTGAATTTACAACACGGAGGAAGAAAACGAGAGGAAAAATATCTCCCGACAGCTTTTAAGGTGTCTTTGACAGCAGTAAACTAAGGAAAATAAGCGCAAGTTCTTCCCTTCCCCTTCGCTTTTGTAGGTCACTTCAGGGGAAATCTGAGCAAATCAGAGAACTTCAAAAACAACCTCCAGCCCAATCGCTTCCACCAGGCACCCAAACCCCCCCTCCACACAGCCCACAAACCTCACATTCTCCTTGGCAGCCTCGTGTGAAAACCATCTTGGAATAACTCGCCACAAAGAGGACATGAAGTTCCTTTGGTTTGGCAAAGTAAACAGGTTTATTTTTGTTTGCGGGAGGTTTTGCAGTGCAGCGCCCCGGCAAAGCTGCATCTCTCCCTTTGCCTGGGTTTACCCTTGGGCCCAGCAGGTTTGGAGGATGAGGTCGCTTGGGAAGAGAGAGGGGGGGCTCGTTGGTGGCTCCTGTCAGCTGAGCCCTCATCACCCCGAGGTGCCACACGGTTTGTTTTTCTGTGACAGTGCTCTGTCCCTGGCACAGGCTCCATTTCCCCCCGGGTGTGGGTTACCCTGGGTTCCTCTGGTTTCTGTGGTGCTGCCCTGGGTGAGGCAGAGCAGAAGTGATGCCATAACTCAGCTGGGCTTGCCCTTGCAGTGATGGAGGTGGATGGTGATCGATCCCGGCTCCCGCTGGGCTGGGAGAGGCTGCTCACCTGAGCCGGGAGCAGCTCCCAGCTCCTGGCATCGCTCCCGTGTGTGTCAGGGCTGCGGGGAGGGATGGGCCATTATTCCTGAAATACGGGCTCCCTGGCCTCTCGGGGGATGAGGGAAAGGCTCTTTGCTGCAGTGAGGGCGCTGGATAACGCCCCGGCGCTCCCACAGCGGGATGTGGCTCCGTGGATTTTCTCCTCGCTGTTTCTGAAAACAACCCGGCGGATCCAGCTGATAAATGATGCTTTGGAAAGCTGCTTTCAGGTGTCCAGTGGTTTCGGCTGCAATAGTTTATGTGCTTGAATCGTGCGTTGAGTTCAGTGTGGCCGGTGGCAGCAGGGCTGCTCTGGGCACTGCCCCGTGTGTGGGGTGGTGTTGGCCAGAGGATGAAGGAGTCTCTTGCAGGGTTTGGGGAGCAGGTTTTGCTTTGCCGTGGCTTTCAGGGAGCTGCAGTGAGCTGGAGGTCTGTCCCCCCGCCGTGTGTGGTGCCTGTGCAGGTGGGGTTTGCCTCATCCCTTGGAGCAGCGCTGATCCAAGGCTTTCTCTCCAAGCCACTCTGAGTAGGGCTGAGGAGGTGTGGGTGCCGCATCTCAGCGTTTTCGTCTCCTTTGCTCAGCTTCCCACATGTTTTGCCCTTACAAAGCAAGATGGAGTTTATTGTCTAATCACCGAAGCTGCCGAGTCAGGACTTGTGTCCAGGGTGATCGTTGTCAGCGCCAAGAAACAGAATTGAGCAAAATTAAACCCAGACCTGATTAGTGACCTACTTACAGGATGGAGAAGGTGCTGGGATTCTGGCTGAAGCGAATTCAAATTCCCTGTTTCATTGTATTTCCTTGATTAATAATAAGTGAGTGAAATATCAGTCAAGATTTTTTTTTAAAGCAAGGAAGCAGATTTAAAACATTACATTTATTTTACCTTGGGAGAACTTAATTAGCTGTCAACAGCACAACACATGAGTGGTGACTTTTGAATGAAATTATGAAATCTCTGCTCCTGAGGCATTTTTCTCCCTCCTTCCAAGGCAGAGGGAAACACAACAGATATGTTTAGGTAAAAGCTAAGTAATTTTTAGGAGAATGCTTTTGCCTTCACTGTTTTCCTGTATTAATTACAGAAGTGTATAACCCTTCAGTTCTGATTTGAATGTGAGCAACCAGCACAACCAGGTTATTAAATCAGGTTGTAAATCTGAGATCAGGGTCATGTGGTTCTCTGTTTGATGGGCTGATTTCTTAAGTGATTGAACTTCTATTATTCCACTGGATACCATGGTAATTTACTTATTTCACAAATGTGATAAATAAACCACAGCCAGCAAATCACTCAAATGGTCCTAATTTAGAGCTCCTGGCTTCTGCTGACACATGATGGGAGCGCGGCAGGGCTATCAGGGAAATGGGTGTGCTGTGGAGCCAAGGAGAACAAGGCGTTTTGGAGTTGAAATACCAGAAGCCATCAAAAGCCAGCCAGGTGTCCCAGCAGGGGCAGCTGCCTCTGGTGGGGAGGTTTGGTCTGTGCCTGCTTGGAGCAGCAAACCTCCAAGTGTGGCTCCGTTTGTGGCCAGGCTTTTCCCAGGAGCTTTGGACAGGGCAGGAAGATGGGTGGATGCAGATTACAGGCAGTGGAGTTTCCCAATAATTATCTTTCTTAAAGCTTCAGCTAAGCCATTTGAATGTACCTAAAGCTGTGATTTCAGGAGGGGCTGAGAACAGGAGGAGGAGGAACCCCAAATATTAGGATCCTCGGGAAAAATCTGCCGAAAGGTTCGAGCAAATCCTGGGCAGCTGGTTGTTTGTATGGGAGTGACACGGAAATTGACGATGACAGCGGTCCTCGGTCTTAATTGCCTCGTTCGCAACAATTGTTGCCAAGTGTAGTACCCACATACTTAAAAAAATGTAAACAACTGACATGTGGAGCTTTCCCGGGGCGAATTTGCATTTCAAAGAGCTTCGGTGGGACGGAGATGTGCCGTTTGCTGGCGGTGGCCGGGCTGCTGTGGGCACGGGCATCACCTGGGGTTTGGGATGTCCTCCTGTTCCGATGTGGGTTCACCTGTAAGGGGTAGGGACTGGTAAACCTCGCTAAGGTCACGCTGTGGCTGAAGCCCGTCCTGTGCACCCACTGGGCGTTCACTGAGCCTGCTTGCAATCAGAGAGGTGAAAAAAAGGATGGTTCTGGCAAAGCATTTAACGCGCAATGTCAGGTTGTTTCTTCAGTCCAGGTCTCACCTTCAGCATCCCTGTCACAAGTCCCCACACACCTTCTGATTGAGATTCCCTGCTCTTCGAGGGCACGGGGAGAGGAAGGACGAAGAGCTGCCCACGTTTTCGTGGCAACTTGTGACAAACAATTTCAAATCTGGCAGCTGCAACAAAATTGTTGGCTGTACCCTGCCACCACTCTGGGGCTCAGGAATGTGTTTTTGTAGCAGATGGAGCTATTAGTTAGCTGTGCTATCTTGAAGAATTGCTTTCCCAGGTAATCAGCTCTGCTCATTTAGGATGTCGTTTCCCCACCTCGATATGTCAGCCGAGGAAGCGGGAGTGATTAATCACTGCGGCTTGGACACTGCACAGGAATAACTGCGTGGAGGGAATCGTTCTGCCGAGCACCAATGCCACAGGGAGTTTAAAGTGCTCTGATGCAAAGCAAACAAGATGGAAAAGATGACCGTGATGCTTCCTGATGGCTGTGTGGCACCCTGAGAGTTTCTGTGGCAACCTGAGGATTTGCAATTCATGGGGAGCCTGGAGCGAGGCAAAACTTTCCAGGCTGGGCTGTGGCTGCTGCGGAAGGGCCAGCGCCGGCCCCGCTGCCTGGCAGGAAACCCTATTTCCTGGGAGAATCCCCCTTTGCCTGGCAGGAAACCCCATTTCCTGGGAGAATCCCCCTTTGCCTGGCAGGAAACCCCATTTCCTGGGAGAATCCCCCTTTGCCTGGCAGGAAACCCCATTTCCTGGGAGAATCCCCCTTTGCCTGGCAGGATCCCCCATAGCTGGGCAGGATCCCCCCTGTTCCTGGCAGGACCCCCCGGTTCCTGGCAGGATCCCCCATTGCCTGCCAGGATCCCCCCCTTTCCTGCCGGGATCCCCCTTTGCCTGGCAGGATCCCCCACACACGGCGCAGCCGCCGGAAGGATGGACAGACAGACGGACGGATGGACGGACGCCTTCCACCCTTCCCACCAACTCCTGCTGAAGGGAGCTAAAGGCCTCTGAAAGGTTCATTAAGGATCAGCTGTTGATCCCCACTGCAGACTCTGCCCGAAAGGCTGGGTTTGCTGGACCGAGCAACAGAAATACTGTAAGAGCAGCACAGTTTTATTCTTCCTGCTTTAAAGGCTGAAAATGAGATTTTGTTTTTTTCAATTACTGATATTCTTAAATTACCAGCAAAGAAGGTTAATCCTTTTTTTTTTTTTTAATTATTATTTTCTGGCAGATCTCAGGCTTAAGCCTGCTGGTGGTTGCCTCTATTTTCATTTCCCCCCCTTCAAAAGCAATTCGGAATATTTTGCAAGACTTAGTGTTGCCATGTGCCATGTAAACATAAGATGCAAAATAGGGCAGCCTGGGATTTGGGATAGAAAGGGTATCAGCTTTAGCTTTGAAGTGTAACCAAGGAATTTAAACTTGCTGTTGGGCAGTCTCATCTTGTGAGGAACATGCAGGATTTTCAGCCTCATCCCTCCTTGTAGCAGCCTTTTACCACTCACCTTCCCTGCTGGGCTGAGCCCTCCATGGCACTGTGCTCCTCAGGCCTTTCCTCGTGGGGAGGGATTCTCCAGGGCTTGGATGTGCTTGGAAGGAGAAAGATGAAGGGACTGGTGGTGCCCCAGAGCTCAATGCATCAGAAAATCTCTGCGGAGGGGTTTGTTGGCTGCTGGGGTGACTTAGAACAAGCTGAGGTGGGTGGAAGGCAGCAAAGCAAAGCTGTGGTACAGGGAATTCCTGGTTTTGCAAAGCCAGCGCCTCGGAATACAGGCACTGGAACTGCTTTGTAACCATTAGGTTTAATCCCATTTCAGACTGGGCTGTACAGCCATTGGTGAACCTGGATCATAAAAATTATGGCAGCATTAAACCTTGCACCGTGAGCTTTATGGTGGACGAGTGGTCCTGCAGGAATTTATTGCAGGAGCTGATCGGTGCCTTTTATGTGGCCAGAGCAGCTGGTGCCAGCACGGGGAGCGTGTGGCATGTCCAGCATTCCTGCTGACACGGAAAAACTCCCTGCAGGAGCTTCCCAACTTCACCTGGAGCCCCTTGGGATGATCTCCTGGGTGAGTGCTGTGGGCTGTCTCTGTCAGCGTGGCCTGTCCTGGCGCAGCTCGGCTGCCCAGCCCACACATGTCCCTGTCCCCACACTGAGGGTGGCACAGAGCTTTCCTTGGCCCGTCCTGCACCTCATCCTCAGGGCTTCCATAGAGCTGGTACAAGGCCAGGCATCTTTCCCAGCTGGGTGAGGCGCTGCCCAGGAATGCAGAGCCCCGGGTGGGCTGTTCTGGGGCACCTGCCAGCCTCCTCCAGGTGCCCTGGGTTGTGCAGTGAGGATATTCACCTCAGAGCCTGTTTGGGAGCTCATCTTCTTCCCACCTAGCTCAGTCATGGCTGTTTCTGAAAGATCCTCCTGTTTATTTTCAAAGCACCCCGTGCCTGTAGCGGAATTTTGAAGTTAATTGCCTGGATGCAGACAGCACGGAAGGCGGAGTGTTACAAGGAGATAGCTGGAGATAGAGGCTGAGAAAATAACCTCAGGGCATCTGCCTGTGAGCAGGCATGTAAAAATACTAATTTTTGAACTTTTGACTTCAAATGGTTTGTGTAAAAATGTTTAAGTATTTTTTTCCTCTCAGATTTGATCTTTTTGAGTCACAAGACCTTTTTGTGGTTGGCAGGGCTCCTGTAACATATTTCTTTTTAAATGATCTCTGAAGTTGTTGAGTACACGGGTATGAAAGTGCCTGATGGAAAGCTGTACAATTTGTTCAGGCAGGAGCATAGAATGAGTTTCTTTTCAGTGGAAACTGAGTTGGCTTTTTGAAGCTCCTCTCGCTGCTTGAGAAGAGATTTTCTATGTGAGGGCTCGACTGCTGCTTTGTGGCTCTTCCCAGCGAGCCTGTGAACAGCCCTGTGTGGAAGTACCCTCGGGGGTGTGCACTGACAGGTACAATTTGGGGCAGCCTGGTTTCTTGAAACTGGAAAGTTTCCTAGAATAAAAAAAATGAAAAGTACAGGGGTGTGGGCCTGGTTGGAGATGTTTCCATGTCAACTCCAGCGTTCTGTCTGTGCCCCATCTGCCGGCATCGTGACGGGCGAGCTCCTTGGCTCGTGGCTCCCCGCCTGTTTGGGCTGAGTAGGAGCATCCCAACACACGGCCCTGCCCCAGGCTGCGGCTGAGTCACCAGTGCTGCAGCTCCTTCCGCCGGCACTTCCCACACGCACGCTGGGAAATGGGCCCCAGGATCCCAAGAAAGGGAGCTTGCAGCGCCGGGGAGAGAGCTCTGAAGACTTTTAGCCAGGTGCGTAAATCAATTGAAAACCAAGTCACTCACCGCGCTGGCAGGGAGCTGCAGCCTGTCCCCCCAGCCTGTGCCCCGTGGGGTGTCCTTGCAAACCTCCTGTGGGTTGCAGAGGTTGTGTTTCCTGGGTGCCGAAGGTGACTTTGTTCCTCTGAGTCTGACTCTGGTGTTGTCTTGAGGCTGGAACATCAGTGTGCCTGCCTGTGTCCTTCACCAGCATGAACCACTTCAGAGTAACTAACTGGGAGCTGAGAAACACAGCAGAATGCTCCCGGCGTGTTTCATAAATCCGTGAAAGTTGTGTTTCAGCCTTGGTCTCATTCTGTGGGAAATGGTAACGTGCACCAAAGGATTTTTTTGCTAGCCCTGACTCTGGTTTTGACCTAATACAGCGAAAGGACGAGGACAAGAGAGCAGAAAAATGAAATGGGAAATGGAAAAGGTGTCTTGTTTGCACATGGTACTTGGCAGGCTGCCCTTGGTGGCGGGGGCTGATCCCCCTGTCCCTGCAGCTTTCCCAGCTCTCCCAGTTACTGCTGAGCACATGGCAGAACATTTTGCTGAGTCTAGGACTTAATGAGGGGCCATGTTGGGAATAGAGTTGTGCTCCCAGACTGGAGTTCATGGTGGAGTGTACCTTTAATATGAAGTGACACTTGTCAAAACAAATGAGCGAGATTTTTATTGCATGTTCACTCGCTTGTAAAATTCGCTAGTCTGCAGTGGCTCTTAATCACCGCCGCGAATTAGCCAGGTCCTCCTGCAGTTCAATTACTGGTGTGTCATGTTTAAATTCTCCCTTGATGAACTGATGGTGAGATTATACGCACGGTTTCATAACAGGTAACGGGCAAAATACAAACACAGGAGGGGAGCACAGATGGTGCAAAGTGCTTAATCCGCAGCAGGGCGAGGTGTGGTGGCTGCTGGAGCAGGATATGGTGGGAGCTCTGGGTCTCCACAGCCAGTTGTGCCTCCAGCGAGGGTGGGGATCCAGGGATCTGGCCTAGACCAGGGCGTGGGAAAAGGGGCAGGCAATGCTGGCCTTGCCATAGCCAGCATTCCTCCATGTTCCAGCAGCATCATCACTGGCATTGGGCTCTTCTTGCTGTCGGCACCATGCTGTGCCGCGTTGGTTTTGGACAATGCCCGTGGCCGTTTTCATCTAAAATCACGGGGGCAGAGGGCTGGCCCAAGGTGCAGCCTTTGGGAGGCTGGTTGCTCTCTCTCTGCTGTGGCTTACGGCGTTCCCATCCCCGAGCGCGCTCCCGCGCCGTTCCGCGGAGCTGCTCGTGCTGATTGTTCCAGGCGGTGCTCAGGCTGAGGCACGGTGTTTAAACAGAGAGTGGCAGGTGGAGCAATAGATAACGTTAAACTGCAGCTCTGTGCGGGATGCACTCCCACAGACTGTCTGCCTTCCCTGGCCCGGCGCTGGCGCTGGCTGGGGAGCGCCGCCGGGCCCGCGGCAGCTGCGGCCTCACCCGCCTGGAGACGGCCACGCTGCCTCCCTTGTCCTGACCTCTTGCTCAAAATGAAATTCTTAATTACCAGGGAGCCGATGACTGAGTCATGCTGCGCGTTGTCAAGGAGACAAATAAAGCCCGTTGAACTCGCAGGGATTGTACTGGAGAGACTGGCACGATTCCTCCGTGTTCTAGAAGCACTCTGAGGCAGTGCAGGCTTCCAGATGTTGTGTACAGCTGCTGCCTTTGCAATATAGATTTCAAAATTACGTACACAAAAGCAAACTCGTTCCCTCGTCTCTTATCTGTGCTCTGGAAATTCTCTGCTTACCTTGATAGTGTGGTTTTCTAAGGAGCCACCTTGATAATGACCAGAGGAGATGAGATGAGATGAGATGCAAGAAGTTGTAATTGGAGAGGAAATAACATTTAAGAAGTGGGAAATTGAAGATCCTTTCCTGATGCTGAGCAGGTCTAACTGATCTCCATAAAGTTTCCGTAGAAAATTGAAATTAGAGCGTTAAGTCCAGGGCTTTAAACTTCACACAGAGCTGTTAGAGCAAGGTGAATCTGGGGATGGAGCGAGTGTTGCCACATCTCTGAGCTAAGGATGATCGGTGCCCTGAAAGCTCGGCCCCTCTGCTGCAGTTTGGTTATCCAGGAGATGCCTTCCTGTGCCTGTACCCCACTCAGGGCTTGGAAGGATCCAGATGCACACGCCCGTCAGCCTGGCTGCTGAAATTAGAGGTAACAAATTATTGATAATTAGGGCTGGGTTTTTTTTTTTTGTTTTACCATTGCAAAAAGTGAATTTATAAAAGCCAATTTATTTTTATCTCTGGCCTCGGGAACTCCAGAGCAGTTGTACTTGTTCTTAATTGCTTGTTTTATGGGTGAGAATGAAGCTGGGATGTAAACGACGGCACGGGGGGGCTGGGGTAGAGCTGCTGCCACGCTCAAACCACGAGGAGGAAAACTGGCACTGAGGATTGCCTAATACTCCACAAATTCCAGTTTTTATTAAGTTTAACAATGCAACCGTTTCCAGCCATCCTGGAACTAAATATAGTAATGAAATTTTATTTGAAGTCAGGAACATTATCGAGATATGACTTGATGTGTGTAAGATACTGCACATCACCGGAGTGGTACAGATTGTGTTAAATGGGCCTGAAATAATCTTCAGGAAAGAAAATCGTTTTCTATTCTCCTTGACACAAAGTGTTTGTCACAGATACGCGTTCTTATCCACGTCTTGTTAGTGAAATCATTATACTTTTCATTACAACTTTTATGCAAATATGCTGGTTTTCCTTGATTAGGTTTACATGAATAAGCTGTAATTGTAGGCTGAGGTGATATTAATGCGCAACAATTAAGTACGTAATTACTGTGTGTAATTATGGTGTGAGGGGTGGTGTACTGATGCAGGGTTTGGGGTCTGAGCTGGGGTCCTGCTGTAATGTGTCCAGTGTCCAAAACAGATGAAGAAAGGGAGTGTGAGGCCGTGGAAATGCTCTTGCAGCATCCTGCTGCTGCCCAGTGTAAAGTGTTGGGTAGTTTTCACTTGTCCCGCTTGCATTCCTCCTTTTGCCCACCTCAACACGTGGAGCCCTTCAAGTATTATATTTGAGGATACTTTTTTCCAGGCAGCTGCTTGTATCTGCTGTAATTCCCGTTAATCTCTGTGTGCACAGGGCTCGCTGGAGCAGCGGGTGGTTTCCCTCTCTGTGGCACTTCGCTGCGTTTGCAGTTGGTGCTGCAGAGGAAATACAAAAAAAAAAAAAAAAATCAAAAGCAAAAAGAAAAGCTCCAAAAGAGAAATACTGACCTGTGGGCACCTGCCAAAATTGTCCTTTTGGCAAGCAGTCAAGTGTGCCTCTCTAATGGAGGTGGCAATGAGGCGTTCCCGGTGCTGGGGATACCCGAGTGCCGCCCTGGGAGCATCTCGGAGGCTCTGCTGCTGCTTTGGAGCCGAGATCTCAGTGCTCAGCTGGGATCCTCCCTGCTGGGAGGAGGTTTCAGTGTCACCAGCCACAGGGCTGTGCTCCTGGAGGTGACTGTCAGCAGTGACAAGATGTGTTGGCAAAGGCAGGTGTTCAAATGTCTTTGGTTTTTTGGTTTGTTTGTTTTGTTTTGTGCAATCAAGAGTTCCCACGGCTCTAATTCCATTATTTTTGGTTTTGAGTGGATTTTTCTGTTGTTTTTTTCTGATAAGGCAGCAAAGGCTCCTCTGGTGGCCCCTTTTTGGGGGGTGCAGCCTCCCTTCCCTGTGCTGTGCTGGGACCCAGCACACCAGAGCACAGCTCACTATCTGCAGCCTGAAGAATGAGTTATTGTGCCGCCAAGAATTGTTTGAAGAATTAAAATTGACCCATTTCCTTCAGGCACGGGCAAGTTTAATACTCCGGAGTGTTTAACATCGTAGGAGTGATTTGAGAAGTATTATTCGTCAAATCCCTGTGCTCATATGTATGTAGGTATAAATAAAAAGGCCTCAAAGGTTGTTTCAGCATTTATTAACCTCTCCTCCTCTTCAGGGGTTTTACTTGGCCAAGGCTTTATTTGGTTGTGTGTTTTCTTCTGAATTTGTGGAACGGGAGGAGCAGCTGTCAACACCTCCCTGGATTGAAACTTGTCTTTGTCCAGGGTTTTATATCCGAGTTGCTACATTTGTGCTGATTTTGTTTTCCTGGCTTTTTTTAGGTAAGTGAACACGTTCAGAGGTGGGATTTGAGCGCTGGTGTTTGGCACGGGACAGGTTCGGGCTCGGACAGCGGATCAGGCAGGTGTCAGCCAGGAGATGCTTCATTAGTAAGTCTAGAAATGATGGGTTAAAAAAAGATGCTTCCACAGCTTTTGGAGATTTTCTGGAGTTCCCTTGTTTGGGTGAGGAAAGGAGGACTTAGAACTCCTCTCACAACACTGTGGGGAAAACCCAAACAGCCCTTCCTGTCTTGTGATTTCTGTTTCTGATTTTCTGTAGCATATTTAGGAGTGTAACTCTTCAAGGAGTAATTTTTAAATACAGCTGGATTCCTGGGCTTGGGAGTGTTCTCCAACCTCGTGTTGAAAGAGAGCGTGAGGAGGTAGGAGGCAGCAGGGGTGGTTTGTTGTTTTTTTAAATAATGCTTAATCTAGAATTAAATTCAGAGGAGTGCCTGGAGAAAATGAGATCTCTCTGATCAGATGCTCAGAATACTTTTTTGTCTTCTCTAATAAGCAAGAAAAGCTAGTAGAGGGAATTACATGCTGGAAGAGGAATTTTAATAGCAACGGATATGCAAAAAGGGAGGTATCTCAGGTGAATAGGAGGTGCAGGCTGGTGAGCAGGAGATCCTTTCCCAGCTCCAAGAGCACGAGTTTTTGTGGCACAGACACAAACCTGGTGCTCCCCAGCACAGGCAGAGGAGAGGAACCAGCTCCCTTTGGCTTTCAGTCCCTGCCTGTTGTGGGGAGGCTCCCCCAGGGATGAGCAGGAGGAGGCAGCACCCCCAGGGCTCGCTGCAGCAGCCTGGCTGCGAGTGACTTTGTCCACTCTCAAGTCCCCTGCTCCTTTGGCTAGGGGAAGGCGTTTAACCTTGGAGAGTGTCCTGTGGGACACCCTTCCCTGGCTTTAGCTCCTTGTTTGGGTGTGCTGCATTTTACCAGCCCTGTCACCACCCCCAGGCAGCTGAGTGCAGAGGGGAAGATCCTCCTTTTCCTGGGGCGTGGGCACACTGCAGGAAAACAGAGGCATCTCATTGTGGGCACAGATGCTCCCAGTGTCTTTTTGCCTGTGAAGCTGGTTAAATAACACCGGGTTTTGCTGCAGGTGCCATTCAGGGTCGGCTATTCGGCAGTGCTGTAACTAATTCCAATTAAAGCAGAAAGCTTTTCCCGTTTTCTTAAAAATAGACTTAAAAGCTTTAATTTGCTGCAGTGAGCTGCAGCTCCTGGCCTGGGCACAGTGGTCTGGACGTGCAGGAGATGTTCCTTGCTCCAGTAATGCCCTCCTGAGCTCGGGAACCCAGGCTGCATCCCCCAGCCTCAGCATTCCAGAGGAATGGGGACAGTGGCTTGGGCAGGTGTTGGGCACCTCCCTGTCTCGGGAGAATCCAGACCTGTGGGGGGGTGTGTAGAGAGGGAGAAGGGAAAAACGGGACCAGGAGCAAGATAAATTGTGTTCCCAGGTAGGACCCGCTCAGCCCCAGAGCCGTGCGTGCTGTGGGAATCCCGTTCTGGAGCAGCAGCACCCGCCTGCTTGTGTTCAAACACGGAGATAAATGCTCCCATCTAAATTCATGATTTTGGGGCTTTTTCGCGGAGTTGCTAATTATTGAACATAACTGCTTATTCATAATTTCTCTTCTCCTGCCTGATAGCCCTAATCCCGTATTTGTGCGGCTGTCATTCCCATGGCAACAGACTGGTGTCTGAGGCAGAAGATTATTAAATACCGAGCAGCACATTAAAATAATGGGCAGGTTCTGACTTAGAGACTTTCGCACGGGGGCAAACTTCAAAAAAAAAAAGAGAACACTTTCACAAAAAGCAATTTACTTTGCCAGTAATGTTCTCTATTCCCACAGCTCTCACTGGAGAGAGCTGTTTGAGGAGCAGCCCGCTGCCTCGCAGCCCATCTCCCGCTCCTCCTGCTTTGCGGAGAAATCCTCGGCTTATGTTTATGTCATCAGTCTGTTGCCATGGAAACCTTGTCACAAATGTATCGTGACCTCACAACGGGATGGCAAAGGAGGAGAATGTGGGCTGGAAGACAACATTAGGAACGATCAGCTGCAGGGGGAGAACAGCCCCAGGCCTGGGGAGGTGCCACAAAATAAAACAGAGAGGGAACCGGGGCTGGGGCGCGTTTACCTGCTCACCCGTCCTGGTGTGCAGGAACTCAGCTCCAGAGCCATTTAAAGCTCAAACTTTGCTGTTTCCCCGTGGGTTCCCTGCGCTGTCAGGTGTCCATGGCAAAGGAGGAGCAAACCCTTCCCTTCAGCCTGTGGTTCAGACAGCAGGGCTGGGAGCTGGGGGGCAACTCGACCTCTTTATTTAAATATCTCAGGTATTTGTGGTTTGGGGATTTCAGCCCTGTGTCAGATGGGGACAGGGGAACAGCAGAGCCCTGGGTTTGCTGCAGCACTGCTGCTCCGTGGAAGGTGTTTCTGCGGGGGTGTGGAGTGACAGGTGTCAAGGTGATGCTTTTTGATGTCTCTCAGAAATCAGACTTTCCCTAATGAAAGCTGCAGCTAAAATGTGAAAGAGGATTAAGCAAGGATTAATAAAGGAAAGGTAGACAAGAGATTTGATTATCTGTCACAGAGACACTGGCTGGGTACCGTGTCGTGGCAGTGAGATGGAACAGAAGATTCTGCACACCTGGGGTATTGTTCAGTGGGTGCTGCAGCTTACGGTGCTTTTTGCTCATTTGTGCTGACCCCAGCCTGATGCAATACACTTCCCAGAGCAGAGGATTTCCCCTGGCAGCAGGTGAGAGGCTGTTGGCAGTGAGGTGGAGCTGCCCCAGGACTCCTTGTTGCCAGGTCCAGCAGCAGTGGAGTTCAGGGTGGGTGCTGGTGTGACACCACCTTGAGCTCGGCCGCCTCCTGAACATCAAACCAGGATGATAAAAACAGGGAGGCTGGCACAGAGAGCCGGTGCTGCTCCTGTGTTATCTCCCTGTGCAGGTGCTCCAGACAGTGCAGCCGCATCCAGAAGTGCCGTTCTCTGCATATTTCATGTATTCTTAATACAATCCTTTAGAGCACTAATAAGATCTTTGTGCAGCTTGAGCTTCCCTGAGAGCCAGTGGCCATGGCAGCACTGAGGGGTGTGTGGGCTGTGTGTCCTGCACAGCTCTGGCACACGCTGGGGAAAGGCTGCTTGGCTCCTGGCTCCCCCCTCATCAGGGCCCACAGGGCAGGTGGGAAACTGGGGACAAGGTTTGGAGCCAGCCAGCCCAGCAAGGGCAGGGCAGACTTGCCTGCTGTAGAAAACCCTCTGCAGGGGATTTTTCCTGGTGTGCTGGGACAGTCAGAGGAACAGCATCTTCTTGCTGTTTATCCCTTAGGTTTCCTGCAGGGAATAAAATGAGGGCTGGACTGATTTGTAGAGCGTGTGCTTCAGCACTTCCTTTCTCTCTTAAGCAATTTCCCTGTCCTCTGCCTTCTTAAGAGCTTAAGGATCATTTTCCTCTTGCAGTTGGTAATACAAGAGGAGTTGAGTAAGTACAGATCTCTGCGACCCGTAAACCGTAAAGTCCTGCCTGCAACTTAAACCTCCGCGGCTTTATTTGCTTTGTCGGGGCTTCTCACATGTGTTGGGGTTTAACAAACACGAGTTTTCCCTCTGGAGACGGACTTAAAAAGAGGCTGCAAGGAACAGTATTGTTCTCGGAGCATCTTGTCTCTTCTCTGCCTTGAGAAGCGTGTGACTTCAAACAGGAGCTGCAGCAGCTCCGCGCGGGCTCTTCACTGCTCCTGGGTTCATTCGCAGCCCGAGTTTGTTTTTGGCTGCAGCCTGCAGCGCCTTGGGGACAGCTCTGAGCAAGGAGAGTGCCCTCACACTTCCTGCACACTGCTGGGATCTTGGCTCCTGCTGCTGGGAAAGCGCTCTGCTCGCAGGGGCGTGCGGCGCTGGCCGGGGCCGCGGCAGGTGCGGCGCAGGCAGGGGCAGGAGGAGTTGGCAGCGCAGGATCCTGTGGAAGTGTGAAAGTAGGGCATCCCGGTGCTGTTGTGTAACAGCAGCTTCCCTCCCCTCCCCAGCCAGCCCTCTGCCTCCTGGGGAATTTATGACCGAGTTCACTGCGATTCTATATTTGGCTGAAATATTGAAAAATGCATTTGCTGTCAATGGGTTCCTTTAGTATAAAAGGGAAGAGATTTATGCGGAGAGGAGCGTTGGCATCACAAGTGCCCTTTGTCTCCTTAAATCCACCTTACCCTGGACCTGTTTGAGCCAGGTGTGTTGTTGGGGAAGGTGAGGATGTGAAACCATAAGGATAACTCGTTTTCCACCTCCTGGGAGATCCTGAGGACACGGGGCAGCACTTAGAGGAGGTTTTGAGGGTTGTTCCTTTTAGTGCTCTGCCCATTTTTAGTCTTGAGCTTTTTCAACTGAAGATGGAGGGGTAAAACCAGGGAAGTGTGACCTGGGAAGCAACCATTCTTAGCTTTGACCTGGCTCTTTTCCTGCCCGTGTCCAAATATGTGACGGTGCTTTAAAAAGACGCAGTCGCTGCCTCTGAAGGATGCAATCCAAAGTTAGTCAAGTTAACAGCTACCACCTCTGAATAGAAAATGTCGTTGGCAGTCGGGTCAGGGCTGCAGTGTGTGGGTGTGTGGGAGCTGTTGTGACAAACAGTTGCTGAACCCGGGGCACCGGGGGGATGGAATGGTGTGGAGCGGAACAGGCTGGGCACAGCCACCAGAACTGTGTCACAGCCACGGCCTGAGCACCTCTTGGCAAACAATCCTCACACTATCCTCCTGCTCCCCCTTGCAGCTGAGCGGCTGTGCCAGCATGCTGATGCCTGGCCTCCAGGAAGAGCCAGGGAGCTCTGGAGCTGTGAGGAAAGGGGCAAAATTAGTTTGACTTCTAGAACCAAGGAGTTGTAGGTAAAGATCTTTCTAGGAAAAAAAATGTGCAGGGAAGCAGTGAGGTTTGCAGCAGAGCATTCAGTCTAAGATCATCGTTGTGGGTTCCATGGGGGCGTGTGGCAGGAGCCAGAGGGTGGCACAGCTCTGTGAAGGGCATCGAGGAGCCTCGGTGCTCAGCAGGGATTGGGGTGCTCAGCTGGGATCTGGGTGTTCAGTTGGAATGTCAGTGTTCCGCTGGAGTCTGGGTGTTCAGCAGGGATCTGGGTGTTCAGCTGGGATCTCAGTGCTCGGCTGGGATCTCAGTGCTCAGCTGGGATCTGGGTGTTCACCTGGGATCTGGGTGTTCAGCTGGAATGTCAGTGTTCAGCTGGAGTCTGGGTGTTCAGCAGGGATCTGGGTGTTCAGCTGGGATCTGGGTGTTCACCTGGGATCTGGGTGTTCAGCTGGAATGTCAGTGTTCAGCTGGAGTCTGGGTGTTCAGCAGGGATCTGGGTGTTCAGCTGGGATCTGGGTGTTCACCTGGGATCTCAGTGCTTGGCTGGGATCTCAGTGCTCAGCTGGGATCTCAGTGCTCGGCTGGAGCCCCAGCTCCAGACACACCCACTGATTTTTGCCATCCCACGCTGGTGGAGGACGTGGGTGCAGCAGAGGCTCAGTGGAGCATGGGGCTGTGGTGTGGGCAGCGTGCTCCTGGAAAGGAGCTGAGGAATCCAATGGGAAATGTCTCTGTTTTTGTTCTTTTTGATGAATTCTCTGCACTGTGTGTCTAATTGCGCTCAATTACTCCCGCCTGGCGCAGGTGGGTTCACGGTCTCCAGGCAGGGATGTACATTGATTTCTTTTGCAGGCCTGGAGACAAAAGTCATTCATAAAGGACGAGGAACTTTGCTCTGCAGTCAGTGAGGGGGGGTTGCATTTCTGCCTCTGTATTGTTGGCAGCCTTTGCATTGATTCAATTTGAAAACTGAATGAGAAATTAACGTGTTCTTGTGTGGACACATTTCAGCTAAATTATTAAATGAAGCGGTCGACTCTTCTCCCTGCATTAAACCAGGAGAAAAACTATAATTAACTATTTCATAGACTGAGGAGGAGTGGCAAAATTGATGTGAGACATTGACCTCATAGATTTTTGTTCTGTGCTGTGAAAGTGAGGGTGAGCTTTTAGGAATGAGAGTGGTGGGTCAGCTTTGCTCCCAGAAATATAAATGGTTTCAGTTAACTATTGCACCTTTTCTGCTTTCTCTCTCCTTCCCCTGGGAAGGACCTGCTTCTGCCTTACTCTGCCAGGGTTTGGGAATCCCATCACTCTGCGACTTCGTGTAATCCCTGTCCTCCTGGTGGTCCTTGCTGGCTTGTGTGGAAGAGGCACAGCACAGTCTCTGGGATGTCTGTCCTACAAAACTCCTGTTCCTCTTACTCAACATAACCAGCTTTTCCAGGAAAGCTCCAGCAAGCCTCGGGCACCAGCAAAGGTCGCTCGGTGTCAGTCCCTGGGATGCTGGCAGGTGTCCTGGCTGTGCTGGGCCCCATCCAACAGCCCTCTGCTGCCAGGTGTGCTCAGGGTGGCAGGGAGGTGCTGCCTTGGCACAGCTGCCTGCGCTGGCAGTGTGACTGTGGGATCTGGGAGATGGAGGCAGCACGTGGGAATGGCTGGGAAGGGTCCCTGGGCAGCCAAGCAGGGCCCAGCGCTGGCTCAGGGATGGAGAAGCACTGCCCTGAGAGAGGGAGGGCGGGCGGTTTGTGGCAGAAAGCAGACTTGCACCTCTTGAACAGATGGCTGGGGATGCTGGGAGCAGGGCAGCAGTGACCCTGGCTGACCCCCCCGTGTTCTCCAGGGCTGTAATGTCTGGATTCTGGGCACAGGGTGTGGCTGGGATTAAGCAGAGATTATGTAGAAAATCCATGGGATGTGGAGTGCTGCCAGCTGTTTGCTCCGGGGGATGATGCTGCCGTGGTTGGAAGAGCAGGCAGTTTTCTGTGCAGCACAGAAAATGTGCTTTTGTGAAATCTGGGAGCCCACGGCTCCGTGGAGCACTGCACAATGAGAACTGCAGGGCTGCATTCCCCTCACTGTGAGTGCTGCCACAATGCAGTACTCCAAGCCCCTTAGAGTCAGGAAAACACAGGCATTTTATCCACTATGCCCAAGTCAGTCTTCTAATACAGAATTTTATTGGGTACATAGGAGTGCATTCCTCACACCGTGTGGCATCAGTAACAGACCCCGTTGGTTCCAGTGTAATGCCTTCAAATATCCCAACTGCGCATCTAAATACATCAAACACAGAGTCCCACAATGATTCAGGCTGGACAGGATTGGAAAGCTCATCTCATTCCACACCCCCTGCCATGGGCAGGGACATCTTCCCCTGTCCCAGGCTGCTCCAAGCCCCGTCCAAGCTGGCCTTGGACACTTCCAGGGGTGGGGCAGCCTGTGCCAGGGCCTCACCACCCTCACAGTTATAACAGGGCATCGACAGGAAGAGCAGAGCTATTACCTCTGCTGGTTTCATGCTTGGAGTTTCATTAGGAATTGCTTGGGACTTCGTGGGGCGTGTGGTGTTTTGGTGTGAGGCAAGTGTGGGAGGGACGTTTGTGTCTGCCCCATTTGAGGAGTAAACGGGATGGGTTTTGCCTGTGGTTTATTTTTGTCCTTTTTTCAGCCAGCCCAGCACACCTCAGTGCTGGGGGGATGCTGAAGGTCCCTCACCCTAATAAGCAGCACTGCCAGTACTGAGGGGGTGCCTGAGGCAGTGATGGGTTCAGTGCTGCAGCCTGGAACTGGTGAAACTCTCGTGTGGCACTGGGGGTCTGCTAAGTGTGTTCACATATCTCTGTCTTACATGTGGCAGCTCCTTGAACCTTATCAATTTTTAATGGTACTCTACTGTAATAAGAATATATGATCACTCACTGGGCAGGAGAGGCTGGAATCCCTGCGAATGCAGGTTTTCTGTGAGCTTTCTGAGAGCAATATAGCAGGAGGCATTTAAGGCGTGCTGGTGGAAGAAGGTGAGCTATCCATCAACTGCACAATCTTGGATTTGAGTCTTCTATTTAGATTAAACACGTTAAGAAAGATGGATGGTAAACGTATTTCAGCAGCATTGTCCCCAAACCAGAGCGGAATATAAAGAGTCTGGGAGAAGGATTCAATTACACTGGCAAATAGCTTGAGCAAGAGCCGGGTAGGAAGGGAGCTGGTGGGGCAGTGGGATGCGGATTTATGGAGCTGTGCGATAAAAACATCGCTTCCATTAAACCCTCCCGTTCCCCTCACATTTGTACTGCATGGAGACGTACCTGGGAGCTGCTGCAGGGGGTGGCTCTGTGCTGTGCAGCTGTTGATATCTGTGATAGTTTATGTACATGGGTGGCATTCCAAAGTGAGGCTCCTTCCAGCTCGGGAGTTTGGGTTGGCTGTGTTATTGCTGGGAAACACTTTCTGTGCTGGTGCCTTGGGGTGACTGAGAGGTGATGCTGGCATTCCCAGCCTTAGGTACACGGAATTGGGAGAGGGAGGAACCCGACCCAGCCCTCTGGTAATCTCAGTGTTGGCTCACAGGGTGTTCTCCTGAGCTGCTTTAATGCAGTCAGGACGGGAAGGGTGAGTCTGCTGGTTATGCCCAGAAAGAAATAAGTTGTATCCCTGACGTGTAAAGGACGTGTTTGAAAAGGCCAAGGCATCAAGGTGGCTGTGTTACAGGGCTTCCTTGTACAATTAATTGGTGCCCAAGACAAATATGAACAGTTAACTGTATATTCTGCCTCGGTGTGAGGTTCAGAGGAGCAGCAGTGGGACTTGCCAGCACTGCCACTGTAAACCCCTTTTCCTGCAGCGTTCCTTGAGGTGTGCAATTACCTGGTGCTTGCAGGCAAGGTGTTTTCTTATCTTGAGCTGAAACTCTTTGAGTCTGGCACTTGGCAATTAAGGAACCGTGTGATGCCTGTACTTTGATCTTTACCTGCTTGTGCAGTCCCTGGTGTTGCTGTGATTCAGAGAAGTTGGTCACTGCTGTGACCAGTGCCTCGCGTGGCATTTTGCTGTCAGTGTTTCAGTGGTGGTGTGTGCTCACTGTGCTCCCTCTGCGAAAAACAATCCCCCCAAACCTGCTGGGGTGAAACTCCCGTCCTCAAAAGACTCAATTCTCTGCTAATGCTCCTCTTTGGGGGGGAATTACAGTGCAGGGAAGAGTTAACATGGTTGCGTTCTCTGTTGTGGTCCTTTTCGTTGAAAATAGGCGATTTTCCTTTCCAAATTCCCGTTCAGTTGATTTGCCCTTGCTTGGGCAGGTATGGAGATCCAGGTGGCTGCCCAGGGTTGAATGCCGGGTGAGATCAGGATGAAGGTAAGGTGCAGGGAATGGGTGAGTAGCCGAGGTGGCTGTGATTCATCCCAGGGGTTGCAGAACATGGTTTTGTGCTCGAGTCCTCCCTGCAGTACAAACATCTCCTATCAGCTCATGGGCTGTAGGACAAGAGGCCCCAGTAGGTTGCTGAGACTTGTGAGCTCATTCTGCTTTCTCTGGGGCTTTTTCACTTGGCTGTTTAGCAAAAAACAACACAGAAGCTGAAAAACCCCAACCCACACACGCGTTCGCCTGGGATTTCTCCCCTCCTGGAGTTCTCCTGGATGCACGGCCTCTGTGGGATAACTTGGCTCTGTGTCTTGCTCTCTTTCTGTATTTAAGACAGGGTTTGTGCAGGTGTCTTTTTCATGGAGGTGGTGGTTTCTGTTTAATTTCCTTACAGCTTCGACTGACCCACGAGCCGAGCGTCCTGCAGAGCTGCCTCTGTGTGTTTGTGTTTCCAGACACCTTCCCTGGATCCCTGGGGCTCTCCCAGGGTGGCAACATCAGGATAAGCTCTCTTGGGTGAAACTTTTAATTCAGCTGTGTGGATTCCCAATTTAGTTTTCCAGCCCATTTTTGATCCTTGTTGCTGTGCCTGTCACAGGGTCACTGAGGTGGGAGGGACCTCGCAGTGCAGCCCACAGCTTGGGACAGAGTTGGAGCCACCCAGGAGAAGGTGACTCGGATGTTTTTGCAGCCATAGGAACTACCAAAAGCCTTCCTGCATTTTTTTTTGTTGTGTCTGTGGCCTGTCAGCCATTCAGATTTTTTTTTTTTTTCTTCTTTCAGGTTTGGTGGCCAGCCAACATTTAGGATGGTTTTTTTTTCACTTCATTGCTCAAGTCTTTTCATTTCGCACCATTACCCGTGTGATTTGGGAATGTTTGAGTGTGTGCCACGCTTGTGCTGTCGAGCCACAGTCGCCGTGCTGTGAGCCAGGTCCCAAGCCTTCCCTCCAGTTCCTGGAGGTGATGGAGAAAGTTGTGTAGGTCAGCTTGGAACCATCGCGCTTGCAAGGAAAAAAATTAAAACTGACTTCAAAGGACAACTCTGACACGGTCAATTAATAATTAAAACAGTTTTTTAATGAGCTATGCAATTACCTGTGTGTCCCTGGAGATGATAGTTTATGGTATTATTGCTCGGTGCCCTTTCTTTAGTCATGGCAGATGACATCTGTAATTTAAAGCAGGCGAGACATTAAAGTGACAGAACTTTCATTAACCTTGTCTAAAGTTTGTTAATGACAAATGTCTCGTGGAAAAAAAAGCTATTGTCAAAACAGCAGCTGGGTGTCAGGAGGAGCCTCAGATCCTGGGGCCTGGGGGCTTCTCCTCGGCCGGTGAGGGTGTGCGAATGCTCCGGCTGTGCCAAGGCTGGCGTGTGCCCTGGCAGGCAGGATTGATGGATGCTTGTCTCCCCTCCCACCTTGGAATCCTGAATGCAGCATCTCCTGTCCGGGGTGCACTCACAGGTTGTGCTCCCTGGGGGTTTTCGCTTGGCTTTTGTACTCGAGGAGCTGGAATGAGTTCAGGCTTAACTTTTCACTTAAAATTGTGGCTTAGAATTTTGGTTTTATTTTGGCTCGGTGGGGAGCCTGGCCACTGCTGGTCCTGACCAGGCTGCCACTTCTCATTCCCCAGCAGTGAAAGGCCACAGTCTCTGCCTCTCCCAGCCCTCACTCCTCATGGGGATTTGTCCCTGCATCCATCGGGGGCATTCAGATCCTTCTGTAAATACCTTCTCATGAAATTCCAGTAAATCTGACAGCCTTAACTCTCAGGTGTGAGTTCTCCAGGGCGGCATCGTCCACTGGATGCCCTGAGGAGTTAATTTAGTTTCTGCTGGGGTCCCGATTAAAAAAGAAATTATCTGCCTGAATCATGAGCGACTTTGTGGGAAGGGGGTGAGGCACAGGGAGGTGCCTTAGCAGGGAGATTGCTTTGAAAAGGGCCGGTCAGATCTGAGCATCTCAGTGGCGAATACCTGGAAATAAAATTTCTGCAGCATTGTGTCAGTGAAGATACTGCAGGGAAAAAATCATTTTGTTTGGCGTTTTTGCGGTTTCTGACACGGAACAGGTAGGGGGGGCCTTGTTAAGTTATTGATTACCTTCAGATGAACTTCCAGGAGTTTATAGCAGCACGGTGTGCCCTCAGACTTTGTTAAACTGGATTAATTTTTGCTTCTGATCCCGTGAGGCTTCCAAACCTATTAATACTGAGTGCAGCATTTAGGAAGCGTCCTCCTGGCAGAGCATCTCAGCTTCAGATCACGAGACCTCGGCTTCATCTGCCCGGGAGAAATGTGGTTTCCCTTTTCAAATTAACAATAAGGAATGTAAATGCCTGCGTGAGGGTTACACAGCATTTCATGCCTTTGTTTGTTGTGGCAAATTGGATTTAAAGCACTTGCTCCTGCGAGAGGGTTTTATGTGCCCTGAAGAAAGGATTTGCTATAGTTGCTGGGCCCTCCCTCCCCTCACACAAACACACACAGACACACATACATTGTGTTTGTGTGTCTGGACAGAGAAGACGAATGCGAGATCTGTTTGTTCCAATGTTTTGTAAGAATTTGGGATGCAGGTTGCTCAGGCAGGAACAGTCCCCAGTCTCGGTGTGTCCCGATTTCAGTGTGGAGCTCCTGCTGGTCATTCATTGGCATCAGATTCATATCTCGTCTCATTTGGGAAGGAAACAAGACGTGCTGATGCTAATGGTGTAGTTATAACCCAAGGTCGACTCTTCATTCCATGTCCCCTTCGATTTTGCTGTAATTGTCCAGTAGGAAAAGTTCCTTGGACAAAGGGCACTCCCTGTGCAGCTTCTCACCAGTGTCAGTGCCCTGATGGAATCGAGGCAATCCTTTGGTTTCCCGCAGAAATTCCACTTGCTCCTGTACACCAGCACTTCTTGATGAAGACAGGACAAAACACAACAGACCCTGCGGATTACTGTCACGGAGAGAGAAAGGGCAGTGAGGATGCTGTGGGCAGCATCATTATAAGTGGATTTTGAAGGCAACTTAGATTATTTAGAGCCGTGTCTGCGTTTCTGGGGATCCCAGAAATTCTGCTGAAGCCTCTCTGCGCTTCAAGGATGAAACACCAGGTCCCTCGTGTCTGCTCTGACCTCCCTCCCTGTGCAGGTAGCAACCCTATGTGGGTATTACTCCGTTCAAGCGGTAGCAGAGGTGCTGGAAAGAGAATAGCTATTATGTCTGTTTATCTAAGTAAGACATAATGTGTATTCCCCAGATGGGTGTATCATGTTGCCAAACTTTTGTCTACAAATTGCTAAAACCGGTTAAGCAAGCACGTTTGCAAATGCGCACGGCTCTAGGGAATGCACTTTTGTGTGAAATAGCCCATTAATTTGAACAAAATGTTTTAAATAGTTTTAGATGATTCTTTCTAAAAGCTCCGTTGCTCCAGCACGAGGAGTGGAGGATGAACAGAGCAGCTGCTGCTCCCCTCCGGTGGGGATGGGCTTGAGAGGGCAGCTCTGGGTGAATGGGGCACTGAGCTCAGGTCAGTGCCTGATCTGCTCCTGGCACAGCCAGCAGTGACCTTTCCATCAGCCCGGACTGCCTCAGCCGTGTGTTTTGGTGTTCCACTCCCCTGGACCTGCAGGAACATCCCACGCTGCAGCCTCACCTGTTGCAGCTTGCCAGGCCCGTGCTGTCTGTGCTGAGGGCTGTGTTTTCCCTGCTCCACAGCTGCCTTTCAGGGGCCTGAGGAGTGTTCTCAGTCTCTGTGTGTCTCGGGGAGCCTGCAGCGCCCAGCGCGGGCCCAGCTCCAGCTGGGAGCAGCACCTGGCTCTGAGCTCCTGCCAGGTTCCCTCTCTGCGCACAGTGTCTGTCCCACCGCACAGCCCCGCAGGGCTGGGACCCAGGAGCCAGCAGGACCGTGGGGCACCATGGCTCACGACTTCAGCTCATCCCCCAGCCCGTGGTGAAGTCCAGCACCCCCTGTTTATCCAGGATAAGTTTGTGTGAGGAGGTGCTGGTGTGGCTTGGCAGGACAGAGGGATGCTCGCTGGGTGCCTCCTTCGGTTTGTGCCTGGCTCTGGTGTGATTTCGTGGCAGATGGTTCAGCTTTGCCAGTCTTGAGGAAGGCTAAAATAGGAACAGGTTTGTTTTTAAGGAGTGAAACAACCGGTGCATGGCAAACTTGTGATTATTGTGGTGTTTCTTGGTGGTTTACAATACAAAAATATCAAATGCTGCACGGTTCAGGACTGAGGGTGCTGGGGGGAAGCAAGGTTAAGCAGCATCTCACACCTTCCACTTCACATCTCATTATTCATTGCTAATAGAAGCCTGGACCATCTGTCTCTGCAGAGAACATTTGGATGTGACAGGCATAGGAGATGTTACAAAACTTTCTCTGCGAGATGTTTATTTCTGGCGTGTTCTGGTCGTGTTGTCCCCGTGCCTCCCGCAGCGGACGAGCAGCTCTGGAGCTGGGCAGCTGCTGCAGGGAGCTGGCTGGGATGCCAGGGTGTCCCCGTGTGTCCCAGGAGCTATGAGTGCTGCTTCCGTGCCTCTTAAATTCTCTTTAACTTGCAGACAGCCTCCCAGAAACCCTCTGAGCTTTTGCCACATCTTAGCAACAATGCTGAGTGTCCGTCTGAGGCCACGGGGCGGGAAGCAGAGTATCCCATCAGGATTTTGGGGTGGGAGGCAGAGTATCCCATCAGGATTTTGGGGTGGGAAGCAGAGTATCCCATCAGGATTTTGGGGTGGGAGGCAGAGTATCCCATCAGGATTGCCGCAGTGTCTGCTGAGGACTTGCAGCAGGTCCTGCCCCTTTCCCATCCCTCCCTTCCTGTCGGGATGCCTGGATGGGCTGACCCCAGAGCTGGGGCTGCAGGGTGTTTCCCTCTGCCCTGCAGCACACGCAGCACCCCTGAGAACATTGCCTTCTTCTTTCCCTACAGTCCTGCCGTAGGGGGACTTAGAATATCAAATATCCATCTCCCCTGGAGGGAAGGAACTGCTGTGGGATTTTAAAATTCTTTTATGTTTTCTTTCAGCAGCGCTGAGGAAAAAGATCTTCTTGGTTCCATCAGTTAAAGTGGTGCTTGTGAAAGGCGTAGCAAATACCTTCTTTCCATCTGTTTATTAGGCTTCTGAATTTAAGCAGTAATCAGGAAACCAAACAGAAAGGATCGTGTTGAGTGTAAAGTCCGCCCTGGTTAGGTTTCAGTCATCTTGGTGGCTGTGGTGCCATCCAGAGCATGTTTGCTGTCCTGAGAATAAAATCAGATGGAGCGAAGTTGGCTTTTGGGGGGCTGTGCTATTAACTGCAGCTCTGGCTCTGTGCTGCTGGCAGGGCAGGGACACAGAGTGGGTGTCGCTGGCACCGGTGTCCTGCCACTGTTAGAGAGGACAGGGATCCGTTTAAATGCTGAATAATTGAAGGCCAGGAGTGCAGTGGGCGAGACATAAGGCTGGCTACTTAAGGAAGAGATGATGGATTCCTGCAGAATCCTTTTTTCTCGCTTTTTGAAGGCATTTTAGGGAGAGATTCTTCCTAAGGGGATTGAGGTCATCGCTCTTTCCTGTTTAAGACCTGGTGAATTGCCTCTTGGACACTTTATCTCGTGGATGACACGGTGTTCATTCAGTCGGGGTTCTGCTGACAGCGTGAACCACGCGAGCACAGCTCGGTTTGTGAACATCAGCAGAATCGGAGATGGAAATACCTCCGTGGCGTTGGTGATTTAGTCATGGAATGTAAAGAATTTTCAACAGTAAATGCACCAGCTTTTGAAGTTTCTTTATCCTCTGCAGAGTTTTGACTTAGATGGCAATGGGATATCGGTATTCATTTTATAGAATTTTTTCCAGAAGATGTTTTTTTCTTATTTTTGCCAGCCTGACGTCGTTTGCATTCAGTTCTTCTGTTATCAATAACTGTAGAAGCAATCCGAGCAGAGTTTGCAGAAATTGCTTTGTCTGTGCTTTGCTCCTCCGGTATTTATTGGCTGACACTCTAATGTGATTATTTCTCTGTGTCCCTGCTAAAGACACAGCTTGGAAAGATGCTACCCCAAGATGCCAAATCTGCACTTTTCTTCATATGAATTTGTGAGAGAACAACTGTTTATTACAGGCACCTGATTTGAAAATTATTCCTTTGGAAGATGAAGATTAAGCAGCGTTGAATTTATATTTGTGATAGATAGGTCTCAGTTCTGTGATATAACAGTAGGAGTGTGGAAATCCTGCAATGATTTCCTGTGGTTGTGCTGACAGGAGATGGTAGGAGAGAAAAGTTTTTACAGGACAAGAAACAAGTTGCTGAACTTGGCATCTGCAATAATCTCGATTGGCAATACATGCCTTGGAGCAGAATATTTGGCCACTGAGCTGGAAAATTGTTATCAGTTGTGGCAAGGCTATTTTTAGGCAGTAACATCTGTGGAACACCATTTCCTCAAACTTTCACTATCTTTTGACAAGTCAGCCAGATGTGACTCACTTGAGCATATTGGGTGGAGAGGAAAAAAACAAAGTGTTGTGTTTACCAGAAATGCAAACATGACCTTTTCGGGATGAAGGCAGTCTTTATTCCCAGCCCATGGAAGAGGCAATAACAAAAGATGGATTTTCATCAGCAGCATTAAACCTCTTTACTGTGCAGTATTGTGGTCCAATGCTCTCACGGAAATCATGTTGAAGAGGGTTCTGCCAAAAACCAATTTTGTCTCCTCGTTTCAGAGCAGAAAGGGGAGGGAGCCAACGGTGGTGTCCTGATTCTTGCCCCACATGTCACCTTCTGTCCCAAGGCTTGGGTTTGGCACTGCCTTGAGAAGTTTTTCTCACCTGGAGCTGGGTCTGACCTTTCCCAGAGCGTCCTGCCCTGGGAGCAGAGTGTTTCTGCCCACCCTGGAGCCCCTTGGTTAAATGAGATAGAGGGCTTGGTTTCCTGCCTGTGTCACGAATGCCGTGCTGAGGGGAGCCCCCTCTCCCTGCAGGCTCCTGCAGGAGGAAGCTGTGGAGCAGTTTTGGCTGCTTGTGGATGAGGAGCCAGTCTCGTGGTGGCTGTTTGGGTGTCTCCAGCGTGGAGGTTGTCTCGTTTCAGAGCTGCATTCCCACTGCCTGCTGGAGCTGGGGCTTGGCTGGGGAGCTGCAGCTCTTCATCTCCGCGCCCTGTTGGGCACAGACACCCGTGGCAGGTGGGAGGCCGTGCTGTCACCGCGTGTGGGAGTGGGCCACCTTCTGTCACCCTGCTTTGCCACCCGAGGTGCTGCGCGTGGGAGTGGGAGCCTGACTGCAGGGCTCACAAACAGGGCAGGCTTCAGATCCCTAGCTGACTGCTGTCATCATAAGCAGATTTGTTTAAGGAACTTCCAGAATTTGCCAGGATAAGTTAACTCAGAGCACTGTACTCACGGCTTGCTGCTGCCTTGGTGCCGGAGCCCAAAGAGGAGGGCGGCCCCGGCGCAAGGGGTGGCACTTTGGGAAGTTTTGGGGTGGTTTTTGTAGCCCAGGAATCACGTTTGTACCATGCAAGCCACAGTGGAATTGCCGTGGGAGGCTGCAGGAACCCCAGGGTGCGTTTTACTGCACGAGGAACCCGCAGCATTGAGGGTGTCTCATCCTCTAAAACGGCTTAGTCAAAGCAAATAAGCCCCAAGGAGGTATTACCTGCCAGGCTCCGGCTGGGGCGTTAGAACAGGAGTCAGACCTTGACATTTGATGTCTCTGAAACAGGTTTTGGCTTAAATTCACTTGTTTACTACCGCAGTCGGGAGCAGATTTGTTAGACAGGGCTAATTACATGTGCTTGTTCCAAAATCATTTGGAAGCTGTAACATTTGTTGCTTTTCAAGCGCTTTAAAATATGCAAATATTTCATGCAATGAAGAGAGCTGATTTTTGCAAGAAGCCACAAATGGTGTTACAGCCAAATGTGATTTTAGAGGTGGCCCAAAGCAAATCCACTGGGTGCCCTTACAGGAGCGGGGAGGAGGAGGACGGGGAGGGTTCCGTGGTTGGTGCCAGTGTCTAATCACAGGTGAGAAGCGAGCAGGTGGAGAGGTTGTTTGCTCTCTTCGTCTGGAATTTGTTAAACAAGTAGTGGGAAGATGACCAGGAAGCGTTCCCAGTTGCAGATGAAGGGATGTGCAGGGGGTTTCTCAGGGGTGTGCTGCTGTGCATCAGCCAGGAGGGGCTGGCGCTGCCTTCAGCTGCCTCGCAGGCTCTGACCCCTCCATCCAGGAATTCCTGGGGTCACAGTGTTTTAAATATTGCTGGGTTTGTGACTATGAAGTGTTTGGCTCGTGCTGCTCCGAAGTTCTGCTGTGTTGACGGGATCCCAGACTCCGTTCCCCAGTGAGCAGGAGCTCAGCCTGGCTCTCTCTGCCCTTGAACAGTTTTATAGAAAACGGGTGGAGCTGGGGCTTTTGAGTGTCCTGCTGAAGGTCCAACCTCCCCAAACCACAGAACTAGATGAGACCCTGATTGCGTATCATGGGAGCAGGGATTGGAAAGTGTTTCCTTTAGGTAAGTCCCACTGCCCAAAAGCTGTTGGAGCATCCAGAGACACTGATTCCTCCCATACTTTAAGTCTGGATAATTTTATAAAAGCCCTCTTATTTTGTTTGTGTCTGCTGGAAGCCATGTCTATCTGCCAACCCTTTGGAAATGTCATGATGTAATTATTTTAACAGGCAGTCTGTGCTCCTTTATTTGGGGGATATTAACCTTTCTAAACAAAAGAAATGTTAATATACATGGGAGACGCAGCTAATGGGATTTCATTTTTCTTATTAGAACAGACTGGAGTTCTCTTTTTAAATTATTGTAAAAGAATTCAGCAAGTCGAGTAATTGCCTTCAGCTAATCCACGATGGCAAATTTGAATGTGAATATCCAGATCATTCTGTTTGGATGGGAAAAAGTAATGTGATTTTCTTGTTTTTTATTTGCTTTGGCTAAACAGTGTTGAAGGATGATATAAATTCATTGAATTCGAAACAAAGAACATGCTAATTATTAATGCGCCGAGTTGTGATGCGCTGCGAACGTGCTGCTTAATTTGCAAGGCCTGTGGTGGCCTGCTTATATTTCGTTGCATATTGATTCAAAGTTTGTGTTTGTATGTGGTTTGGTGGTTGTCCCTGATAGCCAGGGAATTTCAGCTGGATTTGTGGGCTTTTCCCCCTGGCGTGGACACCGTCGTCAGATCCGGGCACGGCCGCGCTGGCTGGGCGGATCTGGACACAAATGGATGATACTTTATAGGGCTTGGCACAGGTTGACTGGATTAGTTGAAAGATTAATTTCTCTGTGTGCAGGCTGTCCTCAAGGCTGCCTCCTGCTCACCAAACAGCCCCTGGGCTCGCCCTGGCCTTTCCGGGGCAAACACTGTTGTTTTTACAAGCTGATGCTGCATTTAAAGTCGTTCCTTCCCCGGCGTGCCTTGCGGTTGGAACGCGTCGGGATAAATATCCCAGACTCTGCAGGATTTATCTTCCAATCTCGATTTTAAAGGGATATTTCCAAGCTCTCTAATCACTGGCTTTATCTGCAGCCAACTGGTGTGGTTTGCAGCGTTCTGTGGCTGCCTGGGCGCCTCCGCCGGGGCTCGGAGGGAGCTGCGCTCGCAGCAAACGGATACGGAACGGAATTCACTGTGACCCCCCGGTGGATAAAGGAGGATGAGTGGAAAGCCGACTTGATTGCATGTCTGGAAGAATATTTGTGCCTGATTTATGTTCTAATTTTAGTATTGGGCTTTCTTCACGATAGTAAAATGTCACATTAGCATGGAACTTTCTGTCTAATACGCTGGGAACAAACACCGGTGCCGAGGCCGTGGTTTGGGCTTCCCTGAACGTCAGGATCCGATGGCTTTGCCACAGCAGAGTCTTGGTTAAAGCTGTGCCTCTGTGTGCCATTTGGTGGGAAATCCTTGGGTAGTAGTTGCCTTCATTTTCCTCAGAAGTGCTCAGGGAGATCTGTGTGGGGTAGATAATCCTGGTGTTACAATGTCAGGATGCTCATTAGAGGCTGGAATAGAACAGCCTCCAAAGCCTGATGACTCCCAAATCCTTGGCAGTGTTAAAGTACACAGGTGGGGGAATTCCTTCTTGGCACTTCATGTTTGCATTGGATTCTGGCTATAAATCCAAGTGAAATTTTCATCCAATGAAAACTGATGTCGTGGACCCCCCAGTGCCACCCTGTCAGACCCCAGGCTCACCACAGTGTCAGCTGCAGTGACTACCCCCGAGTGCTACTGGTGGGAAGCTTCCAAGATCTCTTCTTCTGCAGTATTGGAGGCTGCTCCTCAACCAGTGATATGAAGGAATTAATAATTCATCTTGTGTCTGTAGGAGGAAAATGAGTCTTAAATTTGATTAGTAAATGACAGGTTTCAGCCTGGTAATTTGCAGCCTTTATTAACAAACTTGTAGAACTTATCAATAACGCTGGGAGCCTCTTTATTTTGGGCACCTTTATTGTAGCTGGTGTCGTTTTTCCCAGGAAAGAAGTGCTGGTATTCCTGTCTTGTGCCAAGCTCATTAAGGCTCCAGGACTGTTCCACTTGTACGTGGTGCCTCTTGCCAGTTATATGCCACAGATGAATCACAAGCCTGTTTTGATTCCTGGTGGTTCTCCGCCTCCTTTGCCAAATCCCCCAAGACTTCTTTCTGAGATGATCCTCGGTGGTTAACCACGACTTAGAGCCTGTCCACAGATTTTATGTGGGATTTTTGGGTTTCTCTCAAGCGGTGGTATGAGACACGCTGCGAAGAAAATAGTAGCCATATGTAGTCTAGTCTTGTCGAAAGTTGGGAGAAGCTGTAGAGTGAAACTCTTCCAAGTCTTGTTGGAGTTTCCTTGGCTCTGCAGTGCTGATGTGCTGGAGGCCCTGCAGTGAGTCAGTGACAGGGACTTAAAAGTCCCTTGAATTTCCTAAAAGTCCCAAGGCAACCTGAGGAGCAGTTTGTTTTCTTGGTGTTTATTTTAGTGCCTTTGCACCGTTCTGGGAGGTCACGGACCAAACCCTGCTCGGATGGGGAGCTGCTCCGGTTAAACTGTGCTGCACTGGGGGTGTCAGGAGGATTCCACTGAGGACAGGAGGGTTCTGGGGGTGTTTGGGAGGCCGTGGGCTGTGGACATGCTGGCAGAGTCTCTCTCTGAGCTGGTTTGCTATGCAAATTGGCGGCTGAGCGTTGCGTCGCGCTCGCTTGGGATGATGCTCTTAAAAGTTGTGCTGCTTTTGTAGATAAACACGAAGACACCCGCTTTCAACTTCACATTCTTTAACCTTGTTTTATTCCTTGCCTAGTGCTGACACTTTCAAGGCAGATGAAAATCAGACTAAATTTAGCAGGGAGCAGAGCCCCCATCCCTCCTTCCCTCCCCACCCTACCCATTCCATGCGTAGCATCCGTATCCTTTTGATTAGTTTTGCCCTTGGTTTCTGCTTCAGATGTGAAGTTTTGCAAAGTGATGCCGAAGAGAAGCCTGGGTTTTTTATGAAGTGAGCCCTCGGCATGGCATGTCTTCAGTCCTTTGCAGAAGTCAATCTGGAGACTCTGTTTCCCCTTGCTGGGCTGCGCCCTGCTCTCTTCCTGTCTTGGCCCTTCTGCCTTATTTGTGCTTCAGAGAGGTGGATTTTCTGTATCTCTTGGTGCAGGATGGAGCCACTGATCTGGAGAAATTTCGTAGCTGGTACTGGTGAGCATCGGTGTTGACAGACTGTGTGCGTGCTGGTCCTCCTTGCTGCTCCTCCGAGAACCCTCCTCAGACATTCCCCAACTCATTTAGTCCCATAGTCTCATTTAGTCCCTGTTTGAGCAGAGATTAATTATTTTGCTGTGTTGTGATGGCTGTTCGAAGCTGAGCCCTCGGGGGAAGGAATTTTTTAAGGCAGTTGAGCCTCAAGATTTAATTTGAACTCCTGTCTCTGCATTTGGACAAGCAGATTAATTGACCCTTGATAGGTGTGGGCTCTGCTCCAAATGAACAAATCCCAGCTGCTTCCACTGCGCCTGTGCGTGGGCAGATAAACGGCTGGGATGTGTGAGGTGGGACACTCAAACCCCCCTTGTCCTGCTGGGAAGGGGAGCTGAGTGTCTGGAGATGATGAGTGTGGCTCTGGTCCCCTCTGGTCCTTTCCAAAGGGATCCTGATGAACCGAGGGCTCTGTCCCCATCTGGCTGGGGGCTCTGTCTGGCAAACCCCTGGCATCTCCCTCAGCTCCTCCTGTCTCTGCTGCCTGGTTGTTCCTTGTTCTCCAGCCCTTCACCCCGCATCAGTTGGTGTGCATATCTAATGAGGAGAGATTGGTGACATCCCAGGATTAGCTAACCCCCATCGCTTGTGAAATTAAGCCCTCTTGAGTGTTGAAATGCTGCCCGATGGCAGGTGAGCGTTTCTGTTATTAGACTTAAACATGCAGCTGAAGAACCAGACTGGCTGTCCCGTTACCTCCTCCTGGAGCCGCTTGACCTTGCCCGTGTGTGCCCTGGACCCAAACACATCTGTGCAAGTGCCATCAGCTCCACGTGGTGCAGAGCGTGGGCACAGCCCGGCTGAGCTGCCCAGGGGGCAAATGTGGCCCTTGTGCTGTGGGCTGGGATGTGCCAGATGCCAGCAGGTTCTTTGGGTGAGCAAAAACGCTCCCAGCAATTTTCTTCTTAAATAACAGCACGTTGCATATTCCCTTCTGCTTTTTACTTATGAGAAACAAGTACCTGTGCCCTTTACTTGCAAAACCAAAGGGATGTGTGTGCTGTTTCCAGTTGGGAATGAAACTCGAGTTTCCCCAACCCAAATCACATTTCCTCAGTGCTGTTCAGATGAAAATTACAAGTCCTGTTTATTCTCTTACACAGTTGATGTGATTTTTAGCTACACACTGATAAGGTTCATGAGCCAAACATAACAGTGGCTCTGCAGTATGATAAATTGGCCCTGGTTTTTAGGTCCTCTACTACCTTTGTTCTGAGTAATCAAATTAAAGTAATCTCTTATTACAGCATGGCAGAACCTGCACATGCAGCTGTTTTTTATGGTAGCTGCAGGTCTTAAGGTAAGTTAAAGTTATTTCAGTTGTTACTTATCTTCGGAATGACGATCATGACAAATGGCCAGTGTAATTTCTTTCCTTAGTAGATGGATAGAAAGGGAAGATATTGCACAGGCTGCTCACTGAATTCATAAATTTTTAGACTGGAAACACAGAGTTGGATATTGAAACACTTAACGTGACAAGGAGACAGAGAATTGTTTTCTGATCTTGTTGGTGCCATAAAAGGAAACTCAGTTGGTGAACCTCGTCGGCAGCTTCTTGTTGCTGTGTAATTTAGATGGGAGGAGAAATAATCCAGGAGATAAGGATCACTGGGGTTTGTTTTGCCTTTCCTGCCATGAGAATGGAGCTGTGGGGTCCAGCCGCTGCAGCAGGCGTGTGTATCTCACAGGGTGCTTGGGGCAGGGCGTGCAGTGGCAGTCTGACAGGGATGCTCCATCAGGGATGCTGCCTCTCACCTGGGATGGGGCATCCCGTGTGTTTTGGGCGCAGTAGGTGACGGCATTGGTGAAGTTCAGGGTGGTTCTGGGGCAGGGCACACACACTGAGATGTCACCAGGCCCTGGGGAGCCCTTGTTGTATCAAGCAAATAGCAGAGTGCTATCTGAGTCTTCTCTCCAGCAGTATCTCTTTTAGCTGCGTGTCTCTGGTTCAAAAGGATAACGATGTTTGGTTTAAGGTACAGATCATGCGGGGAAGGGCCTTCCTTTGCTGTCTCTTGGCTAACTGGTACGGACAGGAGCTGCAGGAAGGACATCCAGAAACCAGAGTGGCTTGGCATGAACCTGCAGAGCCATGTCTTAAGGATTGCCAGCAGTGCTCATGGGAATAAGCTCCTTCCCTCAGCCCTGGGCTGGCTCCGTGCTCTCCTGCCTGGCTCCTTCTCCTTTGCCAAAGTGCCAGTAGACGTGGTCAGCACCGAGCTCAGGGTACAGATCCAGCCTCTCCCACAGCGTTCCTGCTTGTGTTCTGCCTTGACTGTGAGCCAGGCAGTGCTGGTGTGAGGTCCATAGGTTTGCTGATGTGCCGTTTTTTCTGCATGAAAGGAGGTTTTATTTAGTGTGATGTTAATTGGGTGTTGCCCTTCAGAATATGTCGTGTGATCCTTTAGGTTTGCAAGCTGGATGGGAGAGGAGCAGCTCCCTGACTGCATCTGCAGCACTTACACTTGCATTTGTAAGAGGGAAGGAAAATTTGGCTTCAGATTTTGCCAGCTATAAAGAAAATATTTTGATACAAGCTCGTGAGTCATCGGAGGTAAAAGGGAGGAAGTCTGAGCACAAGAGCTGCCTGCGGCTTCCCAGGCAGCCAAGTCTGAAATACGGGGCCGTGGTGGGAGAAGCAGCTCAGTCACCCTGCAGTGCCCCCAGACCAGGGGAAATGTGGGACCCATGGGGTTCCCCATTGCCTGTCCAGTGAGCGGGGCTGCAGCATCAGCTGTGGGCTGACACTGAGCCCTGTGGGTCGGTGCTGAGCATCTCTTGGTCACACCTGGGGCAGGCTCCCTCCCTGTGCAATAGCCAGGTGCTGTCCCTAAGGATGGGTGACCGCCCTGCAGTCCCCTCCTGGTCTGTACAGGTGTGGTCTTCAGAAAACGTGGCCTGCAGCGTTCTTCCATCATCATTTGTCACCACAGGAATTGCCGTGGATGGGCTGCCACCAGAGGACGTGAACTCAGATAACCCTGCTGGGTTTTGCACTGTTCAGCATCTGCTCCCCTGGGAATGCTCCTCACCCGTGCCTGGAGCACCCGTGGGACAGACAAGGGTCAGGGGAAGTGCCTGGGCCACTAATAGCTCTTTCTTTTTTTGTGCCAGCTAGGCAGGATTGACCTCAGAGAGAACCTGGGCAGGGGCTCAGAGAGCTTGGCCAGCATGAGAAGCCTCTCCCAGTTGTCCCCCTTGATGTACCAGTGTTTAAACGACGCTAATTTTCTGTTCGCCTTTCATTTGTTGGATGGCTGCTCAGAAAAGATAATTTTTTTCATTTTCCCCGGGCTTCTGGATGGTTAGAAAGGAGCTGTGTGTCGTGCAAGATGGTTGCAGAAAGAGTGGCTCTTGGAATAAATAAATGGAACACCCGTAAGTCGGAGGCAGTTCAGTAGGGAAGGAGAAAAGGCGAGGCTATCGCATGGGGAGCAGGTGGTGGCATCTCTGGCTGCCTCCCTGCAAGGTTCCATCTGACAGGAAAGCAAACTCACCCGCGCCTGCAACACCACTTATTTCCCTCAGCACAGAATTCTGATTATTAATTTGAAACCGTATCAGTGTGCGAGTGATGTGGTGACGTGCAGACAAACAGAATACTTTGGTCTTCCAGGGGCTGGCTGCTCGGTATAATTGCAGCTTTAAACAAATTCAGTGGCCGGAAAGCTGTAAAACATTTGCAGGCGAGAGCACGCCTTGAATATTCATCTTCTGTGAGTGTCACCGAGTGACATCTAAGAGTAACTGGGCAGATATGGGTGCCAGGCAAAATAGAGAGTGGGGAGTCTTGCTCGCTGATTTGTATTCTAGATGTAAATCTTAAATTAGTTTGAGATTTTAAAATGGGTTTTTAAATGCCAGGCACATAAGAGGCGGAATTGATATTAATATTAATAGGCTTAAAAAGATATTTAATGAAATATTTGTATAATTTAATTTCTCCATAATCAAGCCAGAAAAGTATCAACTGACCACAGGGCTCAGAGAGCTCCGCTGTGCCATCCATCTGACCGGCCTCGATGTGTGGGGCATGACCTTGGATACCTGGATCTGTCCTCGGGTTTGGGCTGACCCACACCCCGCTCCTGCCACCCCAAATGTCACTTACTTGGCAGTAATGTGGGGATCCATATGGTGGCAGAGGCACCACGTTGGTGCCCGGGCCTTGGGGCTGGAGTTCTCCCCGTGCCAGAACACGGAGGCAGTGCCGGGAAGGCGCAGTCCCTCGGCAGGGAGCCTTCCTCCAAGCAAACAAGAACTTGGAAGAAGTAAGAGTGGTATCCTGCAGATATAAATAAAATGAGGCCAGTTGCAGGAGGAGGAGGAGATGGGAGAGACTGAAATATTAATGAAGATATAAAGCACTGCACCTACACTGAGAGCAGTGTGATGTTCTTGCTCATCTATTCATGTTGAGCTGGCTGGAGCTTTAAATTTTAAAGCCTGGGTGGAGAAGAGGGGCAAGGTTAGGCAGCTCGTTAGAGGCTGTGGTGGTGCTCACAGGCGGCTGAATGGCTCTGAGGGGAGGGAGCCTTCCATCCCAGGGATTTGGCAATATCCCTGTGGCTGAGCCTGCTCTGTTGGCCATCCCTCCCTTGTGCAGGGTGCTGAGGATCTGGTGCAGCTGGAGGTTGGGGCTGGTGGATGGGATGTCTCTGCTGCTGAAAACCTGCCTGTGCCAGGGGCCAGGGGGCGAGGGCACAACACCCCTGCACAGACTGGGCAGCTGGAAAACCTCAGGGAGGCAAAAGATGGGCAAGTTAATGACACCTGCCCCGGCGCCTTGGTGACCCACGGGCTGGCAAAAACAGCATTCAGGGTGTTCTGCAGAGAGTGCTGTGGGGCAGCCACCCCATGGGGACAGTTTGGAGCCGTGGGGGCTGTTGCACCGTGGCTGGGGCTGCACAAATCCCAGGGCTGGGAGCTGGTTTTGGGGGCAGGTGACATGGTGAGAGTGCTCCTCTGCAGGAGCCATCACACTGCAGGAGGGATGTGCAGGCTCTTCTCTGGCAGCTGCTGCAGGTACCTCTCGGCTGTTTTCCTGTCTGTCTTCTTTTCAGCAAGGAGTTTGCCTCCACCTACAGGAAGCAGAAAGCAAGAAAAACCCCCACAGTCACACAACAGTCTCTGTTAGCCCTCGTCTTTCGGAGGAGCAGCTCTTCCCTCTCCTTGCAGCACATGGCCCTGCTCCTGGAGGTGCTCTGGCAGCCTGAAGGCTCCGAGCCTCTCAGGTTTTAATTCCCTGTTCCTCATACCCTGGCCTCGACAAGGAAACGCGTGAAAGCTGACAAGCCAATAATTGAATTTTGGTTGCGTTAGCGAGGCTTCTGCTGGGGTTTGTGCCGAAAGACAAAGCGGATCTCTCCGAGGAGAGCAGTAATGGTGCAGGAAGGTTTGGGGAGTCAGCTTTGGGGAGAGTGGAGCTTTGAGCGTGGAGTCATTGGCCACCAAGGGTACAGGAAAACAGCAGCAGGGTTGATATCCATGGTGGCACACCAGGCAGGCTGGGCAGGCCCTCAGGGCAGGGAAGGGGCTGGAATTTCCCATTGACATGGACCCAGCTGGTGGAGGAGCACCGGCAGTGCCTGCCGTGGGGCTGAGGCTGGGCTGTGCTGTATCCATTCAGTCACGTTCTGTATTCAGTTTTGTTTACCTTCTCCCTGCATGTGAATGCAGAAGAGAAAAAAAGCAGAGCTTGGGTGGCTTCTCCAAGGCCTCTTCATAGGGAATCTTTCGGTTCCTGTTTCACTCCCCAGTTGGTGAGTGGCTCTGTCACTTCCTCCCATCCCACTGCTGCCTTGGCGCCTGTTTGGATGCTCAGTGTTTGGTTCTCATTTCAGTATTGGAGGTTTTCTCTAAGGGACCTCTGCCTGGGACATCCTGGTATGGAGGACTTGTAGGATGGGGCACACCGGGGTGCTGGGCACTTTCAGATTTCCGTGTTGCTTCTGTGGGCACTTCCATGGGACAGCAGGGCAAAAGCCTTTGACAGGATCTCGTGGATGGGCGCAGTCCTTGTGCTGGTGTTGCAGCACTTTGGAGCAGTGTTCCCCAGGTGCTGGGGGCCAGGATGAGGAGGGGTCTGGATGGCAGGGAGGGGGTGCCCACCCTGGCCTGGTCCAGCCAGGCAGGCCCCTTGCACTGAAGGAGTGACTTGTGCCCGTCCACCCTGGCTGTCAGTCCAGCAGCCACACATCAGTCCATTGTCACACTGCTGGAATGATATTTGTGTGCGTTGGGGGGATGGTGCCACGTTTGACTTATGTCTGGGTGAGAGAAATTCCAACCCCTGCATTTTCTGTACAGGATAGCTGACAGTAAAGCTGTGGGATGACCTTTATCTTTATGAGCTGGGAGAATTAAGGAGTTCCGTATTTTAGTTTAATTAAGCTATAAGGCATAACAGATGGTGCTTTTCTGGGTGATTATTGAATGTCTCTGCTTTGACTGAGAAGTGCAGTCACACCGTGGTCATAAATGTCTTGTGATTTGGAATATCTGAGCTCTTGGAGAGCACGTGTTGGTGGCTGTGTGTCCGACCTGCCCCTCCTGTGCTTGCTGCAGGGTTTCACCCTGTGGGTGATGGCACTTTCCATCCTGTCTGGCCAAGGTGCTTGGGTGGCACTGGCCAAGCTGCCACCTCCCGTGGCTCGGCTGCCTGGCTGTGAGCGCAGAGTCACCTGCTCCCCCTCTGCCTCCGTCAGCAGTTTCCAAGTGTGAGATTCTGCAGGGAAATGTTCTTCTTGTACCAACTGCCCTGAGCAGAGGCGGGTCTGTGTTCTGCTCTTCTAATAAAATTGACAAACAAATTACCCTAGAATTTCCGAAATTACCCTAGAATTTCCAAAATTACACGGATTCAAAGAGCCCCCAAACCCCAGCATTCAATCTGCAGAAACATCTCTCTGTGGGGATCTCCAGCCTGATGAGATGGCGTTGGCGGCAGCACAGCAAGGAGGGACTGAGAAACGCAATGGGCTGGAAACCCAAAGCAGCAGCCAGCTCCTGTGTCTGCAGATCAGGTACACCCAGGGCACTGGAGATGGTGCTGTTCCAATATTTGCATATACATAACCAGGTCAGGCATTAAAGATGCATTGTAGCACGGCTGGCGTGTAGGGCTCGGGAAGCTGAGAGGAGCTGAGGTCATGGCAGGTTGATTTGCTGTTTGATTTTTTTTCCCCCTCTATTACATGAAAACTTTGCATGAATTTGTCTATGCTGGGTGTTCCTCTGCTCGCTGGCAGCTGCCATAGTTACTTCAGATGTTAGAAAGCAGCAGAAGCAAGGAGGAGTGTGGAATTAATTGAGCAAATCTGACCAGTCCGAGGCTTTTGCAGCAGGGTTCAGGCAGTGAATCACAGAATGGGTTGGGTTGGAAGGGGCTTGAGACATCATTCCAACCCCCTGCCACTGTTCCAGGTTGCTCCAACCCCTGTCCAGCCTGGCCTTGGACACTTCCAGGGATGGGGCAGCCACAGCTGCCCTGGGCACTCGGCACCCTCACAGGGAAGAATTTCTTCCCAGTATCCCATCTAACCCTGCCTCTGGCAGTTTCTCCCACTGGTGCATCCTCATCATCCCCTGTTCTTTCCCCCGACTTGTCAGACCTGGGAATTGCTCACAGCCTCACCCTGAACTTGTGCTTTCTCAGTATTTCAGATCACTGACTAATATGCCTCAATTTTTCTCGTTAATGGAGTATTTGAAATGATCAAAACGAAATAGATTCGCTTCCTGGCTGTAAAGTTGTTACAAGGATGATCTATGAGAAGTTTTTAACAAAGCTGTAGTCTTTTTTGGAGGAAAACCTCCCATTTGTCTTGATCTTGTGCTGTTACAAGATGATCTGGGATCATTCTTTAAACGGTGAACTTTGAAAACCAGCAGTTACGCAGGAAAGCTCCAAGTTGTGGTTTCAAAGAGCCTTGTCCCTTCTTGACCTTTCTTTGCTCTGGTTTCGTGAGCCAGTTCCTCGTTCCCCCTGGTCACAGGGTGGTCACCTGTGGTGGGACACTGTCCCCAACACACAGAGGGTCCCACGCTGAGGCTGGACCCCCACGGGCACGGCAGCGTTCCCCCTGGAGCTGCCATCCCAGGGTGCTGCTTTTGGGGCCGCACACCACGAGAACCCTGGGCTGTAGATGAGCTGGCCGGGTGCCATTTTCGGAGACAATGCCCTGCCTAAATAGCCCGGATTGGGCCGAGAAGAATAATTGCCGCTATGAAATAATTCCGCAATTACGGCTGTAATTAAGGGCAGTTTGTTAATGAAGGCGCTGGGTGAGCGATGGCTGCGGGGCGCTCCATCCGCGGCCCGGCGGGGCCGGCTGGGGACGCGGGGACACAGCTGTCGCCGGCAGGATGGATGTAAACACCCGCCACGGCCGGTGATGAAGTGCCGTCATTACCCCCCTGCCCCGCGGGAGCCGGGCGGACAAGGAAAAATAAACTTAAAATATGACGGCGAGCGCTGTGGCTGCCCAAGGCCCCTTCTCCCGGCCGCGATAATGGGATATGCAGATGCCCTCACCCAGCTGATCCATCCTGCAATTCCGAGCCTCGGAAGCCATTTGTCAGGAATATGAGCTACGGGCTGCGTTTTTGTCACTTTACTTGTTTTGAGCTTGTTTTTCCACATCGCGTTTCCTCTCGGAACACAAATCCTCGCAGATTTCTCCTTTGTATCGCTTTAAAAAAATTGCTGTTAGGTAACGTTGCCCTGTTTGCACGTCTGAGTGCGGCAGGAACTCTGGCTGTAGACCCTGGCACAGCGTGTTTGCAGGGAAGCAGCCTTGGAAATACTTTGGTGTGTTTGGGCAGGAGTCAAACTAATGGAGCATTTTAAATTGCTGGAGGAGGCAGCTGGCAACGGACACATTGTCCACGGGCTGAGGATCTGTGAGCATTTCCTGAAGCCGGTATCACAGAATCGTATGGAGTTGTTTAGATTGGAAAAGACCTGTAGGATCATTGACTCCATCCATTTCCCTAGCACTGCCAAGTCCACCAGTAACCTGTGAAGTGATGGCAGTGCTGCCATTCTCAGGGAAGTCATTTTTAGGAGCCTCCCTTGTTTTCTGTGCGACCCAAACCCTCGGTGTTTGTGGCTCTTGGCTCTTTGTGGGGCTCATGAGCAGATTTTCCAGCATGGGAGACGAGGTGGGGTTTGGCCTCACATTGCCCCTAAGAGGAGGGTGGCTTTCCCAAGGCACCAAGTCGCCCTGCTGATGTCTGGGTGCCAGGTTGGCACTGAGCGAGCCAAATTCCTGGTGAATTTCAATTCCAGCTGCTGAAGGGCTTTCCCTGGGAGGTGGTCAGAGCCATTGACTTAGACCAGGTGGGAGCAGAGGTGAGGGAACTTGTGGGAAGACGGTAATGGGGCAGGTTTCAGATGTGAAGAGCAGGGAGGCTGCTGGTGGTGCTGTGTAGCACCATCCCCACACGCAGGGGGATGTTTTGTGTTGGGCTGCAGCTGTGGAGGAGTGGTGGCACTTGTCCCCATCCCTGTGCTCCATAGCCACAGGGCAGCAGCCAGCCTTCTGCAGAGCAAGGAAAGGCTTTCATTGGTGCATCTTGTTAGAGGTGGAAGGATGTTTTTGTGCCCGGCACATCGCTGGGTAGCAGTGCCTCTTGTTTTAATTGGATTTGCAGCCTGCTGAAGAGCCGTGATTTACAACAGCTGCTCAAATATGCACAGCGAGGTCTTGGGGACTGCTGAGGTGTTCATCTGACCATCAGTGGAAAATCATTCCGGCCCCGTGCATTCCGTTTGCTCAGGATGAGCTCCGTGAAGTGAAGAGGGGGAGCGGGGAGCTGTGTCCCTGCCGGAGCCGCCGCGGACCCACCGCCCGTGCGGGAACGCCGCTGTGGCTGCGAGGAAGCAGCCTGTCTGCCTCTACACGGGGCTTGTCAAAGGTTTTATAGATCTCCATAATGAAGATGGATCAGGTTCATTCTCGTTGCCAGTTGCTCTATCAAAATAGCACTAATTACCGCAGCCGCACGTGCCGCGCGCTGCCATCTTCCTCCTTGGAGCCTAAAGCACGTCTTGTGCCGCTCACAATAGATAAAATGAGGCAACTTTTCCCCTTCTATTTTTGGAAAAGTAGTTAGTAAAGGAGAAGGAAATTGATTTTGGTGTCAGAAAGGACATTTCTGACAGGAGCATACTTTGAAATGATTCAAGGCATCTGTTTCTGTTGCAGACACCCAACGCTGCTGAGAGCGGTACCTAAATTAAACTGTTTAAGATGTCAGCTCTGGGTACGAAGGCAATTTACATCCCGGTGGCACGGTTGGAATTTTTATCATGTAATGAACTTTCTCACTCAGTTTACGAACAAAGCCTCTCCCACGGTAACTATTTTTGTAGAACGTACAGATCCTCAGGTGCGGGATTGATGTTCATGTTTGGAATGGATGGGGCAGGGTGTGAAGGTATGAGCTGGCTTGCAGGAACTTCGGGCATGCTGTCTTCGTGATGGCTGGCTTTGGGACATCAATTTGGTGGCCTTTCTCTTATAATCTTGATTATCACGTGATTAAACACCGGGGAGAAGCATTCCTCCTTGCTGCCAGTGGTCTCCCCCATCCTCTGTGCTCTGCGGAGGGTCTGCAGCCAGATCACCTTTCAAGGTGAACATTAAATTAATATGGAAGACTTCTAGAGCTCTGCAATTAAAAGGTCTTTTGCTTTCCCCACTTCAGAACAGATCTGGCGGTTTATTGCTGGAACCTTGGCTCTCAGCCTGGCTGACCTTGGATCTATGCCTTTTAACTATCAGCAGGGTTTCTTGTGTGCTGTTGTGGCCTTTTATGCAAAGAACAAGCCCCTGTTGCGGCCACCAGCTTTGCTGAAGCATTTGTGATGCTCGGAGGATGCCAGCAAAGGTGGGAGGCTTGATTTTCCCTTTCACATGCATCTCTCAATTGGCACTTACTGTGCCTGTGAGGTGCTTGGGAATGTAGAGACCCTTTTTGGTACAGATGTTTACCTTTTTAAGGTTTGCCTGATGCACCGAGGCAGATGAGGAGCCCAAGGGGAAGCGCAGGCTGCGTTCGCCTCTGACAATCTGGGACTTGAGGGTCTGGTTGCTTCAGCACCTTTCATATTCCCAGTTCTGACACCTTTGGCAAATGGTCCAGAAATGACAGCAAGGCTGATCCGATCCCCTCAGAATCAGCTTTGTGTCCCTGCTTTATGTCCTTGAGTTCCAGCCTTGGCTGCTCAAGCAAAGCATCTGGTTGGCATTGAAAATCCAGTGTATAGTCTCAGAAAGGGGCATTACACGTGGTGCTGCTGTTTGGGGCATGTCAGCAGCTCCACACTGGCACAATTTAGGTATTCCTTCCCCCAGAGTTAATTTTCACTCAAATTGAGTTGTCTGCTTAAGGGGAGAATCAACACCCAGCTGCCAACATGAGCAGCGTATTGAAGGGGTCATGGGTGCCATGTCATTATCATTTGTATTAGTTTATATTGGCTGTAAGGATGAAAGGGGAAACAAGAATATTGACTTATGTTACTTCATATTGAATTAACATCCCTTTGCAAAGGGCTTCTGGCTTAACTTGGAGCTGTGAATGGTTTCTGTTCAGCGGAGATGAGGAGGTTTTGGAGCAGGGATGTATCTGTCCCTTCCCACTGCCTCTCCCTGCCTTTTGCTGGGTATCTTGAGCTCAGTGAGACCTCGTCGTGCTGTAACTGAGTGGAGTTTGTTTAAGCTTCGACTTCAAACAGTGGATTACCTTTTATCACATTATATAATGAATTATTGATCCGCTGATTGTGAATAATCTGGGGAAGGCGCGCCGATGGAGCTGCCACCGGCAGATCCAGCCCTGCCCTCGGCTGAGCAGTCTCTCCTGTCCCAGGCTCACACTGCCACATCTCAGCTCCTTGGGCATCGTCCTTGGGACGTGACTCCAAGGGCACAGATCCTCAACCACCCTTCAGGTTGTCACAGTTCTCCCTGAAATCAGCATCGCTGCTGCTGCTGCTGGGAAGGAAGAGGTGAGATATGAAACCTTGCAGCTGGTGAGGGTGGGCAGCATTTCAGTCTGGATGGGGAGATCTCTGCAGAATGGCCCCCTAGGTCAGCCCTGGAGCTTCCTCGGGCCTTTACTCCTTGGAAATGCAGATTTTGTCTGTGTTTGCTGATGCCAAAGAAACCGTAGTTTGTGTTTATTGAGTTGCTGGCATTGAGGTGTGCTGACATTGTGTGCTGTTCTGAATCTCAGCCTCACAGTCCTCTGTAGGTGAGGAGACCTCTTGAGGGACCAATTCTGAGACTTCAGGACCTGTTCCCTGGGGCACTGAGGGAGCAGGCAGAGACTGGAGCACACATTTCTGTTGTCCTCCCCGTGTGGAGGACAGAGATAAAGCAAAAACACGGGTACCACCGGCTGCAGGCTGCCCGGACAAGGTGTTGAGGAGCTGTTTGCACTGAGTGAGACGTACGGCGCATGAAGAAGAGTGCTGGGCTCTGCTCAGCAGCTGTGAATGCAGCAGATACCATCGCTGGGAACAGAAAGGGTTTTCAGTCTGTGAGATGAGTTCCTGATTGTTTTGCTCCGTGCAGACTCCACGGGGCCGCTGCCGGTCTTTGGCATTCCAGCGGCGTGGCCCTGCCTGCATCAATCGATCCCCGCCCGCCGTATTGACAGGCAGCTCCGATAGTTCTCATCTGAAGAAGTGCAGCATGGATAATTAAGCAATGCACTCTGCAAGTTGGTGATCAGCTTCTCGTGGAGGACCAGTAATGAATAAAAAGTACATTAAGTAAATTAAACTCTTGATGCCTGTAGGTCTGTAACTGCAGAGTTGCCTTTCTGAAATTCATTACAGTTTATAGGAGTTCTGTTAATCAAGAGACTCCTGCGGAAAACATTCTGGGAATTAAAGTTTATTTTATTTCTGTGTTGTTTAGGACAGAGACAAGTGATGTTGCTGCTGGTCTCTCTGAATACTGAGCTGGGCTCTGAACCTGGGCCCGTTGAATGTGGAAATTTAAGCAGTTAAATGGTCTCGCCCCCCACCCAATAGATATAGATATAGATATACGTATATCTGTGTGTGATGGGACTTTCTGCTGTTTGTTGGCAGCATCTTGTCTTTGAACAGACCCCTAGGCTGATGGGCTCAGGGTCTGTAAGCCAGCCACCTCTTGTTTCTTGGTGCGTGCATGTTGTATCCGGGCTCTCAGCAGTGCCCAGGATCTGTCCCGTGCTGGCTGGCCACGTGTATTTGGTATGTTTAGATTTGTTCCTCTGGAGCAGTGAATAATCTTTGCTACATTCTGTAAACGAGAGAGTGCCTGGCCAAGCAGGTGCCCTTCTTAGTGTCCAGATGTAGAAACATTCTCCAGTGACATGAACACGCTGCAGAAACCGTGTTTGCTCTCTAAACTTTTTTTTGCGAGTGCCTGCCAACTGCACGCTTGGATGGGAGCCATTTATTTGTAGCACAGTCAATCTTCCCTTAAAGAAAACCACCAGTGAATTAGCTTTTGCATAGTGTTTCAATCAAAGCATTTGATCCTTGTTTCTGCGAGATAATCCTAAGAACTTCTTATTTGGAGAATAGAAGACCGTGATGGATTTAATTCATAAAGGGAAGCAGCCGTAAGGAATGTAAATGTAAGAGGCTGATAAGGTAGGATTTCCTAGTTGCTATGACAACCCCTGGGTCATGAGCCTGAGAAAATATAAAGTAAGTCCTGGAGCTGTGAAGATGATTATAAAATTTAACTGTCATTCTTCATTTGGAGTTGATGGCAAACATTATTTACTTAAGTTTATCTCCAGGCAGGCGAGGATCCTTTCTTCCTCCCTTAAATCGGAGCCTCGGATCACAAATGAACGTGTTGTGCGCGGCCGACATTATAAGGCGAAGCCACTATTTATTATTCTAACCAGACAATTTGCACGGAATATCCCTGTAGATTCGGTCACTCTCGTACAGAAGCAGAGCTTTTATCCGGCGTATCCCTGATAAAAGGCTCCCTGACGCCGCTCAGTGCACGGGGATATTCCCAGCTGGGGGGTGCCGTGCTGAGGATGGTTCCCCCACCCCGGGGATGCCCTGATCCCTGTTATCTTACCCTGGAATCCCGTGTTTGGCTTCCATAGGGGAAGGAATGCTCTCAGACCTGATAATTCGTTGAGCGTGTGCCCTGTCCCGCTGCCTGGTGGGCTCTTCCCTGCCTGCGGGAGGGAACAGGGAGCCACAGCAGTCTCTGTGTTCCCCTCGTGCCTTTCTGGTGCTCTCAGCACCCGCTCCCACCTCAGCCGCAGCACCCTGGCTTCGTCTTCTGTCCTTTGTTGTTGCTGTCCTCCAGTTTCAGACCAGCAGATGAATCTTTTTCCAGCCTGTAAACAGTTGTGGTCTTGAGGGCTGCAAGAGCAGTCCCAGCTGGGATAGAGCGAAGCATAAAACATCCCTGCGCGAGTTGCTGACGTTCCTGGGATTAACGGCTCCGGGAGTTGGGCATCTGGGGATGTGGCAGTGGCAGAGCCCGCAGCTGCCAGTCTGCCACTGTCCCAGATACCCAACTGCTGCAGAAAGGTGGATTAGTTCTTTAACAGCCTCTCTTAAAGCTCTGCTCCAGATGGAAACCAGGGAGTTTCTGGCTTTCAGCAGCACCTTCTGTACTGTATAATGGTTTCAGCCATTCCTGGTGTCATATAATTTAAAAAACACATATGTGATGAGCAGTTGTGTGTGTACTCCAGGGGATCAGCCATACCCCTCAGCAGCGGCCTCTAGCCTTTGAGGGAAGGTGGGAGAAAGAATTCTTACAATTACTTAAAGGATGTTCCAGCTCCAGTGTCGGAATGTCTGACTGGGGCGCTAAAAATCATTCAGCACCTTCCTCTGAACTTTATTTTACTGCGTTTGGAAGACTTTTCTCTCACTGCTCCGTGTACTCGAGGGGATGAAAAGGGAAGTCACTGGATTCAAAGAATCCACGTGCAGCAAATGCCTTTTGAGGCTTTTCACTGGCTGCGGGATTTAGTGTGATGCTATTTTCGAGGCTGCTCTGACAATTTCAGTTGGGAAACTCTTTCACCTTTGCAGCTTTCATCCTGAAATGATGCTGGTGCGGGTGAGCTGGCGGATTGTGGTAAGGATCAGAGTTTGTAGCCATTACTGAAGAGAAGTAGCTCTTGTGCAAATGGAACAGAGCATTATCACTGTACTGGGAAAACCAGAATCTGGTTACTTTTCCTAGGGTGGGAACTTTGTGAAAGCACTTGGCTTCCCTAAGTGGAAATTGCAGCAACCCCAAGTTCTACTGACCGTGCCAGTGTTACCCATGAGCTGCATGACTTCTCTCCTTGGGCATATGAGGGGATGGACTTTGAGACATCTCTCTTGTTCATGACACTGTGTTTGCTCCGTGGGATGTGGCTGTTGGTACCTCCAAGGCAGCGTCCCTGGCACTGGTGCTCAGCTGAGCTGTCCCAGGGCTGCCGCGCTCTGTGTCCCCAGGTCCTGCTTTGGGAAGTGTCACAGCTGGGAATGGACTTTGGAAAGCATGAGGCATCTGTGTGCAGGAGTCCTCCTCCAAACAGGAGCTGACATCGGGCCCTGCAGGGCCACATGTGAGCCGCAGAACCCGCTGGGGTGGGCACAAGTTGTGATGGCTCTGTGAGGTGGGGAGCTTTGTCCTGAGAGAAGTTTTTCCTGGTTTGGTAACACAGGCGTCTCAGCCAGGTTTGAATCCTTATGCACACTTTGCACGTGCTTAAACACAAAAACAAGCTTTGCCTCCGCCTGTTTTAAAGTGTTTCCAATTGCAGACAGGAGCCTGTTTCTATCTTCAGAAGAGAATCATTCTGGGAGGGTGAGGGTGAGCACACTGCAGTGCTGGATATCACCTTCATCAAAAGGGCTGGTTCCCAAATCTTTAGTGTTTTCCCGTTTTTATTTTTTGGTAGCCAGAGTAGGCTGTGCCTCAGCAGCAGCTGAGCACTGTCTGGGGAAGGCGTTCGTCCTTGGACCTTCCCTGGGCAGGCATCGGGGTGTGGTTGTGTTTCTCCATACAGTATTTAGTCATTCAAGGCCATGTTTCTGGAAGGTACATCAAAAGATCTGGTCCAAAAGGCTTCCCCAGGACAGACCACTGTGCTGGAGCTCTGAAGCACAACAGAGGATGAAACACTGGAGCATAACAAGGCTGATGAACACAAAAGAGCATTTTTATTTGGTTTCTCATCAGTTCTTCGTAAGCGTTGCGGCGTCTGTACATTGATTGGAGATTTAGCCCTACTACCCTTGTTATCCCTAGTTTTAGATGTAAAATGCTTTTTTTTGCAAGTGTGGAGGCAAAAGGCTTTTGAGTTAATTAAATCTATGAAGAAATGAGCTGTGAGCTGAGTATTGTAGTCAGCCCTTTCCAACCTGAGCCTGGACCCCACGGTGCTGGCCGCTCACCGTCAGCGTGCCGATACCTGCCAGCATTCAGGTAGCATCAGATCCCTCTATAAAATGGAGATTTCAAGCAGCTTGCAGGAGGCTGTGCATGTAAACCTAAGCCAGAAATAGCTGCTCTGACAAAGACTGACAGGTACGTGCCATTCTCTTCATCTGGCACATGCTGTCGGCGGTGCCGCTATGGGAGCTGGCAGCAGCCTTGCAGTGGTGGGTGGCAAACAAAGGCTGCTCTCAGAAATATTTTCCACACAAAGTTAGGATTAAAAGCAGAGAGCCGATATAAAATACCAGTGATAACGATATGGATGAAGGGAGTTGCTGGCAACGCACAACTAAACTGAAATCTGTAAAATGAGGCTTTTCCTTTTGTACTGAGTTTTCCAGCATTGCTTTTGTACAGGGTGCATTGCCTGTGATCTCTTCTGCCTCCTGCAATTGATAGAGCAACTGGGATCAATAATTCATGGACGTATGGAACAGCATTAGCTCTGGAGACGAGGCTGCTCAATGGCTTGGGGAGGATGCTGATGTTGCTGGCCAGCCTCAGCCCGGCGTGGTCGTTACGTGCTCCCCTCTGCCCGCAGCCCTTGACTCATCTTTGACTCACCTCCAGAGGACTGGGGGTGGAGAGAACCGCAGTCATCTGCCAGATCCCCTTCAAGAGCTCCCACAACTCGATGCAAATGTATCTGTTCCCCTCCCACAGCTCCTTACGCGCTGCCTTGGGCTGTAACCGCGTCGCTCATCAGCACTCCAATGGTGTTGGTCCTGATGGCTCAGCAGAACCCACTCACCGCCCTCCTCCGCCAGCAGAGCCGAGGGAGGGCTGCTACTACCTTCCCATTCCTGGTGATGGGAGGAATACGGGGTATTTTTACAGAATCTGCTCGTTGGCACAATCTGGGTGCACCAGGATGGTCTTTCCCTTCACTCTGCCTTACACGCGTGCGAGGTGAACAGCTGCAGCTTCACTTCTGGTGCTCTCCTGCTGTCCAGCCTGGCATGCGCTGACAGGACAAAGCTTTCCCGGAGATGGTGGAGGTGATCTCACACCTCGGGAGCCTTGGTCATCTCCAGGCTGGAGGATGGTTTCTTGGACAGCGTGAGCCCCTTCTCAAGCTGATCTGTCAGGCAGGAGGAGCTGTCAGGCTGGCTGGAGATGCAGGAACATTTCTGGCCAAAATGAAGCTGGGCAGCGGTGGGTGTGGGTGGAATCCCATGCTGACATTTCAGATACCTTCAGCATCAGAATGCTGAGATAATTGAAATCAGGGATAATTGCAGAGCAGCTGTGGTAAATGTCGTGGGTTCTGCTCCTGTGAGAGTTGAAGCTGTGCAGGCAAGTGGGCAAAGAGCACACAAGCAATGAAGGTTCTTATGAGTAAGTACGGGAGTTGAAGATCAACCTCTCCTCCCATTGCCAACATCTATTGCTGCCAAAATGTAGCGACTGTGTTAAATACGTGGCTTTTCAAGCAAATCCTGTTAAACCTCTTTGTGGGTGTGTACTGTGTTGTAGGAGGTGATGACTCTGTTCCTTTGCCTCCTTGGGTGGGAGCCCAGGTCAGCACCCCCAGCTCTAAAGTGGCTCTTTGGGGTGCTTCTGGTTTGGGTTTGGCAGTCTGCAGTAGTTAAAAACAGACAAGGATTGAAGAAAGGCATGTTGTGATCTCCCCTGAGGGCTCCACAAGCCCTCCAGGTTGTGCTTGGCTCCACTTCCATATGTCTTCCAACTTGACTCCAGTTTTGATCTGGTTTTTTTTGCAACTGTTGAGAAATGGAGAGGACAGGTCATGTTCTTATTGTCAAGTTTCCTTGCTTTGTATTGTCTTCATACATACCAGGTACCATTAAAAATTCCCATTAAGAGGCCAATATCACGCTGATAGTGTTGGCAGAGTTGGGGATTGGAGTGGCATCCAGCACTCCTGTGGTGACAGAACCCATTTTTCAGTGAAGTTTTGTTTTTCTCTATTTGCCCATTGAGTGGGCTCCAGACCCTCAGCAGGACCAAAACCAAACAGCTGTGGCAGCTTTAGGGGACTGCTGGAAAAGCCTGTTAGGAGGTACAAAGGCTGTGTTTAATTTATGGAAAAGAAGGGAGGGCAACGCATGAGAGTCAGAAATTGGCTGTTCTCTTTGTAAGTGAAAGGTCACGTTACCGAGCACGGCAGGGTGGATTTGTGAAAAACGAGCTCCTGTTTGCGAGGAATTAGAATGAGTAGCTGATTTTTTATTTTTTTCCCCACTTGTGACCTTTAAAGATGCTGCTCGTAGATTGATAAGCAGGCTGATGCTTTTAGCAACCCGATCCTCCATTTCCCTCTCGCAGAAGGACAATCTGTCAAACGCCATGGGTGTCACTCGCAGAAAACCTTCCTCTCTGTAAACCCCTGGGGGATGTGGCGGCAGGACCCGAGCTGACAAACAAGGAAAGTTCAGCGTTGTCTTCAATGAGTAACGACCTGCATTTCCTGTGGTCTGGAGCCTCTGGCTAAGGACATTCCCTACCTCAATTCTACTTTCTCCTTTTCCCCTGTCCTTGGCAGGGTTGCAGTGCTCCTGCCTGGTGGGACAGGGGGAGTGGTTCGGGAAAGTTGGCTTTGCCCCCTGCGCCAGGTGAGCTGCTTTCCCTCCTCTGCTGCTGAGGAGGTGCATTTTGGGGCTGGGGAGTGATGGTTTGGAGAGCCCCGTGTGATTGCAGGTAGCACATGGTCCCTGTGACACATCGGCACGTCTGACATGGGTTGTGTTTGGTGACAGAAATAATGGCAGCACAAGATGGGCTGAACTCAGAAAAATCCTTTTCTTAGTGGTGGACAGCAGTTGTGTGTGTCCAGGTGTGCCAAAGCATCCTGGGCGTGCAGAGGAAGCTCCTGGTGCTGCACAGAGGTCCGGCTTTCTGAGCTTGGCAGTCTCTCTGAGAGGCTTCACTGTGTTGATTTTCTGTTCCTAGAGTGCTGCTGGCACCGAAGTGCTGCGGCTGCAGACACCCCGGGTAGTGCAGCTCCTGTGGCAGCACTCTCCTGGGTGAATGACACAGTCAGTCTGGTGCTGTCCTGGCAGGAGCAGGATTCTTACCAGGTGACAATTTGCTGCAGAGAAATCAGTGTTTTTCTGGTGATACTGCCTCCCGTTGCCCTTGGTCATCCCTTCCAGTTCAGGCAGAAACTGGAGCATGTGGCTTTGGTCCAAACCCTGCTCTAAATGCTCCAAGCCACGTGAGAGCTGTTAACGTGGATAATTCCACCGTGTCATTTGGTTGCCCGTTACCGGGGAGGGATGTGTTCGTGCACAAGTAATTCTCTTGCCACAGTTGTGAGGCTGTTTCTGACCTGCTTCTCTGTTCCAAGAAGATTGTTGTCACTTTGCCTCTGTGATGCTGAAGAGCTCACACATAAGGTGTTTTTCCTAGCTGTAATGTGTTGGTCTCCTGTGAGGAACAGCCGACAGGCTGCCCCATGACTCTGACCATCCACACTGCCCAAATTGCCCCAAGTTTGGCACATCTGGCCACTCTGGGCAGGCAGCGGGGTGTTTCTTGACCCTGCCCTGTTTTAAGATGCTCTGACTGCTCATTCCCTGTGGGCGGAAGGTGCCTTCGTGGTCTCACTTGGGCAAAACTTAAGTGCAGGTGCTGAATTCCGCTCTGGGTCCTGTGTAGAGCACGAAAGGTAAAAGGTGAAAGCTGTTTCCCTGTGAGGAGAGCCGGCCCAGGGCAGTCCCTGGTCCACACTGTCCCTTTGTGAGTGCCGCCCTTACATAAGCGCGATGCTGCAGCAGCACGATGGAAATCTCGTCAGGCCGGCCAAGTTCCCTGGTTCGGAGCCAGACATCTGGGATTGGGGTTTTCATGGCATTCTTCAGTAGCATGAGGAGCCTCATAAAGCAGCTTCTCTGGGGTATTGTGCCGAGAGCCGCATTCCCAAGCAATTACAGCCGGGGCTGCAGCAGTAATGAGCCCTCGCTTTGGGAAGGGACAGGAAGACAAAAGGGAAACGTTCAATGGAAGCTGCGAAGCCTTTGAACGTGAATAGCTGTGGGCTTGTTAATTGGGATCACCATTGGGAACATTCCCTGCTCCCTCTGGCTCTGGCAGTGTGACCGGGCTCCGGCCGGGGGAGCGGGGTGGCAGCGAGGGAAGAGGGCTGAGAAGCTGCGGCTCTTTGGGGTTTCACCATTACTGATTCCTGGCGCTGGGGACAAGGCGCAACTGAGCCTTTTTTGGACCAGAGAAGTGCTGCAAGTGGTGTTCTCAGCTGAGCGAGTCTCAGCTTAGCAAAACGCTTGCCTGCTGCTTCGGAAGGTTCTGCTTCCTCGGCCAGCAGCACCATCCTCAGTAGCTGTGGGGTGGCAGGGGATGGAGGAGCTGCTCTGACTGAGCTTGTTCCCAAAGGTGCCCACCCCAGCGGGTCTTTAGGGAGCAGCAGTGGGACAGTGGGTGCAGGCTGGTGCTGGTGACAGGCACCATGTCATGCAGGCAGGTGACCGTCCTCGTGGCCGAGCTCCTGTTTATTTACAAACCTGGGATTTGTATTGGAGTGTTTCAAAGCTTCCTTATGTTGAATATTTCCTCTAGAGCTTGGTAGGTTCCAAATGAGAAGGGAAGTTTGAGTAAGAACCGCTTTGGCTTCTGCAGTGAGTTATTGCTGAGGCTGCCCGGAGTCAGGCTGTTCGTGTCTGTGTGGGTAACTATCAGAGAACATTTTGTTGGTGTTTGTTTAAGAGACAAACAAAAACCCTCTGAGCCTGAGTGAAACAGTTGTCCCTTGGATTTTGAGTAAGACGACAGGTGCAGTGTGGACTGTGACTCAGTCTGAGGCACGGCACCAGTACAGTGCTGTAATAACATTGCGTGTCCTCGTGTCTCCACAAGGCTCTGCCAGTTTGGGATAAACAATTGCAAACTTGAAAATTCCCTCCAGAAAACTGTTGGTGCAAGGTCCAGGGAACCAGTGCTCCCCATCCTGCAAGCCAGCACTCCCGAACGTTCTGGTTGGCAGTGCAAGGACAGATTCCTGGGCTCACTGGTGCCAGGGGCAACTGCACGTGGTTCCACTCTGTTGTGCGGTTTTCAGTCAAGAGTGACAAGTTTAATTCCTTGTATTGCATTTCGGATGGAAGGGAAGAGTACGGCAGATGAATTTCCTTCTTTTCTGATTCCCTCCCCCCGTTTGATTGCGCTATTGTTTCTTTGGGCACATTAAAATAGAATTTGACTGGAGTCGTTATCCGCTGTCCCCGCGCTGCCGTGTGTAATCCGCTTGCAGAGCCCTCCGCTTTGTGCAGCGGCGTTTGCTAATGAGCAGAATGTAATTCGTTTTTTTGGGAAATTACATGAAACTGCATACCCATAAAACCTTCAGATTCAAGATGGCTTGTTTTGTTCCCTTAAGTAGCCCAAGCTCCACAGCCGTTCATCACCCTGCGCGGCTGCCGCGGGGTATCCACAGGGAGGATTCAGCCCCAGTTGGAGCAGAGCCTGTTGTGCTCCATGATCCGTTCCCTTGCACACTGCTTAAGATCCCTGTGCTCAGGGTATGAGAGCAGGATGAGCTGCTCCCAAATTAAGTACAGGCAGTAGGAAGAGGAAATTTTGCTGGTTGAAGTCACCTGCCTCATTGTGGGTGTTGAGCATATGGTGTCTGTGTCAAAGCATTTTTCCACAAAACTTGAGTGTTTCATGTCATCAGCTGAGCTTAATACATTCCATTCACAGGGTGGTTATCCCAGGGTAGTGATTCCAAGGCGCAGCCTGAGGAGGTGAGCTGAGGGAGGAGTGCTGCTCGCAGGGAGGGTGCTGGGGCTCGGGCCTGGGTGAGGTGTTGGTGTAACTCCAGAGGCAGAACCCCGTGACTGCCTGACTCCAGTGGCTGATGACACCCCTGCCTCAGAGTAGCTGCCTGCCTGCAAACCTTTCAGTAACACAGAGCCCTGGCAGGTTTAGCAAAAAAAAGAAAAAATTAAAAAAAAAATCCCTTCACTACAGGATCTGCCCAAGTGGCTCCTCAGCAAAAACCCTTTCAAAGTTTATAAACCACTTTTAAAAGCCAGACTGTCATTTCAGTGCCTTGCTAGAAAAATACCCATGAGGAATTGTCCTTCATTTGTAGCTCCAAAACGTGGTGTGTCATCCAGTTTGGTGAGAGCAGCATTTACTGGAAGGTTGTAGTTGCTGGGGCTTAAGGAAGGGTATTCTGGATGGACCGTGCTCTGAGTTAGAGCAGGTTTTATAAAGTGGTTTTAAATGCAAGTGATTAAGGGGAGGATTTTTCTTGCTCTCAGGTGCAAATTCAGCTCCTGATTAAAAGTCAACTGCTGAAATCTGAAATTTTCACAACAGCACTGCTGGGTTATTTATTGTGGAGCATTTCCATTGAAAATGAGCCGTGTTTTAAATATCCTACCCTTGATGTGCTGAGTGCGAGGGGGCCAGGCTTACAGTTCGCGAAAACTTGGCAAAAACAAGCAGATCTCTTCAAACTGTTGGGGTTTGAGAAGAGAACTGTGAAGAATGTGTCTAATTGAAACTGTTCTTTCAAGAAATGCTAAGCAAATGTCTGGTAGATTTTCAGCTGCTGTTGGCAACATCTGTAAAAGGTCTCGTGTCTCCTGTGACATGGCAGCAGGAGGGTTGGAGCCTGCCTGGCTTTGATGGTTGGAGTGTGTTTTTATTTGAAATACACTCCCTGTGTGTGCAGTAGAAAGAAGGGAGGTTGTGTGTGTGTGTGATGGGCTGCTCCGCCCGCTTCCACCTGCGGCAGCGCTCAGTGCCAGCTTCGTGCTGGGTGACTGAGCACCTTGGCCTGGGGAGTCACCCGCCCTGCGCTGCCCAGCTGCTCCCTGGTGGGCACGACAGAGCAGGCTTGTCCAAAACTGCAGCAAAAAAGTGCAGGTGTTCCAGATTTTCCCGGGGGTATTGCCCAGGTTTGTGCCCAGGAGGGCAGGGTTGAAAAAGCCGGAGTTGGGATGTGAGCAGTGATCCCCCCCAGCCCCACATCCCTCCCGTGTGCCCACACTGGGCTCCTCAGAATGTTCCAGAGAGCTGCTGTGGGGGGCACTGAGGGGTGGTGGCAGCTTGGCACGGGGAGGAACTTTGTCACTGATCACTGCAGTCCATCTAATCCTGGCTAAAAGCGGAAAAGCCACCGTGGGGCCAGGCGTGGTGAGAGCCTGCAGGGTTTGAGGTGGTTTGTAATCCTGGGCACATCGAGGAGGAGAGGCTTTATTTAATTCTAATAATGGCAGAGATAATGTTGGCTTTGTGATAGTCCCGGGCACAGCTGTTCTGCAATATCCACGGCGGCGCATGCTGTGAATGGCTAGCAAGGTATCGAGCCCCCAGGATGTTTTCCTTGCTTTTCAGTGCCTGGATGGATTGCATTGGTTTATTGGAAGAGCGCTGACTTTGTGCTTGCAGTAATTAATTCCCTTTTCCGGGCTGGGGGAAGGTTGGCTATAATTTCCTGCATTCTTTTATCATAAGGCCAAAGGAGAAGCTCAGAATAGCGAGCAGAGAGGAACACTGCATACATGCATTTTAAATTTAGTTTCAAGCAGTTAAGAAGACGGATTTTTGGTGGAGTGGCCTCTCTGTATTTGCAGTTTTCAAACAAGGTGACCTGGAGGATCGGTGCTGGATGTAGTGTCCATTTCCGAAATCCCTGGCTGTACTGCTCCTTCCACCTGTAAATCCACACTCCCTTCTCCTTCAGGGCGCTGCAGTGGGCTGGAGATCAGGAGTTTGTTTTCCTGCTGGTAGTTCTGACACTGCCTGTGGACAGGAGTGTTGTTGAGGGGAAGTGCAGGTGTGTGCTGACCAAAATTCATTTGCATCTGAGCCTGGAAAGGTGGCAGAGGAGCAGCACACGGTGTGTCCTCCTGCTGTCCCCCCTGCCTGGCCTGATCTTAGCTTAAGGACATCCCGGTGCAGGCTGCCAGCAGGGGCTTCCCACAGGCATGAGAGAGCATAAGAGGTGGAAAATACTTGCTTGAGAGCAAGAAGGGGGGAAAAAAATCGGGGAAGAATGAGTTTCTTGTGTATTTCCACTGGTTTTGGGGGGTTTTCTATAAGATGGCCAGCACTGCACAGCTCACATGTCTGGTGTCACCTTTGCTTTGTAGCCACGGCTGTTCGCAGCACATGGTCTACAGGCACGCAGCGAGGGCAAGCTCACAAGCCAAAGGGCTGGGGTGGGAATTTTCCGAGTTGTGGCCAGCCCCGGACGGTGACTGGTGCGCGGCGTCCGGAGGGAGCTGCGGACGGCTCCCCGTGGATGCTGCCGGTGGTCCCTGGGTGCAGCAGCGCCCAGCCCCGTGCCGGGGCGGCCCCGGGGGTCCCGGGGGGTCCCGGGGGGTCCCGGGGGGTCCGGCCGTGCGGCGGGGCCGTGCCCGGGGCAGTGCCGGCCGCTCGGGGCGCCGCCGGGTACCCGCAGCCCTTCCCCGCTCCCCGGAGCTCCCGTTGCCTTGCCAACACGGTGCGAGCAGGAGATGTCGGAGCAGAGAGCGGCTGCGGCACAGCCGAGATGCCGGGGGCTCGGGGCGGCGGGGAGAGCAGGAGGAGGAAGAGAAGGGAGGAGGAGAGAGCCTCACCGCCCGAAAAAACCACCCCTCTGCAACACGGCGGGGAGGGAGAATTAATAACACTTGCAGAGGCATTCAGCGTTCACTCCTTGCTGCTTCTGAGATTGTACAACAGCATAATTTTTTAATGATGGGTAATGATGAAGCATCAATTTCGAATCTGTTTTTCCGACTGGTGCCTGGAGCTGCGGCGTCAGGCTCGGCGCAGGCACAGGGAACAGGGTGCCCAGATCCCTGTGGATGGAGCCGGTGCCTGCTGGTGTTTGCCGTGTGGGGATCAAGGAGGAGCAGTAAATTGAAAATTGCTCCTAAATGGGCTCAGTTTGACTGTTTTAATGCTTCTCCGGAGAACACAGGAAATGTTGAGATTTTAAAATAGAAGCGGCACGGCGGTGCCTGGTGGTGTTTGTCTTTCTTTACAGTTCACATCCCTTTGGTGGCGGCTCAGAGGCGCCTCACCTGAAAGCAGGAATGAAATCCCATTTATCTCGGCCTTCCAACCTGCAGAAGACCGAGGTACAGGGCTGTGGGGACAGGTGTGAGTCTGCTGGGCAGCCCAGTGCCCCGCGGTGCTGTGACAGGGACGCTGTCCCCAGGGAGGAGCACTGGCACCGTCCTGCCCCCACCATAAATCCCCTTGGGCTTTGGTGATTCCCTGGGCTCCGTTCTACCGGAGATTATCCCACCCCTGCCTTTGGGGCTCTCCAGGACACCCTTCCCAAACATTGGTGCACGATGGCTGCACTCCACCCATCCTGCCACATATGGGAACGTGGCAGAAAATGAACATTTCAGCCCAAAAGATAAAAATATGTAATGGGAAGGCTTTTCTTGCCGCAGCTCTCCCTCGGAGCAGACGCTTCAAAGGCAGCAGCGAATGGAAGTCACTCTCTGGAGCTGTCTCGTTCTTTCTCGAGGCAGTGTTTTGATAAATGTTGATGAGTTTCACTGTAAAACTAAATGACATTTATAGCACGATGTATGCTTTACCCATCGCTTAATTATACCTAATGGTGTTGGATGGAAAAGGCATTTACCATTTTACTTTTGTTTAAAATGACAATCTAAACCTCAAAGCCTGTGGGGTTTTGTAGAACGATGACGATTTAATTAAGAACTAAATACAATCTAATTTTAAAAGGCAATTGCAACTTTAAGAAATAAGTGATAAAATTTACAAAGAGCTTGCTGAGAGAGGAGTGCTGTGCTCGGTGTGTCTGCTGTGGGATGGGGCGGGTGTCTGAGGGGGTTTGGGTGCAGATTTGAGGAAGGTGGGATGAGGACCATATCCAGAGTTGTTTTCTCTCTCTTCATTGCTGTATTTTTTTGGTCATACTCTTTCCAGTCCTATTGCTGCACCTGCAGAGGCAGTGAGAGGGATTGGGCTAATGCGGTTTATAGACCCAAGGGTTTATTTTCGTGTGCACAACACGGTTTCTCTTCCCTTCCTCCCAGCTCTGCCTTTGTCCTGGCAGCCAGCAAAGAGAACAGAGCCTCTATTGAAAACAAGGCGTGAGGAATGAGTGTGGATCAGGCAAGCTGCATCTTTAAAAATAAACACTGGAGCAGAGCTTTGTGCCTTCCACTCAGCTGGCAAAGCACTGACAGCAGGCAGGAATGTGTTCAGGAGCATCTGCCCTTTCTCTTCTTTTCATGGGTTTAGTCAAAACAAATCCCATAGATGAAGGGAAAAAAAAAATACCAAAATGCATTTTATTTCCCCAAGCCTGGACAAGCCACCCGGCGGAGGCTGAGGGGGGACGTGCAGGATCTGCTATGAGAAGATTAATGTTTAAAGATATTAGCACTGGTCCTATACTAACATTCATAAATCCGACGGGTGGCAGATTGAGGGCTGATTCCACGTTTTTTCTTCCTCCTCTGTAAAATAATAAATATGGTAAAATAGCTCTCAGAGCTGCCTTTATCATGGGGATGAATCAGGACAGTTGGTGTTGCAAGAGACTTAAAACTTACAAATATGTTGCCCTTTAGGTGAGCATTCATCATTATGTCTGATCTAGGATCTAGACTAAAGGCTTCTCTTACACCTTTTTATCCTTCCTGGGAAGTAGAAATTGTAAGGAGTCCTCACCTTGATTGTAATGTTGCTGCTGAGATTCTTTCACCTGTTTTGGGGGGAGCGTCTGTCGCTGGTGGGGGTCTGTTGTTCTTTGAGGAAAGATCTTGCCTGCCGTCTCTAAAAAAATTGAAATGGGGGACAGCCTTGAAAAAAAAAACAGAAAGGGAAGGAAAAGACCCCTAAAGGCAGTGCCCTTCTTGGTGGCTTGGAGTCCCTACAGGTGGTGGGTGGGCAGGGAGATGACTGTGGGCACAGCAGGGATGCAAAATCCTGGACTGAGGCATCCTCATCTGCGCTCCTGCCCAGGGAGATGGAGAGTGGACAGGTAACACCTGTGAGCAGAGCCACTCCAAAGGCTGGGAATTCATGGAAAGCGAGATCAGCCTTCCTCCCCTGGTGGCAAACCGGGAATTAACTTCAGAAGGTGAAAGAAACTCGCCCTAATCTTTGGAGGAGGGCTCATCCTCGGGTGTTCAGTGTTCGATGGGCTGGTAGCAAACGGGTCACTCCCATGTGCAAGCTCTTGGTCATTGCAGCTGGTAAATGTTTCACCTTCTGCTTTTACACCACAGTTTTGGGATAACAGCTGGGCAGGTGTTTTGTCAAAGGCTCACAGAATTGCTCCTGTTATGACATGGCAAGGACAGTGCTGCGATTTAAGGCTGGCCGCATGCTGAGCCAAGGGGGGAACAGGCCAGGATGCCCCAAAAAACCTCGGTATTCTCGTGCATTCTTTGTTGGTCCTTTGCTTTGAGGACATTTTCTACCGGTTTGCACATTTGTTATTGATTTTGTCATTTATTTCTTGCTTATTTTAGTGGTAAGCTAAAGATTTCAGACTTAAATATGCATGCAGTTGAAAGGAGGTCCTTTTTATAGGGAAGAGACCAGGCTGATGTTGATCAGAATTCATTGTGGGTGCTTTATGGAAATACAGATTTCTTGGGTTTAAAAGAGATTATTAAGCCGCACGTTGTGACAGATGCTACTGACAGTAAAAAATAAAAAGGATGTGAAAAAGTCTGCAAGAAATGGGTTACAGGTATGGATATAAGACATATCTGCTCATTAGAGTAAAATGAAACCCATCATCTGACTTGAAACAGGATTCCTTGTTACTGGGAACCCTGTCGCTCTGACTAATGGGAATTGGTGTTCTGGGGTGCAACCGGGGCAGGCGCCGTCGGATCCAGGAATTCAGTGTGGACCAGGGCAGACTTTAGTAGCAGTGGCGTCATCCCGGAGGGCTTGGAGGGGACAGCGAGTGTCTGGGGCTCTGAGGGGCTGGAATGTGGGGTCCGTGGAAGGGCTCCCTGCTGCAGGACAAAGCCGAGGATGTTCCCCCGTTGTGTCCCTGTCCATCCGCAGTCCCCGACTGACACCCCCGGAGCTGGGATCTGTGCTGAGGGGAAGGTGGGCACAGAGCAGATGGGGAGCTCCCTGCACAGATCCACGTGCCAGCTCGGGGTGTGAGCAGTGCCGTGCTCGGTGCGAGGCAGGTGGCAGCTGCTGGCCACCGCAGGGCAAAAACAGAGGTGACAACGATGGTGACAAACCTGCAAACATGTAAATTCTCTCCTCCTGTGCTCAGGTTTTGGCAGGGGCTGCTGCAGCTTTACCCCTGTGGCAGAGACCGAAAGGAGTGTGAGGCAGGAGGTGTTGTTCTGGTCAGGGAAATGCACAGAACATGCTCTTTGGTTGTGAAAACTGAGTATTTGATCTGTGCTTCCTCCTCTTACCTGCAGTGACCTGCTCCTCATCAGGGTTTAGCTCCCCATGGAGCAAGTCAAGGCAGGGAAAGGAAATTCCACCTGTGTGTGAAACTGGGGTTTAATCAAGGTCTCCTTCCTTGGATCTGAGCTGTGGGTGTCCTTGGTAGTGATGTAGCTGGAAGATAAATGCAGATAAGGAATTCTGTATTAGGGCTCCATTAATAATAAACGTGTGTTGATGCTAACTGAGCGTTATTTAAACACACTGAATGGAGGCAGCAGCCTGCTGGGACTGTCTGGTGTTGTCAAGCCTTCTCCCTTGCCGATGCTGCTTCCAAGCGGTGCTGGGGCATGGCAGTGGTGGATTTTGGGTGGTGTCCTTGGCGGGTGTTGGCTGCCAGTGACGGGGAACACGAGGGAAGGGCACCTGGCTCTGTTTCTGCTGAGGGGCCGCTCACAGCTTTGCCCTTTCCTGCCCTTTGTCTTCCTCGCTTCTGTCCCTCAGTGTCCCCTGAGAGCCCCCTGAGAGTCCTCAGCAGCCTTCCCTTCTCAGACCCTCCCACAGAAGATTTTCTGTCTCCCTGGTGCAGCCGCTCACGCCAGTGTCCTTGGGGGACGCTTGGATAAACCTCTGACCTTACGGGAGAAGGACAGTCTTTAGTAAGTGACCTTTTACTGCCTAGGCAATGGACCATCAACTGCTGGAGCCAAAGCCAGAGACCAGCTGCTTCTGTTTCTTAGAAACATATGAGAAATGTGGAACAAAAGCCTGAGCTGTGCAGAGCAGCCGCCCTGTGCTGCCATTGCGAATTCTCCCTCGCCGGGCTGCCGAGCCCGCTGTGGTCAGTGACAGAGCAGATGGATATTGATCCTCGGTGTCCGCCAGCAGTAACCTTTGAAGGGACAGGCGACGTATGGCCAGGGAGTTTGATCTATCAATATCTGGGTAATAGAAAGACAAGGGTGACATCTAATCCCAGCACAGGTGACACATCATAAATCTGCGCAGACGGGGCGATTGGCGGCAACAGGAGGGTGAGGGGAGGGCGAAGGAGCTGCTTCAGTCTGAAACACGCTTTGGCTGCAGCTGCAGAGGCCTTCATGGCAGGAAAAAAAAAATTTTTGTCCCTAAAATCCAAAGAAATATTTTAATTGGGGCATAGCACAGGATTTTTGTTCTTGTACCATTTTGGTTTCAGCCGGTGGAAAGAATTCCCTGATGCCATTGCATCGCATAGATATTCACTATGTTTAAAGTCAGTGCAGCCTCCAGTGTAATTTCGGAGCTATTGTCATCTTTTATTCTTACTCTTTAAGCCAGAAAAGCCATAAAGGTGGCAGTGGCATTTTTTTCCTCCACAAATTTAATATCAGTGCTCAACTCGCTTGAATTTGCCGTATATTTCTCTGAAGTGGCTGTTTCATAGTGTAAACTTGCTCCTCACAATAAGTAATTTTTAGCACCATCTTGCACGTTCTCTCCGAGTGTGGAGGGTAATTCAGGGGAAGTGTGACTGCGAGCGGGGAGAGGAGCGGGCGCTGCGGAAAGGTGCCGAGAGTGCTCGCTCGCGAAAATCTGTGCTGAGAAGGAGGGGAAGGAGGTCCCTGGGACTGCTGGGGCTGAGCACAGCCTGTGACAGGGATGAGATCCTGGCGGCAGGAGCAGCTCTGTCCCTGCAGACAGCGCCAGGGAGACTCAAGGAAATCAACGTTTTGAGAGCAGTTTCTGTGAATGCTAATTCCTCCCACCGCTCCTTTTTTTTCCTCTTCTCAATGGGAACTGGGGTTTTTGAGCATCACCAGGGGATCCCAAACCTGGCACAGCAAAGCTGTCTGTTGGCAGTGCCCTTCCTCAGAGCAGTTCTCTTAAACTTGGCTGCAGCATAAAGAAAGGATAACATGCATTAAATCTGAAAGTAAAAATCCAAGTACCAGGTGAGCGTTACCGTATCAATTTGCTGTGGTGTCTGCCTCAGAGGGAGACATGGAGCTGCCGTACCCCATTCCCATCATCACTGAGCAAGATTTGCTTGTTCGGCTCAGCTGCACCTTGCTGGAAAGTTCCTGTTCCTCTTGGTGCTCGGCCAGGAATTTTCATGGGCAAGACTCCCCAGTGCTGAATTGCAGCTGATAGACCTGCAGAGAACTAACTCAAAAGGGAGATCTTTCTAGAATTCTATTTGTTTGCCACCATCACTTTTTTTGAAGAGCTCTTTGCCTGGGAATTGGAGTTGCTGAGTCTGTTACTGGCCATGGAGAAGATGCTGAAGAGGGAATAAGAGCTACTTGAATGCAGGAAAATCTCAGAGAGGCTTGACTCAGGGTCACAAAGCTGGTAATTACATCTAAATAGAAGAGAAAGTTGCTGTTGAAAAAGGTTAGTTGAGAATCTTGGTGGAAAACAACATTTTCCTTTGGGGTGAGGGCCACACTGACAGAAGAATTGCTCGGAGGTGCCACATCTGGCTCCAGGCTCCGTGGCCTCAGAGGGTTTCCCTTAGGAACTGTGCACGAGTGGAAGGAGCAGCAGCTGCCTCTTCTCCTGCCCTCCCTGCACCCCAGCCTCTCTCAGGAACCTTTCTGTGAGTGGGTGAGAACGCCTCTGTCGTGGTGTGCTTTGAGCACCCGTGGAGGAATCCCGGCTGGCTTTGGTGGGGCTGTACGAGCGTTGCATTCTGACCCGTCCTGTTCCCTCCCCTGCAGCTCTGCCCTGCTGCAGGGGCACACGTGTGTCCATGTGCTTCGTGGGCAGCCTGGTCTCCAGCTGTTGCCCGTGAAAAGATGCCATGAAATTAACTCCATCGGCAGCAATTCCCTTTCCATGCCAGCGCAATCAGTGTGGATTGTCTGTTCTCTTCCAAAGTTCAAGTGTGACAACTGCAGCTTTTTAAAACAGTCTCTCAAGACTTGGAGCCTGGATGCACAGTTCCAATGACTTCTCCCAGCACTGCCTTGGCAGTTCTTCTCTCCCTCCTAGAAGCAGCTCTGCAGAGTAGTTAAATGGCCTCTGGGTTCCCTCCTTTTTCCTGTATCCGATCCATGACCAAGAGTCTCTGGTTCTGGTTCTCTTCCTGAAAAGTCAATTGTTATATTTGTGTTAAAGGGAAGAGATGAAGCTCTCAGTGATGGGTAAGAAAGCAGAGGAGCTGCTCAGCTCGGGGAAGAGAAGGAACACAAAAGAGACAAAGCTTCTGGGGAGGTGGATGCTCAGTGTTTATAAACCCACTTGTCTCTGCTCTAACCACCACGTTCCTTTTAGGTACTTGAAACTGATAGATCAATGTTGACATTCAAATTGTGTTAATTCTGGGGATGGAGCATTGTGTCGCTTTTTTCCTTGGGCACAGGGACAGTTTGTGTATCTGTGTGAGTTGTTTCTTCTAACTCAATCTATTAAGAGGAATTTTGTTTAGGTTTATGGGCTTACATAGTTCAGGTGTAATGAAAACCCCTCTTCCCTGGAAAGCATTTGTGTCGGGATCCTGCAGACTGAGCCAGCAGTGCAGCAGCTCACGCTGGGGCTCCTGTAGTTAGAAATTCCATAGGAATTGAAAAACCATGCTCCCCAGCACGTATTTTTAATCTTTCCTGTTCTCTCCCTGACACTTCCCTCTAGCCTGGTGTCCTACAAGCGGAGAAAGAATTGATTTTAAATGTGACCGCTGCATATGAGCCAAGGTCCCTGGGCTGTGTCCAGCTGGGGGGAACTTGTTTGAAACACAATTTACTCGTCTCTGTCTGTCTGCAGCCCTAAGAGGAGAGACTGCAGTGGTCTAAGGCAGGAAGACAAGTGCAAAAATTAATTGTGTAGGTTGCAGCCAAAGCGTCCCTCAAGCACTGTGTCCCCCCCTCACCCCCTCTTCCAGTAAGTATAAAACAAGGTGTCATTTTTCACCTTGCGAAGGGAGATTCAGTAAATGAGGCTGGAGAATTGCTTTGGGTAATGAAGGAAGCACAGATTGGATTTTCCCTCCTCCTGGCACTGCAGACACCCATTTTGCTGTTTCCTGTGCTTGTTAACACCGGTGCATGTGTTACACAGGAGCTCACCCAGAGACCCCTCCCAGAAAGTGGCTTCCTTGCTGTTCCTGTTCCACTCCCTCTGGAGCAATCCTTTGTACTCCAGGTCCAGATTTTCAAGGCTCCAGGTCCAGTCCTGGAGTCCGTCTGTCCTGGTGTCTGTCCAGCACGTCCCACACTGGGATGAGGATTTGTCCCTCGTGTTGGAGTCCCAACAGAAGCTTTGGTCTGATACGTGGACACGGTGCTGTCACAGTCCCTTCACGTGTAATAGATGAAAATCCGTCCCACATTGTTCTGTCGGGGGCTCTCCGTTGGATCTGCTTGTGCTGTGCCCCTCCAAAGCGTTGCCAGGGATTTAATGTTGGCTCTCAACAGCAATTTTCCTTTGCTTCTCTTAGCTCCTGAGAGTCCTTGTTGAGTCCATAAATTTCCTCTCCCCTCCCCAGCCTGTCCTTTTCTGTTCCAAAATGTTGTCATCCTCTGTGTGTACTTTAACGCTCCTCAAAATACGTACACACTGAGAGCAAATATTTATGGAGAAACTTACCGAGGTGTCGAGGACGGGGATGGGTCTGAAGAGTTCCTGCTTTGTGTTGCAGTTTTATTTAATTTAGAGCTTGTAATTGCTGCTGCTGGTGGAGAGAGCTGTCCTGTGAGCAGATAGGAGTAGATGCCCCAGAATGTGGAGGGGGGCTCGCCTTGGCTGGGCAGAGGCACGTTGGGGTCAGCGGAGCAGACGGCGGCCGGTCAGACGCCCTTTGATGAAGAACAAAGAGGCAAAGCCCAGGAGGCTGCGGCCGCTGAGAGCCGTGGAGGGGCTCAGCGTGTCCTTACGTGCTCCCTGCCCGTCATTAACCCGGATAAAAGCCTCGTGCAGAGGGATCTGGTGCCAGCCCAGGCCGAGGTGCTGGACTCTGCAGCCATCCATCGGCAGGTTTAATGCAGCAGCACCGCCGCGTGAAAAGCTTCAGTGGCTTGAACTTCAAATAATTTATTTCTAAATTACTTCTACTGTAATTCTTATTAATTCAAATAGTCTTCTAAGCTGATGTAAAATTCAGTAAACGCAAGGAACAGTTTAATGAATTGAAAATAGGATTGAGTCTTTTAAAGTAAATGTAAAAAAAATATGCTGGCAATAATTGCTTAGATGGAAATCGAATCTTAATAGCTTTGTTAATGATTTGTAGGGAATATTGCGTTTATGAGAACATATCAAGCTGATCCTTGTGCAAGAACCTTGTTTTGAATGGGTTTGATAAAATTATTCCCCAGATGCAGTTAGTAATGTTTAATATTTTTGCTTGAACCACTTTTGGGATGTTTGATTTCACTGATGCCGGGGCCTGGCTGTGGCTGTGCAGGGCTGCTCTGGCACCTCCACAGCAGCACGTGGCACAGGCAGGGCAGGGCTCTGCTATGACAGCCTTTGGGTCTGCACAGTGGTTTGGGATTTGAGAACAGAATCATTTAGGTTGGAAAAGCCCTCTAAGATTATCAAGTCCAGCTATTAACGTGTGTCCCCAAGGTTCAAGAACACCACATTGAGGGTGCTGACAGCATGGTGGGGTGGCTGAATGCTCATCTTCTGCTCAGAGGGCTTTGAGCAGGACCAGCTTCATCCTGATCCACGGAGTGTGGAGCAGGAGCCAGGCTGATGCCAGGGACAGGCTCTTTGCCCCTCTTGAGCAGGGCTGGGGGTCTGTGCTCCAATGCAGGTGTTACTGTTTGATAGTAAATCTTCTTGTTGCTCCTCAAAGTTCATCAATCTGGGGAATCTATCTAAAATTTATACTGAGAGGGCAGAAAAATGTGCCCAGACTTCAGCTCGCTGCCCATCAGGCGTGGAGAGGAGTCTGATGGTTTATCAATCTTTCTCTTTCCAAACAATGCACCTTTTTGTCAAACATTTGTTTCCAAGGGATGTCAAATAATAAAGGCTAGTTGGAAAGAAAGAAAAATGAAGAAGATGCAGGGTGAGAGAAAAACTGGGGTTTAAATATGATTCCCAGATTTCCTGTGTGCAAGCTTTGTCCTTTTCCTGCATTTTTGTGTTTCTCGTGTCAGAAGAACACAAAGGCAGCTGTAGAGCAGCAGAGGATTCTCTGACCACCCAGCCCGTGGCCAAGTGCCCAGGTATCCTGGCTTCGTTTGGAACATTGCCAATCAAAGTCTCAATGTTTCTCCCCCACTGATTCCCAGGAGTTATGGAAAAATTGAAATGCAGGGCACAGTTCCCACTGCCATCCCCTGCGTCCATTGGTGTTGCAGTCGAATGTCTCAGCGTGAGGGTGATGCTGTGCTTGGATTCATTAGGAGGAGAGTTTTCGGGGTGATGACCTGTAAATGATTACAAGGCTCCCACGGCATAATTGCATGGGATCCTTTTTTCCCCCTGCCTCTGGACTTTAATAGCAGCTACTGATTACACAGAGTGAGTAACGCCTGGTTCCCTGAAGTCTGTCTGCTCCAAAGCATAAGTGTTCTTACAGAGAGTTGTTCTTTCAAGGTAATTTGACGTGTCTGTTGGGAGAGGAAGGGAATTTGGGGTGTTTCTCTGTGGGGCAGTAGTCCTCCTTTATTCCCATCACAGAGCTCCTTCTCACTGCTCCTCTGGCAGCTGGTGGGGGACCCAGAGTCAGTGGCTCGCTGGCTGGTGTTCCTCCCTTGGTGGCAGTGGAACTTTTCATTCCCACGTGAAACCCACCGGTGCCCTTTCTGACCCTGAGTCCTGCCTTTGCTCTGTCCTGCAGGCGATGGTCAGAACCTGGTGACGGAGGATGTGACGGTGGTGGAGGGGGACGTGGCCACCATCAGCTGCCGCGTCAAGAACAGCGACGACTCGGTGATCCAGCTGCTGAACCCCAACAGGCAGACCATCTACTTCAGAGATTTCAGACGTGAGTTTGTGGTTCCTCCCGTGACTCCTCCTGGGCCTCCCTTGCGCTCAGGCCACAGCATTTGCGGAGATCTCCCCTGTTTGTGCAATGCTGGGCATTTACAGTTCAGCTGGTCCTGTGGAGCTGGGTGAGATAGACAATCATAATCTTCTCCTTAATGGAAGACTTCACAGTCCCCTCTAAAAGTCAGAGCATCTTACTTTGCAATGGGAATTGATTGTTGTAATTCAGGGTGAATTGCAATTGAGTGCCAAATATTTAGCTGACACAAACAAATTGAACAGGGCGACATCAAGACAGCGCAGTGTTCTCAGGGGTAATCTCTTCAGACCGAAAACTGGAAATTTCAGGACAATCTCTGCTGCTTTATACCCAAACTGAAATTTCTCATCACCCGCACGTCTGATGGATACATCTGTCCTGTGGTGACAGTGCCATGGTGGCTGCAGTGGGACACTTTAAATGGTCTGTGTCGGTGTCACTGTGGGGACGCAGCTGTACTCCTTGCCCAGGAAACAACAGGACAGGGAACAAACTTTAAATTCCACTGTTCCCAATTCCTTCCTCATTCCGGCTGTCCAGGAATGCATACAGTCAGTGATGGGGCTGTGTAGACACCATAAGCATTTTACCTACACATCCCTAAGCCACGTGGTAATGAAACCACGTCCAAAGATTTGGAACTGCGCCTGGTGATTATTTAAAATGATCTGAGAAACAAAAGATTTTATAGGTCCAGCTTCAAGGTAGGAAGCAGGATGGAAGCCCAGGGGTGCTCACCTCGATGTGCTGCTGTCTGTAGGATCTTTGGGGTTGTGGTGTGGCGGGAAGGGGACGTTGCCTCTCTCCATGCAGTCACCCGGGCTGTGCTTGCCCCACAGCGCTGAAGGACAGCAGGTTCCAGCTGGTGAACTTTTCCAACAGCGAGCTGCGAGTGTCCCTGACGAACGTGTCCATCTCTGATGAAGGGAGGTACTTCTGCCAGCTCTACACCGACCCCCCCCAGGAGATCTACACCACCATCACGGTGCTCGGTACGTGGGGCGGTGCCCACGGGGATCCCTGCAGTCCCTGGGCGCATGGGGCAGTGGGATGGGGTTCTGTGTGGCACTGGGAGAGCTCCAGCCACCTGGAGAGGGATTCAAAGCAAGGATTTGAACCCTGAGTGACGTGCTGGCAGTGACAGCAGCTCCTCTGTTCGAGCGGTTCCTGCCGATTAGCAGCAGCTTTTAAGGCTCTCTTAATGGGAGAACCTGAATCGGGGAGGGTGACTTAATGTGAGATCCCACTTGCTGATTAGTTTAAATCTTCCTTCTTCTGCTTAATGAGATTTGGGTCTTAGGTTTTTATACGTTGTTAAGTGATGTTTGTAAGCAGTTTGACTCCAGCTATTACAGTTATCAACACCTTCAAAGTTTCCATGCACTTTCCAGCGCTCACAGGCATGGGAAGCTCTTCCAGCTCCTGCCTCTAATCGTGCACAGACAAAAACAGTTCATTGGATTTAATTTCACTGCTGGCAATGCTGAGAAGGTGTTTGAAATGAGAATGCTTATTTCATTCACCTGTAAGCCAGCACTGCATATCTTTCACGTGGGAGACATAATGCAGGTTTTTGTTAGTTTTTTTAAGCATGAATCGTGCTTTAGAACTGAGGAAAAAGTCTATTTTCTTGCCTTGTGCTTCATTTGTTTTTGAGAAGCCTTTGTGGCATGGCAGTGGGTGTGCTGCCTTTCCCCCACATCCATAAAGGAGGTGGTTTCTTGTCGCCTTCATTGTGTACTGGGGTCAAACATAGCTCAGGAAGCAGGCAAGGGTGAGGGAGATTTATTAGCAGAAGATGAAGGAGGGGTCTTAGTGCTTGCATGGATAGATTGGGCACTGCGATGCCAGGGATGGCTTGTCTTGCCTGTCTTTTCTATTATTGGCTCCCTAATTAGGGGAACTAATGAGCCAGGGCAGGGGAGTGGTACTCCGTGTTGGCGTTGGCTGGTCCTCCCAGGAACTTGTTCCCCACCAGAAATCTCGTGGCCGTCACCCAGCCTTTGATAGATCTGAAGCTCTATCGAAGACTGATTTTTCTGGCCTGCCTCTCATGCTGCCAGCTGGGGAGAGCAGAGGGAGGTGCTGAGGTGTCCCCCTCTGCAGCCGGCGTTCCGAGGGAGCTGCACATTTGCTTCAGCACTTCCATGTCTTCTGTGACACAATATGTAGATTTATTCATGCTTAATTGGAACATGTGAAAGTCTCAAATATGTAGCCCATTCTGTTCTTTTTAGAGAGAAGCCACAAGTGACTAATTAGTCCATTTGATCATCTGGATGGTATTTATACATATTTGTTCTTCATTAGCTTGAAGACCTGTGAGTCACATCTGAACTGTGCAGTTGCTTAATCACATTGATCAGAGCAAAGTTGAGTTTCCTTTGAAAGTTCTGGGAATTTCTGAAGCCGTGACTCTGCCATAAGAACTCTCGCTGTTCACTTTTTCCTGGGTTTTGCCTTGCTGCTGGTGCTTTCATGGGAAGGAGATTCCCTTGTTCCCGTGTCTTAATTTTTAAGCTCATTTGTCCCATTTCTGGGCTGTGCTGCGGTGGTTGTTACCCCTGATGTTACAGCCTGTTTCTCAGGATTACTGGGTGATTTTTTTATTGGGTACCATCCTCCAGCTTTGTGTTTTGGGAGACTCCTGATCTAGGGAAGATGTGTGCCTGGGCAGGGCAGCGGATCTCCACCCCAAAGGACATGGCACTTGCGGCTGGGTGCAGAGCCAGCTCCCTCCTCTCTTTGGGATGGTTTTGGGGTGGTTTGTGGGGGTGTGATGGGAGGCAGGGCTGTTCCCAAGGGATGGTGTTCCACTCCAGGCTTGTGCTCAGTGGCTTTTCGAGCGTCTTAAATGAGGTTGATGTTTGCTGGCCTGCTTCCATGCTCACGGCTGAGCCTTGGAGCTGAACAGCAGGAGAGAAAAATTGCCGTGGAGGTTAGAGACTTGGTAAGTAATGCAGTGCCAAGTGTCAGCTTTTGTGTTTCCTCTCCTTGTCAGAGAAGTCAGGAAATGTGCATGGAGTCAAGCTGGATTTTTAAATAGCAGCACACACCCAAGCAGCATAGGAGGCTGCGGCTCTCCCTGGAATGGTGCCTGCTCAGGAGAGGGAACAGAAAGTTACAACCCTGATAAGTAATAATTTGTGAGACTGCGGTGATTATTAGGTGGAGAGTGAAAGTGCTCACTCCAATTACTGCAAAACCACCTATCAAAGGGTTCGATTGATTGAAAGATCAAATAAATCCTGGTTGCTTGTTTCCTTCAGTAGATTTTGCAGGTTTTCCTCAAGGTTTTGTCTTGTGCTAGTGATCAAAAGATGTTTTTTTCATCCGGTGTGTGTTGTGTTTCCCACTGCAGTCCCACCCCGCAATTTGGTAATTGATATCGAGAAGGAGACGGCCGTGGAGGGAGAGGAGATCGAGCTGAACTGCACTGCCATGGCCAGCAGACCAGCCACCACCATCAGATGGTTCAAAGGCAACAAGGAGCTAACCGGTAGATGTGTCCTCTCAGTCCCTTGCTTTGTTCAGGGAGCTGAAGTGATTTATGTAACGCTGGGTGTTTGTTCTCTGCTGCCAGTTTAAGGGGGAAAAAAAAGGAAAAAAAAAGTACAGTGAGCTTCTTTGAGCGCCAGCTGAGGAACAAAGGACTGTGTGGGCAGACAGATTATTCCCTAACGCAGGGGGCTGAACTCCATTTGGTCCTCTGCCTACCTGCCAGCCTCGAGTGCCGGGTTCTGGAGTCCTGCTGTAACTGCAGGTGACCTTGCGGAGCCCAGAGCTGTGCACTGAATTCATTTCTGCATGGCTTGTGTAGCTTTCTGCCCTGTTTTAGGTACAAGAGGGATCGTCTGTGCTTCGGGCTGTAAAGATTTGCAATTCACCTTCACGTCTAGCTCCCTTGTTTGTAGAGCGTTTTCCCTGCGTTCAGTTGAATATTCATCTAAGATGGGTTTCTCCGACTCCCTGAAGTCTGGTGGCTCCCAGTACTTGCACATTCAAGTCACTGACTCTGATTGCATGTGACACGCTGTTAGTTTAAGTCTGCATGTAGATGTGAGCTTGGTTGACAACACCTTTGTGCTTTACCCAGTCTGAGACGCTGACGGACTCTCTGCAGAAGTCCAGACTCATTACTTCAAACCCACCCTCCTGCAAGGACAGGATAAAATCCTCTCTTTAAGCCAAACACTTCAGAGCATTTGAGCAGGCCACATGCTGGGAGGATGCTGATACAGGTGGGATGCAAAACTGCTGCCTGGTGAAGTGGTGCCCTGCTGAGTGCCAGCACAGGGAGATAATGATCCTGTTCTGGTTCCCCTCCCCGTACCAGGGGGCAAAGTGTTTGTCCCTTTCTGCCTGACCTGTCCAGCTTCTTGACTGAGTTTTCTTGTGTTAGCAGTCAAATCCCAGCTTTGAGTTCTCTGGGAAGAATGCTGAGCTTCATGTAATATCACCTCACCCCCTGCTCAGTCTTCAGATATTTTTTTTAATGGAGTAGAGACTGAAACACTTGGCTGTGAGTTTGTGAATGACAGGATGTGTGGCTTTGCCCAGAGGAAAGCTTTTCCTCCAAATATCAAGGGGTGTCTGCGTGTGTCACCTGTTTCACTCTCATATATTATACAGCAATATTTGGTGTCTGGAAAAACTCTGCTACAGAAGTTACTCTTAGCATTTTGCCTGTGAATTCTTAAATAAAAAGGCACAGATCAGAGTGGAGCTGCGCTGTCAGCAGGTGCTTGCTGAGTTCCTGGAAAAATCCTTTTTCTCCTGTCTTGTCTTGTCTCGTTTTGTCTTGTCTCCCTGCTCGTTTCCATCACAGCATCCCTCAGGCAGCCGGTCCGGAGCTGGGCTCCCCCCCTCAAACAGAGCACTGCTGAATGCTCCCACCTATCCTTCCTACTTTTAATTAATTCAATCTGTTAAATCACTTTTGTAGCTAATTGTTGATTCAGGAGTGGGAGGGGATTTGTAGCTCATTGACTGAAGAGTTTGGGGATCCGGGGATGGCGTTAACCATTGCAGTAACATCGGGCGGACTTCACTTGGCCAGAACCTGGCGGAGAGGAGGACGGGATGGGTGTCCAAAGGGAACGTGGACAGGAGGGAGGTGGCCTGGCTGCAGGGTGCTCCACCCTGTCCTCAGTCCCCTCTCTCTGTTCCCTGCCCCAGGCAAGTCGGAGGTGGAGCGGTGGTCCGACATGTACACGGTGACCAGCCAGCTCCTGCTGAAGGTGGGGCGGGAGGACGATGGGGTCCCTGTCATCTGCCTGGTGGATCACCCTGCGGTCAAAGACTTGCAGACACAGCGTTACCTGGAAGTTATGTGTGAGTAGCAGAACCTTTAATTCTCTTAATATATAGAATTGTGTGCTGGGGAGTTCAGGAGCCATTCCCTACGTGTTAAAATTCCAGCGTCGATGAGGGTTATATCCTGTTACATTCAAATCATAATCACAATGTAAGGTAACACTTCATGGGTGAAGCCACGACTTTCCCAGCCCTCTGTGATACCATAAATACTTACCTTTGTTCTCTGTTGGAATAAGTCTCTATACACAGCGTTTGCATCAAAGGTTTCTGGCCAGGCTTTTTAATTGTCAGAACAGATTAAATCTGAGTGTTTTTCTTCTAGCAACCTCCTTATCTCTGAAAAGTGCTTCTCTAGTCCCTCTTCAAAGCAACTGGCCACCGTGGCAGATTTACTGGCAAAAACTGGGTATTCTGCAAGAGAAACCCAGTGTTGTGCACTACGAACATACAGCGTGGACTGGATTTGTACATCAGAATATGGAGTTCTGTGGAATCTGTAGTAGCAGCACTGATTGAAGCCAGACTATTTCCTGTGCTGTTCCTGACATGTTGGTTGTTAATAATGCATCTCACTTCCCTTAGGAGCTGCTCCACTGTACATGACAGCAGCAAGCAGGTGCCTGGAAATATCTGTGGTCCCAAATGCACCTGGTGTAAATTTTGGAGCTGTGTACATGCATCCCTGTGTTCTGAAACATCTCCCAAAAGCAAAGTGGGATGGTCCCTACAGCAAGGCTGTGTGCTTGGAAAACCAAGCCCTGAGACAATTCAAACTCCTTGTTTTTGCAGGGCCCCTTCAACACGGAAAGGAGGAGAGAAGTTTTGTATTAATTTATTTCATCTGCTTCATTATGTAGTTTCATTATGAACATCTTGGTTACAATTCTCGTATCTCTGAAACTAGCGGGAAGTAATGTTCCTGTAATGAGGAAAACAGGAATGATCAGATACTGCCTAAATTGACAGATACGAGATTTCTTGTGACTGTGCTAATGTGTAATTCATTTATGCAAACTTAATGTCCATTAACATTTCTTGTAGAGCTCCATTAGCTTTAATAATACATTAGCACCTTTGTGAGGCTTGATCAAATACTTAACGGAGAAGAGCAAAAAATGCCATCTACCCTGTTGTGTGAGGGGATTGGAACTTGCTGGGTTGAAAGGGCGTTGGACAACCTTGAGGCTTCCTTTCAGAAGTCTCTCTGGAATCCTGGGGATTTGATGGAATAGGAGAGAGCCACTGTTTCGTGGGGAAAAAAACAAAAGCTAACATTTTTTTCTCTTCTTCCTCAAATAAATCTGTTCTCCTCGGCCACTTTGGTTTGCAGCCTTAGGGGTTGCCCAGGTGATCAGGGCAAAGCACCCCTAAATCACAGTTCTTTGTTCAGCTCCTGCACAGGTTTCTGCCCTCATTGCTGATTTTTGCATCTCCTTGGGCTGTTCCAGAGCTGTTTGTGGGAATGAGGCACGGAGCCTCCTCGGGAGGGAATGGGGATGAGCAGGAGAACAGAGTTCAGACTGTCTTGGTTTTATGTTCTGAATTAAACTCTGAGCTTGTTAAAAGTGATTATGTTCCAATGTGGGGACTTGACCCCGTTAGCCCAGTCTGTTCCTTGAGTGGGCAGCAGCAGATGGCCAGAGAGGAGCCCCGGCCCAAGAACTTGTCCTGCATTGTGACCTTGTGGCTCCAGGACTCGATGGGCTGGAGCGTAGCCAGACACCTGCATTTCATACCTGCTGCAGGGCTTTAGCTTAAAGAAAAGGCAATTTCAGAGCAAACTCCTACCCTTGAGCTTCTCCTGGTGATGATTTGTTGGCCAGTGGGAGAGTGTGGGCAGGAGGAAGAGCCTCTTGTCCTTGCACACAGGCGTCTCCATCAGTGCTCCCAAGGAGCTCGGCCCCGGGGGGAGCCAGGCTCCTGCTCTGACACCTTCTCCGTTGATTGTAGCTGTGGAATGTGCAGCAGAGGATGCTTCTCCAGCTCCTGTCCCTGCCTGCCACTGTCCATGGTGTGTCCTTGCAGGCACCCAGCTCCCAGGTCTCTGCTGCAGTGACACTCAGAATTCCTTGCTCACCCCATGTGGATGTAGCTGCTTTCCCTGCAGCAGGTCAGTTACCTGGGCTGCGTGTTCCACTCTCTGCTCTGACGTCCTCTCCCCACAAATCCTGCCCGTTCCCCTCACAGGCACAGCAGATCCGCCCTTTCAGAACATCAGCGGGGCACAAGAAAATGTTTTTCTCAGCAGATGTCGTATTTCTCTGCACTTAATGTATCCAACTGGAGCATGAAATGTGTTGGGGAAGGACAGGAGGATGATGGATGGAGGCTGTTCGGATAATGAGGTATTTTTTTGTCTGACTAAATTTCGGAATAGGGAGATATTTTTTCCAAGATGCAGCTCAAAAGTTGTGGGGTTTGTTTTCCAAGAAAAAAAAATAAAAGACAGAAAACAACGCTGGGTGTTAACTTGCTCTACTCAGGGAGTAAGCCAGTTGTTGCATATCTACCCTGGCACGGCGTGGCCGTGGTGAAGTTTGAGGTGAATGCTTTCACATGGCTGTAGGGTGTGTTACTGGAAAGAAGTCTCTGCAAAGAAGCAGTGTAACATGTGAAACCCTCCCCTAACACTCCTCAAAAGCAAAGCAGGGTTGGACCAAGAGTGCTGTGCACTCACAGTGGCCACAACACTTCCATGCCTGAGGAACACCCCTGTGCTGTGGCAGCCACAGTCCGTGGCACTGGAGTGGAAATGTCCCCAGGTCTGCTGCTCTCTCTGTGGCTCAGATCCGTCAGTGAGCGATGGGAGACCAGTGCACTGGGTGTAATTTTAGAAAGGAAATGAAGCAACAAAATGCATTAAAATATCATTAAGGAACTGAATGGAACCAGATATTCTGGGAGACGTGCGAGTTGAGCCCTTGTGGTGCGTTTGCCGCTGTCACTACGTGATTCTGGGAGCGAGCGTCAGAGCCTGGATTTTGGCCTTTTCTCTGGGCTGGATTTTTGTCCTCTTCTGAAGTTATAATTAACTGCGCGTTCATTTTTGTAATACCTACACATGTACCTTTTAAGCCTGCCCCAGTGGAGTCTCGTTGCAGCCTCTGCTGTTGCGATAGGAGAACTCCTTGTGCCCAATTACGTTTAAAATCGGCCACATACGTTTGCTGCCGCATCTCCACTAATCCTTACATTTCCGCCCAGTACAAATATTAATTGCATAGTTTGCGGTGAAGTTATTAACATCAATGTAATTTATCATCTGGAGATCGCTAAAAGCGAATAAATGAGTTGTTTTGTTCAGCGAGGTGTTGACCCCTTCAGAAACTTTGATTTAAAGCTATTTTTCTTCTTTTAGTGAATATGAAAAGCACCACAATCAGCCGAGTGTTCAGTTATTTGATTTTCTGGGGCATTAGCCACTCTTGTTTGTGACATTTCCCAGTTGGGTGCTCGTTTGTGAGCTCATTAATAAGATTTTCTCAGAGGAATGTTGTTGGGAGCACGGAGCGTGTGGGGTGGCCGGGGTTCTGCCATTTGCAGGCATTAAGCAGCAGAGTGTGCTTAAATATTAAAAGAGAAGTGTTTATCCCCAAAATGCCTGTCGGGCTCTGGCATTCCTTTTCCCGCAACAAGCGAAATGATTAAATTGCTTTTGTTAAGGGTGAATTTTGCAGAGTTGTGTTTGGGGTTGACAGGCTCTTCCAGACAAGCTGTGATCTGCCAGTCCTGCTCATTCCTTATTTTAGACACGAGATCTATTTATTGAATAGATTTCTGTATTTTGGCTGAAAATCAGCAGTGCAGCCTCTCGTCCTTGTCAGAGGTGAGGAGCAGGCAGGGGATTGCCAGGCTGGGCTGCCTCTGATGCAGAGTGCATTCCTGATGAGCGGCCCCACTGGATTTGGGAATAAAGGTAGCTGTTGTTTACACCTGAGGATCAGCGTTAACTTTGCTGACTTCTTTTAATATTGAAAAACGCATTTTTCCTGCTCTTCCCTGAGTGAGAGCAGAGACTCCCACAAGTCAGTTTTTTGAGCAGCTCTCTCGGGCACAAAAAAGAGCAGGGATGAGGAGCTGGATGAAGCAATGCCCACCTGCAGGGAGATGTGTAAAGCATTATCTGGGAAACGCTGAGGCTGGATTTACCTAGAGCAGGCAGGAACACGGCTTGGCCCGCGGATCCTGCTCCCGGGGATGCCATCTGGCGTCAGGTTTGCCAAGAGGTGCGTCAGCAATTCATGCAGCGATCAGAAAACGGATTTTAAACTTGGACCCGGCACCTCCTCGCCTGGCAGAGGCCAGAGCGTGCTCGGCTGAATCTCTGGCAGAGTCCGTGTTGCCGGCTTCTCTTGGCTGGGGTCTGGCGCTGCCAAAAACACCACGTGCTGCTTTCCCAGCGCTTGGGAAGAAGAAGCCTTTTGGCTGTTTCCAGCCTCAGCAGGGAGCGTGTGCTTTGGGAAGGCTGGGCTGTTGGCGGGGTGGTCAGCGAGGGTCCCACGGCCGAGCCCCCGGCGCACCGCGGCACGCTGGGCACACGAGGAGCTGCGCTTGCCAAATGTGCCCAGTGCGGGCTGTGGGGCAGTGAGCTCGCCTGCCTTCAGACCCTGGGCTGGCCTGATGAAAGGAAATGGGTGGAAATAATAGGCTTAGGCTTTTGTAAGGCCCCGAACTCGGTGTAATGTTTTATCTCGGCTGATTAATGACATCTAAGCATTATCGATGAAGTGCATGTTTAAATGGATTAAGAAATCACTAACTGGCAGATCTCAAAGGATAGTCATTAGGGAGTAATCAGCAGTGCTGGTATTTTTAGAGGGAACACAGGGGCCTGGGTGCTTGGCCTGATGCTGTTCAGTTGAAGCATTTGAAGTTCTTAAAAAGTGACTGTTAATAATCTTTGCTGATGGCACAAAAATGGGGCGAGCAGCTAAAAAAGGAAGAACTGGGACAAATGCAGAATAACTGGAGTGGTGTGGTAAGTTCCCAAGCATGGAGCTTGAGAGCTGTGAAAGTCAACGGGTGCAGGCTTCAGTGGCCTGTGGCATCGTGAGGGGTTTGGGGTGCATGGCCCCTCTGGGGGCTGCAGCCCCAGCCCTGGTGCACGGGCACCTGCCGTGCCTGTTGTGAGAGAAATCTCATCAAATGCAGAATGGCTTTGTAATAAGTTTTTCAAATTGGCTGCTGCTACAGTGTAACCTTTAGATGACTGGTATTTAACCTTGTATATCACTCTGAGCTTTTGAATGAATTTAGCTTAATAAAGGTGCCTTATTAAATTACGAGGCTGTTTTTTTTAAGCCGCTGGAAAGAGGCATAGTAGGAAATAGCTGTGGGTTGTTTGGTCTAATTGGCTGCCATGGAGCACGCAGGGCCTCGGGTGCACAGATGCAAGTGTTTATTTTTATGTAGCAGTCCAGTGGTGTGGTGTTATGAAGTTCCAAGTTGAGGATTTCAGGGTACTGGAATGCACTTGGTACTGAAAATTGCCACTTCCTGCCTCGTGTGCTGCGTTACCATCCGAGGTGGTCATCCCCCCACGTCACAGAGCACAGTCATCACTGCTGGCACGTGTCCCTCGTGGCAGGGCGGTGGCAGACGTCTGCAGCGAGCCTTGGAGCCATCAGTGCTGTCCGTGTGCGCTGCTAAATGTCACAGGAGCCGGGCTCGGGGTCCCACAGCGCTCGGCATTTCACAGACCTGCACTCGGAGTCCATAATCTGCAGGAAATACACTGACTTGGTGTGAGGCAGGGTGTGAGCACTGGAAGTAGGATTTAAGGTTGTCAAAAGGCACGTCCTTAAACAAAGGGAAAGAGGCACCACTGCCCCTCCAGATTCTTGAGTGAAATTTTTTTTTGCATGCCATGAGCCCATTGCCAGCCGGTTCTCTGGAGTGTCCAGCCACCCCACTGAATCCTTCAGGCTCAGGTGCATTTTCCTAAGTGGCCTCTGTAATTCCCTTTGCTGTGGTAACTCCCTTGGGAAGCTCTTGGCCTCAGCAGTGCCGGCACATGTGCTGATAAACCCAGAGTCGTGTCCCGGGTGACAGCTCGGCAGTGCCTGGGTCCAAAAGGGATGTGTCCACTGCCATCATCAATCTAATAAAGCCTTTGGGGCTGGAAAGTGCCAGTGGAAGGGCTCACCCAGCTTGGTGGGAGCTCATGGAGTTGGCAGTTTGTTCTCATACAGTGAGCCTGGGTGTATTCCTCCTGATTTCCATAAGTAATTGTCATCAGTAAACAGCTCATTAGAAATACTAAACTCACCTAATGGAAAGGGGATGCAGCGGGAGAGGCAAACAGCAAAAGGTGTTTCAGTCCCCGTGCGCCGAGTAAACTGGGCTGGGAAGGTTTCCCGCTCCTTCCACAGCATGGATATAAGCACCATCCATGTTCCTGGCATGGGCTGGTGGTGCTGCCACGAAGAACACCAGGAATGGGGAGCAGATGGCTGTGGGGGTGGGAACTGTGGACGGGAGCGGTGAGCGCAGTGCCGAGGATGTGGCGGGTGATGTAGTTGCTGCGTGACACCGGGGTGAACTTGTCCTCCCGTGCTCCTTGTGCAGAGCTATTGCCACTCCAGGGCTGGAGTGCGTTTCCAGGCACACCGAAGCTGCCCCATTTCCTGTGGGATTGGGACTTGTCCCCTCAGCCAGTGACACCTCAAAGCGCTGCCATCCCACAGCCCAGCCCACGAGGAGACCCCGGTTCCAGAGCTGCAGGAAGCATCTGTAACCGGGATTAGTTGATGAAATGTTGTGGTAGAGTCATCTCGGGAGAGGATTTACTTGTGTAGCTTATTCCATTACTGAAAATTATGAGAGTTTAAATTGGTTAAATCCTGACACGCGGGTTTTTTTTCCTAATCTCTATTATTCCATAGGAGGCATGTTAATGAGTTAAACACAGTTAATAAAATGCAGCCAGCCAATATTTTGGGTAGCAGTTACTCTCAAAGGAAATAGAAACATTTAAATGGTTTCAACCTTTATGCATACTGATTTTTTTTCATTCCTTTGTTCCTTACAGTTGAGTAAATTCCTGAAAAATATCTATGGCTTAATGGCACTTGTAGCCTTGAATTGATTTCCTGCGCTGATAATGTTTTAGCTACAGCTCAGATTGCGTTTTTAATCTCTGTTTCAGTCATGGGAGGTAATGAATTTTTTAATTGTGGACTCTAGGTTTGTGGTTCGGCTCCTTTTTTCCTGCAGGGTCTTACTAAAGTGTTTTTGAGCTGGCTCCCTAACTATCCACGCTGTAATTCTCTGTTTATTGTAGGATTTAGAGGCGCTTCGTCTGGACGAAATGCAGCCTCCTGTTGTTTACGCAGAGGCAGCAGTGGCTGTGGCTCTGTTTGTGTCTCTAACGAGCATCTCTTGTCCAGCCCAGCGTGTTGACACTCACGGACTCCGGCGCTCGTGGTGCAGGAATCGCCGGCACACCACAAAACCCTTCCCTTCTGGGCACCACGCGTCTCTCCAGCTTCCCCTCAGCATGGAGGCAAATGAGTTCCTTTTAGCTGGAGCGAGCTCGGGGATGAGCTGTGCAGCAAGAGGCCCTTCCCGGGAAGCACGGGGGATGTGTGGTGCCGCCAGCCCCACCTGCTGCTGCTGCCGGCACCGGGCGGGCGAGGGGGAGCGCGGGGGCGACCCGGGGCTCACAGAGCCGTGTTTTGTGTCCTGCAGATAAGCCTCAAGTGCGGGTTTCTCAGAATTACCCCTTGCAAGGCCTGACGAGAGAAGGGGAGCCGCTGGAGCTGACGTGCACAGCCTTTGGAAAGCCACAGTAAGTTGGACACTTCCCAGGGATGGCCCAGGGTGGCCGGAGGTGACGGGACGGTGCGTGGCCACTGTTGCTGTTGCCATTCTCTGCTGCGGAGACGATGTCCCAGAGTGAAGGAGAGAGATGCTTCCTGCACCCAAACATCTGCTGACCACTGAAGACATCTGGTTTGATTTGCATTTATTCCTGTGCACCTAACGGCCAAGGGATTTCCACAAGGCTACCGTGCAGCAGCCTTTGGGTGCAGAAGGGAAAGGCTCCCAGCTGGACACCTCTTCCCCCAGGGAATGGCTTGGGTGGCATTTATCTGCAATTAATCTTGGGTTTGGTTAATCTGAAAAAGCAAGGTCAGGGGCTGCAGTTGTGGCCCCAGGAGGTGCCGGTGTGTGGACACCACCCGGCACCGCAGCACTGGGGAAGTGGGATGGATCCCCAGGTAAGGCAGTCCATCCTTCTGCTCGTACTGTGTGATGGTTTTCCTCCCCCTTGGTGCCCCGTGTGGTTTTTATAGAATACCAGTTTTATTTTCTCTCCTCTTCTTGCCAAGCCCTTGAGGCTTTCTTAGGCAGTTGAAGAAATTTATGCATCAGGAAAATCCTGGCAAGGGAGGGTAGATTTTCTCACACTTTCATTGCTGTTCTAATTTAAGTTTTGTCGGCTTTATTTTTTTTTTCAAAATACTTTCTCTTCCACTTGGATTTATGGCTGTCAAGTATTTACTATCCTTCTTTATTTTCATCATGTCCATAAGATTTCTGCAAACATCCCTGAGATCTGTCAGTGCCTCCTTGGCAGTGTGCCCAGAGCTGGGGCGTGGGGAGCTGGACCCCGTCCAGCTCGGTGTTGTGGGCACCCAGCGCCGAGGAGGCTCAGGCTGCCCTCATCCTCCCTGGTAGCCTACATCCCCTTCCACAGTATTTTCTTGATTCCCATAGTACTTGCTTGATTCCCACTTCCCAAGTTTGTTCTGTTGGGCACGAGGCCAATCCCTTCCCTGAGCATCGGAGGCTGGCACGTCCCTGCTGAATTCCGTTTAGTAGCTATTCCCTGCTCAGAGCCTGCCAAGCCCCTTTGCATTCCTGCTCCCCTGGTACCTGCAGTGCCTCCCATTTGCTCTCAACTGGGAATCTAATGATCAGGCTTCTCTACATTTTTTCCTTGCAGGCTATGAGTAAGACATTCCCATGTTAAATAGGACAGACACATCTCCCTGGCAGCTTGCCGCTGCACGATGCGTGGTGCTGGTGATGTGCTGGGAATTGGCTTCTCTAGGTCACTTCACCTGGGTCTCCCGAAGCTAAGAAAACACACAGTAAAATAATGAGCTGGGTTTGGCTCCATCTTCTTAAGGCAAAGAGGTTTCATGAAGTCTTTTACAGAGGTTTTAGATGAAGGGGGAGGTTTCTCCAGTTAAGCAAAGTAATTTCTCTGCAAAATTTGGCAACATAAATATTGGGGGAAGGAAGCTCAGAGGGGAAAAAAGACCAGAGAGGAGAAATTTCTATTTGGTATTAATACAGATATTTTGTTAGATTAGACACATCCCCCTAAAACTGTGACAGGAGTGGGAAGATGCTGAAGTGGTCACTTGTGGGGCATCCAGGGACACACTTCTCTGAGCAGTGGCTGCTGTGTCATGTACCAGCTGGGAAACCTGAGGACTCCACAGCACAAAAGGCCTGAGCCATGGGATACCTCTGGCAACATGGAGTCCCAATTGCCAGCCTTGGAGCCAGGCAGGCTGAGAAATGCTGTGCTGCAGGAAACTCCCCTTTAAGAGGAGTTGAGTGGCTTGAAGGATGCCGGAATTTTCTTGGTGAGAAAGAGCTGATCTGTCCCCTCACTGCTGCTTAAAGACATCATAATAATAGACAAGAAACACCCCCCAAACTCGAAAGATCCCCCCCTCCCAAAGCCCTTCAGCACTTCCAGTCTTTACCAGCTCTAACAAACCAGGCTCATTTCATTCCCTGAATGGTGCAGACCCCCTGCCCACGTGGGTTCCCTCAGTGTGGGGTGCAGGAAGGGGCTGCCAGGCGGGCTGGGGGACAGGAGAAGGGCTGGAATCCCTCGGTGCACGGCACAGCCCCTGCTGAGGTCACCGGGTCCCTGGCAGCTTGTGGAAGGGTTGAAACTTGACAAAACCTTACTTGTTCTGCTGTCCAGCTCTGCCCTCAGAGCACCCCGTGGATGAACACTGAGTCTGTAGCCTCAGAGCTTTCAGGTTTGCTGAGTAAGCGAATGATTAACCACTAATGAACTTTCTTCCTGCTTGCATTAGTGTTTTCAGAAAATTTAAGCTCTGGATACAGTTTCCTGTTGGGTTAAAATAAATTTAAATTGAGGAAGCCCGACAGCATCTGGGCTTGAGTAGTGCAAAAAAGTATGTGTTGTTTCTTTACAGTTTTTCTTGGTTTGGGCTTTCTGTCTGTGGATGAACTTTTGAAGATGCCATCTTGACCATAGGAAAATAGTAATGTGACTGTTTCTTTTTCTCCCTCCTCTGTAGGCCTACGGACATGAGGTGGTTAAGAGTAGATGATGAGATGCCTCAACACGTTGTAGTGTCTGGTTCAAACCTTCTCATTAGTAACCTAAACAAAACAGATAATGGTACATACCGCTGTGAGGCTTCCAACGCGGTGGGGAAATCACATGCGGATTACATGCTGTTTGTATACGGTACGTGAGAAAAACCACCGTTCTTCTAGACTCGTTTACACGTAATTGCAACATGCCCTGCTCGGAAAGCTGTGACAGAACTTAACATTTGCTCAATGCCAGATTTGCAGGCAGCTCCTGACGCCCCGAGGCTGTGCTGGGCTGGGGTAGGGGCTGGGAGAGCTCTGGGGTGCTGCTGGGGCTCTCGGTGTGTGCATCGGGCACAGAGCCTGTCCCCGCTCTGCGGAGCTCCCACCCCGTGCTGCCAGGTGAAGCCTAAGGAAAAGCCAGAGCAGGGGTGTGGGGAGAACTGTGCTGTTCTCCTTGTCCTTCTGGTAACACCTCCAGCGGCCTGAACTATGGTCCGAGGGGTTCTGAGCCTTTCACTAGCAAGTTAATCAGCCAGCATCCCCAGATAATTACAAACCAGTAAATAAACTGGAGAAATGAGATGCCTTCAGCCTGTCTGTGTGGCTGGGCAGACACTAAAACATGCCTCAGCATCTTTTAAAGCACTGTTAAGTACCTGCTTTAATTCTTTGTTTCCTCTGGGTTACTTCGGCATTGCTGTAAACCTCATGCTCCTGCCGTGAGGTGTTGCATGGAATGGAGATTCAGGAGGCACTTGCAGAGCAATCCCCCAGTTTAATGATGAGCTGTTCCTTTAAACTTCCTCTGTTCAGGGCGGTTATGTGTGGCTGGGCTGAGTTCCTGGTGGGTCTTGGTCCCTTCTGACCTGAACGATGCTCAGGTTCCACTCAGATGGGACAGAAACTTGGTTTGAAGTTTGTTCCATGCAACAGCCACCTGAAGCTCTGCAGTGTGAGCTCTCTGGTAGTTGCTCTGATCCAGTCAAAGAGTGGAGAACCTCCCATACCTCTCCAAATGACACCTCTGCAGGAGTGATTTTAAGCCCAGTCTTAGAAACTCACCTAAGGACTCAAGGTGGTGACAGCTTTGAGCTTATACAAAACTCATGTACCCCATCATATAGGTAGTTTTTCTAGTGCCTCTCACTCCACAAGACTCCAGATCAGAAAATGAAGTCAGATACCCATTTATGATTGGTAATTTGCATGTTCACAATATAAAAACCCCACTTGTTTACATCAGTGTTGAAAGAAACAGTGAATGTTGCAGGGAGCAGAGCAGCTGGAATAGGACACAGGCAGCTCTCCATGAGATGAAAATGATGAAAGCTGCTGCCATAAAGCAGCTGTGGGGCAGGTTAGTTCTGTGCACCCATCCTGGGCCAAGGCAGGGCTGGGGGAGCCTCCCAGCGTTACTGACCTGAGGTGTAGAACTCGTGGGAAATCTCACATAATTACTCTGCATTTTGGATGTGAGTGGGAATAGACAGCGCAGAACTTCCTTGGGGTTGCTTCCTCTTGGGATTAAATCCCCAGGAGCAGACCCAAGATAGCATTACTTGGAAGGAGATGCAGGTTCCCAGGAGATGGAGACCTGTGGGTTCCAGCTTAGGCATCTGGCAGATGTGTTTGCCCATGTAGAGGAAGGCTGCTGGTGGGCAGAGAAGGCTTTTACACACCCCACCATCTCCAATCTGAGCTCTTTTGGGAGCATCCTGCTAGGCTCTGCCACTCTGGACGGCACAAGGAATCCTTTTAACCCTTGATTTAAAAAGGACAAGTCCAGAGCGGGGAGGGAGTGGTTGGGCTGTGGCTGTCAGCTGAAGCCTCCCGGTACAGAGCCCAGCTGGAGCTGCCGCTGAGGGGAGGTTCAGCATGGGGGTCTCACCCCACTCAGTGGTGGAACCCTTACACCTCTGTGCTGCTCATGGTGCGGAGCTCCCCAGGCCACGTTGGGGTGGGAGCTGGGGGGCTACAGACACGGAGCAGGGGCTGGCACGGCCCTGGGAGAGGCAGCATTCAGGCATTCCAGAGGGACATCTCTGCAGGTCAGGGGTTTGACGTGGCTTCCAGCAGCTGAGCTGTGCCCAGCCTTCCCGGCTGCCCACGTGGGATGGGGATGTATAACCACGTTGACACACACTGGAAACGTGCTCATTTCTAAAATTCATTTTATGCTTTTCCTCCCCATGGGCATGGGCAGATACATTTCTAGAAACTTCCAGCTCCATCAGCACTCCAGCTTTTTCTTTTTATTTTGTTTTTTTTTGTTTGTTTTTATGGAGGAAGAGCCCATGGCACAGCCAGTCCTGGGCTGGTCAGTGTGAGTCTGGGGGCCCTTCCCCAAGAGCTGCTGTGCCTCAGCTGGGAGGGTCCCCACTGCTCCTGGGGAGATGTGTGGGTCAGGAGCAAGAGAGGAGCACAGGGGCTGAGATCCTTGGGATGCAGAGGGAAGACAGTGACCGCTCATAGCACAGCGAGCTATGAGGTGATGTTCCTGAACTCTTGGGAAGTTGGATGGAGTATAATAAAGGTGCAGTATATAATTAAAGTTCAGATATCTTAATTAGGGGATCCAAGGGAGCTAGCTCAGAGATAAAAGAGTAGCAGATGTATTAGTGAGGAACAGCTGACGTGCTACGGAGGAAACCTAAAATCAAAAGCCCATGAAAGGTTTCATGCTCTATTATTGCCGAATGAATCCGTAGTTCAAAGTCTTTCTGACTACTTAGTGCATTCAGTTTGATCATCTGGGCATTGATACATATTTTTTCTTTTACATCTTCTCATATCTACCTTCTCCTGCCCGATAGTTTTGATAAGGATGTGTCCCTGTGTGTAACATCAATCCCGTGACGAGCAGCAGGGTTTGAATCTCAACAGGTCCAGTCCGTCTGAGAAATGGTCACAGAGAGAAACATCTCATTAACGATGCCCTAGTAGCAAAAACAAGAGTGTGCAACTGAAATTGTCAGAAAAACATTGACTTTTTTTTTTTTTTTAATTAAAAGATCTTGGTGGAATTCCTCATACCTGGAAATTGATATTCAGCAATGATGTTGTCGTTTCTCTGTATTCCCTACCATCTTTGAAGTAGCTTTTAACATCCTGCTGCCGTGTGTTTATAGATGAAGAGCAGTGAGGTTCACGGCCCTGGGAAGACAGTGAGCTCTGTTCATGTGCTGTTAATGTTCAGGCTGTGAAGCACAGCAGGGCCCCTCACACAACCCTCCCACCTGGGTTTGCAAATGTATCCGTAGACAACCACCGAAGCACCACCGTGTCTCTCCTTGTATGTGCAAACCGGTCTTTTTGTTGTGGAAATCGTGCAGTTTATTTTCCTTATGCCTCTCCCATTCCATTTCTCTCTCTCATTGACTAATTTATGCTGGGTTTTATTTATTTTTTTTAGCATTGTAGAAGGCAGAAAGGGCGGGGAGAGGCTGGGGCCAGGTTCTCCAGCCCGAGTAAGCGTGAGCGGGGGACCTGGCCCCGCTGTCCCTGCAGCTGCCGGGCTCTCCCCTGGGATTTAGCCAAGGAAAGGCCCCCAACCCCCGCGCTGCTTCTTAGCATCCTTGTTTTCCTCTGATCACGATTGACCGCTGTTGTGTTCTGCTTGTTTTTTTGCTTAATTTGCTTTTTTATTATTTTCCTTTTTATATTTTATCCAGATCCCCCCACAACTATCCCTCCTCCCACAACAACCACCACCACTACCACCACCATCCCTACCACCATCACAGGTATGGTACCTTCATAACCATTGGAAATGTCCTGAATGTTTATTGTCTTTTATGTATATAAGCAGAGCATGAAGCCTGGGGAAAAACAACAAACCAATCACTTGAAGTATTTTTTTTTTTTCCCTCGAATACAACCACCCACAGCAGGAGCCCTGGTCTGGCAGTTCGACGTGTCAGACGGTCCTTGCTGTGGGTGTTCCTGAAATGTGGGAATTGTCATGGTAGGAAAAGTGATTAATTCAGTTACTGGTGGCCAACATTGGGTACTTTAAACACAGGGTGCCAACAGCCTTAGAGCTCCCTTAGCACGGGCAGTCGTTTCAGCCTCCTTCCCGTCAGTATCAATTTCTGAGCAATTTATAGAAAGTTTGGTCTTCGGCAATTCGATTTGCCTGATGTGACTCAAGATGCTTTTTCTCATGCCAAGGTGTTGATCTTTCTCTGTGATAAGCTTCTCCCTCACTCTCCCAGAAAAGGGAATTCCACCAGTCGTTTTTATTGAGTGAATGCCATCCATAGGCCCCTTCTTGAGGAGCTGCCTTTCACTTGTGAGATTTTCCGTGTCTTGCGAGAAAAGATGAATAAAAACAACCAGCAAGATCATGACACCTCTCTCTGACACATCCTCATACCTCCTCACAGACCTGACTCATCAGGAAAACCCTTCTGATTTATTTGTAACCATTCGCATTGTCATTTCTCTGACCTTTCCTTTTCCAACCGCTGCTTTTGCTTTTGCTTGCTGCTTTTTGTGGTGTTCTTTTTTTTTTTTTTTTTTTTGGGTTTTTTTTGGTGGTTTTTTTTTGAGGCAGAGGTGACAAACGGCAGGTGAGGATGGACCATTGAATAGCTAATGGCACAACGTTTACTGTTGCTGTAAAACCACCCCTTGTGTAAATGCCTTCACGTTTTATTTGCTTTTATGACGCTGCTCAGCTGACTCTCACCACCCTGCCCAGGGCGTTTCGTGGCTTCTTTTCCTTTCGAGGTTTTTGCACCCAGGGCAGGCCCCGCTGGCACGGACACGAAGCCTCTCTCCCAACGTGCCTTACCACGCACCGGCGGCCACCATCGCCCTGCCAGCCCTCGCCGTGCTCTGCTTCCTCCTGCAGGTGCTTACCGGTAACCCCAGCTCCACACACCCACCTCGGGGTGCTCTGCCGTGACCACTCTCCCTTCTTCCGTGGTTTTGATTTCTGGACTTAACCCGCTTTCGTTTCAGAGGAGGTTTGAAGCTTTCTCAAAGCCTCCCTAAGAGCTGTTGGCAGAGAAGCTCGGCCGTGTGTGTCCCACGGGCTGTACGTGGAAACGCTCACAGGTTTCTTTCTTTGACGGTAAATGCTCGTGCTTTCAGTGAATTTTGGAAGGCTAAAAGGAACAATGTGTCTTGATGCTTGGATAACCCCTTCAGTTAATCTTGGTGCCTGCAAACCTTAATGATTGTCCTTTTTCTGGGAACCGGGTTGTTGCCAGCCTGTCACTTTAGGGACTGCCCCAGCACTGCCTCCCAAAGCCTGTGCTGTCCTCGCGTGTCCTCCCCTGCTGTGTCAGGTGCCACAGTAGTGGTTGGTTCTTCCCAGTAAATAGCAGTTTGGTTGTTTGCTGTCCTGCTGCAAGTGCTGCAGCTCATCTGTGGATGCTCGGTAGCCTTTGGGCTTTCCTTCATGTAGTTTTCCAGCTTTTTTATATTAAAAATAAGAAGGGGAGGGAGGTGGTTCTTGCAGTTGGAAATGGCTGTGTCATCAACCTGGCAGAGGTCCTTTGGGGTAAGGAGCATGTGGCTGTCCAGCGTTGTTCTCTCACCTTTGTTTGCAGTGGTGGAGGATCTCAGACTCTGGTGGCAGAACCCAGTGGCTCTCCATTGCCTTCTTGATGCTTTTCTGTGTTGGCTTTGAACTGCTGGGGAGGCTGGAAAAGTGATGAAAATGTGATATTGCTCCCTGATTCCAGCAGTTCCTGCTCGTGATTTGTCGGAAGAAGATTCGCTAATGCTGATAAGAGAAATTGTTATTTTCTTCCCTGGCACTGAGTCCTCTTGACACGTGTCTTACCATCCTCTGCCCGTGTTCAGTGTGCTTTTCCCACCCAGAGCAGCCGAGGCTTCTCCTCCCTCAGTCGTGCAGAGATGTGCATGTGTATCCTCTCCAGTCAGTGCTCAGGAGCACGGAGCCACACCAACTTCTGCCCTTCAGTATTTAAGAGACTTTGTGGCTGGAAAAAAAATCAGATCAAATTAACATAATCTCCAGAATTACATAGCAGAGTAGTGTTGGAACACTTTCCAAAGCCTGGAGAGACACCTGATACCTTAATTCCCGTCCTCACCCAAATGCTCTAGCATTCTTCCTGTCTGCAGAGGAGAGGTGGGAGCCAACGGGGTGTTCTCTGAGCTGCTGGCAATCCAGGCATCTGGAGCCAGCCCAGTGGAATCCAATCCTTAGGATGAGGTGGGCTTGAAATTAGTTTTATTTTTCTTTTCGACCCCTACTTTTAGTATAACCCTGACCTAGTTCATGTCCCCTGGAACCATGGAATAGTTCTGAAAAACAGTTGTCTTGCTTTAATTGAATAAAACATGGGGAGAGAGGCTGCACTGAAGCAGTTTCTAGCAGGTGACCCTAGAAAATTCTGCCCTTGGAGTTGTCCTTTTGATTTATTGGTTCAGGGAGTTTCTGGGGGAGCTCTTGGAAAGCTGACCTGATGCTTTCTCCAGCGAAGGACAAGCTGAGCGGTGGTGAAGTTTCCAGACACCATGACCTTTAGAGCTTTCCCTCTGTCACTTCAGTGTAGGTGCTTGAAAAGATTTCCAGCGTGACAGCTTGATCTTTTCCATGTATCCTCCAACAGCATTGATATTCCGGCCATCCTTTGGTGTTTCAGCCGTTATCGCTGCCGAGCCCTTTTTTATCAGTTAAATTGTCCTTGTGGCTTTCTTCATTAAGATGTACAATACGATACAGCAGAGCAAGCAGCATCATTTGAATTACCCTGGAGTCGCTCCTTGAAATGCTGGGCTTGGGCAGCTGTTGTTTCCTGGGAAATAAAGGTCCTTAATCACAGCCCAGCCTCATCTCGGGGCACGGCGCGGAGCGTTCGCCTGCCTTTCCCAGCCTCCTTGCTGCTGCCTGCCTCCCAGGATCCACAGCATCATTCCTAGGTGCACATTTGCATTTCCCACGCTTTCTCCGCAGGTGGAATGGCACAGGTGTCTTGGCAGCAGTTTTGGTGAAGACCTGGGGGTGACACGTGCAGGTTGCCCTGCAGCGGATGCTGCTGACTCTGCAAAGGCACTGCTCTCCATCCTCTGCAGCAGCAGGCTGGGGCTCCCTCTGTCCTCCCTGCAATGCCCATTTAGAGCATATTTTAAGTCCCACTGATCCCTCGGAGTAGCAGGTGTGTGTGTGTGTGTATTTCAGGGGGCTGTAACATTGCAGGCAGTGCTTTTCACTTGGGAATTCCCAGAGATTCTCCAGCCTCCTCAGTGAGTACATGTGGAAAGCACTGAGCCCATCCTGTGGAAACAGCCGAGTTCCTTCCTGAGGCTCAGGATTTGTACAAGCAGGAGCAAGCTGTCTTTGGTTTGAGCTCCACAGCAGGAGCTGAGAATTGATGCTGAGTAGGAATATCAGCATTTGAGCAGGGGCACATGATGGTGGAACTCTCCTGTCACCCCGGGGGCAGGCACTGTCTCCTGAGAAGCACCTTTGTGCCACCCCAGCTGCTTCAGAAATATTAGCACATGGAAATGTGAACTCTGTGAGCTAAAATAGTGTTGCAGGTTTTCAGAGCATTTCATGTGCCAAAAAACTTCCTCAAGAAAAATTATTTTATCCTCAGTAGGAGTTTGTCCTTTCCTAATTACAGGCGGTGGTGTGAAAACTGCAGTTGCAGGGGGTTTATTCCAGCAGTAATCCCAGTGGCTGATGGGCAGGAAGAATGCAGTCCCAGTCATCCTTTTGTCAGATTTCCTTGCAGTGGGTTTGTGGGAGGCAAAGAGGCAGCGTGGGGGTGCCCAAAGCTCTGTGTCCTGGCAGGACCGTGACATCAGCTCAGGTATGGCCACTTCTGCCTGGGACTGCTGCTGGTGCTGACATGGAATTTAATCATAAAAGCACATTTTCTCCCCAGCCAGCTCAGAGTGATCAGCTTCAGCTCAGCTGTCTGGACTCTCTTACAGTCTCTGGCTTTTCCGGGGTTGTGGAGGTGCCCGCACTGCCAACAGGAGATGGGCACGTCAGCAGGAGCAGCCAGGGCTCCCAGTTTGCTCTCGGCATTCCCAGTCCGCTGTCGAGCTGTCTCATGTTCAGGTGCTTGAAGCCGCTGTGCAGGGACGCAGCCCAGGGATTTGTTCCCCCAAATTATTTATTATTTAACTTCTGCGTTCTGTTGAAGGTTCTCCCTGTCCCTGGTAAAATGTCAAGTTAATTTAAAGATGATTCTACGCCTTTCTGACATTTTCATCCAGGATGTGTCCGCATTAAAGGGGCTCAAGGCAGAGCTGACAGACCTGGGACAGAAAATGAAACAAAATTCAGTCTTTCAGTCCCACGTCCAGCCAGTAGTAGGCAGGACCTGTCATACGTGGCTTTACCTTTGGTGACACAGCATAAGCTGTGCACAAACCATCATCTTGCTGAGCAGAAGCGTGGGGTGTGTGCAAGCTTGGGCTTGAAGTCAAACCCAAATCCTCCCAAGTCTCTATGGAGAAACATGCAAAAGCATGGCTGGAGCCACTGTGCTAATTCCAGACTATTTCTGTTCCGGTCACACACAGCATCCATACAGATTGTGATGATTTTTGTGAAACATCTGGTCCACTAATCAAGTTGTCCCCAGGGCCCATTGCAGCACGCCTGGACCGGGGCACTCAGCGCCAAGCTGGAGCACTGTACGGAGCAGATCGGGGGGCTTTGGAGGACAAAGGAGATCCCCACCCATCCTTGGGAAGCATGTGGTGAGGGAGAGGAGGGCTGAGGTGAGGGAGAGGATGGATGTGCCACTGCACTCTGGTGTTTGAGCCCCATCATCCCTCAGCTTTCCCATTGCTGTGGGATGTGTCATCTGTGCTGGTGTCCCACAGAAGTTTGATCCAGGGGAATGCCAAGGAAGGGTTTTGGAGGCCTTTTCATCAGCCCCAAGGAGCTGAACCCAAGCAGTTTGCAGTGCTGCACGCTGTTCCTCAGGCTGCTGCAAAGGCAGCAACGTGCAGGAATTCACACTCGCCCCGGTCAGTACATGTGAAGTAGTCTGGAAAATCGGGAAGAATAAGAGCTCCACGCGTCAGGGATCAGATTGGCTTTTGGTTTCAGTTCAGAAGGCAATTTAAAAAGCAATATATTGAATGGATATCTATACTTGCTAAAGCCTCTTCAAATTTAAAAGGCAGCAGCATGTTTTGCTGTTGTTTTGTGGATGTGCTGCTGTAATTCTGTGTGTGCTCCTCAGCCCCAGCTCCGAGTACCCCTGCGAGGCTGCAGCACTGCAGCTGCAGCATTCAACCAGGGGAATTTAATTTTGCTGCTGGGGTTTTAATATTCCTCCATCGTGCTTGTTCTGTTTGAGACTGTGGACTAATTACGGCCGAGTTTAAAGGGCCTGGTCTGTCACACTCTGCAAACAGTTTGAAGTTGGAGAGAATCCATTTGAGAAAACGAGGGGGCTCAGCGGTGGAGCTCGTAACTCTGAGAAATGTTGCCCAGCTGCCTCCACGCAGTAATTTTATAAATATGTGTGTGTATATGTGTGTGTGCCCTTGTGTAGCTGCCTAATGAGGTGGTGAGTGCCTAGAGCTTGGGTGTCATCTGAGTTGTCTTAGCTGGCAGATATTTATTTCTTACGGCCAGTGCTACACAGAAATCCCCATAAAGTGAAATTTGCAGCTTTGTAGAAGCCAATAGTTACTCCCTAGGGTGCCTTCTGTAACTATAACCCAGGCCTCTGAGGAGCTTTTGTACACGAAGATTTTGGAAGGCCTTGGCATTGTTCTGCTTTTCCTGAACAGCGTGTTTGGTTCTCTTCCTGATTGGCACTGGGAAGAGAAGCCTTGATATTAAGATAGAAAATCCCACGTTGAGTTGAGTCTGTTTGGTTATGTGATTTCTGTATCTTGGCTTCGCTGCACCTGGTAAACCAGCCCTTTCTTCATCACCAGCTTTCCATTTTAAATTATAGCTATCAGCCTTGGGTGATTGTGTAGCTGTTCTGCATGTTGATGGCTTGGGACCAGAACAGTGCTTTTTTGTCATAGCAGAGCCTTTCCTTTGCTTTGGTCAACATTGGTTAAGTCAGGAGTGCATCAAAGACTTCTTGTAGGTCAGCATTTGTGGAGAAGAGATGGTTTTTGTTGTAGGACATGGGGCAGAAGGCTGATCCCTGGGGTGCTGTGTGCCTGCTCTGACATGGAAGTTTGGCTGTTCTTGAAAGCAAAGCAGAAGCTGGCGGCAACTAGCCAGGATTCAGGAAAGCACCTTCCAAGTCAGCCAGAAGTTATGGATTGTGTGAGCAGCAGCCCTGCAGGGCCAGGATGTCCCTTCCCGGGTGAGGAGTGGCAGTGGCGGGGCCGGGGCACACAGGGATTTACAGGGATGCACTGGTTTGGTACCACAGCACCAGTGACCGTTTTCTCTCCTTTGCCACGTGATGTTGCAGACACTCTCCAGTGTCAGCACGTTCATGTCTTTGACACGGGGTCTTTCCCTCCGGAGCACCGGTGTGTACAGCCCTTCTTCCCAAAGGAGACTGGGACTGAACAGGACTCCCCAAAAGCTCACTCTAAACTTTAACCGGTCTGTGTTTCCTATTGCAACCATCCAAACCATTTGCTAATCATAACTTTGTCATTCCAGCTGCAGCCAACATGTTGTTTGACGTGGATATTTGTTCGCACTTACAACCGCTTGAGAACTTTATTTTGTGTAACCTGTCGGTCTCTGTCCCCGGACGGGGAAGCGAGATGCACTGTCCAGTTTGCACTGTTTCTTGACTAATAATCTCTTCCAGCACATCAATACAAGTTTGCTTCCAGCAGATTCTCTATTTAGTGTAAAAGCTGACATAACTTTTTCTATTTCAGGAAGACAGTAAATTGAGACTATTTATAGATGCCAAGATGCTATCTCAGGAATTAATACTCAGTTTTAACAACCCCTTCAAAACAATGGCTTTCCCCCCACCTCCACCACCATTTCCCCTTCTATCATTTGCTTGGTTAAAACAAATGGGGATTGCTACCCAAAACCAAAACAAAGCCCCGCTCTTGGTCTCCTTGGTGGCTTTGGAAGGTTTCCCTTGTAGCCCCCAGAGCTCCCACAGGAGAACAAGGGCTGGCCTCCTTGAGGATGCCTTAGATTTGGTTGCCAAGATGAGAACAGCCTCTGTTGGCAGTGGAAACAGGCTAATGACGGCTTGATAATCTGTTATGCAAATCTTGGTGCAGTTTGTTAAACTGTGCAGGGTTTATTTGTTTTCCTTCTATAATTAAAGCATGTAGACCTTGTATCTGTAAGTATTGTGTATTCCTTGTATGATTCTTGTCTCTGCTGCTGCTTCAGGAATTCAGCCCTGGGCTGTCCTCAGCTAAATTGCCAAGAAACAGGTCCTCCTTTTTCCACTGCTGCCTCTGCCCACACAGGGGACCCGTCCCCGGGTTGTCTGCCAGCATGTCACCGAGGGGAAACGCCGCTGTGAATTGTCTGTCGTTGCTGCAAAACCCAAGCTCCAGGCTGCTGTGCAGGGCCAGGCAGTGCAGCACTGCTGTGTGCTCCCTCCGCTGTTACTCACCCAAACATTCCTGCCTCCAGCCGGGCAGGGCCGGCCCAAACCTGGGCTGGGCCCCTGGCTCCAGGGATTTATTTCTGTGACACGTCCTAAGGAGCCAGCCCGCCCCAGCCACTGACCCCTGCCACGGAATACCTCCCTCCAGATGGAGAGTAGACACCTCCAACAACTGAATAAGCCAGTAAATTTGGGTAATGTGGTTGCATTTGGTTTAGACCTATTGGTGTGGAGGAAATAGCTGTCAGAAAAAGCCTTCGGATTTGGGTCAGTCTTTTAAAACTGCCTGTTGCAAACACCTGGAAGAGACAAAGCGTCTCTCCATGGGCAAGGCAGTGCCCCCCCAAGAAATTTCCAGTGGGATGTAGTCCATACGGAGTAGAGTCAGCTTCAAACTAACCAGCAAAAAAAACATCCTGGGTGTTTTAATTACCCTTAGCTGTTCAACCAGGTACCTGCTGCAGCAGAGGGACTGGTAATATTTGTCCACAGTTGCCAGTTCTAGAACATATTTTATGCTGAAAAAAACGGTCCATCATGGAGGTGGTGGCTGGGAAGCTGGAGGAGAGGCAGGAGCAGACAGTTCCCTGGCCATGGGTGCTCCAGTGAGGCAGTGTTTGAGTGTGTAACAGTGACGTGCCGAGCCTCAGCTCCTCATCCTGCTCTGGAGCTTCTGTTTTGTCCCCGCCAACCAAACCGTTGGTGTCAGTGTTCTCTCCTGTCTCCTGTTCCCCTTACTTTGCAACCACCAGTAATTGTTCTGGCAAGGACCTGGAAAAAGAGAAAAATTTACTGTTTTCCTCAGGCTCATAGCTTTTGAACTGGAGGCATGTCTTCTAAACAGTGCAACTCACTTCAAATGCTTTTTGCCTTTCATTTTATTATTGCTTGTCACGCAATGTTCTTTGAAAGCTTGCTCATATATTATCTGTTCCATTTTTTCCATTTTCCCTTTTTTTGCATGCTGTTCCTCCTGTTTCTTCCCTTCCTCCAATCCTCTGTTCCCGTGTGTAGACACAACGGCGACGACAGAACCGGCAGTTCACGGTTGGTATCACATTCCTGTTTATCTTATTTCTCAGCGCTGCTGAGTGGCAAGACAAGCCTGGGAAGGGGAAGCCAGAAAGGGAACTGGAGTCTTCAAGGGAAAACTGTGTTTCAGGTGGACTCATCTCATAAATACAACGTGGGTTCTAAGGCTGGAAAGTCTGTCTGCTCTTGTCATTTCTGCTGTGAGCTCCCCAGCTGATCATCCTGGTGCCGGGCAAGCACAAGTCCCATGGAAGTGGCGTCCAGTTCCAAGCAATACCAAGTGGCTCTCCACCCATTGACTGAGAAAGTCGCTTTACACATGAAAAAGTTTGGGTCTGTTGGGGGTGTTTTTTTGTTTGTTTTGGGGGTTTTTGTGGGGATTTCTTTTGGAGCATTTTTCTTGCATTTTGAGGTAGTTTCTAAGACAGGGCATCCAGTGGGTCTGCTGGCATAGGGCAGCACTGGGGATTCTGGGATGCTCCACAGAGGAGCGCTCGCCTCCAAGGTCGGCAGGGAAGTTTGCGTTATTACACTGCAGAAGGAGATTGGGAAAACAAACAGCAACACTTTCCTCTCAGCATAGCAGTCTAGCAAAGTAACCCTTCTCGTCTGCTCGAGGCAGTCTAGCTAACAGCTTGACAGCTTCCTGAGCTTCCTCCATTCCCCAGCAAGCCTACGTACACACTGCAGGCTGGAAGTTGAGCATCCCGTTTTTTGGCACAAGCTTACTTTTCAGCTGAAGAACCGAAACCTCTGACAATTTTTAATTACAGCTAATTCATGTTGGACTTCGCTGTTCTAGTTTCTTTTAACTCTGATAAATTGATTGAGTTTTTACTGACAGAAATCCCTCGCCCAGAGCACCCCGTTCTCCTGCCTGCTCCCCTGGAGGCATTTCTTGGGCGAGGTCAGAGGCAGGACTGAATGAAGCAATTATTCAGTAGCAAAGTGCCATATCAAGTGGAGGGGCTTGCACTTCTTATCACAGATAACTTACCTACCTGGGTGCATTTTCCCACTTGGCATAAAGATCAGAAATCTTGGGGCACACTTGTGTTTTGTCTGCGTGACAATCTTCCTGTGTGTGTTAAATGTCAGGAGCCACATTGCTGATTTTGTAGCTACCTGTTTGTGGCTAGATGTTGATCACTAAATTTGAAAAAGTTTGGGTAGCCCTGATGATAGCACAGCTCCCAACATCCTTTCTAGGTGTCTCTGCATCGGGGAAAGGCTCAGTGTAGGCATGTATTAAACACTGCAGTGAGGACACACTGGGAAGATGCTCCGTGGTGAGCCTTTGCCCCATTTTTAAAAGCAATTCCTGATGTCTTTCCTTCTTTTTCTTTGTTCTGAGGAAGCCATAGGAAGCCTGTTTTTAACTTGAGGACTTCCCCCTTCCATGGGGAGGATCACTGCCAGGGAGGTGGCCAGCTGAAATGACAACCTATCCCAGTCAAACGAGCTGCCACAAACTTTCCTGCCTTAAAACCAGCCAGTTTGTTCTGAATTCCCCCGTGCTTGTCCTTGTGGGGTGCTTTTCCCGTGAAGACTCTGGATTTCTTTCCAAGCTTGTGTTGCTGGAGTGTGTATGGAGTATACCAGGTGTTTCTGTATGTTGGCCATTTGTTCTTTCCGATGTCCGATGGGAGTGAGCATGTCTGTGAATGACTAGAAATGCATGGGCATGAATACAGCCAAATGGATTTTCTCCAAAAACAATTTAAAATGAATTGGGGGAAGAAAAAAGAAAAGAAACCAAACAAACAAAAAGAAAAAAAAAAAAACACAAAACCAAAAACCAACCCAAAAAAGAGCTTGCTAGCAAAGAAAATGGAATGTAAGGCCAGTGTGGAGCCAGCACAATGCTTCAATCGGGGAAAGAGGGTTTTGAGCCATTGAAAGTTTTGGAGTGTATCCTAGAGGACTGGGGGGAAGGAGTCCTGTGTGTGTGTGCATGTCCCAGCAGTAGCCAAGGCCCTGCCATTCCCGTTTCCTCACGGAATGGAGTTGACGGCAGCGATGCATGAGTGACCTAACGCACGAACGTTGTTAACTCTTTTGTTGAAAAATGAGAGCTTAACTGTGAATTTTCTGATGCACTTTCTCCTTTCTCTGCACTGTTCATTGCCAGAGCTCCAATAACAGCATGGTCATGGCCGGCAGGAAGGCTTGTGCTTCCGCTGCACCCCACGAGGCTGGGGTTTCCCAGCTTCAGCCCTCCTCCCTCTCGGTGTGCCCCGTGGGGTCAGGGTGCCCGTGGGGCTGGAGTCGCAGGTCCCGCTGTTTGAGCTGGAATACGGGCAGAACTTGGAGCCGGGAGTGTGACAGCCTGGAGTGTCTGCACCACTCGGTCTGGGGAGAAAGCACTTTTTCTGCCATGCCCTTTCAGTTTTCCTCCCTGCCCCTCTCCCCACCATAATCAGTTTTTAATGTCCTGGCCCCTGTTGCCCCTCGGTGGCCAGAGAGCTTGGCCCTTACAAGGTGCTGGCCTTTGTGGAGCCCCCAGGTGAGACACCCAGCTCACATTTGCCCCCTACGCAAGCAGGACCGTGACCTCGGACACGCTGACCTTGTGTCCTGTTTTTTCCAAATTCTGCCCCTACCCTGTTGTAAGCAGAGAGCTTTAAATGCTCAGAGTGATTCCCCAGGATGTGGGTGCTGCCCACACAGGGCATTGTGCTTGAGGCTGTGTCCGACCATCTGTCTGCCCAGCAATGGGGGGCTCAGGGCTGCTCCCCACTCCCCTGGCAAGGCAAGAACCAGGCTGTGGTGCCTCAGCACAGGCAGAATTTCTGCCCATTCTCATGGAAAGGTAGGGGTCTGAGCCATTTGAAAAAGCCTCCTCTGAAGCTGGCAAAGCAGGAAGCCTGGAGTGAAGGTTTAAAAAAGGAAAACACCCCAATCACAAAGGAAGAGTGATAAGAAAATACTTGGCCCATAATGCAGCAGGTAAATTATTTTACAGGCTGGAAATTTCTTCCCTGAAGGCCCGTGTGGATTTTTAATTGTGGCCTTAGCAGGTTCGGTACAAGAGTAGGTAGCACTATTGTTTTACGCCCTTGTTCCTTTTTCTGGTAGTGTTCAGTCCCTGAAAAGGAGTTTTGCTTGGCTGAAGCCAAAGCCCGGCCGCACCAGAGCACCAGCCACTCGTACACCTCTCCAGGTGCCACGGAAAAAGCCTCAGAGCTTTCTGCATTGCCATCAGCAAGCAGCTCTGCCAGTCCAACTGCCTCCTTCCCTCTTGGAAATGCCCTACTTAAAAGTGCAGCTAATAGTAAACCCGTTCCTCGCTGTATTTTACAGCTCCCGTCCTTGGGGCGGTTGAATAAAACATCACAGCGCCGTCTGCGCGCGCTGCGGGTCTGCGCATGAAACGGAATCCCTAATTGCTTATTTAGGGCCTGAGATGGGAGAGAAATTGGCTTTTCCTTAAAAAAATGGATGTAGCGTGGGAACCCCAGAAACCTAAATATAGCCGGGGTGCCTGGTCCTCGTGTGGGCACCTGCTTGAGCTGCAGGACGTGCTCGCTGTGCCGGCTCTGCCTGCCAAGGATTTATCATTTCCAGGGAAATGGAGCAGAGTGGAAAGTTCCCTTTCATTTCTCTGACAGGAGCAGTGGCAGACTTCGAGTTCATCCCCTCAGAAGGGAAAAGAAGGGGCTTTAGTAGCCAGTATGAAAGTTTAATGAGAAAAATCAAGAAGTAATTTACCACCTATTTAAATGCCTCACAACAGGTTCTAACACTGGCTGGTGGCATTTGTGAGTGTCCCAGGTGCAGGGAGAAACAGAATTGTGGAATTGTTGAAAATTTTATTCTGAAAAGGATTTTTTTTTTTTTTTTTTTTGCTTCATAAAAAATGCAACATTGCCCTTTTTCATCAGTGAGAAAATGTAGTTCCTTTAAAGGGAGCTCTCTACAGAAGCAATTTTGGGGAGAGAAAAGTTGTGAAGGGCTCCTCTGCCAAGTGCAGCCTTGCATGGCCAATGCTTCTGTGAGTCAACTGTAGTATTTACAGATCATTTATAGGAAGAAGGCCCCTGAAAATCTGAAAAGGGCTCCCTTAAACCTGAGAGTGGCACACAAGCAAATTTCCTGCTATTAATCTAAATGGCTTCCCACTTCAGGAGGTAATTCCAGCGTAGCTTCCTGGTGATTTGATGCATTTAAAAACCAGTCACTGAAAATGAGTTTCATTTTTAAAGAGCAGTGTATATATATAAATATACATATTGCTGCTCTGCAGTGGGGGCCAAGTCTGCGCATTGACCATACTGCACTCACAGCTTGGCTATTTAACAGACAGTCAGCTCTGGAAGCTGTCCATGAGCTGACAATCCCAGGTTCCCCAGTGCCCAGGGATGCGGGATCTTTTCATGGGAATTTTTTTTCTTTGCTTATGCATTTGCTCTCAGTGGCCAGCAGCAAGAGTGAGTCCTGGAAGTCGCAGCCCACAGGGTAACACTGCCCCACCCCACATTTCAGTCAGTCTGGGTGGCCTCCTGGCACAGGTTTGCCCTGTCACTGGAGCTGAGATGTCCACCCCCGGGGATGCTCTGCCTGCAGACCCCAGCACTTCCTCAGACTCCCAATGCAAGCAGCACTAGTGCCCTCACAGACAGCACTGGCTGCCTGTGGTGGCCGCAGCCATGTGCCTCCCTGATTGTTTTATAGCTTTGAGAACAGATGCTTTTCCCATAAATCCATCGCATTTGGGCAAATGAAAAAAAGCCGGTTTGTCGGATAGTTTGGCAGAGGACACAGCCCGCAGCCTGCAAACAGGCCATGACATGCACTGCCAGTATTCGTATCCTGTCATCGATAAATGTCCAGACTTGTCACCGTGACCAAAACTAATTGGATTGGGTGCAAAATTGGAGGCAGGTTTTTCCATTGCTCTCTGTATGCAGGACCAAAATCTGCCTGGACTAAATTGGGAGATTGTCCCCGTGACGGCCGAAAGGCAGAGTCTGGGGGGCTCTGCATGCTGTTATGACTGGTCTCAATGCCATGTTTCGTGTGCCAGCAGTGTAGAGCGAGGAGCGTTTCTGTCTGTAATGAAGGCCACGATTGCACTGGTGTCACACGATGGCTCTGCCCGCACTGGCAGACGGTGGCAAGTGACTGACGCATTCTCTTTTTCCCCCCCAAGAAATTCATCCTCAGTTCTTTAAGTGTGTTGTTTTTTGTCGCTTGAGAAACGCAGAGAAAAACGAGTCTGTTTTTACTTGTAAGGCTTTACTCAGTTGCCCAATTCGGCCGAGGAGCTGGACTATGGGGATCTCTCAGGTAAGGGCTAGTCTGTAGGTAACCCGCTGCTCTCCTTCGCTAGACACTGGTTCCACTCTGATTTCTGCATCCTGGCCATGTTGCATTGTGCAGTCGCTGTGGCGCAGCCATTCCCCCCCACGCTCTCGCAGCTTGGAAGCGCGCTCCTTTCTGTTGGGGTTCTCCTTTTTTTTTTTTTTTTTTTTTTTTTAATTTTTGGTTTTGGCACCCATTTCTGTGTGGCATCCTCGGACATGGGGCAGGAGGTGCAGGGCACCGAGGCCAACCATTGTGGTTCCCTCCTGGCTGGGATTTTTTGAACGCTGATTTGGAGACCGGTTGAGTTGAATCTCTGTTTGTAAAACACTTGGCTCTGCCGTGTTGTGTGAAACCCCCCTTAAAACAGGTGGCCAGCACTAACTCTTGGCTGCTCGGGGATTTCCCATCATACCAACATCAGACTGGGGGTAAAAAGGAGGTGGTTGTTTCATCAGTGAGGCCAAACCAAGTAAATGGTTCAAGCCTCTTTTTAGCCACACTGAACTGAAAGGGGCATAAATGCATCCTCATGGCTGGTCCTTGCCAATTAGTGCTGATTGAGATTAAAGCATAACAGCATCTTCAGTGGATGCAGTTGGGTGCATTCAGAGCAGAGCCTGTACCAGTGGTGCGAACCTAAATCTCTGTTCTTCATGTTTTCCTATAGGAATGCACCCTTTTTTTTTTTTCTTCTTTTTTTTTGCCCCCCCCTTGCAGAGCATCCCTGCAGACTCCTGGTACCTGCTGGGCTCTGGCTGCGTGCCACCACTCCAACACAGAGTGCACAGTCCTGACCACAGCCATGTGTCCCCCTGGGAAGAGCACAGCCCAGGGGGGTTGGAGCCTGGTGCTGTTTCTCTCGGGGGTTCAGCACGGAGCAAAAAAGTACCCCAAAAAACCCTCGAGTCCTCATCTTACTCCATCAAATGGTTCCCTCTCACCCGATCAAATCAGGAACGTCCCATCCCATAAGCCACTACAGGAGTGCTTTGGCCAAGAGGGCAGAAATGATGGATTCATTCCGGATGTTTTCTGACACTGAGCGATGCTAACAATTGTTATTGCAGGCCCTGGACAGATCCCATAGGTAAGATGCACCAGGGCTCTGGTGAGCATCCCTGAGTGGATGGGGGAAATTGTTTTGCTCTAGTAAGTTCTCTTACTTTTTAAAGCTCTGTTTTTTTAAGGAAAAATACACTTCTTGGTGAATGAAAAGAAGAACCTGAAAAAATTCCTCAAAGGAATTGCCCAGAATGGGTGTTTGCTCCCCAGCCTGTGCTGCCCAGAGGGGCTCACACCTTTTCCCAGGACACACAGCTCAGTGTAGTCCTTTTTCTGAGTCTGAAATGGAAGCCAAAATTTCCCCCACCTTTACAGAATTCAGGCAGAGCTGCTGCCCACAGCAAGCACCTCTTGTGTGCTGCCAAACACCCTTTTTGGAGCATCTGGTTTGGCCACTGATTTTTTCCCTAGGAATTTGAAAATTTTGCCTGTTGCTCTTTAGGTTACTCCTGCCCGCCCAAAGGGTGATCATTCCTGGTCAGGTGTGGTCAGGATCATACGGGGTCAGGTATGGGGGAGGCACTAGAGAAAGCCTCAGGCCCTTCTGTGCTACAAACAGAGTGGCCTCTGCCCCATAGCCTCTGCTCAGATTGCTGGGAAACAAACCAGGTCACATTTCTGGCCCAGGTTCAGCACATTGGGGCTCTCAGATGGGTGGTCCAGGTGAGTGCTGGAGTTGAGCTCTCCATCGGGAGCAGCAGGAACGGACACTGGGAGTCCTGGGCACCACCCTGAGGGATGCAGGGCACATGCCCACAACCACGGGGGACCGGGGCGTGGGGGCTGCTGCCGTGTTTGCTCAGTGTGCTGTTCCTTCCAGGTACATCTGTCCCGCCCACAGCTCCAACCGAGGCTCTGCCGACTGTGCAATTAAGTAATGCATCCCTTGCCTCCCACCCAGGTAGCCTGAGTCCAGAGCCGTCCTCGCTCTTCCCGGCCGAGCTCTGTGTGTCCGTGCCTCTTGCAATCCTCCTCTTGTTCCTCACATCCTGAGCCCTTAGGGTACGGAGAGGGCTGGCCTGGCACCTCTCAGTTCCTCACTCCAGTCCGGCAGGCGGGGTTCCTGCAGCACCTGCAGGGAACGGCGAGGGCAGACCTGAGCGTGTCTGTGTGTGTGCTGTGCACACCTGTGCGTGCAGGCGCACACATACAGACACTGCCCTGAGCTCTGAGCACGGGACCTGCCCCAGCACTCCCTGAGCTCTCCTGGCTCTGTTGCAGAGCATCAGCACCTCCTGTAAAACAGGGAACAGTTCCCCATCAGCACCTTTGCAGAGGGGTGCTGGTGGATCGATGCCATCGGCTGCGAGCGGGGTTCCCTGCTCCAGAGAGGAGTCTGTGGACGCAGCCGTGCTGCTCTGAGCTCTTCCAGGGTGAGCACACCCATTCAAACAAAGCCCGTTGTTTTTTATGCAGCGATCTTGAAATGGGTCTCTGAAGGGGAGCTTATTGATTGAAGGAGGATGAACTCCTCAAATTTCTCTGGTTTAAATTAGACCAAATTCAATTACGATACGACAGGCAGGTTAACGCTGCTCTTTAACGGGCCCTCAATAAATTTGAGGAGGGGTAGCCTGCTCCATGCCACGCTGTGGGAATGAATAACATTATTGCTCATCCTGTCATAGACAGGCAGTGATTTCTCTCGTCCCATGTCATGGCTAAGTGGTTTATAGTGTTCATGGAGTAACGACAGCCTGTTCTTCCACCAGCACTCCCTGCCAAGTCCAACCTCTAGTGCTGCTCCATCATTCCAAAAACTTTATTCCACAAAAGAATTGACCCCAGATTCAGTTGGGAGTGCAATCCTGATGTTTCCTACCTCCAGGGAAAAGGAATAATTGGCTCACCAGGTTTTCAGGAGTGCTCGAGTGACTTAAGGCCATTAAGCACCCAAATCATGACCTGTGGGATCTTCAGGCATACTGATATGATAATCATTTAATAAACTAAACTGTAGTCAGATTTAGAAGAGATCACTTGTTTAGGAATTCTTCAAAGCCATTGGTGTAGGTTTCCTTTCCCCTGCTGTCATGCAGATGTTACTGCACATCTGGGAAGCTCAGGAGCTGTCGGTGGGGTCAGTGTGTATAAGCTTGCTCCTGCCCACAAGTTCAGCCCACACTGTCCAATGTCAGGAGCTTGACATCAATTTTCACCCAGAAACGGAAGGTAAATTTTTGTGCAAGTGCAGCAATAAATCCCAATATGCCAAAATTAATGTCTAAACTACATTTTCATAAAAATCTCCCCCTGTTCTCTGCTTTTACAGGAGAAATGTGCATAGAGGAAGGTCAGGGCTGTCCAGAGATACCCCAGAACGTTGCAGTTGAGCTATAGAATGTGAAGCTGGAGGGAGGTGAGGGGGAAGGACAGGAGGCAGGAGCAGCACACAGCAGGGGTTCCGTACAGCCTGGGCTTTCCCACCGCACAGCAGGACAGGCTGCATCTCCCAGTGCTGCCTTTGCTGCACACCTCTGGCACTGAGCCGAGGGAGAGCCGTAAGCGGCTGGAGGGGGCTGGAGCACGCAGGGAAGGAGCAGTTTGCAGCAGCAGCAATGTCAGGAGCCGTGCCAGCGGCGGTGGAGAGGCGGCGCCGGCTGGTCCCGGCTGCAGGAGGTCCCTGGAAGGAGCCGCTGCCTCCGGGCGCTCCAGGATGCTCGTGTGTGCAGGGGGCTCCCGTCACCAAGGTGAGCCCAAAGCCGCCGCTTCGAGCCCCGCGGGACCCGCTGTGAGAGCGTGGGCAGCGCTGAAGGTAAACCTGGAGGGGTTTGACCCAAATAGGTCTGAGGCTGTTAGTGTGGGTAGGAAGGAGATTTAAAATACAGGCAGCCCGGTCCAACCCGGTCTTGCTTTTAGTCTCGAGATGCTGCTGCTGACAAAAGGAGTGGAATATTCGTAGATACATGTATATTTAAAGCTTCATTAAAATGGAATGGAGTGGAAGCTTTTCCCTGAGAACCTGGGAGCAGAAAAGTCTTCCCTCTGCTAAACCTCAGTCTAAGCACTGACCCACTGTCAGAGTGCTGCTCTTACCAGTATTTTTCTTGAGAGCCCACAGAAAGCTGGTTTTAGCACTTATATTGGCAGAAATGTTAGAGATCATTAATACATTCACTTTTCAAGAGCCCCCATAGCTGAGAAGCTGCAGGTGTGAGTCGCAGATGATGATTATCAATACTTAGATGGACAGTCCCCAGCTCAGCATCTGCTCCGTACTGCTCCTGACCTTTGGAATTAGTTCCTTCATTCTGTGATGAGCAGGAACCAGTCCCAAACCCCTTTCTCTCCTGTCTATGTGCTGTTTGCTGAGCCGCACTTTTTGTTTAAAGGAAAACTTCAAGGTTGCCATTCCAGCAGTGTAATCACTATTTTGTTGATTACATGAGCAGTTGGTAAAAATAATCAGCAAAAATAAATTTCAAGTCTTTTGCTGGCCACCCTAGAAGATGGTCTGGAGCACTCCTGCTGCTGTACAGTGATCTGCACCACGGGCAGACGGGCCCAGTACTGCATCCCGTGAAACCTGGCATCCCCTGTTGTGGGGCTCAGCCGTGCCAATCCCTTGGAGGAGCAGCACAGCACTTCGAAAGACAAATTGATTTTTTTTTTTTTTCCTGCATGAGGTCAGGTCTGGCAAGTGGATTGTACGATTACCACTGCAGTTTTCCTTTAAGGTGCTTTGGTGCCAAGCAAAGCATCGACCCAAAAACGGTTCAGCTAAGGTGCGCCGTAGCTGCAGAGTAGCCCTGAGGGGGCATGTTGGTGACAACATGCTGTGATGTCTCCTCCTTCCCTGCCTTTCCCTCCCTCCTTCTGCCCCACCCACAAAAACTCATAAGCAAACCCAAAACAAAACCCTAACAGGAAAATTCCTGATGATTCGCTGGAGAGGCCGGGATCCAGCTTGCTCCAATATATATTAACATCCTAATGGGAAAGCTCTGCATGTATACATTTACTGCGCCCTGACAAGAGGGAATTAAATGTCAGAAGGATTTGTAGCATCTGTAATTGAATTGGTGCTGAGAAAAGCAAATCTTGAGGAAGAATAACATATTAGGATTAGCGAATAATGTGGCATTTTGTCAGTTCCTGCCATCTCGACTGTTCCCTCTTCAGCAATAAAGTTGTGATTTCTGGTTTAATCAGAGATAGGAGGCAGGAATAGCTCGGGTGAATTGGAGACAGCATTTAAAGCAGATTCCGGTTGTTAAGGTCAAGTCTCTTCTTGGCTTTGGGGAATTATTCCTTGTTCCATAGACCTGACACTTTGTTAATTACCAAAGAAATAGCAAGGGACAGGATGTGGAGGGGCTGTTCCTGTGCTGGTGGCACACAGACAGGTTTGCTGGGAGCAGTGTCGGAATCACTGGCGGCGGATTTGGGCTTTGCCGTGCTGGCAGGAAGAGCTCTTGGTGCTGGAGCACACGGGATTTGACGAGGTGCTGGAGGCAAGGAGAGGAGATGCTGCAGGAGGAATGTTTTAGGCCGTGTGTAAAGATGTATTTAGCTTGAAGATGTATTTAGCCACGTGTATAACAGTGTGAACTTGGGGCCGGCGCCTCGCAGGGATCTTCCTTAAGAGGAACAATTGAGAAAAATGGCCCTGCGCATCTCAGCAGAGGAACTCCCGCTTAACAAACTCTGCTGAGCAAACCTGGCAAGGCTTTAAGCCAAAGTCCCTTCCAGGGGAACCCTGTCCCCCTGCTCTTGGCACGATGCCAGTCGGAGGGATGACATGAGGGATGTGTCAGGCAGGAGGCTCTGGCGCAGCCCCGTCTCCGCGGCAGTGGTCGGTGGGACAGTGTGGAGGCTGCCGCCGCCAGCACGAACACACGGCTTCGTCTTTCCAGAACCTTAATTTATGATGATGAAGAAAAAATGCCTCTTGATGCAAAATCCTGCTGGAAGCACATTACAGAGCCGTAACTCAGCGTGTTTATGCCCCTCAGCTGTTCCAGATGTCAACAAGGCACTCATCCGCCCCGGCTGGGATGCTGCTGGCTGCTCCAAATGCAACCGAGCGGAACTGGACGCAAAGTTTCTAAAAAAATAAGAAAGAAACAGAGTGAAGCGTGCCTAAAGCAGCTGCTGCAGCAAATGAGCCAGTTTAGTTGCTTTGCAGAGAGCAGGTTCACGGAGGCCAGATCAGCTGAGCGGGAGCAGCAGCGGGAAGGCTGTGTCGGACTGGGAGCTCTCAGGATGCCCAGTGTGACTGGTTTTCCCCAGCTGCCACCCTGGGCAAGCAGCAGAGCCTGTGCCTGGGCACGGGGTCAGCTCAGCCCCCCGTGAGTGTCCATGGACACCTTTCCCTCAGCATGCAGGGATGTTCAGCCACTCGCCACAGAGCAGATGCTGGGAAGTGATCACAGCATGGTCTGTTCCCACTGGAGATGAGACAGAAGGTCTCCCTTTGCTTTGTTTTTGGATTCCTTGGCACACTGTCACCACAGTGCCGTGGCTTGGAGTTCAGGGATGTGACAGTGAAGGCTTTTGGTTTGCAGAGGAATAATCTTTTTTGGCTGCAGTTCTTACCTCATCAGCCAAGCTGCCAGAAGGGTCTCCACAGTGTCCCTCACCATGCCCCAGCTCATCCCAGCATCTCCCTGCCCACACTGGGGCCCTGCTCTCAGAGGTCACTCAAAGGGGCATTTTTTTCTTAAATTGCTTTAATTAAGAGGCGCTTTATGGTGCTCTTGGTCCCGAGTTATTTACTTGGGTCCTTCAGTCCTTAATCTTGGAGCAGAATTGGAAATATCGATAGAAAGCGTAAATCCCAGCTGCTGCTCGAAAGCTTTGTATCAGGTCTCGGCTCAAAAGAGCCCCATTACCTTTAGCTGTCACAGATCTGTACGCTTGATCGATAAACTTCAAATATTATTAGAGGTGGAGGCTTCAGAGATTTGCTCTGTTCTTTGGAGGGAGACGGAGATAAATCTTTCTTAAAAATTGACTTGCATTTGCTCTCTCAGTCGTCCTGGCAAAACGCATTTCTCCGAGGTGTCCAGGCAGGCGCAGGCAGGGCAGATTTATGGGCCATGTGCTTCTTGTAGTGAAAGATTTAAATGGTAAATCCTTCACATATGACTTCACAAATCATGTAAAGTTAAAAGATTTTTACCGTTTCTGTTGCTGCTGTGCTTAAATTGTAAGGTATGGCCGGTAAATCATTTTAATAGAGGTGTCGCGCTTGACTCACTGAAAAAAAGAGACAATGGTTTAGCTTCTATTCCAAAATGTTAATGTATTAATCAGCGGGAGAATAATTGTTTTTTACTGCATTATAAATCTCAGTTGCCATTAGGATTGCAGCAAGGGTTGATGTAGCTGCGTTCTTAAATTAAAATTGTTTACACTGCTATACATTCATTTTACATGGCCATAGCTCATCTGGGGTTGATTCCGGAGCTGTTCCTCCGCCACATCAGTCATCCCTCTCCCAGGTGACGGCGTCCCGAGGGAGAGGCGCCTCTGAAAGGAAACTAATTGTGTGGTGAGGAGTTAAATAAACGCAGTAAAGCAGTCAGAGGCACTGTACAGTTACTGCTTACTGTCGGCCTCAGACTGGGTGTTAGCTTTTGGGTCAGGAGTGCTGTGTCCTTGTGGCTTGCATTGAACAGTAAAGGTGGGGGTTCATGGTGGAACCCAGTTCAGTTGGAGCAGAGGACGGTTGTAAATACGTTTTCCATGCTGGGTGGGTTGGGTTTTGGGCAAGGAGTGTTTTGGGAGATTGAAATGTTTTCAAGAGGGCACTCGTTAATGACGTTTCTCAGAGCTAACGGTTAATATTCCCGTGTTGTACTGCTCTTCTCCATGCCCCATCCGCCAGGAAGGCTGAGATTTGGGGAGCACTATAGGGAAATTTCCCAAAATAGATCCCCACCAACGACTCCATGTGCCCTTCCTCCCCTCTCCCAGCTGTCTCCCACGTGCGTAGTCATAGTGCTGCTGCTTTTAGAGGAGAACACCTCGCGAGTCAAGCGGCCAGATCAGTTCGGCTCCGGACAAAGCTCCTCTGCCCGAACTCATCTGCCTAGTTAGCTCCGTGCTTCACCCCTGCTCTTCTGGAGAGCCCGAGGGCAGCGCTTCCCATCCTGAGAGCAGCTGCAGCCAGAGCCTTCCGAGAGCATTGTAATGAGTCCCCAGTTCTTATTCCTTTTCTGATCTCAACAGATTCCCGCGCAGGTGAGGAAGGGGCCATCCGGAGCGTGGACCATGCCGTGGTTGGTGGCGTCGTGGCCGTCGTCGTCTTTGCGATGCTTTGCCTGCTCATCATTTTAGGGCGATATTTTGCCAGACATAAAGGTAAGACGGAGACCAAAGCTGGAGGATGAAAGGCCAGGCACATGTGTCCCCTCAGTCATGGTGTTGTCATGTCTGGTGGGACAGCCCCCCCCAGTTTCTCTCCCAGTGGCACTTTTGTTTTCTTTGTCAATCGCCTCCTCAGCACCACACCAAGACCCTCAAAGAGTCACGCAGCTCCGCTTCCCTTGCAGGTACATACTTCACTCACGAAGCCAAAGGAGCAGATGATGCAGCCGACGCAGACACAGCCATCATCAACGCAGAGGGGGGACAAAACAACTCCGAGGAAAAGAAAGAGTACTTCATCTAGAGCAGCCTTGGTTCCCATGAGGTGTCCAACCGTGGACGGTTACTACTGGCCCTATTTAAACGCTACAAAGACAGTGATCTTGGAAGTTGCAACCAGCTTGTGTCTTTTTTTTTTAAGGAAAAAAAAGCAAATGGGTGGAGAGCGGTGAGGCCGGGATGGTCTGGGATTTGCTGTGTAAAAATATTCCTCGTAAAGTACACTCTGCTGTTCGACACCTCAGTTCGTTTGGGTTTTCTTTTTTTGGCCAAGTCCAGCTTGGATTTAGTTTAGTGAAGTCATTTGCAGAAGATTCTGTGCCTTGTTTAATTTCTGTTCGTTCGGGTCGGGGGGAGGCTGGGAAGAAGAGGGGCTTCTGTGCGTTAGTTCCCTTCAGGTTTCTGTGGCTCTTCGTTTCCCCTTTCCTGTTTCTGGAGTTGCCAGCTGGGACCCCGTGGAGTAGGTGCATTTCTCTGAAGATGTTTCCCCTTTTTTCTCTTCACCGGTTTCCGTTCAGAACTCGAGCTCATCGGAGGAGAACCAGCACATTTTAGATGCGTAGTTTGCAGTTCAGTGTGGCCATGTCCCGTTCCCCTGTTGCCGTCAGGGCTCGGATAACACCCCCCGAGCTCCCTTTTGTGGCTGTTTCAGGTGCTTTCGATGGTGGCGGCTGGGAAATGGGCTGGAGCTCGGCAGAGGCGCTGCTCGGCCGTGGGGATGCAGGAGCAGGGTCCTTGCTGGGCAGGCAGAGCCCTCCCGGGTGTGGGGGCTTCTCCTCATCCTCTCCCCGCTTGGCAGCCATGGGGGCAGCAGGTGAAGCCCCTCTGACGTGTGAGCCCAGACCCGGAGGGCGGCTGGATGAACAAAACTGCCTTTTTTTTCTACCTGCTGAGTAAAACGCGGGAATTTGTGTTGAAACGAGCGTGCTAATGACCACTAAAGCCATAGGTGCACAGGAGACTCTGGCTCAATCAGAATTGTAAGCGACAGGTAGCAAACCGCAGCGGGAAGACGGTATAAAGTTATGTATGCTGACTTTTTTTTTGGTGAGTAATCATGGATTTCGAGCGATACTTTTTTTATTGAGTTTATGTGGCAAATGTATCTGATTTATTTAAGGAAAGCATTAATCTTAGTGTCAGGTTTGGGGATTTTTTTAGGGGGTTGGGTTGGGGGCCATTTTTGTCTGTTTGTTTTTTAATTGCTGTTTTTTTGGCAGAACCATTACAATGTGGGATTCCTTTGGGAACGGGGCACAGCAAGCGGGGCCCGTTCCCCAGCAGTATTCCGTCTTTCCCTTCTTCACGAGCAGAACCTCGTGGAGGAAAAAACACCCTTTTTTTTTTTTCCCCGAGCAGCTTTTGTCGAGCGCAGCTCTTTTCTGAGCCCTCTGCACCATTGCCAAACCCCATCGTGGTGAGAAGCAGCCAGGTTGGAGCCGGGGGCTCCGTGTCCCGGCGGCGGCGGCACGGGACGGGCATCCTGGCCTTGAGCAGCCCATATTTGTTTGGAAGTGTACCGTAGTGCAGTGTTACCGATGTAACTTTGACTTACAATGTTGACATGTCTCAGGTTCATGTGTTTGATTGGTGTTTTCCGTCTCAGGTAGATTGCAAAATTTCGGCCCCACGCATTGGAAAAATAAGGAAAAAAAAAACCACATAAAAACAGGAGAAAAAAAAACAGGAGATTATTAATTTTAGTTGTATATCGGTTTATGTATTTTTTCTTCAGTATACAGTGCACTGTTGAAATGTATTGTTGAGTATTACTTTGTACAGCTTTAGATCATTAGGACTTTGAAGCGTGAAGAAAGAACAACCTTGTTTAAAGGAGGATCACAAATGAAGAACGCGGAACTGATGATAAACAACCTTGTTCTTTATTTACCCGGCCTTTTTATTTTTTTCCCCTTAGGCCAGTTCTGTTTTAGGGTGTCCATGGAAGATGTTACAGTGTAAGAAAATACATATCCATCTGTTCCCATTCACATTTTGTATTGGTTCATGTATCCCATTTTTACAAAGGAAAAGAAGTACTATAAAATATCTGTCTTCTTAATAAAAAAAAGTTAATGTTACGAAACTAGATCTTGTTTTGCACTTTTTATCCTGGCTGTTAGAGAGTCCGCTATCGGAGCTCCACCAGCAATATGGGCAGGAGGAGCTGAGGCCAAGCAGGTCACACCCAGCACTGCCTAGGACAAAAGCAGTTAAACCCGATGTATTGAACCTGCTGCATACAATATAGGGCAGATTTTATAAGTTTCTTGTTTATAATTGCTAAATTGTTTTCTTTGAGAAGTAATGCCTTGGAGAAAATTGATTTGACACTGCTAATCCAACCTTCCCTAGCTGGGGTAAGTCAGCACACAAGTTCTTAATAGCAGACAAATATTTAAATCCTCCCTTGGAAGGTGAGTGTTGAAATATGTGACCTCATTCACCCCGTTCTTGTCTCCCGTTCTGTCCCGGTGCTGGCAGATTTCTTGGCATCTGTCCTTAAAACACTTGGCATTTCCAGGTTGTGACACACGATGTCTGTTTGCCTCAGGACACCCAGCTCCAGGAGCCAGTGCTGCTGGGAAGGATCCGTTTGGCTCCGCTCAGCCTGGGGCAGCCGTGGACGGCGGCAGCGCGCTCCTCCTCCCGCCTTTCCCTCCACCTCAGCCCCCCAAATCAGGCTGCGAGGCAGCTGCAGCACTGAAATTAGAATCATTAATCTTTTATGTTTTGCACAAAGGATGAGGAGAAAGACAATTGCTTTTTGAGGAGATCGCACCAGGAACAACCGTGCAGAAGCAGCGTGCGTGGCACCGGAGGGGCTGCATGGACCAGGGTGTGTGTGCCAGACCAAGGCCACTGCCCAGCTCTTGAGCACTCGGTGCATCTCGTGGTTATGTCACAAATAACATTTTTCTGAGAGGAATCACGACACTGAGGGAAAAAGCGTAGGGCAGAGCCAAAAAAGCAGCTCGGTCTTTTCTTACCTGAAATGAGCAGAGCAGCTTTGATGGTTTCCATGGCTATTGCAATTATTTCAGCGCAGAAGAGGTTTGCAGCTCACAGGCCCCCGATGCCAGATCACGATGGTTTTTCTCCTCAAGCCAGCACTAATTGTGTCTCACACTTGTGGTGTCTGTAATTTATCCTCTCAGGGGTCCACGTCTGTCAGGGTTTTAAGGTTGTTTAGTGGTGCTTTTCTTCCCATTGAATCTAAACACTCCAGTCCTTTTCTCTCCATACACAGGCATTACAAGTAGGTGGCAGGAAACCGTACCTGTAGCATGCAGGACCAGGTACCTGATGAAACCCTTTGCGTTAACTTCTCGGAGACTGAGATACAAAGAATGGGGAAAGCTGGGAAGAGTAACAGTTGAGCAACAAGACTTAGTGACCCCTATATCCTGTGTCCAACTGCAGAAATGGTCTCCCCAGGCATGACCCCAACAGCTGCTGAGCCTGGTCCATTACACAGAGCTGAGGAAACTGCCAGGACTTTATGAAAATGAAGAAAATCATCATTACTTCAAATAAGAATGTAATCTTTGCCCTGAATTTCACATTTTCACAAGTTCCAGAAGTCATTTGGTCCTAATTGCAATATTATTTTATTAGGTCAGTAATAGAGTTCTTAATTTTCTTCCCTTTTTAAGCAAATACAGTGAGGAATTATTTTAACTGGGTGTCTGAGTCTGACTTGTATAATTACAGCCTGTTCTGCTAGGCTGAAGTTGCCAAAAACCTTATGCCACTTAAAGTAATTAGCAATGAATGACACTTAAACTCACATCAGGTAACATGTACCTGGATCCTGGGCTGGGTGATTGAAATACACGGGAGCAGGGACGAGGCGTGAGCTGGCAGCATCGATCTGTGCTGGCCAGTCAGTTCTCATCAGAGGGTCCTGACAAGGGGCTAATAGCTTTTTCTGAAGATCCAATCCCATTTTCTAGGCAGCGGCTGGTGCTGTGCCGCCTGGGATAACGCCTGCTCCAGGTGGCATCGATCGGGCGGGGGCACGTGCGACACCCCAGTGCTGTGTCCCAGCAGCTTCATCTGGCTGTGTCATTTCAGTGAAGGGAAAGCCCGAATTCCATCTAAAGCCCAACACCTGGCTTTAAAATTTTACATCTGAGTTAGTGTAACCGGGAAAAGAATTCCAGTCCACTGACCACTAAGGGTTTGAACTGGGCTTGTCTTGTTTCCAGAGTCAGCCGTGGAGGTGATCCCTGCAGCACTTCGAGGTCTCTCCTGGAAACCTGTGTACACGGTGAGCAGGGCAGGGGCTCAGCAGGGTCTGTGCAGGAAAGGGGATTCTGCAGAGCTCTGCACGCCCTGCAGCTGGGCTGCAAACTGAGGAGCTCCTAGGTCAGTTTCAGTTAAATAAACAGACTTTGCGTAAACAAGCAGGTTTTGGGAGGAAAAATAAACTTTAGATGAACTAACAAACACTGTGAGAAAATAAACTTCAGTTGAATAAGCAAACTTTAGCGCAATAAAGAGCTTGAGTTAAATAAGCAAACTCTGCTCAGGGCCAGCTGTGCCAGCAAGGAGAAGGAGGAGAGCTCAGCAATCCTGCCCAGCACGGGCTCTCCTGGACAGAGACCCCTGAGAGCTGCTGTGAGTGGGGACATCATCAGCTCACAGGGTGTCTCCCTGTCCCACGTCAGGTCAGTTCCTCGCTCACCCCTCCAGGCTCATCCTGTCCCCATCCCGGCCCCACTCTCCTCAGGACTCTCCAGTGCCTCACACCTCGGTGCCGGCGCTGGCTGCAGAGCTCTCCATCTGTTTTCCCTGTCAGCCTGGGCCGAGCTACATTAATATCAGCTCTAACCCGTGTGCCTCTGCCTATCTGCCCACAGCCGTGTTCTCCCGCTCCAGCTCCTTATCCTGTTCTGCAGGATAGCAGCCGCCCTGTAAGTCACAGACCCGGAGTGATGTGGGTAGCATAGGAATAATGCCTACAGATGGAACAGGGATGCAGGATGTAGATAGGAAAGGACAGGGAGAGATGCCATTCAACAGTCCCTCAGCTCTGCAATCCAAGGTGAGCAGGATTTGGTCACTGGGCAGCCTGAGTGTGGTTTGGGGGACACCCTGCATCCCAGAAGGTGGGGAAACGGAGCCCCTTTGGAAGACTGAAGGGACTCAGCAGCCTTGGGATGTTTGGTTTCTGTCTTAGGACACTGCTGTGAGCCATACCCATGTCTGCCTCCTGACTTTACTCCCTGTGGTGGCCGGCAGAGTTGTTCTAAGCTGTTCTATGCCCTGTCCCCAGAGAAATCCTGGAAATCCTATTTTCCTGTTTTGTGTCCCAACAGTACCAGTGCTGGCCCAAGTCCTCAGGTACTGGCTCTCAGCATCCTTTGGGGTGAGTGAGGTGCCCTCCTCTTCCTCAACAAACTGCCCGAAAGTGGGAATCCCTGGCTGCAACGGTACCTGTGCAGTGGGAGGTGCTTGGTGCCGGCTCATCCCTGGGTTGTGGAGCCCTCGGCTCCAGTGGCCCAGGTTAAGCATCTGCCACAGCAGCAGCATTCCTCCCGGGATTCCTGCGGCCCCTCCTGGCTGCAACAAGCGGGGTGAGCGGTGCTGGCAGCACCTCGCCTGCCGGAGAGCCCTCGGGGCGGGCACGCACCGAACGAGCAAGCGGGAGATGTGAAGGCTGCCAGGAGTAAAGGGAATATTTGATCAGACGCCCTCCTCTCTCCTCTGTTCTCGGCGCTCAGCCTCCCTCGGGGACGGCACCTCGCTGCCTCCAAGCACCACAGCTGTGACAGGTTGGCAGCAGCTCCTCAAAATGGGACCTGCATGGGAATCTCAATGAGATGGAGAAGGTAATCTTCACCCTGTGACTCTCCATGTTCTTTTCTGCACCCTGCACCTTTGTTCCCTTCTCTGTTCCAGCTCCTCTCCACGGTTTTCCATGCCCGTGGTCAGCTTTCCCTTCCCTGTGTCTGTTCCCAGGACAGGAGGTGCTGCCCCGTGGCCCGCACTGGGGCACAGCTTGCTCAGGCACTGTCCCTCCTCAGACATGCCCTTGTCCATGCTGTGCTCTGGGCACTCACGTTTCTTCCACATAACCTGCTCCAAGCCAGGGGAACACGGTGCCCAGAGCATCCTCCAGTGGTGACTGGGACCTGCCAGGGTTCTTCCCACATCCACCAGCCTGGCAGCCCTTCCCTGCAGCCCCGAGCATTCCTTCCCCCACTGCTCCTGTCCGCAATCAGCCCGATTATCCCTGGTAATTGTCCCTTCTCCGGGTAATGCTGCTGAGCAGGGACAGGGAGCGTGGCAGTGTTTTTCTCTGACTAAGAAAAGGTGTGTACGTGGCCTTGATTGCAAATGAAAAATTAAGGCCCCGTGTCTCGCATTCATTCCTACTTGATTACACACCAGTACATAAACAAATCTTCACCCAGTTGCCTGAGGGGTGTCAATGATCCACCTTTGCTTCGCTCGCCTCCCCTCCAGCAAATCTATAACGCATTTAATCTTCGCCACTCGCTCTCCTCAGTTTTTAAATGTCTAATTTGCTGCCAAGAGCGGCTCCAATTCTCACTGTGCTGCAGCTTGAACTGCCTGGTGTTTGCCTGATTGCTTGGCTGCTCAGCTGGAGCGTCAGGGTGCTCCTGGTCCTGGGGAGGGCACCCACAGCCGGGCACAGGGGCAGCAGCCCTGCCTCGAGCTGCGCCCCGGCCCACAGTGCTCATGCCACGGTTAACAGGCTGCTCTAGAGCAAACCCAAAACTTCACAGGTTTGCAAGTTGAGGGAGGGGAAATCAAACCTGCAGTGGCCTGGCAAGCTCCAGATTTGGGAGCTGGGTCACAGGAGAGCTTAGCAGAGAGTTTGCAGTGAGGCGAAGGGAAATGAGGAGCAGGGAGCAGGGTTTGCTGAGGTTTTTGGACCCTTCGTGTGTTCAGTGGAAATCCTTGGAGCTTCTCCTGTTGAGACTGGCAGGGTCACAAGCAGATCATGCCAAATGTGCCCATCAGAGCCCTGGAGCCCTGGAGGAGCTGCCATCACCACCAGCACTGATGTGCTCCCACAGTCTGCCCCTGCCTGTTTGGTCCATATGGACTGGTCACCGTGTCCAGCACTGGGAGCACAGCTGGGGACCTCTCTGGGACTGGGGACAGAGCCTGCCAGCCCATGGACAGGGTGAGACAGAGCCACGCTCTGCCTCTACCTGTGTCCTCAGGCTCCTCAGGGCTGTGTTTGAGCTGCACTCCTGAGGTGAGTCTGCTTGGAGCAAAACCAGTTCAGATTATCAAACTCCCCATAAATCTTGCAGCACATCTTCTTGTGTCTGGGTGTGTGTGTATGTGCTGCTTTCTTTTTATTTAATGCTCTATTGAGGTCTGAGGCTTTTCCTTCCACTGGCTTTTATCTAGTCATGACTCCTACAATATTTAATCTCTATCAGAAACTGTAAGCCCTGTATTTATTTTATGGGTCAGTTGTTCATCCTTTTCCCTTGATGTTCTCACTGGCAGTGGAGAGTGTAGAAGGTGGAAAAAGAGAGAAAAGGGGAGGGGGGGAAAAGAAAGCCCTGCTTGTTTCTGCCCGTCAACATTTGTCCAAATGACAGGCCAACAAATCAGAGCTCTGAAGGCTAATGGCAGGCAGAGAAATCCGGCAGAGAGTAAAAGGGTGCATGAAAGGGATGGTGGAAATTTCCATCCCCAGGCAGATCACAGCCCTGTCTCAGGCAGGCTCCTCTCTGCAAGCCCTGGCTCTCCCGGGGGGAGACTTGGATATCACAGGAGCTGGAACTCCTGGATCCTCACTGCGGCCAGTCCAAGTGTGGGTCCTGCACAGGTGGGGGCTGCAGGTGGCACCAAGAGCGTCCACAGTCCCCACGTGTGACCAAAAGGTGACACACCTGCCAGTCTCATTGACGCTTTCCTATCTAGAAAGTCTTTGCTCATATTTGAGATGAATAAAAGATTAGAGCTACAGGGGAGAGACAACACCAAAGGTGAGGGCGATCCACTGAATTTACTGTATTTGCTGCAGAGACATAAATCGGGAGGAGGTAAGTGCTGCCTGGGCATCCCAAATCGGCTTTAAAGATCCACCTGCAGCCTCCAGCCCTCCTCGGGGTGCAGAGGGAGGAGCAGGCAGAGCAGCATCCTTCCGTGGAGTCCTGGCTTCTCCAGGGCAGGCAGCGTGGGATGGTGCAGGAAAGAGGCAAGACCCAGGAGCTGCTGCTGGGGCGGGACCAGGGAAAAAGAGATGATTTGTTACCTGGGGTACTGAAGTGTTTGCCAGCTTGTTGACCCTGCTTGGCTGAAAGGCAAAGAACACTTCACATCTCCAGAGCTATCTGCAGCGTGGGCAGGCACAGATTCTCTTTCTTCTTCCTTTCCATTCCTCTCGGGTTTTTGGGGTTTTTTTTCCCCCCAAGTTGGAAAAATCTGTCAAAACATTTATCAGAAATCCGTATGAACTGGCTGAGTGCCACAAGGAGCTAATCTGTATGGAGCTAATCTGAGTGAACACAGTCGCCACAGGCTTGCCATGGGCACTCAGATAAGGATTTACCATAGGGAATTTGGGTGAAACGTGAATTGCCTCTGGGAAGTGGGATGCAAACAGGGCTTTTACCTGGGGGAGCCAGTTGGGAAGGGGAGAGCAGGGATCCCTGCCACGATCACAGGCAGCTCCAAGTAGCAGAAAGATATCTCCCCTGCAACAGGTGGAATTTGGGTGCAAGAGTCTGTGTGCTAGTCCTCAGGCAGAATAGACAAGGCCATTCTTGCAGCATTGCTTGAGGTCACCTCTCCAAAGCTGAGGAGCTTGCTCATTTTTTTTTTTTTTGTTCCCTTTCCTTTTATTTGGGATGGTGAAAGCTGAAATCTCCTGTCAGCTGTCATCCTTCGGTGTCTTTGTGCTTGACCCGTGCAGAGAAGTGGGCGGGTGGCTACAGAAAGTGTCAGGTTGGGAAGCAGCATCTCCCCGACAGTTGATTTACTGATTTGCATCAAGGGAGCTGGAGCTGGGGCTGGTGGTGCTGGGAGGGGCTGGAGGAGCTTCCTTGGTGCTTCTCACTCATCATTAGCGCTGGTGGTGTGGGGCACAAGGTCCTGTCCCAGCTGCTGCTTCCCCTCCACTGTGCTCAGCTGTGCTGTGCAGCTTTGGCAGCTCTGCCCTGGCATTCTGAGTGTTGTGTGGAGGCTGCCGGTGTCCAGGACTGTACAGCCTCCTGGGAGGATGAGTAGATCCTTGGAGATGGCCACCTGCGTGCTGAGCTCCACTCTGGACATCCTCCAAAGCAGGGAGTGGCTGGCCCTGTGCTCCTCATTTCCTTGTAAGAGATGCAGGGTGGCATAGCACGGGCTGGAAGAACATTCCAAGAGTTGTCTGGAGACAACTGGCCCAGATACGGCACAGAGACAACATTTAAAACCTCATTTAAGTGAACACAATGAGAGGGCTCTTGGGTAGAAGGAGAATTAATTAATCTCATTCCTACGTAGATACTTTTAATTAAATGGAAGTGCGTGGTCTTTATTTTTTTAAAAAAAAGACACATGGAGAAGAGCTGGTGCCTTTGTGTGAGCCTGTGAGAGGAGGATGGGGAACAAGATTATTCTTTTTTTGAGTGTTTTCAAGAGGAGTGAGTGTCAGATCAGGAGAGGTCTGTATTGTCAGAGTGTGCACTGAACATTTTCTTTCAACTGGGAGGGCGGCAAATGCATTTTCTTGTCAGCTGCTTCAGAGGGTTGTTTCCTGCAGACTTGTCCTTGCTGGGTGGCTCCATCCAGGGATGGGACCCCCACGCGGGTCTTGGCACAGCTGTGTCCTCAAATGGGCTGCCTCTGGATGTGCTCCTGTTCCCTGCTCTCCTTCTCTACATCTCACTTGTCTCCTCTCCCCGTGGTGTTCCCCCACCCTGGCCACTTGCCCCCAGTCCTCCACAAAACCTCTCAAAAAGCAGTGATGGCTGTGGAGAGCTGGCAGCCCTGGGGAGGGCTCGGGCAGCGGTGGCTGGACGTGCTGGCTGTGTGTTCACAGCTCAGACAATGCTGTGCTGCAGCTGAGCCTGCCAGGGAAGCCAGGAGGGATCCAGGGGAGAGGAGTGAAATTCAATCAGAGAAGTGCAAGGTCTCTGGTGCTGTCCAGGCACTGCCAACATGTGTTTGCCTCTCTGCCTCAGAGCATTGACTGCTGCTCAGCTCTGAAGGGAGGCAATGGGATTTCTCTTGGATTCAGGAAGCTGACATGGCCAGGGATGTCCTGGCTGCTTTGTGGCACCATTATCTGCCAAACTTGCTGCTCGTGAGCATCTCACTAAAAGCAGATGCTGCCATTCAAACACAGGCACATTGTTCCACCTTCCAAAGCGTGATTTAATTTTCCTAGCTGGAGTGCTGCAGCTTGCAGACATACAGGTCCCCACCCACCCGTGAACCACTCCAGCAGGCTTGGTCTGCCCTGCACAGGACTCACCACGCCAAGAGGTTTTGGGCTGTGCCCCCAGCAGCCCCGCGGTGTCTCCAGCAGCCCCTGTCAGAGGAGGGTGAGTGCCTTGTCTGCGCTGCACTGAGGGAGATGTGGCTCATTCCCCTCCCTGCCTGCCCAGGGTGGAAACCAGCCCCAGACAGGAAACTGGCTGACTTCTTCCCAGTGTCTGCAAACGCATCCTCTGGCTTGGTTTATGGCTCCATCCCAAATCAGCCAGGCAGGTGGTTTTGGGGGTGGGTACAAGGTACATTTTCCAAGGCTTTGTGCCAGCTGTTTGCTATCCTTGGCTCACACTGTGCTGCTGCTATTCCCAATAGGATGATGAAGCCACTGTCAAGAGAACAGACACCAGCAGAAACTGTCTCCCCAGATTTCGTGAGTATTTGCATGAGCTTCACAGCTCATCTGAATGTTTGCCGGTAACATACGACACACGGGCAGAGCAGAGGCATTGAGTTCGGATGTCACAGGGATGGGAACAGCATGGAAGCCTGCCCAGAGCAGAGCACGATGCTCACAGCTACGATGGAAACCTGCCTTATCTACTACCACGTTACCTCAGGTACCCATCAGACAGCTCGAAGGACTGTATTTTCTAACCTAAAGCTGGTTATGGAACACTGCATTTTTCCTGGGGATGTGGTGTGCCCCCACGCTCTGATTTCAGTAGAGAAACGGGCTTGTTCATTATGGGATGCTGGAATAAATCGGCCCTACCAGAGAGGTACCATTCATCTGCTGTGGTGTGGAGCACAAATATTAGGGGAGATTGGCACTTGTCTGGTTGGTGGAGCACAGTCTGGACCTCAGATCCAGAGATTTGGGGTTTCCCTGTTGTGCATTGCTGTGCGTTCCCTTCTCCATATCCTTGCCACCCAATAAAGAGTTTGTGCAGGTGTGAGGGCACTGGCACTGCTGGAGCTGCCTGGATCTGTCCTGCCTTGGAACACCCACACGGATTTTCAGGCTCACTCCCTGCAATTCCCTGCTCCTTGCTGTGGGTATAGCAGCACCTTGAACTGAGGAATGGGGCTGCTGTACCTGCCTGTGGGTGCCCTGCCAGGGGTGCAAGGCAGTTTTTGTTGCTCAGTTGGGTGCTGGGGTTTTGTTCCCTCATTTCTGTTCCCAGTTTTAGGGACTCACCACAACAAACACCGAGCTTAAGGAATGTACTTGGCTTTTTCCCCAGTAAAAATAGTGTTGCTTTATTATCCTGTCATGTTTCGGTGAAAGGTGGGAACACAGGTCTCTGCGGTCGCCCCTCGGAGTGACAGGATGCTAATGAATTGAGAAATGGCTGCGGACGGCGCTGCCCGCATCACATCTTCATTAGCATCCTTCTCCCAGAGACTGCTGTGATTAACACTGTCACCACAGACGGGACAGGAATGAATAATAACGGCCCATCTTCCACAGCTACCGCGCCTTTTGCTCAGCAGTGGAGCAGGGACCCCATGGAGAACTTCCAGCCGCAGTTTGGATCCTGCCACATTGTCTTCACTGGGGTTTGTTAAGCAGCTGTTGCTGCTCTGTCTGCAGCTGGAATGTCCTTCATGGCTTGGGTGAGAGGGTGGGAAAAGCAGTGGCTGCTGTGCTGGGAAAAACTCAGGAGCTTCTTTGTCCATCCCGTGAGGAGTCTCGTAAAACATCTGCACTGCCCCAGATGTGTGCTCGGGCCCAGGAGGAACTGCCTGGGCTGTGGGAAGGTTATTGCAAAGGTATAGGTCTGTTGGAGAGTTTGTATCTGGGGGCTGGCAGGGGGGAGCTGCTGCTTCCCAAGTCAGCCTCATCCCGCTGGCTTCCCTGCAGCACCACAGCTCAGAACTGACCCAGGGCAGTTTGTGACAGTGTAGGAGAAGGGAATGCAGGTGACCTGACAAGTAAGAGCTGTGTTAATGACCCAGTTCAGCCTGGCCCCTGACGAGCCACAGCTATATCCAAGAAGGTAAGTGTGATAAAAGGGAGTGCGTTAGCTGGTGAGGGGAGGATCGTGAAGGAGGAGCCTTGAGGAAGAGGGAACGAGAGGATCATGAAGCAGAAGGATCCTGGGGAAGAGAATCCCTGCTATGAGGTCAGTCTGGGTCTGCATTTAGAGCCTGTTGTTGGACCCTGCAACCATGGTCTAGTGAGGTAAAAGCCTGCATTCAGAGTCTGCAAGCTGATCCCTGCAGTCGGAGTTCAGCAGGGAATAACCAGCAGGCAGAGGCTGCACGGGAAAGCTCCAGCAGGAGCTGCCGCAGGCAGAGTCAGTGAATGGTGGGAGTCAGGATGGCTGAGCTGTGAAGAGGAATAAACCAGGACCCTTTCCATGCTGTGATAAACAAGAAGTCAGTGTCTGGGCTCATTTCTACCCTCTAACAAGAGGGTTGCTGCAACACGGGAGAAGGCAACTCGAGCCATCCCCCGGTCAGGTCTGCCATCCCTAACACCTCCTGCTTCTCCAACAGCCACAATGTCCCACTCCAGGCTCAGCAGAGGGACCTGTAATAGGTCTCTCATTTCCACGGGGAGCTTTTTACAAGCTGGCTGAGTCAAGCACCCTGAGTCACTGTACAGAGGCTGTGTGTACAGCTGCGTGGGGAAGCCATTCAAGAGGCCAGGGGAGTGGAGTCACTTTTCATGTGCCACCACCTGCTCCTTTGAAGTGCCCTGAGCAGGGAAGGATGCTGAAGCTGTATAAAACTGAGAAACTCGTAGAGGTCAAAAGAATAAATTATAGTAATTTTTAGGGGTTTTGTGGGTTGTTTATCTCCCCTGTTTTCAAGTCAATCTAATCAAATGCGGATTTGCCACAATCACAGCTCATGCTAACCTTCACCTGGAGGGTATTAATATGCATGACGCTTGTTAAGTGTTTGCTTAATTTTTATTTATGGAAACTAGACTCTGTGAAGTGTAGCTGAGCTGGCTGGAGAGCACATGTGCAGGGTGTGCTGGGGTGGGAAAGCAGCAAGGAGGTGGAGGCTGGGGCGGCTGGCCAGGAGGGTCAGTCCTGCAGCCCCTCTGTCCGGAGCACGTGGTCAGCAGGTCAGTGCTGATGCCTCAGTGGACTGGAGAGCTCGCAGGGGGAGCTCAGTCATCACCAGAAATGCTTGACCCCAGCCCTGGGGTGCCTGTTTAATGCTCTGAACCTTGTGTGCCATTTTTCTCATCTCTTGAAGATGTGCTCACAGGTCACTTGACAGCAATGGTGTTGTGTCCTGGGAGAGGGGCGGGGAAAAGGAGCCTCAGTGGTGGGGGATTTTCCTGCAAATAGCTCTTATTTTTAGCCTGGCTTTTGGGAAGTCAAAAGGGAAGGAAAGGACAGGATTTATTTTTAGCATCTATTCTTGCCAAAGCCGATCTGAGGTCTGCAGGCTGAAGGACGAGTTTCTCCAAGGCCCAGTTCCTCAGTGTCCTCCTGTGGCAGGATGCAGTGAGCATCACATCTGTGCTGTGTCCCTGTGGCCGTGTCTCGGGAAGAGTCTGTGGAGACGACACAGGTCGAGGTGTTGTGTTTGCAGGCTCCAGAGGCCACTGTTGTCTTTGCACGCTCCCCGGCCGCCGCAGTGCATGCACAGGCTCCTCTAAAGTCTCATCAAAAGGACAAAAAGGATGATCAGGGCTCGGTTCCCTCACAGCGTTGCCAGTCTGGGGCTCAAGAGAGGTGTTTGGGAGGTCAGGGTGGCCAGAGACCACGCAGGGGATCTGGTAAAATGTTTGAATAATCTGTGAACTGAAAAGGGACTAAGCCTGCAAGGAATCAGGTGATTGAAAATGGATGAAAGGTTCTGCTGCCCCATCCTTTAAATCAAAGAGAGATCTTCCCAAAGCCTGCCCCCGTGCATCCCAGCCAGCTCTTGGCACGTGAAGGGATTGATCCAACCTGTAATGGGCTCCCTCCCTGCCCTGCCTCGGCAGCGAGTCTATAAATAATCATTTACCATTGCCCTCTGATCCGGAGGCTTTATTGAAATCTGCGGCGTTGAATGTTTTTACAGCGGCCTGGGTGTGTTCTGACAGCCAGTCCTAATCTCGGCATTGATCATGGCATCAATATTTGCCGGGGTTGTTGTTGTGCTCCCCCCGGAGCGGGCGGTGGGTGGCGGCCCTGCCTGGCGCATCCCGCCTCTCCCGGCCCCGCACAATAGCAGCTGATGGCAGCGAGCAGCCAGCTCCCGAAACAGCCCCGCGAGCCGTCTCCTGGAAACCCTTAACGCATTCATAAGACGAGTATTTATGTATCTGAATTAAAAAAGAAAGGAGGAAAAAAAAAAAAAAAAAAGCCCTAACCTTGGGGAGGGGGGAGCTCGGGGATGGCAGAAAGGTTGCAGTGATTAAAGAAAGCTCGGAGCATTCGAGCAATATTAAATCTGACGGGCATAATGACGACTGAGATCTGATAGAACAGAGAGAAGGCTGGAAAGAAAGGGCTGGTATTTTTCCCTGATGTAACATAATGGTCACATTTTTCTTTCACAATGGTTTTTCTGAGATAAAGAACAAATTATACTGATTTGATTGCTACTTAGAAATACTTAAAATTGAAAAAGACAGCAGGTGGGCATGGTTAGGAAGGAGGGTTATTTTAGCATAACAGATGCATGCATAAAGCATTGCGAAGCCAATTTTTTAATCATGAGACCCCCCCCCAAAAAAAAAAAACCCCGCCTTTGGAGTCTTTCTGTGCGAGGTGGGAGGTGAGGAGGAGTGTGGGGGACACTGGGGGGATGGAGGAGAACGTTCCTGTGCTGCTGCCAGGGCAGGATGCACCAGGGGAGCAGTCCTTGCACCAACTGGGGCGTGTCCTGGTGGGAAATAAATCTGACAAGGGACATTTTGTTATGGAGAAGGGGATGGTTTCCCAGGGCAGGGGGCTACTGGTGCCTGGGATAGCTACACCAGGAGGTGGCACAGCCCAGGGCGCCAGGCTGGAGGGACAAAGCCTCCTCAAACACAGCTCTGGCAGGGTGTGCTCTTCAAAGACACACGTGGACATTTTTAATTATTCCCACAATTAAAAATTACTTGTTTACTCAGATTTATGCAGCGCTAATAAATATGCCTTGGAAATTACTTAAGTTACAAGGGTTTGCTTATAAAAACACCATATATAAAGCAAGTGCATTGCTTGGTTAATCAATTAATTCTCATTTAATTACTGGGAATTGCTGCCGGTGACCGGCCATCACTCCAGTTTGCTCACAGAATGGACGTGCCTGTCTACAGTTGCATTTGAATGATGTCAGGGAGGGCTGTGGTCTGGTCAGGCCAGGGCTGCGCCTCTGCAGAGCTGTCCCTGCAGGACTGGGAGTGTCAGGAGGGCTCCCATTCCCAGAAAAACCGGCGGTGGCTGCTCATCTGCCAGCCCCGGGTTCAGGGTGGGCAGCCAGGGCAGGCTGGGGCAGACACAGGCTGGAGGTACCACACACTGCCAAAGCAGCCAGGGGGAGTTCCTTTCATTCTGTCAGAACAAATCAGCTGTTTCTTTATGTCTCTCAACTTAAAATTTAAAAGAGGTTCAGGCCTGGGTGACTATTTCCAGCAGTTTCCAAACCAAACTCCATCCTCCATTTTCTTGTTCCCACGAGCAGGGTGAGACAACAAGCCATGACAGAAGCAAACCTGATAATTCCAAAATTTTGTTTCCATGACACCAAGAAAAAGTTTCATTTGGTGATAAAGTGTATTTTAGCTTTCTTTTCTGATGATATTTTAAAAACATCTTGGAGTTTCCTGGGATTTTCCTGAGCCCCTTGCCCAAGCCCTCTGTAATTTTCATTATTGCAAAGGGGAGAAATAGCCCCCCTTGCTGCAGAGGAGAAGCTATGCAGGTTCTCTACTGACCTCAGCACTAATTTTCAGACAAAAAAGACTATTTGATTATCTAACCTGACCCCTGGTTAAATATTAAACACGTAATTCAATCAGACCTGCTGCTTTTGAGCTTCTGTTTGGCTAAGGGAGAAGAGTGGTTTATAAACCAGACCTTGCACCCTGGAGTGCCTGAGCTCTGCTGCAAGGCTCACCAGCTCTCGAGCCCTGCCCATGCCTCTGGCTTCCAGGTGTTCGTTGCACCAGCCAGAGGGGGAATAAGCTGGGAAAAGTGGGCAAAACAAGCTGACGGCATCCTGGCTGGGGAGGAGTGGGCAGAGAGCTGCAGGCACAGGGGCAATGCTCCAGCCAGACTCTGTGTGAGTGCCTTTCTCCTCTTTCCTTTTCCCCTTTGCTTCCCCTAATCCTGCCTGTCCTGGTGCATCCTACCGGGGCCTCCTGTGAACGTACGGATTTGTCTGGCTTTTGTGTTTAATCCCAAATCTGTCAAGCCCTGTTAAATTTGATGGTGCCTGAAAGGTCTGGCGTTAAGCAAATAGGTGGCGACCAGATCCTTTGGTGGGAATCAGATGGAAGCCTAATCCTAAAGTAATGGTTTTCCCTGTAAGCCAGGGAGGCCCAGGGCATGAGGAAGGAGGGGAGCAGAGCTGTGCTGCTGCCTGCCCTGCTGGGGATGGGTGTCTGGCAGCCCTCTGCAATCCCTGATGGGCCATGTGCTGCTCCATTTCCATCCCTCCTGCCACTGGAGGGGTACCCAGACAGGGATGGGAGGCCACCATCCCTCCCTCCATCCCTCGCACCAGCAGAGCACTGCTGCTGGTGGATTTTGCCAACACTCTGAATGCGCTCAAATTATATCATGGCACTGGGATTCCAGAAGCTCTGCCTGGCACAAGTGTCCCCTGCACCACATCATCATCCTGGGGGTGAGGGAGGCACTGGGACACAGGCAGGTGAGGTGCCTGTCTCACAGGAGTGATGCTTAATCCTTCTTTTTCCTCTCCTTCCTTCCCACTGCAGCTCACCAGGTGAGGATGGTACTTTTCATTAAGTGAATATTACTGGTCTTGTAATTGAAATTCAGCTTTAAGGTTGAAACTCCAAAGCAATGAGCCTTGAAGGAAAATGCAAAGCTCACCTTTGCTCCCAGCTCGTTCCTGCCTCCTCAAGGGAGGAGCAGCCATGTGCCCCAGGAACAGCCCAGCCCATGCCTTTGCCTCCAGTGCTCCTGTGCCAGGGCTGCTTGGCACTTTTATTTTAATCCAGTTTTGACCTTTTTCACCACACTGTGTTCCCCTGGAAGTTCATAGGGTTAGTTTGAAGCAGTGGCACTGTCTTTTCCTTTTTCTCCTTAAAATAGCAATAATTATCAGGATCCATCTGTCCCTGTCCTTTCTGACAGTCACCTTCAGTGCCACTGTGGGTACAGCCAGAGGGTGTCAGGGTCTGCATTTCCTGGCACAACAAGGGAATGGGAACGGCTGGAGCCTTGCCTTGCTCCCCAGCTGCTGCTGCAATTCCCAAAGAGGAGCAGAAATGAAGATGTATCTGTTCCCATCCACAGATAAACCAGGCGCTTTTGGTAAATTAAAGTAATTCATTGTGCATCTTCAGACAAATATGTGCGTGCTCCTTGTTATTAATTCAGGCTCTGTTTTTCATTCGCTTTTTTCTGCAGCTAATTACCTGTCAGGGAGAGTTCTCTGCTGGTCCATGTGCTGAGTGGCTGTTTGGTGAGTGAGCCGCAGGGAGGGGAGGTGCAGGCTGTCCTCAGGCTGCTCTAAGGGCACTCAGGTGATGTGGGCAGGAAGGGGAATGCTGGGCTAGAATACAGGGAATTCCTCATCTGTGTGTCCACAAGGCTTCTTTCGAGGGACTAGAGGTGGGAAAGGTGAGGAAAGAGTGACCACCCCAGTGCTTGCCAGGAAGGTGGAGAAGGTTTGGATTTGTGGCAAGAAGCTGCTGACCAGCTGAGGGACCCTCTTTGCCAACATTTTCACAGGGGCGGGGTGTTGAGGTTCAGTATTTTTAACCAGGTTTCTGCTGGAAAACCCACCGGCTCAGCTGAATCCTGGCTACATCAGGAGTCTCTGCTGTGCTTTCTCTGTCCTGTGCTGCTTTATGTGGGGCTGACAAAGGAGCTCACAAAGGAGCTCACAAAGTGCTGTTGTGAGACACAAGTTGGTATGTGAGAGGTTATTATAAGCACATTAGCAGAATGAATTATTTATACATTTATAAGAAATTATCGATCTGTTGGGTCCTAATCATGCAGTTACTCATCAAATGATCTATCTCTCACGCATTAACCCTTTTCAACCCACTACAAAAGGATCTTGTGGATAAACTCTGACCAGTGGAGGCAGATGTTTTTCCTGGGCGTTGCTTTGGGCCGTTGGGATAACCACAGTGGGAACATGTGAATCCTGCAGGCACACAGGTGCTGGCAGGTGAGTAATCAGCATCTAGGGGGTGAGAAATCCTCAAAAGACAGGAATTTGCCAGGCCTGAATGCTGCTGGGTCAGCTGGATGGTTCCTTTGGCTGCGGGATGGGGCAGCCACCAGCACATGAAACTCCTCCTGCCCTGCCCTGCCCTGCCCAGCCACACACACTCAGTGGCCCCATGCCGAGCTCACTCCGAGTTTACTGATGGAAACAACTCTGGAGCCAGCCTCCAGGGACCCCGTGAGGTTTGTGTTGCTTTCAGCAGAATAATGCAATTCCTCATATTTTATTAACCATAATAACACCAGTCTCTAGCCGTTGCTATATCCCCATCCACATTTTTTTCCAACTTTCCAATTATTTCAGCTCCTTGCGCCTTGCTGACAGAAAATAGATTGTAGTGCGGTTTCTTTGGGGCACAGTGAGCCTGGCACTGAGTGAACCAGAGGCGTGGAGGGGAGCGGGTGCTCCCCATTGCCCACAACCTCTGTGACACCCCAGCAGCCCTCCCCAAGGTCCTCTCACACTCCAGCAGAGTCTCCCAGTCCCTGCACGTCCCTCACACCCACCTCAGGCCGCGTTAGAAATTGCAGAAACTGTTGCGGAGATTTATTCTCCATAAAAAATGTGTGACTGTTATGCCAAGTTGTTGCATTTTTCTGTCTTTGCTTTAATGGGTGCTAAAACTGATTGACTCCCTGGCTTTAGACAACTCCACGGCATATTCGTTGGGGCAGGATTGATTTTTTTTCTTTTGGCCCCCCACTTTTTTAACAGAGCAGCCACCTGACGACTTCAAGTTATGAACTTTGAGCTAAATTATGAACCTTTTAGTTTTGCATTACGAGGAGTATCTGAAACCTGATTTGCTACATCAAACCACATTAGTTGTGTTATGTTATTTTCTAAAAACACATTTCGGAGAAATAACTCCAATCTGTGTTGCATTTTATAGACCAAAATAATTGAATGGCGGCTGTTTGTAATTTTAGCAATCTCTTAACCTTAATCATATTTAATGGCTTTTCTCTTCAGGCTAACAGGAGGGAAAAAAACATATTTCAGCTCCATCATGGAGCAGCACTACAGTAATGCACTCCCGGCTCCGGCAGGCACTGTAAATTCCTGCTTTCTGAATTGTTGGTTCAGGACAATCATTCAGCAGGGAATTACTTTCTCCTCTATGAAATAAATGAGATGTTAAACTAGTTTTCTGCTTCCTGCGGTAGGAGCAGGGCGGCTCGCAGACCCGGGGAAGGCAAAAACAAGTGCCCGACCCCAGCCGGTCACTGGGGAGCGCGGAAAGGGATCGGGGCAGGGCAGCTACGGGCACGTCCAGACCGAGGAATGGATGCGGAGAAAGGCAGGCAGGAGCATCGCCGAGCCGGGATGCCGCCCTGCCGGGAGGTGCCAGGGCAGACGGGGGATGCAGCCAGGGGGTCGCGGCGCCCCGGGCCCCTTCTCCCCCCGCTCTGTGCGGGGCTGGGGTCCCCCAGCTCCCCCTGCACCCACCTGCCCGGTCCGGCAGTGCCGATGGCTCTGCGAGCCCACGCCACGGGAGCTGTGACGCTGCCAAGAAATCCCCCCGTCTCCTGTTCTAAACGGGGATGGCCAGTCGCCATGCTCCCAAGGGGTTGATTTTGGGGTTATTTGCATGGGTTTTACACGGGCGACTGAGTCAGAAACACTTCCGTGGCGTTGCTGATGAAAATTCCAATTGCTTTGGTAATTGCAATATGTTTCAGGGAGGAGGGTTGGAACTTCTGGCTGCTGAGGGACTGGCCGGGTACCTGTTGTGTGAGGGCTGGATCCCTGCCCTGTGCCTGCCCGTGCGTTTCTCTTGTTCCATCGGCTGTTCTGCCGAGAATTATGGTGCCGCCGGGAGGAATAAACAACCATTATACCCCGGCGCAGGGAAGGAGGTTAATTTCTCCCCACAGGAGCTCTGATCCTTCGGAACTCTCTCCCATTGTACTCAGGAAAAATGGGTTAGTGTAATTAGGGATACCGGCCTGGGCAGCAAAGGAGAGGCATGATGGTGATTAACTCGGCGCATTCAGGAGAGGTCACCTTCTCTCACCCTGCCGGAGAAGGAAAAAATCCCTCTTTTCCTAGCCCCCCCACCAGACATGCTGGAACTATGTGAGTGACAGGGTATTGTCCATGACAATACTCAGAGTTTTGTATGAGATGGAAACCTTCAAAGACTGAAAGAAATTCCCCCAAATCTCTGGCTTCTATCAGGTGGAATATTGATGCTGTTTTAACAGGGTCCTTTTTATGCCATTTCTACTGATGGATTTTTTACAAAATAGTGGAATTTAAAAGGCAGATTCCTCCCTTGTGCCCTCCCTGGTTCTGGGTCCCACCAGAGCAAGCTTCTGAAAAGGTCCTTGATATCTCATTTGCACTAATGGCTCCTGCAGTCAGTCTGTACCATGGAGAAGCCAGTGGATCTGTCCTCTTAAACTCTGGCAGATGCCTTGCAGACCAAGGCTGAGGTCCACCTGAGCTCTGGGAGGGATGGAGAGCGCCCAAACCAGGGTGGGGACATTCTTCTCTCCTAAAGGTTCTGAGGGCATCACGCGTGGGAGGTTCAGCCAGTGATTGATATAAAAGATAGTGAGATTTAGGGGGGAAAAAACTCAAAAGTTCAGTTTGCTTTTTTCCCTAGAAGGCTGACAGTTCTGAAGCTGCCTCACGTGCTTGAAAATCTTCAGTGAAGTCGAGTGCAAAGTTCCTCAACCAAGGAACCAGCACCCCTTTGTGCTTGGCAACATCTGAGGCTGGAGGAAAATGATAATTGCCTTTTCATTCTTCTCAGTGGCATCAGGAAACATTAAAAGTGAGTTTGGTTGGTCACATGGGAGCGTCATCCATCAGCAGCACGGTGTGCGAGAGCGCGATGGAGAGTTTCTCCCACTGCAGGCAAAAGGCATTATTAAAGAAACTAATCACTAAAAAAAATAGTACAAATAACCCACTCATCTGGTGAGCCTGATGGCTTTATTTTTGTATTCTCCAGCATAATGAGCACAGCCTGGGCTGCTTGGATCTCCAAGGTGGTGATTGGTTTTAAATGTCTTTGCTAACCACTCCGCATCCAGCCCATAAATCTGGGTTTGGGTAACGGAGAGCCAGGCTCCCGAGCTCCCAGTTAGGATGAGGTGTTAATTAAACACACGCTTAGGAAGATGCAGAGATGCAATCCCTCAGCCCTTAAACGCGCTGCCGTTGCTGTTCTGGGTGCCGGGTTCCGTCGGTGACCACCCAAAGCCTTTGATGCCACTTCCCACCGGATTCTCCAGGAGAAAGGGGCTGCTCATGGCTTGGATGGCTGTACTGTTGGCCGAGCAGAAACCTGGCCGGGCCTCAAGGGCAGTGGGGAATGGAGTTATATCCAGTATCATCCCGCTTCCCATTAAAAGCAGAGATTCAGCCCTGAATGAAACACAGCCTGTGTTTTTCCCTGTTAAATTAAATGATGTCTGAAATGTGTGACCTTGGCCCTTGGGCTGCATTTAACCTCAAGCAGCACAAAAATATGACTTTTTTTTTTTTCAATCTACATACCAGGCTTTCTTCTTCTCAGAAGACAAAATATTAACTCTGTCTGCTTTGAGCAGTTTTGATTCAGTTGGCCCTCTCCCTGAACTGCAAGCTGGAGCTAATGCACAAGGATGGAAGTCAGGCACGACTTCCAAACTGTTTTCTTTTAAGCAGCCCATTACACATTAACCTGCAAGACTGTGTTTTAAGGGAGCCTTGTTCATCACCTCAGAAAAGTCAAATTAACATAATATCTGGAAAAGAACAATGGGGATAGGAACTGTTAGTCATTGTTGATGGAACAGGTAAGTTTCATGGCGTGATCTGCTGAATATTCATACCATATTGTTTTTGACATTTAAGAACTCAATTATCAGCTGACTAATCAGTCTTTTACAGGACATTATTTTTGTGATGGAAAACGTAGTGCTGGTAAGCCTCAAGGGAAACACTGCTCAGAGAGATCTTGGATCTTGTTTTATTCTGAAGGCAGGGTTTTTCTTTATTAAATGGATTAATTTAGCCCTTCTACCAGCAAGAGACTCGGAGCCTGGCAGGGTGGGCAGATTTTATCCAGTCTTTCCAGCTCTGTGTGGCACTGGGCCTGGAACCATCCTTCCCACCAGAGCCAGGGCTGGCCCAGCTGAGATGCTTGGGGGAATTTAGGGAGGGGAATGGAAGCAGCCCCTGGTCTGGTCAGGAGCACATCAGGGCTCCCATGTGGTTGGGAACCTCAGAATGAAATTACTGTCTCTGACAGGAAGAAAGGGATGGGAACAGTCTAAGCCTTAAGAAAAAATACCCAAATCTTGTCCTTTCCCCCTTTTTTTTTTTTTTTTTATTTTAAAAGGCATTTTGGAAATCTAGTGATAATCTTTGTGTAATTTACCTCTTGCATTGAACAGCTCAGGGACCAGCTTTCCACTTGATAGATTATTTTGACATATTTACTCATAGCTTTGTCTGTCTCAGCAGCATCCCCATAAAAACCTCAAACTTTAAATTAATACGTGGGGACTGGGATTTTTCTTGCCTGCAGTTGAACAGTCTCTTAACACACTTTCCTCTCTCTGGCTTTTAGTTATGTTTAGGTCTAAAAGTGTAACTAGAAGAAAGCCCTGAGTGCATTTGTTGTAGAGCAAAATGGAGATTTTTGCCGAGGGTTTGGTGCTGGGGAGCTGCCCTCGGCCATCCCGGTGACCACGGTGTCAGCAGTGCTGCTCCTCTGCACAGCACCGGGCACAGCGCAGGGCAGGGGGACTCAGACAATTCCCCACAGGTTTGGTCTGATCTGTGGAAGAAAGCAAGCACATTATTTCACCTTTGTGGAACGTGGCAGTTATTAATAACCCCATTAAGAGCGGTGCCACTCGGCTCTGTTTAGGCAGGCGACGCTGGAATGATTGCTGGGAAGCGGGAGGGCTCCCCCGACTTCCCGAGTTAACAAGATGTTGTGTTGCTGAACATTGTTTTTCTGTTTTGGTAACGAGCTGCGCTCGGGGTGTTGTGGGTCAGATCAATAGGAGCACTGGCCCCCTCCATCACCCCTGCAGAGAGCGGAGAAGGACAGCACTGAAGGATTTCTTACCAGTTTTTAAAACAAGTGCTTTCTTTTACACTCATGTTTATCACACACTTCTGAGGGGGTTTTGTGGGCTTTTTTTCCTTTTGCAGAGAAGCTTTACTCCCCTGCCAGGCAGCCTGGCTCACAGAGATGCTGGAGAGGGCAGCTGAGGTGGGGCTGACACTGGTGCTGTGGTCCCACTGCCAGGCAGCTCTGCTCTGGGAGGCTCTGGGCTGTCACAGTACTGGACCCGCCACATCAGGGTGTTTGGGCTGGTTTGTGCAGGCTTGCAGAGAGCTGCAGGGACGCTCGGAGCTCTGTCAGCCCTGGGGTTGCTCGTGGTGCCACAGATGCCTCCAGCTCACAGTCGAGTTGTGGGGGCGGCTGCACCCCCACACAGGAGCTGCTGCTCATGGGCTGCTCCTGGATGTGGACAGAGGTGACACATCAATGTAGAGCTCAGGGAAAGAGCCAGAAGCAGCTGGGAAGCCTCAGCAGCTCCTCCACAACTTCTGCAGGCCTGCACTTCTGTGCAGTGGGTCACACTAGACACATTTAGGGTTGCAGCCAGGGTGGAGCAGGGGTGAGTGGCTGCTGGGCAGGGATGTGGGGCACAGCGGCCTCTCATTAGGAGCTTGGCAGGAGTCGGTGTTCACTGCTCTTATTGCAAAGGAAGAAAAAACAGAGCATTGCATCTTGGGGGTTTTGTTTGGGAGGACAATACGAAGAATTGTAATTCTTTTTAAAGCCGGTGTTATATCTGCATCCATGTAGATGTGCACCCGCTCCTTTATCTCACATGGGGATAATGATGCCTGGCTCCACACAACTTGAATAATTCATCGGCATAAACACTCGGTGCCCAGTGTGTGACGGCCCTCTCTGTGCAATGGAAACAATCCCAGGAAAATATTAAGGAATAATTACATTTCTTGGGTCACTGGGTGGTTTTAGGGTTCAGTTCAGAGGGCTGGGAGCTGTTGGCGTGACAGGGTTGGCAGCAGCGGCTGGGGGCTGCAGTGCTGGCTCTGCCCCTCTGCCCCATGGGCAGGATCAGCCCCTTATCATTTAGGACTTGCTTCCCACTTTCTTATCAGCAGTTAACTTTGGTGTTTGTGCAGCCACTGAGTGATCTCCAGCGTCCCCAGAAAGCAGGTGCAGGACAGGTAACTGGGACAGGTGCTGCAGCCAGTTGTGCTCTGTGCCACACCACGGGATTTGGGTCTCATTTCACCTCTATCAGATAACTTTTCAAAACAAACCTGCATTTGATTTCCTGTAAGCAGAGCACTGCTCAGGTCCAGCTCTCTTTTCTCTTTGCAGAGAAGAAAATTGGCACGTTTCCCCCTGCAAATACATTTATTGTGCAGTAAGGGATCAAAACACCATTTAATCCTGAAGATTAAAACCTTATGTTGTCGGGGGATTCCTATGTGGAGCACTTATTTCCTTTACACTTGTTTTCTTTCTTTCCTGATGGATACAGCTGTCTGTTCTCTTGTCACCAGCCAGACCCCTCATAGCTGTGCCAGGGCTATTACTCCATCACGTTGCCACTCTGCAGAAAGCAGGTATTAAGCAAAACAGCATTCTCAGAAGCAGAAACCGCTATTGTTAGCAAAACAATACCTGCAAAACAATTTCCTCCCAACTGAAGCCTTGCTGCTCCCAGCAGCTGGATGGGAGGGGTGATTTGTGAACTGTGATTTGTCACACTGGTGCTGCTCCTGACCCCAGAGCAGTGCCTCTTCCTGCAGGTGGGCAGAGGCGGGTGGAGGAGCTCCATCCCGAGTCCTCGCAGAGATGCTCTCCTGCAGGATTTTTTTCCCCACTGTGGGCACTTTGGAGGTCACTTTGCTGCTGTCCAGATTTTATCTGAAATCAGTCACAAAGTACTGGCTGGCATCCCCTAGTTACCCCTGAATGTTTCTGTGTATAGAATTTGGGCAGGGAAAAAGGAAAGACAGTGGGTGGAATGGGGGGGAAAGGTGGGGTTTGTTGGGGAATATTTTCCTGACTGCGACAGCAAAGGGCGCTGAGCCTCCCGGTAAACAAACCCAGGTTCCTGGGGTGGCAGAGTGCCAGACCTGGAGATTCACTGCTCGTTTCTTCAACAACAACAATTAGCTTCTTCAGCTAATGAGGGGTTTCATAAGCAACCATGAATAATAGTGCTTAGGGACTCCTGGCAAAAATCGGTGTTTTGACTCAGCCAGCCACCGTCTCTCTGCAAGCCAAGCGGAGGCTCCTCGCAGAGCAGTTTCCCCCCCGATCCGCTCCTGGCAGACAGGCGGGCAGAGGGAGCGGCGCCCTGGGGCCAGTGGGGTTTGGGTGGGTTTGTTACGAGCATCTCCAAAGGGCCCCTGGAGGAAGCAACGATCCAGTTCTGCAGGGGCAGCCGGGGCTATCGGAATACGATGGCAGCACCGGGAGACGCGGAGACTCTTTGACTGCATCGATGGGAAGGGGAGGGACGTCAATTCCATCCCTTTGAATTAATGAACTACAGCCTGAAACTTGCAGCCTGGTTAAAAGCAGTATGGATTTCAGCCACTTGATGCTCGAAGCGGATTGTTGTGCCCCCTGTGTGCTCTGCCCAAGCCCCCTGCAAGCCCTGCTCCCCTCTGCATCCCTCCCTCTGCCCGGCGGGGCCAGGCTCCTGCGGGCTGCGGCTCGGAGGGGAGGCTCAGCAGCGTTCCCCAGCTTTGCCAAGAGGTGCAGACCAAGGAAAGGGTCTTCCTCTGAACCCCTTGCCCCCGTGTGCTGGAGCCCCTCGGACCGCCCCACCTGGCAGGGCAGGCTCGGAGCGCAGCCAGGCGCTGCCCGCCCCGCAAGGTGAGAGAGGGACATTCCCGCAGGGAAGGGCTGCTCACACAGCTGGACACAGGGCCCAGCCCTCGCTGAAGCGTCGCCTTGCCAGCTCTAATCTTCAGCCTCTTCCTAAGCGTGAGGCATCCTCAGCTTTCCAATTTTAATTTTATTCATACAGCTGCTATTACTCCATCTGGATCATGCGGGATGAATACTAATGGCCCTGTGGATTGTTTTAAGTGCAGATCTGAACCAGATACTTTCCTTCATTTTGTCGGGAGCTGTAGCATCACACTGAGATTTGCGGAGTTTCCTCCTAATGGATCCCTCCCGGTGCCAGCATCAGGCCCTGGTGTTTGTGTGTGTGAGGGCAGAGGAAACCTGCCAACGCCACAGAAAGGGAGACGTGGGCAACCTTCTCTCTAGACTGGAATATACTTTCATTTTATTTGTGTGTGTATATATATATATATATAATACATGCAGGTTGCCCTAGCTGAGGATGCCCCAGGGAACTTCTCACCCTCCAGTGAGGTCCTGGCTCTCCCCACAGGGCGCAGGAGCTCCCCTGCCCCATCTGTCATTACGCTGCTTGAGAGGATGCCCCCAGGTCTGCTCTGAGGGCACTCCAACCTTCCGCTGCATCCGAGGTGGGAATTATTCCATTTAGCAAAGAGGATTAATGTTTCATAACAAAGGGTAATTTATTCAATTGTATGCAAAAAAGGTAGCAGTAACGCACGTACGAAGCTCGCTTTGTTCCTGGCTATTGTACTGGAAGTTTAAATCCTGTGAAAACATTGGCAACGCCGTTGTGCTCCTCTGGGGAGAACTTGACCAGCCCCAGCTGGATTGGATTGCCTTCATTAACTGCACTTGACTCCGACAGAGGGGGCACCTGGCAGGGTTTCAGGGTGCACAGCCTGCTCTGGAGCAGATGGTGAAGCGCTGATCCCACAGAGAGCACCACCACCTCCCACCCCATCCCACAAGGGACCCTTGAGGCGAGCCATGGGGAGCTGCTTCTTCTGACGGCCCCGTCGCCCAGCAGCTGCTGGCCGCATCCCAGCTCCTGGCTTAATCTCCTCTTGCATCCCTGCAGAAGGAAGGCTGGAGTGCAAGATGGGACCCTGACCCACAGGATGGCCGAGTCCAAACTGTCCGCATTCCTTTGGGGCAGTAGCAGCTGTGTTGCTGTAACCGTTATGGGCTTGGAAAGGCAGTATGGGCAAATTTAGGAACGAGCAGGAAAACCTAAAATTGTCCACTGGATGAAACTATGGGGAAAAGCAGGCAGACTCTTGGGAAACAAAAACCATCTTGTACTTGAAAGCTTGCTTTTACCCCAACCATCTCAGTGGTCCTGGTTGCCCAGCGCCTATAGCCAGGCTCTAAGAGACAGTGACAGAGCAGGAGGCCCTGAGCAAACACAGTTGGTTGTTGTTTTTCTAGACCAAAGGAACGCAGTGAACCCCATCCCAGACCCTGTGCAGAGGCCACGTGGGTCCCAGCTCCTGTTGGGGACGGTTCCGCGAGGCGCTGACGGCATCACACATCTCTGCAGCACCTCGGGAGGTATTTATAGCATTTCCACATCTTTTGTGTGGCATGAACTCTTGAAATAAGCAACCAGTAAGAGCTTTTACCTTCCAGGGAGACTGTAAAGCCTCCATATCTGCATTGATCCAGCCCTGGGGATTTGCATTAATTACTTCTTCCTCCAGTGACTTTCAGCTCTGGATTGAGTCTGTGGCGAAGGCACCTGCAGCACACACAGTCCTGACACCGACCTCGTGTCACCTGTCACACCAACAGAGGAGCAGCACGCTGGGACAGGGGACGTCCAGTGTTTCAGACCAAGGCAGCAAATCCTCCCACGCTGTCACATCACCACACTCACAGCAGGTCAGTAATCTGAACTACAGCAAGAGAATCAGGAGGTTACTCCTGACAGAAAATAAGGTTTAAACAAAATAAGTCACTGTGCCATGTTCCTGGCTGCTGTTTTGGCCAAAGACAAAAACAGAGGTGTGAAAGGACTTTTATTTCCTTCTCCTCCCCAGCTGCCAATTCTGTTTTCACCAAAAGATTCTCCCTTGGGCTAAAGACTAAATTGACAAAGTTGCATTTGTAGGGAATTTCTAAGAAAGGATTTATGAGGAAAACCTTGAAAGTCCCTTTGCTGAAGGGACAAGAAGGCTTCTTCCCCACCAGGTTCCAGCCTGTGGCTTCCCAGAGAGTCCTGTTCCTGCTGCCCTGGCAAGCAGGCCTCCAGCTTAGGTCATTTCTTGTGTTCCAAACCCTGTTTCTCTGCCGAGCTCTCCAAGAGCTGCTGCTCATCTGCCTCCCTGCAGGGCTGTGTGGGACGGTGGCTCTTCACATTGTTTCTGGAGGAAGGGCTCTGTGGGGACACAGCTCTCATCACTGCTTTGCTGGCCGTGGCATCAAAGAGAATAGCAGATAAATTGTGGCTGGAGATGATGAAGGAGAGCGAGCCTCTGGGATTTGCTCTGCTCCAGGACTGTGCCATGCAGTCATTAATGATCTAGAGAAGCAATAAGCTGTGAAGGAAGGGAATTTGCGCTGACACACAGCTGTGTCAAGTAGGCAAGTTTAAAGAGGCTGGAGAAATTTTAAGGACATGTACCAGTAGCTGGTGGGCGAGTGCCTGGCTTGGAGATGGTGTTTGCTTTGCCCATCACAAAATGGTGAACAGACACTGCAATTACCTGAGGTGTTGGCAAGAATGTCTGTGCCCTGATTAGCCCTGTCAGCTCAGAAAGCTGATACACAGAGGAAACCCTGCACCCATATCCTGAAAGCCAAGAAATACAGTTCCCTCCCAAGTGTACAGCAGGGAAAATCAGCCCTGGAAGTATGAGGTTTTAATGCCCACCTGAGCATTAGTGTTTTGTTCTGAGACACCCCAGAGAAGATACAGGAGAAATAAAAACTATAGCAATGCTTTTCTGAGTAAGATGAAACTCCCTGCAGTAAATTATTGGGGATTCCAAAGTACTTAGCAGAGATCACACGAGAAATCTGGGGTGGTCTGACCCCCAAACAGGCTCCTCACCAGCCAAAGGCTCAGCCCTGTTGGTGGCATCCTGGGGCAGGGGATGGCAAGGAGTGGTAATTCTCCAAGCCCAGCACTGCTCTACTTTTTTCCCCTTAACAACTGAAGTGATTAGAGTGAAACTTTGACTTGATGAGCGATCGTTGTCGCGGTGGCAGCTGAGTGTAGCCCCTTCATTTTCTTGGTTTGTCTTTAAAAGAACATTGGCAGCATTTCATCCTGATTTAATGCTCAAGCTCTCTGTTCCATATTCATTTCTCTCTCCCTTCTTCCCCTCCCTCATGCTTAAAAGAATCAAATTATTGTTTTATTTTTGTTCTCATGTACAAAGCAGGGACTTGTGAGGTGGCTGTTCCTCTCGGTACATGTCACCCGTGGGACACCGGGTGTGCTTCGTCACAGAGGGAACAGGGACAAAGCTGCAGCAAGCCCTAATTACAGGATAATGTGCAAAAGCAGCTCCATATTTCTTTCCCCTAGGTTCCAGCTCAGTGGAGTCCTTTACTCCTCGAGCTCTGATGCGTTGGAAGCTTATTCAGCATTATTTCTGTTAATTAGTGGCATTAGAGCAGTTTCAGGAAATCCTGGATGAGCTCAGAGCTGTTGCTGTTGTACACTTTATTGCCACTTTTCTTCCTCCCAGGGCCACAGCCCAGGGCCGTTGGCAGAAAACACAAGAGAGCCCCGACCCACAGCGTTCCCAGGTGGGAGAGGGCAGCCCAAAGCACAGGCACCAATGTGCACGTCATCTGTGCCCCCCTTGTCACCACTGGTGCAAATCCTCTGTGCCACCCGTGTCACCGGTCATCCCAGGACAGGGAGCAAGGCTCCTGTGAGCCTCTCCGTGTCTCCCACTCCCCTGAGCCCCTTGGGGAGCTGAGTTCTGCTGGGTGCCCACCCTGCAGCTCCTTTTCCTCTGCTCACTGAGCCCTCAGTGCCTGGCAGTATCGACCCTGGCACTAAATCACCTCCCACCTTTCCTCTGCCTTGCGAACGCTGGGCAAAATATTTATAGCTCCTGCTGGGGATGCAGCTCACGTGCCACGTATTTCAACAACAAGGACTTATTAAATAATAACTGACATTTACCTAGCTGCCTCTTGTCCTCAGGGCCCCCAGGACTTGGCAAACTTTAATTAATAGTTGTTTTAATAGTTAAATAACCTTTATAACTGCATTTCATTTATTCCAGGCCCATCAGAAATAAAGTCATAATGATCTGAGTCAAGCGATAAAACACAACATCTGGTTTAATGTTTGCAGGTTATTTAATGAACTGAGGAACCTGGCAGAAGAACTAGATATTTATTTCTTTTCCTTCCTGTAAGAAATGGGGTTTCTAGTGAGATACAGCTTGATGCTGGTGTTTGCCTCCCAGTTTTCTCAGCAGAGGGTTCAGCTGTGGGACCCCACGTGCCCATCCCACGGGAACAGGTGCCAGGGCATGACCACAGACAGGGTGCAGAACACCACTGATTTATCTGGGGGTGCATTCCCTGCCATCTGTTTTCACATGGCCCTGGATGAGCAGTTCCAACACAGCACACGCTTCACCGGCCACAGAGTTCCTGCATCTGCAGAATTCGTGGCAAGGCTGGCAGCGGTCCCAGAGCATCCTCCTCTGGAGCGGGTTCCAGGACAGGCAGTGCCACCTCCAGAGGCTTCTGAAACCTGCTCCAGAGGGCGGAGCAGCTCCTCACACCCGAGCCCCTGATGTGGGTCCCACCCCTTGCCTTCAGGCGTGCAGCATGCGCTGTCCCCTTGTCCCAGCCCAGCCACCTCCCTGCAGCTCGGTGTCACCTGCTCTCCCTCAACTTGTGACACATTTCCTCATCTTTCTCTGCAGCCTATTACGAGTATCCTGACTAATGTTGCTTAACGCAGCTCACTGTAGATCCCAGAGTACCGTCTGCACAATAAAATTAGCTTCCTCGGGCATATTTTGGGTTCTCGTGCTCCCCCCGCAATGTTACCTATTAATTGCACAGAGAAAATATTCCAGAAACTTACTTGTGCCCTTGAGCTACATTCATGTTTATTTCCATAACTCTTTGATACAATATTTGTCTTTGCCTGACTTAGTTTGCCAAAAGGAAAGGGAGAAGGAGGAGAAGCATATGAGGGATTTGGATTGCCTCACATCTGCCTTTCTTTAAGCAGCCCATATGGGAAAACATATTCTTCTGCACAGAATTTGTTAAAGGTTTCATAAAACGCATTGCGTACACATTTAGCACAGAACCCAGCAATATTTATATTTAAAATGGGTCCAAACAGATCCATTTGGAGAGCGCTTGGAAGATGTAGGGTGGCAGTGCACATTGCGAATGTAATAGTCTCGTTAGCTGGCTCAGCTTGTGGGATCTGCTCCGTGAGCTGATGGGAGAAGAAGCTCCCACTGTGGTAAGTGTAAAAATCATAATGTATGCAATGCTGCGAGCATATTTCATCTGTGACGCTCCGAAGCGGCGACATTATCCATGTTCGCCTTTAAGACAGAGTAGCTGAGTAAATGGGAACCGACATGAGTGGATACCTTGTCTGTTTCCCAGGGGTCGGTGGAAATCACGGGAGGCAACTTGCAACCCCCTCGTTCCCGTCGGTGCACAGCTACTCACGTGGATCGTCCCATCGAGCGCCCCGCAGTAATTCGTGGAATTCAGGATTCACGTGCTGGATCAGCCCCGTGGGGTGAGAGGGGAGAGCCGCCCCCAGCCCCGCTGGAACCCAGCGCAGCTCCTGCGGGGCCGGCCGGGATGCGGGGCGGTGGGACGGAGAGCAGAGCCTGATCTCCAAGAGCAGATCGTGGGTGTCTGTGTCGTGATCCCAGCAGGAAATCGGCCCAGTTATGGGTTTATTTGGTAGGGATGAGGTTTAAAACCACGTTAGTCTCCGCCCGCCCCCTGCGCAGGGTCTTCCCTGCACAGCCCCGCTCCCAGGCAAGGCTGGGGATGTCAGGTCCTGCCCGTAGCAGCATCAGCAGAGACTGACAAGCACTAATCACATCCCATTAGCTGCTTTCAGCCTTCGCTGCGTTTGGTTTGGTCTGGTTTATCTGAATCTTTATTAGATAAGCTTCAATTAGCACCCGGGCGTGTGATGCAACAGCCTCTGCGATCCCATCCGGAGAGGCGGTGCCGTGCCGGGCCATGCCGGGCGCGCACAGCCCTGCCTGCCTGGAGCTGATTTCATTTCGTCTCGGCAATCTTCTGCTATGCACTTAAGTAAACAAAGATCAAGCTACTCACAGCCTTAATTAGACTGCACATAAATAAGAGATTACTGGATTAGCCAGGAGTATACGTGGGAGAGTAACAATCACAGCAAGAAAACCCCACTACCAGAGTTTCCCTTGCAGCACATCCCTGTGGATCTCCCCTGTCCCTTCCCTCCCCACGCTGCTTTTTCGCCGCCTTGCCAAGCTGCGGGGCTGACGTGAGGAGGGAGGATGGAGGGTGTGCGGTGCTGAGTCCTGCGGTTTAGGACGGGAGGCTGGCTGCGGGCACTGCAGGGACCTGCGGCGTGTCCTGCTCCTTGGTGACTAAAGCTGAGGCACGACGATGTTCATGGCAAGTCTTGGGGCAGGCGGGGTCTCTGCTGCTTGCACCCAAGAAGACCCAAAGGGTCTGATTGGAAGGTCTGGTTCCCTTGGCATGGTGCAGGATGGAGGGAACATCGCAGCTCTCCCCCAGCAGAGGGGCTGCTGCCTCATTTCCCGCCTGCAGCAGCAGAGGATCATGGAGAGACGTTCCCAAAAGGCATAAAATATTACAAGAAGATGCTTTTTCAGCCAAGGTGCTGACACAGCACCATCCGTGTTTCTTAACCAGGAGCGATGTCTGAGTTATCTCAACCTAAAGCCTGAAATATACATTATAGGCTGTGTCTTTCTGTGCTTTATTTGGGCTGCAAAGTGATATCTTATTATTTCTCCCTCCTGGGCATCCTTTAATGAATCTAGATTTGAAAGTGAAATATTTATTGTATTTCGGGAGCTTAAGCATGGAAGGAGAGGAGGAGGAATATGCAAATTTGCCAGAAAACATTTTAAAAAGTCTCCTCTTTACTAAGGAAAAAAGGTGCAAGTGTGAATCTACTGAGCCTCAGAATAGATGTCCCAAAAAAGAGGGTAATGGGGATGTGGGGAGCAGGACTCCCCCAGGAACTACCCCATTCCAGCTCCTCTCAAACACTGGGAATGGGGGGTTAGACCTGGAGTCAGAGATGTGTCTCATTGCTCTTAGTCCTCAACCTGGCCATTGCAGTGCTTTGAGAAAATGCAGAAGAAAATATTTTTCTGCAAATAAACCAGAAACAAAGCAATAAAGCCAAGTGTATTGGCACAGGTAAATGCAGATTTAATGCAAAAGTTGCCGGAGCCCCAGCTTCATTGGAATCCACACATTTGGGTTTTTTTTTTTTAAAGAATTATTTTGCCATCTTCCACAGCCGAAATGAAACAAGCTATTAATGGGTTATGGTTCTGTCACTTCAGACCATTGTAGTGTTAGTATTTCATGGAGCAAAGACAGAGTATGTTGTGTGTGAGCAGCACCTTTGGCTTCAGCTGTCGCAAACAATATGGGGCAGAAATAATTGAACTAAAAAGAAATTACAGCTATTTGGGGAAGTGGCAACTCTGCTGCATAGGAGAGGAGGCTGCAGGTGCCGAGTCAGGCATATGCTTTAAAAAATCAGGATAAAAATCACTGGGTTTGATGCTGGAGAGATTTTTGGTGGAGAGGGAGCTGCTCTGTCAGCATTATATACAGGCAGGGAGGATGGAAGAGGAGGCCTTGCCTAGATGGGGAATTGTGTTGGGTTCGGGCGGGCTGGTATGAATCTCTGTTTGTGCTTTTAAGTCTCAGATGTATCATCCAGCCACCGCAGCTTAACAAGTTGCTGTTTGTCAGCTGTGCTGTAAGTCACCGTGGGCGTGCTCGGCACCCAGCTCGGGGATGCCATAAAGCTCGGCGGATTGTGCCTTTCATCTGTTCTTATTCCAGTTCTTTTAGCTTAAACTAGTTCCTAATCATTGCAAAAGCCCCAAACGAGGCTTGTTTCCCACAAAACGGCCATCTGGGCAGTCTTCTTGCATCTCCACTGAGTTGTACTGGGATTTGGATTACCCTGGCCATCGCCCATGCCCCAGGAATTCTTCTTGCACTCTCCCCCATCTCCCTCTGCAGCAGCGGGGACACCCCACCCTTGGGGACAGCACGGTGGCTTCAGCAGGCCCCAGGTCAGAGCCAGGCTGGCACCACCTGCATCCCTGCATTGCCTTGGTCATCCCACCCTCGGGCAGAAAATGGGAGAGGAGGAAGAGATGCAGCAGCAGGATTGAAATGTTTCAGCCCCGCTGGGCTGCGGCGTGGCAATATTTCACTCTGAAATAGATTTTTCACTTGAAATTTGTTAAATGGTGGATGTCAGCTGGGAAACTCAATGTTTTGATGGCTGGAAGTGCCTGTTGGAAGGGGAACTTCTTTGACAGAGATGGTGAAGCACCTGACTCCCAGCTCAGAGCACACAAATATACATCCTATGATACAATATGTAACAGACAGTACATCTGCTTCTGTATTTATGAAATATTTGCCCCGTGAACATGGCTGATTTAGCAATGAAAAGAGTTACCCAGAGCCCGGGTCTGAAGGGCGCAGTCTGTCACCCAGAGAAATGGAGCTCTGTGGAGCTTCCAGCAGGTCTCAGGGAGGGTGAAATGCTGATCCCTCCTTCCCAGAGAGCCAACAATTCTCGGGTGTGCCACATGCAGAGCAGGTCACCTGCAGCTGTCACAGGTATCTGCATCACGGTGGCGCCTGAGGGTCCTGGCCCAAGTACACAACCCTGGAGCACCTGTGCCAGCACTCACATAAGTCACTCCACACTCCTTCACTTCTCCAAAGGTTCTGAACTGATAAAATAGAAATTTCCTGGTTTTCCAAAAGATTTTCAGCCGGCTCTGGCTAATTTCCTCCTCCCAGGGTGACACAATTTCACAGAAAATCCATCACTGCAGCAGCTGCTTGGCACCATCTCTGTTCCAGCTCCTGCCAGCCCTTTTTGTCCCTCCCTCTGCCTCCTCAAATGCCACCTGTGGCACTTGTCCTCCACTCAGCCCATTCCTTTCCATTTCAGGGAGACTCACTTCCAGCAGAAGGTGAAACAAACTCTTCCACGTCCTGTTCCGTGGTGTTTTACCTGTCCCAGCCCCACTGTCCCCTGCGCTGCCACTCACTGTGGACACCGGGCAAGAATATCAGGGCTGTGGGCACAGGGGACCCCACATCAGCCCAGCCAGGCCACAGGGAGATGTGCCTCCGTCCCAAAGCGCACCCAGCCTGCTGATGTGCAGTTCCTGAGCAGCTGGACAGCTGATGACCTGAGGAAGTGGAAGGACGTGTTCAAGGCAGGCGGATTTTTTGGGAGAGGAGATTAAAAATGTATTAATTGGGCTGGGACCTACACACCCGAATGCAAACAGGGAGCGTGGCCTGGCCTGTGCCAGCTCCCTGAGTGTTGCCTGGTGTGGAGAGGCCTCTGTGCCCCCTGCACAGGAGGGGTCCCCCCCAGCCCTCACCTGCTCCCGGGGAAGGAGCTGTTTGCTGCTGTCAAGTGAAGAAACTCTGCCTGTGCCTTTGTTACTTGACATGACGGGAGCTCTCGGGAGACAGGGGAATTGAAGACAATGCTTTTCCTTTTTATTTGCTGGGCAGAGATACAGGGAAAGTGTGTGAGGGCTCCCAGCAGTGTAAGACTCTGGACATTCTTGTGGTCAATCACAGTTCTTAACCTTTCTCATTCCTGCAGAGAGTCCCCTTGGGATTGTTTGCGTTTCCACTTCCAGACTGCCTCTCTGAAGGCAGCCAGGAGGGGGGAGGCTGTCACACAGACACGGCAGCCCTGTGTCCCCCCCTCCCCTGGCATCAGGCCATCAAAGGCGGGCTGGAGCCTGGTGCTGTCCTGGGTCTGCTGCCAGAGAAGCTTTTGTCATACAAACCTCCCCACTCCACTGAAGGAATAAGTGAGGTTGTTTTGATTCCAGCAGATGACAATCTGACTTAAAATGCACTTGAGAGTTTGGTCAGGTGTATGTTATCTCTTGTAGACATCTGGATGGTGTTCTGGGTTTTCCCCACAAAGAATCCAAACTTCCTCTGCTGCAGTGAATCCACTGCCTGCGCTGGGACCGGGAGGTGGATGGGGCACCATCCCTCCACCTCAGCCTCACCTGTGGGGACAGCACAGTGCTGATGCTCAAAAGGCAGAGGGCAGGCAGCGGGGAGCCTGCTGAGGTGCATCCTGGCCCTGCTGGCCATCTTCCCCTCTCCTCCCCTGCTCTGCTCCGAAGCCACTCGCGGTGCCGAATTCATCTCAATGTCATTTTCTTTGAGATGTGAGCTGGAACAAATCCGGAGCAGCTGCTCCATCTCTAAGTGTCCTTCAGGGATCCCTTCAGCAGACACTTTGCAGGATATAATGATGACATTCTAACGAGCGCTAATGCACACGTTGTCATCTTTCTGTATTTACACTTCCCACAGGAGGCATCGTTCCAAGAAGGAAAAGTGAGAGACGGAAACTTTTATGCAGAAACTTCAGCGCCTGCGCCGGGGAATCTGCCTGATTGAGAGGAGCTGTGGGCTGGGAGATGCCCAGGCTGTGAGGGGCAGTGGCTGGCAGTGCACAGAGGGGTGGCCAGGAGAGGACAGACTCCAGGCAGGAGCCTCCTGATCCCTGCACTTAGATCACAGCAGGCTGCAAGGAAAAAGAGGGGAACAAGGATTATTTTGGGGTACAGAGTGACAGCAGAGCCCATATCACTCCAGACCTCACCAGCTTCAGTCTAATGATTTCCCTGGGAAGCCGGGCATTCTGTCTGCTGGAACACACACACCTTCCCTCTGCTTTGCCCCTGGAGATGCCACACAGGACAAACTCATGGCCCTGCTGGTAGACGCTCATCAGCCACATCATTAAACAAAACCATCGTGGCACAGCGCTGTCCCATGGCTGTCACTGGCAAAAGGACTCTGGGGTCACTCATGCAGGTAAACTCTCCTTGTCCAGGAGGAAACAAGAGGAATCAGCTCTTTCCCTCCAGGAATGTTAAATACAAATGTATGGACATGTGTGCCTATAGATAAATAAATAAAGGAGAGCCCACCAAAGTGAGTGGAATGAGACTCTGTATCCGTGTGGCCTTTCAGCACTGGCAGCTGGAATGGATAAGGTCGTCACTTTGTCCTCTGCTCGCTGATCTTATTGGGAGGAAGATTATATCAAATAAATAATACATCAAAGATTTCTGTTTCCATCTCTCTGCACACTCTGCTGTCCCCACTGCATTACCTGGGCTGGGAGTGAGGATCTGGCCAGTATGATAACCAGGAATAAACGGCTCTGCTTGTCGGGGGAAATTTTGCTGGCAAATTTCCGAACCAGATTAAAAAGTAAATGAGATTTCTTCTGGAGAGTTATTTTCAAGGGTTTTGTCTGCTGATGTTCTCGTGCAAGATTGCAGCTTTGCCAAGGGGGGAAGAGAACAAAAGGGGAGGATAAAGAACCGAGGTTGCAATTATCCAACAGAACGAGGTTCTCCAGTGAAAGCACCTAATCAGAAAGTCTCAAATTTGCTTAAAATACAAAGTGTGGTACAACATTTATTTATAATCTGCCTCACCTGCTCAGATAAAACTGTTTCTAAAGCCAGGCAATTGCAGGAGACAAGCTGTAAAATGGAACAAATGGAATCAAATCGGGTATTAATAACAGTGGAATGAAATAATAACAGAAGTGGGTCTTTGAGCAGAGAACAACTCCTGTGTTCCAGTGAACACAGGTGGAGCCATGTGGCATTCCCAACCAGGAGACACAGCAGGACAAGGGGGAGGGGAAGGCAGAAGTTGTGTGAGCCCCCAGCATGCCGCAGGAGGGCTGGGCAGGTGGTTAACGAGGTGAGTGGCCAGGCTGCCTTCCTGGGGGAAGGTGAGATTAGTTATGTCCTCGACAGTCTCCAGAGCTGAACACAATGTGATGCTCTTCCAAAGCCTTCAACTGGGACCTTGGGTGAGTCTCCGGGTGTTTATTTCTCTGTTAATGCAGTGGAAACGTCGTTGGTTTGGTTGTTTGGTCAGTGGTTTAGTTATCTGATGCGGGACTCTAGTCCATGAGCACACATCATGTGCCCTTGAACTGCTTGGAAGCTCAAGGAGTGACTGCAGTAAGACAAGGCAGGGAATGTGTCAGCTGCAGAGTGAGATGGTTTTACCCATGTCAAGGAGCTCTTGCTCCAGCCAGACGTGTGGATAAGTCCTCTGGCATTGTGCAAGTTGGTCGCATGGGCGTTATTCCAGGTTTTGTGTCTCTGTGCTCTATAACAAGTTCTTTGCCTCTCTGCAAGGTCATTGACATGAAACACAGGCTGGGGAATTGTATTTACACTCAAACATTTATAAACCCTTTTGTTATTGTCCTTTGCTGTTGGGGCAAACAGACAAAGGTGCTGGGTTTGGGGCTCCACAGTGAGATGTGGAGAGTCAGCACAGCTGGTTCCCGTTACTCATAATCCCTGCCCAGGCAGAGCCTACTGGAGATGGTGGTTTGGGGCTCTTGAAACTTCTTGCACATAAACGGCGAGTCTGATCACAAACACCTGTGTGTGAGCCACTGTCCAGGCAGCAGCTTGCTGATCTCCTGCAACCTGTGCTCCTAAATGCTCCAGAGAAAACTTGAAATGAAGAAAAAAGCCCTTCCTCCTCCTGTTCCTTACAGCAGGTGAGGAGCAGGTGGCTGTGCCCTGGCTGGGCTCTGTGCTGGAGCTGGCAGCAACCTCCTGCCCCAGCCTGGCCTGGCCTGGGGGCTGCTGGCAGTGGTCAGACTGTGCGAAGCAAGGCCAGGCTTCCCCCGGTGCTGTGGCTATTCCCAGTGCCCCTCACCGTGCACAGAGGGGGGCACTGGGGCTGGGCCCCACCGTGCTGCGGCGTGTGGGGTCTGCAATGCTCCTGAAGACTCATGTGCTGGTTTCCTGCTTTTGTGATGTTGCTGTGCAAGTAATCAAAATGCACGGAGAGGATGGAAGGGCTGCAAACAAACTGTGGGCAGCTCCTGGCAAGTGTGAGCGGACAGGGCAGGGCTGGGGGGTCCCCGGGAGGTGACATGGGGCGCACACAGGTCTCTGTATGTGCCAGGCTCTCCCAGGGATGCTGCACCACTGTCAGCATCCAGCGCTATGCCAGCTGCCCTTAACCCCAGCTGCTGCCCTTCATTTTGTATGGGTTTGGGCAGCCGTGTCTGCAGCCCGAGCAGCTGCTGGGCTGACACCAGTGACGCGCTCCGTCCGTGCGGGCTGACTCCTGTAATTGGGGTCAATCACAGAAAAAACCCTGTCACAGCAGAAAGTGCTTCTCAGCTGCTGGGGCTGACACAGACAGCGGCGCTCTGGGGACAGGGACACAGCCACGCCGCCCTCCCTGCCCTCTCCCTGCCTCTCCTCACCTGCTTTCTCGGCACGTAGCTCCTCTTTGCTCTCTCTCTCTCTCTCCTCAGAGCAGGCGAGTGTTTGCCCTGGTGTGGTTGCCAGATCTGCTTATCCCAGCCCACCTTCTGACTGGGCTCCTGGAGCAGTCCTCCCCTCTGTTTGTCGGGGGAGCAGGTTTGGAAGCCTGTGAGCTGTAGGAGAAGCCTGGGGTGCAGGCTGTTCTGTGCTGGTGCCACTGAAATAAATAAACAAACATATAGATCATGGCTGCTCCTTTCTGCTCCCCCTGCCAGTCAGCGCTGAAGGAGCCAGGGACCTTTCATGGAGATAAATGCAGTGCAAGGGGTAATTAAATTGACTGATTTCTCCATGGCAGGAGCTTCCCAAGGCTTCACTGCTGTGGTGCCCTTGTGTTCGAGCAGGGAGACCAGCCAGAGGTGCCAGCATGTTTTGAAGTGGCACAAGCTGGGGACAGCCACCTCCGGTCACCTCCCGTCAGAGGCGCTCAGATAGCCCCGAGGTCTGCGAGCAGCATCTCAGCCCACAGATAATAACAATCTCATTTCCCTGCTAGGCTGCACCAGCAGGACCTTTCCCGTCTCCTTTCTCCCCTTCTCTGTCATGGAAGTAGCACAAGGGAAAGGCTCACAGCTCAGGGCAGGAGGCAAGAGATGAAACTGCACAGCTCTTTTCTTGGCAAAGGGGGTCTTCCAAATCTGCCAGGAGTAAGAAGGTCCTGGTAAAGGCAGAAGGAGCAGGATGGCCCTGCAGGATCTGGGGCGTGTGCTGAGCCATTGCATCTGTAAACAGCAGCTGGTCCAAACAGCTGGATCTTGGAAATGGGGGGGACCCAGTCCAGAGGCACCACAGCTATGTGTGTTCCCAAATGCCTTCTGCCTCTGCTCTGTGCAGCTTCATTGCAGCCCTTCCAGTGCTTATCATGAGGGACAGCATGTCTGGCCTTGTTTGTGAAGCATAAATGTTTTGTGCCACTGTTAATCGCTGCCCTGCACCTTTAGTCTAAAGCCTCATCCAAAGCCGCAGCCAGGGGCTCATTTAGGTTTCTGGCTTGTAGCAATAATACCCTTTTAATATGCTAAATGAGAACACAAATGAACCTTCCTTAGGCTTATGAGTTGTTGCAAACATCCCCGTACGACTGAAGGTCACTCCATCGGCAGATTGATGCCGCCCTGTCAGGCCCCATTCATCACTCAGGGCTGGCACCGCAGGTGGCACTGGGGACACCCGTGCTGGCAGGCAGAGGACACTGGGGACACCCGTGCTGGCAGGCAGGGGGCAGCTCAGTCGGGCGTGGGGCTCGTGGGTTTCTGAGTGCCAGTTCCTTCCAGGTCTCCCCAGACCTGCAGGCACTGCTATTCCCGTTCAGATCCCTGCCTTTGGCTGGGGCTTTTTCCATTCCTCAGCAGCAGACACGTCTCTTCTGATGCTATCGTGCATTCCTCTCTCTTTTCCTTTCTGCTCTTCCTAGGAGCTGGTGTCCTGGTGATCTATGAGATGTTTGGAGAAGCAGCAAACACTACTTATGCATTATATACATGTCTTGTCTGTTCCACTTGATAATGCCATTCTTTAATATGCTCAGCAGTAGCTTTTGGGCTGCCTCTCTCCCCTCTCCCCTAAAAGCTGCCTGGCACACACTCAGGCCTTTTTCTTCATCAAATAATTTAGGGGGTCTTATGTCTAACTTTGTTTTCCAACATCCTTGTGTGTGGAGAAGAAACCAAACAAAGCATCTGCCTTAGGACCCTGCAGCATTTCTGTCCCGTTCTTTGCAGAGACAGGGTGGCTCCAAGGTTTGGTCGGAGATGAAAGAAGAGAAGACAGTGACAGATCAGTGCATGAGCTGGTGTCTCAGTGTGGGTGGAGGGAGAACTGTCTCCCCTCTGTTTGGTGCGGGAGCTGCCCATCACGTTGCCAGGGTGTGTGTACATTTATTTATTATATATGTGTGTACATGAGTAGTGATGCCACATCACATCCAGACCTTGGCACCACAGAGGCAGCAGGAGAGGAGGGGAGCACTGCAGCCCCTCTTTCCAACAGGCACCCTCCAAGGACCACAGGGTCCCATCAGGGTGTGGTGTGAGTGCTGAAGGCCCAGGAATGACGTGGGCTCTCCTGGAGATGGAGAGCCATTTAAAAAGGGGGAATAGAGAGTTTTCAGTCCTTTTTTTCCAGCTGAGAGATCTTCTGTCACCATGGCTCTGATTCATGAAAATCACTCTGACCTCTCATATGGAGAGCCTCAGCTCTCCAAAGCCGGGGGAATCGTGGCCTCATCCCTGAACTCAGTGATTTTACCTGTTCTCTCTCCAGATACTCTAAATAAAGCACTCGATGTGCTGCACTCAAGGCACCCTGACTTCGCTCAGTAGTCAATGACAGCTTGTTCTTTTTGATTCCCATGCAAAAATTCCCACTATCCCTGGCTTTCTGTTTGCTCATCTCCGGTATTCTGTAGAGAGGGCCGTGGGGACCTTGGTCCCACTGCTGCCTGCACTGGGAAGGGCAGGAGGGATTGCTGGGTGCCAGCTCTATCCCCCGTGCTGATGCTGCAGGATAAATCCTGCATCCCTCCACACACACCATCCTCCTCTCGGCATGATGCTGAGAGGGAGAGGAGAGAAGTACATGATAGATAAGCTTTAAAAAGGAGTCCAGGGTCACAGCTTTGTCTATAAAAAGTAAATAATGTGAAGAGCAGAGACCCATCTCCCAGCTGGCACATGCAAGGAGCTGAGAACGTGCTTTGCCTTGTGATGGGGAGCTCCCTTGGGACCTTGGACCTGCCAGTAAATGAGAGACCCGTGGGGCGAGTGTCTGATGCACAGCCTGGGGCAGAAAAACAGCCTCAGAGTGAGAACCACTGACAGAGAGCGACTTGAAGGCTGTTAAGACGTTTGCCTCTTGCATAGAATTTCCTATTCTTGTGTTTTAATTTGGCACACAGTGCTCTGATGGCTTGTTCCAAAGGACTCTGGATGGAAAGCTCCCCCAGTTCTGAGCAAAGGCAGCTGGGTGACTAAATTCCAGGGGGAAGCACTGAATGGTCTGCAGGAGAGGGTGCTGGTGGCAGCAGGTACACTCCATGCATTGCTGCCGAGGTGCCCACCTGGTGAGATCAGCTGGGCTGATGTTGCACAGCTGGAAGCGGCACAGAGGGAAACATCATGTCTTTGGTGGCTGGGCGTGCTGAGACAGCATCCCACCCTCGCAGGAGCTCGGCAGCATCCCCACTGCCTGAGTCAGCAGCAGCAGAGTACAACTTGACCTTGCGTGGAAAAGATGTCAAACAAATCTTTGTGCTCGTCACACATGGCTTGAGACACGCGAGCACAGCTCCCCACAAATCAATCTCCTGCCTTGGCCTGCCCATGTGATCCCTTGCTGGGGAGGAGTGTGAGGTGCTACATCCACCTCCCCCTCCGTCCCCAGAGCCCTGGGGTGTAATGGGGTTAAGGAGAAGCTTCACTGAGCAGCACCCCCTGCACGATGAGCCGGTCATACGAGCTTGGGCAATCACATTTAGCATCATAATTACAACTTGAAATGTCCTTGGAGAATCTGCAGGGGCTACAAGGAAAGGAGAAGAACAGAGAAAATGTCTTCTTGCTGGGATAACACCTTGCAGCCCCACAAATGGCTTTAGTGGTGCGAGGGGGGGACAGGGACAGAAGGAAATCCCACATCAGAGTTTCACGGTGTGAAAATGAAGCATTTCTGGGGAAATGAGGGAAGCCAGTGTCAAACCCGTGGAGTGGAGCAAAGGTTCCAGCCCCTGCATGTCAGTGTTCCTATGCTGGGGGACTGTCCTTCAAGCTTCAGCCTCCTGTAGTTTGGCAGCACCACCCGCCTCCTTCCTCTGCCGTTTGGGGCAGGGAGGGGGCTTAACAGGGGTTTTTGTGCAAAGGCATAATTATACCTCCCTGATTAATCTTCAGGCTGAATCGAGTGCTTGCCATCAATCTTTGAAACAAACATGTCTATTTATATTTTAATTATCTTTCTTCTTTCCTAAAGTTCAGGTTGATTTGAGCTTCTCTTACATATTTATCATCAGAGCCATTCTCTCCGTGCCTTTCCTGGTGCTTGGCACGTGACAGCACGGTGCCTGCTGGCAAGGGGTGGCCACCTAAACCCCTGCTTGGGCTTGGAACCAGCTGGTATTTGGGAGTGCTTGGTCACGGCATGTCCACAGCCTGGCAGAGGGAGCCTGTCTCCAGTGGCACCAGGGGCTGGGGGAGAGAGAATCCGTCTCCAAGGGAGCGCACGGGCTGAATTTTGGAGCGTCCATTTTCCCTGGGCAACCTCTCCAGCCATTCTTTCATTTGCAGCAAGGCGCTGTAATTTGTAAACATTAATAACCATTATTACTATTAAAAGGAAAGAAAGCGAGTAGCCCTGTAACTAATTACTTTAAGTGTTTTCAATGAGCCGCAGTTCGGCTCCTTTATAAAATCTCCTGCTGCGCAGACCAGATTGTCATTATGATGGGATCTATCCTTGGACCTATTAATTTTGCCCGGAATAACAGCTGAACAGATGCGGGGAGAAGGCTACTCTGATTAACATAATTCTTTTCAAAGCCCGTGCGCTCCCCGAGGGCCGCCGCTCCCGGATCTCATTACGGCCGGAGGAGGCCGGCGCTGATCGGCGATCTGGGCAGATGCTGCTTCTCAGACACGAGGCCCCTCCAGGGTATGAAACCTCATCCAGAAATCGATGGGAATTACCGACCCTGCTGCCACATTCCCTTTCTTCTGCAGCAGATGAACGTGGGGGCTGCCTGGAAATGTCTGGGGTTTGGTCAGGGAGGCTAAACTTTACGAATTTCCCTGAACCTGAGTTTGTTCCTGAATTGTTAGGCTATTTGCGTATTTTTCTCCTTCTCAGTCTCTCCGGCTTGTTCTCCCTCTTCCTTTCCTTGGTCTTTTCACGGGGGAAGGCACATCCATCAGCGAGTGCCAGTGCAGGAGGGACAAAGCCTTTTCCAAAGGACCATTAGGTGATGAAATACGTTTCCCTGCCCTCATGGGTGCCCACGTGCTGCTTAAATGAAGCTTTTTAACTGAATGTGGCGGTGGCTTTTCACATGGGGGAAATTGTTCTAGTATTTACTGCTATTAAATTAATTTCTCAGTAGAGGATTTTAGACTCTTGTAATTCATGAGGATATTTTCAGTCCTGTTTACTGTCTGGTGCTTTAAAAAAATTGTCTCAAGCATTTGTTTGCCGAATATAACGCTGTTACTACATTAGCTTTCTCTCGCAAGAGAGACAGGGGTTCATTAATGTTGATGTGAATCTTATTGTATCTCGGAGCTCTCTGAGCAGCGGGTAATTTTTCATAACATATGTGTGGCAATATTCAGGCACAGAATGATGAGTGGAAAATGGTTGTAGCCTGGCGCTGGTACACACCCCGAGCGGCTGCGGCTCTGCACAGCACCACTGGGAGATGCTCCAAGTCCTCTACTCTCTCTGTCTCTCTCAATATATATATTACACTATGTAGAGTACAGTGTATAGTCAAGCAGTAGCCCGTGGGAACCTCGCGAGGTTTAACGAGGCAGATGCTGCACCAGGGCCAGGGCAGCCCCCTGGTTCCAATAGAGCCTAGGAATGAAGGGATGGAGAGCAGTCCTGCCGAGAAAAACTTGGGTGAGCTGCTGGATGAGAGGCTGGAGAGGAGCTGGACGTGTGCACAGCCCAGAAAGCCCCCTGTCCTGGGTTCCACATCCCACGGTGTGGGCACCAGGTGATTGCCCAGAGCAGCTGTGCCTGCCCCTGGATCCCTGGACGTGTCCAAGGCCAGGCTGGACAGGGCTAGGAGCAGCCTGGGATAGTGCAAGGCGCCTGGCCCATGGCAGGGGGTAGAACGAGATGAGCTTTAAGGTCCCTCTCACCCAAACCACCCTGTCATTCTATATTCTTATATTTATATATTTTTATGGTGCCCAGCTGCCAAGGGGTCTCATCCTTCCAAGCAGAAGTGCCTTCGTGTCTGGGCAGGGACTGAATAGGAGAGAGCTCAAGCGGAGGAATATCTCTTGTTCTCAAAGAGTGAATACCCAAACGGTGAAAGAGACAGCCCGAGGTGGGATGGGGGAAAAAAAAGAAAAAAAGAAAAAAAGAAAAAAAAAGAAAAGAAAAAAAAAAAACCTGCTTCATTTGAAATGTTATGAGTATCTCTTAGTCCTAATGCCTTCCCTCCGAATGGCTGCATTCAGCAGCGGAAATTGGCAGCAATCAGGCTCACAAGTGTTCGAAAGAGATTTACTTGGACAGATGAAAGAAAACCATTTTCTTCTAAATGCCGGTGCCCTGAGCAAGGCGCTCTGCCCGCGCACGCGGCCGGGGAAGGGCGCGCCTCCTCAGCCGCTGAAATATCCCAGAAATATCCCAGAAATATCGCTGAAATATTCTGTCCGGGATGGAGAGGCTGCGGCCGAGCCCAGGCGAGGTGTCGTTTTCATCTGCCGCTAATGAAAAGCTCCTTTCTGGTTTCTTCACCGGGGCCGGTGTTTAGTGCCGGGTTTTGATCAACAAAATGATGCTATTCGGGGCTTCTTCCCTCCTGCTTTGAAGTCGAAATGCGAGGAGGCGGGGAGGGGAGCACTGAGAGCCTGTGAAGATCCAACCCACCAGACTTCTCAAAGCCAAAACCATAATTATTATCCCCCTGAGAGCAGAGCTGTTCTCCCAGCCCCATCAAAGCCCCACCGCAGCCTGCAGATGAAAGCCCAGCTTTGAGCTCCCTGCTTTTAACACCTCGTTTGTTTATAAGCTCTGTTGTTCCCAAATGAACAAACGGTTTGTCTGCGGTGCCCAAAATAACCAAATCACTAAAAAAGCAGCAGCCGGGCTGCCGTGGCCTTGGAGTGGTCCTTGCCCTGGTGTCAGCGCGCTGCAGTGCTCCGGTCACACTTGCTCCGCTGCTGCTGTTGTGCAATAGCTCTTTTTCAAGGCGGCTCTGTAGCTCTAGACAACAAAAACTCAGAGGGTTCCAGTGTATGAAATAGAAATACTATAACAAACAGGCACAAGTAGCAGATGTTGCAAAGTGTAATTAACAGCTAGTCGGTTTCTGTCCGGTTTCGGGGGCTTCCCCCACCCTCTCTCCCGCGTGGAACGGCTGCCTGGCTGAACAACAGGGCTTCCAGGGAGCTGGTGCGGGCAGAGAGAGACCTTCAGGCCCAGCTGTGCCCGAACGTGGTGGTCTGCTGCCTGCTCTTCTTCCCCTCCCTCTTCCCGGACTTCCGAGGGAGGGAGGCAGCAGGCAGACGAGGCGCTGCTGCCCGGCTGATACTTGCTACTTACACTGAGATTGGAAGATGATTTTCCTCTCCCTCCTGTCCCTCTCTGGAGAAGGAACATGTCATACCTCTGCCAGTGACAGGCAGCTCAAAATGACATTTTCAGAAAAAAAAAAAAAAACCAACCAGCACTTTGGCTTTCCTTCCCCATGCTTTGGCATTCGGGCTGACTGCCTGGGTTTATCTTCCCTCCCTGCGCTCAGGAGGCTTTCAAGTAGCATTTCAATTAAGATTTTAAACTGGCAAGATGCAAGTTAGATCAGAGCAGAGCTTGATCTTAGCAACTCCCCTCCGCTCCCCGTTTGATATTGGGAAATGTCGCTGTTTGTACTTCTGTGTCGGGGATGCTGCGAGCGAGCGATTGCATCGTGTGAGCGCTCCCCGGGGAGATCTGAGGGGGAAGAGCTCGTTTTCCTTCAAAACCTCCCCCCAAAAATGAGCTTCAGCGAGTAGGGGGGTGGCTCCAGAATAGAAACTGGGCTGTGAAATTTGTCAGATCACCCTTTGGGTCTGGAATTAAATCACTGCAGAGTTATAGATAACTGTTCAGGGTGAGCCCTCGTCCAGCAGTAACCTATCTGTAATCTCTGTTTTTTTCACTTGTGTGTTTTTTGGGAGAAATCGGCTTTCTCATGTGTCCGCTCCCCCTTGCACAAGGGCTTCAGTACCCAGAGCCTTCCGACGCCAGGAGAAAACAAAGGATAACTAGTGGTAAACATGCAGAGCTCCACCCAACGCCTTTCCAGCCCTCCTGCGCGTGTCTGTGCAGCAGCTGGAGAGAAATGCTTCCCCCAGCAGAATTTAGTGTGCGCTCAGGGACTGTGAGACGCGGACCTGGAGGCAAAAGTTGCCTTTTTTCCTTTGGAGTCTCTTCTTCCCGGCGTTGCCCCTCAGGCTGCGCCGTGTCGGGCAGGGGCGCTCCCACGCCGACACCGCACCCGTGTCCAAACATCTCTGAGCCTCGTCCAACAGCCGCCCCAGCTCTAACTTTGATTCCTCCTGGGTGTGAAAGCTCTTGCCGTGCCTTATCTAGGGAGTGGAAGTTGCTTCTATCTGCTGTTCGCTTAGAGGGACTCGTGATTTAAAATAGCAGCCAGAAAGCTCCAGGGGCCTGCTGGCTAATTAGTCGTACGGTGGCAAATGATGGCCACCCATCAATGCGACATAATCACCCATAGATGATGAGTTAACTGGGGCAAGTCGCTGTCACCCCACCGTGGGGCTCCTCAGACAGTGCTCCTTGGCACAGGGTCAGACTCATTCTCCTTCAGCATTGAGAAGCCCGGTTTTTTCAGCTATCAATGTCTTCAATTTAAATGCCTGAGATAGGGCAGCTTGAAGCCTCTTCTGAGGGCTCCCAAAGCTGGACCGGTTTGACCTCGTGGTCATGCAGACATCTCTGCCTTTGCTGTCTCTCTCCTACCATCTCTGCAGAAATACACAGTCATACTCATTTCCAGAGCAGAAAAAATGAGGAGCATTGCAAAAATCAATGTTCAGCAGAGGACAGTGACTGGAGGGCTGAGGGGGAGGAGGATGCTGCTGCCTTCTGAAAGGTTATTTTAGCTAAAGACAATGAAAAAATGCTCCAGGAGAAGAGCAGCTCCTGCAAAGTCCACCTGATCCTCGTGGTGTTTCATAACTCAACTGCAGCAGCGCGTGAACCTCTGCAAGGAATATTATTTTTGTTAGGAAAGTGAGTTCCCATTTCACGTGCTGTGCTGGCACAGCCTGAAGCCTTGGCGTTGTTGCTGTAACCCAGGAAGAAACCCAGCAGGGATGTGCTTGCTCTGTGCTGTGGGTGTCTTGGAGACAGCATGGCAGGAGGAGACACGACCCAGGCTCAGAGGGATCCTTGAGTTTGTCCCAAAGAATTGCTCCCCTTGGCATAAGGGTAAAGGGAAGGAAATCGCAGACTCAGAGAATCGTTTGGGTTGTAAATGACCTTTGAGTCTAACCATTAACCTGGCACTACAGTGTCCCCACTAACCATGTTCCCAGCTCTGTTGCCCTTCTCTGGACACACTCCAGCACCGCAGCATCTTTCTTGTCATGAGAGGTCCAAGACTGACCCCAGCGTTCGAGGCATGGCCTTATCAGGGCTGAGCACATGGTTACAGTCACTGTCCTGGTCCTCATGGCCACAATATTGCTGGGGAAAGCCAAGATGCCAATGGGCTTCTTGCCACCCTGGGCACATGCTGGCTCGTTTTCAGCTATCAACCAACAGTGGTCTCATTTGAACTTTTATCTACACAATGTAAATTTAATAGTTCCACTGGAATGTGCTGTTCGTGTTGTCATAACATTGGGGGTGTTTGGGAAGGCTTCAGAGCTGGTTTAATTAGCAAAGTTAGTTGGGAGGGCATTTTGCATTATCTTCCTGCTTTTCTCTCCACTCCTGCTCTATAATTTCTGTCAGTCGCAAAGGCGGGAGCTCTGCGGCACACAATCAACAGAGGGGGTTCAAAGCCAGCGGTTAGCAGCGCTTCAAAGGACACGGGGAAGGGAGGGCGCTTGGCAGGCAGTTTATGAGCTGTCATCTTCTGTGCCGCCCCGCAAAAACAAATAAATAACGGAGAGCAGATCTGTCCCCGCAGTGCTGCTGCCTGTGGGCACTGTGGGATTGTGGCTTGCCCTGTCCCACGGTGCTGAACTGGGTGACACCTCTGGGCAGGTGGGATGTGGGCAGGAGCGCACTGCCAAGGACCCTCAGAGGAACCTGCTGTGCTGAGCAGTGCCAGGATCCCAAGGGAAAGTTTTCCAGTGCTCCCCACTGGGGAGTGGCAGTCCTATTAAGGGCTTCATGTCCTCTTTGGAGCAAAACCTACTTGTGCATTCCCACGAGAGTCACAGAGCAGCTCTGCTCGGGCTTTCCGTCTGTCTTTCTGTCTCGTGTCCCAGGAACTCCATACGCCACTGCCCATCTGGCTGAAAGCCCAGGGCAGCAACAGGAAGATTTCCACTGACTTCAGTCTGTCTTGGATCAGATCCAGGGTGGGAGCAGGATTAAGATATCCACTCGCTCCCTGATGGCCTGGACGATGGCCAGTGCCAGTGGCACACTTAGCGTGGCCACTCCTGCTCAGAGCCATCCTGGCTGCTCGGCTCCTCCAAGCCCCGCATCCCTCAGAGAACACCAAAAGTTGTGCCACAGCTATGCCACAGATGGCCTCTGGGTCTGCCTGGCTGGGGACAGACGTTCTTTGGGGCAGGGATCATCCATGTGTGTTTCCAACACAGCAGTCTGCTCTGAGCATAAACAAGGGACCAGGTTTTTCTGCTGCAGTGGTGTGAAAAAAAAATCCAGATTAACTTTCCCACTCCTTTTCTTTCTCTCTCTGCATCTGAGGGCAAGAAACACAATTGATTACAGTCCTATCAAATTAGTACCGTAGCTCAGGCTTTCAGTGGTCAATTATGATCCGCAGAGGAATGCTGGAGCCAGTTGTTCGCTTGCGGTGCTTTGTTCCTGCCAACCCTTCCCGCAGGGCCGGCTCTGAACTGCGTGGGCAGGGGGAGAGCCCTGTGGAGCTGCCAGCAGCCCCTGTCCCCACAGTGCTGAGGGACCCTGGTCATCCCTCAGGTGTGTTTGGCATCCAAAGGGAAACATGTCAGGAAAACGGGGGATGTGAGGCTGGACTTGAGCTTGGCCAGCCTGAGTTTTGAGGGCAATTATATTTTGAGCTGAACTTGTGCCAAATTCAGTGGGTTACAGTAGATTTGTTCCTACCAGGGAATGAAACACACTGGATTGAAAGGGGAAAAAATGTTCCCAGCAAACAATTCAGGCCTTTGCCCCCTGCAGCTCTTCTTTCATGCCCGTCACTTCCTCCGCAAGCGGGTTCACACCAAAGGCTCCCTGGGAGCCGCTCCCCCGCTCCAGCTCCGCTCGCCCCTCGCGTATTGAAGGCTCTTCCAGAGGACTGCAGAGCTCAGCCCGCTGCTTTTCCAGTGCAAGCTGCCTCCTGTTAGCAAAAGGAGATTTGGGAAAGGTTATGTTCTTAAGGAAAATGGTTCTGTTGCTGCGCTAACAAAAGCGAGTTGGGTTTGATGGAGGATGTACCTTGGCGAGTCCTCGCTGTCAGTCAGACCTGAGGCACACAACACGCAGCGAGCACACGACCTGCCACCCTGCACCAAGGCCACCCCGTGTTTATGAGAAGCTGTCACCACACAGCTTCAATCCCTCACAAAAAAAAAAAAAAAGGGAAGAAAAAAAAAATCCAGGTTCTGAAGGGCATATCTTAAAAGATTGCAGAGAGTCATCTAGTTATGTAAAAATAAAAAATGAATTTTAATGTGAGGCATTAACATGAGCTCTTTTAGGAATAACTACAGGACTTCATGATGAACATATCAGAGCCCTGCTCCAGCACAGGTGCCTGCCAGTCTTCATAAATCAGCTCCAACAAGTTAATTCTTCATAAAGGAAGAGGAATGTGAATCTCAGGGATGGATGAATAGGCACATAATAAAAGAAGGTGCATGACTTAGAGCACAGGTCCTGGCAGGTGGGAAGAGGAGGGCAGTGTCAGGCAACACAGGAGAGAATAAGAGTTTTGGGAGAGGTTTTTTTATATCCCAACAAAGGGCAGTAGGTTGCAAAATGGCTCTAACCTATTGCTTCTATCATGTGAGTTCCTGGAGACGCCTGGGATGGCTGGGTGCTGTTAGAGGCGCCAGGGATGCTCAGTGTCATGCGGGAGGCAGTGCACTGCCGGCCGTGTGAAGGCTGGTGTGGTCCAGAGAGCAGGCACGGGGTGATGCCATGGCTCCTGTCCTTGGACAGCGCTTGTCACAGCAGCTGCTCTCGGGAAGGAGAGCGCCCGTCCTCCCCGCACGTGGGGATGCTTCTCACACTAAGCCTGTTCAAAAGGTCGCTGGGATGTTCCCTGTGAATAGAGCTGGCTGCTGAGCCAGGCTGCTTTTATTTGTTGTTGATTTTATTGATGTTATTGACTTTTCCATGGGGCACTTTGGGGACGTTTGCACGATCGCATGTGCAGGCGCCGCAAATTGCTTGATGGTACAGTGTTTAACTTGCGCTCTGCACGGGCGCCAGAGACACATTTTTATTAAGAATCTGTGGTGGTTGTTGCTTTTGTGTTTATGATAAAATATATAATGCAGTCCTCACTGCTGCCGTCCCGCTGTGGCCACAGGCTAAGGCAGAGTGATGATGTGTCATGCCAGCGCTTCCCAGACAGCAGCAGCCGTACCCAGCGCACGGGCTGGCTGCAAAGAGCTCCCAGGCTCTCTGTCGACATCCCAGCAGGCAGGGAGCGTGTGCAGGATTGCACCATGGCCAGCCCAGACACCAGAGCAGGGCTGCTGCTGGTGGGCTGTTCCCAAGATCAATTTCTGCAGACGAGGCTTGAACCTCGCAGGAATTTGTGTAATTGCCGGATGGCAGCTACGAGGGGTGAAGGAGGTCAGATGCACGTGAAAATTCTGGATTTTCTAATCCAAGGTCACCTCAAAAGGCTGGGCTTCTGCCTGCGCTGGACGAGCTGCTCCAGAGCAGTGACATGTGGCCACCAGGAAGGTGATGGAGTGAGAGGTTTCACTGGGAAGAGAGGGGGATTAAGGTACACACCCTTTTGATTGCAGCCTCTCCCTGAGGCATTTCTTCATGTCCTTGCTGCCCCTGCCCTCTGTATCCCTGCTGTCCACTTCTCCCGGGCAGCCAGCATCATGGCATTAAGTGTTTTAACCAGAGCTTTTATAGATTGAGCTCTGGAAATGTGATGTTAACACAGCTACACAGACAAACACCATTAATATTTCAATACGTGGGTGAGGACAGGGAGAACATCCTTTCCTCCGTAAATAAAACAGGATCACTTGTTTTCTGCTCCAAGACTTGTCGCCTGCCTGAGACAGTAATATTTTAAAGTTGATTGGATCTTAAAATTGTAAGAGGTCCCCAGTGGCCCGACTTTAGCTGGCATTATCAGCTCAGCCATTGTCTTATGAAGCAATCTCCTCTTGAACCATCCTGTGCTCCCTCATCCTTTAAACACGTGCAGCCGGAAGCAGCTCGATTCTCTCCGGCTAAGGCTCTATGGTGATGGTGAGGAATGAAGATGAATATCCTCGTGCCTGTGACCTTGGCAGCAGCTAGCCTTGTCCTTGGCACTCAGAGCACCTCTGAAGGTTCCTGTTTGCTTTTCTTCATTCTCCAGGGACAGGTTGACAGTGCTGTCCTTCAGGCTGAAATACACGTCAAAGGGAAAAAGCTGGGGGAGCACGAGGGCTGAGCACTCATGCGGTGTGCTGCAGTGCACGAGGACCGAGCTGGACCATGCCCTGGGCAGGGAGGAGATGGGGGCAGCTCCCTGCCATGGGCTCTGTGTCCTTGGAGGGAAGCCCCAGCACCGAGGCACATCCCCCAGCAAGGAGCACCCAGAGCTGAAGCACACAGCAGCACCGTGGGGAGCAGCACCTTCCAGCAGCCTCCAAACGTCCCGGGGCAGTTTGATGGCATGATTCTTGCTGTCGTGGTGGATTAAAACCTGGTCCTGCTGTGGGAAGGACAAAGCAGGGAGTCCTGGGGGAGGGTGAGACAGAAGCTGCTGGGGTGCAAGAAAGACAAATTCAGCTTTAGAAGAAAGACTTGGGCATGTCCCCACTGCGATTAAGCGGGGGTTTACACACTGGAGTTGTGAGGATGACTTTTAGAAAATGGGGAGACACAGCTCTGGAAATCAGGGAGAAGCAAAGGAATGAGGTGTGCTGACAGGATTGGCTGCGGGAGTGCTGACAATGCCATACCTGCCCAGGAAGAGGGAAATCCTGATGGCATGTGGCTGGACAGAGGGATAGGGAAAGCCAAAGTTATCCTTAGTGGTTAGGAATGAAAGCAGGACAAATTCAGGCAAGAAATATGGGACAAATTCCTAGCAGCATGGTCATAAAACATGGGAACGGTTTACCTAGGGATGGCAGTGCAGCTTCCCAGAGTCTTTAAATCAACATCAGATATCACAGATCTCCAGGCAGAGAGCATCTGCAATCTTCTGAAGGCTTCCTTTGGGCTACGCTACCTCTGCCCTTAATTAGGGTGGGTTTCAAAAATTAAAAATCCTACTAGTTGATTTGCCTTTGCAGTGAATTTCCCCATTGATTTCCATCTGAGTCCCATGAAACCAGAACTGTGTGTCTGCTGTTCTTATTTCCAGCTTCAGATAATTCTACCAAAATGCCCTCTTGTACAAATTGAGCCCAATACGTGTGTGCTGTGGTAGCTAGGAGACTGGCAGGAGCAGTGCTCTCCGTGATTATCCAAAGCAGTTGTCATGTTATTCTCCTTGCTAATGGTATATAATTATGTATTAAGGCTCTCTCCAGGTAGAGCATCTTGGGGTAATTAGAGCTCAGAGCAGAGGACACGGAAAAGACCCCAAGACAAGTCACTTTGTCCCTCTGGAAAGGGAAATAATTGTCCCAGAACATCCCGTTGACATTTTTGCTGCCTGCCATGAAAGCGCATCCATTGCAGTGAGCCAGGACATGGTGTGGTCAGAACCAGGCAGAGCAGGATCCTCTCTCCACAGTGCTGACCGTGCCTCAGTGCATCCAGTGCTTGCAGCACTCCTGGTCAGAGCCCTGCAGCTGTTCATGCCAGGAGTGCATTCCTCTCCTTTCCTTTCCTTATCACCGTTTGTTCTGGGGGGGGGGAGGGGTTGATTAGCCCTAATTTATCTACCCTGATGATCAGAGGCTGACTCGGATCTTGTATAAGCTGCCTGCGGCATTTGACTGGGTGGGTGCTTGTGAGCCTGAGGTGGGAAGAGGATTATCTGAGGAGCGCGTTTCTCCAGGGGCTGCAGGGCTGTAGGTTCGCTCCTCAGCTGTACCTTCTGCCTGGGCCCAGCCAGCCTGTCCTCTGCAGAGCCTCACAGACCAAAAACATCACCCCAAACGGCGCTGCTGCCCTGGACACGGACCCGAGGGGGGGAGAAGGCAGGAGTGACAACACCGAGCGTGTGACACCAATCACGGGGCAGTCAGAGATGTGGGACTCTTGCCTTCCGTGCTGACACGTGCTGCAAATCCTGGGCTCATGCAGATACCTACAGGGGGATTCAGCCAGGGCTCCTCCCTCCTTATCCCCCCTGGAAACAAAGAAAAAAACAATCTAATTCCTGCAGGAAACTCTTCTTTCCTGTGGAAACAAGGGGTTATGTCTAGAAAGGTAGCATGTGCCCTTCCGACCTCCCTTTGACTGCGCGAGCAGCCGAAAAGCAGCCCCCCAAGGGAAAGCCGTGGGCTCCGTGCAGCATTCCCAGCCTGGCCCTGGCTCCATCGCCACGCTCCCTCCTGGAGCCGCTCCTCCTCCCGCTGCCTCTGCTCGCAGCCCCGCGGCTCCCTGTGTTCGGGAGCCACCACAAGACCAACTGCAGCAACAGCAGCGATGCCGCCGGGGAATGGCAGCTCCGAAGAAAGGGCTGGGCGCTGTTTTTCGGGCGGTTTTGAGTGTCAGAACCCGCGCAGGGAAAGGCGAGGGCATGGCAGATCCACCTGGCAGGGAGCATCCCGCTGCCCCGGCGCCTCCCTGCCTCAGAAGGCAGCTCCTGTCAGGGCTGTTGGTGAGCAGAGCACAGAAAATGGAAGCGTGCAACAGGCTGGAGGACTCGTGGGGACGTTGAGGGGGTAGAAACATCCAGAGTCAGCAGTGAGGACAGCGGGGGAGCCTTCCACGCTGCTCCCCAGCCCTCAGGGCGTAGCTGAGGGCTGCTGCAGATACCACTAGAGGCATTTCCCCTCCAAGAAAGGGCTGGGCTTTGTGTGGGGGGGGGCACTGGGAGTCCAGAGCCACCTTCTCTGTCGTTATGAGGAGTTTTATTCTGACTGACGGGAACAATGAGAACAAACACTGCAGAGTGCTGGCTGGCGATGAAAGTTCCTCTGAACCAACAGAGATTTGCTTCAAAGGGGCCTATGAAGAGGTTCCACTCAATTACGAGGGAGAAAGTGCCACACAACTAATATATGCACACAAATATATGCCCATGCATGTGGCCGTCCCCCAAAAGATTGGGCACTGCAGAGAGCCAGGCAGATCCTTTGGTGCTGTGGCCCTGGCAGCTCACGGACCAGACTGCTGCACTGGAGTCACGTTGCTGCCAAAGGGACATGAAACTCAGCTTTATTTTTAACTTGGCTGGAGGGAAAGTGGAAGGAGTATCTTACAGTGGAAGAAGTAGATGAGGACCCTGGAGATCTCAGCTCAATTCTTGGCTCTGCTACAAATTCCCCGTGTGACCTTAAGGAGGTCACTTCATCTCTCTGTGCTTCATTTCCCTTCTGCAAAGTTTGGAGAGCGTGATCCTCCCTCTGGTCTTGTCTGTTGGGTCGGGAGCAGACACTGATTTTATTCCCCCAAGTGCAGTGCAGGAGAGGACTCAGTCTGGGGAAGGTGCAGGGCAGTTTCCTCAGCCGTGCCTTCACACAGGCTGCGTGGTTTTTCAGAACAGAGTGCCCCCCAGGAAAGGGGATTTTGAGGGTAGGCAGCAAAGCCTGGTCTTAGGAAAGCAGAAGGATTTGCACTCTGTGTCCTGCCCTCAGTGCCCAGAGCTGAGGGGTCCGTAGGTGCCACTTGACTCACCAGATGATTGTTTTCTTTTCCAAACCACAGTGTCTGCTAGGCCCTATCACACCATTGTCACACCCACTTCTGCTCCTCTCCCCGCTGCTGTTAGTGCTGGGCGATGGATCTCGCTGACTGTCACCTCTCCCTCCCCGCGCCGCTTGGCATTTGACTGGCAGCCCGTGCCCCGCACGCGGCACCGCGCCGCTGCCGGCGGCTCCTCCGGCACAGGGATGAAATATCTCTGCAGCACCCGGCAATTTATGGCCATTTGGATCCCATCCATCACTGGGGAGGCAGCAGAGAGACAAGTCCCTGTTTCCAGAGGGACCCTCCGTCCCCATGGCCTGGGAGGCTTTTCCTCACGCTAGCCCCTTTTTGGTTTGCCCCTTTCCCTCTCTTTCCTCTGCTCCTGCTTTTCTGCTCGCTCTCCTGCTGGAAGGACAGTCCTGGGAGGGATGGGGGTGCCCCGTCCTCGTGGGGCCTGGGCGGCTGTGGCAACTTCCTGACAAGTTGTGTTTTACGGAGTAGTCGCAGGGTAATCTTGCACGTCCTTGTTTTGTCATTTAGGGCACTTAAAGTGTCACAGAGATTTCACTACCCTAAAAGCTTATCTGTCAGCAGGAGAGAGTTATTCCAGTAAAAGGGTATCATCAGCGGCAGTGGGAGGAAAAAAAAAAGAGACAAAAATCATGTCTGAAGGTTTTCTATTCCAGGCTCTCTGCAGCCGACCTTGAGCCGAGGCAGCTGCACCCGGCGGCTCCCAGGGCCAGTGGGCAGCACGGGCAGGGGTGCCAGGGTGGGCTGGGCAGTGTCCCCAACACATCCCTGCCACCTCGAGCATCCAGCTCATCCCAAACTAACTGGGGGGGAATGTTGCTTGAGGGTCACTGTTTCATGCCCTGCCTTCATAAGGTTGATGTTGTCAGTGCTGCAGCTGCCAGAGGGCAGAAGTTCTTCCGGCCCATTGTGGTGGAGCCAGCAGCTGTGCCCGGGAGCAGGAGGATTTCTCTGAAAACAGAGAACGGGAGCAGACTGCACTGAAGCTGGGCAAAAGTGTAGCGTGAGCTGATATTTTTCCTGATTTCTGTGGTTTGCAGCTAAGTAGTGCAGTGTGGATGGATGGAGAGAACGAGAGGTGCAGGGAAGGGCAGAGAAAAGATGGAGCGAGGGAGGGAGGGATAACTGGTTGTTCTTTTTGCCATTGTGGGAGGCTCAAATGGCTCGTGTCTGGAAGGAGTTTCCACACAGGAAACTCTCCATCCTGGCAGTGACTGGAGATGCGGGGACTCCTGTTCGGAACAGTGAGAACAGGAGCACAAACTCCTTGTGCAGTCACAGGTTTTATGTGCTGTTAACCTCGATCTGGGAGACATCTGCAAGCATTTAGGGGTGGAGCCAAGGGCTCCCAGGCACACTCTGGATTTGCCTTTGAGGAATTATTTTAGCTACCACATCCAAAAAAGAGTTATTTGCATCCCTGTATCTGGATCCTCCATGACTGTGTGATGCTGATGGAGCTTTCAGAGCATGGAAACAACTGGTGAAAGTGTTCCTAGAGAAGAGAATGGTGCAAAGCCAGGAGGTCCTTGCCCATTCCCTCTCCCCAGCCCCTGCTGCAGGAGGGAGCTTTGTTTCCAGCCCAAAATAACACCCGCTTTGGTGGGGTTTATCTGTGCTCTGCCAAGTGCGTGACAAATTTGTACTAAATTGGAACCTCAAATGATGCCAGCACAGAAAACCAGGAATGCAATTGCATAACACAGGGAAATGAGATAAAAATCCCCCATACGGCACCGTTACTTCAGAAGCAAGAATAAACAATATTTAAAAATGTATAAACACAGGTGGCATTTTTTCCTTAAAAAACATTTCAAGAAAAACAAAAGCATCTGAACAAGGAATGAAATATGAAAAACAGGAGAAGTAGGTCAGAAAGAAGTCGTCAGAAGAAGGGGGGGGAACTAACAACATGGAAATGAAAGACAAAGCAGATTCTGCTGGCTTGTGGCCATGATGAGGGTCTGGGGAGCTGCTGCGACAAGGGTGAACCACGTCCTCAGGTCCAACACGGTGCCGTCCCGAGGCCCCAGGGGGTGAGGGCCAGCAGCTCTACAGGGATGCATCCAGGCATCTCTGCAGGTGCTGGGGTGGATAACCCTGTGCAGGGATGTGCCTCAGCCCTGCCTTGCTCCAAGCCTGCCCAGAGAGAAAACAAACCTCGCTGGAATTGCCAACTTACCTGGGAGTTGGTGACAGAGGAGAGAGACATTTCAGAGACTCATTTATTTGCCCCATTAACCATTTTAACGGCCTCTCTGCAATAACAATCATTCCCAGGGTTGGCAGAGCAGGTGTTCCAACAATCAGCGGGATTGAGAAGCCCTGGATGGCCATTATTATTAATGCCCATAATAAAAACATGCCTGGAGCTGCACACCCTGCGCTCCATTACACCCTCTGCTTTATGGGCCGGCAGCTCCCGCTCCAGGACAGCCCAGGGGAGGCCAGGAACAGCAGTTCACCTGGCAGCGTGGCGAGCACCAAAGAAAGGCTGTCCAAAACCACAGTTTTTCAACTGACCTGTTTTATTGTGTCGTGAAAGACTGCACCTAAAACCAGGTGCAAGGAGTATCAAACAGCGTGTTTCAGAACATCCGAACCCGGGCGCTGCTGAGGCCCAGCGTGCCAATTCCCCGCTCAAACTGAAAAGCAGCAGCAACTCAGGCTTCTGTCTGCATTGAACAGCTGGTAAGAAACAAGGTAACCCAGGGTGCAGCTTCCCAAGAGACTGGCAAACAAAAAAGAACCAGGAGACGCATCTAGTGTGTGCTACAGGCTGGTGTGGCAGGAAGGGAAATCAGCTGGCAGCTTTATCACTTTCCCCATTCTCAATCAGTTTCCTTTTCTTCTCATCCGTTTTCCTCTTGAAGATGTGGTCTCTGTAGAACTGGAGTTCTTTGATGCTTTCCCTGATGTCATCAAGTGCTCTGAAAGAGAATTAAGGAGGGTTTCAAAGTGCCTGGGTACATCTCCAGCTATGCCCAGGTCCTAATGCTGCTGAAAACTTCCAGGCTGCACACAACTAAACTGATGCACATGGAAGGTGCACCTGTCAGAAATTAAAATAACCCTCATTGTCTCAGGGAAGCAATAAAAGTCCAGTGGTGCCGACATGCCAGGGAGTAACACACAGCCTATTAGTTTATGTCACCCTGGGACACAGAGCTGCTGGAAACCAACAGAGTCTACAGCATCAACTGTTAAAAACAATTCAACCCAAGGGAAGAGACAAGGGCTCCAGAGAGCTGCCCAGCTCCAGCCAGGGCATGCTCAGGGCTCAGCTCCATGCAGCAGCAGATCAACCACAACTTTGGCCAGGACCTCTGCAACAGCCAGCCCTCCTCCTCCTCTGTGTGGACCAGAGCCACCCTCCCACCCAGCACAGACACATCAGAGCAGAGCCACAGAGGTTCCCTGGCTCCTTCCTACTACCTCTCTGGCACATTCCAAGCTCAGGAAATAGGAGCAGGACTCTCACCCCCCCTTCATAGTTCTCCAATTTTTGTGACCACCTCTGCCCAAAAAAGGGGCAGATAATCCCCATTAAGTGACTGTTTGCATGGTCAGCAAACATGCACTTTGAAGAGCAGAGTGAATCAAAAGGGCTGAGGAAGCTTCTGGTTCTCTGGACTTTAATAATCGCTTTCCCTACACTATCTTGACTTTGGACAGGAGAATACGAACATCTGACAGGGTGCAGAAGCACACCTGCATCAGACACCACCATCAGATGCTGGAATTCACAGGAAGCCCCATGTCCTGCTCAGGAAGAGCAGAGCTCTCTGCAGGACAAGCTCTGCTCTGTCAGACACAGAGGCACAAGGCTCACCTGTGAGAAGCCGCCTTCTTTGGTGCAAACTCATATTCCTCCGGATACCAGCGCCTGTGAGCAGAAAAATTGCCACTTTAGAAAAAAAAATGGGATTCAAAACCATGTCTGGTGGCTGCTGCAGGTTTGTTACACTTGCTGAAGGTGTCACAGACACCCAGAGAAGCCACAGCCCTGCAGAGTCCCCCTGCTGTGATCTGCAGAGCCCCAGCACCACGAATGGATGTCCCCAGGGGGATCTTTCAAACCACTTAATTGGGGCAACATTTACCTGCAAAGTTCCTTGACAGTGCTCACGTCAATGATCCTGTAATGAAGGTGCCTCATGAACTGCGGCATGTATTTGTCAAGGAATTTCTTATCTGCATGAACAGAGTTACCTACAAAGACACAAACAAGATGTTTCTTCAAAGACGCTACAGAGCAACATGGAAACGAACAGCAGGTGGAGCGAGCTGGGAGAGATCACAGGGGAAGAAAAGCCACTCACAAGCAGCTCGTTTATCCCATTTCCTAGCAAATATGATTGTAAAGGTTTGTCAGATTTTCATTGCAGGATCACACGGGGTTTAATACTAATACCTCTAGTAATTCCTCAGTACCTACTCCCACAATTCGTGTCACTGAGATAAATATCAAAGAATTATGCCAGCGTCGGGTTTTCGCCAAGTGAAAGTGGCCATTGGTATTAATTTCACTCAGCACCTGTCCCAAGATCATATATAAAATTCTGAAAGCAGTTCTGGGTAACAGGACACCTGGAAGATCCTTATCTGGCCTTTGGTTGGAAATCCAGGGAGGAAAAGACACAGCACAGAACAGGAACACATCCCTGCCAGACGTGCCCGTGGGTGCTCACATGCCGCTGGGAGTGAGGACACATGATGTGCTGTAGTTAAGAAAGAAGATGCTTCACCTGCAAGAGGACAGAGCCCCGGGGGTGTCTGCTGCCGCACGAAGGACAGGAACTCGTACTCCGCCTGCTGCAGCGAGATTTTACTCTCCTTCACAGCCTTAGTAAGGCCAGACTGCAAAAAAGAGCCAAGTCATAAATCAGAAACGTCCTGTCACAGACACTGCCAGGAATGCTCCAGTTCTCTAGTAAATGTTTAACTCTGCAGTGAAAGGTCAACCCTTCGAGTGCTGTTTGTTCCCTGGGTACCTCCTGAGCTCTGTATCTCAGTTCTCTGGGGCACCCCAGCCTTTACTCTCCCCAGGGATCTCCTGTTTGGGAAGGAAAACCAAGGCGGGTAAATAGTCCGGACAGCACTGACCTTCCTTTGGAGTTTGGGGCCTTTTCTTTCCCTTTTTTTGATTTCTTTGCTCAGAGTTCTTTTCAGTTACCAAGACGTGAGGTGCTGTTTATCCACCTGCACATCCTTGAGCCAGCAGAGCACTATATCCCTTTCTATCCCTGTTTCAGGAGAGGCACTCACCTCCCCAGCAGGGAGCAGCAGGTACCAGCGAACACAAATAAACAGGATCCTGCCTTCAGGGTTTATCAAGATTCCTATAAATCAGGAAAGTTCCTCCCTTCTTTTTTTTCTCAATAGCTAAATGTCAAATCCTCTCCAAGTGTTCTCAGTGATTTATTTCCATCTGGCTACGCTATATATTTCCACGACTGTGCAGCAAAAATCTACTTGACAGATCCAAGTGGTGGTTAAAAAATTCATTATGTGGCAGCATTTTCATCTACATTCTAATTGCTTCTCTTCTCTTAGTCAATTAAAAATAAGTAGCTCCTCAGGAGCAGCAAGGACGCATGCTACCATCTCCAATTCACTCCCGAGCTGAAGCCGAGCTGGAATCCTTGACTGGAGCAGGGAAAAGCACCCATCACAGTAAATTAATATTCATTTCCCAAACTCTTGCTAATTCTTCCCAGGGAGAGCAAGATGCCGAAGGGGAGGAGGGGGGGTTATGGATGTCTTAAAACTTCAGCCCTTAATTGAAAACTAACTTGAATTTCAACTCATCATCAGGGGCTGGAAAATCCATTTGCTCTCTTGCTTCTGGCAAGGAGGAACCTTTATTTGGTGGCCCAAAGAACTAAAAATAATCTCTTGCTGCAAAAGTGAAGCTTTCAGTGAAAAAATCCACAAGGCTCACAGCGCTGAGGGGACAGGCAAAAGCCCGGTGTTTACAGGCCTGTTTAATCCCACATGCACCTGAGTCCACAGGAAGAAATCTCTATTTGACTGGCTCTGGACTGTTCTGCACCGATCCTGCACCCGTTCTTACTCAGGCATTCTCCCCTTCCCTTTCCCCACTGGAATTATTTTGAATTATTTTATGCAAGACTTCAGCAGGAGGAGCTGTCAGAGGAGCCCACCCAACCCAGCCTACACCACGGCTGCCACAGAGGCAGGAGGTGACCGGCAGCTCTGTGAGAGGACCAAGGAACCAAACCCCAATTCCCAACTCCACACGGGGAGAAAGCAGGCTGAGCCCCTGCCCGGGGAGATGTGAGCCAGTGGCACATCCCTGAGGACAGATCCTGGTCTGGCCCCCCTGCCTGCTCCAGCCCTCCCAGGGAACCTCACTGCACCGTGCTGATGCTTCCCACTCCCAAACCAGGAAGCAGCTTCCAGCATTATTCCAACCGATCAGAAACCAGGCTGCAAACCACAGGCTGCTTCAGGCAAGCTGGAAGCTGAAGATCCCCGAGTGCAGTCCGAACCGTGCACAGATGACTTGTGAGACCTCGGGAAAAACACTGCACGCGGACTCCTCAATATAAAATAAGACAGACACTGTCTCCTGTCTTTCGGCCCCTCTGTGTGCCTGCAGACTGCTCAGCCCGGGAGCAGTCCCTGCCGAGGCGGCCCAGATCGGGACTACGCGTCATTCCCATCGCGGCGAGGCGCAGGCGGGTTTTACCTTCCCGTGATGCTCCTTGCACCACTCGGACATGCCCTCCAGCAGCTCGTCGGGCTGGTTGATAATCAGGTTCGGGCCCTGGCGGGGAGAGGAAAACATAAAGGTAATAGGGAAAAAAAAAAAAAAAAAGTTTAGAAGCACGCACAAGTTTAGTGCCAAGCACACTCAGAGCACGGAGCAGTCCAGCCCGCAGACACCGAGTGCGGTGTGACGCAGGGCCCCGCGCTGCGGTGCCGGCCGCACGCCGCCGGTGTGGAGCAGCGGATCCCGGCGCGGCCGCAGCCGGGCATCGCCCGGCGTTACTTTGTTCCCGCATCCCCCGCAAGCGGCGCGGCGCGGTGCGGCGCGGCCGGGGCCGCCCGCGGGGCCCCGCTCACCTCGGCCAGCACGTTGAGGTCGCAGTCGGTGATCAGACACGCCATCTCCAGGATCTGGTCCTTCTCCACGTCCAGGCCCGTCATCTGCCAGGGGCGAGCGGCAGCGTCAGCGCGCCCCGGGGGTCCGCGCTCCCCGTCCCGTCCGCTCCTTCCCCGCGCCCCCCGCCGCCCCGCGCCGCCGCCCCGCACCTCCAGGTCCACCCAGACCATGCGCTGCCCCATATCGCCGCCGGCCATGGCCGCCGCCCTCCGCCGGCCCCGCCGCAACCGCCCGGCGCAGATCTGCAGGCGGCCCAGGCCGGCGCGGCCGCCGCCCAGCATCGCCGCCGCACTACAGCTCCCGGCGGCCCCCGCGCCCCCGCCCGCGCTCCGTGGAGGGGGACGCGCCGCAAGGGCTGCTGGGAGATGCGGTCCGCCGTAGTCCGGGGCGCTCCCGCCGTCACCGGTCTCACGGAGCAGCTCCGCTGCCCCCGCCTCTAATACGGAAGTTCACCCAGGGGCTTGCCCCAGGGAGACTTTTAATGTTCTCCAAGACAATACTGTAATATTTTAAATGGACAACGGGGAATGGTTTTAAATAGAAAGAGAGTAGGTTTGGATTACATAAAAACAGGAAAAAATTCTTTACTGTGAGGGTGCTTAGGCACTGTAACAGGTTACCCGTGGAAATTGTGGATGCTCCATCACTGGAAGCGTTCAAGACCACGTTGGATGGGGCTCGAGCAGCCTGGTCTAGTGGAAGGTATCCCTCCCTCGGGCAGGGGGTCGAGACCATTGTGTGATTTTATGACTATATAAAAAATGACATGAGGAATGTTGCAGATGCCAGGCAGTATCTGTCCCACCTCAACTCTGCTTAAAACGCGAGACCCTTCCATCTGACACAGATGTTCCTTTCTCCTAAAAAGATACTAACAGCACTTTTCTGTGATACAAGGACAGTGGGAGTTTCTCCAAAACTTCACCGTGGCTTTTTAACCCCGTGAAAACCCCTGAAGTGTGAGTTAACACATTTAATACTGAGACCAGAGTCTGGCAGGACTGCACTGCTGATATTTTTACAAACACTAAAAGGTGACTTCAGTGGGGGTTTTTGGGGGGTGGGGGTTTATACATGTACTCTGTGAAAAACGGGTCACATTTGCTTCGCCCTCGAGTCCATCAGTGCCGCGCCGAGTGCCACTTGGCCTCTCTGTAGCTCTCCCTGCGGTACTCGTAGCTCCAGCTGTCCCGGTGCCTGTCGTAGTGCTCCTCGCGGCCGCCGCGGTAGTGGTGCTCGGCCTCGTGGCCCCTCTCGTCGAAGCCGTAGTCGTCCCGCTTGCCCCGGCCGTAGTCGGGCTCCCCGAAGCGGTCCCGGCCGAAGTGGCGGCTCTCCGGGGAGTAGGGGTGGGCGCCCAGCCGGCCCTTGCGCGGGGACGGCCCCTCGGGGCGCCGCGGCCCCGGGGAGCCCGGCAGGGCGTGGAAGGAGTGCGGGTAGCCAGGGGGGGCAAAGCCGGGCTGCTCGTACTTCCCCCCATAGTGGGACTGCTGCCGAGCCGCGCTGTTCATCTGGAAGGGAAAGAGGGAAAGGGATGCTCGGTTTGGTACACTGGCTGCCCAGTGGAGTGCTTGACCCAAACCCCGGGCTGGCCTCTGACTCGCACTGCAAATACCAGAATGGAACAGAACCATTACTTCTGGACTCCCAGAGCCCAGAGCCCTCCCAGCTGGCCCTCTCTGTATCAGGAGCTTCAAATCTTCAGGAATTGTCATTTCAGCACTCCAAGAGTATATTTCCACAACCTGTGCCTGTGAGTGTGTGCACGTACCACTGCTTGTCTCTGCAGGCTCAATGGGAACCCCGGTGAGGCCATGCCATCTGGAACCCTCTCATACCTGCAGGGAAAACAGACCAGGAGTTTCAGCCTTAAACACACATCTGCTGCAGTCCGAGGGGCATCTGCATCCCACTGGTGTTCCCTCCTCAGGAAAGAAACACCAAACTGCATTTAGAAGTAGCCAGGAACACGGTGAACCATGCAATGTCTATCTCAATTCCACACTCCCGGGCTGGTGAGACTCATACCTGTTGGATGCTGGATGAGGCATCCCCGGAGGGTTGGTGCCAGCAGCTCCGAGCTGGGAACAGGATGGATTGTTATCCTGGGCTGCATGACTGCTCCCTGGGGAGAGATAAATATTTCAGGAGACCCGCAACTACCAGTTAAGTAACTCAGGTGTGAAGTGAACTTGCAGAAAATCAACACGTTTTGAATTGGCTCTCAAGTTTTGTCAGTGATCTGCAAAAGCACGTGGTCCAGTTACCAAAATAAGGTACTGCAACTGTCTTAACTCCCACCAGAAAGGGCAGAGAGATTGCAGCCAATGTGCCTCATTTATCACGTGCTCTGTGATAATTTAGAAGAGATCTTAGCGGTGCTGCAGGAATAACCAGTAAAAACCCAAAGAGAAGGCTCAGCCAAGGGGTTATACTCGCCAAGAGGGACGGAAGGTCCCTGGTGGAAGCACCGGGACAGAAGGGTGTGAGGGGAGCAGAGCTAGCAGATGAGGGACCCCTTGGGGAGAGGCTCCTGCGATTCCCCCGATTAACTGACTCTGTGACAGGCTAAGGCAGTTGACAGCAGTCCACCTTCCCTCCAGAAAACTGGCTGAGGTCCCTCCGGTTACCTGATCGGAACTGGATGCGCATGGGCCGCCCGTACAGCTTGATCCCGTTGAGCAGCCGCAGCCCGTACGGCACCGACTCCTCGTGCTTGAAATTCACGAAGGCGAACTGCTTGGGCCGTCCATCCCGGTCCTTCGGGATCTTCACGGTGATCACGGGGCCCGCCTGGCATCGGGGGCGAAGGCGTTAAGCAAACACCGGGAGAGAGCGGCCGCCGCCGAGCACGTGCGCCCCGCCAAACCCTGTCCCGCGGCAGCCGCCGTAGCCCCGCCGGCCGTGGCGGCCGCGGCCCCCCCGCCGCGCCCTGCCCCGGTACACACAGCGCGGGCGCCGGGCGGTACCTGGTGGAAGAGCTCGAAGATGAGCTCCTCGGTGACCTTGGGGTCCAGGTTCCCCACGAACAGCGTCCGGTTGGCCTCGGCAGCCGCTGCCCCCATGGCCGCGCCGAGATCTCAGCGGCTGAGCCCCCCGCCCCGCGCGCGGCGCTGGGCGTGACGTCACCGGGGGCGATGCGCGCGTGCAGGGCCCGCCCCTTCCGGCGGGGACGGGAAATGGGAACGGGGCAATGGGAACGGGGCAACGGGAACGGGAAAAGGGGAACGGGAAATGGGAACGGGAAAAGGGGAACGGGGCCATGGGAACGGGGCGACAGGAACGGGAAAAGGGGAACAGGGCCACGGGAACGGGGCAACGGGAACGGGAAAAGGGGAACGGGGCCACGGGAACGGGAAAAGGGGAACGGGGCAATGGGAACGGGAAAATGGGAACGGGGACACGACCGGCGCCTCGTCAGCACCGGCTCGGCGGCAGCTGCGGGCGCAGAGTCCAGGCAGGATGGGCCCAGGGGCACACGGGGCGTGCGGAGCCCCCGCCTGCAGGCACGCAGGCCCCAGGAATTCACTGATGACCTGTAATTAACCAATAACTGGCAATAAACCCCGTTTGCCGTAAGGGACTAGTTGATGCATCACGTGTAGCAGCCCCCCTGTCGCGATAGCGCATCCCTGTCACGAGCCTCCGCGCAGGTCCTGCCGCTTGGCCGCCGGTGCCGGGGTTCCCCCGTTCCCCGTTATTCCCACGCTGTTGTGAAGCTGGTGGGAAACGGAAGGGCTGTGAGCCCGCCGGTTAAAAGCCGGCATGCAGGTTCAGAAGCCCCAGCCGGGTTATTTGGGAGCAGGGAAGCCGCGAGGGCTCTGCATTCCGGGGTCTGCGGTGGAACACGCCGTCCTCTCCGGGGGCTCCGAGCCCGGCTGCTCCTGTGGCTGGATCCCATCGGAGTGGGCTCTGCCCGCACCAGCCTTCCCAGGGATTTCACTTCTCCAAGGACTTTGGAAAGCATCCTCGGCTCTCCCCAGCCGCTGCAATCCCCTGGGTATCCCAGAAAATGCTGGATGTAAAACGGGTGTTCTCCATCTGGAAAAATTTTGAAAGGGGCAGTTGAGCCTTCATTTTTCATTAGATCCCCACGCGTTGCAGCAGATCCGATTTCCTTGTTAATTGGGTGCTGTTCATTTTCTCCACTTCATTACTTGCCGCCGCACCTAGAATTTATATCCATTTGGTTTAATCGCGTTCGCCTGGTTAAATTCCAAACAGTCACTCGTTCAGAAAGGGAATTATTACCTCGCTTTGCCAGGACTTCCACTTTGCCTTAATTTCCCTAGAGCCTCATTTACTTGGCTCTGCCTGTTTTCCCTCGCCGGGTCCCCTCGGGGCTGGCTGGGAGCGCGTGGTGCCCGTGCCATCGTGCCTGGTCCCACGTGCGGCTGCCACGGCCCTGGCCAGAAGCCACGGTAGGAGCTGGTGGGCTCAGGCAGTGCCTGGCACAGCCCAGGCTGTGGAGAGGAGGCAGTCAGCTGGCAGCAGGGACACGGGGCCCGTGGGGTTGGCTTTGGTCACATCACGCTTCAGGACCTGCTTCGCCTTCTTCCTCAGTTTCTCCTGCTTCTGAGCCCACTTCTCCCGGGCAAGAAAATGCAAAAGCAAGTAGATGAAGGCTCATTCTGTGGATATTTAGTGTCTGTGCCTGTGGCCTCCTGGCACCACACGTGGCCTGTGCCACCACCATGGTCAGTGACAGGCAGTAGGGCACCAGCCTCACCTGTCTCCTTCCAGCTCACAGAAATATTTCATCACTGGTTCCCAGTCGAAGGCTCCTGCTCCGTTCTTCAGCCACTTCTCCAGCTCCCAGCAGTTCCAGTCAGTCTAGTCCAAGGTGATGATCTCCTGCAAGTGCTGCAAGCAGGCAGGAGCTGGTAGATGGTGGGGGCACGGCTGACGTCTGTCAAGGTGTCACCTCTCAGCCCATCTGGTGCAGAGTGGGGGGCAAACTGTCCTGGTGAGGATGGAAACTGCCCGAGGGCAGAAACATCCCAGAGCCCCTGAGTCTGAGTTCCCCCTAACCCAGAGATGTGGCCTCAAGTGCCACAGAGCCGTGGCACAGCCCCATACCCCGGTGCCAGGGCTCTCTGGCCACAGCCCAGCCCAGGTGCAACCCCTGCAGAGGGTCCAGAGCCTGTGGCAGGGACAGTGCCAGCTCCTGGGGCAGAGGCACTGTCCCCATGCCCCCCGGCCCCAGCTGGGCTTGATGGTGTTCCCAGAAGCTGTGGCACAGCTCCAGCTGCAATTCCCCGTGCACACGGAGACACGTGCGGGCAGAGGGGTGTCCGTAGCAAGGCAGATGTGTGTGTGTGTCTCGCACAGCTCGCTCGGTGCTGGGAAAGGGTGCTATCCCACACCTCTGGGCGCCTCGGGACTGCTCACTAAGGAGAGCATTTCATGCAGGATCCTCAAGTTCTGCATCATAAACGCGCTTGCCCCTTCCCGGCTGCTGATCACGCTGTGAAAATCTTTCAAATACTCGTGAGGGTGGAAATTCGGCTGGTAGGACTCTGCCTCCGTGGAGATCGCTGGCGCCTCCATCCTGCCGGGAGCCAGCTCCGCTGCTCGCTCCTTCCGTGCCACGCAGCCCTGTGTGTGACACCTCCAGCTCGAGCCTCCCCTCTGTGTCCCCCCGCTCCGGCTGGACACCTGCGGCAGCACGACTGAGGCGTGCTCTCCAGTCTTCTGCCAAGCCTTGCTTCTGCGATAATAACTGGCTCCCGCAGCCCTCGGCAGCCCCTCGCCCGCCGTCCTGAGGCGCACGGAGGGGACACGGCGGTGACAGCTCCTTCCCCGCCGCCGCCACACAGAGGCAGCAGAGCCCCGCACTTTGGCGCTGCCGGGTCCCCGCAGCAGCTCGTCCTCCTCCCACTCGCCCAGCTGGAGCCGGAATGATCAAACAGTTTTAGGCTCATTATCGACTCCAAATCTATATAATTGGCCTTTGCTTTTTAAGGATCCATCGTTAGAAGTGAGAGCAGAGGAGCTGCCGCATCATCATCACACTAATAAGTGCGAGTGTAGATCCAAGGTGCATTTGCTTTACAAACCCCCTCGCTGAGCCAGACCTGCCACTGTCAAACCCTCTGCTGGGCTTGTGAGGCGTGAAAAGGACGTCAGCTCGAAAGATGAACATGATAAAGAGGTTTTCTTCTGACAGCAAAGCCAACAATCAGTGCTCCCTGCTACTGCAGTGCTGGGACATGGGGCCCTGCAAGAGCCTTGCTGGCCGGGCTAGATGACCCAGGGGCGTTTGCCCGTGCAGTGCTTAGCTTTCAATCCTTGGAGCCTGATTGTGTTCACTGAATGACAGGATCTGGGGATAAAAGCACAAACTGTGCACACACAGAGGCAGAGGTCTCTGAGCAGGAGTGGCAGAGCATCTCAGAGCTGGCAAGATTATTGCCCTCACTGCCAGCCTGGCACTGCCTGGTCCTGGGAATCACAGAATCGTAGAATGTCCTGGGACTGGCCTGCCATGGGCAGGGACACCTTCCACCAGACCAGGTTGCTCCAAGCCCCATCCAGCCTGGCCTTGGATGCTTCCAGGGATGGGGCAGCCACAGCCTCTCTGGGCAGCCTATGCCAGGACCTCAGCACCACACATTTCTTCCTAATACCTTATCTAAACCTGCTGTGTCAGTCTGAAGCCTTTCTCCCTTGTCCTGTCACTCCAGGCTGTAAACAGTAAAAACTCTAAAGAGGCTCCCTTCAGGCACTGGAAGGCCACGATTAGGTCAGCCCAAAGAGCCAGCCCCCAAGCTCGTGGCAGCCCCCAGAACGGCTCTGATGCTGCAGCTTCCCAGCTCCGTGAGAGCTTGGCTCCAGGCATCTGATTTCCATTTCCCAGTACTCTTATTCCAATCAAAGTGTGTGATTAGGGCTGCGCGAGCTCCATTGTCATCTCCACCTAAGTGCTGCTCTGATGGTTGGAAACAGCATCTCGATGTTTACAGTGAAGAATGCATGGCTCTGCTTTCCTGGATATTGCACAAAATGTTCCACTGCAGGGAGGGAAAATCACACAAAAATCGAGCAGCACCTGCAGAAGGCTGAGGAGGGAGGAGGGAAGTTCTCCCATCCTATGGGGGAGCACCTTGGCCTCGTCCCTTTACCTGTGCAGCAGATGGGAGATCATAAAGGGCAGAGGGAGCTGGGCAGCGGGTATTTTGGTCTCTGCAGCACCTCAGGCTGTTGCTGGGTTAGACTCTACATGGCTTCTGCATGAGCCCAGCTCTTGTTTGCATCCCAGAGGAGGTTTGGAAGCAGCCAGCTCATGCGGTGGGACACTGGCCTGGGGAGATGCTGTGGTAAAGATGGACATCCTTTGAGGGCACCACTGCTTTTGCAGGGGGTGGTGGAAGGTGGCTGGTTGTTTCGGTTGTTGCAGGAAACATGTTGAGTTTCCCCCTGTATTTCTGTGGTTAGAAACATTGTGCTTCGCGGTTCCTGACAGTCAGAGGCATCCACCCACTGCTGTGCCCTTCCCTCTGCTCCTGCCCTCCCAGGGACAGATGTTTGGCTGAGTCCCTGTCGCATGGGCATCGATGGGATTTTAGTTAAATGATACATAATTAACAACTGGCCATGCTGCTGGGCCCCTGCCCCAGGTCTTGCTTCCCAGAGGCTCTGCCCACAGAGGGGAGCAGCAGCAGCCCAGTGCCAGGAACAAAAGGCGTCTCTTCTCCGCGTGGTGTACGGGGTCCCAAACAAAAGCTTCCCGTGCTTCCCTGCACTCCTCTCCCTGCTTCTCACTCTCCTTTCTGTGCTCCCACTCTTCAACAGGGATTTAAGCCGTTCTTTTCTCTGGGCTGCAACAAGAAAGTAGCAATTAACTGTTATAAGGCTGTTTTATAGTCCTGTGCAAACCCTTTCCATCCACTCTGCTTTAAATGGGTACATCTTTTATTCCCAGTTTTCGGGAGTGTAAAACTTTACAGCGTTTGCTGCAAACCTTCATACTTTGCTTTGCGGTTTATTGCTCCCTCTGCGGATATATCTCACTCATAAATATGGCTTCCAGCTCCCTGTACTTGACTAGGAGCTGCAGTGCCTCAGAGTGGTGCCATTAATGGGACTTTGCCTACATTTTGTGGTGTGATTCATCCCAAACCTCTGTCTCTCCTTGCCTGAAGGTGCAGAAGAAGAGCTCTGGCAGCAGCAGGTCACTCAGCCAGGGCACTCCAGCGCCAGCTGCACATCCCTGTGGCTCTGGGAGGTGTGGAAGGTGACTGTGGAGAGCTTAGTGTGAGCTGGGGTGGCTTTGGGCACTGCCATTGTGGAGCCTTGGAGTAAAGGCTGTCTTAGGTAGAGAGTTTTCTCCTATGAATTGTTTACAGGTTGTTTGTAAAAAATTTTCTTTTCCCATGATTAGCGTGTAGTCTCTTTGCACTCCCTGTACTAAGAGGAAGAAATAAAGAACTTTGAATGTTGAGGTTCCTGTGGGTTTAGGTCTTTAGGTGTTGTTTCTGACCACCCTGTAGTTTTTATTTCCATGGGAACATTGAGGAGCTCCTTTACCCTACTGCCCAATTTTTGGAACACTTTGGAGATGTGCTGTGTTTGACTCAGGCTCAGGTGTCCATGAACAGAGCCAGCCAGGTTTGTGGGCACCAAGTGCCAGTGCCTTTGTTCTTCAGCAGAGCAGAGTTCTGTGTGCTGCCGGGGCTCTGGGAAGGGGACAGAGCACTTGGCACCCCTGCACTGGTGGTGGGCCTAAGGGGAGGAGTGGGGGCTCCTGCTGCAGACCCCAGCCAGCCGCCCTTGTTCTGGGACTGTCATGACACAAAGGATTTGGAAAGGTGTGGGATATTAAGTGCAGCTTTCAGACCCCTGCGTCCTACATGGTAATTTCCTTGCATTACAATGATGGCAGCTTTAAAACCGCCCTCCTCCCGTCCCCTTTTAACAAAACAGAAAAGCATTTAGGGCCGATCTGTTTGGAGTCCAGAATGGCAGCGATTATGGCAGCACGGCGCATTTGGGGTAAATGGAGTGATACTGGTGTAAGAATGACCTCTGTTGAAAGCGTGGGGGCTGCTGTTTATCCTGTGTGTGCCCTGCCCCGATACCAAAAGCGGGGTGCTTTGTCTCATCTCTTTGAGCATCCCACCACTGCATTAAAGCTGCTTTTCCGGGGAAAACTGAGATCTGTTTTAAAAAGGCTCGGCTGCCTGTGTCCATCCCCGCCGGCAGGCCGGGTGCTCCCCTCGGCCCCCGGCCGCAGGCGGGAGCTGAGCGGGGCGGGCACTCACTGGCAGCGCCGCGTTAGTGGATGGTTTATGGGACCATTTGCCAGCGCCGGTACCTGCCAACGAAGCTCCAAATGTCAGAGCCAGGCGAGGGAACAGGTGGGCTCTGTGCCTCTCTGGGGCCCCACTAATTCACAGGCGATAAATTAGTGACAGGAACAGGGACAAAGTCCTATTCTGGGTGCAGGTGACTGAGCAATTCCGTTCTGGCGGGCAGAGGGAGGGAGACCTGCCGCTGTCAGGCTGCCTTTGATTGAGTTGTCTGAGCCAGCCTTAAAGGTAGCCCGCGCTGGAGACCAGCTTTGCTCCTCTTCAGGGCTCTAGAAGCAGTGGCAAGTCTCGCTTAATATAATGAGCACCTCTGCTAATTACCTGAGGCGGCCTCTTTGAACTGCAGGCTGTTGCTTACATCATCCCCATAAAGGAACCGAAGGTTTCCTTCAATCCCAGTGAGACGGGAGATGTTCAGAGCTAATGACATCAGCCCCGTCAGGAAGGGGTGTACACACACAAGGCTGATCCTGGTGCCAGGTGTGGGGCAGGAGGAGATGCTGGTGGGACGTGAGGCGTTCCTAGGCTCCCTCCCGGTATTCACTTCTGTTCCACCTGCCTCCAGGAAGGAGAGCTGGCGCTGTGCAGGAGGGGACGTGTGGGTGTGGGGATGCTTTCATAGGGAACAGGGCCAAAAATAGTGGGGGGGGGGGGGGGGAAGTGCAGGAGTGGTACCATATTAAACAAGCTGTACAACAAGCTGTCGTCCACGGGCACTGTATCAGCGCCGTTTCGGTTTTGTCTGTGCCATTTCTCCAGAATTCCCGAGGGACTGTGACCTGGGAGCAGGGATCCGGCACCGAGTGGAAGGGCAGCCGGGCTGGTGCGAGCTGTGCCGGCGGGAGCGCCGGGCTCTCTCTCGCCTCTAGGAAGCACTCTGACCTCAGGGAAATGCTGCTTCTCCCCCCGAAACTGGGAGGATTGCTCCGAGCAGAGCTGCGAGAGTGCGCAGCGTCGTTAGGCTTGGCGAAGTGCTTCTTCCAGAGAGCCTTGGCTTGGGAATGGGCGAGGAGTGGGGTCGAGGGATCCCAGCGTGGGATCGGAAAGCTCAAGGGGCTCAAGCGAGGTCAAGAGCTTGGGACTCGGCAGCTGTCTGTCAGCTCAAGGGAGAAGGTTCTGGGAAACGTCCCGTGGGGATGCTCCTGGAGCCGGGAGCTCCTTTCCGTGCAGGGGTTCCCCCTAAATGGGGGCGAGGTGAATGCCAGCCTTGGAGGGTGTGGTTAGATACAGGAGCGTGGTGCCTGGAGAGGCTGGGTCGTTCAGGAGCCGCTCTGGGCTCTGCTGACGAGCCTCCTCGCCCTGCAGAAGTGCGGGAGAGACGAGGCTTCCCGGGAGCAGGCGGCTGCGCCCCGGCCCGACGAGCCCGTGCAGATGGCGGGGAGATAAACGACACCATCTCCGTACTGTAGTGGCTCGGCCGTAATTCCTGAAAGACATTTATTGGAGGCTGCCTTCCCTTTCTCAGGGCTGTGACTCCTCGGGCAGGGGGAATTGCGATGGGGAAGGTGGAAAGAGCAACCCGGCGTTACTGATGAGACCGGTGCCCAAACCCCCATCCATTCCTCTCCTCCAATTTTCTCCTCTGACAATTTATAGGTTGGTTTGATGCTTGAATAGCTGAGTCTCTCTAGTAATATGTATTCTCTGTAAGTATTCCCCGCTGTGGCATATCCTAAGAGAACTCCATCAAATAATTATCTTCCCTTTTATTTATTCACAGTCTTTTCACTCGATCTGCATCACGATAAAATATTCCAATGGCTTCCTCTTAGCACTGAGCCTTCCCCAGATTGTAAAGCGTATTTATGTACAGTATTAAATCCGCCCCGCGCTGCTCTTTATCTCGCTGCTCTGCCCGTTCGATGCTGCTCTTGTGCGCTGGCCCTGGCCACCCCCTGCCCCGACTCCCCGCGTCCCCGCGGCACGCACGGAGCCTGTGCCACCTGCCCAAAGCCCAGGGCAGGAGCGGTCCACAGGCGGCCAAGGACCCGGCTGCAGCTAGTGCTAAGGGATGGAGAGGGGCAGCCCCACCAGGGAACCTTCCTGTCCTCCCTCGCCGGTGCTTCCAGCCGGGATGTCACTGCCTGGCAGAGGCGGGCTGCCCGCCGGCAGCGGGGGGACGTGACTGCAGGGCAGCCGAGCGCAATCAGAGAGGGGAAGAAACCGATAACCTCCTCTGCCCCCTCCAGAGGTGCTGGAGGAGCAGCGCTGCTCTTCTCCGAGCACTCCCTGCATCTCCCTGTGGAGCCAGTGGCCTCTGGGGAAGGATGAATCCCCAAAAAGGGGCTGCCAGCCAGGGGCACCTTTTCCTACAGAAAGAGGCAATTTCAGGGGGTGATGTGCAGAGTCCGAGCAGAGGGTTCCGATGCTGATGAGCACTTGGGGTACTCGGTGCAGGCATGCTGCAGCACAGCTCTGACCTGTGGCAAGGGACATCCTTTCTCCGTGGGATAGCAGGTCCACGTTTGCAACTAGGATTGCTGCAGGTTTTGGAAAATAGTCCTTCCAACACCAGTATATCCTCCTCGTCTTTCTCTGGGTTTCTGCGTGCTGCACAGCAGTGTAACAGGGAATACTTGGTGGTGTACATCCCTCTTGCTGCTTTAAAAGACCCCATGAAGGACCAGTGGCCTCTCCACCCCAGGATGCAAGGGAGGCATCTTGACATCTCTGAAGGTGTGGGTCATCCCAGGGTGTTCTGGACTGAAGGAGGTCTTGTGGTCACATTCACAGTCTGTAGCAGTGCCAGGGATTCTTTTAGGCCAGAAGAGCTCTCCCCCCTCTGAGGGCTGAGGGAGTAAAAGCGAGTTTAACTGTGTTTTTAGGTTTGCTTACGCTGCTCTGCCCACAGGAGCATTTCCTGGGAGCCACGAGGCAACGGCAGCACCAGCAGTTTCTGCCATGCTGTGTCACCATGACGTGGGAACAGCAGTTACTTGGTTGGTCACAGAGAAATAGTGGTGACCGTTCACAATGGTGGCTTTTCTTCCCATCTTAGTTGGTAGGCTGATGGGCCAGGGAAAGGGGTGTTTCCCAGAAGAGGGAGATGCCAGGGGAGAGGGCCAGACATGGTGAGGATGATGACCATGATGCTCCAACTCACTTGGCTCTGGGACCTCTTCAGAGTAGCATCCCTTACACTCCTGGAGAGCCAAGTTCCCCAGCAAGGGTTAACAGAGTGTATAAAATTGATTGCGATTTTAGTAATTCAGTATAATCACAGTCTACCAGCAGGTTGCTTTTCCAGCAGGAGGGTTTGGAATTATTTTCTGGAGTTTGCAATATAGAACTTAAATTAAGCCTCAGAAGTCAGAGGAGCTCTGCTGCATCTCTAATGTGGTGCTAAATTCTCAGCAGCACATTCCCTGTATTAAAGCCTTTGCTGGCAATTAGGTTCATTAACTATCACAATACCTTATTTATTACTCGGCATGCCATATGGTTTCCCAGCTAAAGAATGGCACCCGTTCTAGCACAGACCATTTGGCATCATAAAGATGTTAACAAATAATGTTATGGCTCTCAAGGGCAAAAGGGCTCGCCGGGCTGCAGGTCTGCACGGCAGGAGAGAATATGAAAACATTTTTCTTCTATGGCAAAATAAAGAATTCCTCGAGACAGAAGTATTCAAAGACTATCCCGCTTGCATCACGCAAATGGGAGTTTTATACATGCCCATAATGGTTCTGTCAATATTTGCAGCAGGCAGCGTGCTCACTCATCTCCGTTCCTTCCCCTCGCTCCCTCTGAGCACGGACAGGGTTAGAGCACCGACAGGAAGGACCCACCTCCATCTAACAGTGCTGCTTTTACGCCTCTTGACTTTTATTTCTTCTGATGGCACCGGCTCTTTGGTGCATGCAGCTCCTGGGGGCAGGATTAATTACCCGGCACAATCCTTTACCACTGTCCAAACTTCAGCACTGGGCGCTGCACTGAGGCACCCAGCGTCCCAGCGAGTGCGCAGCATCGATTGCTCCTCTGCAGAAGAGACAGTGTGTGTGTCTGTGTTTGTAGGGGGTGAAGCTTCACCTGTAGAAACAGCTCGTCGGGACCCCAATGCCAGAACATGAAGTCAGGCATTCTGACCCTGAAAAGGGGAAAATCCTAGTTGTAGGTAGTTTAGTGCTCCTGGGAGGAGATCAGGACCTGTTACAGCCAATGCTGTGAGCGTTACACTGGGTATGCCACACTGGGTTCCTATTTTCAGCAGGATTAGGATTACGAGAGCCAAGGACAGCATTTCAGGTCACAGGGACTTGGACTGTCTCCTCTTGGGTACTGTGTGGCCAACAAGGAAAAGGTACTTCTCCATTCCTGTTATGTGAGTGGATTCTCCTAGAGTAAATGTGTCCAAAGGGTGATTTTGGCGAAGTGCAGCTTAAATCAGAGTAGTACTGAAAGCACAGATTAAACCAGACTTCGTGATCCTGTTACAGTATCCCCTGGCAACCTCTGAATTTCCAGAAATGGGTCAGAAAGATGAGTCTGAGGCACAAGTAGCACTGCTGCCAAATTTCCTAGGCAATGCGCACTTGGTGCCTAGGTGAGGTTGTTTCCTGGGTCCTGCTCTTCATTGATTCCTGGGTCAGCTTTCTGATTTGCAGGAAGACAATTCTTCCAGCATGTGAGCAGAGGAATGGCTCTGGGCTCCTGCACACGGGCTCTGGTGGTCTGTGCACAAGTAGCCCAGGTAGCTGCAGTGGCACAGTGCCAGCTCCCTGGTTTGCTGCCAGCGATTGAGTGGGTCAGAGCACACCCAGGGCTCGGTGCCCTCCTGTCTGGAGTAGCCAGTGGTGGGGCTGTAGCAGCCCTTGGATAGCTGCTGTGGTGATGATCACTTCAAAAAGCTTTGGTGTATACAGAACAACTGCTCTTTCTTTGAGCAGTGGTGGCAGTTAGGTGTTTGGCTGGCACCAGGCTCAGCCTGTGTGCAGAAATTTCACTGTGCCCTGGTCTGTCAGTGCCCACTCCAGAGCTGCCTGTGTCCTGCCGGAACTGCTCTTCCCAGGGAGAGATGTGGCAAAGAGCTGTATAGCTGCAAAACTCACAGGCTTTAATGCCAGCTAGGATTATTTCTCATCACCTCAGCTGAACTCTCAAGCAGTGTGGATGAAGTATTCTACCTGCCAGTTCACACAGCAGTGCTTCCCACTGGAATTACAGCCGTTTCTTCGGGAGCCCCTCTGGTTTGTATTCTATGGCAGTGGGTGGCACGCGGTGGTGTAAGATAGTCAGACTTGGTCCTGAGAACAGCAGTGCTCCATGGGAGGATGGGTGTGGCCAAAGATGAAACTGTGTCCCCCCAGACAGTCACAGTAACTCCCCTTTCTGCTGCCCCTCTCCAGAATCTGCCGGCTCCTCTGCCTTTGAGTTTGCACTATTCCACGTCCTCCTTTCAGCTAATTACCTTTTTCATGAGAGTTGTGATTTGGATTTTTCCCCCTTCAGGTCCCTCAAAGAGACAGTCCAAAATGTGCTCCCTCAAAGGGGGGCTGGAATATCTCACCCACCTCTCCAAGCAGCTTCGCTCCCCACCTGCCCTGTCGGTCCCTCTGCACAGCTGCAGGGACCCTCAGCCGTCTGGTGTTGCTGTAGTCAGTTTTGTAGGTAGCATGGTGATGCCAGTGCTCCAACACTGAGCCTTTCATGGGAGATTCTTTGTGGATGGAGAACTGTTTTCCAGAGGGCAGAGAGACATGGAATTCTGGTCCATTTGTGGTGAAATTGGCATTTCCCAACCAAAGGGCATAGCCCCTGAGGCAGTGGAAGCAGTGGAGGCAGAGGCACACCAGTGAGAAGGAATGGACTGGGCTCCAAAGGGAATTGATACCTGGAGAGGAGTTGGGGGGTGGTGGAAGCAGCTGCACCCCCAGTGACAGCCGTGTCACACACTCTGCTGCCTCCCCCTGTTTGCATCCCTGGCCGCTGGCAGGGACACGTGGAGCCTCTGGCCCTGGGCAGATAGGTCTTATCCAGGAATGACTTTGCAGGAGTGTTTACTTTCATTCCTGGGAGGCTGATCGAGCTGTTCCAGCTAGGAATGTGCCCTGGCCGAAGGGGGACCCTGCCAAGCTCCCTCCAGCATGAACATTGCACAGTCCAAGGGCACTGGAGCCCTGGCCATGCTCACCTCCTGCTCCCAGGGCCGACCCCACCGCACAAATGCGAAGGCTGTGTCCGTGGGACTTGTGGGGATGGATGCGCGTGCTGTGACTAGGCTGGAATACACCAATTCCTCATGACCTTTGGGAAGGATTCATCAATATCCACCCTGAAAGGGCAGATTGTGAGCTGCCTTGCTGCACGAATGTTATCTGATTTGGTCACTGAGGAATCTGTGACCAGATAAGATACCAGGGCTTTATTGTATCTTCTGGCAATTATTAAGAAAATAAAATCAGTTAATATCTAACCTTGAACCTAGACCGAAACATTTAGCCTTAGACTTCATTTTGCCTCTCTTGTATGTTCAGGAGTGGTACAGTTTAGAGGGCTGTTAGGAATGATGGAAGAGATGAACAGGAATTTAATCTGAGCCTAAAATACCATCATTATGCAGCTTGAAGATCTCAGAAATGAGGTCTGTGCCATGTGTGATGCAGCCACTCGATCTTTTTGTCCTGGTGCAAGAAAGGGAAGGAGGAGGAGGAGCCCCTTTGGCAGAAGTTTCCCCAGCTGTGAAGGCATTTTGTGTGAATATTTAATGCAGAGATATGTTAAGAGGAGGGAAAGGAGGAGGGAGAAACTCTTCCATGAGTGTGGGGGTTTGTTTGCCCTGTCAGAAGCAGTAACATGTTCTCTGTGCACACACAGAGTACATAAATACATGTAAATATCCTCTCCCCTGGAAAGGGACAGCAGAGAACTGTGCAGCTGGAAATGGGACATGGAGTACTGCTAGAGAGGAAAGATGGAATGAGGGCAGAGGTGTTTACTGAGTGACTGGGATTCAGGATGTGGCTTGCTCCCTCCAGCAAATGAACTTGAGCCTCATCAGGGCACAACTGGCTGCTCCCAGTGGGACTGAGGATGCTGCCTGTGGTCCTGGATGACTTTTTGGTTTTGAATGCTAAAGCCTTTCAGGGGCTCTTAGAAACCATCCTGTTAAAGGAAGGGAGTTTTAATTGTTGACCTTGTGCTCAGAAAAGCATGCAGTGAGTATTTAACTCACCTGGAATTCTTATTAGTGTGAGACCTTGGGCATGATCCTCCTGGAGAAGGAACAGCCCTGGGTGGAGGTGCAGCCCTGTGTCCCACTCCTGAGGGGACCAACCAGCATGAATGGTGTGTGGACAGGCTAAGAGCATCTCCTTCCCCAGTGCTGTGTCCACCCTGTGGAGAGTCAACACCAAAGGCAGGCAGGAAAAGCAGGATGAAACTGGAACACAATCCCTCACTAGAGCATCCCCTGTTTTGGGAGGCAGAACGAGCCCCCAGATGTGCTTTGCTGAGGTCCTGGTGTAGATTCTGCTCTATTTAAAGAACTTTTTTCTGGGATGAACTTTACTAAACACACATGCAGCCTCCACAGCACCATAAAGTCGGGGCTGACATTTAATGCCTCGGCACATCTCTTTCCTTGTCCCATGCAAGACATCAGGTATGTCAGGTTATGAGAAGAGAAAATGAGGAAAAATAATCACACAGTAAATTAAACGAGGCCAACCCCCTCCCACTTATTAGAGCTTCAGAAGTTGCTACCTCTGGCTCGAGCTCTCTTGAATACATACCAAGGGTAACACTAAAAATAGGTCCTGTACTGATGGTTGGGTCACAGCCTGCTAGAGGGAGACATTTTTATTTAATTACAAGCCCAGCAGTGTGTTGCTGGGGGGGAATACATAAACACGGCACTTGAAGCCCGGCTGTAAAGTTTGTGCTCCTTCGCTGAGTCACTGTGGCTAAATTCCCCTTTGTGTGGGGGATTTAGGGGAGGAATGTGGGAAGGCTGGCCCGGGCTGCCGCCCTCCTGAGTCACCGCTCAGCTCATCCTCCAGCCCTGGCAGGCTCAGGGCCCTAAGCCACTAATTAGCCTCATTGTCTTAGGGCTGCAGCATCCATAACCTGGCATGGGGAGGGGGGAGGATGGAGGGACAAAGCTCCTGGAAACCCATGAGCTGCACGTATCTCCTGGCACTTGCGCTCTGTGCGTCACAACCCACCTCTCGACAGTCCCAGAGGGATACTGATCCACTCCTTCCGTGGGATGGCATCGATTCCGTCGCGCCTATATGTGAGCGAGGTTGTAACTTGGAGCAATGCTTATAAGCAGGCAGGATTTTTGTGCAGGGACCCCTGTGTGCAGCAGCCTCGTTTGGGGCCATGCAGGTGCGTGCAGTGGCACGCTGGCCGCTCGCTCACGTGGCGGTGACACGATGATCCTCGTCACCGCTGCCGTGCCTCTGTCGCGTGCTCCAGCGTGGCCAGGTGGCATCCCACATCCAGCAGGGCTGGGAGGTTGACAGGCAGGCATGTGGGGAAGGGCAGACGAGGGTTTCTGCAGTGTGGCAGTCCACACGTGTCCAGCCAGCTCCATCCGAACTCCCAGGCTGTGCATGTTCTCCTTTCCCGCTGCAGTGGGCAGCCCCTGTGCAGCTCCTCTGGGCCGGCTACAGCCAAGCTCCAGCCATAACTTACTTTGGGATCAACTGCAATGTGGATAACCCGTATCCCACCACCCCATGCCGCAACCCCCGATCCAGTTGCGTCCTCGGCGTGACTCTCAGGTTCCCCTTGTGCAGCAGGGGCACAATGAGGGGCCTGTTCCTGGCCCCTCCACTCCCCCAGGCTGCCACAACACACGGGGGTCCGGTGTCTGCGCGCTCGGATGGAGCCTGGTGCTAATCAGTGGGGTTCAGAGGAAGCTTAATGCACCGTGGCTGCACACTGAGCAGCTTTCCCGGGGCTTCCGCCCTCCCCCTTGCAAACAGCTTTGTGCATTTAGGCTTTTTTTTTTTTTAATAAAGTCTAACACATTTAATCATCTTTTCATAAGCTGTCAGCTTGCCGCACGCCAAAGCAGCGCGCTCTGCCCTGGCTCCTGGCAAAGCAAATGCGCCTGGAGAAATCCTGCTCCTGGTAGCGTGCACACGGGGGATCAGGAGCTGTGAACTTTCCTCAGGGTCTGGGCTGAGATCAAAAATCAGTTTTTAAAAGTCACAGATTTTTCACTGAATTTGAAACAGACCTTATTTTGCACAGCATCTTTGCTCCAGTGTTTCATAATTCAATTTCAGCAGCGTTGGAAAACTCAGTATACTGGAAAACTCCAAACACATCAAAAGCAAAATTCAGCTAGTCCTAGGAAAACATGGGAATGTGCCTGTTTCCCACCCTGTAGGGAGCTGGCTGTCTGCAGGAGCAGGGAGAACAGGTCCAGAGGGCAGAGCTGCGGTGGGCTGAAGTCAGGGCCTAGCAAGCCAGGGAAGTCAGAGCTGTGTCCTTGCTTGTCTCTCTGGGATGGAATGGGGAGATTGTGTCTAACAGTGCCTGGAGGAGTGTACATGATGGAAAAGGGCATTTGTCCACAGCAAGTGGAAGAAGCTCTGTTGTTTTGGGCATGATGGAGAGGAACCACTCCTCTTCCCTTTCCATTTGTACAGGGTGGGTGATGCTGGGGCACCTTCTGGCTGATGTTGTCTTCCAGGATGTTTTTCGTGGACTAAGTCTCTTGAACAAGGAATTTACTTTCTTACTGTGCTGGTGCTGCTGGCCAGGATGTTTCCACTGGGGAAGTAAACATTCATGTCTCCCTGTCCAAGTAACTGATCAGGCTGAGGGCTAGAAGTGGATCTGAATGGATCCCTCATTTTTCTGGGAAGGATGTCCATGCTTTACCTGGTCCTCACACAGAAAGCCCTTCCTGAGGAACCACCGGCTCAGGGGTTTAATGCTGGAGGTTAATAATAATCGCACCAGGCAGCACATCATTGCACCGTATCTGGTTGAGAGATTTACAAGTGAAACTCGTGGCGGAGGAAGAAATTGCCTCAATCACTCGGAGTAATGGCACATGGAGAGGCACTTGGGCGTGACTGCTACTTAACACAGAGCCCAGCTTGGCTTCATTTAGCTGCTGGTGCCTTTCTAATAAACACGTTACACTACAAGGTGGGGATTAAGATCAGAAAAGTAAATAAATTGGAAACTGATGGGGAGACATGGGAGGGAAATGGAAGGTACCGGGGAGGAGTGACAAGGGATTGAGTCCCATGCCAGGACATGGGGAAATGACCCTGAAGGCCGTGGTTGTAGCTTGCCAAGCATCTCTGTGGGCCTCACCTGTGGGCTGCAGGTGCTGGGCAGCCCCACTGCCAGCGTATGTGGGGTGTCCCTGGTCGGGGTCACCAAGCTGGTCACTGCCTTTGGCAAACAGCAGCTGTGGGAAGTTGGTGTCTTAAACAATTCAGTAGCTTTTACTGTATGTATTAGAGGAGCAACAAAAAGTGCAACGCACCAGTTGACAGGAAGGACTGGGGGGGGGGGGGTTAATTTTCAGGATGCTGCCTGGGAATTTAGCCGTGGGATTTCCATTATTGCTAATGGGACTCACGCAGCTTAATTTCATGTGAGTTACACTAAAAACATACCCCTAACTGCCTGCAAAATTTCAGTCCTGAAATCAAGCCTTTTAAAAGTTAGAGAGGGGTAAACAAACACCTGAAACCACAGTGTCTCACTATTTCTTCCTCTCAGCTGTTTGGATTTTAAAGTCTGGAAGAGGGAGGAACTCAAGCAGTTTGAGACAATTAAAAACCCCATCCTGCAGGCACGCTGGCTGCCTGTGCGGTGCGTCCCTGCTCTCTGCCAATTACAGCAGCAGAGTTATAACCCCCGAAAAAATAGGAGTAAGCTGATGCCTTACCCTTAACTATAGTAGGGCGAGCGCGGCGTTATCACACGCGTCTAATAACCCGCGCAGCGCCGCCGTGCATCGTGAGGCCTCCGTTATTAGGCTGTTCTCGTTAAATGACTGCTATCATCTGGTCCCAAAGTACATTAAATCCCATTATAATTATAAACACACTTCCCCATAACGTTCTCCTTAGATTACATTTGCGCTGCTTTACCCCAAGGGTATCTTTGTACTAATGCCGTCCGTGTTTGTTGTTTTAGCTGACGATACCGGGCCCTGCGCTGGCTGTGTTGTGCCACGGGTGCGGGAGGGAGGGAGGGACGGAAGAAGGGAGAGCTGTGTGGCTGCCACCCTGCCCCTCCCCGAGGATTGCACAGGTCTCTTGGTGCCATCAGCGTGGGCACCGCCAAGGAGCCGAGGCACACGCACGTCCTCGCCCGAGGATGCTCAGGGCACACAGTGCTGCCTCGGAGCGTGGCCCGCTGCCCGTGCCGCTGCCTAGTGCCGTTGTCGGTGTCACGGTGAGGCTGGCGTCTCCCCGTGTGTTTCTCTCTCTTCCCGAAGCCGACCCTTGTGGCAAAGCCCCATGGCCGGTCTCGGGGTGCCGGCGCCCGCCACATCCCTACATACAAGTGGTGCCGTCACGGCGTCAGCGTTTTATCGCGGGGGCGGGGGGGAAGAAAAACCGGCTTCGTCGGGGGAGACAACGTGCTGGGTGTCACATCATGTCACAAACGCCGCGGGTCCCGGTCGGAATCCGCCACCGGACCCCAAACTGGGCTCTGGGGTTGGTTTGCACCGTCTCCACCCCCGGGGCCGGGGGTCCGCCCAGGCGCGGCTCGGGGGGCGGCTTTGTCTGGCGCGGGCGCGGCGGTGGGCGCAGCCCGTCGGGGCGCGCAGCCCCGCCGGCAGCGGGGCCGGGGGCGGCCGCGCCGCCGCCCGGTGCCGCTGCCCGGTACCGCCGGCCTTCCGGGTGCCGGGCCCCCCGCCGCCGCCCGCGGCTCCTCCATGTTTGTTGTCGGCAGCGCTGTCCAGCCGCCGCCGCTCCGCTCCCCGCAAGGTGCGGGGCCGCGCGGGGCGGGGCCGGGCGGGGGCGCCCGCACTCAGCCCGGCGGGGGCGCGGGCGGGGCGGGCGGGTGGGTGGGGGCGGCCTGACGCGGGCGCGGGGCGGCCCGGGGGCCGGCGCCGCCGTGATTTGCTGCGCGGCGCGGCGAGCGGCGGCGGCGGCGATGAGAGCGGGCAGTGCGAACTGCCGGAGCAGCCGCCGGCCGCCGTGAGTGCGGGCGAGGGGGGGCGGCACCGGGACCCCCCCGCGTCCCCCGCCCCGGGACCGCCGTGGGGCTTCGCCGCGCACCTGATGGGGCCGCGCTGCCGGCGGGACGGGGCGGCCGGAGCTGGAGCCGGGCGGCGGCGGGGGATGCGCACCTTCCTCTCCCTTCCTTCCCCTGCCTTTCCCGGCCGGCGGTGGCGGGGACGCGGCTCCGCCGGGAGCGGATCCGCCGGGAAGCGCGGAAACTTTTGGGCGAGTCGCTGCTGGGCTGCGGGCTAACTTCCCTCTCCTCCCCGCTCCCTTCTACTCCTTGCTCCCTTTTCCTCTCCTTCCTCCCCCCGGCTTTTCTCTGTCCCCCTCCTTTTTTCTCTTTTTTCCCCTTTTCTCTCTCTTTCGTCCCTTCCCTTCCCGCTCCCCCTTTCCCGCTCTGCTCTGCTCCTCTCCCCCTCCGCCTTTTGTTTTCGCAGATAGTCGGCACACAAAGCTGGTCCCAGATTTGAGCGACGGCGAGACACCCTGATGTGTGAGCCTGGGGCGTGCCATGGATCTGACTAAGATGGGGCTGATCCAGCTGCAGAACCCCTGCCACCCCACCGGGCTGCTGCACAAAGCCAACCAGATGCGCCTGGCGGGGACGCTGTGCGACGTGGTCATCATGGTGGACAGCCAGGAGTTCCACGCGCACCGGACCGTGCTGGCCTGCACCAGCAAGATGTTCGAGATCCTCTTCCACCGCAACAGCCAGCACTACACCCTGGACTTCCTCTCGCCAAAGACGTTCCAGCAGATCCTGGAGTACGCGTACACCGCCACCCTACAAGCCAAGGTCGAGGACCTGGATGACCTGCTCTATGCTGCCGAGATCCTGGAAATAGAGTACCTGGAGGAGCAGTGCCTGAAGATCCTGGAGACTATACAGGCTTCTGAGGACAATGACACCGAGGTCGCCATGGCTGATGGAGGTGCCACCACCACCACTGAGGAAGAGGAGGAGAGGAAGTCGAGGTACATCAAGGGCCTCTTCATCTCCAAGCCAACTGGTGAGGAAGGTGGCTATGCTGGCATGGCCAGCCAGAGCCTGCCTGCAGCCACACTGGAGCAGAGCCCCTCTGCCTCCGCATCCTACTGCTCCCTCTCTTCCATGAGCCCCACCAAGGCGGCGGTGGACAGCTTGATGACCATCGGGCAGTCCCTGCTGCAGGGCGCCCTGCCACCCAGTGCCCCCGAGGACTCACGCTCTGCCACCACCCGCCGCCCCTCTGGCCTCGCCGAAGTCAAAACTGAAGCGATGCAGGTGGACGAGGCCTCCAGCCACGACAGCCCCCGGACAGCCGAGCCCGGTGCCTCCAGTGGGGAGAAGCCTGATGAGAAGGGCAAGGAAGGACCCGGCACCCCGACCCGCAGCAGTGTCATCACCAGTGCCCGTGAACTGCACTACTCCCGTGAGGAGGGTGCCGAGCCGCCCCCTGAGCCTGGCCAGGGGCTGCCGCTGGGGCCGGAGCCATCCGCCGCTGCCCCGGGAGAGAAGCCCTTGGGCATCTACTCGCTGCTGCCGAACCACAAGACTGAGCCGGTGCTCGGCGTGCCGCCCACCGTGGCGTCCGCCCTGCACGTGCAGCCGGCCCTGGCGGTCTCCATGGACTTCAGCGCCTATGGCGGGCTGCTGCCCCAGGGCTTCATCCAGCGGGAGCTGTTCAGCAAGCTGGGGGAGCTGGCAGCCGGCATGAAGACAGAGAGCAGAGCCCTGGGCGAGCAGTGCAGCGTGTGTGGGGCAGAGCTGCCGGACAACGAGACCCTCGAGCAGCACAGGTGAGTGCCGAGGCCGTGCTGTGGCGTGCTGCACCGGGCGGCCGGGATCTCACCTCGGGGTTTCTGTTTCTGGTTGAGCATCATATGCGCTGGTGCGAAGTTTCCATCGTGTACCCCAAAACCAGCTTGTGGAGTAGCGTTCTCAGAGGGGTGGCTGTTGCAGCTCCCCCAGGTCTGGAGACCATGCCAGAAGGTTCTTTCCAGCGAGTGCTGGCTGGGGACAGCCCAGATGAGCTGAGACCATCGTGTTTCCTGCGAGCATAAACCCCACCAGTTTCCCTGACTGGCATCAACCAGGCAGCTCACAGTTGCTATCCTTTGAGTTTAGGGATCTGCGTGTGGAGAGATGCAGTGGGGGCAGAGAGCACTCGTCCACTCTCTGCCGAGAGCTGGTCCCTCCTGTGCCAGTGCCGGGGCACGCCGGCACGGGTAGTGGTGGCAGCCTGTGGTGACTTGCCAGTCTGGGGGGTTTCGTGCTGCTCAGCTTTCCGGTTTGTGGAACAGTTACACTTTGCACAAAGCGGCTCGGGGGTCAGGCTGGGTAACGCCGGGGCGAGCGCTGAGGGCTCGGGCTGCCGCAGAGCCGTGGGTCTGTCCCTGCGGGGAAGGTCCAGGGCTGAACCTCCGGTGGCTGCAGATGCGGCTCCGGGACTCCCCTGCTCAGGATGGGGGGATCTGTGTGCCCACTCCCAGCCCCGCTGCCTGGGGATTTGCTGCGGGGTGGGAGCGTGGTGGTGGTTACTGACACGGAGCTCAGTGCTCCGCTGTTTATTGCCTCCTGGTCGTGCTTCAGGGACCAGGGTTTGTTCCCTGATTTGGCTGGAGAAGGAAGCCACGTTAATTACCACACCAAAATCGGCGTCGCCACTCAAATCCCATGGCTCTGAACGTGCTCCGTCGAGCGCTGCTCTGGCCCCCGGTGTGGCTGCAGCCCCGCGACAGGACGGCAGCGTCCTGCCTGGGGAAGACATCACCGGCATGGTGCCGTAGCTTCTCCCTGCCTCCCCTGGCCGCGCACCCTGTCAGATTTTTAATGAATCAACAGGTTAATTAGTCGTGATGCACACAAGGCGCTCCGGGGCCGGTGTCCGTGCCGGCGCGCCTCTGGCGGGGCAGTCGGTGCTGCCGGCGGGATCGCTGCTGTCGGCTGCCGGAGCAGCGGCTCCCCGTCCGCTCAGCCCGTGAACGCTCCGGGTGCAGGGCGGCCGCTGCCGAGCCGGGATCCTCAGCCCTGCGCGGGTCTGCGAGTGCTGGCAGCGTCACCCCTCGCTGTGCCGCGTGGACCCTGCGGGGAGCAGCCTTCACCCCTTGAGGGTCTTCGGCTCCGTGTGGGGGCACAGCCGCTTTCGGCTTTGTTTCCCCCTCTGGCAAGTGGGAGAGCTGGGGCTGGCGTTGGTTACGTCCCCGAAGCCACCTCGGCCGTGCAGTGATGCAGACCGAACGTCACCGGGAGAGCTGCAGTGAGGGCTCAGGGAGAATTTTAACGTGTCTTTCTACCACGGCCTCAAGGCTCTCCCTTTCCGCCCAGCAATTGCTGTGGCCGCAGTGCAGGGCGATGCTGGGGCTGTCCGGAGGCTTCTGTCGCCAGCCGTGAATCTGTCCAGAGGGAGGGAGAGCTGCGCGGTCAGATCCTTCCCCGCGTGGTGGAGAGATGCGGGAGCATGGCCCAGCTGTCCAGCACAGCAGCCCCTCTTTCACTGCGCCTTCCCGGGCTCAGATTGTTTTGACAGCCGCGGCTGCAACCGTAGCTTATTTCTCACTTATTCATGATCCTTATCGTGAGGCTGGGCACACGCCGTGCTCCGCGGGGCTCGGGGTCTGCCTGGAGCACGGAGCTCAGTACTGGCCCCTGCCAGTGGAGCCTTAAAGGCACTTGCTGAAGCCAGCACCAAACTCTGTTTGCCTGTTCTTGCTTTCAGACTGATTACCTGGTGCTGGCAAACTTTGCAGGGTTAGCCAAATCCTTTGAGCCGTGTTTAAACTGATCTGTAAGACCGTCCATGTTGAAAGGCATTGGGTAACAGTCCAATGAACTCACTCCCTGGCCCCCAAAGTCTAAATCCCAGGCGGTTTGTGTGTAGACAGGGTCTCATGTGGCTTTTTTATAGTGTTTGCTTTCTAATACGTTGTGAGAATTACCATTTGGGGAGGATTTGTGGGATCCTATTGTATTCATGGAGCTGTTAAACAGCATCTGCGCTGGGTTGGGATCTGCAGCTCTCTACCGGAGCAGCTCTGGTGGCAGCTGCACCGTGCTGGCTGCGGGCTCCTCTTTGCTCCACTGCCTGGTGGTGAGGGGGCCTGGGGACCCCCTCCCCAACCGGCTGGAGGGGGGGCAGGATGTGCCAGGGGCACCACGGTGCCACTCGTTGACTTTCGCTGACCTCTTTCTGCCGTGCACTCGCTGCTGTGGTTTTGCTTTCCGACCCTGATGCGAGGCGGAGATGCCCGATCAGAGCCGTTCCCAGCTGTGGTGAGCTGGGGCCAGGGGCAGGGGCGGGGGTACTTCCCTGTTCCACGGGGTGTTTGGCTGCAGTGTGGCAGCTTCCACGTGCCAAGCCCCGGCAGGTGACAGAGCCTGAAGCCTCCCAGCACCAACGCCGCTCGTTTCTCGGTGCGCCGGCGCCTGCCGAGCCTGTTTGCAGAGCACAGGCAGCCCATGCATATGGTGGGGCTGTTTGTTTACCCACACACATGCCTATAGAAGTGTAAACATATATGTTTATAGTCTTGGAGCCTTCTGAGTGTTGTTCCCGTCTTCATTAGTATGGGAAGCACGTGCAGGAAAAAGGAGAGCAGAGGGTTGGCCTGGCCTCGGCAAGCACAGGGGGCCACTGGCCCTGGGTGACAGACAGTGCCCGAGGGACAGTCATCTGCCCTGGCCCAGTGAGGTGACATGGCTCCTTGGCCTCGTGGCAGCATTGTCTGTGCCGTGTCATACTCAGGAGCGCTGAGCTGTGACCTTTGGGGGGCCAAGTGGCCAAAAGCCTTGGTGCTGCCTCTGCTCGGGATTTTCAGGTCCCTGAACCCACCGGCTGCTGCGTGATACATTTTTTTTCTCCCTTACCAAGCTTATGATTTTGACTAATTGAGTGCAGATTGAGTCGTCGAGTCTTTAATTTTTTTTATAAAAGATTTCCTTCTGGGTTCAGCAAAGTTCAGACTTAATCTAATGTTAGTATTGATCGTCACTTCTAATTGCAGACAAAAAAGCCATAGTTCAGTGGCCCTTTTGGGGGCTGTTTGGTGAAGGAAAACCTCCAAGCTGCAAGGCGAGAGCTGTGCTGAGCTGCCAACTGAGCCTGGCATAATTTGTCATCGGGAAGTTAAATACCTTAAAACTTTAAAAAAAAATTAAACTATGCCTTTCATAAAGCAATAGAGAGTGGGAAGGCTGCCAGTGGGGATGTGATCCCATACGCTTCATTTATGGCACAGTCGAAGATCCCAAGCTGACGCTGCTCGGGCATTCACCCGGCACGGCGATGCGGCTGCCGGCAGCACGTGTCAGTGAGAGATGGAGATGCTGGTCTGGAAAGCAAAAGGGCTTTCGTGGTGATCGTGTCGTGAGGCCAGTGGAGGCCAGTGGTGGGTGGCTGCTCCTCATGGAGTGATTTTGGGAGGAAGGTGCTTGTCCTCACTGTCATGTGGGAGGATGTACCTTGGGGAAAGCTTCCATGCCAACCCTCGGCTCTGTTCTGCATTTTGAGGTTCCGTGGCTGAGCCGTCAGCTCAAGATGTGTGTGCGCCAGTGGAGGATTTAAGGACAGGGTAAGGAGGCTCACTCTGCCCCAATGGCTGCTGGCCAGCCACTGCACGCCAAACTCCAGATTTGTGCCCTTTTCCCATCGAGGGACAGAAAAGCAGTGGATCTGCCTGATTGCTACCAGTAGCACCAGTGTTCAGGGCCAGGCATCGATGCTCCCACCAGTCTGAAATGCTCCTGCTTGGGAAAACTGCAGCCTCCCATCTGGATCCAGCCTTTGGCTTTTCCTCTGGCAGCCTCACCTCCCCTCTCTCCACCTGGATTAGCTGAGCGTTGTACTGCTAATGCCATTAGGCACATTGGCACTGCTCGGCATGTCACAGTGAGAAACAGATGCAGTGTACCATTAAAGCAATAAACGTGATAAATCGGATCCCAAGTGCTTTGTGAGATGTTATTAGTGTTAATTTCAGTCGCTGAATACAGTAGTTGTTTTTTTATTTTATTTTAAGCATTTGTCAATTTATGTTCCACTGCAATTTCAACTTTAAAAAAGGAGAAAAAATGGAAAGCAAGGCGGGGAGGGAAGGAAAAGCCGGGGCAGCAGCCCCCCAAACTCTGCCCATGATTACTTCCAGAGTTCGAGGATGACCTGGCAGCTCTTGTTTCTTGCTGATGGGCCTTATTAGTGGCACCTGGCATCATAAGGGGCTAATGGAAACCAGCGTTCCCGGCTGCCGGGCCGCGGTGCAGGGCAGCCGGGCGAGGAAGCTCTTATTAGCTTTATGGGCAGGGGGACGTGCCCCGCTCAGGAAATGAATGTTGCAGCTAAGGTCCACAGCGCTGACCCCGAGCGTGTAACCTGTGAGCGCTGGCCGAGACCCCGCGCAGGATGCTTGGGATTTCGGGGGCTCTCTGGTTCTTGTCATGGGCAGAGGGGGAATACAACGTGGTATGTTGCAGCCTTGAACTTTTGATTTATTCAGTGGGTGACTTAACCATTTCCATACTCAGCTCCAAGTGTGGAGGGAGAAAAGCCCCCTTTGGCTTCCACACTATTCCATCCATTACTCTGCATCAGTTTAGTTATGCGTGCACTGCATTTGAAAGCAAAGCTCTGAGGTTCCCGTCAGAAAACACCTATTTCTGTGTGGTTTTTTGTTCATTCGTTTGCTTGTTTCCCCCTGCCCAGTGAAACTCTGGTTTCTCCTGGCTGTGATGCCTGGTGCTTCTGACACCTTGCAGAGGGACATCCAGGGGCGTGACGGGGTCGTTGCCTGCCCTCCGCGTGTGTGCAGCCCCTTACCCACCAGGACCCCAGTGCATGAAACCTGCTGCACTGAGGACACTTGGATGGCTTTTCCCCAGAGCTGGCTGTTGCTGCAGCAGCTCGATGAGATTTGTAGAGCATCCTCAGCCCTTGTTACACCTCACACAGTGATGTTGGTTAAAATGCCTTTGCAGCCATACAGAGGGCCCCTCAGAGTGCTGGTTCGGGGTGGCTCTGTCCACCCTTTCTTCCTTTCCCTGTGGAGCATGGGAGTGGTGCAGAGCAGCCTGGGCTGTTGGTGACAGAGCATTCCTGCAGCCTTCCCTGCTTCTGCGGGATGTTGGTTCTTTAGTTACACCAGTCTGTAAATCTGTTTTCCTTGGATAGAGTAAAATGATCTGCATTTTCCTTTTTGCCTGCAATTAGCAAGATTTTTCTTTTATTCCCCCCCCTACCCCCCTTTACAGCTTCAAGAGAGGCTTTAAATGAGTAATTACTAAATATTTCCCGGCAGCCAAACACGGGGCCATGGCATCTCCTGTTGCAAAAGTGAAAAATATTTCTGTTTGCAGTTAATTTTAGTGGCAGGCAGATCATGTTAACTGGGTGTAATTGCTTCCAGATATGGCAGAGGGTTTTGTGTGTTGGGATGAAGGGTCTGGTAAGTGCTCACTTCCTGTGTAAATTAGCCTATTCCATTCATTCCTCCTCACCCGGCAGTCCTGGCTTGTGTCACTCTGCCAATGAGGGGTTCTTCTCCCCGGCCTGGCTCAGCACTTTATGGTGGGATCAGTCCTTTGCAGAGCATCGCTCCCTCCTTTGCTGGAAGGGATCTGCATCCCGCTCTGCAGCCGGTGACCTGGACAAAGCTTGGTGTGCACCGTGGCCCTGGTAGGGTTTAGTGGTGTGACAGGTACCAGCTGAAACGGGGAGGGTGGCACAAAGGGAATTTCAGACAGGATATCATAGGAACAGCAGGAAAAGGTTCTTGCATTCTTTGGAATAAATGCAGACATGGCAGGGGAGTCTTCGTGTGGCCAGACACCTTTTAACATTCGCTGATGAGTTTCCAGTGCATTTGTGACATCTGCTTATGTTCCCAGGCTCAACCCCAGTTGCTCAGGCCTGCTGTGGGGTTTTCAGGAGCATCACCCGTGTGTCCGTTCTGGATAATCTTTATCCAGGCTGAGGCATGCCTGAACCACTTGGTTTCAGTTGGGATCACACTGGTTCGCATTGGCAGTGCTCTGGGTAACTTCTGAGCTGACAGCAGAGCAGCAGGAACCTCTGAACGAGCACAAGTGCTGTTGGACCACATCATTCACAAAAGAGGTCGATTCCTCTTTTCGGCAAGAGGTCACTGCATCGGAAGGAGGGAGCATTGCCCTAAAATCTGGGTTGTGGGAGCGAGCCTTTGTGGCCCGCGCTCACGCGCTGGCCGGGGGCCAGGGCCGCCCGGATCATTTTCGCTGTAGTGTTCTTAACTGATTTTAAGTAGATTATGGTTGGATACGCGCCCTGCTGTGCTGGTTCAGGTTCCCATTGGCCTTCGTTGTCTCATTGCTGTTTTATTGGCACGCTGTTTAGCAAACAAGCCAGCGATGTGCGATTGAGGAGAAGCTTCTCCACGTAGGCACGAGCGCGGCAAGGCGCGCAAAGCCTGGCTAGAGCCGCCCGCCCGCCCGCCATAAATCAGCGTTAAACACCCTGCTTTGTTACCGGTGTCAGCGCGGGAGATGGGCTGTTATCGGCGTGTATCAGGCGGGCTGATAACCCCGGCTCTGTTCAGTGCTGTGCGAGGAGCGGCTGGAGGCAGCGGGGGAGCGCGCCGGGTGCCGGCACGGGCCGTGCTGTGGCGTTTGCCATGCACACCACCAAGGGGGCCTCTGCATCTCCTGCTTGAAAAAACGCACCTTCATGCCTCTGCAGCTTGTGGCGGGGAGGAAGGTGCTTGCTCTCTCGCCTTGGTGACCTATAAAGAAGGGAAACTGAGCCTAAAAACAAAGAGAAACTCAAAAAGCCCACAGCCTCAAGCACCAGGCCATTTCCATCGCCAGCAGCAGGCTTCAAAAGACGTGTGGTAGGGGTACTTGAGGACGTGTTTTAGTGGTGGGTTTGGCAGTGCTGGGGGCAAACGGTTGGTCTCAATGCTCTCGGACATCTTTCCCAACCTTTGTGATTCCCATATACCAACCCTGCGAGAGTTCAAGGAGTGTTTGGACAATGCTCTCAGGCACGTGGTGGGATTTTTGGGGCTGTCCTGTGCAGTGGCAGTACTTGGATGTTGATGATCCTTTTGGGTTCAGGATATTCTGTGGTTTTATGATTTCCACACCAGGTACTGCACTACTTACAACCCGCATGTGGTTTGCCACTCCATCATAACTACTGAATGTGCTTTTATGCTTTTGTCACTGGGGATGGTGCTGGACTCCACATGCTTTGCCCTTGGTCACCTTCCCTCATTCTTGTCTCCATGCAGTATTTATAGTAAATCATATTAGAAGGGAGTGCTAAGGAGGAAGCATGATTCATCCTGCTTGAAACCACCACTGACATAAATAAAGGGAAAGCGCTTACTACGTGTTTTTTATTATAGTATTTAGGGACAGGTTGTACTAATTTTGGCATGCACAGAGTAAACCTAGGAGGGCTATGACTCCAAGAAATCCAGTTTCACCACAGCACAGGCTGTGTATTTAAAAAACTCTACCAAAACCCGGCCAGCCTCCCGGCTGTGTGTGTGTGCACAGCAGCACAAGGCTTTTGGGGCAGCTCGTTGCCTTCCAGATTTCACTGCATGTCTTTGGCTGTTCCGTTGGTTTCTCAGGGCTTTGAGCAGGAGCAGGGATGGCTGTGAGCTCAGGCATCACCTTTACCTGTGAGGGTGGTAAGGCCCTGGCACAGGTTCCCACAGAATCTGTGGCTGCCCCATCCCTGGAAGTGTCCAAGGCCAGACTGGACTGGGCTTGGAGCAACCTGGGATAGTGGAAGGTGTCCCTGCCCGTGGCAAAGGATTGAAATGAGATGAGCTTTAAGGTCTCTCCCAACCTAAGCCGTTCTATTCTCAAAGATCTGGAATAGGATGTGCAAGTCGTGGCAGAAAAGGGCTCGCTGATGAGGGGATGCACAGAGAGGATGTGCAGAGGGGACGCTCGGTGCAGCGACCCTGCCAACGGCTCTCAGACTGCGTGCGTCTGGGCTGCCACAGGCAGCGCTGGTGACGGATCTTATCTCAGCTGGGCACGGGCTGCAGTCACAGCCGGCTGCTCAGCACACGCGAACGGCCTTTGCGTGGGAGGGAGAAGGCAGCAGTGCTGTTCAGCACTCCCACCTCACTGCCCACCCTGCACGCCACCAGCGCACCGTGCGCTGGGCGGCCGGGCCACGCTGCCACGTGTGCCACAGCACCGGGCTGGTCCTCTCTGCCGTGGGGTGGTCGGGGCCCCGCAGAGTGCCACCAGCCCGCACACCGGGGCCCCTTTCTGCGAAATGGCACGGTGCTCAGAGCCGGAACCCTCTGTATGGCCCGCCTGCTCACCCCCCCTCCAGGGCGTTCTGCTATTTTTACCGGGAACGAGGTGATTTCCTCTTCTCTTTCTTCCTTCCCCTTGTTCGTAGAAAAGATCCCAAGTGCCAAGCCCAGGGCAGGGCACTCCTGTGAATAAGAGCAGTGACCAGAGGCTCTTGTCACACGTGAAGCCTCTTTGGGCAGCTCTGCCCACACTGCTCTTGCCTTCTCTTGCACGTTTTGCCTTGGTGGGAACCAGCGTGTGCAGTGAAACTGGCAGGAAACTTGCTTCTCTGTAGCAGGAATCATCTTAGAAACATTTTAGCTTGGATGAAAACCTTCCCAGTGGAAGAAAAGTGAAAAGCAATTGCGTTTGCTTCCCAGTTTCCTGTTTCCTCTGTGGGTGAGGGATGGGGAAATGCTTTCCTGACTTTGTTATGCCTCCCCCGGCCTTTCAGTTCGTCATCACCCTAGCTGGAGGGCAGCATTTGGTCGGGGCTTTTTGGGGGAATTTGGGATTTGCATTTCTGGGGCTGTGGGGAAGATTGTGTGTAGGGCAGGGCTGCAGGAAGCGGGTGTTGTGGTGGGAACTGGGCCACTGGCAGCTCCCAGCCTGCAGGGCGCTGAGTCAGCAGTACCTGAGAGTGGGGCAGCACCGGGGCTGCCAGGGGATGCCCCCAGACCTGCCTGTGGGATTCCCCCAGCCCAGTCCTGCCCATGGTTCTGGGGAGGGGCACTGGGATCTCGGGATGCAGAGGCAAGTGCTTGTATTGATTTCTGGCTTCTCTGACCCTTTGGCTGGAGGTGGCTCTTCCCTCAGCGTTGAACCAAATACAACTTAAAGCAGTGCAGAAATGTTTGTCATCCTTCCCTTGGAGTAGTGAGCACTGCCCAATGCATTATTTAGCGGGGTGGAATCTGTGGCAGGCTGCCCTGGAGCACAGGCCACGACCAGCCAGCACGTGGGTGGTGGGAGCAGGGGCCTCTGGTGGGTTGTGTGCTAAGGATGCAGGCATTACTGGGAGGAGAGCTTACACCGGACCTTGCACTGGGAGAGAGACCTGTCCACCTCTGCCTGCCCAGAAGATGGGAAGAGGGTGGCAGAAGAGGGGACCATGGTCCTGGGGGGCTGACTGAGGGGCCACAGAGATGGCATCTCCTGAGGACGACACTCGGGATGCTTTTCGCCGTATCCCATAGTGCCGTGTCCTCATGGTGTGGCACCAAAGGCTGGGCTGCTGCTGGCAGCTGTGATGCATCCTCCTCTGGCTGGAGGTGGAGAACAGCTCGCTCCTGTTCTCCCTAATTAGCACCTTTGTTGCTAAGTGAGCGAAGCGGCCGTGCATGGCGAGCTTCCCGCCAGCGATCCGTGTGTCGAGGAAGGGCCCTGCCATCGTCACCACATGGAGGTGGCATGCAGTGTGCAGCCAAGTGCGCCCGAGCCAGGCTGCTCACAGCCCTCCTGCTCCAGAGACTGTGTGCTCCAGGGACGGTGGCTGTGCTGCTCCTCGTGCCCCGGGCAGCCCAACGCTGCCTCAGCAAGGTGCTGATTTACCGTGTGCCGTGATGGTCATCCTCCAGGTGCCACCGCTGTCACCTGTTGTGCCGAGGGTTGCTGCTGAGGCAGCCCTTCTGCTCCGGTCTGCAGCAAGCGTATTTTCAATTACCTCTGGTCACCTCTCGCACAGTGTCTGCCCTGGCTGTCTGGGTCAGACATGAGTTAGCTGCAAGTGTCACCATGTTAAAGGGAATAACCGTGTCGTCTTCGAAGGGATGGTAACGATGGATGTTAATGCCTGTGGAATGACAGCCTGTAGCACTGCTCATTAAACAGGACTCCATTTGGATTGCCAAATCCCTTTGATTCTTCCTGCGTTATCTTCTGTCTCGTCCTGACTCTGCATCCCAGCACTGGGGTTTTATTATTTTATAGGAGCTGTAATGTTCAGGCTGTGCCGGGTGGCAGTGGTTGATGCGCTCTCCCCACCATCCTCCTCCTCCTCCTCCTCCTCTTCAGGGTGCTCTTCAGCAGTGAACCAAGAAACATTTGGTGGCTGGAGCCTGTGGGGGCTCCTGGCCTCCAGTCATGTTTCGTGTGGGCCTGAGAGATTTTAGCCTGCTTAGCACCTGCTACCTTTTCCCAAGGAAAAGTTTCTCAAGGAAGATTTTTCTCAAAACAATCTTGGTAAACAACTATCCTTTCTCAAAACAATCCTTGTCCAGCTGGTGTTTTCTGTTTGTCTAGTTTAACCAACAGCATTAGAGAGATGTCGTTCCTATTCACCAATCATGTTTAGTCTGTATCGGGACACCTTATAAAAGGCAGTAAGAATTAAACAAAAAAGAGCCTTCTTTTTCTATACCTTTTGCCTTCTGAATTATTTGGAGTATTTCGTGTCCTACAGCAACAGTTTTGCAGCCAGAATATCCCATGTTTAGGGGTGTTTCTTGGAAAATCCATAATATTTGCGCTAACGAGTGATGGTTTTGTCATTTTCAGTATCTGTTGCTGGTCAGTTTCCCCTGTGTGTATAAACTTTGCCTTTTCCTTAGTAAATATTGCCAGGGAAAATGAGGGTGAAAAGCATCATGACCGTCTGGCACAGAGATGGGGCTGTCCCTGCACTGCTGCCTGTCCCAGCCCAGCTCTGGAGTGGCCAGTCCCAAAAGGATGTGCGGAGGAACCTGGATGCAGCCCCAGCTGCTGACACTTCCAGGGCAGCACTGAGCTGCCCACGGGAAGGACCAGCTGGGGAGCAGCAATGGTGCTGAGCATCATTCTCACCCAACGTATTATTGTTCTTGCAAGAGCTGATTTGAAATCTATTTAACTTTTCAGTGCCCTGTACCCCTTTAAACGTTACCCCTTTAAACACTTCCAGTATGTTCTCGCTGATGGGTTACCTTTTCTTTCCCCTTGGGCTATAATTAGTGTCCTTTACACAGAATTGCCTTAGAATTGGATTTGAAGAAGATAAGAATCAAATTACCAGTATTTATCTTGTAAATTCCAAAAGTTCTACTGAGAGGCATGGTACAAGAAGGATTTTTAAAATATTGTGGAAACACCAACCTCCTGTGAATCCCAGGGTTCCCCTGAGGGTCACATCTGCAAAGTACCTTGGGATGCAGGACAGAGCCGGGAGGGAGATAGGACGGTTCCTTCCCCACCAAAACCACCCTGCTGGTGGACTGGAGAGACAGCTTGCTGGCCAAACACCTCCCCAGGTAGGTGAAGGTGCTGAGTCAGGGCAAGCATCCCTTCTCCCAGTGGGTGACTGGATGCAGGGTGGGAGCATTATCTCAGGCTGGGCTTTGGTCCTGGCTTTCACATCTGGTCCCATCTAAGCTGGGGGGAGGAGCCTTTGAAATGCCACCTCTCTCCCACTTTTCCAGTCTCCCACCTGGGGTCCCTCCGCACTGACAGGCAGTTCTCAGATGGTGAGGCAAGATGAGCACCAGAAGTGGGTGGAGGTAATTTTGGTGGGCTCTGTTTTGGCAGAAATTAAGCATCTGAATTGAAATGAAGGAGATGTAGAGCATGGGCAGCTAAGACTGTATTTTCATAATGTAAACAGTTGCAGAAGAAGATTAATGGCATCTGTGTAAACACTCCATTGCAGCAGTGAGAGGTTGGGGTTTTTTTAATAGTTAGAAAATACTAAGGGAGGCTGGAGGCAGGAGACACCGCACTTCCCTCCTGCTCACACCTTCCACCTCCCCGTCCATCCCACAGTAAATATTCCAGCCGCCCTCAGCCCCGCTCTCCCTTCTCGCAGTAAATTACATATTAAAGTAGCCTGGTAACTGAGCACCGGTTGCTGCGCGATAAGCTCCGGGAAATCGATATGTTTGCCATGTGCCTGCTTGTTTATGACACCTGCCTGCCGAGCAGTTGAGCAATGCTCCGCGGGCCTGGGCTGTGCTCACGGGAGGGGCTGCAGCAGCACCGAAGGATTTTTTTGCTCCCCAAGCAAAATATTGCCCAGAGCTGCCTGACAGCATCCTGTCAGGGGGGTAAAAAAACAGCAGCGATGGTCTTTGGTGATGCAGAGCACAGGGAGGCAGGTAGGATCAGAGTACGGGTCACAGCTTCATCCATTTTGGGGGCTCCTCCCAGCCCCTCCAAAGGTTTCTGCCCTGCTTCCATTTGCCACCTCCATGGGTAGGTGTGGGAGCGGAGGCCAGGAGTTTAAACACTCATTTTGTGCACCCGGGGCAGGGAGGCAGCTGCCCGCACACGGAGCTTTGCGGGTGGGGTTTGGCATCTTCAGAGCACTGTGCCACGAGCCACCGGGCAGGGACCGTGCATTTGCCAGAGTGACACAGAGGACCCACTGGCTGCATTTTGCTGCTCAGGATGTGCCCCAGCCGCTCAGTCTGTGAGCTGCCAGCCCCAGCTCAGCTCATGGACGGGGATAGCCCTGACTTGAGAGGACTCTTCCCCTGGACTTCCCAGCCCAAGAGTTTGGGTGCTTTGCTAGTGCAAGGGTGGGTTCCTGCTCACATCCCCCATGCTCCAGTGGGGCTTTGGGGTGGGAGCGGGTATTTTTTTCTGAAATCCCAACTCAGCAAGCTGTAGTAATTGACCTTTTGACCCAGATATGAAGTTGGAAGGTAAAAGATACAGCTTGCAAGTTTTTTATAAAACTGTTGACCTCTCACAAGATTGACTCAGAGATAATAGTAATTATCAACAGCTTATGGTGGATCTAATCGATGGTGAACATTACCTCTTGCCTAAAACTGAAGGTCGGTGTTTTACTGCAGCAGAGATAACTGCCATGGGTGTTCACCCTGCCATCAGCCAGTAAAATGTCCCTGTACAGAGGAATTCCCTGAATGGAGCTTGTGTGGTTCCTGTAGGAAAACAGACTCATGGGATGGCTCAGTGCAGTGCCCAGGTGTGGAGTTTGGCGGTGCTGAATGCTTCAGTTCAGACCAAACAGCTTCCTTGGCATTGTGCTGGCACGCCAGGGCAGTGGCTCCCTTGGGATACTTGGAACAGGAGAGTGGGCAAGGGGAGGCAACACCCTGCTCCAAGGAGACACGTCCTCTTCCCTAGCTTTTGATTGTGTGCTTTCACTTTTTATGTACAAAAGATTGTCCATTTAATTAACTTGAGAATGCAATTTCAAAACCACTAATGCTTTACACATGACAGCTTTTAAAACACAAGTAGTGTTCCAGCACTGCGCCACACTCCCTCTGCCTGTTCTGGGTTGTTTTGGAGGCAGACGTTCCCTCTCAGCAACCTCGATTCTTGGACAGGATTTGAACTGATCTGAGGTGTTTGATCCTGAGTTTGCCTTGTCAGTGTGCCTGGGCTGTCAGGAGCCCTCCATAGGCAATGGCAGTGATTCCCTCCATGTCCTTGTCTTTCCCTGGATCTCACCTGTTAGTCTCCAGACAACTGTACCGTGAGCTGGAGCATCTTTTCTCTGGCACTGGTGAGCAGCCTTCATTTCTGTTTCTTAAGTCTTGGGTTTACCTTTTTTACCTTTGTTTTGGTAGAGCTGGTTTCTAATGGATGTGCTTCTGTGCACACCCTCACTTTGACCCCTCACCTGAAACACCCTTCAACCTTTCCAGGTTCCTTAGTTTTTACCAGGCATCTTTAAGTTGTCCTGAATGGAGGAGGTGGGGGGATGCTGCAGAGGCTGGCCAGGTGGATGCAGCATGGTCAGTCCATGTATCTTATCCAAAATCTGCCCACACTTGCTGGTGTGAGACCCCAGGGTGCCCTCTCTGCAACCAGCGCAGGGATGAGCCCCAGACCTGGCTCCTCTCACTTCCCTCACTGTAAAGGGGAATTGCAGGTGGCTCTGGGGAAACCCCTGATTTTCCCTCCCACGTGCCTTTCCCCCAGCCTGGCGCAGGGAAATCGGGTGGGAACCTGGAAGCAAGTCACTGCATTTGTTGTTAAAAACTTGCGTGCACCACCCCCCCCCCCCAGCCCGCTCCTTTCTCCCCCCCCCCCTTTTTTTTTGTAGCTTAGAAACCTCTCTTTGTGGCAGAAGGCTGGGAGGGTTTGAATGCCACATCCCGGCGTAGGAGGCTGACTGGGACCATACGGCTTTATCATTCATTAATTCCTGTGCTCATTCATCCCCCTATTTAAACTTCTCTGTAAAGACAGGAGCTACAGATGGTCTTTTGGTACCCGCTTTAGCCGCCAGCCCTCAGCCCCGACAAAGGGGTACAGAGGGAGCAGCAGAGTGTACAAAATATTTCCAACCATTAGAAATCGAGGTCTCATTCACTGGCAGCTCCTGTTTTGAAAGCGCATTTATGCAAGAGCATCGTAACCCCTGAGCCAGAGCATGGCCAGGAGTGGGGCTGCACTGAAGGGCATCGTCAGCCGCTTTTGCCTGGGATAATTTGGTGCCGGGTCACTGTTTCCAGTTTTATTTAGGAATTTATTACCGTTACAACACCAACATCACACTCTGGGTGCGGGAAGCAATGACCAGAGTGTGCCTGGCAGTGATGCTGTGCCTCAGGTATCCCAGGGCAGCTCATGGTGCTTTGTCCTTGCTGTTTGCTGGCACAAAGGCCACCACGTTCCCAGCATGTTGAGGTTTTCCGTGTGGTGACAATGACGTGCTGAGCTGGGGCTGCAGTGCTGGGAGTGACACCCGTGACACCTCTGCCTGCCCATGCTCCAGTTGCCACAAGTGTTTCAAGTCCCACAGGCACAGGGGGTGCTCAGAGCTCCCACTGTCCCTGTGTTTTTGCCCTCAGGAAAGGTTTGCAGGAAGGCGCTAGGTCTGTGGGGATGCAAGGGGGTGGCAGTTGCGCTCCTTGCCAGAGGAGGAATTGCCAATGTCATGGAGATTGTGGAGCTGCTGGGGCACACAGGGGACATCTCCTTAACAAACAGACTGGCTGGCTGCTGCCGAGGGGGCTCCAGACCTGATCCCAGGCACAGCATTCACTGGCGTGATCCATCCTTTCTTGAGGAAAGTCGGGACCAAAAGTTTTCTCATGGAAAAACCAAATTCTGCGATCTCGTTTTTGCACATGCTGTGCTTAAATATTAACACCAATTGAGCAAATTGCCTTTTAACTGCCTTTATTTGCTTTCATTAACGGTATAATTTAAAAGCTCCCGAATTTGCATGGAACCTGTTGTGCATGTTGGGGAGGGGGGTGAGGCTGCTCATAAATGGATTAATGGTGAGCAAGCCTCCTTGGGGAGGTCCCACGGTGCCAGGATGGCTCAGCAACGCCCGGGTTCGGGACGCCGCGTACTTTTGGCGGGGGCCGGGGGGAGTGGAGCGTGTTGTCAGTGCTGGCATCCCGCTCGGAGCTTGGCTCGCCCGGAAGGTATTTATTTATTTTTCGGCAAAACATGTTGTACACTGAGCAAAACTAATTACGGAGAGCTGAGGCAGCGTCGTCCTGCGGGTGCGCCGGCGCTGGAAGCGGTGCAGGAGGCTAAAACTGCGGGGGAGCGTTGCCGGTGCCTGCCCCTGCCGCTGTCCCCCGTGCGGGGCCCTGCAGCGGCGGGCGGCATCTGCCCGCGCAGCTCTGCCGGGAGGTGACAGCTTCCAGCGCGATTCCAGCCAGCGGCCGCTCGCTCCCTCTGCGCTGATGTCCGTGTGGTTTTGGGAGCAAAGCCAGCTCGGGCACGGTGGATGCGGAGCAGTCCCGTGTGCTGCGCCGTGCCGTGCCGTGCCGTGCCGTGCCGTGCCGTGCCGTGCCGTGCCGTGCCGTGCCGTGCCGTGCCGTGCCGTGCCGTGCCGACGGCTCCGCTCAGGCTGCGCGAGCTCCTTTGGCACTTCCCATTTCCCGTCTCTCCCAAAAATACACGTTTTCCGAGGGGGATTTTGCAGTTGGGTGGGCAGCAGTGGCCCCAGCCCCTGAGGTGCCGAGGTGCTTCCCTTGCTGCTGCCTCCTGTTCCTGGGCACTTGGGGCTCCCCCAAAGCCCGGTGCAGTGTAGACAGATTAATTTGCTGCTTTGACAAGGTGCATAATGTTCACTTCCCAACTTGTAATTGGAAATAATTAGTTCTTTGTCCTCCCTGGGAACTCCTGAGGAGGCGGTGCAGACAAGGTAAGGGTAGCGGCGCTGGCAGAGGACGGGAGGAGACCCGTCTGGGGCTGGGAGAAGCGTCTGGGGAGTCCATGTGGAGCAGGGCATTTCCAGCCTGTCCCAGGGCATCTCTCCCGGCGGAGAAGGACTGTGTAACAGCCCAGCGTTACAGTTTCATTAATCAAAGACACTTCCACTGCCCCTGTACAGCAGCGCGGCTGCTGCGCCTGTCCCTCGCTGACAGCTCCCTAATTCATCTTCTCAGGGAAGGGGGGATGTGCTGCTGCTCCCCACTCGTACTGCCAGTGCTGAGGCCATCGTCTGTTCTCTTCCCGAAGTGCTGAAGCCCAGCCAGGATGAGGAATACTTTGGGAGACTCTCTGGAAGCCAGTGAGCACAGGGCAGGCAGTGTACATGGAGCAAAGGCAAGACTCATGGCTGGACTCATGGCATGTCCATCCCCAAAATCTGGGCATAAAACCCCAGTGTATGCCAGACAGTCACATCCCAGGAGCCCTCCAGAAAGGCATGTGACAATGCACAGTGGCAGGTTGGAATCGGGCATCTTTAATTCTAGCTACAAAAACACAATGTTTTGGAGTTGCTAATAATAAGAAAGTGTTTTCATCAAAGCTTTATTCGTCTGTATGCTGACATCTGGAGAGCCAAGATAGATATTTTCCTTAAGACTGTATTTCCAAGCCATGAGCTCTTCCCTGGCTGTTAATTAATCCTTTGTAGTTTAGCGACTGATGAAATCATGACTCTATGAAATTTTAATCCTTGCGCTGTATAGGCACAACCGACATTATCAGAGGACCCCAGGTGTGTGCTTGAAATTAGTTTGTTGAATCTCTTGCATATTTGATTACCTTATAAAACTCCTCAGGATCTAGGCCGCTCATGGGAGCGGCAGCATTTCTCTGTTCTCTGTGGTTTGTGCCCATTCCTGGCTGCAGTTCCCAGGCGGGTGAGCTGGGGCAGAAACCAGGGATGCACCAGGGAGGGGGCATCAGCATCGTCAGCATCTCCATAGGGAGGTGAGGGGTAGGAAGCAAGTCTCCTCATGGAACAGAGCAGCCAAGCTGTGGATTGATTCCATCTGGCACCTGGGGGCTATTCCTACTCCCTGAAGAGGAGCTCAATGCGGGAAAGCAGCTCCTAGGCCCATCCCAGCTTATCCCTGAGGCAGCTCTGGGGTACCACCCTGTTCCTGGTGCACGTCCAGCCTTAGCCCTGTGGCTGGGTCATCCACGAAAGTGGAAATTAAAACAAAATTTCCCTGCCCTAAAATTTTCCCCCTCATTTAAGTTTCTCTATGCTCCAGCATCCCAATAGCTAATCCACTTTCACCTGTCTCCCTGCTTTTGCCTCCCTGGGGACTCCTGCCATTTCCTTGGAGCTACAGGCTCCACCTTCCCTGGGGAGCAGCAGGATGATGCTGCCTGGACCATCCCAGGACTGTTGTCTCTGGAAAGCATCCGATGCGTCATGCTGAGTGCTTTCCCCGTGTCACAGAATCCCAGAATGGTTCGGGTTGGCAGGACCCTTAAAGCTCATCCAGCTCCAAGCCCCTGCCATGGACAGGGACATCTTCCACTGGGCCAGGCTGCTCAGAGCCAGGTGTCCCAACCATCCTGAAGGTCGGCAGGAAGGAGTGGCCGAGGCCAGCACTTTGCTGGTGCTCCAATGGCACACGTGCTGCTACGGAAACCAGATGATGAATATATTTTTAAACTTGGAATCTGTGAACCGCTTATTATTTCTGAATTAGGAATCAAAACATCTGCATAATCACGCCGCTGCTGCTGCGGCAGATGTACTCAGCGCGAAGGTCACTTTGCTGTTTTGTCGAGATCTCGTATGGTTTAAAAGAGGCAGCTCCCCCGTGCTGTCCTGACGCCTCTGACACCCGTGTCACGTTGGCTCAGCGCGATGCCCAGCGCAGCCCGGGGCCGAGGCTGCCCGGCACAGCAGCCAGCTCCTCTCGCAGCGCTCAGCCCGTCACTGTCACCAGATGCCCGAAGAATGGGGACGATGATTTTGGACGGCGCATTAGCGCCGGTTATTCCGAGCAGGGCCGCGTGCATCGCCACGCGTTAACCCCTCGGTGCTCGGCGCTCCAGCCCCGCTGTGACAGCGTGGAATCACAGGACTGTTTGCATCAGTCTCCAGTGTCCAGGTGGTGCAGCGGAGATGTGGAGCCCATCCCTGGGCTGGCAGAAGCTGCTGACAGCCAGTACCATCGCTCAGTGGACTTTCAGTCAGTTGTGCAGGAGCTGCATTCTGAATCCCCTTTTGAAAGCCGCAGATCCAGCCAGCTCGACTTGGGGCAGCATCTGTGCCCCCCTGGTCCTGCTGTGTCGGACAGGGGAAACTTCCCACTGCCAGCTGCACCCCTCGGGTGCAGCTGATGGTTTCCCATCCTTGCTTGTCCCACCTCGTGTGAGGCCGTGGACCCTCTTGCTTGGGGGTCTGGGACACACAGAGGGGTTGTTCACATGGACGAAGCTCTCTCCTGGGGAATTCCACTCAATAATGAATATTGAACATGGATGTGAAACTAGGGCCTTGGAATATGTTTTAACAAAAAAAATCTGTGTGCTGCCTTTTTGCTGTGGGCAGTTTGTCTTTTCCCAGCCCGTGGATCTGGAAGCACCGTTCCGGTGGGATGCTGAGGGCAGCGGATGGGAGATGCTGCCGCACATGCTTGGCTCGGGCCAGCAGTGAACTTTGAGAGTCGCTGCCCTTTGGCAGCATTTGTTCACATTTGTTGTGGGAGACTCTAAAAAAAGATTGGAATTGTAGGTTTGGTGTTTGTGGTCTGGTTCTTGTCAGGTAAGGCAGGACAGTAGGATCCTTTCCGTGGCTTTTTCCAAAGGGGAAGTGTTGGCATTGTGTGGAATGATGTCACTCCACAGCATCTGGTTTGAACTCATAAATTAGCTCATGATAAGTATAAATATTGTACAGGCAGGGAATTTCAGTGCTGTCTATTGATAGCTGTCCCCTCCCCCTGGTTGGTTGTTTGGGGTTTTTTATATTAAACCATTCAGAAATAGTAAAATCTTTATTTCCAGCTCCTGTAAGATTTATTTGTTTATTTTTTGCTGCAGTGGTGGTTTGAGGGCAGGTTTTGGTTGGGCTCTTTTTTTCTCTTCTTGTTAATTTATTAAAGTGAAAGGAAGGTCTCAGCTCCCTTCCCCCTTCCCTGTGCCCTTAATAGCTCTCCCTGCTATTTTAATCCGCCGGGCTGGGAGCTGAGGGCAGAGCAGTGACTGCAGGAGCCGAGCCACCAGGACCATGGCCCACACACTCCGGTATCAGTCACCACGTGTTGTAAATAGCCACGTCAGGGGAAAAATCACCCTCTTGGCAGCTCAGGTGTGATGCTGGCGTCAGAGGATGGAGAATGTGGGGTTTGCAGCTGCTTGGTGTCCGCTGACCTTGGCTTCCTGCTCTGTCCCCGCTGGAAACGAGATGTGGCACGGCTGCCTTGATCTTGATAAAATAGATCGGGGATGAATCAATTTCGTGTCGATTTACCTGGGCTAGGGAGACACTGGTGAAAATGGGGTGGCCGGGAGGATTTCTGAGGAATGCAAAGTGGTGCTGGTCCCATTTTGCCTGCCCCATGTTCAGTGCGTCGTGTGTGCCGTGTGGGGCTGTGCCGGTTGGCAGCTGCCCCTCTGGCAGGGCGCCGCTGTGATGGCCCAGCGTCAATAAAATCCGAAGGCTCCCATAAAACTCTGTTATTGCTGCGGCACAAAGTTAGAACCGCTGGAGGTTTGTTCGCCCTGGCACTCGTGCGCAGCAATGAATATTTTATAGGAAAGGAAATACTTAGTGTCTGAACCTTTTTATAGCTCTGACGCTCCCATGGGTGCGAGTTGCCCCTCGCACGTGCACCCTTTGCCAGCACTCACGGGGCTGAGCCCTCATAGCAGCCCCCAGCCCCACAGCATCCTCTGGTCCCACTGCCCACAGCATCTTCCAGCCCCACATCCCCACAGGAGCCCCTGTCCCATGGCATGGCATTCCTGGGAGATGCAGGGGAGCAAACCAGGGAAATGCAGGAGGATGGATGGGGGAAATCAGTGGGTTGAGGATCTCAGCCTGATGCATGGGCACTGGGAGATGCAGCAAAACCGCTGTGGAAGCCCCAAGTACAGATTTCTGTCAGTGCAGGACTCTGAGGACCGCGCTCGTGCATGTTTCTGCCTGGCTTGTTTTGCATGTATCGTACAGCCTCCCGATTCGCCCACTGTTTCTTGTCCAAAACATGGATCGGGCAGGATTTGGGCAGGGATGCGCAAGGCCCTGCAGCCATGGATGTCCCATGACAGGCTGTGTTCCATCCACACCCTGCTCCAGGCTTTGTCCTGGGGCTAGCTGCCCCAACAGGTCCCGAGTGAACCTCAGCTGCTTGGTGAGGCACTGGTGCCTTTCCTCGGCAGCGAGGGGCTCTTGCCTTCCCTCGGTAGCTGGCCACCCTGCCAAGCTGTGCCCTGGCCCGGAGATGACAAAGTGCCCTTTAGTTAATTGCAGAACGGATCGCCTGGAGTTAAAAGTTCTGATTTATATGACTATGGCTCTAACTGCTCAATAACATGGGCCCGTAATCTACTTTCATTTCAAACAGAAGGGTGATTTATGGGGCAGCATGCCGCTTTAGCTCAGAAATGAGGTGTTCAACATATGCTCTGTTGACATAAATTTGGAATTTATCGCTCCTGTCAAAACTGCCTGTTGGACAAAGGTGCGCATTAAGGCAATAAATGGCTTGGAATAGTTTTCTGTCAAATTTCCTAACCATTGTATTCACTCTGTTTGAGGGGAAAAATACACACTTAAAAGTAATCAAATGGCCAAGAGCCATGTGTCTTGTTCAGCGTGGAGGGGGGGGGGGGGGAAGGGGATCTCCTCCTGCTTCCCAAAAGGGGTGGCCGGGAGGGGCTGGGATACAAGAGTTCCTCAAGTAAAGACAGCAGAAGGCCGTTTTACCCAGGGTTATAAGCAGGCAGAGCAGAGATTTCTTTGTGGTGGCATTGGGACATTCGCAGTGGTCTTTAGGTACCAGGGCTGCACCCGTACCCGCACCCCCAATGCTCCCCCAAACTCCTGCGCCCAGAGATGCTCTGCCAAGCCCCTGCATCCCCGAGCAGTGGTTATCAGCGTTTGCCACCGAGCCCGGCCTTTTCACACAGAGCACCCTGTGGGGAAAACTCATAATTTTTACACCACGCAGTCTCGCTGGAGTCGCCGTCCCTTTGAAGTGCTTTTTGTGGGGCATTTACAGGCCTTTTTAATTACCGGCAGCTTGCGAGGGGCCGGCCTCTCGCCCGGCTTTTGTTTGCCGGTGCTGGGCGGGGAGGGGGCACTGCTCGGTTTGCATTCTGCCTGGAGAGCCCCTGCCAAAGCCCTGTGCTGGGGCTCGCTCGGGAAGGTGCATCCAGGCCTGGGACTCTGCGCCACGGGCGTCCTTGTTGCTCTGGGCATCCTCGTTGCCCTGGGCCACCCTATGTGCAGGAACATCTTCTAGTGATATCTCATGACCTGGAGGCTTTGGTTGACTTTGTTTCCATGCACTTCAAGTGGGACATTGAGTGGGAATTAAGAGGAAAAGCTTCTTTTTACAAAAAAGGCACTTTTCCCGCTTGCCTCTGCTCTCCACCCCATGGGCGCCTTTTTGGCTGATGTGCTTGTAGGAGAAATGAGCACAGTTCCAGCCTCATATCAGAATAATAAAGCATGGTTTATCTTTTGGCACAGAGTTTGGGCAGCACTGGGATGTATTCTAACGCCCTTCACTCCCCCGCCCCCTCTTTCTGGAGGCAGAACTTCAAACATATTGATCTTTCCCCTCAGATCTTAACAGCCCGAGCAGCCGTAATACCTTGCTTACATCTGCCAGGTTTTTGTGCAGTTTTGCAACATCTCCTTAATCCGGCAAGCAGAAATAGAACGTTTCAATCATATTTCGCTACCGGGAAATGGAGCAGATAAAGCGCTTTAAGACCTTGTTGAAAGGGACCGTGCAAGATGGCGAGTGATAAGAGCGTCCTAGAAGCAGGCGCTGAGCGGAAAACTTTTGTTGCCACCGAAATTTGTTGAGAGAGATATTGCAACTAAATTACTGTTTGAGCACCCCTGTGCCCCCCATTGAAACAATGCAGAGAGGATGTGACTTGGGGACATTTTAGCACCCTGGGCAGCGGCAAGTGGATTTTCAGGGTGCCCTGACACCAGTGGAGTTGGGGGTCTCCTCATTTGCTTGTTTCCCCGCTCTGCGCTGGGGAGGCGGGAGAAGAGGTTGTGCTAGCCATAGGTTTGAGAGATACAGAGGAAGGAAACTTGTCCTTCTGTTTCTCTGTTTCTTGAGACTCACTTAAAAAAAACCCCAGACCTTCATGTTTCACTTGAACTAATTGACCAGTTAGACTGTAATTCAGGGGAAAGGCATTCTGGCCTCAGAAGGGGCAGTGCAGACCCGGAGCAGGACGTGGGTCTTCCTAACAAAGTAGTTTTAGCCCAATGTTGAGTGCAGTAGTGAGCACAGCCCAAGCCAGGGAGTGTGACAGGCATGTCCCAAATTAAAAATGCAAAATGAGAAGGTTGTCATTTATTGAGCTGCTCATTGGCAGCGGAGCCCTGTCAGGAGGCTGGTGTTTTATTTATTTTTGCAAGGCGGATAAATCCTTTGGATTGTAAACCTTCTTGGCCTGAATTCGTGCATGACTCCTAATCCTCTGCTATGACACAGTGAATTCAGGACAAGCCTGATTAATAATTACATTATACAGCAAAGTTGAGAGTTGAAACCAACTCCTGCTCCTTCCCTCTCCTTTCTGCTCTGCGGCATTCACTCACTGCTGAACATCAGGGGGTCACCTCCTGCTCCAACTCTTCTCTGGTATTCAGCATCCTGCGAGGTGGGGTGCAGGGCTGGCAGCCAGGGAACAAGCCCCTGGGCCCCATGGGACAGGGGTGTTTTGGGGCGCCGGGGTCTCTTGCAGCAGTGAGGGCTGATGCTTCTTGGAGTCAGAGCAGCAGCTGCTTTGCGCCAATAAAACTTACACCAGGGGAAGTGCAGCAGGAGCTCACAGGCACATGGTGCTCGCAAGCCTGCACAGCTGGGGCTGAGCCCTCCCGCGAGAGGGTCCACATCCAGCCCTGGACAGGGCCATTCCTGTTTTGTCTTTGGCAACAAGGCAATAGAAATACTCTCGTCCTGCTGCGGCGCGATGATAAATGGTGGCTGCGATCAGAGGTCAGCACACAGCTATGGGCTGTGTTACTCCTCAACACACACAAATACTTCTCTGTTTACAGCATCCGATGTTGAAACTTTGCACGTGCTGCTGTCCCGAGTCCTCCCCAGCCACAGGTCTGCGTAGCTCGTGGTGACCGAGGGCTGGCGGGCAGCAGCCCGTGCATTTGGGGCTCAGGGGCATTGATCAGCGTGGCTGTCCAGCACAGTGCCAGGTGGCTTTGCAAAGAGTCTGTCACCAGTGGAGGTGGCAAAATAAAGCAGCAAGCCCCCATTCCACATGTGCCAGGCGTTGTGTCCCTCAGAGTTCTCCCCTGTGGGATGGTGGGGGCTGAGCAATGGCTGGTCCCAAAGGGGAAGGGAAATGGGTCTGGGGGGGGGGCTGCCAGGGGCAGCAGCGTTGTCTGGGGAAGGAGATGGGATTGGGTTGGGTTCGTTGGTAATTTTAGACTTGGCCAGTTCTTTAAAGCTGCCTGTTAAAGGTCATTGCACTCTGTCCAGGGCTTGGTTACCCAAAGATGGAGCATCAATGTCTTCACAGCAAAGAATGGGCAATAATGCAGAGTCTGGCCACTGTGGCTGAGCCTGGCACCCAGTGCTGTGAGCAGTGCCTGTGGGCAGTGCCCTGGGCAGAAAGGCCCCTCCTGGTCACCGGGACGTGGGGGATGCTCAGCCCCCCGGCACGCCGTGGGGTGGGAGGCACAGTCAGAGGTTGTGCAATGCTGCCTGGGCGTAGCTCGGCGTGTACCTGGGTCTGCCAGGAAACGGTGAGTGGCATGTTTCCTGTTTGCGAGCTGGTGGTTGTGTTTGTTGCTTGTGATTTGTGTCATGCTGAATTTGGATGGAAATTCAGATTTGGTTAGAAATGCACACAAACAACCTCTTAAAGTGGTCGGGGTTTTTTTTGGAGTACAGTGCCTTTTTCAAAAGCACCCAGAACACAGAGAGGGAGTTTGCCAACACAGATTTTGCCTCAGCTCAGGATTTCATATTTATTGGGTTTATTAAAAGACTCCAACAATAGCAACGGTGACAAACACTGACGGGGAGAGGGTTGTCTCCTCAGCCCTGGGGAGTCACATGGGACCCCCCATCCGTGCCCTCCCTGCAGTGCTTCTCAAGCCAGCGTTGACTTTGGGCAATGTGTGGGTTGCAGGAAGCGCCAGGCGGTTTCTCGATGTTGTTTTGGGTCACTTCCCCCATCTCAGGACTCACCCTTCTTTGTTCTCCCCCAGGAAGCTGCACAGTGGGATGAAGACATACGGATGTGAGCTGTGCGGGAAGCGGTTCCTGGACAGCTTGCGGCTGCGAATGCACTTACTGGCTCACTCAGGTGGGTTGGGAGGGGGTGCTGGGCTGGGGATGGGGGTTTGTTTTGCCTGTCCACCCGGGGATGCTGTGGCTGCCCAGCTCACACGTCTCCTCTACAGCAGACACGTGCAGAGCCGGCTGCACCCTTCCCTGGGCAGCACATTGCAAACTTGTTCTCCAGTGCCCAGTAATTTGATTTATTTAAATTTTCTTTTTTGGAGTTTGTTTTCAGTGCCTTAATTGTGGAAATATTTTCCAGACTAAGCAGCTCAGAATAACAAACTCTACATGCCACGCAGCTGCTCATGGTCAGCCCTGCTTGTAGCGTGAGCGTTGTTTCCACCTCGGGCCCCCGCCTCAGGTTCGTTAGCAAAACTGCAGAATTAGGCGTTCTCTGACTAATGAATCCAAGTAGCAGGTTCACAGGCTGCAGGGCCTTTAATTAAATAGATAGGGGAGGGCTGGAGCGCTACACTGGAGGGAAGACTTGTGCTCTGCAAGTCCATGTCAGCTGATGTTCCCCTTGGGGGTGCAGTCCTGGCACAGCTGGGGTTCTGATGTGGGGAACTGGAGGCAGCCAGGGGACCCCCAGACCCAGATGCAGTTGGGAGTCCTTGTCCTCCTGCTCCAAGGACAGGTCTCTGGGTGGTGGCAGACACTGTAGCCACAGATCTGCTTGCATGTAGCTTGGCAGGGAAGCTGTATTATATTTTAAACGCTTTTACGCACTTTTATCTATTTTTTACCTGTTTTCATTTCCTCCCCCCACCGCCCCCCCGCCTCTTTTTCCTGGGGTAGGAGGGCACTTTATCTGGCCAGTTGCTGCTTTCTGATTTTTGGGTCAGCCCTGACCCATCCCCATCCCACCAGTTTTTGGGCCAGGCACCAGCCCCTCAGGGTGCCTGCAGACAGCAGCAGGTTGCTGAGGGAGGTCCCTGGGATGCTGATCCCCCTGAGTGCTGGAGGTCAGGATGCTGCTCCCCCCCAGGGCTGGGGTTGAGGATGCTGCTCCCCCCAGCACTGGCACGCACGGCTTGTGTTTGTTATGGTCGCGCTGGCTCGCAGCCTGTCCCTGGCAGGCAGCCAGCTTTGTGGGTACAGTATGTACAGTGAACGCTGAGCCAAGCTTGTCATCGCACAGGATTAATTATTATTTTTTTTTTTGTAAATCCGGCGAGGACGGGGCGGGGGGGCAGGGAGAGCTCTGCCTCGAGCTCGCAAACAGCCGCTGCGAATTCCAGCGCTGTTATTTATTAAAGCAGGAGACCTTTGCACCTCTTCCCTCGCCTCCCCCCCGCCACTGGACGCAGTGAGGTTGTGCTGGAGCAGTGGTGCAGGGCTTGTTTTCAGCTCTGAAGGCAGCTTTGCCTCCACACCGATGGACCGTGTGTTTAACTGGGAGTTTGCAGTGAGCTGGCTTGTCCCCCCTGGTACCCTTCTCCTACCCCAGTGCCAAAGGCTCTAGGGGGGCTCACATCTGCAGCTTGCCCATCCAAGTGTTGATGGGTTTTGGTAAAGGTTCCCGTGGAGGACCTGGCTGGGGACCAGCCCTGGGGGGCTGTGGTGCTCTGTGGCAGGATGGGCTGGGCACACAGCGCTGTTGTGCCACAGCCCTGCAGGTGCAGGGTAAATACTATAGCCTCATGTTGAGTCTCAGTATAAAGTGTAAATGTAAAGCCTTTAATGCCATGCAAAGTCTTTCCCTACCTGCTGCCCGTGCTGCTGGCAGACAAGCTGTCAGAGACCTCTAAGGCTGGCATGGACAGTTGCCCTTCTCCCAGAAAAGCAAATTGTCAGGGAAGGCAAGGTAGGAGACCCAGCTTGTTGGTTCTGTGGTTCAGAGCACCACTGGTTTGACCAGGGAGGCTGAACATGGCACTGCTGCTCCCTCAGTTGCATCCTCACCAGAGCTGGTGCTCAGTGGGTGCTCATTCTCAGCCTGCGATGCTGGTTACTCAGCACCTGCTGTGAGCTGGGTTTGTTCCCCAGGACAGGGAGGAAAGGGAGTTTCTGCCTGTCCCCGCTTGCTTTGCTTCTCCATCCAGCAGAAATGGCTGCTGGGGAGATGACTGTGCTGCCTTCCTCCACTCTGGGCTGGGAACGGTGGGAATAGCCGATAGTGTGCAAGGATGCTCATGGGCAGCATGGGCAACATACAGGCAGCAGCCCTGCAGATCGCTGCCCTGTTGCTTCACACCTTCCCTCCCCACCCAAGTATGCTCCTTCATCATCAGGAGAGGCAGAAGAAAGCCTCAAGGTCCTGTTGGGTGATGGACGAGCTGTCCAGGGAGCGGGGGTTACTGGCGGCCTGGGGTCTAACGTGCTGGTGGGGATGGCACCTCCGACAGAACGGGACGGCACATCCCACCCTCGCCTCTGTCTGCCCAGTGGGAGAAGAGGGGGCCCATCCCGGGCCATCCACCTTCACGGAGCATTGCCCCCTGTCCCCCGGCGGGTGGGACGTGCGGGGCGGAGCCGGGCTGACCGCGGCTCCGGCCCCCGTGCCCCGGCCGGTACCCGCGGCGGCTCCCTGGGGACGCCTCCCCCCCGCCCCGGCTGGCCGGCGTCCCGCGCTCGGTCCCGGGTGATGTCAGCGGCCTGCCGGCAGGTCTGGATGTTCTGCCAGCGTTCCCGCGTTTATGATCATCCGCAGATGTGCATCCAAGAACACACTGTACCCACAGCAGAAATTAATGCAGGCTTGACTGCCGGCCAAGCCGCGCACACGGGGGAGAGGAAGAAAGAAAACAAAAACTGTTTAATGCTGTTTATAAATTATACACTGGCTGATGAAAAATACATTTCTCTTAGCCCCCACCCCTCCCCTCCCCATCCTCTCTGCTTCAAGAGCCTGAACTGAGACCAGAAAATTATGGTTTGCTTTTTAGCTCCTGTTTTGGCCGGGTTCCTGGACCTGGCCGCTGGGTTGAAGCCAGATTCTTGCTTCTCTCCACCCTCACCTGATGAAATATATTTATTTTTCACCCACCGTCTCTCACCACTCCCTTGGTTTGGCCGCCCCCTGTTACTGACAGTATTGACAGTATTGATGTTATTGATGTTGTTGATGTTAGTGAAGGCGGGGTGCAGAGCGGGGTGCCAGGACCCCTCAGACATGCCCAGCACACCCGATGTCCATCCATCCATCTTGTTCCCTCACAATGTCCGCGGCCATCCCTGCCCACCCGCTTTCTGCTGGGGGGGGTAAACTTCCCAAAGTTCCCCCAAGGTTGTGGTGCTGGAGACCCCCCCCTCACTTGGGCTGGGGGGCAAACGGGGCAGGAGCCCCCCATCCCTGCCCACCCCTCCCCACACGCTCGCCAGCCATTTACGCAGCTTTTGTGTTGTTTTTAATACCGCTAATGTTTATCATTTGCCCAACAGGCTTGACAGATTTTGTTTCCTGTCGAGCGGCGGCGGTGGCGAAGCCCCCCCGGTTGCCAAGGAGCCGCCTCCCCGCACCGTCACGGGCTGATTTGGTATTCCGCGCGGCGCCCCGCCGCATTTCTGTATGCAAGACAAAGTGTTTTGATGGAGGACGATTGCAGGAGTGTCTGGAGGCTGTTTGGAGTTTTATGGGCTGTGCAGTACGCGCCGTGCTCGCTCGCCGTGCGGGGCTGCCAGGGATGGGGTCTGTCATTTTTTCCCTGTGGAGAGGATGCTGCTGGAAAGAGCGGCACTGGCAGGGGCAGCGGGAAAGGGGGTTGTGTAAAAACCTGACCGTTTGGGATCCCAAATATTATTTATATTAATTAATAATTTTAATTATTTTTTATTCTTTTAGAATGAAAATACTCTCTGCTCCACCAGTCCCTGTGTGGTGCAGGAGTTGGTGGCGCTGCCTGGCCAAGGTTTGGGTGATGGTGTTGCTGCTGGCCACCACCTCACCCACCCCCAAGCCCCTGCTCCATCACTCCAGGTGCTTTCCCGTGGCTCTCCAGGGCAGCCTGTGGGATGCTGCCACAGCATCCTTCTCAGATGAGTTTCCAGCACTCCAACACAAGGTCCCTCCTCACTCTGTAATGCCCACACCTCATTTTTTCTGATATTAATTATTACATTTCCTTGGCACTTTGGGGAGCAGGAGCTGAAGCTGACTCTCCAGGCCTGCTCTGCAACTCTTGTCTTTTCCAGCCCTTCTTGGGTTTCTCCACTGTATTTTTTTAGCACAGAGATTTTCATGACTTGTCTCTTTCACTTGGGTGAAACGGGGGAGAAGGGAAATAATAATAATAATAATAATAATAATAATAATAATAATAATAATAATAATAATAATAGTGGCAATAATACAAATCCAAAAGTGGCTTGATGTGGGCAAAAGAAGAAAACAAGAGAATGGGATAGAGAACAGGCTAAATTTAAAATTGTAATTGGCTGACTTCCACAGGCTTGCGGGTGTTTTAATGACTCATAATAACTTCATTTAAAACCAGCTGAGCAGAAAATAGATTGGAGAGGAGCCTCAGGCCATTATGGATTTGTTTTTTTTTTTTTGACAAGCTCTGTTTTCGGCAGCCAGGAAGGCACTCGCAGAGGGCTCGGCTGCTGCTCTCCCCGAGTTGGTGGTCTGCCCGGCAGAGATTGTATAGAAGCCGGGCTGGCTCTTCTCTTTTTTTCCCTTTTTTTTTTCACTGATTAAAAATAGATGCCTTGAGGTATTATTTTAGCATCACTGTGGTTTGGTGCTTTTTTCCTTGCACTTCTGATGTGGCAAACGGAACATAAATAAAATTGTTTTTGAAATTACTGAATTAATTAGGTAGTAAAGCAATGGCAGTGCATAAATTTTCTTGCCAATTTTTTTTTAAATCCATATTTCCCCCCCCCCCCACCACCACATCTCCATCTTCTCACCAATTACAGCCTGTTAATAATATATAATCCCAAATTTTTATTAATCCCTTCTGCTGAGGGAGGGGAAATCGCATTCTATTGACGGGGCCATTGTGCCGAAACAGCAGTGGGGATGGCTGGATCCTCCCCCACCACTCTCCTCACCAACTTCCCATCTTCCTCCTTCCTTAGCTATCTTCCTCCTCCTCCAGAGGATGCTGGCAGTCCCTCTTTTTCCTTTATTCCTTCTCTTTTCCTGACCTAGAGTTCAGAGTGCCTCTTCCATGGCCCCATGGAAGTTTCTCCTCCCCAATAAAGTAATTAAACGGTGGGCATTGGGAGGGACTGTTGGGATGATGGTGGCTGAAACAAGATGAGCTCTGTCATCCAACCCACCGAGCCAAGCCTGGCTGGTTGGGAGGGAGCTGCAGTCCCTGCCTGTGCCATGATCCGTGGGGCATCCTGCTCCTGAGAGCCTCTGTAAAGCCTGGCAGCCTGTTCCCTCACATTTCTTGGAGGAGTAATTAAATAATAGACTCACAGAACCATTAAGGTTCAAAAAGACCTCCAAGATCATGCAGTCCAACCTGAATTCTGCCCCTCCTTGTGGCTTTGCCGGGGGCACTGCAGACCCGGGCAGCTCCAGCCTTGCTTGGGGAGGACATGGGGCAGCAGTGACTGCGCAAATCGCGCAGGACGGAGCAAGCAGCAGCTCCTCACCCGTTTGCACCAGGGACCTTTATTAGGCAGGGGCTATAAATTTGCTTGTGCGGATATAAATGTACGGCAGGGGGGCTGGTGCCAACTGCAAGGCTCGCGCCGAAACACGGCCGATACTTGGCAGCACACGGAGTCCCGTCCCGTCCCATCGATAAGATCATCTGGAGATATCTATGTGTTGTAGGCGATACGAGGCGCTGGCTAAATATACCCTGCCCAAACCTGCGCGTGCGTTCAGAGAGGCTGATGGTTTCTGTTTAAAGCGGGGAGAAAGACAAGGGGGGGAGAAGAGAGCCCCGCCATGAGCTCCGCTTTCCAACGTGTCCTGCTCCCTTTCATAACAAACAGCAAGCCGTGGTGGTTTTTTTTCTGAGCCCTGTTATAATAAGCTCAGATGTTGGATGACATTTTCCCGGTGACTCACATAGTAAAATTAACCTTGAACTATTTACATATTCAATCGCCGCCCTCCTCCTCCTCCTCCCCCTCCCCGCCGGCGTGTGTACATTACAGGAATTCTGGCTCCGTATCAGTTTTTGTTTTGCTGATGAGAAAAAAAAAAAAAATTCCCCCCGCCTGGAGTACACATCTACTTGAGGGAAAGAACACGCAGTCCTGGCCTTTGGAAATTGGCAGGCGGCGTGCTGTTCCCGCGCTGATAAGAGGTACTGTAAATAAAACTGTACGGCAGCGCCTGCTGTAAATGCCCCGCGTCTGTACTCATTGTTCTGACAGCTCCGGCTTTTTTTGGGTCCGCTGTTTTGGTACACACTGTGCTTCCTTATGTAAGCCAGTGCGCCCGGCTCCTCCCTGCGTTCGCCCTGTTTATTTTCGCCTCGCCAGGAATTTTTCCTCTCCCCCCCTCCGCCCGCCCCCCGGCCAGATGCTGGCTGCCTTTGCTCTCCTGGCTGTGCCTCCCTGCGTCTCTGCGGCCCCTCTGGCCACAGCTTGCGGAGGGCACTGGCACGTCTCTCCTCCCCGCTAATCCCGCGTGGAAATGGGGGAAGTAAAAGCAAAGCCCGTGTTTAGCAGGACCGTGCTCGGTCTCAGCCTGCGGGCGCAGCAAGCCCCTGCAAGCGCAGAACGCCCAGAGGTGCCGGTGCACAGCCGCAGGGAGGGGCACGCACCAGCGGCCGCCCTGCCCGCGGAGAACCTGTTGCCGCCACAGCTGTTGCATCCTCCCGGGTGTGGGTTGCCGTATCCTCGCGGATCACACTTTGCTGCGGTGGGGCCGGCGGAGCTTTGAGTGGCGATGGAGAGCCATCGCCTTGGCAACTGCCGGCTGCGCCTTGCCCGCACCGCGTGCCGAGCGGAGGGCAGCCCGCGCTGCTGCTCTATCGATCCGGCCCCTCGCCACCCCGGCGGCTTCTCCCCATCCCGCCGCCTTCATGGACACGCTCTTTCTCTCCCTGCTGTGCCCGGAGAGGGCTCCTCTGGCAGCACCCACATCCCAGGGCCCCACATCCACGATGGTGTGTGGTCCCCTGGCCGGTGGCAGGTGTGAGGGAGCCACCCTGGAGCGCCCCAAAGTTTGGGGGTGTTTGCCCCTTTGGGGCAGCCGACGGCCCAGGTGCGCTCGGGTTGTTTTGAATGCAAACTTGACATCGCAGCGAGGGCGGCGGGGAACAACATATGCACAGTAAACAGGCAGACTGTCATATTGATTAACAGATGAGACCTCTATTATCGATCAGCTCTTGGCGAGAAAATTTATCACTTTTAATTTCGCCGCTGCCAAATATTTCTGCCTGCGAGCCAGCCGTTACTGAGACAATTTAAAGGCAAAGGAATTCTCTTTTCAATGCGTCCTGTGATACCTCTCTCCCTAGCGCCTTCTCTACCCACCTTTCCCCAGATCCCACCCTGATTGTGGGACAGAGGCCTTGGTGAGGTAGGAAGGAGAGGGGAGAGGCAGCGTGGACCCCTGAAAATGGGCAGCACAGCATTCTGCAGGGCAGTGCCCACACCTTGAATGCTGCTCTATAACATTCAGCTCCTTACAACATATGAATCAAACCTTGAAATGGGGCTGTGGTTTTGTCCCGCATTGCTGTTGGATATGGTGTGTCATTAATCTGCTTTCATCTGGTAGTTACTTATCTGTTGCTGGGCATCCTGTGTTTTTCCTCACCCAAACCAGCAGCACATGTTGATAGTAATTTTCTAAGAAATGCCCCTAATCCCACATCTCTTTCCAATAGTCAGAGATGCCTCTGAGCTTCTTGCTCAGTTGTCCTGTTCCAGCCACATCCCTGATCAGGTGCATCTGTGGGTACCAGCAGCACCAACCACGATGGGAAGGGACAGGAAACCAATTGCAATTGGATGAGTTGCAGTGCTAATGAAATGCGTTGATATTTAATGATTTTTAACAATAATAATAATCTTTTCCATGCAAGCAGCTCTGTATTTTTCTGTGATGTGCAAGGAGCAAGAGCACAGGGTTGAACAAGGCACTGCTTTTGCTGGCTGCACAGGGGACATTAGACATGAAACCCCTCTGTGGCTCTGGTCCTGGAGTGTTAATGGAGGCAGCAGTGTCCGTGTGCACGATCAGGTGTGCGTCCTTCTGTCCGTCCAGTAACCCTCCTCTCCCTTTTCTCTCCGCAGCGGGTGCCAAAGCCCTGGTCTGCGATCAGTGCGGCGCCCAGTTCTCGAAGGAAGATGCCCTGGAGACGCACCGGCAGACGCACACTGGTACGTGGCCCTCACCTCCCACCCTTCACTGAGGCACAGGTTTGAACATTTGGGCTGCCTTTGTCACCCTCTGCCCAACAGAGAGCTGGACCCTCTGCAGTTCTGCCTCTGCGCTGGCCAGGCAGGCTGAGTTCTTCTTACACCAAAGCACAGATTTAGGCACCAGTTGGTGCGGTGCTGTTGTACCACTGCTCAGCATTAACATGGGAAACAATGGCAGAGCAAAGAAGAGGTCATTTGTCCCCTTTGCAAGCAAAGCTTGTCCCTGTCCAAACGCCTCCCAGAAGCCGGTTTCTGCCATGCTTCTGCTCTGGCACTTCCCAGCCCTTCAGTGATGCCACCATCAGGAGCACCAGGTTCTCTTTAAGACTCTTGCAAAAGCTACCATGCCTGGGAGAGGTTTGTTCAGGGGATTTCACAGCCAGGCAGTCCCAGGTGGAGCCCTTCACCCTCCAAATCTAGACTGGAGCAGGACAGAACGGCTGCTCCTCCTGTGCTATATCGGGAGCGGTTTCACTGAGTACAGGTTCATCTTTCAGTGCTGAAAGCCCTGATAAATGCCACTGGCAGTGAGTTGGTGCTTGGGGCTGGCACAGAGAGCCCAGCCAACTTCATGCTGGGGGCGCGAGGATCGATGCAAAGTGCTGTGTCACCGGACGGGAATGGCTCCGGCCGTCACCCGGTCATGGAGCTGTGCTGGCCAAGCACCAGTCCATAAATCCTGAAGTACTTGCCCTCCCTGTCCATACCCATGCAGCTGGAGGCTGCGTTTTGCCATTCCAGATCTGTTTGAAAGCACTCTGTGCTGTAGGCTGAGGAGAAGGGGCAGCCAGCACAGTGAGGGACTGGCTGCACAGGGCTGAACAGCCCAAGCCCAGGCAGAGGGTTCAAAGTGACCAAGCAAATGGCAGCTAGTTCCCCCTTTCCTTCTATTTCCCAGACTCGTCGAGCATCCTGGGGTGACAAGTGGGAGCCAAGCTGTGGCGATCAATGATGCCTGCACCCAAAATCATCCTGCAGATGCAGTGCAGTTTGGCTGACACCCCTGACACTCCTGTAGGGATTAAACCCCCTTTGGCTGGTGAACACTTAGGGCTGGACTGTGCCAAAGCTCAAAGGGCAATGGGCATCCAGAGCAGGGGAGAACAGAGTGACCCAAGGGGAGCTTGTCATCATTGCCTCCAGCTATAAACATGGCAGAGAGGGCCTGAGTGGCCAGGGCAGCCCAAATGGATCATTTCCTCTCCTCTGCTGGCATGGAAAGCATCCCTCCCCTGTCTTGCTATAATTAATCCCCTTCCCAAATAATAGCATCTTCCGGAATGGGTTTGTTTTGGGCGTCCTCCCTTTGCCCTTAGCTGCAGGTTGGCTGGCAAAAGACCTTCCAACTTTCCAGGTAAATGAAATGCATAACCCTTTTTGGTAGATAGGCAGGTGGAGACCTTCAGGGATGGCATGAAAAGCTGAGCAGGGTGTCTGGTACAGGCTGACCAAATCTACCCACGTTACTCAAAGACAGTTTTCAGGGGAGATGTGGGACCTCTCCACAAGAGTCACTGCTTCCCCACACGACCTACAGCTGTGGAGCTTTGTGCAGGAGATGAAGGGCTCCCAGGGTGTTCTTTCAGCACGTGGGGCTATTTCTCTGGTGGACTCTCAGCACCCAGGACCCCCTTCACGTCATTTCTTTTCCCCACTGCCCTCCCTGCTGCTTTGAATGATGGTAACACAGAGCCAGGCTGTTGTGCATGTGCTGCATCAAGCACTGCTTGTCTCTGCACCAGAAAACTAACACCCCACTTCCTGAGGCAAGGCAAAAAAACAAGAATAAATACAAAAACATAGTTCCTGCTTGTAAGCACGGCGCTGGCAGTGCTGTGTGCAGCCCCATCGACACAGGGCTGAGACGCCCTCTCCGGGTGTGCACTGTCCTTGGCCCCTGTCCCGCTGCAATAGGAAAGGCAGCAACTGTTTTGGCTCATCTTCCAGAAGCACAGGCTTGGTGCTGGGGAAGAGAGCATGGAAAATTCCTTACCCTTCTCCTCAAAAGTAGAGGAAAAAACAGAATGCATTGAGGTGGCAGCCTGAGTACCCCCAGGCAGCACCGCCGGGAGTCGGGATGTGCACACGAGCAGTGTTCGTGCTAACGGGTTTTGGGCTTGTGTTGACGTTTATAAATATCAGAGGTGACTCGTCTCGAGTTTCCTCCTGTGTGCCAAGGCAGTTAGCACACGGCAGCCGGTGTCAGTCAGCGGGACAGCACAGATTTACTCCTGACCCAATTTCACGTGGGCATGAGCGACACCTACTATAGAGCATGTTTGCTTTGGCAAGTAGTAGGATTTTTGATTTGTGGGGTTGGCGTGCCCCCGGCCGCGCCGCCAAGGATGGCACAGCACCCTTCACTCTCCCCTGCCCAATCCCCTGGGAGCATTCCCTTCCTATATCCCATACTCATATCCCTCATATCCCTCATATCCTCTGTCCTGAGACACCATTAGCAGAAAAGAATTAATAAAACCGACGTGTAACTGAAAATTGAAAAGCTCTATATCTTCCCCCCTTTTCTTCCCCCCCCAGTTTTTTCTTTTGCTGGGATGTTGGTAGCGTTTTGATTTAATAGTTGGCCAAACACAAGGGTCTATTTTATTCAGAGTTTACAGGCCTCAGGGCTGTTATTCCTCCAAATTTAATAGCATTGAAATTGCAGGGTTGGCGATAATTTGCCTATCACTTTCTGCTCTCCCATTGATGTTTATTGTCAGCGGGATGGAATCTCAATCCGATTCACTTAGATAACATGTCTGTTAAACATTTAGATAATTGTGCCATCATTAACTTGTCACATTATTTTAGAGATTCAAAACAGTCGTGCAGTATAAGCGGAGGTACAAAGGGAGAAAGATCTGGTGCATGAGAGCAGGAACCCGGGAGCAGAGGTGGCAGGATGCCCCCACACTGGGTCCCGTGGCAAGTGTTGCTCAACGACCGCACGGGGTTTTAAAATTTTTTTAATTATTTTTGTGTTATATGCCAGAGCTCTCAGTGTTTTTCCATGGAAGAGCATCCCGGCAACCCCATTACTGGCTTGGGTTTGCCAAGGAAAGCGTGGGAGCGTGGAGGAGGCGGAGGGGGCATTGCGCCGGAGCTGCACTGTCACACGGGCACACACCGCCCCTGTTCTTGGCAAATGTACATTGAGTCCAACTTGTTACATATTTGTCTTATCTCCTCGCGTTCACTTTGCTTCCTCTGCCTCAAAATGGTTCCACCCCAAAACCTTGCAGTGATGCTGCAGCATGGCACACTGCTTCTTCCAGCATGGAAATGACAGATTTTGAGCGAGCGGAAAAAAATACATGAGTTTGGTGATGTGAGCTATAAACCACACTGAAACACAAATTCTGTTTGCCTCACACTCGGTGTGGCACCGCAATTAACGGTCAGGCCAGCACTCCGCTAGGATGCTGGCGTGACTCTGCTGGTGGCTGGGGCTTGTCTCAGTGGTGACACTGGCCACCAACAGCCATTTGCAATGTCCCTGCTCCAGCAGCAGATTTGGGAGATGCTGTTTGTGGCTTGTCCCGCTGCATCCTCTTGTACAGTTTGATCAGAGCAATGCCTGGCACAAGCAGCCAGCATGAGCAGCTGGCACATTTCCTCACCAAAACCAACCTGACGTCTTCCTGGGCTGCCTGTGACTTTCTGTTACTATTTCACAGGACTCAGGAGGGTTTTCCAAGAGCAGCCCAACGAGGCTTCTGGGGGAAATACCTCTGGATCGTGCTTTTCTCCATAGCTAGAGATAATGCACTGCAGTATTAAGTACGCTTAGAGGTAATTATCCCTCCCGTGCTCGCCTCGCCTCCACAGTCCCGGCGGGGGGAGGGAGCGCTGGCAATGCTGTGCTGTGATGGACAGTCAATGCTCCGCAGATTTTCTGTTGGCTGCAGGAGTGGATTCTGGATGCTCAGGTGCCGGCTCCAGCTCACAGAGGGTCTGGGGGCAGTGGGTCCTAGGGGCGCAGCACAGAGCCCCTTTGTCTGACAGTAATGTCCTGTGACAGCACTTGAAATCTGAGTCCTGGCGCGCATTCCTGCAGCCAGGAATCTCCCTGCCTCCCAAACCACGGCTGCTTCTGCCACCTTGACAGCAAATGGCAGCAAGAATTCCCTGTGCTCCTTGGTGCACACATGGGGAAATGTGATGAGGCCAGGCATCGTGTGAGCTGGTGGATTCACCAAAATAAGCCAGGAGATGGGAGCGTGGCAGAGCCGTGCAGCCACGATGGCATCGGGTCCAATGGTCCGCCTTTAATTTTCCTGTGCAAATACTATTTAAAGCGTGATGAGAAAAGCCCTCTCACTAAGCTACGGAGAAAACTTTCTTGTCCTTTAATTCTAGATGAAGGGGATTAGTGTGAACATATTTAACCTCTGACCCATGGACAAAAGCATTATCAAATTTAGTTGCCAAGTGGCTCCCCATTTAACCAAACCAGTGCAGTATCACTGCAAGTTTTTTCCCTTCCCTCCCTTGAAAGCTTTGACATCTATTGTTGCCCTGGAGCACCGGAGGGACTCGGTAGTCTTCCTCTGCTGGCAATCAGGATGCTGGTCAGAGCCCCATAACGGAACACAGCGTGACATGGCAGTCACTGCTAGAACCCACGAAGGCTTAACAAAGCCAGCCCCCCAAAAAGCAAAGCCTTCTGTAAATGGAGCAGGTTTCTTCCTGGTTTCTGCATGCCCAACTCAGCGCTGGCCACATGCTGGCCTGTGGTGGCACAGAGGATGCTTGGCCATCTCTCCGGAGCACAGAGAGATATCTGTGTCCCCCTTTGCTCTGGAGCACAAGGGATCAGCTATGGCCAGCTTGAGGATGCTCGGCATTTCCATGCTGGGCTTTATAAAAGAGGGATGAAACACGGTCTCAGAGGCGGCCGGGGTCTCCTGGTCCAGCAGAGGAATGCCGAGAGGGGCCTCCCGTCAGGAGCCGGTGTCCGTTTACAGTGCATCTCTCATAAACCCAGCGGCGGGGGCGAGGGCAGGGGGACCGGCCCTCCTGGTATGTGATTGATTATCTGGTATTTATGCCATTGAGGACTTTTCAGCGGCTCGGGGTCAGGGGGTCATCTCATGTGTCTTGCTGCAAATCCGCTTCCTTTTGTACAGTGCGGGCTGGGTGAGCAGACACACAAAAACAGCTTTTTCTTTTCCTTGGGAAAAAGGGGAGGGGGGCGGGCTGGTGTCAATGAATTTTTTTTTTCAGCCTTTCCTGAATAGTGTCCTTTTTAATTCCAAAGAACTTTTAATTAAAAGTAGCAGGAAAGTTCATCTTGACAAGGTTTAACTTACCTTAGCAGTTACTTTTGTCCCCCAGGATTCACGTCTCCCCGCTGTACAAAAACCCCCAACGACTGGGGGCCAGGCTGCTCTCGGTGCCGCTCCACGTCTCCCCAGCTTTGCTGAGGGGGCCTTTTCATCTTTTCTCTTTTTTTAATGATGGGGGTGCAGGAATAATAAGCAGATGCTGCGAGTCCCGGCTTTGTGCCTCACGGCAGCCGGTCGCTCCACTGGCCAGGCTCTGCCAGGCAGCCGCCTCAGCGTCAAAAGGGTCATTTTGTTGGTTGGGGTGTGAAGCAGGGCTTTGTGACAGCTCCACGGGACTGGAGGATGCCAGAACGGTGCCACCCTGAACAGGAGAGATGCAGGAGTGGAACGGATTGGCAGTGGGAAGGTGTGCTCTCTGCCGGGTGGGATGATGGCAAGTAGCGATGGTGATAGTGGTCTCCCATTGGAAGACCCCTCGGTCTCCTCACCAAATCTCTTTTTTTGGAAGATGAAGCAGTTTCTAGCATGTCAGTTAAACAACAGTTTAGAAGCGGTGGGGGAAATACTCTGGCTTTTCAGGAGAAAGACAGAACTTTTGTTTCAGCTGATTTCAGTCCAAATTCCAATTGGGAAGAGGAAATCTGGGAAGCTGGTGCAGTGATGACAAGTAAGTGTGACATCTTCCCATCTGATGCAGTGGCCAGAAATGCCACCATGGTTTGTCCCAAAGAAACTGGTTCTCAGGAAGGGCAGAGGTGTCCCAATGCACAGCTTCCTTGGGAATGGCAGGGGTGACTCTGGCATTCTCCAGAATGGTCTGAGCTTAGGGGAAAGCAGCACAAAAGGGAGGTAGTGCACATAGATGTTCACATACCAGATTCCTGCGTTTTGTCCAGGTGATGTGTTTTGCCAGGAAAGGGGGCAGTTTTCCATCGGTACTTTTAGGGCTGAAACAGCTGAGTGATGGTTTTTGCCAAGGATGATGGTGAGTGAGTCTGCCTGAATGGGTGCAACATGTATTGCTGTATTTTGATAGATATTCAGTACAATAAAAAGGCTTTGGGGTTACCACTTTGCAGGGAGGACGTGCCTCCAGCTTCTGCCAGAAGGCTTTAGGGACTGCAAACGGCTTCAAACAACTGTTTGGCCTGAAAAAATGGAAATTGGGCTGTCGAGCACAGCGCACCATAGGTGTGAAGTGTCCGCAGTGCAATCCCAAGATAGAAACATTAAAAGCTCAGGAACCTCTCACCTCCCCCAACCAGGAGGTGGAAATGCAATAAAAAGGATTGGCCCTTAAAAACTCCTTCTGCCAGGTTTGCCTAGCACTCAGTTTCTTCAGGAAGAGGAGGAAAGGCTGCTCAGGCTCTGTCAGTGTGGGCTGGGGTGATGCTGAACACATCCCTTCCTTTCAAAGCCTGGAAGCCACATTGAGAGAGTAGACCAGGGAGCAGAAGCAGCACTTTCCAATGCTGGAAGAAGGGGTTAGGCATGCGGCGCTCCAGGGTGGCTTGCTCTGGGGACAGGGGTGTGTCTGGACCAGTGCTGTCCCCCTAGATCGTCCCTCACAGGCCCAGAGCTGCCCATATCCCTTGGATTGCATCTCCATGGTGCACTCAGCATCCTGCCCTGGAGACGGGGGACACATTGCAATCCCCCATGGTAGCTGATCACATGCCCTCCCAAAAACACATTTCCTGTTGAAGGCCCCGTTTGGGCCCACAGGCAGCCGCAGAGCTTCACCCAGCGCGGGTCCAGCTGCCGCCGTGATTGACGCAAAGCCAGTCTATAAATAAAGTCTTTCTCTCCTCTCATAAAGACTTTGCGGTTTAGTTTGCTTTCAAGGTCAAGATCAGACCTTTCTAAATAAACACATATCAAAGGATCATTAGCGGAGCAGCACTGTTAAATTGAGATATTAACTTCTGTCAGCCGCGCGTTTCCTTTTTGTTCTGTAACTCGCGACTGCAGCGGGTTTTTATTATTTTGGCCCTAGGCGGTAGCATCTGGCTTCTGTAGAGACTGTAAAAATTAAAAAGCAACACAAATCATTGCGAGAGAAAAGCAGTAAATTCAATGATAAGAATTTAAAATTAAAATGTTTCAGCGCTTTTATATTCTGCAAAACATGAAACGAATGAGTTGTGTGCCTGTTGCCATAAAGCCACCGCCGCTAATCGTTGCCTGGCTCCTTCCCACCCCGCACGTGCCCTCATAATCGCTTTGCCTGAGCAGTCGCAGGAAACACAGTGAGGGAAGGTGATGATGACGGTGATGGTGACAGTGATGGAGATGGGGGGTGGTGGAGAAGGCACAAGGTGCCACCAATTGGGCACGGGGGGGCAACGGGCTGCCAAAATAGGGCTCCCACCCTACTCAAAGGAAGAGAGGTCAAGCTAGAAGGGTGTGACTAATGAGCCAGTTCATGAGGATATGGGACCACATTGTCCCCCAGGTCCAGATGGCCCCTGGAATAAATCAGCCCCAGCAGGCATGAGCTGCCCATGCCAGAGCTGCAGCTCAGGGCCTGACGCCCGTTGCCCAAGCTGCTGCAGGCACCAGCATCCCATACATCCTCCATGTGCATCCTGCCCTGGGCGATGGGGAGAGCAGGAGCATGGCTGGGTGGGAAGCAGCCCTGTGCATCACTGCAGGAGCAAAAAATGAGGCATTTACTTGCGGGGGGTTATTAATCCCCTGTGCTTGCGAGGTCAATGTTGTACAACTGCTCTGAAACACCAGAGTTTTCCTCGGCATTTGTAAAAGGGTGAGCTGGCATGGAGGCAGCAGGCAGTGCCAGAGGCTTGCCCTTCCCTCCTGTTGCAGCCAGAGTGTCCACATCCAGCCCAGGAGGAAAACCAGCAGGGGCAGGAGAGCAGGCGGCGTTGGCTGCTTCTTAAGAATTAATTTTCCATAGTCAGTTAAAGTTGGGAAGAAAGCTGTGCTATCTCTAAGTAAATAATAATAATCAAACAAATGCCCCCTTGGGAGAAGCTGCCTTCCATAAAGATGTTAATTAGCACAGAAGCCAAGCTTTGGAGTCCAGAAGCAGCCTTTGAAACTGGAATGATTTGGTGACTCTGGCAAAAAATGCACGCATTTCCTGTTTGTCTTATGGGGTTTTTCCCCGCTTTCTCCCCTGAACCATGAAGGTTGTAGGGGCTGTTTGACTCAGCACAGTAACGAATGCCGTGACCTCTCGGTAACACTGGAGTGGTTGGCACCACACGACACAGCTCCGCACAACATCCCTACATCCAGACAGGCATCTGCAGGTGTTGTGTCCCAACAGCAGCATTCAGGGAGGGCTCCTTTGCACCTGCCTGTGGGTGCATTTCGGTGCTGCCACCAAAAACACCACTTTGGGTTTCATAATAGTCCTGAAGACAAACACCGAGACTGGGTTGATTTCCTCACCCTGCATATGCATCCACCATCATCCTGGGGCAAAATGCAGCCTCAGTGCTGGTGCTGCCACCAGTGTCCCTAGGCCTGCGCTGGTGCCCACTTTTCTGCAGTGCCTGCTTGTCAACTCGATGACAGCAGGATGTGCAGAGTGTTCCCAGGGTCCCTTGTGTCAAGCTGAGCTGGGGCCCTTCAGGCTGTCCTTCAGGCTGGCTGTGCCTGAACTTGGGTGCTGGAGCTGTGACAGGGATGCTCCAGGCAATGTTCCCCTTGCCAACTGTTGCCTCTCCCAGCCTTCTTGTAGTCAGGGCTGAAAGGGAGGGTTCTCTGCCACTCTCTGGCCACCATTGCCAATGGTACCTTGCTCTCCAGTGCTGCTGTTCCTGCACACTAGGGCCTGCAGCTACCGCTGCAGCAGCAGCCAGCAGTGTTGGCTGGGAGGTAGAGGCTGGTAAACAGCCTTTGTCATGTTGACAAAAATTGTCAAATGTCCCTGAAATCTCAGCTCAGGAGTGCCAACAGCCTTTGGGCTCCTGCTTTGCATGGCCAGGATGTTTTAGATCCATTCACCTTTGTTGTAAGGACAGTAGCAGTGTCAGGTCACCTCTGGCACATGCACCGTGTAAGAAATTACGTTAAACATGAAGAATGAAGGAGGGAGCCTTGTGGAAGACCCTGAATTATCAGGACTTGAGCCGAGGGTTTGGGGGTTTTAGGGTGTGTGGATGAGACAGCAACAGGCTCTGTCAGCGTACTTTGACATGAGTATGCTCATGCCCATGATAATGCTGGAGCCTTCTCAGCGTACCTCTCCACAGCCTTTCATTCCATGTTCTTGATTATTTCAACAGTGGATGGGTCTGCTCGTTGTTCAAGTCTGATAACATGGGTCTGAGGACAAGCAGGGAAAGATGGCAGCGTTATGAAGAGGACTCTGGGAGGGGCAGTTTGGTTTGCACATCCCCACGTTGGCGCCGCGTGCCTGGGGACTGCCAGCCCCATGCTGCCGTCACGCTGGGGCCCAGCAGGGATTGCCTCACCAGCACAGTGGCACCACTCCCTTTGTCCCTCCTCCCCTGCTGCCGCAGCATCCCCGAATCGCCCCATTCCCCAGCCACACAGCAGGTCTGGGCTTGGTGGTGCCACCAGGGGCTCTGGGGGCCGGCAGGCCAGCACATGCACGCGTGCTCTAGCACGGGGGGAAAAACTTGAAGTCAAATGTCTGAAAGTCAGATCCCTTTTTAGTATGAATTTGCTGTATCTCATTCTAAGCACTAATTCCAATTTAATTGCAAGTGGCCTGAAGCCTCTTCAATAGGAGTAACAAATGGTTTGATTTTGTAAACTTCATCAGACTGCATTTTAAATGCGACACACTAGCCCGGCTCGAATGCCAATGAAGCACTGAAGTAGCTCTCTGTTTACTAATTATCCGTTTTTACTTCAAGCCACGCTGGCTGGCTTGTCTGATTAAATCGGATTTGTGGGATAGAGAACAGCTAGCAGAGTTTTCTCTATAGTAAACGAGATTGAAACTATGGCCCGCCTGGCTGCACACTGTAAATTATATTTCCTTTTAAAGGGGACGTGTCGCCTTTCTCCTGCGGTGCACCTCCCGCATCCATAAACTCCACCAGAGCCCAGTGCCGAGGGAGACCCACCCCACCGTGCCTCCCTCACCCGTCGCCACGCCGGTTTTTAGTTTGATTCCTGCTCTGGCAGAGGCAGCGGGTGGGGGCGGTGCCGCGCTCGGCGCCGCGGTGCTGCCGCATCCCTCCCTCGCTGTGACTCGGACGGGGCGCACTGCCGCACATCGCCTCTCGCTCGTCATCGCGTCTCTGGCGATTGCGCTGCTTTGGGATCAAGCCGCTGGAGAACTGGGATATGCATCTCCGGGCTTGCAGCCACAGGGTTTTCCCTCCCTTCATCAAACATCCCTCCCTTAAAAATCGGGTTTTGGGACAACCTCGTATTTAAAAAGGCCGTGCAAGATTTGGCCAACGCGCTTACCAAAAGAGCATCTAACACACAAATCACTCCAGCTTTCACCTCAGAACCCTGTGGCAGTGCTAACAGCTGCCCCACTAGTGGCTTTCAGCTGCCGGCATGGCACTGGGTCTGGCAGGGACACAGAAACCGGGGATGGTGGGCAAAGGTGGCAGCTGAATGCAGCTTGCGGGGCTGTGCTTAAACCTCCCCAGTTGCTAAGACTTCAATTCTGCGAGCTTGACCTACGCCGCCCCCTCCCTTGGTATCTATCTTTGTGCCCGGGGGCTTTTTATATTTTAATTTGCTTTTGAACGTCCTGCAAAATTAATGGCATGCTCGGGGCCATTGTGCGGTGTACAGTAGAGGGAAGGGCCATCGGCGCCCGCCGAGAGCCAGTGCGTTTCCCGGGGAATGAATTGCTCGCCCGCCTTCACCCCTTTTAATTGTTGACAGTAAAAAGCGTTTAAATGCTGCTTAATTTGTAATCATCTTCATGCAAAAAGGGGAGAAACCATTAAAATGTCAGGGAAATGAATAAATCCGTCTCTCACTGATTTGGGGCGGCAGCATTTCTTTATCAGGGGTGATTTTTCTTCCAACAGCTGAGGGCTGGCTCGGGGCTTCTGTGGCTGGAGCCCAGGGATGCACTCACAACAGGACACAGAGCTGAGTCATGTGTCACCCAGTGTGGCACCCTCTCAAGAGTTTTGCCATTTTTTCCCGCCTCCCATCCTTTCTCCAAAGGCGTGACATAGTTGACATGTACCCTAAAAAAAACATCAAGCAACTCGAAGGCCGGCCGTGGGATGGTAGCTAACAGAGCCCGGCGTGCTGCCTGCCGCGCCCCTTGGCTGCTGGAGAATGTCATCTGCGGAGCCTCAGGGCTGGGGATAAGCGCTGCCTGAGCTCGGGGCTGCGTGTCCCGCTGCTGGGCTCAGCGCTGGCTTGCAGGGCCATCTCCCACATCGTCCACCTCTGCGCCCGGCTGCTGTCAGCCTTTGTGTCCTGCAGGTGCTCTGCTCTCAGAGCACAACTGGAACCATGTGCCTCCACATGCCGTGCTGATACACACCCACCTACCAGTCTGGGGTGTTTATTTACTGATACATTACTTGAAAAGAAAAAATTTTAAAAAAAAAAAAAAATGAAAAAAAAAAAAAGAGATTTAAAACGGGGTTTTGCAGGTCTCAAGAAGCAGCACCTGGTGGATGCCCAGCTCCAGCAAACAGCCCCGTCCCCCCATGCATGCACGAGGCAGCTCGTCCCCATCACTGTGGCTGCTGGAGTCAGCCCATTTTTTTTTTTTTCAAGCGGGGGCCAATTAGTTTCACAAATGAGGGCCCTACGGTGCCAGGGAGGATTTGTTACGGCCCCGCGCGCCGGCCCAGCGGCATTGTCCTGCCCTCCGCCCCCACGGGAGCCCATTGTCCCCGGCCCCAGCGGGGGCTGCTGGCGGCAGATTTATCGGGGCCGGCGTCCCGCCGGCCAGGGCCTCCGCTCCGCAGCTGGCCGCGGCGCTGGGGGCTCAGCCCCGGGGACCTTTGACCCGTCCTGCTGTCACCGCCGGGGCCGCCGAGGGCCGCGGGGCCACATACCTCTTGGGATTTGCTTCTCACTGCCCGCTTGGGGCTGCCTGCTTTTTCTTTTTTTTTTTTAATTTTATTTTTTTTTTGTCTCGGGAGCGTTTTGTCCGCAGCTGCGTGGGGGGCACATGAGCCCGCAGCCCCCTGGGATAAATCCCTGCAGAGGGAGAAAGGCAGCTCCATGCGGGGCCACCTCTCTCGCTGCTTTTATTCCCATTTCACTGGGGTTTTTTTCAGATTTCGGAGCATTTTTGGGTAGCTCAGTGCAAGGCTGAGATTGAGCATCCCCCCAGGCAGCTCCTGCATCCCCAGCAGGACAGAGCTGACTGCGGTGTGCCACCACACCTGGGTGGGTGATGACACAGTGCCAGAGCAGGTGAGGGTGTGAACTGAGGTGCTCTCCGGGATGCCTGTTGCCCATGGTTCCCAAGCTGGAGGTGTGGGTCTGCCCAGGAGCATCCTTCCCTCTCATCTGCCTGCATGCCAGGCACTACCATGACTCTGACAGTGCTGCTGCCCATCATGTCCCTGCCCCATGGTGCTGTGGTCCTGGCGGTCTTCCTGGGGTTGGTTTTGGCAGCATGGCAAGCAGCCCTCTGCCCCTACTGTTCCTGGAGGCTGCATGGATTTGTTGGTTACCTTGAACATCTTGTGCTGCTAATGAATTGCTAATACAATTTTCTAGTTAATTTTATTTCCATAGTCCTCACATTTTAATGTCTCCAAAAAGCGAGCATTTATTTGCTTAATCTCCCTGCGTAATACAATTTGCAGTGACTCACAGTTCTGAACAATCAGCTATGCATAAGCGAAAACAAACTGTTTAACGACATAGAGGTCTGAGATGTTTATGCACAGGGTATGAGCACCTGGTTGGGGTTTTGTCCCTGTTGTGTTGCTGCAGCCAGGTTTGTTCCCAAGAGCCGTGGTATGGAGCTTGGATGTGCCCTGGGGCTCAGGGTCACACACAGCACAAGGGGTGGGCACGTTGCCCTCTGACATCCTGACTCCTGCTCCCCAGGGCACCATCGTGGGGCGCTTCTCGGGGTCCCTTTTCACATGGGCACCCAAAGGTCTGAGCTCAGCAGCTCGCACCGGTGTGTGGGGATGCAGTGATCACCCAACAGCTGCCTTGCGTTTGGGCATCCCTCAGCATTGCCAGGGCTCCCAGATGCCTCCAGTGCAGTAAGAGCAGCGTCTCCTCTTCAGCCGTTGCCCTGGGAGGGCCAGTGTCCGCAGGGTCAGGGTGGCCAGGGTGCTGCTGTTGGGACTCCCAATGACATAGAGAGCCCTGCAGCTCTTGGGGTCCCTTCTGCTGCCAGAGCATCCCTGCTGCCGTGTGGAAGTGGGGACTCCACACAGTGGGGTGATGGGGCAGCAGGCTGGGGTGCTAGGCAGTGCCTAAGCAGGGTCTCTCCCTCTCCCACAGGTACAGACATGGCCGTTTTCTGCCTGCTGTGCGGCAAGCGGTTTCAGACGCAGAGTGCCCTGCAGCAGCACATGGAGGTGCACGCCGGGGTGCGCAGCTACATCTGCAGCGAGTGCAACCGCACCTTCCCCAGCCACACCGCGCTCAAGAGGCACCTGCGCTCCCACACAGGTACGGTGGCACCACCGTGGGGGCTCGGGGCAGCTGGGACATGCTCCTTCCCCGTGTGAGAGAAGGAAATAGGGGGAAGGAGGATGGTTTGTATTCAAAGCACGGAGGTGACTGAAGTGGCTTGGATTTGAAAAACAAAACAGGAAAAAAAAAAGCTGTGTGTAATAAGTTGATCTGGCCTGAGGTGGCACGTGACCTTCTTAGGGGGTGTGCGATCATATCCGCCTCATCAGCTTACGGCAGTAGATGCACATAATCAGCTGGTGCTCGGCCCTAATGGGATTAGGGCGACCTGCGCTACGTGTAGCTGGTGCTGCCGTGGCCCCACTGGGGCAGGGCTTGGCTGCGGGATTGCTGAGCGGGAGAGCCCAGCTTGGCCGCCTTACGCCGTGTCCTCAAAGAGCCCACGCCGTGTCCTCAGCTCCTCCGACGGCATCCCTGGGCAGCTCCGTGGTCGTGGCCACACCGTCAGCACCATCCTTCAGGGCCAGTCACAAAACACCCCGAAAGAGCTGATTCTTGAGGGACGAGCAGGAGCGTGCAGGATCACAGCCAGTGTCACGGATCTTCACAGCTGCCTGGGTGAAGCATTCCTCGCCCATGCTTTGCTCACACAGGTGGGAGGCTCATGCGCCCTCCTTGACACCACTGCTGTTGCTGACAGGGGACAAAACGTACGCTGAGCAGGGATGCCCCTTCTTTCTCTTGCCGGGCAGGGGGCATGCACACAGTCTCCAAAAGGGATGTAAAGGTGGCTGCTGGGGGTTGTGCAGGTGGTGTCACAGAGGGTCGCTCTGTCCAGCCTGTGGCTGGCAGCTGCCAGACCCGCACGTGGGCTAGGGGTTCCAGTGTGGGAAACGGGAATTCTGTGTCGATGATAAGCATGTTAATGCTGAGCGCTGGAGCTATTTATAGCCAGTAATCCGGTGACCTGGGCTGCGGGTCGCGTTGCGCGTGTCCCACCCCAACCTCTGCCGCTTTAGGAGCTCCCGGCTGTGAAAAAACACTGGGATCATCGGCGCTTTAGGAGCATTTAATCATGCCATGCGGTGCCATCCTGCACAGCTGCGGGATGCTCCCTCTTGTCCCAGGGCCAGGGTGCTCCCTGGGCTCAGGCTCTCCTGAAAAGTGGGCGGGTGGAAATGCTGGCTGCCTCTGGCTGAAAAATTGCAGTCTTTGACTGTAGGATCAAAAGCTAAAGTGGCAGTTTGGAGCTGGCCATGGGGAGGGGAGAGTCAACAACAGCCCCCAGGCACCGCCTGCATTGCCTTTGGAGGGGGGCTCCGAACTGCATCCCGAGCATCCTCCTCCCCACAGGTGCCCAGGCAGCAGCTGCAGGAGGGGGTGAGGGGCCGCAGCACTGGGCTGCGGCAAATGGGGAGAGAGTAAAATATCATTTTAAAGAGGAAGCGAAAGCACAGGCATGTGAGTATATAACGAGAAGGACAATTTATGCCCAGGCACGAGTGCAGTTTGACACGGGGATAATGAAAAAACGTAGGTCATTGTGGATGACTTAAGCCTTCACAGCTGAAGAAAATGTATGAAATGCGGGGAACATTACACGCTTGGCAGCTCCGCACATCTGCAGCAGGACAAGTGAAATACAGTTCGCCATTCTTTACCATAAACTGTGCTTGTAGGATATGCGGCACAGAGAAATTGTAATTACAGTGACAAGACAAATCAGTAATATTTAAATATTCATGAACAAAGTCTCGGACGATCAATCTATCTTTATTGTCCTTGCCTTCGCGGCTGTAATAAATAAGTAGCTGGAGCCCTCACCTTTCCTTCAAATCATTCTGCCTTTGGTGCCAAACCAGAGTTCATTTATCAGCCGCCTGGTCTGGAGTGTGGGAGATGCCCAGGGCTGGGTCTGTGCTGGTGCTGCTGGGTGAAAAACCTGGAAATTTGTGGTGAGAGGGTTGCAGAATGCTCTGTCTCTCTACCATGCCGTGGACCTGAGCATCCCCTCTGTAAAGGCATGAAGGGACCTGCGCACTGCACTGGGGAGACTGGGGGTGCTCTGTCCCCAGAAAGGCTGCCTGCGGTAAAGAGGCTGGGTAGCTGGTTTTGGTGTGGCACAGCAGTCACGGCAGCCCTGACCCCCACATGTGCTTGCAGGCGACCACCCCTACGAGTGTGAGTTCTGTGGCAGCTGCTTCCGGGACGAGAGCACGCTCAAGGGCCACAAGCGCATCCACACCGGTGAGAAGCCCTATGAGTGCAACGGCTGTGGCAAGAAGTTCAGCCTCAAGCACCAGCTGGAGACCCACTACCGAGTCCACACAGGTACATGCTGGGGGTCTGTGGTGAGGCTGGCAATGACAGACCGGTCCCTCGGTGGAAGGGCTGGCATACAGACCAGGGTGGCAGCCAGGGATAACGAGCCCCGAATGTGCCAGCATGTAACCATTGTAAATAGGGGATCGATTGTCACATCACTTCTGCTGTGCATTGCTTGGTTATCGGCTGTGCCCACTGCAGCAGCGTCGATGCTGGGCAGTTGATTAGCACCTGGAGGCCCTGAGCCCCCACTGACATCCCTGTATCCCTTCATCCCACAGGCGAGAAGCCCTTCGAGTGCAAGCTGTGCCACCAGCGCTCCCGGGACTACTCGGCCATGATCAAACATCTTCGGACCCACAATGGCGCTTCCCCGTACCAGTGCACCATCTGCCTGGAGTACTGCCCCAGCCTCTCCGCCATGCAGAAGCACATGAAGGGCCACAAACCAGAGGAGATCCCCACCGACTGGCGGATAGAGAAGACCTATCTCTACCTCTGCTATGTCTAAGGGAGGAGGCAGAGGGGCAGCAGGGCCAAGTGGCAGATGACTGGGCAAAAAATCCCACCGAACCCGCAGCATCCATGGCCTTGTTTGTTTTCAGTTCTCATTCATTTCTCCTCGCCGGAAGGATCCTGCAGCTCATGCCGGAGCAAGGGACGTACCGGCCCCTTCCCCAGCCCCACCCACACTGCTGTCCCAGCCGCTCGTGCGCCTGCTGCCCTTCCACCCTTGCTGCAGGGCAGATTTCACCCTTGCAACCCCCAGCCAGGCCCTCCATCACCCTTGGCATTGGCCACTGGTGCTGCTGGGAAGACCATGTAGGAAAGAGGTGCTTCCCTGAAAGGGTGTGTACAGCTAGTGCTCTGGGAAGGCTTTAATTCCTGGTGTCCTCTGTCACTGCATAGACCCTGCCGTGGACGCCCTGCAGAGGACCTGAGCTCCCACGTGGGGCTTGGGCACCATTCTGGCAGGTTCTCACGCTCCCAGGCTGCAGCATGACAGGCAGGAGAGCAGTGTCCTGTGAGCCACAAGTGCTTTGGCAAGAGCGTCGTGTGAGAATCCTGGCCAGAGGAGGGTGTTTGGGGCGGGGAGCCGACTGTGAGCCAGGCGGCCTTGAGGTGCTGCTTGGTGTCCAGGTGGGCTTGGGGGGCACAGGAGGCTGCTGCTCTCCCCATGACCAAAGACCTCTCTATGCATTTCTCCCTCCTTCCCTGCCTTCCAGGGCAAGGGTGAAGCCCCCCCGGGGAGATTCAGTTGGTTTGGTGATGTGCAGTCAGTACCAGTGTTGGAGCTATTAGTGTGTGGCATCACTCTAAATGCAGGGATCCTCTTTCCTTCTGCTGATTTGAGGCACCTGGAAGGTGCCAAGTGTGGGGGTTTTTGCCCAGCCCTCAGCTACGGGAGCCCACAAGTAAGGGGTGCCCAGTGGCAGGCGGCTTTGCTCGCCGCTTTTTTGCTTTTTGTTCGGGTTTTTTTTGAACTTTCTTTTGGAATATTTCCACGTTTAGCACATTTTACTTGAAATTACCTCGTTTTTTTGTGACCTCATGAGCTTTTATTGATTTGGGAGGAACAGGGGGTGGCATGGCTGGGGTGCACCAGCCACGTGCCCAGCATTGGTCGTGGAGAGGTGGTGGGGCAGTGGTGTCCCTGCCAGCCTCCTGTTGTGCATTATCCTTACCAAAACTGGTATTTTTTGCCTGGCCCTGTGGGGCTGGGGGTGTTGGTTCTGAAGCTACCTCTTGTGTTCGTTTTTGTTGTGTTTCTCCTGCGCAGCCGCGGGCTTGGTGGTTCCATCCCGCGGCTCTTTTTTTGTCGTTTTGCTGCGTTTGGGTGAAAAGGGGGGAAAAGGAGCTGGGAGGGGTGGGACAGTGTCTGGATACTGTTTGGAGGGACACTGATGGCCCCTTTGGGTTTGGGGCGCCCTTCCCACCTCTCCTGGTGCCAAGCAGGGATACGGCTGTGGGAGCAGCATCCTCCCTCGTGCCCCAGTCCGGCTTTGCACGTGCGTGTGCCCGTGCGCATGGGAGCGTTGCTGCTCTGCACAGGGTGGACACCGCTGCTGTACAATCCGGGATGTGACTGTGGAGAACGGCTCATTTAATTGTTGTGCCTAAGAAAAAAAGAAAAAAAAAAAAAACCAGAAAAAAATATTAAAAAAAGAAAACAGTTCTTTCACACAGAAAGTTGCTGCAATTTCTGGCGTGTGCACGGCAGGTCCCTGTGGTGTCCTGGCGCTGCCAGACACAGGTGCCATGGAGCACGTGGCCGAGCTCGTGTGGCTTTTTTTTTTTTTTTTTGCTTTAACCTCCCCTTCCATCCCACCATCCTTCTCCCTCAGAGACACAGCCCCCACTGCAACAGTGTTGGGGTCAGCGTTGGAGTGATGCTGCTGTATCCCGGGCACACGTCCCCGCACTGTCGGCTGTGGCGCAGCCCCCGCCACCCCTCCATATATATATATAAGTATATATATGTGTATCATAGCAGTGAGGACCAAGCGCCGCACGGGGCCCCGTGGTCCCGGGCTCCCTCTCCCCTGGCTTGTTGTCAGTGTCGTGAGCGCCCGCCTGCCCGTCCCGTTGCTCTGTGTTGCCGCTCGTGGTTCGGGTCCGTCGCTGTCCTCGTTCCGTCTACCTCAGCACCTCTCTGAGCCCGGGCGCAGAAGGTGCCCAAGTTCCCCTTTGGTTTTCTCAGAGTATCTATTGGCCCCTATTTTTTGTACGACTTTTCCTGTCTCACCGTTCGCTCCCCTGCGGTTCTGCTTGCAAGTCCTCTTTCTGTCCTCTAGCCACAGATGCCGATAGCTAAAAGTTTCCTGAAAAATAAAGAAAAAGAAGAAAAAAAAAAAAAAAACCCAGTTGTGGTGTCTTCTAGTTGCAGCTCTCCGCATCTGCCTTCGTCCTGTGTAGATTCAGATGCATTTCTTTGTAAGACTTCAGTGTTTCTGACAGAGGAAAAAAAAAAAAGACAAAAAAAAAAAAAGAATATACTGCTGCAGGTTTTTTTCTCTCCATGTGTCACTAAGTGAAGTTCGTGCCTTCTATAGCAAAGAGAATATTTTTTACATCCTACTAACAGTAGATTTTTTTGTAGTGAACATTTTTTGTATTTTTATTTATAAGTCTCATAAGGAAAATAGCAATGTTCAGTTGTATACCTTGAATCTGCAGTTAGAAAACAAAAAACAACCAATAAAGTTAATTCCGTTGTCTCAGCCTGCTGTCTCCCATTCCTGTGCCCGTCAAGAGGAGGAGGAGGAAGAGGAGGAGGAGGAGGTGGAAGAAGGATGCGTTCCACCGGCTTGGGGTGAGCCATGGGGGTACCCATAGTGGTGAGTTGGGGAGTTTCTGCTCTGCGGGGGAAATTGAGGAGGTCCTATCCCCAAACCAACCCCAGTGGGCGGGGGGTCTCCCTGGAATGTCAGTGTCCCCATGGGCAGGGAGCATCCGCAGCATGCTGCCTGTGCTGCTGCCTGCCCATGTGGCTCACCAGGGAGCAGAGCAAGTTTGCCTCAATGAAAGTGAACTCGTTCATTTAAACCTGCCTGCAGAGCCGTCCGGCCCCCCGCTGCGTTAATTATCCTGTAGTTCCCGACTGATTGCTGTACACTAAGCTTAAGCCCTCCTTTATTTATTTACTGACTACATTAACGGCAGCGCCTGCTCTCCTTTTGTGCTGTGGCAAACAGCACAGCACCGCAGGCTGCAGCTGGGCCGAGTGGGTGCTGCCAGCACCCCCCAGCCGTGCCCGTGCCCGGTACCTGCTGCCCGCCGCCGGCCTTGGCCTCGCCATGCTGCCAGACATTTGTTACAGCACGGCTGGAGTCTCCAAGTGCAGAGCAGAGTTTAGCTTTTCCCAGGGATGGATGGCATGTGCCAGTGTCAAGGCCAGGCTCATCCCCTGCCCCGGCACTTCCCAGCAGGTTTGAGGGGCTGCGCGTCCATTCAAAGGTCCCGATGGTGCTCCTGCCTCCCCCAGTCCCCCCAGCACAGCCTCCCAGGTAGGCCTTGGGCAAGTGGTGGGGAACTTTGGTCCAGGTTTGGGCAAGCAGGGGTGGTCCTGCTGTGGGCAAGCTGCGGGCTGCAGCGCCCCAGGAGAAGGGGGGCAAAGCCCCTCGCTGGCGCTCAGCTTGGCACAAAGACGTTGTTATAATAACGGGGAAATCGCGGTAGGACCGGGCCTTTGTGTGCACGCTTGCACAGCAGCTGGGAGCGATTATGCTGCAACAATGTTCTGTTCCATCAACATTATGTCCTCATTAAACCTTTATTAGGAGATTAGATTCAGATTTATTGATTTTTTTTTTTTTTAAAGAGGAAAATGCAGGCTTCTTTCAGAGAGATGCCTGGAACTTTTTCCCACGTGCCGCACTTCCCAAAGTAGCGAGAGGGCAAAGGGAGAATCTATCTTTCCTCCAGCATGGGCAGCCTGTCCTTCCAGGGAAAAGGACTGCTGAGCTGCCGGAGGGGGTTAGGTTGGGTGCATGATGGCTTCCTAGCACAGGGAGGACAAGGACCAAACATTCCATGGGATATGGCAGCACAAGTGAGCACCTTGCAGTGCAGCCCTGGGGGACATCGGGGTCACGGTGGGCAGGAGAGGAATGGCAAGGCTGGCTCAGGAGTCTTGCTGCCCAGTACCCTCATCAAACACATGGGCTGGGTGGCATCGCACACCCGGGTCAATGGCCCCATTGGATTTGTCTGTTGGAGCGTTTGATGTTACACGAAGGCAGCTCATTCCAGAGGGTGTTAATTGCCCGCTGCACTGATCAGGTCTGTAGCACCATCGATCTCAGCAGGATCAATGGGCTGATTTAGTGTCTCACGAACTCTTTAACTGGACACCTCATCAATAGGCAGCCACTTACAGACCATCAGCGCATTAGTGCGGGCCGGCGCTGGCAGGAGCCCACTCCACCCGTCCTCAGCCCCGTCACTCAGGGATAAGTTTTCCTGCAGGTGATGGCTCTGGGATGGTGAGTGGGAGTCTTGCTCTGGAGCTGGTGGGTTTGAGACCAGATGGATGAGAGCCAGGTGGTGTCGACCCACCTGTCCCCCATCACCTGCAGGCCCATATGCAGAGATGCTCCTACAGCATGAGATGGGCCCTTAGGGCATCTGCAGCAGTTTCCGCTCCTCTTTGCCGTATGCCTCTGTCCTGGCAGGGGCAGATCGACAGCAGGAGCTGGGGACCTACTGCAGCAGTGATGGCAGTCCTGCCCCGCGCATCTCCCCCAGCACCGCGTGCTCACGGAGTCAGTCCCGTTGCCATCCCGGTTTGGCCGCGGCCGGACCCTGGGTCTCCCTCTGCTAAAACCGCTGCGCACAAGCAAGGTGGGCATCTGCGGGGCAAGCGTGCCCGGGGGCCCGGGGTAGGGAGTTAGGGCAGCAGCCGGGGTGTGGGTAGGGGAGCCGGGGACAGCGGGAGCCCTGGGGCGGTGGGGATCCCCCGATGCAGGGGGACCCCACCAAGTGCCCCGGGACCCCGGGTGGGGAGGCGGCCGGGCCGGGCGCCGGGGCCGCTGTCCGCGGTGCTGAAGCCGCGGCCGTGGCCGGGGCGGGCCGGGGCCTCTCCGGGGGTTGGCAGGGGAAGCATGGAGTGAGGTTTGGGCAGGGTCGTGGGGTCCTGGGGGGTCCTGCTCAGCTCCGCCTTCCCGCTGCGGAGCTGAGGGACGTGAGGGGTGCGCCCGCCTGGGTCGACAGGCACTGGCAAATGCCAGAGCCAGAGAGAACCCGCCAGAGTGGGTTCCCCCGTCTCCCGCCCTGAACAATGGGCACTGCTCAGGCATCCCTCCACACCGACCAGAGGGTGCCCAGTGTGATGCTGTAAGCCAGGACAGCTGCCAAGTACACCCGGAACAGCAGGACATCCAACACGTAGCCCACTTGCAGCCACTCACGGGCGACGTCGCGGAATTCCTCCCGTTTTTCCAGGAGCTGGCGGATAGCCGTGGTCTCACGCAGGACCTCCTGCAGTGCTGCTGAGCCCTCTGTCCGGCCAGCAAAGGCCAGTGCAGACCTCGTGCCCCCCACTGCCCCGCACTCCCGAGGGTCCTCACAGGCATAGGGGGTCAGCTTGGCTGAGGGAGGAAGAGAAGCAAATGTGAAAAAGCTATTTAGATGGGGAACTGGGATTGGTGAGGGTGGACCAGGCACCTAGTTCACCAAACAAAGAATGGCTGTGTAGGTGTAGATGGCTGCAGAGCACCTAGACTCCTTCAGTTCCCACAGGTCGTCTCTGTGCAACCCTTACCTGTGCTGTCATTGTTCTCCACCTGCCCAGAGGTGTCCAAGCTTTGCATCCTGCTTTGGCTGAATTTCTTCCTATCCCGGATACAGAGCAGGATGGTGGCTCTTTCCAGCAGCAGGCGTTTCACCCACTCAGGGACGTGGGGTTGCAGGTCTTGCTTGTGCACCAGGCGCACAATCAGGATGGTCTCTGTCAGGCTGATGACAAGCAGCGCCATGCACACCACAAAGTAGATGCCTGCAGAGGCATCGGTGAGGTGAGTGACCTGCAAAGGCTCGTGCACAGAGCACGGGCCCAAGCAAATCCTCCCTGCTCAACTCTCAGGGCCCTGTGGTCCCTGCCATGACTGCCGTGGCAGTTGGACGTGTGGGCAGAACCACCGTACCTATCAACGGGGTGCCGACGGCAGTAGCTGGCAACGTGTCGGATACAATAATGAGGAAAACCGAGTAGCCCAGCAGGAGAGTGATCTTGAAAGAGACCCTCTCGCCACTGTGGGGAGGCAGGTAGAAGCCCACAATGTCCATAATCATCAGGAAGATGCTGGGGAGCAGCAGGCTGACGGTGTAGAAGAGGGGGCGTCTCCTGATGACTACCTGCAGGACAGAGACAGAAAAGGCTGTGAAGGGTTGAAACGAGGCCTTCAGCTGGTGTGGCTTTCTGCCAAGGCAGGTGAGGGTGGTGGAAGCTACTAAGGTGGGGCAGAGGAAGGGCTCACTCGCAGGAGCCTCCCACCTGCAGGCAGGAGCTGCAGCACAGAGCAGCAACAGGGATGGGGCAAGTCCCTTCCCTCGTGCCACATCCCCAAGAGACACAGTGGCCAAAGGCTCTTACATAGAACTTCATCTCAGCGTAGCTGTCACTGCTCTTGACACTGAACTCCTGGAAGTGGCTGAGGACGTAGAGCAGCTCCCACTCGCCCTGGTTCATGAAGACGCTTCTGTCGAATTTGACGAGCTCCGGCTGACGCCACAGCGAGAGGTTGATATCACGAACTGGGGGGTGCAGGAGAAGTGAGAATTGGGGGTACCCCGCCCAAAGCGCCGGCAACTGCCGGCTCCTCCGCACCGGGCTGCGTGCCCGCCCTCCCTGCAGGCATCCCCGATCCGCTGGAGCCATCTAGAGGGACGAGTTGCCTTCTGCACGGAGCTTCAGCCCAGCAGAGGGCCTGCCCGCTCCCCTGAGTCCCCCAGCCGTGGGCATCCCGGCACTCACCGTGGTGCAGCCAGCTGGTGAAGGTGAGAGAGCAGTTCTGGACGTCGAAGGGGAAGTTGTAGATGTCCAGGCTGCAGGCGGTCATCACCTGGATGGGTTTGAGGTTCTGCACCTCCCCGTGATGGCTGACGTAAACGTAGGGGACGTGTGGGGACTTTCCAACATCCACGCTGAGGGCAGGAGGGACAGAGATGTGGGCTGAAGAGCACTCTGGGCAGGTGTTCCTTCTGCCAAGTGGCATTTCAGGGGGGAACTGCCCAAGAGCCAGGGATTTGCCCTCTGTTCTGCTTTTTTAGTAATATCCTTGCAGGCATTTCTGCCTACCATTACCTCTGCACTGCCCAGACTGCTCCCTTCTCCCAGCCCAAGAAGTGTCTGTGACATCGTCCCAGAGCTCTCAGGGGGCACTGGGAACAAAATCCGCACAGGGTGGGAATGACACCAGATCGGTCCATGGGAAGGGCCAGCAGCTCTGCAGCTGCCCTTGCATTGTACTGTCTTCACAAAGCCTTTCTCCTGATATCTGGATCTCACCCCCAGCACAGTGAGGGTAATTATCGATGGCTGTGGTTAGCCAGCATTGGAAATGGCCCAACTGCCGAGCCAATCCCCATCTGCAGCTCCCCCATGTGGGGGCTGCCAGCTCTGTGCCAGGAATACAAAGCATGGGACAGTACGTGCCCATGGTGAGGGAGTTCCAGTCCCGGTGTATCTCCCTTGAGACTTTGGCTGCACTCACAACTCATTGATGAGGATGTCGGGCACCCAGATGCTCTCTACAGGGAGGGAGATCTGCGTCAAGTTGTCGAAGTGAGCTGGGTCCCACTTGAGGAATTCATCTGTCCAGTGCTGGGGACAATGGAAACGGGACTTGGTGGGCGAGGTCCTTCCACTCTGCCAGCACACAGACCCCAGGCCAACACCAAGCAAGACTGGGAGGGAGGGAAGACTTATCCTTCAGCTTGCACAACACACAACAGTGCAAAACGGGGAGCTTGAAAGCTGAGCGTTGAGGTTCATGTGTTACAGAGGTCTTGCCAGCCCCCAGGATGTGAGGGAGCTCCCCTCACTGCTCTCCTGCAGGATTGCACACTTCTCCCACAGGAAGACATGGGGGTTTGGGGCTGCTTGATCCTGAGGGGTGCCAGCAAGGAAGGGTGAGGTTTCATGGCTACTCACCTGTCTGTACCAGATGTAAGTGGTCAGGACCTGGTTCTTCTCATCCTGTGGGAAGATGAGAACAGTGTCAGAACGGGGGCACTGGCACTCTGGAATGCGGGCAGAGCATGCTGGGAGGATGCTGCACACCTGGCACCATTCCCCTCCCTGCAGACACGTGGAATGGGAGCAGAGGACTCACCACACTGAGGATGGCATAGACCATCAGGTCGATGGCCACGTTGGTGGTTGTTCGCCAGTCCCGCACAGGCCGGGTGCCCTTCTGGTAGTGAGCCAGGAGGAAGTGGGAGAGGCGGTGCAGGGCGGGCTTGGAGGGCTCCGGCATCCGGGCCCCGTGCTGGGCACCTGCTTAGCAGAGGGAGAAAGGGAGGCAGTGAGGGAGGCTGCTCACACTGAGTCAGCAGCTGCCATCACCCTGGGGTGTGCCATGCACTGCGGGATGCTGCCGGCTGCCAGCCCTCACTTATCAGTTGGGGTTTCCCATCCCACTTAAATAGGAGCATCCTGATGGGAAACAAGCCTGGACACCACAACCATCACCTAATGTGTTACTGGTACCCTGTGCTGTGCAGGTCATCAGCACTGTGACCTTCCCCAGCCTCAGAGGGCACACCTGCCAGCCTTCACCTCTCTGGACAAGTGCCAGGACAGCAGGAGCAGGGAACCACACGCTGCCCCTGGGTAAGTTTCATACCATTTGCTCCCTCCAGGGGCATTTCTTTGCTCAGCAGGTGGAAGCAGTGAAGGTTAGAGATGAAGCAGGATGCTGAATTAGTTTATTAGGTATCTTGGTGTTTGCCACCAGTGAAAACTGCCCCTTCACTGGCGCCAGCAGCATCAACCAAGGGCAAATTGCTTTCAGCACCATGTCCTCACTGCCAGGCAGCTGGAATGCCATGGCTGGGCCAGGGCAGAGTGCTACACTTGTGGCTGTGCTCTGCAGCATACCCAGCCTCAGAGTCCAATTCCAGAAAAATGGAAGAGACTAATTGGAATAGATCTATGGCAACTTGGGAAAAGCTGCTGGAAGGGAATTTTAATCTGTATTTTAAACTAAAAGAAAAGAAAAAGCAGCAGCCTCAGCCCATCTGACATTGTTCACAAGTGGTAATACTGGGGAGCCAGCCAGGTGCATGATGCTCACGCAGGCAGGCATGAACCAACAGAGGCAGTGAGATGGGAGGAGAGGCAGCAATTAGGGTGAGGGAAGGAAACACAGGCACTGCCATCACCACAGCTTGGGCCAAGTGGCCTTTCCTGCTGCAGCTGGTGGCAGCTGGCTCACGCTTGCTCTCCTCCTTGCACCTTCTTCTCCTCACATCTGTGCCATCCATATCTGCATCAGGATGCACTGGCAGCAGGGAAGTAACTTTGCAGAGGAAGGACTGGGCCGAGTTCACCTCAAATGCTCTTTGCCTCTGCTCCAGACACTGTGCTGGTCCGCCCAGCCCAAATGTATGCCAGGGTTGTGATGGCAACTCACCTGCTGCAACTTAGCACAGCCCTGGCACAGCCTTGGCACAGCCCTAACACCTGGGGATCTGTCTGCACAGCCCTTCCTGCCTGCTGGTCAGCATTGCTAGGGTGAGAGTATCACTCTGCCCGCTCCTTTTCCGCCACCTTTGATGTGCTCATTGTGGAAGAAGGTTTGGGATTTGGGTGACAGGAGCTCCATTACCTATCCAGAGATGTGAGTCACTAAGCTGCTAAACACTTTCAGCCAGGCTGGTGCAGAACAGCTCAAGGATTTTTGTGCTATTTCCCAGTAACGTTAGATGAGAAAATAATAATGGAATAACAAGGAAATATGTTGGCCATCAATTTTGCACTGCGCAGGGCTGCAATTACAAACTATAGGCACAGCATCGTGCCCAAAACCCAGCTCTAGGTTACGAGGGACTAAACATTACATTGGAGAAAGCCTTTCATCAGGCAGGGGGCTCAGGCAGCATCTCTCAGGCAGGAGACCCCCACGTGTCTCTCTGACCTCAGGGCTGGCTCTCGGCACAGCTCCAGAGTACCTCAAGACCCCGCAGTGATGAACCCACAGACTAGCGGTGGGTTTTAAGGCTACGTTGCCTTGCTGCCAGTGTTACCCAGGCAGGATGCACCTTCACGCTCTGCACCGGAGCTCTCCCATGCCCCAGCTTCTCCCAGCTATGTCACTTCCCAATAGCGTGAAGATTTCCCTCAAGAGCAGCCTTTGCCTGCCTCTCAGCAAAGCTCAGGCTCTGGGAAGGTGCTGCTCCGTGCCAGGAGCACCCCGCTCTTTCTCAGCCCCCCAGCCCTGCCCACGGGTCCCTCACCTTACCTGGGCTCTGTAGCGTCGAGGCGAGCGGCAGCAGGGCCAGGAGCGCCCCGAGAGCCGTGGGCACCATGGATCCGCCGGCTCCAGCCGCCGCCAGCTCGGCGGAGGACTGAGCGGAGCAGGGAGGCAGGCAGCACTCGTATGGCTTTCCCCCCGCCGTCGGGTTTTTGAGAACGCCCAATTAATCTCGCGATCAGCCTCTCCCGCTGCATCAAGTTTCAGGCTGGGAGGATGCGAGTGGGGCCCACCCAGCTATCCCCCCACCCCCGCCCAGCCTCAAAAGAGCTTCCCCGTCCTCTGCCCAGGTGCCCGCTTGTGGCAAAGAGGGTTTTGGGGTACGAGCATCATGCCCATGGGCAGTGGGGGGCAGGACGGCGTGACAGGGAGGGCTGCGCCAGGAGATCCTCAGCAGTTAAAAAGACAGGGAAAACCCTCTGAGAGGCAGAGAGGGGAGCCTGTCCAGGGATGTGGTACTGACACAGGGCGGGGTTCCATTCAGCAGGGGAGAGGGGAGCTCTGGCTGTACCGGCTCCCCTCCGCACCCTGCGGCAGGTGCGTCTGTCCCACTGACAGTGGCTCCGAGAGTCGCAGTTGGGAGCGGCATGTGCAGCCAGCCCTTGGCACCCCTGTGTGGGGCAGCAGCTTTCCCCCAACCCCTCTGACCTGCACCTACACCGGGGTCCGTTTCCACCGCAGAATTTGCATTTGCTGTAAATTTCAGCAAACGAAGTGCTTTCTACTGGTTTCAGTTTCCCAAAATATTAAACGCCTTGGGGCAAACAAGACCAGAAGCAAAGCCCGGTCAAGTATAATTGAGTCAAAAGGCCCTCTGTGTCCACCCATGCGTGGGTGCCCTGCTCAGGCTGCATATTCATCCCTCCATGTCACAGCATCATAGCCTTGGGCTGGGCAGTGTCCCTCCGCCTGGCAGGGGAGCACCCCCTCGACCCTAAACCTCTGTAATAGTCTGTAGTCCTGTACATCTACGCTGTGCTTGTGTGTGTTGCAGGTGCCTGTGCCCCCCAAAGCTGCCAGCTGCTGGAAATCCTGGGGAAGCGGCGGGCAGGGACTAAAGCCTGAGGCAGTGGCGTAGAGCAAATTGCATCAGATGCCGGCATGGAGTCACTTAAACGAGGTAAGAATTAGTGCAGGGCCCTGATGAACTCCCCCTTGGCTGCCAACAGCAGTGTCAGGGAGAGAGCGAGAGCAGAGCTGGGGCTAATTTGATTTCTCGGCTCCGTTAGTGGCTGGCAAGTCACCTCCCAGGGAGCGCCAGCAGCTCATAGCGCTCTCCCCTTATTGAATCTGGGTAATGAAAATCACGGGCAGCGCCACCATGGTGCTGGGGACTGTGCCCCGCTCTGCCCCCTCTCCCCCGGCCTCCTGCGTCTGCAGCCGGCAGGATGAGGCCAAGGGGGCGGGGACTGCTCCAGTGGAGCCTCTGCCGCAGCATCATTAACTCTGAATTTTCTCCCTCGGGTTTTACAACTTCATCTTAAAGAGATTTTAATGTAGTTCCTATCAGCCCTCCTGTTATTGGATATCTAATTAGTGTGATCTACTGTAGCCTCGTGTTACGCGCGCACACAGGGGGCTCTTGCGGGACATTTTGTGGGACGGCTGATATCAATCGGCAGCGCCCAGATCAGATTTACTTTCCGAAATAGTATAATGGGATTTTATTAGCCCTGTAATCTGCTGCACGGTAATTGCTTTTCTGGGAATCGAAGTGCTCAGTGCCTGGGGCTTCCCACAGCTCAGTCCCACGTCCTGTCCAGCCTCTGCTGCAGCCGGGCATGGCAGCATCTCTGCACCGGGATGGATGGGCACTCAGGCCTCTCTCCCAGAGCAGCCACGCCGCGAGCAGGTTCCCTAGCTGGGTAAGCAGGTATTTAGCCCAGAGCTGCAGCAATCTCAGAGGCCGGGGAGAGCACAAGGGCACAAGCACAAGATCCCCCAACACGTGATGGCACAAGTGATGCTCTGCATTCCCTCCTCATCCCAACCTGACCTCAGCCCTAGTCCTGAGTGTGCGGCATTTTGCACTACATCCCTTCAGCAGCTCTCACCCCATGCCACAGAATGTGCTGGGGGCTGTTGAGGGATGGCAGGAACATGGCTTGGCTCTGCACAGGATGGGTGTTGTAGCCAGGTTGGGGACCACAGTGGGAACAGGGAGGGAGGCCTCAGTTGTGGTGCTTGCCGGTGCGGAGAGGGCAGGAGAGGGAAGCAGCTCTCCTTCAGGCTGCCAGTGCTCGCCTTTCAGAGCGCGTTTGGAGCGTCAAAAACAATAAAGCATCAGCAAGGAGCCCTGGCAGCACAGCTGCCTGATGGCCCCGGCCCCATCACGCGCCCGAGGCCGCCCATTACGGAGCCTCACGCTCCCCGAATTGCATGTCTGCTATGATTTAACGCTGCGAGACATGAAATAAACACCGCAGGCAGGCAGGGCTGCCGGCATGGGCACGACCAGGCTCACAGCAGCCCCCGCTCCCGTGGCGCCCTGCACCCAGGGACGGAGGTCCTCTGGGACGCCTGGGCTTGCTTGCAAGCAAGGGTCTGCAAAGGGCCAGGGGGACACAGGGGATCTTTCCTCTGGCATTCACCTTGTCCAGCTCCAAGACCGAAGCACAGACCAAACGCTGTGAACAGCTGCTCAGTGTGGTGCCCTTGGCTAATTTAATTTAGGGATGCTGGTAGCTTTGACCCATGGGCACAAACTGCATGGCCCTTGGAGAAGTCAAAAATTGCCCCTGCCAGGTACCAAGCCCATCCTCACCCCAGTGAAGGAGGCCAAAGCTTTTAAATCCCCGAGAGAAGGGATGGGAGTGCTTTCCTTTCAAGTCCTCTCTTTCATTAGACACCCTTCAGGTGTTTGCAATATTCTGCCATTGTTGCATTACCACTAAAGCTAGGTAATAAAAACATGAAGGTATTTGGAGCCTGTTGCTGCTAATGAAGGAGATCTGGCTGATACTGAGTGGGACAGCAACTATGCATCACGGGCTGAGTACCCTGCAAGGTCAGGCAGGAATTGCCTTGCTGAGAGTGGACCTGGCTGTTCTGTCTTGTATGACTGTCTTTTCCTTTCTCCTTTTATTTTAGAGGGACACCTGTGCCAGAGGCTCACTGGGCAGTGGGCTCTAGTGCTGTCACCTTGGGAGAGTCCCCATCCCCAAGGCAGGTTTGCAGCAGGGATTGTGCTCACGATGACTGCCTTGATGTAAAAGCCTCATGTCTGAAAAACTCTTGCAGAAAAGTCGTCAGCTGCTTCTTTCTGTTGAAATTCAATCCATGGAGGACTGTGGCAGTGCTGGAGAGGTCAGACATGCTGCAGTGTGTGGAAACAGCCCTGGAGGAGACAGTGTTGAGACAATCCACTCAGGTTTGGGGGTCTTTTATGTTTTTAAAGCACTTATTGCTTCCTTTTGCTAAGCCAAAGCTGTATGGAAACCTCTCAGGACGTGGAAGGAGAGGGCATTTCTGCAGCTTGCTCTGTCTGACAGTGTACAGTCTCCCCCATAGTAAGTTATCTTGGATGTAACAGTGCTGTGACTGCACTTAATGCTGCAAACAAATTGTTCTACACCCTAGTTAATTATCACAGCATTAATCAGGCTACTAAACATTAAACACGGCCTGGACAAACCTGTAGCTAAAAATACAGGTCTGGTTTATCTTTGTGACAGGGACATCCAGAATTTTTATGGTTAATAGTTTTTTTGAAGTAGGAAAATCCTGGGGACCCTTACCTGAGCAACGATGTTTGGATAGAGCACCATTCCCTCCACAGTTCATGGGGGTCCCAGAGTGAAAATCACAGTGCCCTGCACCACCTCCCTATCTCTCACTATCAGTAGCCTGGCAGGCTCCCAAAATAAGTGGAATTTCTTATTTTGTTGCATTTAAGCTTCACTGGTTGTCTTGTTTTTCCTTTGCACATCAGGGAAATTGATTAACAACAGCTTCCTCAGTTTTACCTTATCTACACTGGTACTTCCTCCCTCTTGCCTCCCAAATTCCTCATCTGGAGTACCTATGGGAACCAGGGAACCCAGACAATCTCGGAACAGCCATCACCGAGGTCCCCACACCTCTTCCAAAACAAAAGGCAAGGGACGGTCTGTGACTACCCAGGAGAAATCCAAGTGTGGGAGATGCCCAACCAGTTGGGCAAGGGCATTTTTGCGGGAGAATTGGCAGCCAGGTTATGGTAGTGGCAGCGTGTGACCCTACTCTCCCCTTCCCCCTGCAGTGCCACAGCTCCGCTGGAAATGCCAATGCCATCAGTGTCACAGGAACTTCAGTGCCTGATGATGTAGGACAGTTTTTCGCCAGTTTCTGCCAAGAGAGCTGAGCCCCACTGGCTCCTCAGGTGGAGCCAAGTTGCCCAGGTGCCCGAGCCACATCTCATCCACGGGTCCGACGGCCGCGCTGCTGACAGCGTGGGGTCTGCACAGATACACCTGGATCCTGCAGAGCCCCCGGGGGGCCCTTGCTGGGACATCTCCATTTCAGTATTGTTTTGTTAAGAGAAAGGTAGAATCCAGGCGTGCAGAGAACGCAGAGCCCTTTGGCTCAGCAAATCTGAGACATGTCTATTTCCTGCTGATTTACCCAGGCCCGACAAAGCATGGGCTTGGACGGAGCAGAAAGCGGGTGCCGGCCCCTCGTAGTTTTGAACCTTTCTCTCGCGGTTTTCCCCTGGGGCGCATCCAGCCCTGGAGCATCCCAGTCCCCCCGCGCATCCTCCATCAGCCGCCCTGCTCGCGGCTTCCCGCCCGGGCAGCACCGGGCAGCGCAGGCGGACACGTGTCGGACACAGGACCAAGACAGGGGAGGGGGTGTTATTGTTGCTGTAATTAAAAGAAAATAATTCACTTTAATCAGTACGGAGGGGCGCGGCCAGGGCAGAGCGCCGGCTGGGGCCGGTGTTCCCGGCCGCCGGTGTTGGCACGGGGGAGAAGGGGCTCGGCGGCCGGGGCGACGATCGGGGGCTTCTCGGGGGCAACACTGCCAGGCACGTGGGCGGACACACGGACAGGCGGACGGGCACCGGCGGACAGACGGACGGGCGGACAGGCGGACGGGCACGGGCGGACAGACGGACGGGCACGGGTGGACAGGCGGACGGGCACGGGTGGACGGGCGGACAGGCGGACTGGCACGGGCGGACAGACGGACGGGCACGGGCGGACAGGCGGACTGGCACGGGCGGACAGGCGGACGGGCACGGGCGGACAGACGGACAGACAGACGGACGGGCACGGGCGGACAGACGGACAGACAGACGGACGGGCACGGGCGGACAGACGGACGCGCACGGGCGGACAGACGGACAGACAGACGGACGCGCACGGGCGCACACGGCCCCGGCGGGCGGCGCGGCCGGAACCGGCGCGGCCGCGCGTGCGCGCTGTGCGGCGACGGCGCCGCTGCCGGCGGCCCCATGACGGCCGAGCCGCGGGCCCGGGGCGGCGGCGGAGAGGTGAGAGCGGCGGGGCGAGACCGCGGGGGCGGCGGGGCATGTTGGGGCGGGGGAGCCGCGGGGCGAGGCTGCGGGGCCCCGAGGACGGCGGCGGGCGGCGAAGCCCGCGCGGGGCCGGGGCCGGCCCGACCCTCCCAGCGCGGCCGCTCGGGGCCGGCCCGCAGCGCTTCCCCGCTCCGCTCGCTCTGGGCGCCCCGTCCCGTCGGGCCGCGCTGCCGTCCGCGCGCGTTTCGTTGGGAATAACGGGCTCCGCGCGGTAAGGCGCGCGATGCGCCGGTTCCACGGGAACGGGCTCGGGCGGGCGCTCAGACACGCTCCTGCTCTGCTGGGAGCAGAAACGCGCGTTCGCTCCCCGCCGCCCGGCAGCGTCTCCTGGGCAAGTTAACGAGAACTGTTGCTCCCAAACTTCGGGGCTCTGCGCACGCTGTCTCTGAAGGGACCCGGACCGGACCCCGACCCGGACGCGAGGCTGTGTCAGTGCTCAGGGGACTGAAGCCCAGACCATCCCGAATTGAAGCGGGCTCTGCACTGCTCTGTAGTATCTCTGTGCTCTTAGGACCCAAGAGATGCGTTTCAGAGAGGTCAGAGTTGCAGGGTGGGATGGGATGAGGGGGTCAGCCCTTGGGTTGTGCGTTTGAAGTGGCATTAGTGCAGCAGCCGTGCCCCGGTCTCGTGGGGACGGTGACCAGGCAGTGCCCGCTGTGTGCATCTTGCACACGTGAATGCAGAACGAGGTTGCTGCCTGCTGCTGCTGCTTCTTGTGATGGCTGTTGGTTTGTGACCGCCTTGGCCAGGAGCGTGGGCTTTGTTCCTGCTGCCAGCTGGGGGCTTCCAGCCCTCTCCCTATCCATTTTCCCCCACGATGAAAAGCATGGCTGAGGTGCAGAGGCTGAAGGCCAAGGCTCTGTGTGCCTCTTCTGTGCCGCAACCTTCCTCCTCCTCCCGTGCAGGTGTTTCTGGAACCCCCTTGAACTCCTGCACTGCATTTTCTCTTTTCCCTGTTCAGTTTCTCATCGAAACAAACTTCTGAGGGTGGTGAGTCACCTCAGAGCAGGGAAAACAGCAAAACCTTTCTGTTCCATCATTCCTAGCTGACCTTGTAATTTTATCTCTAGACCCTCCTTCCTCTCAGCCTCCTGGTTTTGTACTCATCTCTTGTTGCTGTAATTTAATACTAACAGGATTTGGGTTTGGTTTGTTATTTTTCCAGCAGGTAGGGCTTCGGTTCAGTTTGGGTTTGCAAGTGCAGGGTGTGTTAGCAGCGGCAGCACACTGGTGTTAATTACCAGCTACAGAGCTTGTTTTACAGCCCCGTGGCGATAACCTCAGAAAGCAATAACCAGACTAGTTATGGCAGCAAAACCACGCGCACTCCCCAAAATCTTGACAAATTGGTTGCATGGAGAGCGGTTCCTGGTGGCTTTTGTGGGCTGCCAGGCAGCCATAACCCTCTTGAAAGTGCTATGGGATAAGCTCTCTGCTGTTAGCACAGACCTTTTCTCGAAGGCTGAATAAAAGCACACAGAAATAGTTGAAATATTGAATGGTAACTTAGAGCAGAGGATCAGTAATTGGCTTTTATGCTTACAGCAGCCTTTGTGAGTTCTCTGTTTCGTGGAACAGAAAAACCCCAGAAAGTCGCGCCCTGTCCTGCCTTGGGTTTCATTATTCTAATGCAGTGTATTAGCAAGGGTGTTTGTGAGGTTTTTTTCTCCACTGGAAAAATCCGCCCTGCGGCATAAGGTGGGGTCAGCCGACATGCACAGCACACGCTAAGGCAGCAAAATTAGCAACATGATTTAAGTGGTTTGCATTTGTGAGAGTCTGCCTGCCCCGAGCCTCTCAGCCTTGGCTCCTCATCGGTCAGCTCCTCCTGGGGCTCCTGAGGGGTTCCAGTGCGTCTTGGCTTTCCTCAGGATAAAAACAGTGCGTGGAACAAGTTGAGGGGGATTGAGCACACATAGGTGCTCTTTCTTGTAAAAGTTGAGCAAAAGTACTATCATAAATGGGACTACCATGAATAACTTGACAAGAAAATTGACACCAAAAATAATCTAGGAGGTTTTTTAACAGCTGGCACAGGTACGTGCTGTCTTTGTGTGCGGAGTAGCATCCATCACCAGTATGGGTGGGGGGCTCAAAAGTAGTTAACTCATTACTCACTGGGTGGAACTTGTGCTCCAGTGCCTTGGAAGCATCTTGGGTTTTTTCTCAGTGGTAATAGTAAGTAGAAACTTGAGTTAATTTTCCTGCAGCTTTGCTGGTTAAGATTAATTAAAAGTGTGATCTTAAGGAACTGGGATTGATCGGGTTGTGCTGACTGCAGGATCCTCGACAGCCTCTATAAATCAGGATACACGACGCAGACCCAGCAGTTGTTCCTGCTGTAATGTCCTTCCCATACCACATGCAATGCCAGCTTTATGGAGCTGCATCTCAGTTGTCACCAGACTGAGCTGGTAGCAGCAGCATCAGCTGCACTGCAGCCACGAACAGGGGTGGTGGGACCCCCAGCACCAGGAGGCTCCTTGTGGAGAGCTGCCTCTCCTGGCAGTCATTGACTGAGGTTATTTGTGTTTGCCACGTGCAATGGCCACCCTGTGGGAAGCCTAGGCAGCAGAGATTTTACAAGTCTGGTAAAGAGAATTTCTGTAATCATTTGTGATTTGTGAACCAGTTGTGAACCACGGCATGGGGCCTTGAGCGGCGAGTGTCTTGCCAGACCTCAAGTGGTTGTGGAGTGGGAAGGAGGAGCAATAGCAGGCTCCTGGGCCCTTGCTCTGACACCTTATTGTCAGTAAGAAGTGACATGCACAAATGGCATGTGCCACCACACTGAAAATAGCTCCTGACAGTGCCCTGGGAGCAGGCGGCTGCCTTATATGTCCTGCTGCACATGCCGCTGCCCCGGGGGGTGGGGAAGCCCCTTCCCACCACAGGTGCTGCACATCCCACAGCTGACAGCAAGGAGAGCCTGTCCTCCCAGGCCTGCCTGCATTCTCCTGAAGATACAAGGGGTTGAATGTTAGTCTGTGAATTTAGCAGGGAAAAAACCTGAGTGCAGCGTTCGAGCTGATGTTGGTATTTGCATTAAGCAAGTGTGACTGGGCTGGTGTGTCAGTCTGTCAGAAGAAAGGAAGGAAAGAAACAGTGCTCCACTGAGCCCTCTCAAGCCTTGCAGAAACAGCTTGATGTCCATCCTGGTCACCTTTTCACATGAACTTTCTTTATTTCTTGTACATAGGATTGCCAGGTGCTCTTAAACCAGATGAAAGAGATCACAGGAATTCAGGATTCTGCATTCCTGCTTGCCGCTCTAAAGGTTTGTGTATATTGCCATTGTTGTGGGGAAAGAGAGTTCTGATTTTGTCCAAAAAGTCAGGCAAGTCCAGGCTCCCGCCCAGCATAGCACACAGGTGTTTGCTGATGCGTTTGTCAACTGATGATGAGCTGGTCCTTGTTAGAATGATCCATGTGTGGCCTGTGAGAGCAATCCAGGATCACCCTGGATGCGTGAGAGGCAAAGGGTCAATCCTTTGCTGTTCTGCTCCTCATTGGTGCTTCGCTTTCCCCTACCATTCCACCAGGCTGCTGATGGAGATCTCATGGAAGCAGTCACCTTCCTGACAGAGGACCCTGCTCCAGAGGCAGTGCAGAGCCCAGCTGCTGCAGAGCCATCCGACTGGGAAGGGAGCGTGGTGGGCAAGCAGCTCGCACAGGGTGAGCTCCACCTCTGCTCACCCCTACAGCTTCGTGTGTTTGTGTGAGCTCAGAGGGGAAGTATCCATCCTCCCTGCTTCTGCCAGCAGTACATCCCTCCACCTTCTGTTCTGGTGCATATTTTGCCAGTACTGATCACTTAGTAGTGTTTTGATAATGTTTGGAGGTGACACATCACAGTTAAAAAGCTGATGTTCCTGTCTCATTATTTCAAGAGCTCTGAACTGTTTCCTTAAGCTCTGAATTTGGCTGTAAGGAAATCTGGGTAGTATAAAGCTGCATGCTCTGCCCTGTTCTCCTCATTCAGCTCACTCAGTGGCTTTTAGGTTGCATGGCATGATCTGAACAGGGATTTCTTTTAAAACCTGAGCTAGAAAATTTTGCTTGAATTGATTGAAGAGCCGTATTTGTGAAGTGTGATGTTTTCTAGAATTTCCTCTTAAAGAGAATGTTTGCTGCTGCTGGTGGAAAACTGATCAAAAATCTGCCTCCACTTCTAGATGTTAGTGCTGTACCTGCCCCTCACAACCAAGACAACTTCTGTCCTGCCAACACTGTCAGGCCACTGGAATCACAAACATCTCTGTCTGCAGAAAGGGATGCAGCTGAAAGGTCAGTGGAGCTGTAAATGGCACCCCCACTTTGGTTTCCCCGGGTATCATAAGTGGGTTCTGGAGCTGGTGACTGTAGAACAAACATGGATCACCTGCCAGGTGGACTGGCTGGCTGGAGGGGAGTTTGATTCCTGTAGCTCTCGTGAATCTTTGGGAGGTTTTTTACAGCACAGTGTTTATCCCTTGTGACAGGCCACAGGACACCCATTCTGCTGAAAACAAAAACCGCTCCAAAAGGAAGCGCTGTGAAGTCTGGGGAGAGAGCCCCAAGCAGAATGACTGGAGAAGAGCAGGTGACTGGCCTGTTGGAATGAAAAATATTGGAAATACATGTTGGTTTAGTGCTGTTATACAGGTAATCAGCAAAAAATTCTCTTTTTCTAATACCAAACTTGCTGTGCTCTTGGAGTTGGAATGTTTCAGTTAGAAGTAACCGTGCAGCAGTTCTGTGAGGGAGTCATCGTATGCAGATGAGTAAATGTGACCCTGCTCAAACACAGAAACTTCTGGGTTTATGACTGTGATGTGTTCTGGGCCTGTACAGAAAGAGCCAAGGAGCAGTTAAATAGACTTTGCTTAAAAATAGCCACAGATACAGAGAATCTGTGTCTGTATGCAGGGAGTTATGCAGCGATGGCCAAGTGCCTGCTGAAATGATAAAAGCTTGCCAGGCAAAGTGAACAGATAATTTAATTTTACTGCAGTTATTGTTGGCTCGATAACACATGGTGTATCGTATTTCAGTTAATGGAATACACTGGCATAGATGCTTGGACAAATAAACAACTAGGCAGCATATATTATTAGTAATGACCTGAAGAAGAGACAATAGTAAGTGGAACTGAGCAGATTTGTCTCTCCTAACCATTTTACATCAGCAGAGAGATGTTAATCATTTGTCTTCAGCTCTGAGGAAGTAAGAAAGCTGCAAATGGGTTCTTCTCACCATGGCTTGCTCTTGGGTGCTTTTCTGAGCCTGCCTGTGCAGAATAGAGTGATTTTCCTAAAGGGTTTATATCTATCCTAAAAATGGCAGGATGATATTTCATCCTTGGGTGGGTACAAACATGCTGATGATCTCAAAGGTCTGTTCCAGCCTAGTTAATTCTGTGATTCTGATTCTGTGCTGGTCCAGCACAGGGACTGCTCACATTGTAAATGTGTGTTGAGTAGCACGGGGCCATTGGGAATGTGAAGTTTGCAAAAGAAACCTCTCAAGTCAGAGTGAAAACAGGGCATCAGATTGCAGTGAGTCCAATCCTTGCAGGTGCTGACCAAGCTTTACCTGTCCTCTCCTTTCAGTCTCTGTTTCAGTTGCCAGAGTTCCGGAGGCTGGTCCTTGGGTACTCTCTCCCACAGAATGTGCTTGAAAGTTGTCATAGTCACACTGTAAGTTTTGATTCAGTAACACTGTCAAGTTTCCCTCTTTTGTGGTGTAGCATTCTGCTCTTTCTCTAACCAGATTTAATTTGGGGCCATCTGAGACCAGTGGCTTTAAAATCATCTGGCTACATTTAAGATAAATTTAGGAAGTTCTCAAAGACAGAATCAGGATAGAAAAAAAAAAGCTGCTTTTTGTACCCCTGTCCTCTAGAGCCTTTAACTGCTGTGTGGGGAGATGTTTTTCCCATAAAACTTCTTTGGCAGCTCCAGATAACTCATTGGTTTACATGCATGGTAGAAGAACGAGTATTTGAGCCAGCATGCAGCTGTTGGGTACCTTTTACATGATGGCATGTGGTGTTCAGTAGCACTAAGTTTCAAGATGATGCTTTTTAGAGCTGCAGGAGGGCTTTAACTTTTCTTCTTTTCGCAATGCAGGGAAAAAGAAATATTGCATTCATGCAAGAACTTCAGTGTCTGTTTGCATTAATGCTGGGGACATGGCGTAAGTTCGTAGACCCTTCTGCAGCACTGGAACTCTTGAGGGACCTGTTTAGATCACCTGAACAACCACAGGTAAAACCACACTGAAAAGCCTTTTGCTCTCTTCACTCTAGCAGTCACAGCCACGGCAACCCCATTTTGCCTCATCCTGCTGGTACTTTCAGAGGCCTTTTCCCAAGTTTGTCAGCCAAGAAGCAGCTGTCCCTGTGTCATTAGAGCAGAATGTACATGCCTACTAATTAACCAGCCAGCGTAGCATGGCACTACCCAGTGCCATCTGCATAGTTGGGTAGGGATCACAGTAATTTCCTCTGATCTAGTGTTCAGATGAGGGGCGTTCGTTACCAGTCTAAATCAGCACAGCTCTTTAGTCTCGTGTAGCTCAGCTGAGTGGGCACAGCAATACCAGTCAGGTTGTGTTCAGTGGGTCTGGGACACCGGCAGACTGGGGGAGCACTTTCTGGTGGGTGTCACGATTTACTTTCCACTTTGGTCTCTCTTCTAGCAAGATGTGAGTGAATTTACACACAAACTACTGGACTGGCTGGAGGACGCATTCCAGCTCGCTGTGAATGTCACGTGAGTTCTGTGTTGTCTCAGGAGTTTGACCTAAGGAGAGTTTTAATAAATGAGAGGACTTTAGGGGAAAATTTTGGGCAAATGAGTGTTCTTTGTTTCCTGTGGATGAGGCTTATTAAGCTTGAAATGTTGTGTCTGCGTCTCCTGTTAGTGAGTGGGGGACTTCACTCAGTGCTGATATGGCCTGCAGGGTAAATGAGCTTTTGAGGGAGCTCAGCAGCCCTGGTGAACAGAAAAGCCCTGGTAGTTTGAAACTTCCTTTCAGAAGCTGACACCTTAACTTTTTTTTTTTCCACTCTTGCCAGTGTAAGTGTTATAATGGGCTTTGGAACATGAAAATTAATGAGAAGCTTCCTCTTTATTTAGTGCCTGGATAGAAAAATGTACTTTTGCCTGTAGCCCCCCAAGCAGAGGCTTAGGTTCTGACTTGGGGGTTTTTTTGCAGCCTCTAGGTGTAAATGAAAGTGTTCTTTTGCCCTCTGAAACAGGAGCTCTGGGGACAAATCCGAAAACCCAATGGTGCAGCTCTTCTATGGGACTTTCCTGACTGAGGGTGTCCATGAGGGTGAGTTAAGGCTGTGGTAGATTCAACTTCTTAACTCCTTTGAGTGTTTTGGAGTTAACCAGATTTTTTTGTTCTCTTGAGTTAGCTCATGGTTTCTCTATGGTTTCCATCATCCAGGCAACACTTTTTCCAAGATTGAGACCTTTGGCCAGTATCCCCTTCAGGTAAATGGTTACCAGAACTTGAATGAGTGCTTGGAAGGAGCCATGGTGGAGGGAGAGATGGATGAGGCAACAGCATCTCAGTCAGTGAAGTATGGACAGGAGGTTAGTCTGACCTTTTTTGCCAAGCCTGTGGTTGCTTGCTGTACAGGAGTGCAGCACACACAGTGCAGGGGTACTCTGATAACTTTAAATGGCAGCTGTGAGTGTTCTCTAAGGACTGAATACAAAACATGTTCTGGATACCTAGAATCTCATGTAAATGTCTGTTACTGTTAGGTGGTCAGACACTACATGTGGTTAGACATTAAGTCTCTGTTGATGTACAAAGATGTGTTGTCCTATGTAACCGGTTCAAAGACTTTATTTTAAATTGGAAAGGTCAATGTCTGCCTCTGAATCAAGTGTGATCAAGTCTCTCTCTTTCTGTTGAAGCCTACCTGTACCTGAGTAGGGGGAGACCTACTGCCTCCATATTTTCAGAGGGTAAAAGTACAGTGCTTAACTCCATGGTATGCCATTTGGAATTTGACTCTTCCTCTCTATTGTGTATGATTTGAGGTTTTTCTTCTTGCTTTCACTCGTATTTTCTGACTGTGATGATATTATTTCTTTTTTTTTTTTTTTTTTTTAATCTCACTAATCACAAACCAATCATAAAAAAATTAGTTGCAGCAAGATGAAGAAGCACCATTGCATTCAGCATCCTCTGTGTGTAAATTCAACTGAGAATTTTTCTTTCAGCATAACTCTTTGAAATAGTGTATGAAGCTACAGAAAGTAGCTGGGGATCCTCTCTGAATCCCCTTAATCAAGTAGTTTGCAAGTAGACTGAGTGAGAACGAGGATTTTGGTGCTGCAGGAGGACTCCAGGTTTGTTCATCACTGCATGTGATCTGCCTCAGGAAAGAACTCCCTTGGCGGTTCTTAGATGATGTGCAGATTGTGTGTAGCCTCTGCTGATTTGTGAAATTCAGTGCTGGGCTTGTTAATAATCCATCAAGCTGGATGCATCAGGCAAGGACAAGTAACATTGAGAGCAATTATGAGGTTTTTTCACAGTAAAAATGTAAAATGGAAGCATAAATTTCTAACTTGTAAAGTTTGGCTTTCTGGCTAGTCACTCTGCGAACAAAACCTAATTCATTGCTTAAAGACAGAGAGACTTTTAAATCAGTCTGAAATCATATAGGATCAGTCTAAAATGTGCCATTAGCAGTCATATTAAAACAAGTCCCTTTGGGGGTATTTCTGCTTTTGTTACAGCGCTGGTTTACAAAACTCCCACCAGTTCTGACCTTTGAACTCTCCCGATTCGAGTTCAATCAGTCACTAGGACAGCCAGAGAAAATTCACACCAAGCTAGAGTTTCCCCAGACTATGTATATGGACAGGTGAGTTGTCCTGTTGTACGGTATGTTTACAGCTATTGCTTTGTTATAAATAAAGAAATTAAAAAGGTTGTTTGGATGAGCAAGGAAAGATTCTAAAATATTTACAAAACATTGTGGATGTTAGAAGTGAACAAATCTTACCTGACAAATGGAGATCTCTATTTCTGTTTAGGTACCTCTACTGCAATAAAGATGTTATTCAGATGAAAAGAGAGGAGATGAAGAGATTGAAGGAGAAAATGGTGACTCTGCAGCAGAAACTGGAAAGGTGAGTGGTCAGCTGGTTCTATTTTTATGCCCTCTGGAAGAGGCAAGTATTTGCTTTTAAATGAGCTTTCCAATAGCTGAGAAACTTGTAGAGAAGGAGAAACAGCAACATGTTTATTCGGAAACATCTGGAAGAAAGAAGTGTATTTTTAAAAACCTGTCTCTTCAATGGTTTCTAAATTTTACTGATACCGTTACAGAAATAAATTCTTTAAAGGGCAGAGTTGACACTGTCACCTGCACTGGCAATGAAGGTGAGGAAGCCCAGTAGCACATTACAGAAAAAGTTGTTCTTCTCTTGTCCCATGAGGTTTAAACCCATTTCATTCCTTCATTCGTACAACACTTTGCTTCCTTCCGTAGGTACATGGAATATGGCTCTGGCCCAGCCCGCTTTCCACTGCCTGACATGCTGCAGTATGTGCTTGAGTTCATTGCCACAAAGCCAGCTGTGGCTGTTTGCTCTGCTCAGAGCTCTCAAACAACACTCCTACACTCCCAAGCCAAGCCTCGTGTCTTGGACATGCTTTCACAGCCAAACGGGTCAGTGAACAGAAATAAAAAGGATGCACAGGAGAACACTTCACCTCCCAACTAAATGGTCCTGGGTGGCATTCCAAAAGTGGGTTATTTATCTGGGCACTGGTGAACACAATGCTGTAATGTGCAAATGTTTGTGCAAGTAATGGGTCACTGCTTTGCTGCTCGTTTGGTTCTGTTCATGTAAATAGAACACTACATCTTGGTTTACAAATCGAGATGCAAACCTTTCTCCTTGTCCAAAAGCATCCCTATATTCCTTGCCTAAGCAGCAGTTAAGAACTAAATTACATTCCCTTTTTGGTTAGGCTACTCGGTTTTTTGCTTCATTGACCAGTAAATTACAGCAATATTGGATTATTATAACCCTGGCCAGCATGGTTGGTTTAGCTCTCTAAATTAAGCTGAATAAACTTTCTTAGTAGTAATGGAAGATTTTTTTTTTAACATTGCTCATTGTGGATTTGTGCTTAGAGAGTTCTATAAGAACTTTCCTTAGTGTTTTTCCTATATTTTAGTTTGGTCTGTGAAGGAAGAAGCACATTTCAGTGTACTTGTTCTCTCTACATTTTATACCTCTCTGGAAAGGAAATCCTGCTCCAGCTCTGGAGTAATTTTTGTTTGGTTTATTTCATATTCTTTTCCAAAAAAAAGAGAAACAAGAGAAAGATTAACAAACCTGCCCAACACTCTTGGATTTTCTCCACAGCATACAAGAAAGGACCGATACTAGGACTGAAGATGAAGCCTTCTTTGTGGCAAATCCTTCGCTGCAGCAGAACTCCAGTGTGGAGCTCGAGCCTGCTGTTTCACCAGCAGAACTGTCTGAACGTCCAGCTCCTCACGTGGTCTCCGAGGAGGAGCTGAACCTGGTGCAGACGTGTCTGCAGCGATGGAGAAACGAGATCGAGCAAGACGTGCAAGGTTGGCCCCAATGCATTTGTAGTGATTTTCCTCCTGAATGCCCACCTGGTTTCCCCTCTGTAGGTTTGCTGGATACAGCCTGAACTACAAATAATTTTGTCCCTGTTTGAGCTCTGGTGTTGAGTCTATCTGATAGTCTCTGCATGGCTTCAAACTCTTTGAAGTGAAAGGAGCTAGCATAGCCTGATGAGTAGTCATTAATTTTTACGCATTTCTCTCATTGTTGATGTTCTTGGCAGATCTGAAGGAGTCTATTGCCAGAATCAACCTGTCAATCAAACAAATGTACTGTGACCCTCTCCTCCAGCAGGTAGGAAATGCAGCTCCACTACGTAAATATTAAACTAGTATTGCTGATCCTCATTTTTGTTAGTAGATGTTGGTTTAAATTGCCCTCTTCACTGTATTTTTACATTTCCAGTGATGAACCAGAGAAAGATTTACTTATGAAAATCTTGTATCTTAAAACTCAGTTTTCACATAGGAAGAAATGTGTCAGATTGCTTGACTCTTATGCCATGCTACTCCTACAAACAGTCCCACTGTTTGTGTACAGAGGTCAGGCAGAATCAGTCCCTAACTGCACATCTGAATGGTGTCCATGTGGCTTTGCAGGTTCCCTATCGTTTGCATGCAGTCCTGGTCCATGAGGGGCAAGCAAATGCTGGGCACTACTGGGCCTTCATATATGACCCGCCTCGGAAAAGGTGGCTCAAGTACAATGACATCTTGGTGACAGAGTCATCGTGGGAAGAGCTGGAGCGGGAGTCCTTTGGAGGCTTGAGGAATGCCAGTGCCTACTGCCTGATGTACATCAGTGACCAGGTGTCCCGTGCTGGTGCAGGTACAGAGCCACAACTGCTGGTTAATGAGACGTTTGTGTGCTGGGGTGTCTCTCTGGCCTGCATCATCATTATGTTCCTCGGCTTCCCCAGCACAGCTGTCTTTTGACAAAGCACAAAACTTCACCCCAGATAGGACTGAAATAATCCACTTCGTGCTCGATTCATTTCTAAATCCCTGATAGGGCTGAAAACTGCCAGGAGAAGCACCCAGGTGAGACTGGAAAAAGCACTTCATGCGTGAATTACCTGTGTACCGACTCACGCTCCCCTTGGCCACGTTCAACATGCATCTAGTGCTAGTGTTCTTCATTCTGACTTTTCATAGTGTTTATATGGCAGCATTTGTTTCCTCAGGGCACGTGAAATGCCTCCTACTTTATCTCTCCCCTTTTTATCACACTTCCTGACTCGTTTGCTTGGTCTTTGGTGATTCTGTTATGCTGAATTTAAATGTGCAGCTTTTTGTGCAGCTTTTCCCTGAGAGGTATTGGTATCTGAGTGGCTCAGATTTGGTGTATTTGCAGTGCCAGTGTATAAATAGTTTTGTGGAGAAATTGCTGTGCACGTGGCTCTAGACATGGCAAACAGCTGTACAAGGACCCAATAATTTCACGCGTGGCTCATTTTGATGTAATAAATGAAAAGAAACAATGGAGAACTGACATTCTGTTCGTTGCTAAATGTGGCTGATGAGGATCTGGAGGTTGTTCTTTGTTTTCTTATGACAGTTCTGAAATGAACTCATGGGGTGGTTTTTTCTCCTATTTAATGCAATTTTTTGTTGTTTTTTAAAGCATTTTGCAAAGGGTGCATAACAATATCTGCTGTAGAAAGTTGCCATTTGCTTTTGAAAAACTTTAGGACTTGTCTGAAGCTGATGCTGCTTGGATTTTCTGCTGTTTTAAAAATGAATACTAGTAGAATACTGGAAGTAGATCTAAAAAGCACTAAGAAATATCAGCATGACACTCGTGCTATAGAACCCATTCAGTCCTTACCTTTACCTGCTGTACAGTGATGAAAGGTGTGTCAGCCGTGGCTGAGCTGTGAACTTTCCAGCTGTTGGCTGTTCAGTGCTGTTCCCTGTACAGCAGGAGCCCTTGGATCAGGATGTGTCTGACCTGCATCAGCAGGCACTGGTTCTGGAATTGCTCTGTGTAAATGCTGTCCAGTAGTAGAAAGAAACAGGTGTTTGTTTTAGATAACTCTGTAGATTTGTCTTTATTTTTGCACCTTTCCCTCTGGATCACCTTAAATTACAGAGCCAGTAGAAAATTTGACTTCATTCCCCTTTTATCCCTCAGCCAATTTTCCTGTGGATGCTCATGATACTGTATGTGTGCTTAGTCCCTGAGGGTGGTGCCCTGCCACAATGTGTCTCCTCATGCCAGTCTTGCATTTCCTCCAGATGAGGATGAGGGCCCAGAGGCTAGACAGTTCCAGAAAGAAGTGGAAGCTTTGTCCCCAGAACTGAAACACTACATCCAGGAGGACAACTGGCGCCTGGAGCAGGAGGCAGAGGAGTGGGACGAGGAGCAATCTTGCAAGATTCCTCAGATGGAGCCTTCACCTACTTCTGAATTGCAGGACCTTTCCTCTGAGTCAGGACCAGGTAATCTCACTCTCAATTTGCAAACTGTGTCAGAACCAGGAACAGCCAGCTGGTCACCAGTACCACTGTGTTGAAGCCTTGCACAAATGTGTCAGAATGCAGGAGCAGGTGTGAATGAGGCAGCTGGAGGCTCTGCCCTGACAGTACAAAAGGCTGTTCTGCTGGTTTTGCATGTGCATCCCTCCAAGCCTGTCCCCAGAAATGCTGTTTCCCATTCACTTAATCATCATAGGCTAATACCAGTTCATTTCCAGCTTTTTCTTTTTTTCATAAATATCGAGTGGACAAGTGCTGTTCTCTGGAGTGGGAAACGTTACTTGGCAATCCCTGATGACGTGTGCCATTCCCACTGGAAAGGGGTACGCGCACGCTCGCGTGAAGTGCCTTCACCTCTGGGATGAAGGCGGCAGCTGTGTAAAACTGCATGGACAAGCTGCAAAACATTTTAGAAAGAGAGAGAAAAAATCCTGCAGCTCTTGCTCACGAGTCCCACCCATCTGTCCTGACAGAGCAATCCTCAGCCTGTGAGCAGAGCGTGCGCACCCTGTCCTCGGAGCACGCCCGCATTGCCAAGGAGCAGACTGCCAAGGCCATCGCCAACACCGCCGATGCCTACGAGAAGAACGGTGTCGAGGCAGCTCTGTGTGAGGTAGGAGCTGAGCCTTGGCCCAAGAACCTACCCCTTCTTGCCTCCATGTTATTCTTCTTGATAGACCTTTGCTTTTCCCACTTCCGTGAAGTTGTGTAGCTGTTCCACATTTAGCTCGGTGCCCTTTGCCTTTCCTGTATTTTGCTTTGGATTTTCTTACTCTCTTTCTTCTTTCTCTTCTTGGCCACAGCGCAAGGAGGTAGAGCCGCTGAAGGCCCATCCCGGAGAAACATCCCCCACAGTTCAGGCAGAGCAGCCCCAGGACACTCAGGAAGCAGAGGCTGCTGCCCAAACTAGTTCACAGGTCTCTGAAGTGGAAATCCCCAGTGTGGGGAAGATTCCCGTTAGATCCGATGCAGATGGATATAATGAGGAGGTACAGATCCCAGTGCAGGGGTTAATTACTGCTGCTTGTTAACCTGTAGCTTTGTAGTTAGCTGGCTGTGAGCTGCCCTAAGGGTGGGTGTGATTGTGTCTGTCATAGGAACAAGCCCTGTACAAAGTTAATTTTCCCACTGTGGAAGGGAAGGGGGACCACGTCATTCCATAATTCCATTTTTAAATGTCATCGGAAAAGGAGCTCTGTAAGAGCACTCAATTTGTCAATATGCATGTTGGTCATAAGTCCTCTTTCTGGCACAACTGTATCAAAATTGATCCTACCTGTGTTAATTTAGTTTCAAGTCTCTTTGCCAGCTTCAGTTACTGTTTCAAGCCCAGTCAAAGACCTTAATCCCAAGAGCATAATTTGCATACCCTTCCCGCTGATTTTTTTGACTTTAACCACTCTCATACATGCTCAGGCAGTGTTTTGGAAGTTCTCTCACTTTAACAAGCTGGATTTCACACAAACACTGGGGCTGTCACTCCTTGAGTAGGTTTGAGATGTTCTTGTGTGATGTTGGCTCGAGGAACTGCTGCATCACAGGTTCTGCATTCATTTTACTTGTCCTAGGAAGATTGAGTGGAACATGGTGGGGTCATGGCCAGTGTGCTTTACCTTCTCACTTGTTGAATTTAAAAATTTAAGGGTTTGGAGTGACCAGCCTTGATATCTTTAACTGCATGTAAAGTGCATGTGATGGGTAGAGTCAGTAGCATGCGAGTAACTCACAGCCCCAGTTATCACACCTGTACTCATACAATTTCCTTCAAACTTTACCTTTTGAAAGTTACTTCCATTCTTCACTATGCCGTCTCTTTTTTCCCTGTCCGTTACTGTTTTCCTTGTTCCTGTCTGTGTCTGTTCTCCTGCTTTCGTGGTAGGTGATGCTGAGTCCAGCCATGCAAGGTGTCATCCTGGCTATTGCAAAAGCCCGCCAGACCTTTGATCGTGATGGGTCTGAAGCAGGGCTTGTTAAGGTATTGATTTGTTTGCTAAATCAAGTAGTATGGATATCTGTTTTCCCAGAATAGAGAGTGTGTGCCATATTGACAGATCAGGAATGTAAAGGGAATGATTTGTGCAGTTTTTGTTCTAGTTAATGGCCTTTGCCCTGCATTTCAGTTCCTGCTCTCTTACGGTGATGAGGTATCTGTGGGTTCAAAACAATTTTTAGAGCTTGTAAGAGAACACCTTCCTCACAAGACAAACAGCAACTTTCCTTTTTTCTGCTTATTCTTTTACTACTTTAAAATTTGGTTTTTTGCTTCTGAACATACTTGCTTACTGTGACCTCTGTTGTCAAAGATGTCCTCAAGAAATGTCTGTGCGAACAGGGGTTTGAAAGTATAACCACTGCTGAATGCTGAAGCTGGTGTTAAATTTTACAGGCAGGCAGATTTAACTAAAAATACCACATGGAAAGAATCATCTGTGCTGGTAATCTATGGGAATATAAATCACAAGATACTCTTGTGCCTCCTGCAGGTACAAGTGTGTCCCAGTTGATTTTGGCAGCCTGAGCACTTGTCAGAGGGTTGCCAAATCTGTGTAAGGCAGCTGCACCCCCTCTCTCAAAGGCATTTACACACCCCGGCACTTTTGGAAGCTCACACTTCACATGTGTGCCTGGCTGTGGAGGCCAGTGCTTTAGAGTAGAGGTGTTGGTGGGCTTCCATTCACCACTGGAATATCACCAGCCGAGGAGGCTCAGTGTCACCATAGGAGTCCCTTCGAACAGGACAGGTTTGAGCTCCTGTTGGCTGCTGTGGCATTCCCACGGGCAGACAGGTGAATCTGTCAGTACGTGTGTTCCATTGGCAGGCATTCCATGAGGAGTACTCCCGGCTGTACCTGCTTTCCAAAGAGACCCCAACCCCCCAGAACGACGCCCGGTTGCAGCACGTGCTCATCTACTTCCTGCAGAACAACGCTCCGCAGCAGGTGGTGGAACGGACCCTCCTTGAGCAGTTTGCAGACAAAAACCTCAGCTATGATGAACGGTGCGTGCCTGGAATTCCAGGGTAGGCTTTTCCCACCTGGGAAAAGTGGCCGGGGCCGCTCTTGAGATTTTTCTCCTTTCTGCTCACATGGAGCAGGTCCATCAGCATCATGAAGGTGGCACGGGCAAAGCTGAGCGAAATCGGTCCTGACGATGTTGACATGGAGGAATACAAGGTAAGGGACCAGAGAGCTGCTTCTGATCCTTCTCACTGTCCTGCCTGGCTCTGTCCAAATTGGGAAATGGGGAGCACAGCAAGGAGCTGTGTGGCCAACACAGTGGTCACTGGATGCCTGTTGGCAGCAGGTGTCTGCAGGAGGGTGCTGAGGGAGAAGGAATAAAATGGAAATCTGAGCTTGCAGTGTCTGCAGTTGGCCGAATTCATTTGTGTGTCACTTATGAGGAACATTTAAACACTTCAAAGGGTAGAATCGGAGACCCCAAAATAGGCATGTAAGTGTTTCAGGTGAGGCTGATGCTCTGCTTCCCTCTCCTCCTCCTCACAGAGATGGCACGAAGACTACAGCCTTTTTCGTAAAGTCTCCATTTACCTGCTGACAGGGTTGGAACTCTACCAGAACAGAAAGTAAGTTCCTCTCATTGTGTTTGGAGAAGATAAGCTGTAGCTAAAAGTAAAGGCCACTTTGACAAAAAGTTTTCTTTCTGAACTACAATGGCCTGTGTTTGAGGCCAGTGGGCACGTTTTTGACCTGCTAATAGCTCTTCTTGAATCCACAGTCGAGCTTGGTTAACAGTTCAAAAAATATGAGGCTGAGCTTCTGGCTGCCTGCCTGACAGTTTCTGAGAGTTTCCCCTAAGATTTCCCTTTGAGAAACAGAGCTTTATATTCTGTTTTCCAGAGACAAGTTTGTAGGAATGGTTGCCATCACTTTGGGATGTTTCACCTCGGACTCCTGTATTGAAATGAAACTGCCTCTAAATGGATGTTATGCTTCGTATAAACACACACTTTGGAGTCCTCTAGACTCAAAGGGCCTTGGTTTCCCCCTTACCAGTCCAGAACCTGTATTTTCCATAAATGGTGCAGGCTTTCAGAAATTATTCCTGGTTGGAAACAGAACTGAATTCCAAGGTGGTTTGCAGTGATAAGCCACCAAATTCAGGTGGGCAAATGGACATGAGGCATGACAAGAGCAGCTTAGAATTCCGCCCAATTGACCTAATCCCAGTCAGCTGTTCTGTTTTCTCACCTGAAGCTTGAAATGTGCGAGAGACTCAAAAGCACGACCCTCTGCCCTTCGTGGGGTGTCCTCTCATAGTGCAGCTCCTGGAGCAGTACAGAGAATGAACACAGAACAAACACATTGCACATGGACTTGGTTTTAAGGGGCTCTGCCCAGACACTTGTTTGGCACTCTGGGCAAAAAGGAGCAGGAAGGCTTGAGATGGGCCATCTGTTTGTTTGTGCTTAGGCAAGAAAATACAGCTTTTCCCATCAGGCCTGATGCTGTTCCAGCCAGGCCCAGCAGGAAAGGTTTCCTGAGCTGGGCCAAGGGAATGGCTGCACTCCTGGCCCTGGCAGAGCCCGAGGCCTGCAGAGCTGACCCTCTTCTTCCAGGTACCAAGAGTCACTCACCTACCTGATCTACGCCTACCAAAGCAACACCAAACTGCTGCTGAAGGGAACCAACCGAGGCGTGAGCGAGTCGCTGATCGCCTTGTACAGAAGGAAGTGTCTCCTGGTTTGTATTGAGCAGCTCAGCACTCACTTTTGGAGAAGAGGGGAGGGAGCAGCCAGAGCACCGTGGTAGCCAAGACCAGTATAACTGTTTCTGTTATGTCTATTTACACGATTCTGCCTCTTGCTGAGTACCAGCAGCAATATGGAAAGCTAATATTAATCATATTATTATGACTATTAAAGAACATGCCACATAGGCTTCAGAGAATCCAGGCAAAGGCAGATCTGGATCGTGCCATCTTCAAAGCAGAAGTGTAAATAAGTTGTATGCTCTCTGTACATAGATGCAGTAAATTGCATGTGTGTGTATGAATATATAAACTTTCAGCTTTGTTTTCTATGGTGTGTTTCCCATGACTGAAAGTGGCTTTTCCACCAGAACCTGGTGCTGTTAGTCCTTATTCTCTGCATGGCTGCCAGTGCAGGGCCCAAACTGGGCCTTTCCTGGATGGTTATCCATGGTCCATGCTTGTTCTTTACAAGCCTGTCCCCAATTCTCCTTCCACCCCCAGAAACTGAATGAGGTGGCAGCTTCTCTTTTTGTCAGCTGTGAAGAAGCTCATGTGTCAGAGGGTGTGAGCATCCTGAATGAGCTGATCATCCCCTGCATGCATCTCATGAACAACTTTGAGATCTCCAAAGAGGACCTGGATGCCATCGAGGTCATGAGAAACCGCTGGTGCTCCTACTTGGGACGAGAAGACATGGATGGTAGGAAATGGCTGCTGTTCATGGGGGCAGGGTAGTATCTGGGTCTGAATTGGGAAAGAATTGAAGGACCATCTAAATTTAAATTCCTGGTGTCTGCAGTACCGCCCATCAATGCCTCTCCAGTTTTGGGAAGAGAAATGCATTTGTATCACCCATTAAATCCTGTTACAGAAGAAATTGATCTTTTGCACTAAAACAAGCTGCAGAAGGGTCTCTCATCCCTAAAATGGGACAGCTGATGACCCAAGAATGGCTTAGAGTTCCCTTGAGGGGCTTGGGTCTTTTAGGGTTTCTCCCTGACTGGAGGTACCCAGGAATGGCAGGTGAATGCAGACATACTTGGTGGCCTCGCATGCTCCTCTTCGGGAGGGAGGAGTAGGTGTTATTAGAGGCCAAGGTCATGCAAGATGGAATGGGGGAGCAAATTTGGGGCATCTCTGCCTTCTGAAGAGGAGTTTGTCATTGTAAAGCTAAACATTGGTTCTGGGCAGCTGTTCTTGTTCTGTATTTTCTTCTGGAGTCGGCCTCTGTGGCTCCCCTCAGGTCATTTCTCTTCAGACAAATTGGTCCTGACTTGCCTTGACCTGTGCGTGAAGGTCTGGAGAGTCCCTGCAGAGTTTTTATCACTAACAGAGGGTAAACCTGATGAAAGAAAAATTATGCAAAAACACAGAGGTTTATTCTCAAGATACAGTTGTAAAAATAAATATTGGGTAAATTTATCCCAGTTCCTGGGCTGGCTGTGACAGCCTTTGCTTACACAGAAGGTTTTAAAGAACCAGAAGCTGAGTGCTCACCCCTCCCAGGTGCTGGGAGCTGGCTCAGGTGTCGCCTGCTCCTCTTCTTCAGTGGCTGTGCTGTATCGTGCACTCCAGTGGCATCTGGGCACAGTCTGCTCTGGGAGTGGATGGTACCAGCTCAGCATGGGCTGAACTGCCTTGTCGGAGGGGGTGCAGGATGTGAAGGCTCCGTTTCCCTCAATTGCACAGTCAATATTTGAGCATCACCCTGCAGCACGCAGTTATTCCTCACCTGACAGCTAGTTCAGCAGCGCCTTTCTCAGCGGGACGTGGCCCTGTCCTCAGGCAGCCAGGTGGCAGTGGAGCTTCCCTCACAGAGCCCTGGGCGGGCAGGCAGGACTCCAGCTGGTGCACGGCCTCCTCTGGGCCGGCAGCCGCTGCTCCTCGCTGGTGGTGGGCTGGGCGGCTCTCAGCACAGGGAGGGGAGCCTGCGAAAGGCATGACAGCTCCTTAACTCGGGGCCTGGAGCCCTCTGCCATTTGCTGCCACTGACCGTTTCCTCCTTTTCCCCTGACAGCAAAGGTGCAGATGAAGCTGGGTGAGCTGCTGCCCCGGCTGCTCGACGGCTCCACTGAGGTCGTTGTGCTGAAAGAGCCCCCGAAGATCCGACCCAACTCCCCTTACGACCTGTGCAGCCGCTTTGCCGCCGTGATGGAGTCCATTCACGGGGCCTCGGCCGTGGCCGTGCAGTAGGCCGCAGGCCGTGCCGCAGCCGCGCTGCCGGCCTGCCCGGGGCCTCCGTCGGGTAGTGCTGGAGGGGGGGAGGACGGGGGGCGCTTTGGATTCCAAGCTGTGTTCTTTGTACATATGGGCAGGTAAAAAGCAGTATTGCACTTGTGAGGCAGAAGGTAAGGCAGTAACAAAGGACCTGGAGCGCTGTCGCAGTGCAAGGCGCAGGCCCCGGCAGCACCATGGGGCCCAAGCAGGCTCCAGAGGTTCTTCTGTCCTGGCGGCCTTCTAGATGCAGCCCCTGGGCCCGTGATGGCACAGGAGCCCAACTCTGCTCAGCACTACGCACTGCGGCTGTGCTCTCGGGCACTTTCACAGCTCCTCGAATGGTCACTGCCAGGGCTTGCATGCTCCAATCCAGCCAGACTCCGGCTCACGGGAGCCTGGGCTGAGTGAGGAGAAGGCAGCAGGGAGCAGTGGCTCACGCTCTGTTGCGTGGGCAGTCGTGCACGCAGCTGCATGTTCTGGTCGAGTCAATCAGGCTTTTGCCTTTTGTATTCCAGCTGGCACCAGAAACCGCAAAGGAGCCTTCCTTGGAGAGGCACAGGCAAATCCTGGCAGTGAGGAGCCAGGACGGGGCTGTGAATTTGTGCCTGGCAGGAGCTGACTGGCTCAGGGCAATCACATCACCCCAAAGGATATTCCCCTCGTGGCCGGAATGCAAACTTACTTCTCCCCTGGGGTGGTTGGTCAGGGCTGGATTAGGGTCAGTGACAACTATGAGGGCTCAGATCGGCCCATTGTGTTGGTGGTGGGTGTTTGTGTTGACTTAGTTAACGAAGTGCCCTGTTGGCATTTCCTTTTGCAGTTGCCCTGTGCTTACATTTGAGCTGCAGCGGTTGTAAGCCAAAAGTTCTGAGTCAGTGGAGGGGGATCCTGTTTTTTGGAACTATGCAGAGTTTTCTAACAGTGCAATAAAAGCATTTGTTCTATGTTAGAATGAAAAAGCTCCCTCCATGTCTTTATTTGACTCTAGGGTTTTGCCTGAAGGTTCCTCCTGTACAAAATGTGTTGTCATTAGCAGAGCTGCCTTAGGATGGTTCCGCCATCCTGTCAGGTAGTGTTTTCCCAGTACTTAGGAATAAACTGCTCCAGTGGGAGAATCTTGCAGTCTCCCAGCGACTTTATGATGAAGTAGAACTGCCATTATCCACAGGCACTCTGGCTGCCAGTGTCCTAGCAGTGACCCATGCCTCCTCAGGGACCAGGGTGCTGCGGTGCCAGAGTGCTGCTTTTTCAGCTTGTTTCCCCCCTTGTTGTATGTGGGATGAGGCCTTCAACTCACTGCTTGGAGTGCTTGACTTTCGATGAATGGAAACTGGGAGCTCTTGAATAGAGCCCCCAGGCCATCACCCACCCAGAGGCATGCTTCTTCCTTCCAGCCAACGCTTAGCATTGCCAGGCAGCTTTTGTGCACTTGGAAGCAGTAGGATGTGGTTTGGGAAGAGGAGAGTCCATTTGTTCTGACTTGTGCAACAGTGGCTTTGCCCTGTTGTTTGTGTTGCTGCCAGAAGCTGAAATGCCCAGCCCATGCCCAAAACCTGCTTTAAGGAACCAACAGAGAGTGTCAGGAGTACAGAGTCGTGCCAGGGACAGCATGCTATTTGGACTGGGCTGGACAGGAGGAGTGTTCCCAGGCTGGAAGCCTTTGCTCACTGTCCTGTCCTCCCATTACCCAAACATTTAGTTCCAGCCGAAACAGCCCGTCTGCGCTCCCTGAGTTGGTCAGCCCTCCAAGGGCAGCTGGCAGGGGGTGCAGCTCCTTGGGGGTTAATGACCAGGAACACTGTCCCCGCAGTTCTACCTCAGTGATTCTTTTTCAGGAGCACCTGCCTCTCCTACTTCACTCTCAGCACCACCAACTCCGTCCCCAGTCCTGCAGCATCAGAACTCCCAGGGATCATCACTGTCCCCTCTCCTTGCCCACCCTCTCCTTCCTCTCCTCCAACTGAGCAAAGTGCAGGTTTCAAAATGGGACTTAGAGGGAGTGGACTTTGCTTCCCGCAGGAATGCCGCTGTCGGCTGGGCCTTCCTTGAGATGGGTCACGCGCCCACGGCTTTGAGCCTGCAGGGATTAAACCAGCGGTGAACTCAGTTTTCAACCAGTGCCGTAGCAGCAGGCAGGCCCCTGTCAGGACTCCGGGTGCTAATCCAGCCTGATGGTCCATGCTCTTGCTCACAGAGGTGTGTAATCAGCCTTTATTTTTACAGCTGAATCAGGAAAATGTGGAAGGAACAGTTGAGACCAGCAAAAACCCTTTCTTGCCTCTTGTGCACAGGTAAATGTTGCAGTCGAGGAACTTTTGACGCAAAGGTCTGGGGCACTTACCGGCTTTACCATCTTGGCCATGAGAAGATGAGGCTCCTGCAGGGCACGTGGTCACTGCCATCCCACCTTTGCAGCAGGAGCAGAACTTAGTGCTGCTTTGTCTCTCATTTTTCTCCTTCCCCCTAGTTTTCCATTTTTCTCTCTTTTCCTCCAGTCTTTTCTGGACAGACCAAACCACAGCTGCAGCAGCAGTGCTGCCCCTTGCAACTCCCACCCCGCATTCCACTTCTGCAAGATACAGCTGCATGTTCAGAGCACAGACACACTGTCAACGGATATGATAATTTATTGCGAATGCATCAGAGCGACACAGACATGCAAGGAAAGAGCTGCTGCACCGGCACGCAGCATTAGCCACGACAGACTTGGCATCGGGGGACTCGCCAGGGATGCCAACACAGTGTCACCCATCAGTGATGGTACCACGGTGTCATCGGCAGTACAAAGTGCTGCCCGCTGCTTGTTGCCTTCCCACGCTTGCTTGGTGAGTGCTGCAGGGAAATCTGTTGCTCCTTAACAGAGAAAAAGTGAAGCAGACACGCAGAGGAAGGAGAGAAACCTGCAGAGCTGCCGTAGCAATTAGCAAATCATCCTGTGAAACAAGCAGGAGCCCTCCCTGCCAGGGAAAGAGCCACGCGGTGCACAGGGCACAGCACCCTGAGGCCCTAGATGACCAAGTCTGCATTTTTGGGGTGCAGGTGGTGGCCCCCAGCCGGACCTCGTGCAGCGGGGGCCCGGCGGCAGGCGGGGGCCAGCGGCGTTGCAGTTGTCGTGGAGCGGGCACTGCAGGCAAGGAGCAGCCCACTAGTGGCAAGGAAGGCTCCAGCAAACCACCCCAGGAAGGTGGCCTCCCCAAACTCCCACCTGGGGACGATGTCGGGGACAGTCTCATCCCAGAAGTCGAGGACGGTGTTGTAGGCGACCCAGGAGACTGGCACCAGGGTGGTGATCCCTGCCATGCCAAGCGCCACGCCCCCACCAAGCAGGAGCCGCCGCTTTCGCCCAGGTTTGTCCTCGCAGGCTCTCCAGCCCTCCAGCCCCAGGGCAGCGAGGAGACAGCCCAGCAGCCCCAGCCCGTTAGAGAGGCACATCAGGAGGCGAGAGATGCGCAGCTCCGGAGGCAGCGCCAGGAAGGATCCGTGGGCTTGGCATTCAACCACCCCCTCCTCCTGGGTGATGCAGACCTGCCAGAGCCCCATGTTCCAGACCTCCAGCTCGTTCAGGTCCAGATTGAGGTTCTTCCAGAGCGGCACGAAGGTGGTGACGCAGGAGCTGATCCATCCGAGGAGAGCCAGCAGCATCCCCCCGCCCTGCGCCTTTGCCCACCAGCCCCCGGCCATGCTGCCGCCTCCCCGCTAACCTCTGGGCCCAGATTAGCCGCCCTGAGCGGCGGCCGCGGGCATTAACGCTTGTGGAGCAGCGTCCGCCCGGCCGCCGGCCGCGTCTGCCGCCCGGGGGGGCGAATTCAAGCCTGTTCCTCCAACGCCGGGGTGTGGCCACGGTCGTTTTTCAGCTGTTGTTGGTTTTTCCACGCTAAAAGGAGAGCCCGGCTTAGCAGGAAAAGCCGGGTGCATCCCCGCGGTAACTCCGGGCTGGGTCCCGCCGGTGCCTCGCCGTGCCCGGGAGGGTTAAGCCAAAGCATGCAAATCCTCCGAGCCTTGGTCACCCCGGAGCGAGAGCCTTGGCAGGGAAAGCAACTCTCGGCAGCAGCAGCTCCAGCCTCGATGGGACACGGCTGGTACCCCAGCACAAGATGCGGGCAGCAGAGAGCCGGCACCAAGCTTTTCTCAGGAGTCAGTGCCTCGGTTGGAGGCCTTGATCCTAATTCGGTCGTTAATTAAATATGCAAAGGAGCCTTTGAGAGCTGCGTTGAGAATGGGGATGTCCGAGGGAGGAAGCAGGTTGCAGATGGCCCCTGCTTCTCGCAGGTGGGCATGGATCACCCTGTCCTGCAACCCAGCACTTCACCAGCAGACGAGACTGGTGGTGCTTGTGTCTGACACCTTGATGCAATCACAGAGCTGGGGAAAACCCATGTACATCAACTTGGTCCAGTGGAAGGTGTTCCTGTGGCAGGGGGTTGGAACTGGACTGATCTTTAAGGCCCTTTCCCAACCCAAACTGTTCCGGGATTCTATGAAAATTATGTAAAGAAGCGTCAGGAAAATCCCAAGTTTGTGCTGGCACTCGGCTCCCATCCTCCCCCACGTGCGTTCCCTCCTCGGGGTCCAGCTTGCAGATTCATCTTCCCTGGGAGATTAGCGACTAATCTCTCCTTCATCCGCTGTCTTTTTTATCTGTATTGGGAGCCAGACTGGAAATTACTAAGTCCTGCTGGTCCCGGGGTCCAGCCCTGGTGAGTGTCAGGAGGATATTTGCAGGGGGCTCCCACAAGGAGGGGGCGAGGGAGCACAGACCACGTTCAACGTGGAATCACAGACCAGGCAGGAGAAAGGGGATGTTTTCCAGCCCTTGCTGACCATCCCGTTCCTACGAGCAGACAGGGAGCATCATCCCAAGGGCAAGAGCAGGGAAATCCGCCGGGAAACCCCTCCTGCTCCTTCCCCCCGGCACTGGGGCACCTGCTCCTTCCGATTAAATCGTCTCAAGGTAATTGTGCCTGTCATTGAGACAGATTAACGGGTGACCTTCTGCCGCTGGAGCAGGATTGGCGGCCGCCGCCGAGCTCCCAGTCCTTCCTTCCCTCCCACCAGCCACGGTGGCACAGCCCGGCAGAGGATTCCCATCCACAACCAGTGGGAAGATGCCCGGCAGTGGCCGGGGCGCAGCGGGAGCCACAAGTCGAGAACGACGTCTGCCGGGCTGGCAGCCGCTCTTCCTGGACATGAGGTGAGTGTCTCCCGCGCCCAGGGGTCTGGGGGGCCGGGAGGTTGGCCCGGAGAGCGGCATCCTCCATCGTCGCACTGAGCACCGCTGGTCCCGCTGCTCTGCAGTGGCAGGGGATGCTCTGCGGAGCCAGAGCGCCAACACTCCCGCCCCATCGCCACCCCTATCCCCGCAGGTCGCTGCGCTCCGGGTTGCGTTTCCAGGACCACGACCTCTCATCATGTCTCCCCATGGACACCGGCTGGACTCAGCCTGTGCCGAGGAGCCCGGCTATGGGGTTTGCATCTCTCTCACTGGCTGTCCTTCCTCCGCACCTAGGGGCCATCTATTTCTGCTCGGAGCTTCTTAGAGCACCGGCAGCTACCGCCACGGCCTGGAGCGACCGTGGAACGGTGCCTTAAGACGCTCACCCGGAGCTTGCCGGCTGCCGGGGCTGTCTCCCGCCGGAGACGAATGCCTCCTTCCCCGGCCTTGCAATGCAATTATGGCCCCTAATGGGCTTAGCCATCTGGAGCCAGCCCGCAGGCACCCCGGCACAGCCCCGGAGCCCCCCAGACCCTGGCCCCTGGGGGTGCGGAGAGGGGCCAGAGCCCCAGGCCGCTTTCCGTGTCCCAAATAACTCCCCGCTTTTCTCCCCCACGGCAGGACCCCGCGCCCAGCCCGGGGCTGAGCCCCCGCCCCGGCGCCGCCATGGTGCTCCCCTGCGCCCGCGACGGCGGCGGCGCCGGCGGCTGGCTGGCCCCCGAGGAGCCCCGCGGCCGCAGCAACTCCATCCCCCCGGCGCAGACCCCCACGGCCAAGCACATGCTGGCCTACCTGCCCCGGCCACCCGCCGACACCAGCCGGTACGGCACCTTCCCCCAGAAGGTATGGCTCCCGCCGAGGCTCCGGGGCATCCTCGGCACGTGATGCCGCCTGGCGATGCTCGCGGTCCTTGTCGGAGGCAATTTCTCACCGACGGGCTCCTTTCCTCCCCGCAGCCCGATCCCCCGGCCGCCCTCGGGGCTCTGGTGGAGGACGGCGGGCAGCAAGCCGCCGCCGCCACTGCCAAGAGAGGCACCGGGATGCCAAACTACCCGTCCGCACCCCGTCACGGCAGCTTTGTCCCCGGTGAGCCATCCCTGCCGCCGAGCCGCGGAAGCCTGACCGCCCAGCACCACCGTGGCCGGCCCTCCTGGTGCCCACCGCCCGCCCCACAAGAGGCAGGTGCCCGCTTCTACCCGCTGCACGCACTGAGCGTGGCCAACATCCCCAACTCGTCACGCGGCAGGACCTCCGCCCGCAGCTCCACCATTCCCACCCCAGAGGGGCTGCAGAGCCGGCGCTGCAAGCTGCTGGAGGAGGACAGCCCCATGGTCCAGGCCGGCAAGCGGCAGCGCCAGCGCTATGTGACAAAAGTGGGCAAGTGCCAGGTGAATCTGGGCAACATCCAGGACAAGAAGAGGTTCCTCTCAGACATCTTCACCACCATCGTAGACCTCAAGTACCGCTGGTTCCTCTTTGTCTTCATGATGTGCTACATCATCACCTGGGTGGTCTTTGGCTTCATCTACTTCTTGGACGCTTGGGTGCGGGGTGACATTGGGCACCAGGGTGACCCCGAGTGGCAGGCGTGCATCGAGAATGTGGATGGCTTTGTCTCTGCCTTGCTTCTCTCTGTGGAAAGCCAGCGGACCATTGGCTATGGCACTCGAATGGTGACAGCCAACTGTGCCGAGGGTGTCATCCTGTTGATAGCACAGTCCATCGTCGGTTCCATGATCGATGCCATGATGGTTGGCTGCATGTTTGTTAAGATCTCCCGGCCCAAGAAGCGTGCCCAAACCCTCATCTTCAGCAAGAACTGTGTCATCTCCTGCCGGGACGAGAAGCTCTGCCTGATGTTTCGCGTGGGGGACCTGCGGGAAAGCCACATGGTGGATGCCAAGATCCGGGCAAAGCTGATCAAGTCCCGTCAGACAGCTGAGGGGGAGTTCATCCCCCTGGAGCAGTCAGAACTGAACCTGGGCTATGACACAGGGGAGGACCGTCTATTCTTGGTGGAGCCCCAGATCATCTGCCACGTCATCAACCGTCGCAGCCCTTTCTGGGACATGTCAGCTGAGTCACTGCGCCGGGACCAGTTTGAAATCATCATTATCCTCGAGGGCATCGTGGAAGCCACAGGCAAGTGGTCTAGGGGGCTCAGGGTGGAGAGGGGTGGCTCCCCTGGGGTCTTGGAGATGCTGGGCAAACCTGTGCCCAGGAGTGACATGTGAGCAAGAAATGCTCGGGGTCAAAGCTGTCTCCGGTGGGCCATGGGTGGTGCAGGGCTGGAAGCCCCTCGTTAGGCAGCAGGGGGCTCATTGTGGCACCCCAGCATAGCTCAGCCGTTGTCTTGCCACAGGAATGACGTGCCAAGCCCGCACCTCCTACACGGAGGATGAGATCCTCTGGGGATACCGCTTCGAGCCCTGCATGTCCCTGGAGAAAGGCGCATTCCAGGTGGACTACAGCCGCTTTGAGATGACCTTTGAGGTGCAGACACCTGCGGCCAGCGCCAAGGAACTGCACGAGCTGAAGGAGCTGGAGCAGCAGGAGCACTCTACGCTCAGCCTCTACTGGGACCACCTCCTGCAGCCCTGCGCACTGCCAGGACCCGGCGAGGACGCGCTGGTGGGGATGAGTGTCCCCGGCAGCGTGGCTGAGGGCATCCGGCATGAGCCACCGGAGCGGGAATTCCCTGCCTGAGCTGCTCCGGGGACCGTGGGACAGGCTGCCCGGCCATGCCCCGGCCCAGCTGGTGCCCGTGCGTGCCCCATGCCAACAGTGCCATAGCCCACCCTCCTCTGGGGGCTGAGCCCTTGTGCCCTCACCCCCCGTGTTCCCCCAGCTGCAGCCACAGGGCATTATTTTTGTTGAGTTGATCTTTTGTAACAAGGAATACAAGGCGTAACTAGCGGGCAAGTAAAGGCTGTTCATGACAAAACCACCCAACTTTCAGCCACGTTTGTTCTGGAGGAACCCTCGGGGCGCTGGGCAAAGAAGACGCAGAGCCCAGAGCCCCCCAGTGCCATGGGCTCAGTCCTGCAGCACCTCACAGACCCTGACACAGCCCCATGCCCGCCAACACCCCAAACTGCCCCCCCTCCTTGCCTAACATGGTGCCCCAGCACTCCCCAAGCATGGAAACGTTGCACTGGGTTGGTGCTGCGAGAGGTTGGACACGGTGCATTAGAATTAAATTAATAATATTAATTTAAAGTAAATTAATGAATATGTAGTGGATTTAAATTAATAATGCAGGAATGCCATCACCGGAGTCACCTGCAGCACCTGGCAGGGCAGTGCCTGGGCCTGGATTGAAAAAAAATCTGTAAAATCTGTGTATGCAGGCTCTGGCTGGGCTGGGGAATCTCCCTGTAAGTCCCCAGCCAGTTTTGCCTCAGGAAGTGTTTCACGGGTTGCAGAATAACCCTTTGGATTTAACCCCCTTTGTCCATCTTTGCTTTTCCTCTATCAATCTACCTTTGTATCTCCCCACGGAGTCTTGGGCAGGGTATTTTCTGACCTCACCTGAAGTCTGTCTCACCGAGAAGGGTGAGGAGGGAGGGATGGAGCAACTGCGGAGGCCCTGGGGCCGAGGTCAGCCAGCACAGAATGGATGGATGGGGGGCTGAAATATAAACATGTACATCAGCGTCCCTTCACCACACCCCACTGCAGCCCCAGCCCAAATCCCCTACAAACATAAAACTCCCTGCACAGAAAAAGCTTTTTAAAAAAAGGAACTGCAAACAAGTGTTTGTAGGTGCAAAGTTAATAAGGGTCAAGATGCGATATGAAATCGTGATTTGCCTATTAAGCTGTTGATTTACATATCGTTAATATTAAAATGCAAGTCACTGGGCAAATAACAAACACAAACTCGGTTATTGCACAGACGGTTGCATTTCGCAGCACGGGACACGCTCGGGTCCCACCGAGCCGGGCCGGATTCATGTCCCTGTCCCTGTCCCTGCCCCGGTCCCTGTCCCTGCTCCAGTCCCTCTCCTGGTCCCTGTCCCATTCCCTGTCCCTGTCCCTTTCCCTGTCCCTGTCCCATTCCCTCTCCTGGTCCCTGTCCCTGTCCCTGTCCCATTCCCTGTCCTTGTCCTATTCCCATTCCCTGTCCCAGTCCCAGTCCCATTCCCTGTCCCTGTCCCTGTCCCTGTCCCTGTCCTTGTCCTGTTCCCTGTCCCAGTCCCGGTCCCATTCCCATTCCCTGTCCCGGTCCCTGTCCCTGTCCTTGTCCTATTCCCTGTCCCATTCCCTGTCCCTTTCCCTGTCCCGGTCCCTGTCCCTGTCCCATTCCCTGTCCTTGTCCTATTCCCTGTCCTATTCCCTGCCCCATTCCCTGTCCCAGTCCCTTTCCCTGTCCCTGCCCCATTCCTTCTCCTGGTCCCTGTCCCTGTCCCATTCCCTGTCCCTGTCCTATTCCCTGTCCCATTCCCTATCCCTGTCCCTGCCCCATTCCCTCTCCTGGTCCCAATCCCTGTCCCTGTCCCATTCCCGGTCCCTGTCCCTGTCCTTGTCCTATTCCCTGTCCCATTCCCTGTCCCGGTCCCAGTCCCATTCCCGGTCCCTGTCCCTGTCCTTGTCCTATTCCCTGTCCCATTCCCTATCCCTGGCCCTGCCCCATTCCTTCTCCTGGTCCCTGTCCCTGTCCCATTCCCTGTCCCTGTCCTATTCCCTGTCCCATTCCCTATCCCTGTCCCTGCCCCATTCCCTCTCCTGGTCCCAATCCCTGTCCCTGTCCCATTCCCGGTCCCTGTCCCTGTCCCTGTCCTTGTCCTATTTCCTGTCCCATTCCCTGTCCCGGTCCCAGTCCCATTCCCGGTCCCTGTCCCTGTCCTTGTCCTATTCCCTGTCCCATTCCCTATCCCTGTCCCTGCCCCATTCCCTCTCCTGGTCCCAATCCCTGTCCCTGTCCCATTCCCGGTCCCTGTCCCTGTCCCTGTCCTTGTCCTATTCCCTGTCCCATTCCCTATCCCTGTCCCAGTCCCATTCCCGGTCCCTGTCCCTGTCCTTGTCCTATTCCCTGTCCCATTCCCTATCCCTGGCCCTGCCCCATTCCCTCTCCTGGTCCCTGTCCCGGTCCCCGCTGGCCGCAGGTGTCGTTCCCCCTCCCGGCCGCCAGGAGTCGCTGCCGCCTCTGCCGCCCGCGCTCCCCACGTTCCACCTCCCAGCGCATCACTTCCGGCGCGCGGCGGTGACTTCAGGTTCTGTGCGACGCCGTGACGCGCAGAGCTCTCCGGCGGCGGCCGAGGTGCGAGCGGCGGGAGCGCAGCGGGAGTCGGAGCGGGATCGGGAGCGGGCTGGGACCGGGGCCCCCGCACCGAGCGCGACGAGCCCGCCGCGTCCGGGGGAGCGGGCCTGGGCCCAGGCCCTGACGGCGAACCTCCCCGCAGCCTTGTCCCGGCTCACCCGTATGGCGTGGCCCTGAGGGGAGATGACCGACCAGGAGAACAACAACAGCATCTCCAGCAACCCCTTCGCCGCCCTCTTCGGCTCCGTCGCTGCCGCCAAGCACTTCGCCGCCGTCCAGAAGCAGCAGCAGCTACGGCAGCTGACAGGTGGGGAGGCGGAGGCTGGCCCTGGGGCAGGGGCTGGCCCCTGGGGAGGCGGCGAGGCGGTTCGCTTGGGCAGGGGCTGTCCCCCGAGACGCTGAGGGCTCTGTCATGCAGGCGAGGAGACGTCCATCAGCCAGGATGACTCCGACAACAGCGTCTCCGAGAGCCTGGACGACTGCGACTACTCGGTGGCTGAGATCAGCCGCTCGTTCCGCTCGCAGCGAGAGCTCTGCGAGCAGCTCAACATCAACCACATGATCCAGAGGATCTTCCTCATCACCTTGGACAACAGTGAGCCCGGGAATCCCCCGGTTTGGCGGGGGGTGCGGTCCAGGCTGGGGCAGCACTGCCGAGAGGGGGCAATGCCACGTGCGGCACCTGGGGCTGTGCTGGGGGCAGGTCTTGCCTCCAGGTTCCCCATCCGTGCGGGTGCAGCAGGTCCTTCTGCCCTCCCCAGGTGACCCCAGCATGAAGAGTGGGAACGGGATCCCGGCACGCTGTGTCTACCTGGAGGAAATGGCCGCAGATCTGGATGACCAGGACTGGCTGGACATGGACAACGTGGAGCAGGTAAGGATGCCTGCTTGGGGCCATCTGCAGACTCTGATTCATCGTATGTACATTCTGAGAAAACACAAGTCCTTTCCCAAAACCTGGCAGGAAGCTGCCACTCGTTGTTTTGCTGGAAATGTCCATGAGATTTTTGGGATATGATACTGAGAAAAGTGTAGAATCTGGGGAATCCAGCCCTTCCTTCTGCAGGCTGCAGGAGTTTGCTGCTCTGCAGGTCTGTGTGGGGGGGAAAGGGAAGAAAAACCAGAGAACTCAGTCAACAATGTCCATGCACGCACTTATCTTCATTTGCAGCTGTGTCAGTCATTCCTGCTGAGGATTTCAGTGAAAATGGTTTCTCTTGGGGGTTCTACTATTGCATGAGGGACTGGAGGATTTGCTTAGGCCAGAAGCAGCTGAGGGTTCTCACTCCAGCACTCTGTTGCTTAGTGAAGGATAGAGAGAGCTCTTCCCAGCAGGAATCAATTAGCCTGTGTGGTGTGGAGCTTCCTCCTCTGGAGGGATCAGCTCTGTGCTGCGGCTGTGTCACTGTACCCCATCTCTGCTGGTGCCCAGGCCCTGTTCACCCGCCTGCTGCTGCCAGAGCCCGGGAGCCACTTGATCCACATGACCTCTGCCAGCACCCAGAACCTCTCGGCTGACCGTGACGCTGGGGAGAGGCAGATCCTGCGCTACCTCTATGCCTGCTTCCGCAGGGCACGGGAGGAGGTGAGCACAGGCTGCTGGGGAGGAAGGCAGCTCAGTCGCTCCAGCTCTGGAGTGACTGGGCTAAAGTTGTAATGATCAGGACCGCAACACTGCCTTGTTCTCCTTGCTCAGATAACCAAGGTCCCAGAGAACCTCCTGCCCTTCGCAGTGCGCTGCCGCAACCTGACGGTGTCAAACACTCGTACCGTCCTTCTCACCCCGGAGATCTACGTCAACCAGAACGTGTACGAGCAGCTGGTGGACCTGATGCTGGAGACACTGAGAGGGGCACGTAAGTGTGGCCAGGTTGTGCCGCTGCCTCAGCGCTGCGAGGCTGCCCTGGAGCATCATGGAGTTGGGTGAAGCTTTGGCTCCCCTTGCTGCCAAAAGAGGGGGTCATGTTTGGGTCAGCTTGGCTGTTGGAGCACTGTGAGTGACAGCTTTGTATCTCCCACCAGAGTTCGAAGACATGACCGAGTTCCTTGAGGAGGTAATAGAAGCCTTAACAATGGACGAGGAGGTGCGGACATTTGGAGAGGTCATGGTTCCCGTGTTTGATATTCTGTTGGGGAGAATCAAGGACCTGGACCTCTGTCAGATCCTGCTGTACACATACCTCGATGTGCTCCTCTACTTCACTAAGCAGAAGGACATAGCAAAGGTGAGTGCCTTGGCTTAGGCAGGAGTTTTTTGCAGGGATACATTTACAAGACCTGATCTGCAGAGGCCAAACTAGCAGCGTGGTGTAACAACACCTGATGTGTGTACTCATACCCCTCCCCTCCTTTCTCATAGCCTGCCACAAACCCATCAGTTTGTTGGGGTTTTTCACTGGATTTTGGACAACAGTCAGCATGTCCTGATGTGTTCCCCAGGTTTTTGCAGGCTACATCCAGCCCAAGGATCCTAGCAATGGACAGATGTACCAGAAGACTTTGCTTGGTGTCGTTTTAAATATCTCCTGCTTGTTGAAGACCCCTGGAGTGGTGGAGAACCATGGCTACTTTCTGAATCCATCCCGATCCAGCCCACAGGAGATTAAAGTGCAGGAATCCAACATCCATCAGGTGGGAGAAGTGGGGCAGCTCTGAGGCCTGTTAGTGGCCTCTCACTGCCTGAGGGTTCAAGACAGGATATCGGGCCTTGAGTTCCACCACTGGTTCAGGAATAGCCTGACTCGCAACTAGGCACGTCCCAAAACTGCTTTGAATTCTCCTGCTGGAGCATGGAAACAGTTTTGCCAGCTGCTTTGGGTGGTTGTAACCAAAGTCTTTGTGTCTTATCAAAGTTGCTTGAGCTTTTGGAAGACGGAGGGGTGGTGCTGGTGGAACAGACATCAGTAACTTGACGTGCTACCCGGAGATTATCTACTTCAGGTGTTGCAATCACCAGGGAGTAGTTTTCAGTACCTGTCCTGTAATTAAAACACATATTGATTGCCCAGTTGAGAAAGCGACAGGCAACATTCTCTCTCATTGTGCAAGTAAACTTCTTCCTCAGAGGAATACCACTAGGAATGTTCCATTAGGTCAGGAGTGAAACATGAGGATGCAGGATATAAATACAGGAGTGAACTGGGGTGCAGAGGTCATCCCTGAGAGGGGCTTTCCCACTCAAGAGTTCTTTCAGGCTGTCAAAAATAGGCAAAGAATTTTGGATTTACTCCATATGAGAACAAATTGTGTCAGCTGTGCTTTTGCGGACATCCCTAATTATTTGCTGGGAGCCCGAGGATCTGATCTGCTTGTAACTCCTGTGTGTGATGGGTGATTCACGGAGTGTCCTGAGGAGCAGGACATGGTCTGGAGCCAGAAAGGGTCTGATAGCAGTAATGTCAGAGAGGCAAAAGAACAACCCCCAAGGACTCATTCAACCGTGTTGTGTTTCCTGTAACAGTTCATGGCCCAGTTCCATGAGAAGATCTACCAGATGCTGAAGAACCTGTTGCAGTTGTCACCAGAGACGAAGCACAGGATTCTCTCCTGGCTGGGAAACTGCCTCCATGCGAATGCGGGTCGCACCAAAATTTGGGCTAACCAGATGCCAGAGATTTTCTTCCAGATGTATGCCTCAGATGCCTTCTTCCTCAACTTGGGGGCTGCCCTTCTGAAGCTGTGCCAGCCCTTCTGCAAACCCAGATCTCCAAAGCTGCTAACCTTCAACCCTACCTACTGTGCTCTGAAGGAGCTGAACGAAGAGGAGAGGAAGAGCAAGAATGTACACATGAAAGGTACACCTAAACTTTAGGGACTAAGGGACCGGGAAAGGGGATCTCCTCAGGTCCCCACTTCACCCAGTAGTACCCTCTCAGTGGGTGCCATTAGGGTAAGGGGAGAATTACAAGTGTGACTAGAGAGGAGCAATACAAGTAAAACATTGCCAGCATCACCAGGAGGACACTTTTTTGTGTCCTCAGGAGGGATCCTCTCAAGCTCTCTCCTCACCAGCACTGCTGGGTAGGACCTGATGCAGAGATGCTTTTCCTTACAGGTTTGGAAAAAGAAACATGTTTAATCCCTGCTCTGAGTGAGCAAGAGCCGCAGTTTGCAAACAGCTACAACCTGGTGACGGAAAACCTGGTGCTCACACAGTATACCCTGCACTTGGGGTTTCACAGGTACTTGCTTTCAGTTCCCCTGGGGCAGTTTTCCACCCATGTGCAGCTATGGACATTTCAGTAAATACCGTGAACACAGGGTGGCCAGCTGAGCTGCTGCTTGAACTTCAGCCTGATTGACGGCAGGAAGAAATTTTGCTCGCATTTTTGCTAATCAGTATACACTCAGGCTTTGAACAATCATTGTGGGTTTCGGTTCTCAAATCCCCTTGGCCTTTCTGCAAGTGTTTTATCCTAATAAAGGAGTCTCACAGGTTCCGTGTTATTTATAGACACCAACAGCCAAGTGCTGGGTATTTGTAGGTTGCTCCATTCCCCTCTCCCCTTGGGGCAGGAGCCGCTGGCACCTCCCTTCGCTACTAGAGAGCATCCAGGTAGCAGAGCACCTGCCCACTGGGAGTGACCTAAATGGTCTGACAGCTGGGCTGTATGTGAAACATCAACGTGAGGTAGCTGTCAGCCTCTCGGAGAGGATTTTCTGGACACCAAAACACTCTGTTTTGCACGGCTTCCCTTTGCAAATCGTTGCTTAGATACTGTGAGGTCATGGCTGATCCAAGCAGAGTCCCCTTCTGGTTTATTCTCTAAATATAGACATTGACAAAAAAGTTATTATGCAAGTGGCTTGTTGCTGGGAAACAGAAGTGTCACCTCGCAGGCGTCTCTGGGCCTAGTTGGATCCCTGACCTCAGTGACCCAAGGGAGCTCAGTGCTGCAGAGGGCTCTGCCATGTCCCCAGGCCGCTCTGCAAGTGCCATGGTCCCACATAGGGTAAATTATCTGAACTCACTAGCACAGAACAGGCTTCCACCAGTTTCTGCATTGGTGAGGCAGGATGTCTGTCTGTCTGTCTGTCTCCTTAGCCCCTCCTTGTCTCCTTTCCCGGGCAGGTTGCACGACCAGATGGTAAAGATAAACCAAAGCCTTCACCGCCTGCAAGTGGCCTGGCGAGAAGCTCAGCAGAGCTCTAGCCCCGCTGCTGACAGCCTCAGGGAGCAGTTTGAGCGCCTGATGACCATCTATCTCTCCACCAAGACGGCGATGACTGAACCACAGATGCTGCAGAACTGCCTGAACCTGCAGGCGTCCATGGCGGTGCTGCTGGTGCAGCTGGCTGTGGGGAACCATGGGACGGAGCCGGTGGAGCTGACCTTCCCGCTGCCGGAGGTGGAGCACAGTGCGCTGGCCTACGTGCCAGGTGAAGCCGCGGGTCCTGCTGGGGTCTGTGCCAACGCCTGCCATAGATGAGCACTGGGAGAGCTGCCTGAGCAAGTGTTTCCCTGTCCAGGGCAGGGCTCAGTGCTACCACTGACGTGCAGAATATTCTCTCTGAAGAGGATGACTCTTAGAAAGTTGGGGGTTGTTTGAGGGGTCATACTTAGGGTAGTGAAGCTGCTGACCTTTTAAAAGTCCTACTCATTGGCACGTGGCAAGTTCTACATTTATTTAGTGTTTTCTCTATGTGTAAACTCTTTCTTCTGGGGCCTGCTTCAGGATTCTTCCCTTGGGGGTTGTGTAAGAGTGTGTCATCAGCAGACAGATGATGGATTCACCCCATAAGTGACCTGACTTCTGGGAGGGAAGAGGGGAAGTGAATCCCAGGTGCTACTCATGCCATCAGACTGGGCATTCTTCTCCATGGCAGGTTCTAATACAGTTTGTTAATTACCAATACTTAATCAGTATCAGGGTGATGAGGGGAGAGTGGATGGGAGGCTGGAAGAGGGCAAGGTGAGCTACCTCAGGAGAACCTCAGCTACAATCTCTGTTTGCAGAGTTCTTTGCCGATAATTTGGGTGACTTCTTCATTTTCCTGCGGCGTTTTGCTGATGACATCTTGGAGACTTCTGCCGATTCCCTGGAGCACATCCTTCACTTTGTTACTGTTTTCATGGGTGATGTGGAGAGGTAGGTGCAGCCCTGGGTGCTTGTTGCAGAGTGCCCAGGGTGATCAAGCAAGTAGAAATTGCAGAGCTGTCTTGAGGCTTGATTTGTGCAGCTGCGAGCAGTTTGATCTTTTTGGAACAGCTGAAATCAGCCTGCAGGAGGCACAAAGGGAACAAAGGCCTGCCTGGAGGCCACAGGCTTCATGCAAGATTCAAATGGGATTTGGTGCTTAAAGATGTGTGTTTAGTTGTATGATGCAGAAACCTCATCAGCTGCAACCATTTTGTACTTGTTAAAGGGAGCTCCTGGGATTGATCTGTTGGAAGTGTCTCTGTGATGTCCACTGAACAGAACTGAGTAGTGTTATTGATCTTCCTGATAAGACATCACCCTGATTTCTGTATTTCTGCTGTTCATCATTTACACTTGTGTGTAAAAGCAGTGAGCTCCTGGCAGCAGCAGATGGAGATTTCCTGTGGTAGGCAGCTCTCATTTTTCCTGCCGTCCCTGGGAGATGGAGGCTGTAGCTCTTCCTGGCAGTCCCCTACAGCATCACCTGGGGCAGGTGGTTTGGCATCTGCAGGTGCAGCGGAAGTATACTCTGACCTCTGTGCTTGATGCTGGACAGGAGATGCAGCAAGCAAAGCTTGGATTTGCAGGGTAAAAAGAAAGCAAGTCCATGGGCAGTAGGAAAACAGCTGGGATGACTGGTGGGGTTTGCTCAGGGGCTCCAGCTGACAAGCAGGCATTGGGCTTTAAGTGGGAGAGCTGCTGTGGGATAGGTGAGAGCAGAAGCTTGGCTGTTTCCACACTCTCTGGCTTCTGCCTGAGGTTCCCCTCTGGCATCAAGTCCGTGCAAGTGAGTGCTGACCCAGGGCTGGCTTTATAGACGGTCTGCAGCAATCAGACACTTAAGCATGGATGAGCACAGCTCATGGAGTGATTCCTGAACAGCTCCGTTCTGCACCATGGCCATGCCATCCTGGATTTGCCTTGTTTTCTCTTGCAGGATGAAAAATCCTCACCTGCGAGCCAAGCTGGCTGAAGTGCTGGAAGCTGTGATGCCTCACTTGGATCAGGCTCAGAACCCACTCGTCTCCAGCGTGTTTCATCGCAAGCGAGTGTTCTGCTCTTACCAGCATGCGGCCCACCTGGCCGAGGCACTCATCAAAGTCTTTGTGGATATTGAGTTTACAGGTAAGCGCAGAACAGGAAGGGTTGTGTTCCCTATGTAGCACCTGTGAGGGACTGTCCACTTGAGAAATTCTTTGACTTGTGCCCAGGTGACCCACACCAGTTTGAACAGAAGTTCAACTACCGCCGTCCTATGTATCCCATCCTGAGGTACATGTGGGACACTGATTCCTACCGGGACAGCATAAAGGTGAGGCAAGAGGTGCATGTCTGAGTGTGCAGCTCACGTGGGGGAGGGTGACGTGGATCCATGTCCTGCTGTTCTCCCTTTCCTTGCAGGCTCTGGCTGATTATGCCTCAGAGAACCTGGAAGCAATGAATCCTCCTCTCTTCTTGCGCTTCCTTAACCTGCTCATGAACGATGCCATTTTCTTGTTGGATGAAGCCATACAGGTAGGGCTGAGCTTGCATTCCATCAGCATCACATAAACAAGTTCTCACTTCCTTGGTACAATACAGACCCCCAGAAAGGGCCAGCTTACCTGGCCCTGCCTGGTAAGTCTCTGCAGTAGGTACTATGCAGGAAGCAATCCCAAGATGGTGTGGCCAATGCCCTGGGAGGAGGGATGAAGGTAGGAGGAAGGATCTGGCGGCCTGTCTGTGGGTTACCCTTCCTTCCTTTGGGTTCAGGAGGCAGCTCAGAACCAAGAGGAGCACAAGGGCTTTTTCAGATCCAAAAGGATGCACACTGGGAAATCTGCCTGGTGCTAATCTGGATACACTCAGGCTTTAAACAATCACTGTGGGTTTTGATTCTGGAATCCCCTTGGCCTTTCTGCAAGTGTCTTATCCTAATAAAGGCCTTTTGTCTCCAGGCAGTTCTCCTTTGGGATTACAAGGAAATTCCAGGTGCCCTCTTGTCCCTGGTGTGTGTTGAATGTCTCTCCACTCCTTTCAGAGCTTCTGTTGCTGCTAGAAAGGACTTTCTTGGGGAGCTATTACCTGCCAGAGAAGTGATTGCTGGAAGGCCAGCAGATAAGATGGGTGCTACGGATGTCGGCCAACTGGTTTTGAGCGTTTCTGGACCTCCTTGGCATCATCACCCACCTAAACACTCCATGTGTTCTTTCTTGCAGTACCTCAGCAAGATCAAGGTTCAGCAGATTGAGAAGGACCGAGGCGAGTGGGACAGCCTGTCCCCAGAGGCTCGGCGCGAGAAGGAGTCCAGCCTGCAGATGTTTGGTCAGCTGGCACGTTTCCACAACATCATGTCCAATGAAACCATTGGCACGCTGGCTTTCCTGACTTCAGGTAGGGAAAATGGCCCCTCCTGCCTGCCAGGACCTAGAGAAGAGCCCTGCCAGGGAGTGAGCAGGCAGGAACTTGGTTTCAGTGTGGTCAGATCAGGATAGAATTGCTGTGAATCTGCAAACTGTTGTTTTCCTTTCCAGAAATCAAATCCCTGTTTGTGCATCCTTTCCTTGCTGAGCGCATCATCTCCATGCTCAACTACTTCCTGCAACACCTGGTTGGGCCTAAAATGGGAGCTTTGAAAGTGAAGGATTTCAGTGAGTTTGACTTCAAGCCACAGCAGCTCGTGTCTGACATCTGCACCATCTACCTAAACCTTGGGTAGGTGATGAGGGGAGTGAGCTTGTCGGTGGCAGGGAGCCATGCAGGAGCCATCTTGGTGGTACTGGGGGAGAAGTGCTTAGTTACACTCAAGTTTTTTGCTGTGGGAATGTGGCTGCCGTGAGCACTGTTTTGCAGCCCTGATAAATGGGGATTCTTAAACCTTTCTCTCACGTGATCTGTGGTGCAGGGATGAAGAAAACTTCTGTGCCACAGTCCCCAAGGACGGCCGCTCCTACTCACCGACGCTCTTTGCCCAGACCGTGCGGGTTCTGAAGAAGATTAACAAGCCTGGCAACATGATAGTGTCTTTTAGTAACCTGGCTGAGAGGATCAAGGTGAGCACTGGAGAGAATTTAACATACAAAAAAAAAAGATAGAGCTGGTTCCATGTGTCCTTTTCCCTCTGTGTATTGTTTCATCTTTGCTGTGGAGCTGGATTCCTGGGAGTGGAGCTTTGTCCAAGGTCCAGGTGGGGCAGCTGGGAGGATTCTCTGCCTGCACAGACCTGTGAATGCTCCCTGGTTTTTAAAGAACAGGCAGGCCGAATCCCTCAAAGCCCTGTGTGCTCCCCAGTCTCTTGCAGACCGGCAGCAGCAGGAAGAGGAGACATACGCAGATGCCTGTGATGAATTCCTGGATCCAATTATGAGCACTCTGATGTCAGACCCTGTGATCCTGCCCTCCTCCCGTGTCACCGTGGACCGATCGACTATAGCCCGACACCTCCTCAGGTGTGCAGCACAGCCCTTATACCTAGATATTTTTGGGGATCTATTTCACATATCCAATGACTCTTCCTGGCCTCTTTTTTTTTTTTTTCTTATTCTTTAGCCCCAGGAGTATCCAAGTAATCTCTTTGATGTTCTATCTTTCAGTGACCAGACAGATCCTTTCAATCGGAGTCCCCTCACTATGGACCAGATCAGACCAAACACAGAGCTAAAAGAGAAGATCCAGCGATGGCTTGCAGAGAGGAAAAAGCAGAAGGAGGAGCAGCTGGAGGACACACTGAACTGAAAAACAGGATCTCATCTTTAAACCTCCAGTCATGGGCCAGATCACAGCCATTAAGGTGGCTGGAGCTGCCACCCTAATGACAACCACGTTTAGTGTATTGCCACCACCTTTGGAGTCTCTCCTCAGACCTTCCTTGCCAGCCCTTGTTCTCCCTTTTCCTTTCAAGACTCTCTTTAATACTAAGACTTTCCACTGCACTACAGCTTTGAGCCTCAGCCTCGGGAGAATACAGCCTCCTCATGATGTGGTGCCCTGGCCCTCTTTTACCTGCTCTTTGTGTTGGCCACGTTCTTTTCCAGCAACACCAAGAGCCTCCCTCTGTTCTGTGTTTAAACTGTAACCATCTTTCACTCGGTGAAAGCAATGCCTCCAGCCGCTCCCAGAGTGGGATGGGGGGATCAGCAGGAGGGGGGACGTTTTGCCAACTTGTACGTGCCAGGGGTGTAGCAGGGTTTACTTGCCCCGTGAGCGTTGGGAATGGTGGGCGTTGGAAATTAAACATAGAGAGAACCTTAGAGCTGGTGCTGGAGGTCTGGCAGCGCCGGGCGCTGTAGAAAAGCCCCTTGGGGCTCGGTGCAGGGAGCGGCGCGCCGTGGGCGCCGCCGGGTCTCGAACCCGGGGCTGCGGCCCGGCCCCGCCCCGCCCGGCCCCGCCCCGCGCACGTGGCCCGGGGTCCTCGCTGCGGGCTGCCCGCGGTGAACGCCGGGCGCGGTGACCGGCGGTGACATTGAGCGCGCCGCGATGGCCAAGGCCGCACAGGGGCTGGTGCAGCGGCTGGTGCAGCGCGGGCCCGAGCTGATCGGCGGTGAGGGACGGGGAGCGGGGGGGGAACGGCGCTGGAATGGGATGGGCTCAGCTGAGGGGAGCGAGAGCGGCCCGGGCCGAGCGGAGAGCGGGGGATGGGGAACGGGGCTAAGGGCGGCGGGGCTGGGCCCGGGGAGGCCTCGCGGGCTCCCGCCGTTGGGAAAACACCGTCCGCTCCGGTCCCCCTCCCCGCAGCCGCCGTGACCTACTCGAAGCCGCGCTTGGCCACGTTCTGGTACTACGCCAAGGTGGAGCTGGCCCCGCCGACCCCCGCCGAGATTCCCCGGGCCATCGACAGCATGAAGGGCCTGGTCAGGGCCTTCCAGAGCGGCCGCCTGGCGCAGATCACTGTCAAGGTACCGGCCGGGGCGGGATGCGACGGTGCCGAGGGACGGCTCCTGGCCACCCGGGAAATGTTCTGCTCCTGCCTTGGGAAGCCGCGGGAACTGTTGTCAACGACATACGAAGCTGATAGAATTCAGGGGCCCGGAGTTTAAAATGTTTTGTTTTATCGGCTTTGCTTTAATTCTTCTCTGTCTGGACCAGGCAGTGATTGTTGCGCTCTGGTCCCGTCGTTTTCTGTCCCAGGGAAGGGAGTATCCGTAGGTGGCTGAATGAGCCCAGCCCTCTGAACCAGCTGTGTCATTGGTTGGCCTTGAAATGAGTGTGTTTCCCATCTGTGGGCTAAGAAACGACCCTTGAAAGGGCTGTAAAAAGCCACCAACAACAGCTGTCAGTGTACTTAATGTTGTAGAACATCTCTGTGATGGAACAGATGGAGAGGTGGCTGAACACACCAAACACTCTGCTCCACGTCTGGGTTTTTGCTTTGAGGGCTGCTGGAGGGCATGGATGTGGCAGTGGGAGTGAGGGATCTAACCAGTGGCTTTTTCCTTTCAGGATGCACTGAGGAATGGCCTGGTGACCACAGAGGTGCTGATGTGGTTTTACATCGGGGAGATCATCGGCAAGGGCGGCATCATCGGCTACAACGTGTGAACACTGACCTTAGCAATGCCAGCGGCGCCACGGTGCAGGGTCTGTAATGGGGTCTGTGACAATAAAACTAGGAGCCCATACTGAGCTGTTGTCATCCTTGTCGGGCACTCTGACAGGTGCCAGCCTGTCCTGGGGCAATGCTGGCAGGGATGGCTCCTCAAGAGGGCTCGGAGGGCCAGTCCCAAGGGTGCTAGAGCTGCTCTGGTGACACCACTTTTGGTCACCAGAGCTCTGTTCACTCTGGGACGCTCACTGTGCCCCAGCTTTGGCTCCAGGGGAGGTCTGAGAGCCCCAAAATCAAACAGGCTGCAAAGGGGAAACATTCTGTTTGTTCCTGAATGCACTTCCCATCAGCTAGTGGGAGCCAAAACCAAATTATCAAAAGCATTTTCCATGGCTTATTCCAATAGAGAATGTAGCATGGTTACAGGCTGCCTTTGGTTTGGTGTCTGGTGCAGTGGAAACCTGTGTAAGTAAGCAGAGCTTTGCTGCATGTGTCACCTCAGCTCCCACTGGCCAAAGGTTGAGCTGTCCAGGGTTCTACTACCATGCTCATTGTCAGCCAGCTCTTGCAGGGTTTTCTACAAAATCTGGTGAGTGACCTGTGCTCTGACATGTTCAGAAAATAATTTGTAGGAGTTCTCTGGAGCTAGCAGCCTGTTTTTACTGTCTTAGAAGATGGTTTTAGTCAGTATTGCTCTTTGTTTATATTATTATTGTCTTGGCTGCTCCTTCGCTCTTCTGGGCATTGTGTTGTGCACGCCAGTGACCCCACAGGCCCCCAGCCCTCAGTGGCCCTAATGTCTCTGGGGTGATTGGGCCAGTAGCACATCACTTGCTCTTCTCCCTGCAGCAGAACTGACCTTCTTAGCACTGTCATCCCAGCAGGAGGCCTTGTGTGCTTCTGACAGGGAGTGCAGGTGACCTCACACACTCCAGATGTGGTAACCAGTGGGTTGGTTGTAGCACGGATGGAAACCTTTTCTTTTTCCATGTTAAAAAGAAGGGTTTCTGCCCCAGCAGTTCTGGGTCACAGCTGGTCAGATGTCATTTCCATGCCACAGGTGGGAAAACTGAGGCTCAATGAATTCCCCAGCTTCTGTAGGGGAGGCTGAACAGGAGCAGCGACTGGAGCTGTGCTTCCAGCCCCCTGCCCAGCCTGTCTCCTGTGCTTGCTGTTTCCACCAGCCTGGCCAGGACAACATGACTGCCTCACATGGCCCTCCTCCTGGTGCTGGGGAGGGTTTTGTGATTGCTCAGCCCCAGCAAACCTGACCAGGGCTGCAGCCAATGGTCTGGTTGAGCGGGGGTGAATGATGGCCCCCAAAACTGCCCATCCCCCTGAGCTTTTTGCTCCTGTCATCACAAACCCTTCACCCAGCAGGTAGAGAAACCAGCGAGGGGAATGGGCCAGGCCCTGTTGCGATTCCGCAGCCTATGTTCCTCAAGGAGAGGGAGATCCCATGTGGGATGTAATGTGTGAGCTTGACTGGAAGGAGGATTCTGAACCCAAGAGAACCTCACTGAGTGCAAGGCAGTCTGATCTGGCTCCAACAGCTGTCTCTCCTCTCTGACTTGTTCTTGTCTGCACGTGCCCCTCTCAAAGCAGGTTCTGGTGGGTATTCGGATCTGCAGCTCACACCAGCGCTGGCCTGACAAAAGGCGTGGTGGGAGGATGGGATTAAGCTTCACTAGTAAAACACAGGAGAACTCAAAAGTGCTCCTGTCTCTAGAAAGGAAGAAACCATCTAATTTTAGTTATCCTCGGGGGAAGTCCTCCCCCAGCCCTGCTCCCACAGCGGGACCCCGTGCAGAAGCAGCATCTGTGACTCCAAAGGGCTCCAGCAGCTTGTTCGTCCTCTCTGAAACCAGAGCAGTGTCTGGCTGCCTCTCTGGGGGACAAACAGCCTCCCCCTCGCCCCTCCTTCCTTCCCTGCCCTCAGCCGATGAACTTCGGAGGAAAATGGGTATTTCGTGCCCGAAAGCAGAGGGATTTACATCTTATCCGTGTGTTTGCAGTGCTGTTCTCAGAGAATACGGTGGGCACTTGTAGGATGTTAACCCTGTTCTCGCTGTGCTGTGCACGATGAGGTTTCCAGCTCGGTGCTGTCGCCGTCACCTCCCTCCCGGGGGCGGCAGCGGACGGGACGGGGCACCTGCGGGGCGCGGGGCCGCAGGCAGGACAGCGGCGGGACGGGCCCGGCCGGGGCCGGGAGGGAAGGGTGAAGCCGCCCGCCGTCGGTAGCACAGCTCGGGGCCGCGGTCCCCCCGCCGAGAGCGGCTTGTCCCGGGCCGGGCACCGGAGGGTCTCGGCGGCGCGGGGGACGGCGGGGTGCGCGGTGCCGGGGCCGCGCCCCGCACACGGCCCGGCGCTGCGCAGGGGGTCGGCGGCCCCGCCTATGCCGTATGCGCGGTCCCGGGCGCCGCCGGCCCGTGCTCCCGCTCGGCATCGCCGTCGGGGTTATGCGGGTTGCTTGCGGCCCCGTTATACGTCAGGCAGGTTCCGGGGCCGGCCCGCGAGGAGCCCCGCGCCTGCATGGCGCTGCGAGCTATGAGGGGCTGCGGCGGCCCGAGGCTGCGCTATCCAGGACGGGGGGCTGCACGGGGGCTCGGGCCTGGGGCCCTGCATATCACCCAGCGTTATGCGGGGCTAGCACTGATCGAGCATGGCTTATTCATGTGCCGGGGCGGCGGGATGGCGGAACCCCACAACCTGCATGGCGCCCGTTGTTATGCAGCGCCTCCGCGGGCCGGCGAAGCGCTATGCAGGGCGCGGGGTGCGGCCCGGCCCCGCTCTCTGGCTCGTCGCCTCTCAGTAAAGATGGCGCACAGCGGTCGGTGGCGCTTCCCCGCCCGGCCCGGCAGCGGCGGCTGGGGCCGCCGGGGCCCGGGGGGGTCCCGCCTACGGGTGCCGGCCGTGCACAGCCTGCGGCCCGCCGAACCTGCGGCGGCGCCGGCGACGGCGGGCGAGGGCGAGCGCGGCGGCCCGTGCTCCGGCGGGGCGGCGGGAAGCGGCGGAGGCGGGGCAGCGCCGGGCCCCGGCGGCCCCGCGGCCGCGGCCGGTCCCGGCTTCGACGCGGCGCTCCAGGTCTCGGCCACCATCGGCATCAACCTGCGGCGATTCCGCGCGGCCTGCGGCACCGAAGCGGGCAGCGGAGAGGTGAGCGGGGCGGCGGGGCGGGGGCGGGGGGGCGCGGCGGGCGGGGGGGGGTTCCGGGCGCAGCATCCCCGGCGGCGGCGGCCCGAACACACCCGGGCGCACCCACCCGCCCCTGGGCGCACAGCCCGCCCGTCGCCGGACACACCTCCCGCGCCCCGCACAAAGGGCGCGCCCGGCGGGGGGAGCTGGGGGGGGGAGCCGGGGGGGGGCAGGGTGGCGGGAGGCGGCGGGCGGGACCCGGTGCCGGTCCCGGTCCGGGCCGCCCTCGCGGTCCCTCCCCGCGCACGCGACTTGCCGCCGGTGCGTCCTCCCTGCCGCCGCCTCCATTATCCGCCTCCCGCCGCGCCCGCGGCGGGGCGGGATGCGGTGCGCGCACCCCGCTGCCGGGAGCGAGGTAGGATGGATGGGCCCGGGGGCCTCCCGGTGCGCCCCGGTGCCGAGGATGCTCGGCGGGGTGACGCGTCCTCCCCCGGGCGCGGGGGCGCGAGGGGGCTGGGCTGCCGGCCCCTCCTGCGGGCCCGGCGGTGGGTGTCGCGCACCGGCCCTCCCCCTTCTCCTCCTCCTCCTCCTCCTCCTCTTCCTCCCTTTCGCCGCTGTGGATGCCCCGGGCGGAGCTTGGGCCGGCGGGCCCGTTGCGAGAGGCCGTTCGCCGGTACTCGGAGCGCTGGCGCCCCTTTTTTTTTTTTTTTTTTTTTTTCTTTTTTTTTTTTTTTTTTTCTTTTTTTAGTTGCTCTTCTTTCTCCTTTCATTTTTTTTTGTAAGCCTTTCTAAGGCAGCCGGAGTGGGAGTGCGACAACATCCCACCTATTGACAGAACAGGGAAGACATGATGGGGGTGTGTTACTACGAGCTGCAGCGTTCCTTTTCCCCAGTTGTTTTGCATCGCTCCTTAGCGGCATCCTTGCGCCGGCAAGAGAATTCCCCAGGTCTTTTGTACCAGGAGGGCTTTATTGATTCTTGAAGGGCCAGTTCTGTCTCCTCCAGGCGGGTTGTCACCTGTAGGGTAGGTGAATGTGTCTTTGTATTTTGTCAGTTGTTTTCCTTTCCCACCACTGGACGTAGCAGACTTCATTAAAACACACATGAAAAGAGAGTTTTCTTGTGTCTTTCTGGCCTGGTTTTCTGTTGGGTGCCATGAAGCGGAGCTCTTTGCTCATGGCTGAGCTGCAGGAATTCCTTGCCTGCGGAGTGGCAGCTCCCGCGGGCCGCAGTGCTGGAGGAGCAGAGTTGTGTTTGCATGCACAGAGCTGAGCGTGGGGACACTCCTGCCCTCACCGGTGCCGACTTTGGGGCGTGAGTCGCACTGCTCTCATCAATGCCATCACCTCGGGGGCTGCACTTTGGGGTACTTCTCTTTTCTGTTGTTTGCAGTAGATGTGGTTTGATGGAATTCATGGAGTCCTCTGGGAAGCAGTTAATATCTCACCAGTGCTAGTTCAGGGATAGAAATGACTGAGATCTGGCTAACCAAGCTGACCACAGAGTTAATAACCCAGGAGGTTTTTCATGTGGGGGGAGGCAAGTTGCTTTGGTTTTTTTTTCTTTTTCTTTTTTTTTTTTTTCCCTAAGATGATATTGGGCTGTGGTTTGTTTAATTCCAGCTGTCTTCAAGTATATTTTTGCATCTCAAAAAAGCCCTAAAACATCTTTGAGTTATCTTTTTGAGTTTGGCCTTTAGGGTATTTTTGCTTTAAAATAAAATAGATTGAATACGTTGTAGGTGTTGCAGCTGATTAACACAGGGTCTCCTGGATTGTAAAAATTCTACTTATTACATCACTTTTCTGTTTAGCTGCTAAAAGCTTTTCTCTAATAACATTGCATATAGTGGAAAGTAATGGTAAACATCTATTTGTGGCTTAGTGTTAGTAGGTTCTGTTTTACCTGACCCTTCATGAGCCAGACAGGGGCAAAGCCCAGGTGCTTTCCCTCACTCTGGATTTGCAGCGTGCTGGTACTCTTGGGCATACTCAGAGAGGGTCCTCACAAACATTCAGAATGAGTTAACTCACTCAGTTGGTTCCTTTCCTTTGGTGATGCTCAAAGAACAAAACATTTTTGCATCAAAAGACATAGTTCTCCTGGCTGGTGACTTGTGCACTCATCATAGTCCTAGTGAAGATTACAGTCGCCAGAGGCTGCTTTTCTGTCCTGCAGTACAAGTTCTCTGTGAGGTGGGGATGAGGGTGTGAAAAGAGCTCTGTGGGAAGTCAGCCCACGGGTGCTGCCTGTGGTCACTCCAGAGGAGAGGGCAGCTGTGTGCAGTGCAGGAACAGTGGGGTTTCTGGTATCCATGTGGTGGCCGCTCTGGGGCTTCCAGAAGACCCCTTCATATTAGGGCTCACCATGTCCTCTCAGTAACTGCCTGGTGCTCATACTGTTCTTTTCCACAAGGTTGCGGGTCCTTCCTGAGCCATGCTGGTTATAGTCTTCAACCGAGTTGGTATTCCTCATCAGGAATAAACTCTGAACAGTTGCTTTGAGGTCAGGAGCCAGTGGCAATCAGAGGAAGAAGCTGTGTTACCTTTTGATGTACAAGTTCTGCTCCACACGCTTATTTTTTTTCCTACCTCATTCTTGTGTGCACTTATGTAGGTACCTGTTGAAATTAGGTATTACCACCAAGTTATATGCAGGAGAGATGTTCTCCAGAGCAAGTATTAGACTCAGTCTTTCCCTTGTCTCCTTGGCAGTTTCGTAGTACGTAGCAGACTGCATTTCTCATTTAAAAGGTACCTGAATTCTGGAGTGTCAGGGCGTTCTCCTTAGGTTCAGGTTGCTTTGTACCAACCCTTGTCTTTTGCTGCTGCTCAGAGTTGCACTGAGTTATCTCGAAACCAGCTCACATTAAAGGGGCCGGGTTCTGATACTTGATTTTAACACCACAAGAGTTGCTGGGGGGACTTTTTGCACAGTGAAGCTGTAACTGGTTGAACAGTAGTGTGTACTGACCTTCCAGCTTGGTGTGAGTGGCACTGTAGGAAGAAGAAAAATTTGGTTGTGTTGTTTTGGTTCATTATGTCAATATTTAGTATAAAAGAAGCATAAACATAGTTGTTAGATATCTGCTCTGCCTGTCAGTTTAGAGCTTCCTGCCCATCCCTGAAGGGAGATTGAAGCTTCGGGACATAAAAGTTGAGAGTGTGCTGGATGCATGCTGACAGTTACCTCCATAAATCTGTATTGACTGAAAGTGACAGAAGCTTGAGTTTGGCCAGTTGGTTGTGGTGGTGATGGTGGTGTCCCTGGTAGCACTTCTGTGATTATACCTGGGGTGTAATGTTTTATGAGGTGAATGTTGGAGTTGCTGATGTTCACTGATGCCTGGCATGTTTGGAAATGGTACTGGGTCCATGTCCTGGCGGTAAGGATTAGCTTCCATACTGCCACCAGGGTCATGCCTGGGCTGGAAGCACAGATAATTTCTTCTGTTTGCCTCAAAATTTCCTCACATAGTGTTAGGTTGAATGATTGCTGTCAGACTGCTTGAGTGTTTGATGTGTGAGTTGGAGGTGTAGAGCCTTTCCTGTCATGGATAAGGTGGTCAGGAGGGCACAGGGAGGGGACTGCTGTAGGTATTGAAGTCTGACAAGAGGCACGTGGTGAGGATGATGCAGATCATGGCCCAAGAGATGGAGCCTCCTTCGTGCACTTTCCTTTCCTGAACATTCAGGTGCTGCTTTGTCAGATGTGTGAAAATAGAAGTATGTTTTAACCATCTTAGTGATGCTTCTGTTTCTGTGGTTTGGTCAGCTTTGTGCAGTGCTCCAAACCATCAGAGGAGCAGTTTGGGGAAGTTTGTTAGGAATTTGGGAAACTGTTTTCTAAGTGAAGGATGATGTGGCTCCTCCCACTGTCAACGGGCAGGTAAGGCAATTTCACAACAGGAGCAGTGCACTGATGAGTTTGTTTCAGGGGCTTTTGGACACTGCGCTTCCTTCAGCTGGAAAGCTCCTGGGACAGAGTTCCAACAGTGCTTGACCATGCACTTCTGTACTGGCACCCAACTGCTGAACTGCAGGTTTCACAGCACCGTGTTGGGGGAAACGGGTAACTCCTCAAGTCAGTGGTTCATCACTTCCCAGGGATACCACTAAATTCCCAGAGTGGGCTTAGCTGTTCCCCCAAGCTGAGCTACAGAGCAGTTTGACTTTAGTACTGTTTCTTTAGGAATATACATTTAGGAGTAAAAGTTTACCACCACAGAAGATTTTTTTTTTTTTTTAATGCATCCATACAGCAGCTCTAGAGCTTTTCTTTCACCATCTGCAAGCTGTATCTTTCTAGGTAGTGGTTTCACTGACCCTCTTCGTTGGAAGTGGTATTATTGAAAGCTTGTTGTGACCAGAGAGTGTTTCAGGTCTTCTAATAAGCATTCCTCTGTATTGAGATTGGAAAGCATAAAGCAGAATTTCTCATCCAGGTTGGAACCAGGACTCTGGCTAAACAGATCTGTATGCTCAGTGACACAGTTGTAAGAGACTCACCCTGAGCATCAGCCCCATAAAGAGCAATATATTCTTTCTAATACTAAAAAAAACTGGACTCTGGAAGCTGCAGCCCTAATCACCGTTGTATTGCCATAGGTGATGCCTGAGGGTACAGCTGCAGCAGTGTAGTTTGGGGGTTGTCATGTGGGGGTGACCAGGCCAGGAGCTGTTCTGTGATCCCAAGATGTTCTCTGTAGGTCAGTGCTGCTCTGAGGTGAAGCCCCGGCAGTCTGTGCATCACTCCTGGTCAAAGCTTTTGTTGAATTAAACAGAGCAAGGACAAATGTCCCCTCATCTGAGTTGGTGCGTAACGGTCACCCCCAGTGCTCAGCTGTTCATTATTGAGGTGGCATCACAAGTAATGGCTTGGGAAGCATCTCCCCGAACTCCCAGTGGACTCTGCTCCGCTCCCAGCACCCGGTGTTTGTCTCTGGGTTACTACCTGCCAACCTCCAAGGGTGTTTACTCTGCTGAAAGCAGAGGAGTCTGGTAGATGTTGTGCTGCAGTCACTAAGCAGGCATCTGAATGAGCTTCTAAAAATAGCTTATCCCTTTCCAAGAAAGTGAGGTGCTGTCTAACTGGGGCCAAACCCAAGATGGGGAATGGGAAGTACAGCATTGGTCAGGTGACTCTGTTGTAAAATAAACTTTTTCAGGTGCTGATTGGAGCAGCTGCATTGCTGGTTTATTGATGGTGAGAACCCCATGCAACTTCACAGATCCATGGTGGTATGGTTTATACTGTTATTCCTCAGACAGGGATCAGAACATCAGTTAGGGCCTGCAGGATAATTTCTCCTTTGAAGGTGAGGTCTCTCTTTCCTCTGAGATCTTTAACTAGAAATTCTGTGAAAAGTAATATTGCTCAAGACCATTGTGATAGACATTTGCTTGCAACTTCTGTTTTTTAGTAGCTGGGTAACTTCAGGAAAAGCCATTCTTCATCTGCACACAACTCTGAGGTTGAACTGAGTTGGGATAGTATAATGTTTGAATGGGAAATGTGCGTGGAAGCTCTGCTGCCCACAGAGAGATCATCCCATGCTTGCTTGGTTAGTCTTCATGTCTGGCACTCAGCTAGCCTTCCCTCATCCTTTATTATCCTGAGTGGCCTTTTTTGTATTGCATTATTCTTTTTCAGGTAAATGAGGCCATGTTCAAAATCTTTATGGTTTTTAATCATTCTCCATCTGTCATGACGTTTCTGAAAAGCTGGAGGGAGGCTGTTCCTGCCTAGTTTGCATCAAAGCTGCATTTTGGCATGTGATGGCCAACTGGATGGATTAGCCTGGCAAATGCTGAGTGATCCTTAGTGGCTTTCTTGGTCTTCTCTGACAGGTCACGGGGGTGCCTTCTCAGGTAGTGATAGCAACCATTCTGAGGTGACCGATATACTCAGGAATGTCACCAAACACACAAATACAAGTGACATATTGGTCATACTACTTGTGGTTGTAGATGAAGTGAAGTGATCATTTTGTGGAAGGAGCCTCTTTGCTATAGACTCTTCTGGTGACTGCTTGGTAAGAAATGGTAAAAATAATCATTCCCAGGCTATTGGGCCAAAGCCAGTATTAATGTATCCCATTGGAAAAGTAAGGTAATGGAGCTCAGTTCAAAAATAATGCAGGTTCTAATCGTGGATTGACAGGTGATTGTCCAAAATATGGCAAGTACTGATTGAGTAGCCAGGGATAAAATAATAATGACTTTAGGACCCAGAATAACAAAATGAAGAAAAGATCTGTAGCAGCCACAGGAACTTGGAGGCCAGTGCAAGTCAGGAAACCGCACAGGGTGAGCAGCTGATCCCTTAGCTTTTCTAAACCTGACTGTTCTTAGGTACTTGTTACTTCTCTGTGCCTTCTCCGGGTTTCAGCTCACATCTGTCTGCGCTGACAGCTTCTCCCTCTGTCAGGGCTGGGGACCCCTTCCCTGTGCCCGCCCACGAAGGCAGCGCTGCCCACACAGCGATGTTTACATCCTGCCGAGTCCCACGTGCTCTGCAGGCTGTGGGCCCTGCATCTGCGGGGCTCCGGCTGCAGTGCTGCAGGACTGAAGTTCGGAGGCAGTAGCTTCTCCCTCTCTGGGAATGGCCTTCAGGGGTTCTGTGTGATGCCAAGTATTTGGATTTTATATAATCCTTTTGTGCTTTTATTACAGTGGAGTTAATTTCAACATTAATATCCATATCCTCAAACTTCCATCTGCTTTCTCATTGCAGGATGAACAGTTTTTAGGTTTTGGTTCAGATGAAGAAGTCAAAGTACGAAGTCCCACCAGGTCCCCCACAGGTAAGTTCAGGTTACAGGATTGGGTGTTGATTTTCTGTTTTATTTTGTGATGGTTTTGCTGGGCCTCTCCTGTTTGTTCCACCAAATCTCATCCACCATAGAAGCCACACCAGTCTTTAGATTCAATGCAGTTAGTTTTGGATTTTCTATGTCTGATCTGTAAAGGAACAGGGAAACCTTGAGTAAAAGAGTTACACTGATGAAACCAGTATCTGAAACCTCATGTCGGTGTTCTGGAGAGGCAGCTATTTAAAGAGTAAGGGTCTGAAACTGGTTTGACTATTTCAGTATCTTTCAGTAGACTCCTTACTGCCTGTGTTGTCAATAAATGCTCCCACCAGAGCACTCTGCTTTTCCACCGTGATCATCTGCTCAGCTTGGCTTCGACAGCAAACTGTGGTGGAGCACCTTGCTAGTGCAAGGGAAGATCCAGAGCTGAAATAGCTTGGTGAGGGTGCAGTGAAATACATTGGTCAAGGTGGGTAATCAAGTCTTACGCCTGATGGCTCCAAGTCAGTGCCAAGTATTAACTGTGCTTCAAAGCTAGAACCAGTTTTTAGTGAATGGTCTTGTATCAGCCTCATGTAGATTGTTCTTGTTCTCTTGACCTCTCCCTTAGCAGTGCAGATGGATGGCACTCAGAAAGAAGAATTTCTTTTTCTTTCAACCGTCTGTGATCTGCTTAAAAGACAATTTAAAAAATTCATGTGTTTAAAAGGTGGCGTGTGCCCTAGAGAATTATTGCTCCCTCCCAGCATGAGGTTGGACTGGACTTGTGCAATTGCATATGTAATTGTTGGGAAAAGACTAGCTTGCATTTTTAAATAAGTTATCTACATGGTATTTTATGCGGGAAAAGAGATTTGTTGGGAAGGTACTCTCTACATGTAGTGATAAAATTATTTTTATTTGTTGATTACCTGAAACGTTTTGGTAACATATGGGCAGCATCATTGATACTGAGTAGATACTTGTGTGACCTGGGTAATGCTTATCCCACACTTGGAGAAATTTAATATGCTCCCTGCATTCTCTACTTCTCTCTCAGTTAAATCTAGTCCACGGAAACCTCGTGGGAGGCCCCGGAGCAGTTCTGACCGAAGTTCAGCTGTCCTGTCAGACTCATCATCAGTGTGTTCCCCTTCAAGCAAGTCTGAAACCACATCCATGGAGAAAGTAAAGAAGAAAGAGTCGAAGAGTGGGGAAAAAAGACGAGGAAGACCTCCAACACTGACAAGTGTGAAGTTCAAATTGTCACAAGAGAAGGACACATCGGACATTCAGAAGGGCAGCAAAGAAGAAAAAGAGAGTCTGAAAAAAATCAAAAGATCGCCATCCACTACCTTTCAACAAGCAACTAAAATCAAGAAATTAAGAACTAGTAAGCTTTCCCCACTGAAATCTAAATTTAAGCCTGGAGCAAAACTTCAGATTGGGAGAAAGAGTGTCCAGATCGTGCGCAGGAGAGGCAGGCCACCGTCCTCTGAACGTGTAAAGACTTCCTCAAGTTTAGTCATGAACTCACAGCTGGAGAAGCCCCAGAGGATTCGTAAAGAAAAGGATGGCACACCACCTCTCACAAAGGAAGATAAGGCTGCTGTCAGACAGAGTCCACGCAGGATTAAACCTGTTAGGATTATACCTTCCACCAAAAGGACGGATGCCACGATTGCTAAGCAACTCTTGCAGAGAGCTAAAAAGGGAGCACAAAAAAAGATTGAGAAAGAAGCAGCCAAACTGCAAGGCAGGAAGGGGAGAACCCAGCTCAAAAATATTCGACAGTTCATCATGCCTGTTGTGAGTGCAATCTCTTCACGGATTATCAAAACACCCAAACGGTTCATTGAGGATGAAGACTACGATCCTCCTATTAAAATATCCAGACTAGAATCCACACCAAACAGCAGGTTCAGCACTACATCTTGCGGCTCCAGTGAAAAGTCCAGCGCCGCTTCTCAGCATTCGTCTCAGATGTCTTCAGATTCCTCCCGGTCCAGCAGCCCCAGCGTGGATACATCTACCGACTCCCAGGCTTCTGAGGAGATGCAGATGCTTTCTGAGGAGCGAAGCAATACTCCAGAAGTTCACACTCCCCTGCCTGTTTCTCAGTCCCCTGAAAACGATAATGGTGATAGGAGAAATAGAAGGTTTTCAATAACAGAAAGAAGTTTTGGCCAGAGGACTGCAAAAAAGCTATCAGCCATACCAAGTGTGCCACAGCAGCAGTCCTCCTCCTCTCCTCCTCCCCCTTTGCTCACTCCCCCCCCACCGCTGCAGCCTGCTTCGAGCATCTCCGACCATACCCCTTGGCTTATGCCTCCAACAATACCGTTAGCCTCGCCCTTTCTTCCTGCTTCTGCGGCGCCGATGCAAGAGAAACGAAAGTCAATTCTGCGAGAGCCAACATTTAGGTGGACCTCCCTGAAACATTCCAGGTCAGAGCCACAGTACTTCTCATCAGCAAAGTATGCCAAAGAGGGTCTTATTCGCAAACCGATATTTGATAACTTCAGACCCCCGCCACTGACACCGGAGGATGTTGGCTTTGCATCTGGCTTCTCAACGCCGGGCGCAACAGCTCCCACACGTCTCTTTTCACTTCACTCTGGAGCCAGGTTTGATATGCACAAGAGAAGTCCTCTGCTGCGAGCTCCACGATTCACGCCAAGTGAGGCCCACTCCCGGATCTTCGAGTCTGTAACTTTGCCCTCGTCAGTTGGTCGCGCCGCTACAGGGACCTCTGCCACAGGCACGTCCTCTCGGAGACGGAAGAGGAAAGCGTTCAGCCCTATCCGATCAGAACCGAGATCTCCTTCGCACTCCATGAGGACGAGGAGCGGAAGGCTTAGTACCTCTGACCTGACAACTCTCACCCCACAGTCTTCTGTCTCTTCCTCATTAACTAGTATTTCAGTTAGTTCTCTTGCCACTAGTGCCTTAAATTCAACTTTTACTTTTCCCTCCCATTCCCTGTCACAGTCTGGGGAATCAGCAGAAAGAAGCCAGAAACCAAGGAAGCAGACAAGTGCTCCAGCAGAGCCTTTCTCATCTGGTAGCCCTACTCCTCTCTTCCCCTGGTTCACATCAAGTCCCCAGACAGAGAGAGGCAAAAACAAGGACAGGGCAGCAGAAGAGCTCTCCAAAGATAAAGATGCTGACAAAGGCCTGGAGAAGGACAAGAGCAGAGAGAAAGACAGAGAGAGAGAAAAGGAGAACAAACGGGAGTCAAGGAAAGAGAAAAGGAGAAAAGGGTCAGAAATACAGAGTAGCACTGCTTTGTTTCCTGTAGGTAAAATGCCCAAAGAAAAAGTCAGTGAAGACGCAGCAGCATCATCGTCTGCCAAAAAAACTGCCGGACGGAAGAAGTCTACAGCAGTAGATCCCACAGCAGACGTTTCCACTGCTGCTCTGGTAGATACAACAGCTGTCAAAACCAAAACATCCAAGAAAGGTAGAGGGGGGCTGGACAAATCAGACCTGGACCTCAGCCCCACTGTGCCGTCTTTGGAGAAGGAAAAAGCTCTCCGTCTTTCTGCTCCTTCATCAAGCACTGTTAAACATTCTGCTTCCTCCATCAGCTCTATGTTGGCTCAAGCAGACAAACTGCCAATGGCTGACAAGAGGGTAGCCAGTCTTCTGAAAAAGGCAAAAGCCCAGTTGTACAAGATTGAGAAGAGCAAGTCCCTCAAACAAGCAGATCAGCCAAAAGCACAGGTATTCCTTTTTCCAAGCTGGGTTTTTTTGCTAGAATGCATCTTACTTTGAACTTGTCCTGAAAGTCACAAGTAGCTTTTGTATACTGAGCGTGAAGAATTAATGTGCCAAGCTAAGCAGCTGTTAGTGCAACAGATGGCAAACGACCCGTAAACAAGGAGTCCTGGGCAGAAGCTGAGGGGAGGAGGGAGCTGCTGTGTAGTCAGCTCAGAGGGGAGCTGCATACATTTTGGAGACCAGTACAGCGTAGCTGCTTATTGGGTCTCTCTGAATAAATTTAAGCAGAGCAATTATCTAGAGTTGTACTTGCTCTGAAAAGTGCAGGTCCAGCAAAATGCAGTGACTTTCTTGGCCTTGAGGTTTCTTGGGGACCCTCCTCGAGTGTAAACTTGGCTTCTGAAGGAAAGTTATTTCTTGATCTTTCTGGTTTTTAACTTTATGCGGTGATCTCTCACTTATAGGAGGGAGGAAGATCCATTGGAATTTTGCATCTGATTTGGGGAACTGCTTCCTAGCACTTTCCTCTTTCCTTTCTTCCCCACCCTAACACCACCCTTTTCTGCAGTCCTCTTTACTTGCCAGAAAGGGAGGTGAGATACGTTTTCAGGGAATACTTTTCATTTAAACTTTTACTTTCCATAACAGCGCTAGTGTTGAAAATCACTAGTACATATTTCAAATAGAGCAGCCTTCAGCTGTTTGTCTCTGAAATGAAGATGCCCATGCATCTGTATGACTGGCCCGGTGTAGCAGAAGCCCAGATTCTCACAGTTGCGTATTTGAGATAGTTCTTTCAGTGGGAGGTATTCCAGAATCTTACCAAAACATGGAAAATTGCACTAAAATGCTCCATTTGTTTAGCGCCGGTAAACCCAAACCCCTTATCTGAAACATCAGCAGCTGCAAAGCTCTCAAACAGCCTCATCTACTACTGGCTTCTGCTGGATCAATCAGCACCAAGTGCCACTCCAGTTCCCGTAGACTCTGATTTTTTTAATGTCAGTGCCTTGATAATATGGCTCCATGGGCAAATTCGTTTTCCAGTAGTGGATGAAGACTTACCTTGTAATTCCAGTTGAGTCAAAACTCTTGTTCACTTGCATTTATCATTACTTGGATAACTCAGGGTTAGAAGGATGTCTGGTTTTATCCTGATTCTTACAAACTGCAAGCTAAGATATAATTTGCCTAGAAGCCTCTATTACATGTTTCTCAGCCTCGTTTTGGCAGCTTTCTTAGGAATACTGTCTGCTCTCATGTTCTGAAATCTAGGGGCAAGAGAGTGATTCGTCAGAAACCTCAGTGCGAGGACCACGAATAAAACACGTTTGCAGGAGAGCAGCTGTTGCGCTGGGACGCAAGCGAGCGGTGTTTCCTGATGACATGCCCACTCTGAGTGCCTTACCGTGGGAAGAGCGGGAGAAGATACTGTCTTCCATGGGGAATGATGGTGAGTAAGGATTTCTGGTTTTCATCTGCGGGTCTATACAAAGTCAGCTTCTGTTGACTGCTTAAAATCAGGACTTGAAGTGATTAACAAGGGAAAGTATGTTAAAGAGCTCTGGGCTCTCCGTTACAGTGCCACTCTAACAGGGTTAATCCTTTAAGCTGTTACGAATTGTGTTAAATACATGTGTTCTGCACCAAACCTGTGTCCTGCCCAGGGGCATGTGTGCATATACATGAGTACACACATGTATGTATTCACACAATCACGTGCATCTGTGTGGCTCTGCAGATGAACTTACGGGCTTTATTAGACACTCCTGAAGCATTCTTTGACATCAGAAAATTCACATTAGGAATGTTCTTTTGATAGATAAGTCATCGATAGCTGGCTCAGAAGAGGCTGAACCTCTTGCTCCACCTATCAAGCCCGTTAAGCCAGTCACCAGAAACAAGGCACAGCAAGAACCTCCGGTGAAGAAGGGCCGGCGCTCCAGGCGCTGCGGGCAGTGTTCGGGCTGTCAGGTTCCAGAGGACTGTGGTGTCTGCACTAACTGTCTAGACAAACCCAAGTTTGGTGGGCGCAATATAAAGAAGCAGTGCTGCAAGTAAGTGTGTCTGAGAAGCTGTTGAGCTAATCCCTGCTCTGAGTGGGATAAGTGTACCCACGCTCTGGGCCAGGAGCAGCAGATTTGCCCTGTGTCATGGGCTTGGACTGAGCTTGACCTGGGCTGACGCTTGATCAAAGCAAAGGACTATAAACAGTTGGAGAGTCAAGACCACATTTCAAGGTGTAGTAGTTATGAGCTCTTTATCTGGAGTTCTCTAGTTTATTCTCCTCAGTTTGATGGGAATGGCAGAGTATTGAGGATTCTTTGGTGTAAGATCTGTGGCTTTTGTTAGGCAATACAGGATTTTGCAAGGAAGGCAATATACACATAAGCATTTATCTCTTATTCTCTCAAACTGCATTCATGAAGACCTTGTGTTTTCAAGCTGGCATTTATTTAGCTTATATACACTTTGTATGTCAAAGGTGTCTCTGGATATCATTAAGAAATACCACTCTTCCATGATTTCTTCTGTCATATTTTTTACATGTCACTTAGAGGGAACCTTTTTCTTTTATAAATTGCTGGATTAAATGGATTTGACCCGACTAGGTAAACTGTTTGAAAAGGCAACAGCTAAAGTGGCACCAGTAGATTGTTATGGTATAAGAGCTATTTATAAAGCCTTGCTGTGAGGATTGCTGTGTGAGAGCTCTCTGCAGACTGGACAGAGTCTTGCTCTCAGCAGCTTTGCCCAGTCTTTGAGCCATGAGCATGAACCAGAGCCATGAGCCCTGTCACTGAACTGGAGGCAGAAACAGAACCTGGCCCAGTCTACAAAAGACATTATATGCCAAGCATAAGACAAATAGGGAATAAAGTTGCATAAAGTCAGCAAAAAGCTTGGTCTCCTAATCTAGTCCCACTCCAAGAGTGCTTGGTTTTGTCTGAACAAAAGTAGTCTGTGTATTGGTAATGTTATTTTCAGTTTTTGATGTTGAGTATTTACAGTCTGCCCTCTTAATGTCTGCACCTTTGTTCTGATTTCATGACGTGTCTCTTTTTAGAATGAGGAAATGTCAGAATCTACAGTGGATGCCTTCAAAAGCTTATCTCCAGAAGCAAGCTAAAGGTAGGCTAAACAACTCGCCGTGTGTGTAGGACAAGACAGAAGTTTTCTTTTCATAGGTTTTGCTCTCTGTGCTGCTGTTTTAGCTACACTGAGCTTATAAAGGTTATTCTGCTGGGAGCCAACCCACCTGCACTGTTGGTGTCAGGTGCAAGGGGCAGGAGACATGTGAGTACTGACAGACATTGTACACGCCAATGTCTCTCAGCACTGCACTGGTGCTGACTGGACTGGTTTGTTTCCTTCCTTTTGCGTCCTTTTCCTTCCTCACAAAGTCAGCTCCCAGCTCTAAATCCTTGTTACTGCAGGAGGGTATTGGTTATTGCTGTTGCAAAATAAGGGCCCAAGGTGTGAGAGAACATGGATTGAAGCACAAGCCGAGTTTATTTTTTGAGTACAATTTTTTCTTTTGTGTGACAGAATGACCGAGTTCTGAGTCAAACTGTATGTATGCTTGTTTTAAAAGAGCATCACATCATTTGAAATCACACTATTTTGTTTGTGTTGCTTTATCTATGCTTCTTTTTCTTAGCTGCAAAAAAGAAAGAGAAGAAATCCAGGACAAATGAGAAAAAAGAAAGCCATTCTGGAAAAAACCAGTTGGACTCTGGACAGAAACAAACTCCTCAGGCTGTCGTACCAAGAGAAGACAATTCTGGGAAGAAGAACAGTGAGCCTGCCCGTAAGCCTGCTGAGGAAAAGCATGAGGATGGGAATTCCTCCCTTCCTGTGTCAGAGCCCAAGCAGGTCCCTGCATCGGGTACCAGAAAGACTGGCAAGCAGATGTCCCAGCCAGCCCAGCTCTCTCCGTCTCAGCCACCAAGCTCAGGACCTTTGAAAAAAGAAGTACCTAAACTTAGCACTTCTGAGCCCAAGAAAAAGCAGACTCCCCAGCCAGAAATAGGTAAATGGGACTATTTATCCTCAATATGTTTGAGTCACGTTAAGTAATAATACCGCTAAAAGCTGGTGCATTTTAAATCTGACGAATGCTTTATGGTGTGTTGAAATCTCAGCAGATTATTTTAGAAATGTTGGTTAGAACTGGCTTCCTTTTTATTGAGCCACCGTGTAAGTTAGGGCAGGGAGAAAGATGGCTATCCTGCTTGCGACTCTTGAGTTGTATAGTTGTGGCAGTCTTGAAGTTCATTTTCAGTATTGTTAAGTCTGTCAACTTCCCATTCTGAATGTGAAACCAGGAGGATGTAATCTTTTACTACAGAAGTATAGTCCACTATTGTATGTAGTGCAGAGCAGTGCAAACAGTCACCAGCCAAGCAGCTCTGGGATTTCTGTGGCTTTGCACCCACAATGCTCCAGATTGTGAGCAGAGCAAAACTCTTCTTCTAGTCTTGCCTCAAAGAAACTGCTCGTAGCTGGGGAGACACAGCCACAGAAGAGGGTGGAAAAGTTCTAGTCTAAAACTCATGGCACATTACCCGGCTGATTTTTTTCCCTTTTCTTCTCTACAGGTGGCTGTTAGTTTCTTGAAATACTCATAATTTTTCCCCCCCTTCCTAGGCACAGAACAAAGCAAACAGAAAAAAATTGCTCCCCGTCCAACTTTCCCTGTGAAACAGAAACCAAAAGAAAAGGTGAATACTGTTTTTTATATAGTCAGTAAAATTTCAAGCACCTGGAAATTCTGTCTAGAAAGTAGCACCATGTTGCTTAAACCTTTGCAAATTTTTTTACTTGGTTCTTAGAGATGTTAGGTTTTCCCTTGTGGCAGTATTTGGATAGCAAAAACCGTGGCCTATGCCTAAGATTCAGTTCAGATGTTACGTTGGTATCTAAGATTTGTGTGTTGGAGGGTGAAGGCTGGCTTTTCCATAAGAAATGCTACCTTTGTCTCAGAAAGAGCTTGATCGTGGAAAAAAAAAATGTCTTATGTGAACCCAAGGGAGAAGTGAGTAAAGCCTGTTTATACTTAGAGTTGCCCCACTGCGTCCAAACACCAACCCATGCCCTGATGAAAGAAGAACGTGATGGTAGAGCACATGGAATTAGGACTGTAATTCCATATGGAATGCTCTTAGGGAATGATTTGTAGAATGGTCACTTCCCTGCAGCTGTGTAATACTCGTTCATTTTGTGCTGGTTTGGGGGTTTGTCTGTGAATTATTTATGGTATTGGATGTAACTGTTGGTTAAGTCCTGACACCCAGAGTTGGGATTAATGCAGGCTCCTTTGCTTGACCAGGAAAAGCCCCCTCCTCTAAGCAAGCCAGAGAGCAGCACACTGAACTTGCTCAGCACTCTGACTAACGGCAGCAGTTCCAAGCAAAAGCCACCTACAGATGGAGTCCACAGAATCCGAGTGGATTTCAAGGTAGAGGACAAAATGTTTTAAGTATTTGAATGTCCCCTGGCTCTAGACACTGGAACTAGAGTCCCCTGAAAGTGCTGGCAGTAACTGCTGAGTTTGTGTGTCTGGTACCTTTCAGAGGGAACCGCAAAATAGGAGCTTCATGACAAGTCACTTGGTTGATTTTTAAAAGCTTGTTATGCCTTTTTTTTCTTATAATTAGAGTACTGGATGAAGAGACACTTAAAGCTTTAAAACCTTAACTGTCAATGTGTGAGGATGAGCAAGAATTTGAGGTTTATGAAGAATTATTCCATTAAGATGGAACTTTAAAACCTTACCACAACTTGAGCCAACAAGATTTGGGGAAAATGTTAGTAACTTGTAATTCACAACATTTGGGGTATATCTGGGGATTTAAAATGATAAATCATGTACATTTTTGAACAACAGTGTTGAAATAATAATAAAATATTTTCCTAATAAATTTTCAGTCCATCTATAAGTGTTGATACTGGAGATCATAGTGAGATCTCATAAGTGTTTTATACAAATATGGAGCTTTAATAAAGTATAATTCTTCTGAAATTTCACTTCTAGTAATACTTGTGCAATTGTGAAAAGCCTTGTCCTGTTCCTTAGGTTTGCTTTCCCTAGAAGGAAGGCTCTAGCATGCCACTGAGTGCTCTCGGCAGGAACAGCGCCGAGGTGTGACTCTCCCAGAATACACTGTAAAGTAGACGGTGAAATTATTTCAGTTTGAGGCGTCTTAATCACAGGCCCAGAACTGAGCAGTGGCATAAGCATTTTGTACTGATGTTGTATTGCCTTGTTCTGCATGGTGATGTGTCCTTTTGTACTTTCAGGAGGACTGTGAAGTGGAGAATGTTTGGGAGATGGGTGGGTTAGGCATCGTCACCTCGGTACCTATTACTCCCAGGGTGGTGTGTTTTCTCTGTGCCAGCAGTGGACATGTGGAGGTAAAGCATTGTGTTCTGCTGTTGATGACTTAAATACAGCACTGTACTGTTACAAAAATGAATAAATAAAAATTATAATGACCTTAATCCTGAAGAAATTAAAATAATACCTGTAAATCTGTCCTTGCTAGAATTTGTCCCAAGATACTAAACTGGAAGGTATTTAAAATCAGTTTGGAAACTTCAACGGTGCTGTTTTTTGGAGGTGTGTGAGTTGTGAAGAACAGCATATTTGTAAGCACCCCATGTCACTAAATTTGAGAACTCACATCTGATGTGAAGCAGGAGCTTTGCTCTCTTTTAACCTGAAATAAGAAAGACTGCACGATGGTGCTAAGGGGTTTTAGGCAGCCTTGACTTTTCCAGGTGTGTCCATACCTGCCAAGAGCTGCAAACTGTTACAGAAGGGTGACTGGAAAGGTTCTGGCGCTGCCTAAAGAGCTGGATTGAGATGTGTTAAATGCATTTCCAGGTTTAGATAGGTGCCTTCTCAGCATCTTCAGACCAACTGACCTGGCTGCTATTGCTCTAGGAGAGCCTGGGTTCTGATGAGTGGACAAAGGAAGAGAGTGTTAAGTTCTGGATGTGGACATCAGTGCGCTTGGGGTCCACGAAGGCCCCGTGGGGCGTGGAGCCATCCCCTTCTTAGTCAGGGTCCCCCAGAGGGCAAACAAATCCCATGTCCTCTGTGAGCCTGCAGTGTCTGTGCTCTGAGGATGATTGTTTTTCTGCTACCACCATCCTTGTACAGGATACAGAGAAACTTGGAAGGGCTTTGCAATGGCAAAGTGAGCTGAACAGAGGGAGAGACTCTCTTTGCTCTGCATGTCCCTACTTCATGCAGCAAGTGTGTCTTCTGGTGCACTTGGCTTGTAATACAGGGAGAAAGTGAGGGAGGGAGATCCTGAAGAGCCCTACAGGCCTTTGTCAATGCTCAAGGCACTTAGGAATAGGTACCAGACTCCCAGTGGCTGTGAGGTGTCCAGTCAGTATTTAGGTTACCTGAAATACAGACTTTCCATCCTAAAATCTTGTTCTGTCAGTATTTAAGCAGAATTAAGAATAGTTCAGAGCACTAGGGGGCTGGTTTGGGAACTCAGAGCAGTTTCTGCTTGGCTAAAACCTGCCTCTCCCCCCTTGCAGTTTGTATATTGCCAGGTCTGCTGTGAGCCCTTCCACAAGTTCTGCCTGGAGGAGAGTGAGCGGCCCCAGGAAGACCAGCTGGAGAACTGGTGCTGCCGTCGCTGCAAGTTCTGCCACGTCTGTGGGAGACAGCACCAGGCCACCAAGGTACCCCAAAACCACTGGGAGACCCAGCAGCACCCCCACTGCTCCCAGGGCTTCTCTGGCTCCAGAGGTCAGGCAGCAAGCATGTGCCAGGAGCCGAGTCTCTGTGCTGGGGAGGAGGCCTCTTGAGTTGCCCCATTGCAGCTTCTTCCTCATGACCTGAATGGGGGATCCAGTAAAAAATGAAAAAGTCCAGAATTTTGCATCCCTTTGCAAGGTGTCTGTACCAATGCTTTTCTTCCTTATTCCTGTAGCAGTTGCTGGAGTGTAACAAGTGCCGAAACAGCTATCACCCTGAGTGCCTGGGCCCAAACTACCCAACAAAACCCACCAAGAAAAAGAAAGTTTGGGTGAGGGATTTTAATTTCTTTGTTGGGTAATTCATTTGTTGATGGTAATGTCATGGAGCAGAGCTTTTCAGGTGATTTCCTCTGATGCAGTTCCTCATCTCTTCAAGGCAAGGTGCCTTTTGCGTCAGAAGGTACATTTGGAAATAGAGAGTGAGGTGGCTGGTTGATAAGATGTTCTGAGAAAGCAAAATTTTTAGAGAGATTACTTCTTTTTTCAGTTGTAATAAGTCATAAGATCATAGTCCCCTAAGTTGGACGAAGGGTCTTTAAAATGGACGTGTTCACTTTGTTAAAAAACCTGTTGATACCGGTGTTGAGAGACAATTTGGATTCATTTGCTAATTTGTGTCTTTCAAGCTTTTGTTCTAAATACGTGGCTCCAGTATATTTGCTACTAAGACTTCCTGTACACGTTTCCTTCTACAATGTACAGAGTTTAAAAACTATTAAAATAGAGCTGTGTATTTTAGATCAGAAGAAATTCCACAATTACTTGTGTTTTATGTGAGGGAAAGGTGATATTTTCTTCAGTGCAAATATGAAAGACAAAAAAACTATATTGTGATTTTGGTTTAGTGTTTTTTCTTGTTGCATTATTATCATCTTACCATGAAGGAAGTGAGCTCAGTTCTTTTCAGTGACAGTTTCAGTATTTAAAACTCCTTGTTCTGTTGGGTAATGTCTCTGCACTTGTGAAATAATAAAAATTATGAAATGTGTTGAAAGCACAGAAACTGCTGGATAAAAGCAAGTAATTCTTGCCAAATAAATTCTTTTTCCAGATATGTACCAAATGTGTTCGCTGCAAGAGCTGTGGATCAACAACGCCGGGCAAAGGGTGGGATGCACAGTGGTCTCACGACTTCTCCCTGTGTCATGATTGTGCCAAACTCTTTGCTAAAGGTACATGAAGTTGTGGTTCTTTACAGCAGGAGCTTCCTCAGCTGCTTGGGTTTGAATCAGCCAGTGTGAGTGGGCAGAGGGCTAGCATGGCACCTGAGCTTGGCACAGTCCAGGCAGCAGTGCAGGCTGGTTATGATCAGGCCTCAAAGTGCACATAACAGTTTGAAGCCAGGATCTCACATTGTGCAGTGGCTTACCAACGTCACCACTGCTTCACTGTCAGAGTTTGGGGCTTTCAGCATGTCAGCGCTCTGCCATGTGAAGGAATTATTGCACACCTGTTGGCCCAGGGTTTCAAATAGCAGTTGAGGAAAAGACATTTTAAAACACTTTTGACTTAAAAGCAATTTAAAAGCAAAATTTCTATTTTAAAGTGGCTGTTCCTTGTGTTATTTGCTTTACATGATGCCTTTGAACCTCAGAGGGCATTTTGAGAAAGAATCTTAGGATAGAAAGTCTTGGATGTTCCACCTAATTTCTTGCCTATGTGTCATCTTTGTCCTTTCTTTTTGCTCTTGCATATAGTATTTTGTTAGTCTCACCGTGCCCAACAAATGGCTGTCCAGCCATGGAATTCTAAAGTAGTTGGTGGTTCTCCAAAGTTATTTTTTGTAGCCTTGTAACAGTAGAGGTAACTGTGCTGGCAGCTTACTGGGAGGGGTGTTTGGAGTTGCTTTCTTTGCACACCAGTACGTAACCACACAGCCTTTAAGGTGTATTTGGCATCCAAACTTCTGATAAGATCCCATTTTGTTTGCAGGAAATTTTTGTCCTCTCTGTGACAAATGCTATGACGATGATGACTACGAGAGCAAAATGATGCAGTGTGGGAAATGCGACCGCTGGGTCCACTCCAAATGTGAAAACCTCTCTGGTAAGGAAATCCTCATCCCCTCAGTACTGGAGAACGTGGGGTGGTGATTAGACCAAAGCAATCAAGTCTTCAACCTTTCTACTAGAGTGTTACTTTAACACACTCACCTGTTGTGACCTACCCCCCTGAAAAATGCCCATAGAGTGACAGCAGGTAAATCAGTGCTAATACCAATGACATCCTGAAAGCACAGGACTTTCCTCAAAGGTAGTGTGCCTCAATTAGCTGCACAAGGTACAAGGGGCTTTTGTTACATGAAAAGTGTCACTTAGGCAGTAAGTGCAGGGCAGGGATTTTTCTCTGTATCCGTCAGTAAAGCAATTCAGGTGGTTATCTTGTCTTCTTTTATCTCCAGATGAAATGTATGAGATACTCTCCAACTTGCCCGAGAGTGTTGCATACACCTGCATTAACTGTACAGAGCAGCATCCTGCAGAATGGCGTTTGGCACTGGAAAAGGAGCTGCAGATTTCCTTGAAGCAGGTTTTAACAGCTCTGTTGAATTCCAGAACTACCAGCCACTTACTGCGGTATCGACAGGTAAGCTGGCGTCTCTGCCCTGTTGGGGTTACACTGGCTTGAAGTGTATTGGTTTGAGTTATTGAGGTGTTGCTGTGCCTCATACTGCAGAAGTGTCTGCATCGTACTTGGAACAACATGTGCTGTGATTTATTTGTGTTTTTTCTTTCTTTTGTTGATTCTTTTGGAAGCAGAGAAGTGGGTATCTGTGATACAACTTGTGAAGCTGAAAGAAAAATAGGGTAAAGTTCTTCAAGGAATGGGAGGATTTGGCTCTGTGATGATGAAGGTGCTTTTCTGACAGAAAAACAGGATCTTTGTCTTGAAATACACACTCAGAAATAAGACTTCTGAGCAATGAGTTTGGTGCTTATGCCTGATGGCTCTGTCCTGCTGTGCCCCTTACGGGCCTCAGCAGAAGTCTGGTTAAGAGCTTTTCTTCGTTGCCCCTATGTTTTGGACAGAAATTCAGAACTTGTGTCTCCTTTTCCTTCATGTTAGTGAGAATCACTGGGCCAATAAATGGGCTTGGGAGTGTATCATCAGGAGCAGCTGCATTTCAATGGTTAACATCCCTCTGTCTCATTGCTGGTGTTCACAGGCAGCAAAACCGCCTGATTTAAATCCTGAGACAGAAGAGAGTATCCCATCCAGAAGCTCTCCTGAGGGTCCCGATCCTCCTGTCCTAACGGAAGTCAGTAAACAGGAGGAGCACCAGCCTCTGGATCTGGAAGGAGTGAAAAGAAAAATGGATCAAGGAAGTTACACCTCTGTGGTATGTGAAAGTTGTCGTGTTCCACTGTATTACTGGACACTGTGAATTGCTTAATCACATATGGTGTTCATAACTGAGCAGCTTAAGCCTTTTCTTTAGAAACAAGGAAGCCGGTTATCATGCTGTTAAAAATAGTTCTGGCTGGTGCTGGTTAATATTGGTCCAGAAACAAGTAATTGACACTTTTGTGGGGCTCTCTGTAGCCAGCAGTGGTACTTTGTTAGACCTCATTTGTTCTTAGTCAGACATTTATGTAGATAAATGTTCAGGCCTTCGTGGACATGCAAATTCTGACTGAAGGTCTGGCCGAATAGCCCTGCTGCAGCTGGTTAGCTGGGAGCTGAGGATTCATGGGTGGAGGGGTGATCTCTTCAAGGATCATTTACAAAAAATGCTGATGTTGACCAAATCAGTTCTCTTTGCATAGGTCAGCCTTTTCCTCTTTTTTCCTAGAGAATTTGTAATCTTGAGGAGTACTGTGTATTGCAAAGTGCTTGGCGAATGTTGTGGCGCCAGATTTTGACCAAAAATGAGCTTATGAGACAGCTAGTTTAGAGGACTTAAAACAAATCAGCAGTCAGCTGAAGTGAACAGTTGTGGATGTAGCTGCTCTGCCAGCCAGTTTGCAAAGGTAGAGGGCTGCTTGCTTCTTCACAGCCAAATTCCCTTTCTGCTTTTAAGTTGATGCTCTGGTTCAAGCATAGTGTGTTCTGAATGTTCACTTGATGCTTTAAAAAATTAGTGGGTGGTATAGCTGTGCAAAAGACAATCCTGTTAATGTGAGGTTTTGTGAATTTCTTACAGTTGGATTTTAGTGATGACATCGTGAAGATAATTCAAGCAGCCATTAATGCTGATGGCGGGCAGCCAGAGATTAAGAAAGCCAACAGCATGGTCAAGTCCTTCTTTATTCGGGTGAGCTGGCCTACAGTTACTTTAAATCTGCTTGGTATCCTACAACTGCTTGTTGATGTTGGAGTCCAAAGGGCCACCACATTTGGCCTTGCTTGGGTCTTTCCAAGAAGAAAATAATACATTGTCAGAGTTGTTAATGTTAATGAAATGTTACTAGTTGTGCATTTACAGTACATCTCGCCTGAACATCTTTGAAGTTTTTGGTATGTTGTCTGACTTTTCTAATGGGATGTTGTTTTCCTTTAGCAAATGGAGCGTGTTTTTCCATGGTTCAGTGTAAAAAAGTCCAGATTTTGGGAGCCAAATAAAGTAACAAGCAAGTAAGTAATTGTTCTGTACCCAACTGCGACACCCTGCCGTTTGCCAGCTGGCCAAGCAAAACATATTGAAAAAGCCTGTTTGTGGGGCTGGAATTTGTATTTTTCCTTTTTTCTTTTTGGTTTTTTGTTTTTTGTTTTTTTTTTTTTTTTCCCTAAGAAGTTACACAGTAATCCAATTCCCATGTTTTGTGCACACAGCCTTGTTTTAAGCAGAGTAACTGACATTCTTAATTAGAGCTAGGTGTACTGTGTGTTGGTTTCTCAGTCCTGGCCTTCCTTCCCTCTCCTTCTTCTCACACCCCCATTTGGGGTAGCCCTCCTGCATCTGTTACCCTTCAAAGGACCAGACAGCCACATCATAAACCTTAAAATGTGACTGTTGGGAAACGTGTTAGGGCTGTAGGTAATTAATGGAATTGTTGCTGGGGGGGCCCTGGTAGGCAACCTCTGGTGCAGCCAGGTGTGACACTGACTCCTTGCTGCATCTCAGCAGTGGTATGTTGCCGAATGCGGTGCTGCCCCCATCGCTCGACCATAATTATGCTCAGTGGCAGGAGCGTGAAGAGAACAACCGCACTGAACAGCCCCCTCTGATGAAGAAAATCATTCCAGCTCCAAAACTCAAAGGGCCTGGAGAGCCGGATTCACCAACTCCTCTACATCCTCCTACACCTCCCATCTCTGGTAAGAGAACCGATATCAGGATTGCCAATCCCTAACCAGAAATGCAGCTGTCTTGGAGACCTCTGTGGCCTGAAATCATTCAGAGGAAGTAACATATGAGATGTTTCTGAGCCAAGCTTGGACCCAAGAATGCTTTTGCACTCACCTCTTTTCCCCCAGAATGAAGGTTGTGCAGAGGCTGATGTGTGCTTTGCTTTCCAAGCTGCCTATTGAAAACTCTTCTACCGTGTTCACTTACTGACGGTCTCTCCAGATGAGTTTTTGCCGCCCTGAATTTCAAGAATAAATGTTGTTCTCTCTTTTAACTCTAAGGCTGTGACAGAAGCAGAGAGGATAGTCCTGAACTGAACCCACCTCCAGATGTGGAAGACAACAGGCAGTGTGCCTTGTGCCTGAAATACGGTGATGACAGTGCTAATGTGAGTATCTGCCCCATTCCCCTTTCTGTAGGAGCTCGTTTAAGCAGTGCTGTAGATTTGGTACTGTGAATAGGCTGGATGGGTTTTGTGCATTGTTGTGTCCTCTGGAGCATCTGAAAAGAACATATCCTTCTGTTCTTTAGGATGCTGGACGTCTTCTCTATATTGGCCAAAACGAATGGACACATGTGAACTGTGCTTTGTGGTCAGCAGAAGTGTTTGAAGATGATGATGGTTCTCTGAAAAATGTGCACATGGCTGTGATCCGGGGAAAGCAGCTGGTAGGTACATGCAAAGACACTTCGTTAAACTTAATGCTGATTTGGAATCATAAGATGGGAGCCCAGCTAAAAGATGCCTTGTGTGTATTTTTTTCTTCTCTGTCCTTTCCCTGCGGTATTTTTTAACACTAAATGTAGTAGAACTGACTGAAGGTATTTGGAAAGTTATTTTATCCTTTCTCAGTTCAGAAATATTGTGGAGACCAAGTGAAGTTTGCAAATGTGAGGACTGGATATGAAGCACAAGCAGGAAAGTCTGGGAAAGGCCTGAAAGAACCAGTCCACAAATGAAAAAGTTGTTCCATGTGAGGGATTCTTCTTCCTCTCACCTCCTCCTTCATGTCTCTCACTTGTGTGTGAGTCACTGTAGTGAAATGGAGCAGCAATGAAGCAGGAGATCAAGCATTACTCTAAACTTCTGTCTGTGCCAAAAAAACCCAACTGACAACAGCAATGGTGGTCTGGTTTTAGAAGAGATTAAATTTTTGGTTTTTCCTTTTTGCTTTTGCAGAGGTGTGAGTTCTGCCAGAAGTCAGGCGCCACAGTAGGCTGCTGCCTCACTTCCTGTACCAGTAACTATCACTTCATGTGCTCACGAGTCAAGAACTGTGTCTTTCTGGATGATAAGAAAGTTTACTGCCAGAGGCATCGGGACTTGATCAAAGGAGAGGTAAGATTTTTCCTTCACTCTCTGCCTCACTCTCTGAAGGTGGGGTTAGCATGGGACCGTGAGCACTTCTTAGAAGTTTATGTTGAATATGTTTCTTGCTAACACGGGCTGGACCACATTGCTCTTAATAAGAAGTCAGTAATGCAACTGGCCTGGGAAAATTTGGCAAGTGGTGCTCTGTGGTAGTTCAAAAACCAAAAGAGCAAACTGAGGATCGAGTAGCACAAACTGCATAACATGTACATGTGGTGGTTCCTTTAATTAACAAGTAGTTTTGTTGGCTCTTGTTCCAGGTGGTTCCTGAGAATGGGTTTGAAGTTCTTAGGAGAGTTTTTGTGGACTTTGAAGGGATCAGTTTGAGAAGAAAATTTCTTAGCGGCTTGGAACCAGAGAACATCCACATGATGATTGGTATGATCTAGTCTCTGGATACTTGATCCACCTTTGGTGCTGGAATCTGGTTCACAGAACTGTTCCTCTCTCTGCTCAGGTTCAATGACGATAGACTGCTTAGGAATTCTGAATGACCTCTCAGACTGTGAAGATAAGTTGTTTCCCATTGGCTATCAGTGAGTATAAGCTGTTTCAAGATGGGATGTCTTTCAGTATATTTCATGCCCAACAAGCACTGAAGTAACATATGGGAAAATATACTGTAATTTTTCCTACACTATTGAGAAATCTCTGATTAAGCCAGGCGTGCAATGTTTTCTGCCAGAATGGGCTTTCGCCAATGTAGTTTTGAGAAATGGAAAATTTAAAACAGAAATGAGGTTTACTCAACTGTTGAGTAAATTGGTTTGTTTGAATTATCTTCCAGATGCTCCAGGGTGTACTGGAGCACAACAGATGCCAGGAAGCGCTGTGTGTATACCTGCAAGATCATGGAGTGCCGACCTCCAGTCATAGAGCCCGACATCAACAGCACTGTAGAGCATGATGACAATAGAACAATTGCCCATAGCCCGGTTCCCCTTACAGGTAATCTTCTAAGGACTTTATAGAAATATATTCTCTGTATGGTTTTGCCATAGTGCAAATCTTAAACCAAATCTCTTAAATTTGTACGAGAATCCAATTCAGGCTTCCCTGTTACAGCATCTTAAGGCTTTAAGCTCCTGGATGTACTGCTAACTTTGAAAACTTGAGCCAAACACTGTTGCAGGGATGGTTCCTAGTCTACAACTCAGAGAATTTTCTAGTGATCTAAAACTTCAGACTGAGTTTGGAGTGTGGGTGTTGGTCTGTAATATGGGGGTTGTTCAATACCATGTCGAATCGTTACATTGCGCTTCTGTATTTCCAGATTGCTTCTTTGTATCCAAGGGTAAAGCTGTGAAAGATTTTTAAAATGTTTATAGTCATTTTCATTGCTAACATAGGATCTTAAACTCTATTTATATATAGTGGAATTTCACGTGTAAGATGAGCAATTGCTGCAAGTATTTGAAAATGTTCTTACAAGAAGAAACCAGACATTATCTGATGTCAGATCTTTGACTTCGTGTTTATTTAACAAATACCCTGATTCTCCAAGCGAGACGTGATAGTATATGCCTTATCAGATCGTAGCTTTTAGGGCTCAGTGATGGCTTATACTGTTGTTTCTCTTTTATACAACAACAGAAATTCTACCGAAAGACACCCGAAATACACCTGAAATTGTAAGCCCACCATCACCAGATCGTCCCTTGCATTCTCAGACCTCTAGTTCCTGTTACTATCCAGTGGTCTCAAAGGGTCCCAGGATCAGGGCACCAAGTTACCCATCCGCACAGAGGTCTCCTGGCTCGAGGCCATTACCCTCTGCAGGTATTTCTAGTGCTGTTGATTTTCATTGAGGTTTATTTTGGAAATATCTCTGGTGTAGTTCCTGTCTTTCTTGGCTTCTTTCAGAATGGGGTGTTTTAATTTACTGTTTCTAGAGGAAAGCAATGAAATGACAAACGGCTGAGGAGAGGAGAGTTCTAACATTACACAGTAGAGATGGCCTCAGAGAGGTGTACAACTAAAACAAACGTTCCCTTGGGATGAAAAGAGGCAGGATTTTTGCCATACAGTAGTAGTGAGCCAAAAGCACTGTGTTATCAGTTAGGGACTTAATATCTCCGTCAGTGTTTTTCTGGAGAGAATCAGAAATCTGGTATTGTAATTCAGCAGCTGTTTCTGACTAATATTTTCTTTCAAACTGATGTTGAAAATTCACATTTAAAGTTGAGATACCAAATCCTGAGATACAAACTTGCTGAATCCTGGTTGATGGTATCAGGTTTTTAACACCTATTTAATGTATCAGTACCGTGTGTTAGTGTTGTTTGGCTGAAAAGTTTTGCTGGGTTTTAATGCCTTGTGTTTTGTGTGAAGGAATTGGATGTGCATTCATTTTGAAGGTTTAAGATCACCTGACAGTCTTTCTTGCCTTTGTTTCTCAGGAAGTCCTACCCCAGTGACCCATGAAATAGTGACAGTAGGAGATCCTTTGCTATCCTCAGGACTTAAGAGCATTGGTTCTCGGAGACACAGCACCTCTTCTTTGTCACAGCAACAATCAAAACTCCGGATGATTTCCCCTACACGAGCTGGGAGCACTTACTCCAGGCACAGTGTGTCTTCAGTTTCCAGTGTGGGGGCCTCTTCAGAATACGAACCAACTGTCAAAAGTACTGACCGCTTTGTGGGGTCAGTGAGCACAGCTCCTCCAAGTGCTCCAGTTCAAAGTTGCTCTACCAGTTCAGGCTCCCAGAAAACAGTGGCTACAACTGGAAATAAAACTTACCAGCTGGATGCATCTCAGTCTACAGAAGGGAAACATTCCAGCAGTTCAGAATTAATAGCCAAAGGTGCACCTTCTAAGGGAGAGAAAATGAAAACCTCAAAGGATCCAGATTATTTGTCTCATACTTTTGTTTCTGGAGGAAGCTCCAAAGTGTCCGCTCAGTCAACGAGTTCATCAGGCACAGAAATGAATAAAATAGGAACCTTTCAAGAGTGTTCAGGATCATTTTCTTCCAAAGAAGCAATACCCTTTCCGCCTTTGCATCAGAGAGGTCCGAGGAAAGACAGAGATCAGCACATGGAACCTTTACAGCCAGAGAAAACAACTGTGGTTGATGAGATGGATGCAAAAACCTTGAAGGCTGCTGGAGTAAACAATAGATCTCCTGCAGCAAGTGAGCAGGTAGTTACTGCCCCCAGAGATAAACGTCAGAAGGGCAAGAAGTTAATGAAAGACAGTTTCAAAGAGAAGCACTCCCTGAAATCTCTTACAGAGACAAGTCAAGCAGTAGGCAGTGATGAACTGAAACCAGACTTTGGCAGTCAGGGTTTGGCAACTGAACAAATTAACCAGCGGTTATGTAATAATATTCCTGCTGAAAAAGCTGGTGAGAAGTCTCCATCTTCGCAAGGGCCATCTAAAGGGTCTGCAGTGCAGGTTGAAGGAGCCCTTAAGGAATCGCAGGCACCCAGGAAACGCACCGTTAAAGTCACTCTGACTCCTCTCAAGATGGAAAGTGAAAACCAGTCTAAAAATGCACAGCAGGAAAGTGATGCTGAAACTCAGTCTGCAGGGGCAGACCTGGCTGCTTTGGCAGAGCCCTCCTCAGCATCAGAAAGCCCAGAAGAGAACCCTGTCATTCAGGGAAGTCTGAATGAAGCACCAACACAGGAGTCTCAGAATAACTCATATGAAAATTTGGCCATTCAAGATAACAGCTTGATGCTCCAGGATGGTGCTAAACCGCAAGAAGAAGGCTCATACAAGCGGAGGTATCCAAGGAGAAGTGCTCGGGCCAGATCCAATATGTTCTTTGGACTGACTCCTCTGTATGGTGTGAGGTCCTATGGAGAGGAGGACATTCCCTTCTACAGTAACTCAGCTGGCAAGAAGCGAGGGAAGCGGTCTGCAGAAGGGCAAGTGGATGGAGCAGATGATTTGAGCACATCAGATGAAGATGACTTATACTACTACAATTTCACAAGGACAGTGGTTTCCTCAAACACAGAGGAGAGGCTCGCGTCCCATAGCTTATTCAGGGAGGAGGAGCAGTGTGATCTTCCAAAAATCTCACAGCTAGACGGTGTGGATGATGGAACTGAAAGTGATACAAGTGTCACGGCAACAACCCGAAAAGTCAGCCAGGTAACTAAAAGGAGTGGCAAAGAGAATGGGACAGAGAACTTAAAGCTGGATAGAACTGAAGAAGCTGGTGAGAAAGTGCAAGTCACCAAGAGCTCCACTGTCCACAAAACTGACCCCAAGATTGATAACTGCCACCCTGTGAGCAGGGTTAAAGCTCAGGGTCAGGACTCTCTGGAAGCGCAGCTGAGCTCGTTGGAAACGGGCCGCAGGGCTCATGCAAGCACGCCTGCTGACAAGAACTTACTGGACACTTTCAACACAGAACTTCTGAAATCCGACTCTGACAATAACAACAGTGATGACTGTGGGAACATACTCCCTTCCGACATCATGGACTTTGTGCTAAAGAATACACCATCCATGCAGGCCTTGGGAGAAAGTCCGGAGTCCTCTTCATCTGAACTCCTGACACTTGGAGAAGGTTTAGGTCTTGACAGCAACCGTGGCAAGGATATGGGTTTGTTTGAGGTGTTCTCCCAGCAGCTGCCCACCACCGAACCAGTGGACAGCAGTGTCTCTTCCTCCATATCAGCAGAGGAGCAATTTGAATTGCCACTGGAGCTTCCTTCTGATCTCTCTGTTCTGACCACTCGCAGCCCTACAGTGCCCAGCCAAAATCACAACAGGCTTGCTGTCATTTCGGAGTCTTCACTTTCCTCCTCGGGAGAGAGGTCAATGCTTGCCTTGCCTTCCACAGAGTCTGGGGAGAAGAGAGTGACAGTGACGGAGAAAACTGCCTCAGGGGAAGGCGATGCAGCTCTCCTGAGTCCAGGGGTAGACCCAAGCCCCGAAGGACACATGACTCCTGATCACTTCATCCAGGGTCACATAGATGCAGAGCATATAGCCAGCCCGGCCTGCGGCCCTGTTGAGCAAGGGCATGCCAGCAACCAAGATTTAACAAGAAACAGTGGGACTCCGGGCATCCAGGTGCCAGTGTCACCCACTGTTCCCCTCCAGAGCCAGAAGTATGTGCCAAACTCCACTGACAGTCCCGGTCCCTCTCAAATCTCCAACGCTGCGGTGCAGACAACACCCCCCCACCTCAAGCCAGCCGCAGAAAAACTTCTGGTAGTTAATCAAAACATGCAGCCCCTGTACGTCCTCCAAACACTTCCCAATGGCGTCACCCAGAAAATACAGTTAACCCCTTCTGTTAGTTCTGCACAGAGTGTGATGGAAACCAGCGCTCCAGTGCTGGGGCCCATGGGGAGTGGGCTCACGCTGACCACAGGGTTGAATCCAAGCTTGCCTCCATCTCAGTCATTGTTCCCTCCCACGAGCAAGGGTCTGTTGCCCATGTCCCATCACCAGCATATACATCCCTTCTCTACACCTGCTCAGACAGGCTTCCCACCAAACATCAGCAGTCCTTCACCAGGTCTTCTAATCGGGGTGCAGCCACCCCCTGATCCTCAGCTCTTGGTGTCTGAAGCTAGTCAGAGGACAGACCTTGGTACTGCTACTTCTACACCAGCTGCTGCCCTGAGCAAAAAACGGCCCATATCTCGTCTGCAGTCACGGAAGAACAAGAAGCTGGCTCCTTCTGGAACCCCTTCTGCTATAGCTCCTTCTGATATGGTCTCCAACATGACCTTAATTAATTTTGCTCCTTCCCAGATTTCTAACCACCCGCTGGATTTGGGAACCATTGCGAATTCAACATCCCATAGAACCGTTCCCAATATTATCAAAAGGTCAAAGTCTGGGGTCATGTATTTTGAGCAAACATCTTTGCTCCCACAAGGTGGGACCACTACTGCAGTCAGCACATCTCCCAGCATTATTGGTGCGGATGCCAGTCACCTCCCAGCAGGGCCTGTATCAGGCCTAACATCGAGTTCCTCAGTGCTGAACGTCGTATCCATGCAGGCCACAGCAGCCCCTAGTACTGGTGGGTCAGTTCCTGGTCACGTTTTGGGACAAAGTTCAGTAACATTAACAAGCCCTGGATTATTGGGAGACCTTGGTTCGATAAGCAACCTCCTGATCAAAGCTAGTCAGCAAAGCCTTGGTCTTCAGGAGCAGCACATGACTTTACCACCAAGTTCTGGGATGTTTTCTCAACTGGGAGCATCTCAGACTCCATCTACGGCAGCCATGACAGCGGCATCAAGCATATGTGTGCTACCCTCCGCACAGACAATGGGCATGACAGTCGCTCCGTCCTCTGCTGACCCAGAAGGCTCGTACCAGCTCCAGCACATGACGCAGCTTTTAGCCAGCAAAACCGGGGTTGCCTCCTCGCAGCTGGACCTTAGCACAGTTTCAGCAACGACGCAGTTGTCAAGCTTTCCACCGCTGGTCGATGTTCCAAGTAATACCGGACTCGAACAAAGCAAGGCTTCCTCATCGGTGATGCACGCCAATTCCGCGTCCCCAGGAGGCTCCCCGTCACCTGGCCAGCAGTCTGCAAGTAGCTCTGCGCTGGGTGCCGCAAAAATGAAGCCAAAAGTCAAACGCATACAGCCGTTGTTAGACAAAGGGAATGGAAAGAAGCACAAAACTTCTCACGTGTGGGCTGGTTCTTCTGAGGCACACGTTCCCGAAAAAGGGGCTGTTGCTGTACCCCAGGTCTCAGCTGCAGGGTAAGAGGAGAGTTTGGTTTTGCTCATCCCTGAGGTTTTGTAACAGTGTGAGAGAGTCTTGCACTAGTTTCTCCAGCAAATTGTGCAAGTCAAGGCAAATTGCGAAGTGCAACTTTCGATTCTTGTGTAGTGCTGGAAGCATGATCTGGTTCTCTCTATGTTAGGAGCTATTGTTGCTACTTGTGTAATTCTGCAGAGCTGCCGAATCCGTCGTGGCAACTCCCAGTGGATCCATTCCTGCTTTCCAGTCTCATTTATGGCGCACGTGGGTTGGCAGATATTTTGAATGTTCCCAAATCTTTTTCTTCCAGGACTCCTGCCGTGAAGGCAGATGCACAAGATGCAGCCAGCGTTGATCAGCCGTTGCAGAATCCACGTGGGCCATCTGCAGGGTAAGTCATGAACAGACCTTTCTGTGTGATTCTGCTTGCTTGAGCTGAAGGGCATTTGTATGGAGAATGCAGGAAGTCTGACATTCCCAGTTAAAATGCCTGCGGAGCTTTCAGTGGGGAATGTACAGTCACATTTAGATGCAATATGGAACCATTTTGCATTAAGCTGCATGTAGTTGTGGGAAGCTCAGTGCCTGCTGAGGAGATGCTCATACAGCAGTGTCTGCTTGTGTGTTGGCCTACACCTTATTCCTGAGTGGGGCTGACATAAGCTTGCTGCCCACAGAGTGATAGAGGCTGCAAACAGAAATGCTACCGGGTAGAATCCTTGTGTTTGTTCATTTCCAACTGAATTGATGTCAGAACGTTTGATCTGGAAAAAGGTTCTTGTATCTGGCTAAGACTGCTGCTCAGGGTTGGTGAGGAAACGAAGCAGGTTGTTAGCTGTTTTTCTCTCTTCCTTCCCTCCCAAGGCAACTGGCTGTGGTCCCAGAGCCTCAGTCAACACAGAACTCAATAAACGAGCAAGAAAATGCAGGTATGTCACTTCTTAAAAAACACGTAGTCTCAGATTCTCCAGGACTGGGAAAGTGATGTTTGAAGATTTTATTTTTGTGTTTGTCATTCTGTCAGCAAAAGGGCAGAGTTAGAAGCTTGTGTTATCCTTGCTCTAAGGGGAGGAAAGGTTTGTTTGCTATTTTTAGATCTTGGACAAATAGTTTTGTCTCTGTTTTTAGTTTGTGAGAATTTCAGCACTTGAGATTTCACACTCTTACTGCAACACTCACTAGAGTTTTTTTCTTGGCTGGATTTGCTGGTGAAAAGGCAAGCCAGTAAGTTATTTTCAGTCGTGGAACACCAGGTGTAAAAATCATCGTTCCTTCCAATTCCCATCTTCATGCTGGCTTCTGTCTTTTCTAGGCTCAAAAGCTCTCGAGGAAGAAGAGAGCACTTTCAGCTCCCCTCTTATGTTTTGGCTTCAGCAAGAGCAAAAGAGGAAAGAGTGTCTTGGTGAGAAGAAACCAAAAAAAGGTTTGGTTTTTGAGATCTCAAGTGATGATGGTTTTCAGATCTGCGCAGAAAGCATTGAAGGTGAGAACCATGCAGTGTTCTGGTTGTACTGTACTTTTAGTTGTCCTTAGTAGAAGTAAAATTATTACTTCTGAGGACCTCTTATTTGCTTTATTTATAGATTTAAAAAAAAGGAGAAAGAGAAATCTGTTAGTTTACACCTCTAGAACAATCCTAGTTCCTGATAATGTCTGGATTCTATTATTTTTCTTTTTATTTTGCAACATAATATATTCAGTGACCCATATATATGTATCACTATATGTATGTAGTGGTATGTATCACTGACCCGTTTTTTTATCAATTGACCAGTGATGTTGAGCCATAGTTTGTCAAGAAACAGGCACTGTGGATCACACAGTGGAGTATTGGGTGTCCAGACTTTTCCTCCAGACTTATTGCTGAACACCCTGCCTTATGCCAATGTGAATTTTCAAAAGGATGAAAGCAGTTGGATCCAAGGATCTTAATTTATAGCCTGTAGAAAGTTGGAAACTTCATATTCTCCCATTAGTTTATTTAAATAAGAGTATCCCAGCACTTGGATACCCTGTCACCATTTGTCCTCTGTGTGTGTGCTGCAGATGCCTGGAAGTCGCTGACTGACAAGGTGCAAGAGGCCCGTTCGAACGCCCGCCTGAAGCAGCTGTCCTTTGCAGGTAACCCTGCCCTGAACACGGGAGAGCAAACAGATCTTTCTGTGAGGGTCTTAAGAGTAATGAGCAGTTAACCTGCTGCGGGCTTTGTGGAGGGTAATTGCTTCCCAATGGAAGGATTAGGAACTCTCACATAGAATGCAATAGCTAATACAGGGCTGCCGTGACAGCTGTGTGGTGTCCCAGCTCTTCGTGAGGAGCTGTTGTATCTTCCTGCTCTAAGTCTGCACTGATACTTAGTGTTCATTGTGCTCTATTTCTCATTCTAGGTGTGAACGGTTTGAGGATGTTGGGGATTATCCATGATACTGTTGTGTTCCTGATAGAGCAACTGTATGGAGCGAAGCACTGCCACAATTACAAGTTCAGATTTCACAAGCCAGAGGAGGCCAATGAACCTCCTTTGAACCCACATGGCTCTGCTCGGGCCGAAGTCCACCTGAGGCAAGTGTGAGCCTTGTCAGTATCGGGGTTAACAGCCCTTTGGCTCCATAACTAATGCTGTGGCAGGGCAGGAGCAGCAAACCTCTGCAGCACTAAAGCTCTCAGTTAAATGTTAACAACTGGCTCATGAAAATCAATCATTCAGCATCTTCAAATTCTGCACATTTTCCCGTGCCGCTTTGTGACCCTGTGCTTGGTTTAACAAAGCTTTCCTGTCTGGGGCTCTTACTGGAGGTTCTCAGAACCTGCTGTGTCTACTCTGACTTTTACGCAGGACTTTTAGAGAAGTCAGAGCTGGGAAGGTGTGAGGCAGTAAACGTCAGACTGTTGTGACAACCACATTTATTTTCAGTCAGTAAAACAAACTCCCTTTGGTCTCTTTAAATTGCAGGAAATCTGCATTTGATATGTTTAATTTCTTGGCATCCAAACACCGACAGCCACCAGAATACAACCCGAATGACGAGGAAGAGGAGGAAGTGCAGCTGAAATCGGCCCGGTATGCAGCAGGGCTTAAAGGTTCAAAGGGGAAAATAGTGTTGGGGTGTTAAAATGAGCAGATTGGACTTAGTTAAGGGTTGTGTGCTTTGAGGGGTATTTAAACACTGAAAGCTGCCAAGCACTGCCAGACATAAAGGTGACTTCTGCCAAACCAAGAAAAGTGACAGCTGAAGGTGAGCACCAGAGCAGTCTGCTTTCAAATGCGTCTTTTCCTTACTAATGTATAACAATCTGATGAGAATTTGAGGAGGAAAGGTAGGAAATTACCTTTTACATACACGTATGAAAACACTGCATTAGTTTTGATTGTGTTCTCTGTAGGCTGCTGTGTCACAGTGTATGAGTTATTCCATCTTGGAAAGTGCCCCAGATAATACATGGCACAGAGTCTCAAAACAGGTTGTCACTTAGCAGTGCCTCTTTGTTCTAGGAGGGCAACCAGTATGGATCTGCCAATGCCCATGCGCTTCAGGCACTTGAAGAAGACCTCCAAGGAGGCAGTTGGTGTCTACAGGTATGGTTTTGCTCTGGTACCATTGCCCATAGGATAGGGGAAACCTGCTATGAAGCCAGACTGCAAAATGGAGGGGAAAAGCAGGCTTGGGGCTTTTTGCCTCTTCCTTCTCCCTGTCCAAGTTACGTATTTGAAAGGTAATCCTCAGCACAGACCGCTTGCTCCTTGCTGGCTTTACCATGGCAGTAGCCCAGATGTGGGCAGAGTGACCTGGTGGTGTTCTTGTTAATGTTCCCTTAGAGAAGGGCTAACAGTACCACAGTGGGCCCTGTCACAGACAGCCTGTTTTCTGCAGCCTTTGCAATCGGATGTTTTTGAGCTTTGCTTGTCTCATTTGAAATAATTCGCTTTTCTTGTTGCATTTTAGGTCTCCTATCCATGGCCGGGGTCTGTTCTGCAAAAGGAACATCGATGCAGGTGAGATGGTGATCGAATATTCAGGCAATGTCATTCGCTCCATCCTCACTGACAAACGAGAGAAATACTACGACAGTAAGGTGAGTTTTGGGCTTCTGTAGATGTTCTTAAAGAGTTTGGGAGAGCTAGAAAGTGGCTGTGAAGGTAGGACAGGCCTATATGAAAATTCTGTTGGGAACATCTCAGATTGTGTTTACTGACTTCTTGGGTTATTTTCATTCTTGTTGGAGCTTTAGAGGCACTTGTGATTTCCCTTCTGTAGTCTGGGCAGGGTCTCAGATTAGTCTCAGTGAATGTGGGGTGAAATGATTCAGGCAGGAGCGTGTGAGGCCCGGTGGAGAGAGGCTGCCGACGCTCCCTCCGAGCAGCCTCCGAGCTGGGCTGTCTGCTGGGCTGGCTGTGCTGCCCTGCCTGCACTCATCCTCCTGTGTCCTCCCTGCGTAGGGCATCGGGTGCTACATGTTCCGCATTGACGACTCCGAGGTGGTGGACGCCACCATGCACGGGAACGCGGCCCGCTTCATCAACCACTCCTGCGAGCCCAACTGCTACTCCCGGGTCATCAACATCGATGGCCAAAAACACATCGTCATCTTTGCCATGCGCAAAATCTACCGAGGGGAAGAGCTCACCTATGACTATAAGTTCCCCATTGAAGACGCCAGCAACAAACTGCCCTGTAACTGCGGTGCCAAGAAGTGCAGGAAGTTTTTAAACTAGAACTTCCATCAGCTGTAAGTGAGCCCTGCAGAGCCTGGGGTGAACCAAAGCTTCGAGTGAGCCCCTCCCCGGCCACTCGGGATGGGACAGAGAGGCCAGGAGCAGGAGTGAAGATGGACTGGGCTCAGGGACCCGAGACTGGCGGCTGTGTTTGTCCGAGTCCACATCTTCATGTCTCGCATGTGCACACTCACCCTTGTGAGAGACATGGGCGGCTGGAGAAGATCCTCAGCATGGTTATGTTTTTGCTATTCTCATTTTCCCCCGCCTCCATATTTGTTTCTCAGCGTGGGGCTAATGAGTGGGAGAGGAGAGGGGAGGTCACCCCAGGCACAGGGCAGCAGTCATGGGTTGTGTCCCTCTCTGTCTCCTGGCCGGAGCTCTCCTTCCTAGGGCTGAGTCAGTGGTTGGGTAGCGCAGTATTTGAGCTTGCCTCCTGGGGAGAAGGGCTGTGCCTCAGCAGCCGCTCCCTGGGACTGCGTGTCTGCGAAACACTATGTGTGCGTGGGAGTGGGCGCGCCGCCTGCGCAGGGCTCTGTGGCACGGGGCGGGCTGGCTTCGCTGCTCATGAGAGCAGAACAGAGCAGCCCACAACTGGACACAAGCAGAGTTTGGCTGGCATCTTGTCTGAAATCCCTGCCTGAGAGCAGGGGAACTCCTGGCATTCTTTGGCAAAGAGGGCTTTTGCCAACAGTTGGGGCACTGTAAATCTTTGCCAGCAGAGCCTCCTGTTCACCGACACTCCTGCTCCGCAGCCATGTGGGAGGGAAGTGGTCCTCTGGGTCCTGCCTCCAGCAGCTGGTTTCCTCCTCTGTCCAGCAAGCTCCTGGTGCAGCCGGCCAGCAGTGTCTCAAGGAAGTGGACAGAGTTCTCTAGAGAGAGAAGGGGAGTGCAAGCCAGCCCTGGCCTTGGCCGCACACGGTTGCAGAGCAGGAGCTAGGAAGGACTGGTGCGGGGGCACCCACTCTGCTTCGCCATGCCGCAGTGTCCCAGGCCTTGGAGGGGGCAGGCAGGAGAGTGACCCTGCAGCCGTGTCATGGTCAGTTGTCTGGGTGTAGTCACGTTGTGTTCCCCAGAAGACACAGCGAGGGCACCAAAACGGAGCCAAAGTTCTCTGCAAAGGCAAGGCCAAGCGCCAGCCGGCCTCGTCCACGCAGCATCCCAAAACACATAGGAAACGTGTGAGGCATTGGCACAGTGGATGAGGAGCCAGGCCGTGTCTGAGCAAGTTGAGGGACACCACTGTCCTGGTTGGAGCAGTGTGAGTCCTCCTCCCCATGGGGTCTGCCCTGTGCCTCAGAGCAAAACCAGAGAGAGACAAATGAGAGACCCAAGCCTGACAGTGACAACATTGGATTCTGCTCTGTTCTGTTTACAGTTTAGTATTTAAGGTTTTATAAATGTAAATATATTTTGTATATTTTTCTATGAGAAGCACTTCATAGGGGAAAGCACTTATGACGAGGCTTTTTACAGTGGTATTATCCTAATTTAAGAGAATCTCTTTTTAATGATTTTTTTATTTTCATAGGACGGTTCTAGGAAATACCTGGCTGGACACAGTCTGAGCCTTTCTCCAGTGGGGGGGTTGCTTTAGTTTTGTTTTCTACTCTTGTTCTGCCTTTTTGACTTCAGTAACTGTCTCCGGGAGGGTTGACTGGACCTTAAACTGTATTTGCCCATAAGGATGGGGCAGGAGAGAGAGCTGCCCAGCATGGTATGAGTTTGGCTCTGTGGGAGGACAGTGTGTGACTCAGGCAGAAAGTTTGATTCTGCCTTGCCCATGCTGGTATCCTGCAAAGGCTTAAAAAGGAAAAGCAAGATAGGATGAGACCTGACCCTCAATACCTCTTTGCTGGGAGGCCAGTCTGAGACACACACCTCCTGCCACAGTCTGTCCTTCAAAGGCAGATGGGTTTTTCTGCGCAGAAGGGAAAGCAGAAAGTGCCCTCGCTTTTCCAAGCTTTCCTAGTGGTTAGCTTGCAGTCAGTACAGGAGCCACTCTTCCCGGAGCTGATGTATCCGGGGGCTGCTCTGAACCGGCGCTGGCAGTTGGTGGGGAAGGGACCAGGAGTGCCTGTTGACTCCCCAGGTCTCTCAGAGGGGCATCCCCCATCTACACCTCTCTGGTCTTGAGACTACTTCTTCTGCCCTGAGAAGGAAAAGCAGCACTCGAAGGTTCAGGACCTGCCGATTTCCTTTTGTTATTGCACTGTGTGAGGATAATTTGTTGGTAACTGTTGAAAGCAAGGTCACATTTGACGCTGCATTTGTTACTGAGATGATTTGATGCACTGACAGTTTGGGAACGCACATACTTTGAGGAGGCCAGAGAGTGCCCACCCAGGGGATCTGGGCCCCGCGGCCCCGGGCGCAGCTGCTCTTGGCCCTTTCCCTTCCGTTTCTGACATGGGGCGGGGGCGTAGCCCTTGCCATGGCAAAGCCCCTGAACTTACCCAGAGCTCAGCTGCGCTTTCCCAGCCCCGCGCTGCTGCCGCCTCCTGATTTCCTGGCTGCAGGAGGAGGTTCCACTGGGAAGCGCTGCCCAGAGCCACCCCACATGGGGAGAAGTGGGAAGGAGGGTCGAGGGGAGCGCTGTGCCTCAGGAGTCCCTCAAGATCCAAGTGCCAGGCAACCTCCTCCCGCCGGGACCGGCCGAGCCAGCGGGCTGCCCGCTTTGCTGCTATTCCCGTTGCGGCTGCCTCGGCAGGAGCCGCTGTGGCCAGTGAAACTGTCTGTACCCCCGGGGAGCTGCACCCGCCGTGGCCAGCCCGGGCCCGTGGGGCAAGGGGCAGCGGGGCTGGGGCGACCGGGACAGCTGAGCCCACCTGCCCTCAGCCCGGGCTGGCCAGGAGCACCCAGCTCCCCATGTATGAATGTATATTTTATAAGGACTGACGCAGATCATGGTATCTGAAAATACTAAAAAAGGAACCTTAGGGCGTTTTTGGGTTTTTTTGTACAAACCGACATGTTTTTTTTAAAGGAGAAGCGGGTCATTGCAAAGGGCTGGGTATCTTTTCTTTCTGGTTTTCTTTCATTTCAAAGCAATATCAAGTTCTTCAGCAGGATGGTCTGTGCAGAATCATGCCATTCACCCATACACTGGTCCACTCTCAACACTTGCAAATTTTTTTATAACTATAAATACAATATATATAGGAACTAATATAGTAATGCACCGTGTAATGAAGCCTAGTTCAGTATCGGTTCATGGCTTTTAATTCTCTTTAACACTATAGATAAGGATTGTGTTACAGTTGCTCACGGCTCCGGGAAAGCATTGCTGCTCATTCCCCACCGGCAGCCAGGGCTGGAAGCTGGGAGCGGGTGGCTCTGCCTTTCCTGGCCCTTCTTGTTACAGTCAGTACTTGTACAACTTGGTTTCTTCCTTTCCTTCCTCTTGTTTTGGTTATGAATGTTGGGGTACCACCTACATATAGGGAAAAATGTGCTCTGTGCTTTCCTGGTATCTTTTTAACAAGGTACAGTAGCTTCGTCTATCAGCCGAGAACTATACTTGTGGTGTTTCTTTTATTGAACTTACAGTCTCTTTAGTAACTACAGGTAGGTGAATAATTGTTTCAAAAAAAAGAAAAAAAAAAAAGGAAAAAAAAAAAAACTCTGCAAAGGCAAGGTTATGTTCTAGAAATACATTTCTTGACAACTTATCATGTATAACAAAACTTTTTTTTTTCTTGTGTTCTTCCAATCTTCTGGTTGTTTGGTTTTTTGGTTTTTTTGGTTCTGGGGGTTTTTTTGGGGTTTTTTTTGTGGGTTTTTTTTGTTTTGTTTTGTTTTGTTTGGGTTTTTTTTTTTTTTGTTTGGTTTTTTGGGGGGTTTTTTGTTTGTTTTTTTTTTAAGAGGAAACATGTCTAAAGTACATCAGTGTTAACTCCCTGCCACAGGGAAGAAGGAAATACTTTAATAGTTTAAAAAAATGCTGAAAGCTCTGCAAAAGACTGAATGTAAAAATAAAAAGTGTACATAGTTGTAAAAAAAAACAAAAAAAAAAGGAGTTTTTAAACATGTTTATTTTCTATGCACTTTTTTTTATTTAAGTGATAGTTTAATTAATAAACATGTCAAGTTTATTGCTGCAGAGGGCTCTCTCCATTTCTTCTTGAGAACTGAGGAGCTGGTACTTCTCCAGGACGCTCACAGAGCCTGGGAGCCCCTGGCCAGCACCAAGGACTGCGCGGGGTGTTCCGTGAGGAGCCCTCGGCTCCGGCGTGGGGGTCACCTTGGGCCGCTGTCGGGGCGCTGGCCAGGCGGTGTGGCCTCACACCCGGCTGCAGTAGGACGAGGCAGGGTGAAGCGGGGCCGGCAGTGTAAACATTAACCGGGCTGTGGCAGCCTGCTGGTGCCGGCAGCCTTGCCACAGGCCTCGGTGACACAGCAGCATGGCCACGGCAAACGACAGGGCTGTCCTGCAGACCATCTTCAACCCCAGCACCCCTTTTGGGGATATCCCAGGGTTGGATGAGGAGGAGGAGGAGGATGTCCAGGACGAAGGTGAATGAGGCTGGGCCAGGTTCTCGCTGGAATGGCCAGCAGGGTCCCCAGGGGGCAAGCGGGTGGGCAGGGAAGGGGGTTCTGCAGGCTGGGAGCAGTGCCTGCTTGAGGCCGCACCTCAGCGCTCCGCCCTGCGTGTGTTCCCTGCCGGGATAGGGAGGGCAGGGTGGCAGTAGCACTGGGCCCCGTGGGTCGTCCGGGTGTCTCCACTTCCCAGTCAAGGTCTCCCATTTACCCTGCAATAGCGGGAGCTTTTCCGTTGGAGCTGCTGGATCAAGCCCGGGAGCTGGAGCTGCAGGGGGTTTCTGCGGCTGAGTCAGGCGACCTGAGCACGGCCCTGGAGCGGTTCAGCGAGGCCATTCGCCTGCTGCCGGAGCGCGCCTCCGCCTACAATAACCGCGCCCAAGCCCTACGCCTGCGCGGGGACGTGGCAGGTGAGCGGCACCAGGTGGGGGTGGTCTCCCGGTACCCCCAGCCCCCACCAATGCCTCCCCTCGTTGCCAGGTGCCCTGCAGGACCTGGACGCTGCCATACGCCTCAGCCGCGGCTGCGGGCGTGCCGCCTGCCAGAGCTTCGTGCAGCGCGGCCTCATCCACCGGCTGCAGGCGCGGGACGAGGATGCCCGGCGGGACCTGGAGCGCGCAGCGCGCCTGGGCAGCGCCTTCGCCCGGCAGCAGCTCGTGCTCCTCAACCCCTACGCTGCGCTCTGCAACCAGATGCTCTGCGAGATGCTCAGTCGGCTGCGCAACCCGGATGGCACTGGAAGCGACTGAGACGGGCAGGAGATGGGCCGGGCAGCGAGTGGGCCGGGTAGCGCCGTGCTCCTGAGCTGGCCCAGGCAGACACGTCCTGGCGGCCAGAAAAGGGCCACCTCGGGTGCTAGAGCTTCCCTTCCTCCTCCTGGCTGACAGCCAGGGACTGGAAAGTACCAAAGCACCTTGCTGTGTTTGTCTCGCTCTGCTCCACCCCGAATAAACCTCCCTCTGTTCCCGGCACCCGGACTCCGCTGGTGACATTGCGGGCACTGTGGTGGGATTCCCAAAGGCGCACAGCCCCGCTGAGATGGGTGGCCCGGTGGGTGCAAACCAGGGCGCTCTTCCCGGGAGGCGGCAGGCGCGGGGACGCGCACACGCTGTCCCCGCTCGGCGGCCTCCGGCGCTCCCGCAGGCGGCAGGGTGACCCCGCGGCTGCGCGCAGCGATCCGGCTCGGGGAAGGCGGCGACGGGGGCCCGGCCGGAGCGATGGGCGCTCGCAGTCGAGCGGGGGCCCGCCCCTGCGCCGCATGCACTGCCCTGCGTGCCGGGGCCCAGGCGCAGAGCCGCGCTGCAGACTGGGCCGGACACGGTAGCAGCAATGCTGCAGGTAAGGTGCGGCTGGGCCACATCCTCCGCCCCTGCTGTGTGCTGGAACACCGGAGCCCAGCGTGGTGGACGCCCCCCTGCCCCTGCTCTAGCTGCCTCTCTCCTAGCGCTGAGCACGGCCGATATAACATGGGGTGTCCCAGGCGCTGGCGCGGGGCTGCGCTTGCCCTCCTCCTGCTGCCGGTGCTCAACCTCCTGGCGCTCAGCCTGGCAGGTGAGGCTGCGGTGGGGTCCGGTGCCTGACTCCGGGGGCAGGACCCCTGCCGCAGATCTCACGTGCCGTGGGCTCTCTGGCAGCACCAGAGGAACTGCGCCCCCCCACTGGCGAGAAGCCGCGAGCAGTGTGCACGCTGCAGGAGGGGGAGGGTCGTATCTTCACCTGCTGGGTTCCCCGGCCGGTCCCCGGTGCCACGCTGGCCTGGTACCTCAACGGTCACAAAAAGGAGGTCAACCTCTCAACTGCGGACGCTGCCGGCATCCTCACCCGCGCCAGCCAGCGCTCTGACCACCAGCTCGACTGCTCCCTGACCAACCCGACCTCCAGCGAGACCTACAACACCTCCATCCTTCTCAATGTGCAGTGTAAGGTCTGCGGTGCCCGCCTGCTCCAGACTGGGATGTGGGGAGGGCATGTGGGGCTCATATCCAGCTCAGGCAGGACCATAACCCACATCCATCACGGCCACAGCACGGCAGCATCTTGTCAGTCCTGTGCAAACAAGGTAGACAAGCGCTCCTGGCTTTGCTGCCCCCATCCCTCCTGCCCATCTCGCTGCCTGTTTTTTACCCAGATAAGCCGGAGGTCCTGCAGAAAGGCGCTCACTACCAGCAGGTCGAGGATGCTGGCCTTCTCCTGGTGCTCTTCGTGCTGGCACAAGCCAACCCACCTGCCAGCATCACCTGGGTGGACCAGGATGGGCACGTGATGGCCAACACCTCCGAGTTTCTCCTGCTGGGTGCCACGAGCTACCCAGGGCTGGCCAACCACTCGCTCCACATCCATCTCAGCTGCACAGCTGGAAACCTCTCCGTCAGTGCCGCCAACAGTGTGGGCATCAGCACTGCCTCCCTCGTGCCCACAGGTAACTGTTGAGGGGTGGGCATGGTGCAATGGCTCTGTGGAAGGGTGCTGAGGGGTCTGCACTGCCCGTGCAGGTCTGCTGGATGCCCGCGTGGAGCTGCCTGTCCTGGGTGTTGCCATTGGGGCAGCCCTGGCCCTAGCCGCCCTGCTCAGCCTGGGCTTCTGTGCTGCCTGCCTGGCATGCCACTTGCCCAAGCTTGTGCGAGGTCCAGGGCAAGAAGGAGGGGACAGCCCGCCCAGCCAGTGCTCCCACTGCAGCAGATCTGAGCCCCCACAGCCCCAGGGCACACGTCTGCCTCGCCAGACCCGGTCCCTGCCGCCCAACCTGCGCCTCAGTGACCTTGCACAGGAAGATGGAGGTAAAACCCTGATGTGCCAGTGCAGCAGGACGTGGGGCCCCTGGTCCACCTGGGTGAGGGATAGATGTCCTGGCTCTCATCCTTTCGCTTCTCTGCAGCTTCGCACAAGGATGCAGGAGCCAGTGCTAGGGGAGAAGAGAGTGCCCTGCTGGGACTGCAAAACTCCCTGGTCCTCAGCAAACTCGGTAAGGGGAGCAGGTGGGCAAGCAGCCCCAAAATGTGTTGTGGGACATGGAGCTCCATGGCTGCCCCAACAGGAAATCGGGTTCCTTGTCCTGCAGGTTTTGTCCAGCTCCCAAAGTCCGGGCGCATCTACAAAGTGCCCAGCATGAGCAGTGATGAGATCTGGCTGTGAGCTGCAGTGTGGTGCCAGTGAGCCAGGGCTGCCCAGCACCGGGTACGTACCGGCCCCCGGAGCCGAGCAGCTGAGGGTGCCAGGGTGGCCGTGATGGGAAGTGAGAACTAACCGGCCCAGCTCTGTGCTGTGCTGTGCAAGGCAGGGCCTGGGAGCTGCACTGTCAGTGAAGGCATGGTTTTATGTAGTCCATGAACTTTACCAATATTCTGTTACAATTAAAATGCATCAAAGCTGTTGATAGCCAGGCTCTAGCACTGCGATTCCTCCTGGGGTAAAGCCAAGCACCAGCTTTGCTTTAGCAGGTTTGTGACTTGCTGCACGATCCTCTTTACCCCTTTACCTGCTGCTGTGGCAGATGGGTGGGAGGTCAGCGGAGCAGGGGCTGGGGAGCGGTCCCAACAGCAATAAATTGAATTCAAGCATCTGTGTGGTGCCGCTCATGTTATTTCTGCTTGACAGGAGCTAAGAGACTGCTTTCAATAGGAAAGGGGGTTCAATAATAAGAAGCAGAGGAGATTCAAGATCTCCAGGTCAGAGCTTGCAACACCCTGAGGAGACCTGAGTGTTGTGTCTGAGTGTGCAATTTATTCCTGTTTGCTCCAGCCTTTGTAGTGTGTGCTCAAGGAGCCTCTGCTCTGCAGCACCTGTGGCACAGAGAGCCTGACACTGGGAAAGGCTGGTTTAATGCTGAACTCCTTGGGAACAAGTCAAAAATGGAGCCATTAGGCAGCTTCTGCAAAAAATATGCTGAGTCAAGCCTCACTCCCTAACAGAACAGCCCAGTAATGTCTTTATGACCAGAGAGGCTTCCAATTTGCTGTGTGGTATCTCCCATCCTGCTCTGGGTACACTTCAGTGTCCAGTGGCAGACGGTGATGCAGACGAGGCTTTAATGTGAAGCATCAATTAAGCTCAATACCTCTGCCTCCGCTGCTTGTGAGGGTGGGTTGGATGGTGAGCTCCTGCCCTTCTGCCCATCAGCCAGGGGCTTGAAGTGCTGCAGGGAAAAGAACATGCTCATGCAAAGATTTGACTCCCACTACTCAGAGCTCACACACGCATCTGAACCATGCCAGCCACACTGGCTCTGCGTGAGTTGTGTGCTCAGCAGTCAGCCCAAGGAGATGCATTCTGGCTTGTGTTGGCCTGTGGAACAATTTGGCACCTCAGCTCGGAGCGCAGCCTAGCTCCCTGTGTCAGGCAGAGGCATCAGGGAGAAGAGCAGCTGAGAACACGTTCTCTGGGGCCCACCAGCCCTTTGCACACTGCCATTGCCACCACAAAGTCAGATGTGAAGGGACCAGCAGCGCAGTGCTGCCAGCTGGGCAGGCAGCACCTGGGTGGAGCTGCATACCTGCGAGTTCTTGAACTCCAGGAAGAGGGAGAAGAGGACATGCAGAGGGTGGATCCGGCTCTTGTACACGGGGATGTCCAGAATGGCTGCGGGTGAGATCAGAAGCATGTGAGGGCGCCTGGTCTGCACTGCCCCACACAGAGCATCGTCAGGAAAGGCTGAGCTCCCCACTGCCCACCATCACCTGGGGCTCCACACAGCAAAGACTGCAGACCCCTGTAGTGCAAGAGCCCACCTCCCGGTGAAGCAGCAGGGAATGACCCTGACTGTTCAGGGCTGAGCCTGCAGCTAAAGCTCTCTCACTTTCAGAGAGAGTGCCAGGCCAGCATCCCACTGAGTCAGCAGCACAGCCTCCCCAGCTCACCACAGATCATGTCGATGTATTCGGCAAGGTCACAGCTCATCTCTGCGGTCGGAAGACCCACCTGGAACAGATGGGGCTGTCAGATCTGCTCCCACACCACAGGAGCCTAGGAGCATGCAGAGGACACTGGGGCAGCAGCTGGGAATTCCAGTGTTGGGCTTCTGCCCAACTTCTGCCAAGGGCAGAGTCGTGAGGAGGAACAAGCCCAAGAGGACTGGGATGTGGGATGGAGCGGACGCCCAGCTTTCATGGCAGATGGTATCCAAGACCACGCACTGAGTTAACTACTGGTCACCCAGACTATATACCTTTCCCAGGAGCTCCTCAAATTCTGGTGACCATTCCTGCATCAGGGTCTCGATGTCAGGCATTGGCCTGCCAGGGAAGAGAAGAACATCAACTCCAGGATCACACGCAACCTCCCACTGCCAACATCAGGGCTCACCTGGAGTAATGGACTGTGGCAGGAGGTTTGCAGCGATGCAGTTCACTAATACTTTCAATCCATCTCTCAATGGCTTTGGGGTTCTTCTCTGCATTCTCCAAACTCTTCACTTTTATCTGCTGCTAAAAACAAAAATATAAACCTCGAAATGTTTCATGGTGTTTTGGGGCTTTTGGGGAAAGCTGCATTCACCCCTGGTGAACCAGGCCTTCTCTCTTTCCCAGCTGCACTTTACCAACAGATTTATTTCTGCATGCAAAATGCCTACAAAAACTGGGTATGAACAACCAAAAGGAAGTAAAGCATCACCTGAAGTGAACAGACCCAGAGTTTGTACCAAGACTTGACTGAAGCAAGGCTCAGATCCGCTGCAGTTTAAAATTATGGATCAAAGCAAAAGGTCTGGTTTTGTTGCTTTTGAAGTCAAGTTCTCAGTTGTAAGAATACAACGCTGTGGTTTTACTCCAGGAAGTGTGCAGCAAGTGTGACCTCCCTCTCCCTGACTCACTGTGATGTTGTGCTGTTTGGAGTTCTCTGTCAGCCAAAGGGAGAGCACGGTGGGATCTGACTGCTTGGTTGAGGGCTCATCCAGGACCAGCAGCCCAAGGTTGTCAGGCTTGCCATCAGGACGAGGAACCTGCAGGAAAACAGAGCCCTGTTCTCTGTGGAGTACAGGGCAGGCTTGTACAGGGCCTTCCTGCGGGCTCTCTCAGATGTGCATCCTAAGCATAGTGCTGCCTGAAAAGCGCACTGTGTTGGAGAAGGAAAAACCCAGGCTTTGCCCCAAGTTACCCAAGTGCTGTTTGAAAGGTGACCAAACCACCAGAGTATTTTCCAGGTCTCCGCCCATCACGTCTGACAGAGCAGGGACAGACCAGACCCCAGGCTGCACAGCCTGGCTGCCTACGTGCTCTGACCCTGCGTTCTGTTTCGGTTCGTGGGGCAGGACAGAGAGGGGAACATGAAGAAACTGTACCTTTAGGAATGCATCGATGTCTCCAACAGCAGGAATAAAGTCTGGAATAAAAGGCTGCAGCTTATGCTCAATCTCTATTGTTTTGGGAGTGTACCTGGAAAAAAAACCACCCCCACAGCACGGGTGACACTGTGCTGCAATAACTGACACAAAGGAGAGCCAAGAGCAGGCTACAACCCTTCCACTCACCTCTTAATGTATTCAAAGAGATCTTTGATTTCAGAAGACACTTGCAGGTAGTCAAAATCTGCTGGATTGAAATCACTAAAAAAGGGAAGTGAGATTAACATGTGGTAAGTTCTGTACAACAGAAACCAGGCCCCAGGTGGGGCAGACAAATGTGGGGAGCTGAACTATCAGGCAGTAAGTCCTCTCCGGCAAACACTTCTTGCCCAGGGAAAGCATTATTTGGCCCCGTTTTGCTTTGGACCTGCTGGCCAAGAAAAGCGCCTGAGTGATGGATATCTGAGATCATTCAGTCCCACACGGGGCTGTCAAAAGGGGGGCGAAGTGCTCTGCACAAAGGCAGCAAGAGGACAGCAATTATGGCTCAGCAATAGCTTTGAAGCTGAGAAGGATGGAAAAGGAGAAGAATTATGAGGATCTGAGTGGCACGTTCGAGATGGTCCTTTCCTTTTCTGGACCTCTCCTGCCAGCCCGGCCTGTCTTACGCCTTGGATCATTCCAGTTGTGCCTCTCCTGGGCACAGCAAACAAGCCCGGGACTGGTTCACCACCTCACGCTGGAGCATCGGGGACGAGGAGGCAGGAGCTGCCTGTCCCCATGCTCACGACTCTGTTCACCCTCGTAGGATCAGGGGAAACCGGAGGAGCCGACGCGTCCCGAAAAGCGCCCACCAGCCTCCGCCGCTGCCCCTCCGGCCAGGAGCACCGCTCACCCCTCCAACGCGGCCTCGCGCTCCTCCGAGTCCTCCTCCGAGTCGCTCTCCGAGGAATCTTCCTCCGAGTCCTCATCGTCCTCGTCGTCCTCCTCGCTGGAGGTGGCGGTGCCGGAGAGGGGTGCCGCTGCCTCCTCCTGGACGGGAGAACCGGCGCTCAGGGCACGTCACCGAGTCCCGCCGGGCCGCCCCGCCGCCGCAGCGCTCCTACCTTCCCTCCGCCGCCGCGACCGCCGCTCCCGCGCTCGGCCGCTCCGACAGACACCGCGGGCCGCCGGGAGTCCCGCAGGCGGCCCGCGGCCCCCGCCCGCGGCGAGCGGGCCCCCGGTTCAGCCTCAGGCAGCTCCAGGCTCTCGTCGTACGGCTGGTTCTCCACCGGGCGGGGCTGCGCCCAGAGGCAAAGTCAGGGGCGGCGCGGCCCGGGGCGGCCCGGCATCCACATCCACCGCCCGCCGTGTCCTGCCACGCTGTGTCCCGTGCCCTACCTCCGCCCGCGCCCCCGCGTCCCGTTCAGTCCCGCCGCACCCCGCGTCCCACCTCCGCCCGCCGGCCGTCCCGCCGCGCCGCCGCCGCCGCCGCCGTCGCCATGGCGACTCGGCGCCGCCGCGCTCGGCTCGGCCGGCCAGAGCGGCCTGGGCGCGAACGCCGCCTGGCGGCTGGGAGGTGTCCCGGCCCCGCCCCGCCCCGCCCCTCCGTGACGGTACTTCCGGGTGCGGACGTGGCGCGGCGCCGCCATCTTGCGGGGCCGCCCGGGAAGCGGAGAGAGCGGAGGGCCCGAGCGCGGATCCCGCCGCCGCCGCTATGGTAAGGAAAGCACCTGTTGGCCGCGGGCACCGCGGGGCTCGGGGCGGCCCCCGGGGCAGCCCCTGGGCCCGCCCGGCCTGTGCGCAGGCCGGCGCCGAATCCTGCGGCCTGGAGGGATGGAGTGCGGCGCTACCGCCCCGGGTCGGGCCGGGGCCTTTGGGGGCGGCGGGGACGCGGCACCTTTTCTCTGGTGACTCGGAGCCACGGTGCCTCCTCAGCATGGCCTCACGCCTGCTCTGAAGTGCGTTCAGGGCCTCGTGTAGCCGGGCGGGTGGTGCCCGCCGGTTACCCCGTGCGACCCCACATCTCAGGGCTGCTCCGGCTCCTTTTGTCCGGCGCGGCGGCGTTAAGGTCAGCACAGACCGGCACACGGCTCCGTCAGAGCTAAACTGTGCCCGAGGTGCGGCAGGGATCAGCGCTGCCGCGTTTGAGGGTTTCGGATACTTTCTGTCAATAACAGCAGTTGGAGATTTAAAAGATCTGAAGTGCAAACCAGAATTATCCGACAAAGGTAATTAACATCTGTGAGAGAGAAATGTAGGGAGGAAGTCTGGGCAGACTGGGAGATGGAGAAAGTGCAGCTGGTGAGTGCCTTGCTGCCCTGTCAGTGTGATAACGCCTGAGAGCTGCCCGAGAGCCATCCAAGGGCTGTGAGTGATAACCAGGGCTTTGTTAACCTGGCTGTGCTGTGCCTATGGCGCTGGAGAGATGGTACATGTCACACTTCCTCTGTGTGTTTGTGAGCTGGGACAGCTTGATGGAAAAGTCAGTAACCTGGAGCCTCCCCTAACGCTCCCAGGGGTTGTTAAACCTTGGTCTGTGTGAAATCAGGAATGATCATTGGCCTGACAGAAGCAGGGAGAGCTCTCAGGATTATGCTGGAACAGAATGTGTAACGGAGAGAGAGAGCAAAAGCAGAGATGTCTCTGCTCTTGACATTGTTCATTGCCTCGTCGCAGAGAGAGACTTAGGATCTTCTTTAAGGCAGGGTGTGCAGGCGAGGCACGGTGGGAAGGGATGCTTTCCGTGAGCACGCACCGGGAGCCCTGCTCACGTGCTGCTCTCCTCCAGGTGCTGTTGGCAGCCGCCGTGTGCACCAAGGCAGGGAAGGCCATCGTGTCCCGGCAGTTCGTGGAGATGACTCGCACCCGCATCGAGGGGCTGCTGGCGGCGTTCCCAAAGCTGATGAACACGGGGAAGCAGCACACATTTGTGGAGACGGAGAGCGTGCGGTATGTCTACCAGCCCATGGAGAAGCTCTACATGGTGCTGATTACCACCAAAAACAGCAACATCCTGGAAGACCTGGAAACACTCCGACTCTTCTCTAGAGTGGTAAGGACTCGTCACTCGGTGATGTGCCCTTAGCCCAGAGTGGTGCTGTTGGGAGGGATCTGTTTCTGAGCTGGCGCTGGAACACTGCATGCCTCCGCTTGGTAGATCTGTGTTCCACAGCTTCCTTTCCTGGCTGGGCAGAAAGCTCTGAACTTTTGGTAGTAGTTTTGAACTCCACATAAAAAAATCATCAGTTGTACTTCACTTGGTGAAGTTGACTGTAATGTAGCATTAAATGTTCTTTGTACAGTGTGTGGTTGTTACAAGTGCAGTGCTGCTATGCAGGGATCCTGAAGCAGCAAGTTTGTGTCTTCACACAACCAAAGGATTTTCAGGAAATTCTCTGGCCCCAGCATGCAATTGGGTTCCTTTGAGTTAGTGTTACAAGGAAGCTGAGAGGTTCTGTAATGAATTGAATGTGCAAAAGCTAACAATAGCAAAACTGCGTCTTGTTTATTGACAATGTAATGGTACGAAGGGCAGTGTAAAGGTGTGCTGGGCTTGGAAGGGTCTGGCACAGCTGTGACCTCTGGGATGGTAGAAATAAAGTGATTACACAGTACTGTTTGTGGGCACTCCTTTAAAATGTTCTCCCTTTCTAGATCCCTGAATATTGTCGAGCTCTGGAAGAGAATGAGATCTCAGAACACTGCTTCGACCTAATCTTTGCCTTTGATGAAATTGTCGCCCTGGGCTACCGCGAGAATGTAAATCTGGCACAAATTCGGACCTTCACTGAGATGGACTCACACGAGGAAAAGGTGTTTCGGGCAGTCAGAGAGGTGAGCAGGGGCATCTGCAATCCTGACACAAGGTGCCATGTCTGGGAAACACCACCTTTGGTATACAAGAAGTGTTCCTCCACTTGGTGGGGCCATGTAATTACTTATCTTTCCTGAGGGCTAAATGCCCATGTCTTGTTTCTTTTTTCTTAGCCAGGGGTTTTTGGGCAACTGCACTTAGTTCCTGTGCAGGGTAGGGCCGAGGTTGCAAAGCCTCATCAGCCTCTTACCTTTTCTTTCAGACACAGGAACGTGAAGCAAAAGCTGAGATGCGCCGTAAAGCGAAGGAGTTGCAGCAGGCCAGGAGGGATGCAGAGAGACATGGCAAGAAGGCACCAGGGTTCGGGGGCTTCGGCAGCTCAGCCGTGTCTGGGGGCGTGACAGCAATGATCACAGAGACCATCATTGAGACTGAGAAGCCCAAAGTGGCACCAGCTCCAGCCAGGTAGGGGGGACATCAGGTGGCAGATGTTGGAGTCAGCGTTGGCTCAAGCCACGTGACCAGAGGATCTAACATGAGTTCCATTGCTGTCAGCTGACTCGGAGATAATTACACATTTTATTTAGGCCTTCAGGTCCCAGTAAAGCCTTGAAACTTGGTGCTAAAGGGAAGGAGGTGGATAACTTCGTGGACAAGCTGAAATCAGAAGGAGAAAATATTATGACTTCTGTAGGCAAGCGCTCTGCAGAAGCAGCCAAAGTTCTCGCTCCTCCCATTAACATGGAGAGGTGAGTACTGCCCTCGCTTTGGAAGCATTCTCCTCACGGCTCTCCCTGTATGTGGCCTTGGGTGGAAGCATACCTGCTCTTCTTTGGCTTTTTCCTGTGTTTTCTTACCTTGTAATTATAAAAGTTGGGCATAATCTGGGAAAGCATGTCAGCAGCAAAGCAGATAGCGAGTTTGGTTAGGCATCCTTTTAATTAAAATGGACTGTCCTTTCATTGTTGAGCTCAGGTTGGGAATTTTCCTGTGCTTTTTTCCCTGTGCCATTTTCCCTGTTTCCCAGCCTTGTTGCTGCTCAGGATGGAGGCGTTCACAGTTCATTTTACACACAGCAGTTCAGAACCTTTTAATGCCCTGAGCTGCGCTGGGGCCTGTCCGAGGGGATTTGAGTGACCAGTGTGTCAAGATGCTGCATCACTGCCATTTAACTGGGATCCCGTCCCTTGCAGACCCATGTGCATGCATCCTGCTGCCCCTGCGTTCACTGTCAGAGCAGTGTTAGCCACCACTGTACTAGCCACGCTGTTGTTTGGGAGCCCCTGCTCAGTACACAGCCTGTCCTTACTGAGCAGTGGTCTCTGCTGTCTGGGTGATACCAAGTGTAGGACTTCAGCTTTTTCCTCTGTTTGTCTAGTGTGCACATGAAAATAGAGGAGAAAATCTCCTTGACTTGTGGCCGTGATGGAGGGTTGCAGAACATGGAGCTTCATGGCATGATCATGCTGCACATCTCTGATGAAAAGTTTGCACGTATTCGCCTGCATGTAGAAAATGAAGACAAGAGGGGAGTGCAGCTACAGGTAAGGCCTGTTTGGAGTCACATGCTGTTGAAAATATTTTTGCTGCTTTCCAGGGGAAAAATAGTGGAAATACTCGAGTACGTTGCTGTCCTGTGTTCTCATCCAAGCCTTCTCAGCAAATGCACTGGAGATGGGAGTAGTCAGTACAGCATTAGCAGAAGTGCAGGGCCAGTCATGCTCAAGGGATTGAAGTTCACTGGAGAAATGCAATCTCCATTGCCATCCTGCTCTCGGAGCCTTATCTGCCCAGCAGTGCACCTTGGCATGCCAGGTGACCTCACTTGGACTTTCCAGCAGCCTGGTGTGTTGCTTGGTGCCTGTTGTGTGATGTCAGCTGCAGCTGTGGAGTTGAAATGGGATAACAGACTTCCTGTGCCAGTGGGGAAATAAGTTATTCTCCTGGAAGCTGTTTCTTTCTGAGGTTGCTTGTCCTGTCACTGCTGTTCTTGAGATGATTGCTGGAGCACTTTGAGAGCAGTCAGCAGTTGCAGCTGAGAGGGTTCTTGGGAGATTCTTCCTTCCCTTTCTCCCTCTTCATGGGACCTTAGTGATCCCTGGAGGAGCTACTGCTTTGACACACTGGCTCACTCCTCACTAGGGACTCACATGGACATCATCGCTGTCCGAGAGTCCACTTCCTTCCAGTGTGTCCCATGAGTGAGTTGCTAACAGCCCTCCCACCGGCGGTGCATCAGGTGGAAGATGAGACCAAACTGTTTGCTGACTCCTGTCTTTCTAGTGTAACTTGAACAGTGACTTGCAAAAATCCTCTGCTTCTAAAAAGCCGCTTACGCTTGAGGTTGTGTGGAGAGTGTTTAAATGGAGTTTGGCCACTGACACATATGTGCATTAAAGTTGCTGAGGGGAGACAGTAGTGTTATGGTGTCAGGCTGTTTCTCCCAACAGCATTAAATTGATTTTTCTTGTAATGTCTGCTGTAAGGTAATGTACACATCCAGGATGGTCTTTGACTTATAGTTGTTGTGTAGGTAGCAGCCTGCATCGCTTGAGTCTCTGGTGCAGGTGCATGTAAGAAAGACAGTGCTGGGATCCTTCTTGTCAGATTACCATTTCCTGGAAGGAGTCCCAGGTTGATAAGCAGTTGTGCTCCAGGTGGGCTTCTGAGCCAGGAGGAAACCTGATGTGTATTTTGTCAAAGCAAACACTGGAATGTGTAGGCCTGTCCTGGTAGAACCTGCATTACCTATGGTTCTCTCCTTGGGCTGAGGCCTGCAGTCTGGGCATGTGTTCCTCTTTCAGACTCACCCAAACGTGGACAAGAAACTCTTCACTACAGAGTCACAGATCGGTTTAAAGAACCCAGAGAAGTCATTCCCTATTAACAGCGATGTGGGTGTGCTGAAGTGGAGGTTGCAGACCACAGAAGAATCCTTCATTCCATTGACAAGTGAGTGCAAATCCAGGGGCTTGGGAGGAGAAGCCGGTGATTGTCCATGGGCTGCTGGTAGCCACCTTGCAGCAGCAGGGCTGCCTGGAGCCTGGCATGTTGTGAGACCTTGGAGATACTATGTGTATTCATTGGATAGTGCCTGTCTTTGACAGTGTGTGTTTTCTGTAACACTTTAAAAGAAAATAGGGAACTTTTCTTAAAGTCAGCTTGAGGGTGACTTCGCTGGGTGTTTCGAAGTGCATCATCATCTGAAAGCCTATTCCACATGAAAGGCCTGTGTTGTTCACATACTGTCCCTGTTTCCTCAGTTAACTGCTGGCCATCAGAGAGTGGGAACAGTTGTGATGTTAATATTGAATATGAGTTACAAGAGGAGAGCCTAGAGCTGAATGATGTGATCATCACCATCCCCTTGCCGTAAGTAGTGCTCCTTATCCACACAGCACTAATGAGTCCCATCACTTCCTTCCCCTCCCTGTTTTGTGGATCTGGCCAAGCCAGCAGGTGTTAGGGACATTTCCTTAGCTCTGTGCAGGGAAGTTATTGTCACTTCTCATTGCCTGCTCTAGGTCTGGTGTTGGTGCCCCAGTGATTGGAGAGATTGATGGAGAGTATCGCCACGACAGCCGGAGAAACCTCCTCGAGTGGTGCCTGCCGGTGATAGATGCCAAAAACAAGACTGGTAGCCTGGAGTTCAGCATAGCAGGGCAGCCAAACGACTTCTTCCCAGTGCAGGTCTCCTTCATCTCCAAAAAGAACTATTGCAACATACAGGTATGGTCACTGCTGATGCTCCACAGGTAGGATGTCACCCTTGCCTCAGTTCTTGTCTGGCTGACGCTGGCCACGCTGCAGCGGCACCATGCTGTCCCACTGGCCATAGCTAGACAATTGGCATTAACTGCCTCTGAGACAGCTGGATCTGGGAGCGCCAGCAGGCAGCACTGGCATCTGTCACTTTATGGAGTTTTCCTGAAGTTTCAGTTGTGTCTTCAAGTCTCTGAGTAATCATTAATTCCCCTCAGACTTTGTTGGAAAATCCATTGGCCTTGCAGGCAAAACCCTGCTTAGCATACAACTGTCTGTCTCCACTGAAGTGTAGCCAGTGGCTGCCACTTCACTCCTCAGCAGAGACGGTGTTACCATAGAAAATCATTGCCCTCTTTCAGGTTTGGTGGGAACAAAGATCTTTGTTTCAGGGCTGAGTTGTGGTTTAAAGGCAGCAGGTCAGTTGTGCTGTCATGGCCATCATGGAGTTGGGAAGCATGGCATTGCTGCAGTAAGGGAGTGCCGTTCAGTGCTGAGCTAATGTTGCCTGTTGTCTCCACAGGTTACCAAAGTGACCCAGGTAGAGGGGAACAGCCCTGTAAGGTTTTCCACTGAAACCACCTTCCTGGTGGACAAGTACGAAATCCTGTAATGCCAGACTTGGTGACGCGCAATGGAAGAAATTTTTAAATTAAAAAAAAAATGAGGCCGACGTTTATTCTGAATGTTGGGAACGCCACAGCCCCCTCTGCTAAGATGTGTGGCTCTGTCTGCCATCTACAGTGTTCCTGGGTCACAGACATTTTTTGCAGAGAAGTGACGTGCTCATGGGGAGAAAGGCCACAAATTTCTTTGGCAGATTTTTTCCAACTGGCAAAAAAAGCAAGATCTCCACAAAGAGCCTGACTTTGACATGCTGCCCCCACACCCCCAAGATGCTCGGAGCTCAGCCCAGAGCCTGCCAGACATCATTCTCTTCTCTCCTGAAGCATCACATGCTGTTCCATTGTTGGTGCTGCCATTTTAATTTCTCCTTGGCCTCTGGTTCTCCTGCATGGGGCCACCTGCTGGTCCTGACCCTTCCATCTGGTGGAAGCTGAGCAAGTTGACCTTGGCCTCACAGGTGGGGTGGGTCATGGCACGGGGTGGGGAAGAGGGACCTGGGGGCTAAATCCTTTTACCCCACACAGATACTGCTTTTCCTCCAGCTGTGCTGTGTGGCAATGGCCCAGCTCCAGGTGGTCTGGTTCCTGCTGCAGCGGGGAGAGCGTCCAAAGGGAACTGCGTCCTCACTGTCTTCCACAGCTGTTCTCAGGCCAGGCTTTGGAGGAAGTTTAGTTAGGTTAGAACCAGCTGTGTATCCTTTGCGAGGCTGTTTTGGTGTCTGAGGAGGCTGAGGGTTTTGTCTGCCTTGGTGAAAGGAGCTGTGGAGCCTGTTGACTTACTTGGTCTGCCTGTCAGGACCTGTCTCAAACCAGTATTGGTTCAGCACTGGCAGGTGTGGGAGAAGGAAATGCTGGTTTCCAGGTAATGTGGGTGCTGATCCTAGCCATTCCTCCTACGGCAGCCTCACTAGCGTTATTTGCCTCATCTCAAAGACCTGTGCTCCCCTCACAACTCATCTCACCTGCTTGGCTGGGGCCTGTCGTGAGCGTCACCTGCCCCTGGGCACACCTCACCTCTGCAGCCAGAGGGCCCGAGTGCAGGTGGAAGGTAGCGGCCCTAAAAGTGCGTGTACTGTGCTCTGTGAGAGACAGCCAGCCTGTCCTGGGCCCCTGGGGTCCTCTGCCAAAGAAGTTCGTGGTCTCTCCTCTGCTGGCAGCACCTGAGAGGAAATCAACCCTGGTCCTGTCCTGAGAGGGCAAGCCCTCTCCCCTAGCAAAGTAGGCAATGAATCCCATTAACCCAGTCCTGTTCCAGAGCTGCTTGTCTGTATGATTTTTAAAATGGAGTCAAAGTTAGTTCAAGCATCCGAGGAGTTTGGGTTGTTTTTTTTTTTTTTCTTACATTCATTGGAGGGTGATATTTAAACCGAGCCGAGGTCCCCACTTTTTGTAACCCTGTATGATCCTGGCCTAGGGAATAGAGCACATTCCAGTGTACACAGAGAATTGAGTCTTTAATCAAATAAAGTACTGTTGAAGGAGCTGGCTGGGGGTCGTGAGGTCCTTCCGGAGCCGGGGCCGGTCAGCCCAGGCCACGCGGGGGTGGGACGTGCCGACACGGGTTGGGGCGGGGACACTTCGGGACAGGCAGTGGTGGACAGTGGAGCGGCGGCGGAGCCCGGGAACGGCTGTCGGACCAAGGGAGTGAAGGTGAGCAGCCGCCGGCATGGGGTGGGACCTCCCCCCTTTGGGCCCCCCTCCCGTTGAGGAGCCTGTGGGGCTGGGGTCAGCGTGTCCTGTAGTGCAGGGACTCCCTAGTGCCTCAGGGGCAGCTTTGGGATGTGCTGGGGGCAATAGAAAGGGGCTTAGCTGCCTTGGGCCCTGCTGGGGCCAGGTATGGGACATACTGGGGCTCCATGCTCCCTGGGGTGTCCTCGGAGGGGTGCAAGGAAGGAGCTGCAGACCGGGAAGTAGGAAAAACACAGTCAGCCATAAAACCAATCATTGCACAATGTTTTGGTGGTGTGTGGGTGTGCTGGGAGCTAGTTCCGGATCCAGTGGTCCGGGTCTCTGGTGGGTTTGCTGGTGTGGGAGCCCTGAGAGCAGCTCAGTGTTGGAAGGCAGGCAGATAAGGTTCTCCCATCCCCAAATCCTGCTCCAGCTCATGGGCAGTCACAGGAGGAGATGGTGCTTGGCCCATGGCCACCACTGCTGTCTCTGACACCTCTTGGGGAGCCTGGGAACCGTACTGGCCTGGCTGGATCCTGCTCCGTGGCTGGACCTTGTTTACTCCAGCTTCCTGCCACACTCCCGCCACAGCCCCTTCAGCTGCTGTCAGAAAGTCCGAGGAATCTGGCAGTCCCAGAAGGTCCAGCTGCTGTGCCGAAGGGCTACTGTCTCTCCCGCTCCTCCAGCTGTCATGCAAGCCCTTGGCCCTCTCTGAGCACTAGGCAGAGGCTGCAGGGGGCAGGTCCCCTGGCTGAGCACCATGGGCAGTAGCAAGACAGCACGGCCAGGTACTTTCTGGTAACTCCTTGTACATCAGGGTTTGCCGTGTGATGCCGTGGGTTGGTACACGTGGGGCAACAGGGGCAGGGGGCTCTGCAGAGGGATGGAACCACAGGGTTGCATGGCAAGGGATCCTTGCTGGCAGACAAGAAAGAGGAGAGTGATCAATGCTTGGTTCTTCCGCCCCTTTCCCAGCAAACAAAGGGCTGGGTGATAGATTCAGGAGTTGGATTCAAGACCCATCCTGTGTCATGGTCCTCAAGATGTCATCAGCGGAAGCTGCAGATGCTCCTTGCTGAGCCGAACCTCTGGCCTGCAGGTGAGAAATTGTCATTTTGATATGAGAGCATTTTGAGGAGCAGCTCTCCATTGTGCAGTCTTGTGAAGGGTCTGGAGCGCGTGTCTGTGCTGGAGTGTCCAGAGGCACGTGCTGATGCAGGTCAGCGTTTGAGCTGCAGCACTGGTTGGCTCACTGGCCCTTGGAAGTGGCTCGCCTCGGGGAGTGCTGCGTGCAGTAGGTGGGGCTGCACGCCCCACCCGACCTGAGCACAGGGTGAGCATCCACCAGTCTGTGGAGGTTCTGCAGGGTGATGCCGGCAGGGCCTCGGCCAGAGCACAGCTGTGCTGCAGCGCTGCAGGAGCCCTTCGCCCGAGCGATGAAATCAGCGGGTGTGGCCAGGATTCCTCGGCTCCCGCCGGAGCCGTCTGGTGGCTGATTTACGGTGGTGTTATTGCCAGGATCATGGCGTTGCCCCAGCAACCGCAATGCAGCCCCCCACCATCCCTCGCCTGGGTGGGATGGGGCTGGCTGGGTCTCTCCCACTCAGTTGTCAGCCCCAGGCCGGGAGGCAGCGGTGAGGAGCAGGCTCCTCACTTGCCTCTGGCTCTGCGCAGGAGACAGGCTCCCCCTTCCCAGCGGCTCGCCGGAAGAGCCGGTTGTTTACCAGGGCAGAGGGTGTGGGAAGGGGTGAGCACACCCTAAGTGCATTAGCAGATGGGGAGCAAACAGGCAGCCAAGTTGGCTGGAGGCTGCAATGCTTCGCTGCGTGCACCCGATAGCTCGGCCACTCAGGCTTCCTTCCATGACTCATCCGGACAGCCAGGAGTGGGGATGAGAGGCCAAGCAAGGGGGTGCCACGCGCCTGCCTCTGCCATGCTGCTGCCCCATCCCAGCATGGCTGGTACAGCGCGGCATGGCCTGCCAGTCTGTGCTCCTTCATGAGCGCAGGCTGAATGCCCGTGCCCTGGCCATGGCCCGGCCAGCGGTGCACGGTGCAGCTCTGGGGTCTGCTGGTACCTGGTGTGGGGTGAGTCAGGAGCTGCCGTGCCCAGCTTGGGTCTGGGTGGGCAACAGCAGCTCAGGCAGGAATGAACCCCCAGAGCACCCCTGCCCACGTGGGCTTGGGGCTGGCAGGCAGATTGCAGCCTGTGGGCAGTGGGAGGCAGAGGCTCCCTGGGAGCACGGTGGGGCAGCATGTCTGCGTGCAGCCTGCACTGCATTAGTAGGGCCCCTGCATCGGTGGGGCTGGGCATCCTCCCAGGTGAGGCTTTTGGCCGTGACAGGTGAAGAAAGGGACTTTTGTCCTCCAAGAGGCTGGGGCTGAGTAGGTAGCCCTGCGCGGGGGGCACGAGGACCGTGGGCTGTTTGGTGGTAACCGAGCCCGACCCCTTGGCATTTGCTGCCTTCACCGCTTCCCACGGCGGGAACAAGCGGCGCGTTCTGCAGGCGGCGGCGGGAGAAGAAAGGCCGCCTTGTCCGTCCGAGCAGTGGGGCGCCGGCTGGGGCGGCCGCGCTCCCGCCCCGCATTCCTACAGCAGAGCCGGCTGGAGAGGGGCTGCATCCCTGGCAGGACGGGCTGGGGTGACGGCAGGCGTTCCCTGTGTGTTGATGAGACAGGTGAGGGGCTCTCTTGGAGGGCAATGTTGTGGGACTGGGGGCATCGAGAAGTGGTGGGATGCCACGGTCACCATCTCATGGGCAGGCAGGGCTGCTTGTGGAGTGGGGGGTGTTGGGTGGAGAATTTGGGCAGCAGGAGGTGGGCAGAACGGGAGACAATCCCCCAGGTGGCCGGGACGGGGGTCCTCCATGGTTCTCACCAGGTCTCACCAGTTCAGCTGTGCTGGGAAGGAGTTAACACCGGCACAAGATCCCACTCTGGCCCCGCTCCCTTCCTATGCAGCAGCCTGGCCCCTCCTGGCTTTTCCTCCTTCCTGAACATTGTGACGGGGACGTAGGTGTGAGTGAGGGGCAGGGGCTCAGCTGGGCTGCGGGGTCTCCAGATGCTGGGAACTGCAGCACCCCAGTGCCTGGGGAACATGGGCACCCGGCCACGGAGGGCCCCACTCGGCACCAGGACCAGGTGGCAGGTAAGGGAGAGCGGGGGTCCTACCTCGGCAGTCGGTGAGACTCATGAACTGCTCTTGGGGTACCTTATCTCTACGGCCCCCCCTTGCTCCATCTGAGGCGTCCCCATCCCACGCGGTGTGGCTGTGGTCCCCACGGAGCCCTTGCTGTGGGGTGGCCAGTCCTGGTGTTGCAGGAGACGCCCGGGCTTCATCCCAGGGTTGGATCCCATGCCTGGTGTTTTCCAGCGTTTCATTTTTTCCACAGTGTGTAATAGCCGTTCACTCGCCCCCGCAGCTGAGCCCAGTGCTAGCCGAGCGGGGGGGTCCCCCCGGGGGCTGGTGGGGACAGTGGGCGATGCTGGCAAGAGCTGAGCCCGGGGCTCCTCCCGGCAGCCCGTAACGGGGAGGGAACGCTTCCTATCTACGCTGCCCGGGGAAGGGTTAAGCCCAAGTCAGCTAGTCCAGGGCGGAAGGGAGGGACGTGGGGAGTAGCAGACGGTAAATTTAGATCCCCGGAGCGTCCCGACATGGCTTAAGTGCCGGGTGACGGAAATTGTTCCTCCTCGAGTTGCCTCCCACTCACACAGAGAATGTGGCAGCACGGCTGCTCCATGGGTGGTGGCCCTGCCTGCCAGCTGCAGGCCTGCAGGCCACATGGGCAGAGATACGAAACACTCAGCTGGGCTTGTGCACTATGAGCTGCTGCTGGACTGTGTGGGAGCAGAGGCGTGTGCCTGGGTGCCGGAGCTGGGCACTGGTGGCGTGCACAGGGGTGCCCAGGTGTCCCATGCATGGCAGGCCATTGCTGCCGGGGACAGCCAGAACCTGTGCTTGTGTGTGCTTTTCCACTGACAGCCATTGGGGCCTGGCTGCCCTCAGCTCTTGGCATGTAAAGCATGCGTTTCCAACACCACTGCCCCCAAAACTGAGCCAATGTGTAGTTTTCCTTCCGGGGCTGTGTCTTGTCCTGATGCCTGGCACATGCCTGGATCTCCCTGGGTGGATGGGGATGTGTGCCTAGGTAGGATGCGTGCCTTGGCAGGCAGGGATGCTCACTGGCTTCAGACAGCTGCTGTCGTGATGAAGACAGGAGCTCAGGACGCTAATCCTCTTGGTGGCAAATGCTAGTTTGGAATGGGTAGGGGTTGCGCTCAGGCCGCTGTCTGGGACATGCAGGAAAAATGTATAAAGGCTAATGCCTAGTGTGGTCACTCGTACTGCCATCCTGTTTCTTCTGGCAGCCCATGTCCAATACCATCCGACGTCTCCAAGAAGGCACCATGGAGGCATCTGGGAGGACCCCCCACAGCCCAACCCATAGAATCCAGACTGTCATCCAGGTGAGCACACAGGATCACAGGACCTCTGCTCGGTGGGAACAGGGGAATCTGGCTGGCTCCTCTGCAGCCAGCCCTACCACCAGCACTGGTGCTGCCCTCCAGCCAATCCTATTACGGGATCCTCAGCAAAGCCCATTGAGCTAAGCGGCTGCCGGCTCGGATCCTCTTAGATACAGCCCAAGCCCCACGGATCTCCAGCTCCCGCGGCAGCTTGCCTCTGTTTCCCGGGATGGGTAGCACAGGCAGGAAAGCCCTCCTCTCCTGCATCTTGCTGCTGGACAGTCCTACCGCCATGTGGCTGTGCCTGGGCATTGAGCCTGGCTGTTTTGGAGCAGCTCAGCCAGGTGGGCAGTGCAGGGGAGTGGGCTGCAGTTGCAGGAGCTGTGAGCATCCCTCCCTCTCCTACAGAACGGCCCCCTGGACCTGATTGACACGGGCAAGGGGCTTAAAGTGCAGACAGAGAAGCCCCATTTGGTGAGCCTGGGCAGCGGTCGGCTCAGCACTGCCATCACTCTTCTGCCCCTGGAAGAAGGTGAGTGCCAGGGGGTCTCCACGGGCACGCTGGTGACAGAGACACTGAGACTCCCTCTCTGCTGGCAGGAAGGACCACAATTGGCACGGCTGCGACAGACATCGTCCTGCAGGGCCCCGGGCTGGCGCCCCAGCACTGTTACATCGAGAATGTGCGAGGCACACTCACCCTGCACCCCTGTGGCAACGCCTGCGCCATCGACGGCGTGCCACTCCAGCGGCCCACGCACCTCACCCAAGGTAGGAACTGCCTGTGGTTCACCGGAGCCTTTGCCCGTGGAGATGTGCCGTTGAGTATTGGGGTGTTTGAGGAGCCATCCAGCCACGGCATATCCCAGCTGGCATACTCCTGGCCTCTGTGCTCTGCGGTGGGAACCTGCCAGATCCTGGCACAGTTTGAGAGCTGGCTTTGCTGCCTGTATCAAGTGAGGTGGGAAGGGAGAGACCTGGGCAGGCTTTGAAGAGTAACGGAGATGCCGAGCCGACTCTGGGAAGGGAGATGACAGAAGAAAACACCTCGGGTGTCCTCCCGACGGATGGGTGCCGGGACACTGCTAGTCTGCCTGCGTGGCTGCAGGGCTCGGACCTGCCCGGCCCCTCACGGCGGCTCCCAGGGAGCGCGGACAAAGCCTCAGGCCCTTCCCACGCCACGCCCGCCCCGCCGGAGCCCGTGTCGCGCTTCCCGGGGAGGACCCTCGGGCGGGGCGGGGGAGGCCCGGCCCCCCGCCACTCCCCGGGGGCGGCGCGGCGCTGCCCGGGCGGCGGCGGCGGCGGCGGCGGCGAGGTGAGTGCGGTGCCGCGGACCGCGCGTGTCCGCACGGGGCGGGGGGCTCGCTCCCGTTCCTCACAGAGCCCCGATGCTCCCCGCAGGCGCTGGCGCTGCGGGCCCCCGCCTGCCGCCGTCCCTCCCGGGAACGGGGGACCCACCCGCGTGGGCGCTGCCGCGGGCGTCCCCGCGGGGGACAATGGGAGCCACGTGGCCGCGGGAGGAGGCTCGGGCGCGACGGCCCGCGGAGCCCGCCGGGTCCCGCAGGTGCCGGAGGAGGCAACGAGGGCCGTGGGAGGCTGCGGGGTGCGGGCCGGGGTCAGCCGAGCCGCCCGTCCTCCTGTCTCCGGGGGCGGGCAGGGACGCGACGGAGCAAGGACAGCATCTGTGCGAGGCCGCAGCGGGATGACCTGCGTGGCTGTCAGGCCGACGCTCGTGGTGCGGTTTGGTGACTACTCGCTTTGCCGGGGAGACCTGTGGCTCCGCTGGTGCCGGCACCGGGAGGGCTCGGGGCGGTGAAGCATCTCTCCGGGACAGCCGTTGCCGGGCTGGGCGTCGGCACTGCCACCGGGCAGGCAGGATGCCCTCGCTGAGCCGGGGTGAGCAGGACGCCGTCCCGCCCTGGTGCTCAGACAGGGGAACCAGGCCCCCGCGACGGCGAGGGCAGTTAGTCCGTACTGCCTCTCGCTCACTTTGCTGCGAACTGGGCTGACGGCTGCTCCAAAAAACATGTCCCCTCCGGCGAGGGATTTTCAGCAGCGGCTGTTGGTACAGAGTGAGCCTTTCCCCAGAGCCCTGGCAGGCGCTTCAAAGTGGGGTGTGTCAGCAGCAACCCGCCTTCTAGCCGCCTGATGCTCCCTGCTGCCAGCGCATGCCTCCCCAACACCACGGGCAGCAGGTGAACGGACTGCGAGTGCCCACGGCTCTGCTCCCCTTCCTGAGGTGCCTTCCTTGCCCCAAGAGGGCTGCTGCTTTGGGCCAAGAAGAGGCGCTTTGCAGGCAGGGACAGGAGCTGTCTTGTCTGCAGCTGGCAGCCACGCAAGCCCTGGAGTGCTGCCAGCTCCCCCGCGGCCCCCGGCGGGGACCCCAGCTGTGCCTGAGATGCGCTGCCGGCAGCTGCCAGAGAGTGACCTGGATTTCAGCCTCCCCCTAAGCCTCTGCTGACAGCAGGAGCCCGCTCCCTTCCCGAGGGCGCATCTTAGGGCCAGCAATGCCCAGCTGCCTCCCTGCACGCTCTGGCGCCGCTCTGATATTGCCGGCTAGCAACTGAACCCTCTTTTTTTTCTCCCAAGGGTGCACCATCTGCCTGGGCCAGGCCACCTTCCTTCACTTCAACCACCCTGCTGAGGCCAAGTGGATTAAGAGCATGATCCCGGCAGGGGGCAGAAGCCCATCGGCTCTCTATGGGCTACCAGCAAGTAGGTGACGCCCCCTTGTCCCAGGTGGGGCAGGGCAGATGCTGAGGTGCTCCCTGACCCATGCCATCAGCCTTACCAGTGCCCAATGCTCTCCCAGCCCTGTCCTATTGCGCTCAGGAGTGGGGCTCACATCTGGCTGTGGTGTGCCATCCATCAGCTCAGCGTGGTATGGCAGCTGCACCGGTATTTGTTAATGATTAATATCACCTCAAAGAGGTTGACTGCCAGGGCACTGAGGCACGGCTTTCGCTTCTGCCCAGCCTGGCCATGGCAGAGGCATCGCCCGTCAGAGCCCCTCCAGCTGCCTGAAAGCGAGTGTTTATGTGCCGGGGTGGCTGTGCTGGGACTGTGAAGGCCATTCTTCTGGCTGCTGTCCTTCATCTCATGAGCTTATCTTGCTGTGTCTGCCTGTACGTGGGGCAGTGGGCCAGGTGCCAGCACCATGCCCAGTTCCTGGCGATGTCCAAATCTCCAGCACTGATCCCGGGGCTGGTAGCCCTTATCCCTGTCCCAACCAGCACACCCTGGCACGGGGAGAGGAGCTTGGCTGCCTTCCCGTGCCACGTGTGTGTTGGGAAGGCAGCATGCCTGCAGCTGGGGGACGGGAGGAGGGACATGGGAGGTGCTGTGGCCAAGGAGCATCATGCAACCATGCAGCATCCCATGTGGGCTCCGCATGCTGACTCTCCACCACACGGGACTGGGTAGGATCACACTGAGAGGGCTGCAGCACACCTTTCCAGGCACGAAGGCAGTGCCAGCTGCAGTGGGGGAGCTGCTAGGGGGTGACGCAGCCTGGGTGGCACGCTGTCCTGGCTGGGCTCCGTGCCTGCTGCGATTCGCTAGTCCCCTGAGTGACAGGCACATCGGTGCTGCGCAGGGAGGACAGGGCAGCCCAGGCAGGGGCACCCTGGCTGGAGTGTGGGGAGGCTGTGGCAGGGTGGTGGTGGGTCTGGAGGCGCTGCAGGTGGGCAGCTTTTGGCTATTGCATCTCTCACCCCCGCTGGGAAGCCAGAGGGGACAGGGGGCAAGTGGTGGGTGCCAGTGGGTGGTGCGGGTGGCTGCTCTCCAGGGAGTGGAGCAGGGAGCTGCGACACGGGGAGGGTGGCCGGGCTGTCCTCTCAGGTTTCTGTCTCCTGGGTGATGGGGCTAGCGGGATTCCAGCCTCCTCCCTGTCCCGGCCCCCCAGTGGAGTGGGAAAGGGTGGCAGCAGGGTGCAGCAAAGAGGGGCTGCAGCCCAGCTCTGACTCTGCAAGGCTGCGTGGAAGAATGATGCCAGGCTGCTCTGTAGGACCCAGCCCAGGCAGGGGCTGCGACAGAGTCACAGCACACTGATGCCTGCTCCTTTGTTTCCCTGCAGAATCTGAGGCCCTGGTGAATGGTGGCCACCAGCTGTCAGAGCATGGGTGTCACAGCCACAGCTCCCTTGTCAGCTCCATTGAGAAGGACCTGCAGGACATCATGGACTCGCTGGTGCTGGAGGAGTCGGCATCCCCCGGCATCCAGAAGCCACCTGCCTACAGCCGATCCCCCCTCTCCCCTGTGGTGAATGGGGGTGGGCGCTGCCTCCTGTCCCCTCCACCCAGCCCTGGGGCCGCCTCGGGAGGCTCCAGCTATGAGAACTTCTCTCCCCTCTCCTCGCCAGCCAGCAGCAGTAGCTACACCAGCCCCTCACTCAGCAGCCAAGAGCAGGGCCCAGCCGTGCCACCCCCCCTCCCGCTTCGCTCCTCCAGCTACAACCACACTGTCCAGCCACCCGCTCTGCCTGGCGGGGGTTCTAGTGAGCCTTGGCCAGCTGAGAGGCTTGGGGACCACCAGGTGGGCAGCCCCCGGCTGACGCCCAGGGTGGCGCCGCGGCCACGGGTGGCCCTGCAGGAGCGGCCCCCCAGTCCCTTCCGGGAGCCACGGGACTCTCTGGCCCCCAGCCGGCAGCCCACCAGCAGGGCGGTCCCAGAGGCCCGGCTGCAGCCCCCCGAGAGCCCACGGGCGGCCCGCAGGAACATTGAGAGCATGCGGGAGCTGCCTCCCCTGAGTCCCTCTTTGTCACGCCGTGCTGCCAGCCCCCGGGTGGCCCCTGACACCCCCTCCCCACAGCCCCGGCTGGGCAGGGAAGTGCCCGGCAGTCCCCGTGCCAGGCGCAAGGGCCCAGAGGAGTCGAAAGGTGCTGGGGGTCCCTCACCCCCACAGCTGGCAGAGAACCCCACGCGCCGTCCCAGTTTCAGTAGTTGCCTGGGCCCAGCGTACGGGTTGGGCTCCCCAGCCGTGCCCTCGCCCCAGCAGAGCCCCCGCACTCTCAGGAAGCCTTTGGGGGACCCACGGCTGCCTGTGGGGTCGCGAGAGCGCAAGAACAGCATCACTGCGATCAGTGACAACGAGGACGAATTGCTGGAGTACCATCGGCGGCAGCGGCAGGAGCGGGTTCGGGAGCAGGAGATGGAGCGCCTGGTGAGCCTTGGGGCTGGGAAGGGACACATTTGAGGGTGGGACCCTCTCTGCAAATACCTGTTGTCGTTTGCTGCTTTGAAACCTGGCCTGTGCCTCTTGGGGATTTGCCAGGCTGCTGGCCTATCCAGGGGGATCATGGCCAGGAGAAGCTATCAATGCTCAGCAGCTCTCCAGGACTACAAAGCCCCCAGGTTACAGCAGCCTGTGGAAGCTGGTTGGGGCTGGCATGGCCCCAGGGCTACCGGCCACATAGTGGTGCTGCTGCCTCCTCCACATCTTGCCCATCCTTGCCAGGGCGCGTCTGCCGGTGGTGGTGCCATGGCTTTGTGGACATTGCATCTATATTTAGGGCTGATGGAGTTTTTATGGAATTGGTATCTGCCTGGATGAGGTTTGCCATGTGTCTGCCAGTCCCTTCGGCCAAGCTGCCAGGGCTGTGTTTGCTCAGCCCTGACTCACGCCTGGCGCAGGCAGGCTGAGTCACCGCCTGGAAATAGCGGAGGCGCTCGGCAGCCGCCACTGCTGCCTGTAATTAGTCTGTCTCAAGCTCCCAGCACATCGTGTGCCTGGCTCTGCTGTGGGGTCGAGCTGGCTGAATTGCACTTGGTAACGTTGCATCCCAGCGCGTGGGCTCGTATCCTGGTGGCCACCATTGGCAGAGGGTTCTGTCTGCTCCTGCCGCAGCACGTGCTGGATGGGAACTGTTCTTGCTCGCAGGAGCGGCAGCGCCTGGAGACCATCCTGAACCTCTGTGCTGAGTACACCAAGACAGATGGCACTGAGCCAGGTGACGTGCACAGGCTCCTGGCTGGTGACACGGATGCTGGCCAGTGGGTGCCCAGGGGTGCCATGGCTCTGGGCCGTGCTGTTGAAGAGCTGCAGCAGGGGGAGAGCCTGGAGAGGTCGGATGAGGAAAACCTGAAGGAGGAGTGCAGCAGCACGGAGAGTACCCACCACGAGGTAAGGGGACAGCTGTGCTGTGTTGTTACCATGCCATGCTGCCCTGTGCCATGCCAATCGGCCCGCTCCACAGCACGAGAAGCTGACAGGACCCCGAGCCAAGGAGGCGCAGCGGCTGGAGGAGGAGCGTGCCAGTGTCCTCGGACGCCTGGACCAGCTGAAGGGCCGTGTCAAGGAGCTGGAGCAGCAGCTGCAGGAGACATCACGAGAGGTGAGGGGTCAGGGGGTGCTGCTGCTTGCTGCCCTCACCAGTCAGCACTGAATCCTAAGGGTATGAGCTGGATCCAGCTGGAGCAGCAATCCTGACATTGCTTTGCTTGTCCAGGCAGAGATGGAGCGGGCGCTGCTGCAGGGTGAGCGGGAATCAGAGGTGGTGCGGCTGCGGCAGGAGCAGGAAGCAGTGCAGCAGCTGCAGGAGAAGCTCTCCAGCCTGGACGCCAGCATACGCAAGGAGCGGGACAAGGTGAGCCCGGTCACAGGCTCCCATTGTCACCAGCTGTGCCGTACCCTCCCTGGCACTCATAGCCAGTGCTGCAGTGCCTCATGTTGCAGCATTCCCCTGCGGACATGTTCTCCAGGCCCTGGGCTCCGCAGAGGCTTTGGGGGGCAGCCCCAGTGGTCTGCGTTGTGGGGGGATCTGTCTGCCTGCCTGCCTGCCTGCCTGCCTGGGGTTGGTCAAACAGCCCTGCTGGAGGAGAGCACAGCCAATGCTCAGGAAGCATTTTGGCTGCTGCCTGTTGCTCTGGCAGGGAGACTGTGGAGTGAGGCTTTCTGGATGGCTGCTGCCTGTGGTGGGCAGTGCTGAAGTAGGGGCCTTGGCCCTCCCCACTACCTGCCCGTGCAGGGGAACTGCATCTTGCAGCAAGTCACCTCACTCTGCTGTTCCTTCCTGTGTGACGGCAGCTGTTGCTGTAGCGTTCAGCTTGCCGGAGGCGGCTGGGAAACCACTGCAGGTGTTTGACTTGGTGGCTCTAGGAGGCGGTCCCAGCCCCCTTGCCCCTGATGTTGCCCGTGGTGCGGTCACTGCCTGAAGGCACCCGTGATGCTGCGTGTGGCACATTCGTCCCAGCTGCTGGTTGCTGGCTGTCACACAGCCTTGCAGGCGGTGTGGCATGGCCTTGGAGAGTTTCCTGCTGCCTGAGGCCATTGTCCCTGTGCAGCCTGTGCCAAGGTCCCACCAGCAGCTCTGTGCCACCATGACGTGGCATCGGCATCCCTCAGTGTCTGGCCAGCCCCGTAGCCGTGGGTGCCAGGGTTGTTGGGGTGCCGGTGGCCTGGCAGAGTGGCCGTTTGTGCCTGCCAGCGGTGCTCCTATAGCATTTGGGGGTTTTGTTCTGGCTTTGGTCTTCCAGCCCTTTGTAGGCATTTTCTTGTAGTCAGGGACAGCCTCATGCAGAGCCAGGAGAGGAGTGCAGGGAAAGCCCTCTCTCAGCTTCTCTGCTGACCTAACCGCCCACTTTCCTAACCCATCTGCACTACTCCTACTAACAGTGCCTGCTCTGAACTCTGCCATCACCTCCGACATCTCTGCATGTCCAGGAGCCCCCAGGCAATCCACCTGCCTGTACTAGCCTTGCCTCCCTGCCAGCATGTCCCCTCATAGACCTTTTCATGACATCCCATCCCTGTGTGCAGCACAGGGTTCCTTGCAGCAAGCATTTCTCAATGCCAAGCCCCCATATGGTAGCGTCAGACCTGTGGGAGGTTGTTCCCCCGTGCCCGTCCCATATTGCTGGCCCCATTTTACTGCTCTTGTGGCCAGGCCCCTCATCCCAGGCCCAGCGGTAAATGTCTGCTCTGCTGCTGACCCAGCATAGCCTGAGCATTTCTCGCTGGACCGTGGCCTTCTGTTTCCACTGCTGCCCTGTGGGCAACCCTCTCCTTCTGATGGATGAGGGTGGTCCATGCCCTCAGGCTGCATTTGGGACCTGCAGTTCCTAACTGGCAGCAGTTAACAAAGCAAGTTAGTGGTTCTTGTGAGGCAGCTGTGTGTAGGATTGGGACGACTTGAACCGTGCTGCCTGCATGTTTGGTTTTGGAAACACAAAGGTGAGGTCAAGGGTAGGCTGTAACCCTTCTAACACTGCCCAGCCCTGGCTCCTGTGTCTCTTGATCTCTCGGTCCCCCTGTAGCTGCCATGATGCTCCTTCTCCTGAGCCCCCCTCTAACTTGCAGCTTCTGCATGGCACCCGTTTGAGAAGTGTGTTTTCTCTCTTCTTTCTTTTTTTTTTCCTTTTCCTTTTTTTTTTTTGGTTTTGTCTTGTTCTCCCCTGATTCAGGAAAGGGCAAAGGTTGATGCTGAAAGGAAGGAGCTAGAGCAACTCCGGGTGCTCTACCATGAGTCGAAGAGCCACCTTGATAAGTGCCCTGAATCAATGCGGGAGCAATTGCAGGAGCAGATGCGAAGGGTCAGTGTCTCCCCCCACCCCTCCCGGACCATGGCCCACCTCCCTCCGCTCCAGCTTAGGCCAGCTCTTCCCTGCCAGCCGGGGCTGCACTGGGAGCGTCGCACCCGGGCTGGAGGCGGCTGGCACCGGGCACCATCGTCCTGGTAAGCTTGCCGCTCGCCCAGGCCCGGGGCGTGGGACCGGCTCGGCAGAGCTCCTCGGGACCGGCTCGGCAGAGCTCCTCGGGACCGGGCAGGGCACGAGCGTGGACCCTGCCTGCAAAGGAGGGCAGGCTGGGGAGTCCTGGGGGCTGCTGCATCCTCATCTGGCTGCCTCCAGCTATTTCCTGAGAACATTTGTTTACATAGTGATGTTAATCTATGTTACTGCTAGTCCTCAGCATTTTTTCCTGTTATCTGGTATTTTCTGGAAGTGGTTGACTTTCCCCAGCCTATGGCTAGTGCCTGCCCAGATAAACCCGCATTGCCACAGCCTGCTCTGGCCAGGCACACACATTCTGGATGAGGGTCTGCTGTACAGTCGGCGGGGGGGTGATGGAGCAGTCTCAGTGTGTGGGAGCACTCAGGAGCCACCACATCAGTGCTGTGTCGCTGACTGCTTGTCTCACGGAGCAGGGTGAAACACGTCCCTGCGGGGTGCATGGCACAGTGGCTGCCAGGGCGGCACTGGCAGCTGAGTGCTGCCGTGTGCTGTTGGTGCATGAGGGCTGGAAGGACACGCAGGACTTTGTCCAGCATGGTGCTTGTCTGGCGGGGCTTTGCCACCTGTAGGCTTGGTGACACAGTGTTGCGTGTTGGTGGTTACCCCAGCAAGTGGTGTTTTGCTGCCTGTCAGGGCATGGCCTTAGCCCGTATGTGGTTCGGCAGGGGCAGCTGGTCTCCAGGGGCTGGTGAAGCCCCTGGCTGTGGCAAGCCCATCTCATGGCGGTGACTCTTCTGTCCTGACCAGTTCTGGGTGCCTCCATTGCCTTCTGATGGCAGACACGCCTGTCAGTATCTCTCATGTTTCTGGTGCCCAGCAGAAGGCAAAACTGCCTGCCTGCCCACACCGGGCACAGGGGACAGGCTTGGCCACTAGCTCTTGTTCCTGGCCAGCACCAGGATGTGGAGGCATGGCAGGAGGTATGGCAGGAGGCATGCAGGCAGGTCTGCAGGATGCGGAGGTGCCCATCTGGTGGGATTGATCCACTCACAGTGCTCTTTGTGTGTTCAAAGGAGGCAGAGGCACTGGAAACGGAGGCCAAGCTGTTTGAGGACCTGGAGTTCCAGCAGCTGGAGCGAGAGAGCCACCTTGAAGAGGAGCATGAGGCACGAGGCCAGCAGCTCCTGCAGAGCCGGGCTGAGTGCCATCGTAGCATTGCCCGCAGGAAGGTAGGGATGGAGGAGCAGTAGCTCCAGCGTGGCCGGGCTGTGCCTCATGGGTCTGGCATGGCCAGGCTGCATCCCATGGCTCACCAGCAGCCAGCTCATCTCTGCTGCCTGCTCCCCAGGAGCGGGTGGCTGCCCTGGATGCCCAGGCTGCCCAGATTCAGCTCCAGAGTGCCCAGGAGACCGAGCGCCTGGCCAGGGAGCGGAGCAGCATCCTGCAGCTCCTGCAGAAGGTAATGCCATGATTGTGCGCTCCTGAGGGTACTTGAAGCAGGGGACAAGATGGTGCCAGCTCCTGACAGGTTGCTGGCAGGCAGGGTGAGCTTGGGGGGGGACTGGCCATGGGGTGCCAGTAACCGTCAGCTGCCTCTGACCTGTCATCCCCTGTGCAGGAGAAGGAGAAGCTTGTGTCTCTGGAGAGGCGATACCAGCTCGTCACAGGTGGCAGGAGCTTCCCAAAAGTGTCGTCGGCTCTCCGAGAGGTGAGTGCGTAGAGGAGACTGGTGCTTAGAGCAGCTCTCCTAGGCTGCTGTCATCGGTGAGGATGAGCCTTGAGTACCACCAGCTTTGCTCTGCAGCAGTTCCTGTGTTGCAAAGTACATTCTGACCAGAGCCCGGTGCTTCCAGCTCCTCAGTCATGGGCTGCAGAGATTGGGAGGGAGGAGAAAAATGCAACAGAGCAGCACATGGGACAGGACTGCCTAGGGTCCCATCCTTGCTGGAGAGCAAGTGTGGGGATGTCTTGGTGCTGGTCCAGGGGACTTTTAGGTGGAAGTTAGTTGCTCCATTACCCTGCTGGTGGTTCCCTGAATAGGGAGCCAGAACCATGATGCCCTCAGGGGCTGTGGTGCTGCCTGATGTGCTGCTGGTAAGAGGCACAAGATGGCAGAGTCCCCTCGTGCCTGCCTGCAGTGGGACTCCTGCTGCTGCCACCTTGCTACCCATGCCCACCTTGCCTACGTGATCTTTACCCTTCAACAGGAGACCCTCCACATCTCAGAACCTTATGAGCTGTTGGAGGGAACTAAGCCCCTGAGCCCCCTGCCAGCAGCAGCTGCCTCCTTAGCTTCTCCTGCCACCTACTCCTACCCCAAGGCACAAGAGGTAACTAACTAGAGGGCTGCATGTGCTTGCTCACTTACCCCTCCTTGGCTGAGACCCTTTTTGTGGGCTGATGTCACCCCCAGGCAGCAGGGCAGCCCCACAGCAGCATGGCTGGAGCGTTTATCATACAGCTCTCTGAGAGCTGTGCTCATTAACATGCAGTCCCTGATTCCAGGTGCTCTCCTGAGCCCACCAGGCATCCCAATTCCTGCTGCTGCTGCCCTCTGTTTTAATCCTGGTGCAGTGGTGTGGGGCACAGGCTTCCCCCTTGCTCACTGCTTGCCATCTGGCTGGGCACCTCCTGACAGCATCCTGTAGGGTCCTGCTAGCTTTGCTTTCCCAAAATAAGAGCAAGTCCCCAGCTTTAGGATGTTTGGTTTAGAAAGGGTGAGGAACTGGATTTTAAGCTGGCTCAGCACAGCTTGAGGTGCCTCATCCAGTCCTGCTGCACTAGGGAAGACTTGTGACCAGTGACCATGGAAGACCCTGAGGCATCCCTGCCCCTTGTAGGCACTCAGCAAAGCTGTGCTGAAGGCTGGAGCAGGATGGGTGTCAGCACACCCCGCCCAGCTTGAGCATCCCAAGGTGCATGGTGCAGCACACCAGGGACTCCGTGGACAGCAGGGCAGGGCTGGGGAGGCAGTGCTGGGGCATGAATGCGCAGGGAGGTTTGTTCCCACTGTGCAGTCAGTGCCATGATGCCAGCACACGGGTCTAACTCTTCTCCTTCTCCCTTGCCGTGGATTTCTAGGAGTACATGAGGCTGTCTGACGTTTTCAGGTTCTGCAGTAATGCACATGGCCCCAGCCTGGACACTAAAGCTTCTGCTGCTGCCCCTGCTGCTGCTCAGCGCTCTTTCTTGCTTGCTGTAACTCCCACAGCCGACGAGGTACCTGCCCCAGAGCATGCTCGGGTTTGCTCCCTCGGGTTGCCCGCTGCATCCCAGACGGTGAGGAAGCTGCAGATAGGCAGCTCCCTGTGTGCCCTGGTGCTTGGAGCCCACATCCCTCTGGGGTCAGGACACTTGTCTGGCTGCAGCTGAGTGGGGAGCAGAGGCTCAAGCTGCCCAGTCTCCTTGCTGGGGTGCTCTGGATGAGATGGCAGGGTTTGGGAGCAGAGTGGGTGCCCAGCAGTGGGAGGGGTGGCCCTTTGTCTGTTGGATGAAGTCCTCGCTGCTCGTCTCAAGCGAGGAGGATGCAGAGCAGGCCTGACCCAGTGCCCAGCACCAGGGTGGCTGCAGCACCAACTGCTTTTCCTCGCAGGACAATGAACCTTCCTGTGGGGGTAGGGGCTGCCTGCTGGTTCCTCCCTGCCTGCTTGCCCCAGCTCTTATCCTGGTTTAATCTGCTTCTCTCTGCCCAGTATGTGACCGTTGAGCAACTCTCGAGTATCCTGGGCAGCCTCCACACCCCTGCTGCGTCCCTGCTGGGCTGTACCCCTCCGGCTCCTTCATCCTCAGGCTGTGCTGCTCCTCTTCCTCCTCTTCCATCTCTCCCTTCTCCCTTCATCTCTGCAGAGGTTTGTTTCCCTCCCATTGGCCCCTTGCACTCTCCCTGGGAGGTGATGGAGATGCATGGGAAGGAGTGAGCTGCAGATGGAGCTGAGCAGCAGCTCAGCTCAGGACAACCCTTGGCTGTCCTGTCTGCTGCTCCACTGCCCCCAGGGCAGGGGGTCTTTGTGCTTGATCAGTTCTCACATTCTCTTGAACAGCAAATGGCTCTTACAGCTGCTGAGACTTAGCCAGGGAGTGCACAAGAGCCCCAGGGGTGTGCATTTTAAGTTCTAGGGGAATGGTGCAGGCACAGGCAGGAATGCTTCAACTTCTCTGTGCATCTGTCCCTCTTGCTGCATTTGTAGTTCATCCTTTCTCACACAGCCTCTCTCTCCAGATGGAGCAGCAGCTGTTGGGAGGCCCTGTGTGTCTCCCGGCTCTTGATTTAGAGAAGTGGTACCAGGAGGTTATGGCTGGCTTTGAGACCTCCTCTTCCTCTGTCTCTCCTCCTTCTTCCCCTCCTCCACTTCCAGCTAAAGCTCACTCTTCTCACAAGGCTCTCCAGGTAATCCTGGCTCCCTGCTGCTGAGGCCCAGGCTTTGGGGCTGCTGATTGTGGCAAAAGTGGGGCAATGTGGGGACGTTCCTGTGGACCCTGTACCCTGAGGGACTGGTGCTGCTGGGGGCCTGGCTGCCACAGCGAGCAAAGGCAGAGCAGATCTGTGACCTGGGGTAGACAATCTCTGCCTTCTCTTGGCCTGCATCCCTGCCAGGATGGCTCTGACACAGAGCAGGATCTGGGGAACCATCTGTCCTGGGGGACTTTTGCAGTTCCCCCCGTCTCTCTCACATCCGTGTCTATGTGCTCAGGTCTATCGTGCAAAAACAGAGGGTGGTGCTGGTGTCCTCACCCCTCGGATGAAGAGTGGGACCCCTTCGTCCTCGCAGCTCAACCTCTCCATGCTGGAGCGCAGCCCCTCACCCAAGGTATGGCTGCCAGAGGGACCCAGGCGCCCTGGCCGTGGCTCACACATGCCTGGTGCCAGCCCCCGTCCCCATCCTTGCAGCTGACCACCTGCTGTCCTGCCCAGGGCCCCCCAAGCCCAGCGGGCAGCCTTTCCCGCAACCTGGTGGCCACGCTGCAGGACATCGAGACCAAGCGCCAGCTGGCCCTGCAGCAGAAGGGTGAGCTTTGGCTCTGTGTCCTGCCTCTGTGGGGTGGTGGGACTTGGGGAGCTGCTATCCCTGCTGCCACTTGGGCCATGGAGAAGGGAGCCCGGCCAAGGGTGGCAACAGCAGCAGTGCTCCGGCAGGATGCCTCCCTCACGGTCTCTTGCTTTTCCCCCCTCTTTCCTTCTGACCCCTCCGCCTGGTGGCCCATCTCCAGCCAAGCTGCTCCCAGCAGAGCCCTTGCAGCCAGGCAATCTACCAGGTAGAGATGTGGGGTGACTTGGACTGCCTAGAGCAGCCCAGAGGCAGCAGCATGGCTGTTTGCTGGCACTTTCTGCCATACATTAGAGGGGCGTGACCAGTCCGGGACCCCAGGCGCATCTCAACATCTGCTTAGAGACAACCCTGCACATCCCTAACCCGCTAATGCTTTGCTCAGCTTGTTCCCACTGGCCTGGCGCACGTGCCCCCCTGCTCCTGCCCAGAGAGATTGCGGTGCTTGCCAGAGAGTTGTGACAGCAGCTCCCACCTTGGCCCCTGCCATGCCTTCATGGCTGCAGCAGTGCCTGCAGTGTCTTCCGCCTGCGCCGCCCCCTCACCCACCATGATTGCAGCTCTGAACATGGCACATTTAACTTGACGTTGTTATCCTTCTGTGGCACAGGTCGGCAGGTAATTGAGGAGCAGAAACGGCGGCTCGCAGAGCTTAAGCAGAAAGCAGCTGCTGAGGCGCAGTCCCAGTGGGAAGCCCTGCACGGACAGCCCCCTTTCCCCACTGCCTTCCCCCGGCTTGTGCACCACTCCATCCTCCACCACCACCGTCCCCATGGTGCCGGGCCCCGGGCTGAGGAGCTGGACCATGCATATGACACGCTCAGCCTGGAGAGCTCAGACAGCATGGAAACCAGCATCTCCATTGGCAACAACTCTGCGTGCTCACCTGACAACATCTCCAGGTAATCCTGGGGCCAGCTCATATGGCCAGGGGACAGCCTGCTCTGCTGGTATGCCGCCGGCTCAAGGTCTTTCCTGCTGGGGCAGCAGCTGTGGCTGTTTTGCAGTGCTAGCGGGATGGAGACGGGGAAGATTGAGGAGATGGAGAAGATGCTGAAGGAGGCACGTGAGGAGAAGTCACGGTTGATGGAGTCCCGGGTAAGTGGGGGCACCAGCACCAGGGCTAGATGGCAAGCAGGTCTCCAGTCCTTGGCACTGAGTGCCTGTGCATGCTGGCAGGAGCGGGAAATGGAGCTGCGTCAACAGGCACTGGAGGATGAGCGCTTGCGCCGGGAGCAGCTGGAACGCCGACTGCAGGATGAGACTGTGCGGCGGCAGAAGCTGGTGGAGAAGGAAGTCAAACTGCGGGAGAAGCACTTCTCACAGGTGTGAGGCGGGCTGCCATGCCTCTCTCCCAGCCTGGACAGTGAGGCACGCCCAGCTGATGTCCCAGCTTGCAGCAGGGGGACGTGGCCCTTGTCACCAGTGGTGGGCTTTGCAGGGCTGTGTTGCTTTTCCAGGCTCGTCCGCTGACACGGTACCTCCCTATCCGCAAGGAGGATTTCAACCTGCGGCTGCACATCGAGTCCTCAGGCCACAACGTTGACACCTGCTACCATATCATCCTGACAGAGAAGATGTGCAAGGGCTACCTGGTCAAGATGGGCGGGAAGATCAAATCTTGGAAGAAGCGCTGGTTTGTCTTTGACCGCATGAAGCGCACCCTCTCATACTACGTGGGTGAGTCCCTATGCTGCCCTCACGTCTGCTCCCCGTGCCATCACCCACGATCACCAACGGTTCCCTCTCTTGGGCAGATAAACACGAGACAAAGCTGAAGGGTGTTATCTACTTCCAAGCCATTGAAGAGGTTTACTATGACCACCTCCGCAGCGCTGCAAAGGTGAGAGCTGGGCACTGCCACTGCTCTGGTGTCTGCTGGGAACCTCTGTGGGTATCCCCATCCTCCTGCATTATCCTCTGTCACACTAGTAGGAGGTAGCAGGGCAGTGCCAAGGATGCTCCTGGGATAGTCCATGGCCCCCGGTGGTACCAGTTTCAGGGCACCAAGGGCAGGACCCCAGTGCTGGGCTTTGTGGGGGGACAAGGAGGGGATTACTGCTGCCCAGAGGGGAACAGAGTGCTGATTTCATCCTCCCCTCCAGAGCCCCAACCCTGCGCTCACTTTCTGTGTCAAGACCCACGACCGACTCTACTACATGGTGGCACCGTCAGCTGAGGCCATGCGCATCTGGATGGACGTCATTGTCACTGGGGCAGAGGGCTATACCCAGTTCATGAACTGAGGGGGCTGCTGTGCACCCCAGATCCACCAGCTGGACTTCTGAGCATCCCAAGCAGCGAGGAGCTCCTGAGGTCCCTGCTACGCCTCATGCCAAGGGCTGTGCACACCAAGGTCATGGACCTGCACTGGGCCCAGCTGGGTGGTACTGAGCGATTCCTGTTCAGGCAAGGGAATAGGGTTTTTTTTATGTTGACTTTTTAAAAACAAACTTAACTGAAACAATGTCAAAGTGCTGAAATGTAAAAAGCTGCCAAAGACCTGCTGGGGCCCGAGCTCTCTGCCTTGGGGAGGTGCTGGTTTTGGGGCTGATGCCGATAGTTGCTGCCATGGTGTCCCAGGGAAGGAGGTGGTGAGGCCATGCTGTGCCACCACCTGGCCCTGTGCGGCCAGGACATCCCACTGTGGTAGACTCAGACCCCTCTTTGTAAACCTTTTGTAATTCCGGACCGTTGTCCCCCCCACCCCGTGCCCGGGCCAGATGGGGATTGCGGTACAGACTGCCCAGTCATAAAGCATTTCGTGAACCAGGCTGTCCCTGCTGTGTGGCCTCTGAACGTAACAGGCAGACCAGAGTCTGCCCCGGGCTGGGGGGACGGCCGGGGGGCACTAGGCAGGGGCCCCTGGGAGCTCCCTGGGGGTGGGCTGAAGGGCACGGCATCGCGCCTAAGAGCTCGTGGGGACCGCAGGAAGGTGCAGGAGGCACCGGCTGGAAGCGACCGGAACGCGGGGACGGCGAGAGACCAATGGCAGAGGCGGAGCCCAAGAGAAGGAGGGGTCCGGGGATGCGGCGGGCCCGCCCGAGTCCCCGCTTGCCGTTCCAAGCCCGAAACGAAGCCGAGCCGCGCCGAACCGGGGTCAAGCCAGGAGCGGGGGCCGGGTCCAGCGCGGGGGCTGGGGCGTGGTCTGTGGGGGCGTGGTCTGATGGCGGCCTGGCCGCGAGGCGCCTCTCGGCCGCCAGGGGGCGCTCACGGTGCGGACGGCTCGCACGTGGCTCGGTGGCCGTGAGGCGCGCGCGCAAGCGCACGCGTGATGCCAGCACGCGCGCCGCTCAGGCCGGGCCCCGCCCCCGCCGGTGCTCTCGGCCAATGGGGCTGCGGCTCCCGCGTGTGACCGCTTCCGGCTTCCCCCGACGTGGCCCAATGGCCGCGCGCGCGCTGCGGGATTGGCGCGCGGCGCCGGCCTCGGCAGACGCGCCAATGGGCGCGTGCCGCGTGCCGGCGGGGGCGGGGCCAGACGGCGGGGCCGCCGCGGCGGGGCTGCTCCGCGCGCCGGGCCGGGCCGAGTGCAGCCGAGCCGAGCCCAGCCGAGCCCAGCCGAGCCCAGCCGAGCCCAGCCGAGCGGTGCCGGGCATGGCGCGCTTCTCCGGCTGGGCGCTGCCCTTGCTGCTTCTCTTCTGCTTCCTGCCCGCCTCAGGTACGTGCGGGACGGCGCGGGGAGGCGGCGGCTCCCCGGGCTCTCCCGGCCTGGGCCTCGACGCCGACGGTGCGGGGCCATCGGGGAGAAGCGGCCCGTGCTTCGGTGACCCCCCGCGCCCCGTCCGGGCGCGTCTTTGTCTTGGCCGCCCACAGCGGGAGCGGGTTCTCAGCGAGGGTTTGTTTTCAGAGCCCGTGGCGGTGATGTCGGTGGACGTGGGCAGCGAGTCGATGAAGATCGCCATCGTGAAGCCTGGGGTGCCCATGGAGATCGTCCTGAACAAGTGAGCGGCTGTTGAGGGCGCCGAGTGCTGCCGTGGGAGGGGCGCCGGGTGCGATCCGGTCTGTCCTGCTGGGCTGTAGCCCGCCGCCAGCGCCGGGAGCGGGCGGAAAAGGAGGGTGGCCGGGACTCGGCCGTCTCTCTGTTGCCAGAGGAAGGCTCCCGTTCTCCCACGCAGGCTTGTGACTCAGTCGTGCCCCAGGTGGGCAGCTCTGGTCCGTCGTCAGGGCAGTTTGTTTACTCACCTCTAAGGTGTTTGGGTGCGCTTTGGGTACCTTTCGAGCGAGTGCCGAAAGCCCACGTGGTGAAGGACACGCTGTGGTGCAAACCCAGTTTCCACCTGTCTCCTGATTCTTAGTTCCCCACAAGGGAGCCCGGAGCCAGGTTTGTTTTGCTGCAGCTCTTGGAAGCCCGTACGTGTAACGCAGGTGCATCTCTTGCATTCAGCTGCTGCTGCAGCCCATCCTCAAGCCGCTGAGTAGAGAGTCTTCAGGTGAAAGAGGACATATGATCAGGAATGGCCTCGGTTTCTGGGAGTCTGGAGATAACAAGGAGATTTCTCACCCACCTCCCTGAAATTTGGCAGTTATAGATAGAATATAGATAGAATGAGGGAACTGTCTCGCTTTCCTTATAGGTGGAGGAAAGCAAAAAGTACTCTCATCAAAGCACTGAAGGGTGTGCGGGGGGGCTTCTCTGGTAGCCACTCAGATGAGTAGAGGCTGACTTCCCTCTCCACAGCTGGTATCCAAGCACCTTCCCTCCTAGTCCTGCAGCAGGATCATCTTTCTTCACTGGAGACTGGAATGTTCCCCTGTCTCAACTGGTTTATTCCTCGCTCTCTCTCTCCTCAGGGAGTCGCGAAGGAAAACACCCGTGGCTGTTTCCTTGAAGGAGAACGAGCGTCTCTTTGGTGATGGCGCGCTGGGGATGGTAAGAGTTCCTGTTTGCAGAATGCACGTGTCCCACGTTGTGATAAATGTCTGAGTCAGTGTTTCATTGTTGTCTTGCGCTTCTCATCTCGATGTGTTATTGGCTCTGTATAGTGGCTTTGTGCTCCTACTCCCATAGCAAGAGTTGTTCCCCACATAGTCTGGGAGAGGTTGGTTTGAGAACGGTGTACCTGAAGGAGTGCAAGTGGGTGATGTGTTATTTTTTTTCTGCAGTCCATAAGGACGCCCAAGGTGGCATTCCGATACTTCCAGGATCTGCTGGGTAAGCGGATGGATAATCCCCACGTGGCACTGTATCAGTCCCGATTCCCAGAGCATGAGCTGGTGAAGGATGAGACAAGACAGACTGTTATCTTCAAGTTGTCCCCGTAAGTGGCTGGTTTTAGGTTCTTTGTGGGGTGGACTTCAGCTGCCAGGCTTCTGCGGCTCACTGTTGATGCCATCGTTTTCTTTCCCATTGTAGAACGATACAGTATTCTCCCGAGGAGATGCTGGGGATGGTCCTGAACTACTCACGTGGTCTGGCTGAGGAATTTGCAGGTTGGAAGGATTTAGGTTTTTCTTGTTTGTATGTGTTCATACAGTATAGAATTTGAGTAGAGACAGAAAGCGTTCAGAAACCCAGGGGTTTTAGAAACAGGATGTTGGTTCTCTCCAGCTGTTGCCTGTTAGCAGGACTTAGTAGCTATCCAGTTATCATTTGTTTCTAATATGGTGCAAGTTTGGGATCCTGGATAAATTACTAAGAGGCTTTGTTAAGTGGTCAGTGACACTACAGCCAGTCCAGACTTTTTACTGGAGAGTGAATATCATCCAGTGACAATTTAAGGCTCCATGAAGATAGTATTTGTTGAAGTGGAAGGCTACCCAGAGCACTTGAGAGTATCCTGAGAGAGGTCAGTAGACTTGTGGCTTTGTGCAAATACGCCAGGTCTGCTTGGTTTCAGCAGGATCCAGAGATTCGTCCCTAGGGATCCTGGCTGCTGCTGCAGGGTTGCATTCTGTGCGAGTCTTCGCCTAGGGTGCTCTGCGTTTGCTGCTGTCACTCCATCTGGACAAGTCTTTGCGTGTGGCTACACTGATGCAGAGTTCCCTGCAACTGTTTCAGAGCAGCCCATCAAAGATGCAGTGATCACAGTTCCTGCTTACTTCAACCAAGCGGAGAGGAGAGCAGTGCTGCACGCTGCCCGCATGGCTGACCTCAAGGTGCTGCAGCTGATCAATGACAACACAGCTGTAGCATTGAACTATGGGGTTTTTAGGAGGAAAGACATCAATGCCACGGCACAGGTAGGTGCATTTGGGAGGCGCCAAGAGCCCTGTCAAGTTGCCTGCATGCAAGGGAAAAAAGTGCTGCAGAAAAAATCCAGAGAACTTTAGGTGGACTCTGCTGATCAAGCAATCTCTGTTTTCACGTGTTCACCAACAAGATAAAGAGATTAAACCCTGGCTGCATGTATGGTGAAGCATGAAAGCCGCTGGAGTGAGGGCAGGTCCTGGGAGTTCCCATTTTGCAGACCTGTATTTGTTCCTTGCCCGTCAGTTGGGGAAAATAACAGCAGCGATTACTTGAAATATTGGAACACCGACTCAGAAGTACTTGATTTTCCTGAGGGTGAAGAAAGAGAAAAACTAAGGATTTTGAACTATGAAATAGATTAGAAGTTTTCTGGTCTCCTTCTGTCAAACATGACCCTGAACATCACCTGTGTTCGGTCAAAATATGAGTCCTGCCCTTGGGGTATAAAGTCAGTCCAGGGAGTGGCTAGCTGTGGCCTGTATCACACTGAAAGTATTCTTTCCTTGTTTGTGGGGGACATCCAGGTGGTTCTGCTTCACTGTCCCAACTTTTCTTTTCAGAATATCATGTTTTACGACATGGGAGCAGGAAGCACTGTTTGTACTATTGTTACGTATCAGACAGTGAAAACTAAGGACTCGGGAACCCAACCTCAATTGCAGATCCAAGGCATTGGGTAAGAATTCCACATGAGTTGTACAAATCCCACCCAGAGGTCTCAGGAAAGAAACCATTTGTTTTCACAATGTCCTCATCATGTAGAATTTTGCAGTGAGGTTTCAGTACAGTAATTTGGATGGCTGAGGGGAAAACATTTGGAGCAAGAAAGCTCCAATTGGGAATAATTTTGGTGGTCCTCTCTTTTGCAGAAGGTATCAACTTCCAGCAGCCTAGGAGAGAACCAGTGTACTTAGTTTGCTTTAGGCTTGCATTTGATAGCCTCAAGCCATGTAAGCCTATTCCATTTCATAAAGTCTTATGGAGTGTGTCAGTTGGAAGAAGAGGAATATACTTCTAGAGAGGAATGAAAATGCAGTGTACTTAATGCATTGCCAAATAAAGAGGGGGGTGGTGTGCGTACCCAGCCCAGCAATTTTAACTACAAATCATTTAGATTGCTGTTTTCAGGAAAATACCTGGGACCTGATACAGTTGTCCTTTGGCTTCTCAGGTGTTTGACATGCATGGTAATAAGACATTTACCTAAAATATAATGAAATTTCCTGTTGAAGGGCTGTTGTGGTGCTGAATCTCTTATTTCTTATTTCTGTCTTTCACTATATTGTGTTATTTTGGGGACAGCCTTTATTCTTTCATGGTCATCACAGCTGGTAATACTGCAGCTACTTGCTGCTCTGCATATTTGTGAAATAATACATGAAATTTGTTTGTTTTTCAAATTGGTTTCGGTTATTACACCTCTGTTCATTCTTTTGCTCAGGTTTGACCGTACTCTTGGAGGTTTAGAGATGGAGCTTCGTCTCCGGGACTACTTGGCCAAGCTCTTTAATGAGCAGCACCCTTCCAAAGACGTCCGGAAGAATCCTCGGGCCATGGCCAAGCTGCTGAAGGAGGCCAACCGCCTGAAAACTGTGCTGAGTGCTAATGCCGACCACATGGCGCAGGTCTGACCTGCCGGGGGTTCCTGCTTTTCTGTGGCTAAGTGCGGGGTGGATTGAGGACTGGTGTAAGGGAGTGCTGTCCCTCTGCAGCGCAGGTCTGCTGAGGAGCATCGCTCCCGGTGGTCCCTCTCAGCTTGTGCCCGCTTGGTAGCACCGGTGATTGAGTGGATTGAAGAAGAGTTATTCGTGTCAAGTATGTTAAATAAACTTTCACTGAGAGAAGCTGTCCGTTACACCCATGTTACATCCTCTCATCACCTTAGCAATGGTAGGGTTCAGATGAGTGTGGTCAGGTCTCTTTTGTGTTACAAAAGCTAGAACTTTTTGCACACTGGGCAAAGATTTTGCTTGGAAAATGCTCCACAATTAATTTCTTGTTGCCTGTGTTTTTTTTCCGAACAGATTGAGGGGCTACTGGATGACATAGACTTCAAAGCCAAGGTCTCAAGACAAGAATTTGAGGATTTGTGCCATGACTTGTTCAAGCGTGTCCCAGGACCCGTGCAGCAGGCTCTGAGTAGCGCAGAGATGAACATGGTGTGTTTAAGAAAATGCATTACCAAGCCTGAAGCTTCTGTGTGTGGAGCTGCTGCCACATCATGATTAGGGCATCAGTGATTGTGTTATCGGAACTATTAGGAGGTAGATGCCTGCTGTTGTGACAGTGATGTTGGTGCTACAGAGAGTTTGCCTGCTGCTGTGTCAAGCAGGAGTGTGTCACACTTCCCCTGTACTATCCACTAGAAATTAGGGACTTGGAAGAGGGGCTTCTTTGTCTTAAAACATTTCACCCTTGTGCTGTAGGTTTGAAAAAATGTTGTTTCCACACTTTTTGTCTTGGACACTGCTTCTGGTCTCACTACTGAAGTTTTAACTGAATGAGTCTGGAAACAGAATTATGGGTGTTCAGGCTTCTCCTTTGCACACTCCCTAAAGGGAGCCCTTTTATGGGCTGCAGTTGGACCGAACCTGAGGCAGTACTTTGGAGGGAATCACTGCGGTTTAAATGCTCACTTTCTAGGGGGCCACGTCTTTAGAGCACCTTTGGACTCTAATATTCTGAGTTACTTCTTAGGGTCTGGATTTCTGTCTGTTCAGATCCAGCCGGATCCTGGGGTCACTGTCTTCTGTGGCACTGGGCTGTAGTTTGTCTAATTTTGAATCAAGCCCCGTGTTTCAGGGGGCTTGAAGCCACGGTCATGTTGTCACTGTGTGACAGACCGGACCCCAGGTGCCTCGTTGTTGGCATGGCTGATGTCCATCTGAGATCTGCTGGGCGCTGGCCTGCACAGGGATAGTAGGGTGTAGTGTGGGTGTTCTGAGAGCACCGTGTCAGCATGTGGTGACCAGGGAAGGACCGTAAGGAAGCCCTGTACTTAGCTTTCCAAAATTGCTTTTTTAAGACAAGGTGACTGTTTCCAATCCCTAGGATGGAATTGACCAGGTGATTCTAGTTGGAGGTGCCACACGGGTCCCCAAAGTGCAGGAGGTTTTGCTGAAAGCTGTGGGCAAGTGAGTATGTGAGGCCCCCTTCTAGTCTGTGTCCCATTGACAAGCTGCTGTTATGTGGAGGCCGCAAACTTCATGTCTGTTGCTTTTCGCTTTGTAGAGAAGAGCTGGGCAAGAATATCAATGCCGACGAGGCTGCTGCTATGGGTGCAGTCTACCAGGCAGCTGCTCTGAGCAAAGCCTTTAAGGTGAAGCCCTTCATTGTTCGGGATGCTGCTGTGTTTCCTATCCAGGTAACCTTTGGTTTTCCTTCTCTTGTGCAAGGTATGGGGCTGTGCTGGGAGAAGTGATCCAGGTTGGAACCTCTCAGCTTCCTTTCAGTATGGAAGCTCTGGAGATCTTTCTGACAATCTCATAGAGGAGGCAGAAGGAAATCTTCTTTGTAATAGAAGTGCAGTATCCAAGGAGCCAGGCATATGCAAATACCAGTTGAGGAGTATTTGCCTGCCCCCCAACTTTTGCCTGAGGCAGAGCAGTCGAACACTGCTGATGTAAGATGCCGCAGTTTGCCGTTACTGAGTCTTATTTTCTGTTTGTGATGCAGGTGGAGTTCACTCGTGAAGTTGAGGAGGATGATAAATCCAGGAGTTTAAAGCATAACAAGAGGGTCTTGTTCCAGCGCATGGCACCTTATCCCCAGCGCAAAGTAATCACTTTCAACCGCTACACAGATGACTTTGAGTTCTATGTCAACTATGGAGATCTGACATTCCTGAACCAGGATGACCTGCGGTGAGTTGAGCCCAGCACCTTGGTGGCAATGCAACTTACCGGGCTGGAAATGTATTGCCAGTGTGTCTGGGTGGCACCGGCACGTCACTTCTCTGAGCTGCATGCTCTTTAGCAAACCGAGCCCCGCCAGTTTTTGCAGTTGCTCACCACCACCGGCATGAGCAGGAGCAGGGATTGGCTGTTCTGCAGCACTCTTATCCTGAGTTCTCTCTCTGCTTTTGTCCCTGTGTCTTCAGAGTTTTTGGTTCTCTCAATCTCACTACTGTGAGGCTAAAGGGAGTCGGAGACAGTTTCAAGAAGCACTCGGACTATGAATCCAAAGGCATCAAAGCGCATTTCAACATGGATGAGAGTGGTGTACTGAGTCTTGACCGGGTAAGCACCTCCCATTGGGATGCTTTTCAGCTGTTGTATTTTTCACTTCCGTCCCTCTCTCTGGTCCCTGCTTAAAACTAATCATGAGCTTCTATTCCCAAGGTGGAATCGGTATTTGAGACCTTGGTGGAAGACAAGCTGGAGGAGGAGTCAACACTGACAAGTAAATGGGGAACTTTGGTAGTCACACTGGCTGTTTTGTTACCTGTAGTGGCTGAAATAACTACGAGCATTGTGTTTCTTTGGGTTTGGGGTGTGGAAGTTACACGTTCTGACTGTGTGTGTGGCTGTCTGTGCACACAAGGACACGCAGGGAGGCTGGAGAAGTACGAGTCTGGGGTGTGTGAAGCTCACCTACACGACCAAGGGAGCCTCTTGGTGATCATTGTAGTTGTGAGGGGAAGGACTGAGAGCTGAAGATGACTTTCTTCCCCTGGATACGTAACATTCTGAATTTTTTGTCTCCCATTAACAGAACTGGGAAACACTATCTCAAGCCTGTTTGGGGGTGGTGGCCCTACACCAGAGACCGGAGAGAACCTGACAGACGCAGTTCAGGTGAGCCCCAGGGTGACTGCTACTGGAAGGAAGCCCTTTTGTCTTGCCGTGCCAGTTATGTAGATTTACCTGTTCTACAGATGAAACATTGCAGGGAATTTCCACATTTAAAATGTTGTTTTGCTTTCCCCTTTACTTGCTTGTGATGACCAGGAAGAGGAAGAGAGCCTGGCAGAATCAGGTAAAGAGGAGCAGGCGGAGAAAGAAGACCAGAAAAGCCGTACTGTAGATGCTGGTGGAGAGCAGGGACAAGAGAAACAGCAGTCTTCAGGTCAAGCAGAAACTGCCTCTCCGAAAGTAGAGTCACAGAGAAAGGAAGAAGGCGAGAAATTAGAGCCTCAGGTGAGCATCAGATTGAAGGAATGGGACTGGTTTTAGTACCTAAGAAATGGCATTTCCTCAGTGGAATTCTCCCTTCTCTGAAGTGCCCTGCCTTTGAAGAGAGTTGCCGAATCTGAAAATCTGTTCCCTTGCTTGAGAATGTACTTTGTGTTACAGGGTCCCAAAGAAAACAGAGAAACTGCAAAAGAGGAAGAACTGACCAAAAGTTCCAGTGACAGCACAGCTGGCAAAACAGAGGAAGAGAAGATCAAAGCACCCAAGAAGCAGAAGCTTGTCCATGAGATCGCCATGGAGCTCGATGTAAATGATGTTCCTGACCTGGAGGAAGATGAACTGAAGAGCTCAATGAAAAAGTAGGTTTGGTATGGCTCTGCTGAGTTAGAACCCTAGATAAAGGAAGTAAATGGCTTTGGAATGGTGATGGCTCACATAGAGTGCTGCTGACCTCAGGAGCCAGTGTGTGGGATGTGCTGCTCAACCAAAGGCACCTGCTACCTTTGATTTCTGTTCTCTTTGCATGTTAGACTCCAAGACTTGACGATCAGAGATCTAGAGAAACAGGAAAGAGAAAAATCAGCCAACAGCTTGGAGTCATTCATCTTTGAGACCCAGGTAAGAGAGGGATATAAAGAAATGAGAATTCCAGGAGAGCAGTGGAAGTGTTTTGCACAGCTTTTGGCTGATCTGAGTGCAGGGTGGTTGTTTGAGCTGGGGGAAAAGCTGATTTGAAGAGCTCAGGTTTTGTCTTTCAGTCACCTTTTCTAATGCTGTTAGACTTCCCAGGCCTGTGTTTCCTCAATACAAAAATGAAGCTTCTCTTCAGCATGTCTTTGACTTTGAACAATTTCCCCCAGACTGTAAAGAAGCTACAGCTTCTCAGGAGCTGTTGTGCAGAAGCAGCAATTAGTGTTAAGTGAGTGTGAAATAATGACTGTTGCAGTGTTGCCGTCATGGGATGTGGGTGTATCTGTGCCTGGTGTATTACTATTGTGCTCCTGGCAGTGCTAGGAGTAGAGCTCAGATTTGGGAGACTGCAGGCAGCACTCCAGCCCAGTTTCAAATGAGTGCTCTGGTCTTTTTATGCTTCCAGGCTCAGTGGTGTTTGACCAGAGTGCTTGCTCTGTTTTTTCAGGACAAGCTTTACCAAGAGGAGTATCAGTTTGTCTCAACAGAGGAGCAGAGAGAAGAAATTTCCAAAAAGCTTAGTGAGGCTTCCAGTTGGATGGAGGAGGAAGGCTATGCAGCTGCAACAAAGGTACGGTTGTGTGCAGTCAAGATACGAGTCAGCTGTCACTGACATGGAAGTGACCAGAGGCTGACAGAACATTTGTCATCTGGTTCTTGAGAGTTTCTTGCCTCATTAGTGCATGATGCACAGAAAAAAATAAGAAGTTGTCCCAGCCATTGATGTTTCTACAAGAGCTTCAGCAGGGACCTGTTGACCGAAAGCTTAGTTATGGGGCTCTTTTTACTGCACTGAAATGGTGTATTTGATGGAGTGAAAAACAAGTGCAGTTATGACTTTTGAAGTTGCCAGTGTTAGACAGTGGTCAAACTAACTGCTTTCTCCTCTCCCCCATTTTCAGGAGCTGAAAGACAAGCTTTCAGAGCTGAAAAAGCTTTGTAGGAACCTTTTCTTCCGTGTTGAGGAAAGGAGAAAGTGGCCAGAACGCCTGGCTGCTCTGGAAAGTCTGCTCAATCACTCCACCATCTTTCTCAGGTAAGGACAGGCTTTTGGGAAGGAATGTCATGCAACTGGTCATGTATGAGCTGCCAGCAGAATGAGACCAGAGTGGATGTGAAAGTCAGTGGCACTTCCTGAGCAAAGGCGAGCAGAACCTCCTCCCGGGTGTCCTGTTGTGCAGGACCTGTGAACAGGTGCATGTGAGCTCTGTCCAGAATGGGGGGCAGGAAGGGTCCAGCATGGTTGTTGTGATGTTTTTATATTACGGGAACTGTAACCACAGAGTTGCCAAAGTGCAGTCTGCTTGGCTTAACAAAAATAAGATTTCTTATCTACAAGGGGAGCCCGAATGATTCCGGAGTCTGACCAGATATTCACAGAAGTGGAACTGAGTACACTGGAAAAAGCCATCAATGAGACAACGGTACTGAAGGATGGAGTGATGCTGGGGGTGGCTGGGGTGGAAGTTTGGGTTATGACCTATACTTTAACTCAAGGTCATGGAGCAGAACGTGCATGTTTTGTTTTCATGCCACCAGCCAACCTTTTGTGTGTTCAAGTGCTTCCTAACGCCCAGCCCAACCCCTTTGTGTCTGTGGGGAGTCATGATTCCTGTATTGCATTTGGAATTGTCTCCAGGGTGGGGGTGGAGCCCAGTGATCTGACTGCGCTCGGTTTTTGAAGGCAGGCGCTGGGTTTTGTTTCTCCTTGTCTTATGTCTGGGTAGCTGAGAGGTTGTTGGAAATGTGGCATGGAGGAGAGCTGTCCTGAGTAAAGCAGAATAGCCAGGGGCAGTGACTTTGAGGTACTGTGATATACAGCAGTTCCTGGAACCCAGAACCATTCCAAAAGCACCTCTTCCCTCACGTCCCACAGATTTGGAAAAATGAGACGCTGGCTGAACAGAACAAGCTTACTCCTACTGAGAAACCTGTGCTGCTCTCTAAAGATATAGAGCTCAAGATAGCAGCCCTGGACAGGGAAGTGCAGTATCTCCTGAATAAAGCCAAGTTTGCAAAACCCAAACCCAAAAGGGAGAAGAATGTCACAAAAACTGATTCAGGCAAGAATACTACAGCAGCCCCTGAGACTGGGAATACTATCCCTCCCACGGAGGGGAAACAAGAAGGTAAGTCGCAGGCTTGGAACATGTAACTCCCTATTATATAATTACCACATGTAACACATGGTGTTTCTTGTGGTTGAACGGGAGCTAAAGAAGGGAGGACAACAGTTAACTGTGAGATTGAGTTTGCTCTTCATTTTCAAAGACAGCTGGGAAAATCTGTGTATTGCAGTGTCCTTTTCCCCCCACACCATTTGTTTGGGTTTTTTGTGAAGAAGCAGAAATGATTTATAAATTTTTCAGGATAGTCAGTACCTGTCTTGCTGGCTTGTTGACTTCTAGGAAAGGTAAGCCATTGACTGCACTTTGATGTACCGAGCCAAATACTTGAGGTCCTGTCATAGATAAATGAATAGAATGAATTGTTGATGAGAAAGGTTTGTCGTCTAGATCGACCCCAGGAAAAAAAAAACCCTCTTGGGGCACTAGGACTTACAGTTTTTTGAACTGTCTAAGATCCTCAGGTCCCAAGTGCCCTGATCCTTTTAAATCTGGAGTGCTGTTTGTCTGCATTCCTGCTGGTTCCTCTGGCCTGAGTAAGGGATTCTGCTTGTAGTCACAGCTCCAAAGGTCATCTGCCTGTGCAACCAGTCGGTCTCCAGGGCTTCTGAGGACATAAAGCCTGGCACTCAGAGGGCAATATGGAGCAATTTTGTGGTGCTTCTCTTTGAGTGTTGTAGGGTGATCCACTGTGAGAGTGAACTATTATGGTCCTGCTGAGGTACCACAGCTGGCTGGTTTAACCTCGCCTTTACTCACATAATCTCTTTGCACCTTGTCTCCTATGCGTTCTCCCTTGACTTTTGTTTTTTCTGCTTTAAACATAGACAAACTGGAGGATATTGATCCAGCCAAGGAACCTCCTACAGCTGAGGAAGCAGCAATAGAGGATAAACCTGCATCAGACTCTGGTGGGTAAATGTTTTGCTAATGATCTGGAACTTGGGAGCTGCAAGTGCAAGGTGTCTGGGGGCTCCTTTGCAGATTTTTAGCTGTAAGAGGTAGTGTGATGGTAGAACCCTGACTGCTGATGGATTGTTAATTCTGCAAACAGGAAGACAAATTTTGGTTCCTTGCTGTTCTTACATTTTTGTTGTTCAGAGTGGAATTCTAATGCACCACTGCTGCTTTGTGCCCCTGTCCCTGCAGGTTGCAGCCAGTCCCATGGCTGTAAGATGGGCTATGCTTGAGAGCTGCTGTGCTGCTCCTGCTGCCAGAGCAGCTCTGTTAACAGGGGCAGAGTTCATGTCTTGAGCTCCATGGTGCTGAGTGTCAACTCCCAAAACCTCTGTACCGTGGACTGCAAGTTTTGTGGCAAATTTTGCAAATGTCAGAAACCCTCAGTGCTGCTTTGCACACTGTGAAAACAAACCATTGTGGTGTGAAACTGAGTTTGCTTCATTACACAGGGTCCAAAAAAGAGAAGGCAGAAGCTGGAGGAGAAAGCAGGAAAAACGATGAATTGTAACACCCTGAAATCCCACGAGTGTCAGCATCTATTTATTTCATAGTTACTTTCTTGTTTTTCTTATGGACCTGGTTCATCATGATGTAAATGGAACACAACAAGAGTCTGACAACACAATGGGATAGAGATGTAAATTTTCTTTTTGTTCTTTCTGCGGATTTTGCCTCTACTAACTTAGTGAATTGGTTTTTGTTTTTCTTCTATTGTGTGTGGCAGACTGCCCACCAAGAATTGTCTCTGTTTCAGTCACCAAAGTGACTTTCCTGTCGGGAGAAAGCAGTAAAGAAACATCTTAAGGTGTAGGAAGTAACTTGGAACATAAACTCTGCCCCACCTCTTGTGAAGATGATTGCAGAAGGATACAGACCTGAAGTGCAGTTGTCTTTGCATTTGAGGCCCTGACTTAGAGTGAATGTGTGATTTCAGCTGGTGGGAGGTGTATTAATACTTGGAAGTATACATGGGAAGGTGGAACAAAATTGGGAAGGTCTATTATCTGTGCTTTGAGATATGGCTGTGTCTGTTTTTCATAGGCTGCTTGTTAAAACTGTGCTCTGTAGCAGAGTCCAAAAACCATGAAGTGCGACTTGACAGAGATTCTGTTTATAGTTTTAAAAGTTCAGAAAAGGCATTTTCTGAACATTGAATGCAGAGCAGAGGGAAAGATGGGCCACGTTGGCACATCCTGTAGTCAGTCACAAGGACAGTGATGCAGATCGACCAAACCTGGAGAGTCTAATGGCAACTGCCTTCCTTCCTCGGTATTTTGTGCACTTGGAACGACTTAACCGTGTGACCTTCCCTGTCCCTGGCCGTGACCTCCTGCCTCCTCGGACCGTCCCTGCTGCTGCCGCACACGCGAGTGGGGTCCGACGGCCGCCAGTGCGCATCTGACATTGTTCTCCATTCTGGCCTCTTCAACCAAAAATAAAATGACACCTCCAGACGGGCTGTGCCAAGCGGTGCCGCGCGTGCCGGGGGCCGGGCCGGGGCGGGCCGGGCCGGGGCGGGGCTTCCGCGGGGCGGGGCTTGGGCGGGGCCTCGGGGCGGGGCGGGGCCTCAGAGCGGGGCGGGGCCGCGTCCGCCCGTGCCCAGCGCCGCGGACGCTGCGGCCCCGCGGGCAGCGCGGCGCCATGGCGGCCGGCGGCTACGGGCGGTACCGGGCCCTCATCTTCGCCGCCATGTTCGTGGGCTACACGCTGTACTACTTCAACCGCAAAACCTTCTCGTTCGTCATGCCCGCCGTCATGGCCGAGGTGCCGCTGGGGAAGGACGACCTGGGTGAGTGTCGGTCGCGGTCCCCTCCGCCCCGCCGGCGCGGAGGTGGCCGTTCCGCGGGCTGAGGCTCCCCCCGGGCTCTGCCCGCCGCAGGTCTTATCACCAGCAGCCAGTCTGCAGCCTACGCCATCAGCAAGTTCATCAGCGGCGTCCTTTCGGACCAGATGAGCGCCCGCTGGCTCTTCTCCTCCGGCCTCCTCATGGTGGGCTTGGTCAACGTGGTCTTCTCCTGGAGCTCCACCGTCATGGCCTTCGCCGGGCTCTGGTTCCTCAACGGGCTGGCCCAGGGGCTGGGCTGGCCGCCCTGCGGGAAGATCCTGCGGAAGGTGAGCGCTGGGAAAGGCGGGGGAACTTGCCGCTGCTCTCTTGACCTGTCCTGGAATCAGGGCTGTGCAGACCATGTTTGCTCAGGATCCAGAGGGACTCGCAGCTTTTCTCGTTCGCTCTCGGCCAAGGAGGTCTAGAGCACTATCTGCATTCTGCTGTCTGTGGAACAAGTTTCAGTGTACGGGGTTCTGCTTATTCTAGCAAAGATTCAGTCTGTAGCCCTTGCCCCTGTGTGTCTTGAGTGTACCTCAGTTTGGTGAGGAACATCTCCTAGTGGCAGAGTTCTGCCCCGTAGAGACAGACTTGGTTGGAGTATTTTAGGTGTAGGTGCACAGCACTTCTTGTCTGTGTTGCTGCAAGTCAGGGTTTGCTGTGGGTCAGGGCGCAGTGAGCACAGTCCTGTCTGCATGCTTGGGCAGCTCAGGAATTCCAGATCACAGGTGGTTCAGGTAGAAAACTGGATGAGATGGAGGAGCGGTGTGAGATGAGTCTCTAAGCTGTACGTCCTTGGGGTTTGTAACACTCGAAAAGGACCAGACTGATTTCTCCCTCGGACAGAAGGAAAAGAGGTTGGTTGGCTTTATGCTGATCCCACATGGTAGATGTAAAATCTAGGAATGAATGTACTGCATGTAACTTGTGGGGCGGGTGGGGAAGAGATAAACCACTTTACTGCCCTTCTGTGAGGCACCTAGCCTCCTCTAGCTGACGAGGAGAGGGCTGTCCAGGACGGTTGAATGCAGACGGAGAAGAAGGGCCCAAATAACAGAAATATCAGCCATGGTGTTTTCTGAAGATGTTCATGAATGTAGATCTCAGACATTTTCTTGCAAGTGGTTCTGGCTGGGAGGGCTCATTGCAGTAAAGAAGCCCGTCATGTCTGATACTTAATGCAACAGTGAGTCCTAAAGTTACCCCGTGACTCTCTGTGTATCCATCCAAGTTCCTGAGCCAGCAGACCTCTCCAGGAGGACGCGGTTCCTCGCAAGTGAATATGCAAAACCATGTGCTCTTAAACTTGCCTCTCCTGCCCCACGTCTCAGTTTCATGGTCTGTAAATGGAAATAACTTTGAGCTGGCTCACAGGGTGAGCACCTGTCAGGCTCTTATGGCTGACACTTGAGTAACATTTGGAGTTCCCTGCATGACTGAAGTAGGGAGGTGTGGGTGTTCCCTCTACCTGCTTTTGGAGTTCTGTGTCTGAATTGCCCCAACCCCACATCACGGGAGGGTTTTCAGGAGTGCTGTCACTCTTCTTACACCTCATGCTGTTTTTCTTGTTGTGCAGTGGTTTGAGCCTTCCCAGTTTGGGACTTGGTGGGCAGTCCTGTCTACAAGCATGAACTTGGCTGGAGGCTTAGGCCCCATTGTCGCTGCTCTTGTGTCTATGAACTACGATTGGCGCAAGACTTTGTCCTTCTCTGGCTTCACCTGCATGGTTGTCTCTTTTGTTTGCCTTGTCCTGATTAAAAATGAGCCGTCGGATGTTGGGCTGCCCAACATTGAACAAGGAGCCAAGAAAGGGAAGAAAGGTGAGCATGTGGCTTCGAGGCAAGCAGGCAGCTACAGGAGAAGATGCAGTGCCTTCTGTCTGTATTCTGGTACAGATGTGTCACTCTCAGCGTACCGACACCCCCATCCTCTCCAGCTTCTGAAGTCACAGTTTGGCAGGCGTGTGGTAATGGGTTGAGTGGGGCAGCTTTATTCCAGTAATTGAAGTTAGAAATGGTATAAACAAAGGCCCACTGTGATCTTGTGGGAAGGGTCTGGTGTAGGGATTCCTGAGACTGTGACAGAGCCGGGGGAAAGCCTGCTGCTAGCCCTCTGTTAGCCTGCTCCTTAGCCTGCCAGCAGACACCTGTGTGTTGCTGAGATACTCAGGGTGGGCTCTCCCCATTTGTGTCATGTCTTCCTGTTACCGGCATCACTGTTTCCTTGGAGCCTTGTGTGCTCTCATTGTGAATGCAGTTTTGGTAGGGTGGTGGAGAGAGAAAAAGTGCGACAGCAGGGAATGCTTCATTAAGCCTGACCCTCTGCTCCTCCGCTTTGGCAGCGGACAGGCAGTTCTCCCCTCACCCCACCTTAGGCTCTCTTGACCCCTGGCTCACAATGGACTCTGCTCAGTGGTTCTGTCCTAACCTAGCACATCCAGTTAGTAAATGTTTGTTCAGACCACTGAGTGTGGTGCGTCTCCGAAAGCAGAACATGTAGATGAGAATTGCAACACAGGTTTTCAGTAGGATTTTAAAGGCCAGTAGAAACTCAGCCTATGTTCCACGCTGTCCCATACTGCCTGTGCTGCCAGACTTAATCTCTTTCCATAAGAAAAGAGTATTGTTTCCCCAGAGCATTCTCGGGGGAGAGCAAGTTTGTTGGTATTCCTGGAAGACTTGTGCAAAACTCAAGGCAGCATCTGAAAGCATCTTTGTTTGGGTCTGTGCAGTGGCTTTCATAGGCACAGCTTAAAAACACTCCCAGAGAATCTGGAGGTAATTTTTGGAACAACCTTTGTGAAGGGTTTACTGGCAACTGCAATACAGAAAATTACTGGGAGTAGTGTTTTGATTATTCTTTTCGAATCTTTAATGAATGTGGGATAAAATGACAGAAGAGATTCTGAAATCACCAGAACAAGGGGGAGGTAGAGCCATTCACTACCATTCACCAGCTGTGAATACCTCCATGTGTGGGGATGTTCTCATGCTTGGATCCTGCCTGCAGAACTGTCTGTTGGGCTGCTGGTTGGTGTGGTTTGAGCTGTGGTAACTCTCCTCCTGACCTTCCTGCAGGTTCCTCCAGTGACAACAGCACCTTGACAGAGCTGCTGCTCTCACCATACCTGTGGGTGCTCTCAACAGGCTACCTGGTCGTTTTTGGAGTGAAAACATGCTGTACTGATTGGGGACAGCTCTTCCTGATCCAGGAGAGGGGACAGTCCGTGCTTGTGGGTAAGATGCAAAACTGCATTATTAAGCTCTGGGGCTGCAGTCTGGGAGGTGTTGCCCAGAGATCACCTGGGTAGAGGCCCTTCCACCTGAGGGACTTGTTTGCCCACCTCCTAGTTGTCTGCTTAGATACACATAGGTTTTGACATAACTCAGTGATGAAGTTACTGCATGCACCAAGCACCCCAGTGCCAGGACCTTCCTGGGAGGGGTCCTGCGGGAGAGCTGCTCAAGTGCTCTGTGAGCTTACAGCAGTGGGACTGCTCTGGACCCCACAGCAGCTTTTCTGTTTCGACCAAATCTGATGGGCCATTTTTTGCTTCATCTGTGTTCCAGGCAGTTCCTACATGAGTGCCTTGGAGATTGGGGGTCTGGTGGGAAGCATTGCTGCTGGATACCTTTCTGATAGAGCAGTAGCAAAAGTAAGTCATGCGCACCCTCGGGCATGCTGGGCAGGGAACACAGCAGCAGTCTGCTTCACGAAGGTGCTCAGGCAGGGTGCTGTGCCTGTGAGCACAGCAGAGAAACCAGCCCATACTCAGTTCTGCCCTGTGCCTGGACACAGCTGCCAAACACTCCAGAAGGCACTGGGGAATAGGTGTGCTGGTGTTAGGGGTTGCAGTATGCCTCTCACATTTGACGTGTTTAGTCTGTTCAATTTGTTTGCTTTACTGTGGTCTCCAGATTTGCATGTTGAAGAACTGTTTGCTGATAGTTGTCTTCTGGCTAGAAAAAAAACCCCCACATTTAAATCCAGTGGTGGGATCTGGAGCCAGATTCAGGGTGGAAGTGGTTGATAACTGAAGTGTCATTCATCACTAAGAGCTTTTGTTTAGCACAGTTTGACTGTGTGCAGCCCTTAAACCGCACGAACAAGGCGTGCCAACAGATGTGCTGTTGATGTGCTGTCCATGTTTCTGACTGGGCTGTGGATGGTGTTAGTCATAACAAGTACAAAAGGAAGTCCTTCCATTTTCTGACTCTCAGCTTTCCTTCCTTGTGTCACAGGTGGGCCTGTCAAGCTATGGTAATCCTCGGCATGCGCTGCTGCTTTCCATGATGGCTGGGATGTGCGTGTCCATGTTTCTCTTTCGGATCACTGTCACAGGCGACTCTCCCAAGGTAATTCACATGCAGCAGCTGGCCATCAGTTATAGGGATAGCCCTGGAATGGGGAGGGTTGATGACAAGAGGACGTGATTGTTTTCTTCGCCATTCCCAAGGGTTTCTTTCTTTGCACTGTGGGGAAGGGCTGGCTTAGCCTGGCTTGGGGTGCTCCTGCTGTCCTGTTGTTGCGGGCAGCCTGCCTTCCAGGCTTTGCATGAGATGTGACTTGCATCTGCCTTATGACTGCTAAATAAATAAAACTTCTTTTCTCCTTTCATTATTTTTTCTTCTTCAGGAAAACCACTTCTGGACTGTAGCCTTGCAACCTCTAGCTGATCTTACAGGCCTAAAAGAACATGAGGTTTCTGCTTGCATTTTTTCTCCCTCTGCCTGTTTCTTCTTTCCCTCGTCTGCCTTACTCCTATCCTGAGAGGTTGGTTAGCACCTCAGAACTTAGAACCAGGGCATTGAGAAAAGATTACTGTAAGTTTGGTAAAAGAAACATTTTCTTATAATAATTTGAGTACACTAACTGACTTTCAAAAGTCTAACTATGTAACTTTTAAGTTTTATCCAGAAGGTTCTGAGGACCTCTGTTCATCAGGTAATATATAGCCAGCTAAGGGATCTTGTGGGTGAGATCAGAAAGAATGATTCTGCGCTGGCAGATGCATTCTTATTTAGTTTCTGGCAAGTGTTTTCCTAACTCCTTTCTGCTTCACATCTGAAAAATAAGATGGCACTTACTTCCTTCTGGGCTTTTTGAAATGCTGTTTGCAATTCTAAAAGCATGCTGTAATGTGGGGGTGTTACTTATCCTTTGTTGTGCAAACAAGAGACTGATAATTTTGGGCCAGATAGGTTTCTTAGAGCATAAGCTAAACTGAAGTTGAGACCATTGGGGTTTTTTGTGGGTGTTTGTGGGTTTGGTTTTTTTTTGGTTTCTCAGTTTAGTAACATAAAGGTTATCAGAAAGAGGTGTCTGGCAAATAAACATGCTCTGATCAGTCCCATGCATCTAAACTGAGAAAAGCTTTCAGTTGGTAGCTCCAGGATTGTTTCATGAAAGCAGCCTGATTCACAGTTCTTTCCCATGATTTCACAGGCCCATTGCCATCTTCTCTTCGATGTTCTGTTTCTTGCAAATCAACACAGGATGTGTTACGTGGCGTGGGGAGCAGAATTGTGGGAGGGAGGAGAGCTTGCACTGGCTAGCAGGATGGAGTGATGGAGATGCAGCTGGCCTTTATGGATATGGGGTCTCTACAGACTTGAGCTCTTCTGGCTGTGGGCTGGGGAGCAGGTGTCAGCCTGAAAATGTCAAAACTCCCTGGAACTGCGTGTACAGTCTGAGAAATGTCAACAGTTGCTAACTGACAGTGGTGAGATTCACAGATCATGTTTCTGATTTTAACTTACTTTGACAGCTGTGGATTCTGACTCTGGGAGCTGTGTTTGGGTTCTCCTCGTATGGGCCAATTGCCCTGTTTGGGGTCATAGCCAACGAAAGTGCCCCTGCCAACCTGTGCGGCACCTCCCATGCCATAGTGGCCCTCATGGCCAATGGTAAGTAATACCCGTTTCCCCAAAAAACAAACAAACAAACCCCATGTACGTTCTTGATAAAGCATGGTCTAGCCTCTGGGTGCCAAGCTACTGATCGTGGGAAGGCACCTAAGGAGAGAGATAGTGGAGCTGGAAGCCTCAGGGATGCTTTCCTGCTGTGCCCAGCAGGTTTTGCATTGTGCTCTAAGTTCAAACCAGGCCTGAGGAATTGTTATATGTGCAAAAGCAGGTATTGATAGATAATACGGGAGTGCACAAGTGTTGTTAGCTTTCTGTTTGTTTTTTGTTACAGTTGGGGGTTTCCTGGCTGGACTGCCTTTCAGTACAATTGCCAAGTACTACAGCTGGGCCACAGCCTTCTGGGTAGCTGAAGTCATCTGCATCACTAGCACCGTGGCTTTCTTCTTCCTACGAAACATCCGCACCAAGATGGGCCGGATTTCCAGGAAGGCTGACTGAGGATAAGCTGCTCGGTGGAAAAGATGTTCCCACGTTGACGTGAACGATGCTCGTTTTTGTTTAACTGGCCTAGGAGTGAGTTTACCTATTGCTGCAACCTAGATAAAAATGTCTCAACTTCTCACCCAGTGTCAGGTGCCAGAGGGCACAAGGTTCCTGCTACTGATCACTTTTTCCCACAGGATGTGATAATTCACCTAGTTTACATTTGCAATGATTTTACTGTACCTCTTCCTCACAGCACTGTTAGTGAAGCAAGCAGGCTCTGTAGCCCGAGCTTCCCCACTACAAGTGGTCTGAAATGACTGGCTTCAGGTGCTCTTACCTCTAGTTTCGTCATTATTGTCTCAGCCATTAACTGAGACATTAATCAGTTCAGCTTCGCTGCTTAGGGGCCCTGAACCGAGCTTTTACTGCCTCTTTGTGTCCCATCCATCTGCCATAAGCACAGCTGTCCCAGGTCACTTCAGCAGGAGCTCCGTGTGCCCAGCCACATGACAGCGGCCGACCAGGGAGTGGTGATGACTGCGTCCAGCCTGCTTTGACAGCAGCAAGGCTTCAGCTGTACGTGGGGTTGGTTGCTAGGAGTGAGGAGCGAGTGTGTTGCTGCGGACAAGCGGAACATTGGGACGTGCTGTGGCAGGGCTCTCCACGGCATTTAGAAATAGGCATGTTTCCAGGGAATTCGTGGCGTTTAGAGAAGCTCCTGCTAAGTGAACTGATCCTGCCTGGTGCGATGTACGTGTGCAGTGTTAATGATTTGCAAGGGAGGCAGCTGCTGCCAAGGCAGATCGTAGCCAGTGCCCTGCAAATCAGCCAGGGAAACTAACCCAGCAGCAGGCATTGCAACAGCAGCCACCACCAACCCACAATTTCTGCAGCTGGGTTTCGTGATAACCCGTATTTCTAGCATTGGCTTGTATTTTTTCAGTTCAAGGTGTGAAGACTGGGATGGTTTTGGTCAAGAGTTGTGTCTTATGGCTGCAGGCAGGGGCTCAGGCTGCCTCTGAGTCAGCCTTAGCAGTCAGGCCCAGCACCCTGCAATAAGTACACTCAGGTATTTTACCAGGAATTTGTGGAATATTCTTGTTTTTCCCCAAAAGGATTTACTGTTTTAGGGTCCTGAAAGGGCAAGTTCAACTCGTAAAGAACCTGCATGCAGGTACTTTGCTGAGTACTTTGGTTGCAAGAGTAGTTAGCTAGCCTTAACTAAAAAAAATGGAAGTGAATTACATTTTGTACTTAATTACATGATCTTCTTCTATATGTGAAATAAAAATGGAGCAGTGTCACAAGGGCCCTGGTTGTCTTCTGGAGAGTGGTGCAAGCAGAACCACCCAAACTCAGGTATCTTCTTGAGGTGCTACTGGCATAAATGTCCCCATCAAAGAAAGCAAACAGCCATTTGCCTCATTAATAAACACTTATTACTTCTATACAGAAACCCTCTGCAAGACCGTAAGTTAGAGCTATACAGGAAAAATACGTATGTACATTTATGACACAATGAAGAAAAGCACTGACTGTGGTAAGGCCACAGACCTGCACATTCTCCTTCCCCAAGTGCAGCAGAGCTGCAACAGCAAAATACGGCCCTGTGGCCCAATGTAAATAGGGCTAAGGAATCTGTTTAAGGTAAGTTTCACAACCAAGGGGATAAACCGGTATTTTGGGAGATACTGAAGCGTGTTTTGGGGATGTGCAGTCTCTGCTGTGGAGAGGGGAGCTTTCTGAGAGGCCAGCCAAGGAAGAAAGAGGCCTCGCTCTTAATCTGTGCAACAGGCGGGGCTTTCTCTATGATCCAGGTCCGAAGGGTCCGGCTTTCTCTGCCACCTCCAGAGCAAGCTTCAAGTTCTGATCAAACAACTCGCACCTGAAACAGTCAGAAAAGCAAAAGGAATGACTTGACCTACAGAAGTGAGTTAACAAAACCAGCAAAGGCTCTCCAGATATTTTGAGTCTGCATCCTTCAAGGAGAGATTCAGGAAATTATGACCCAGCAACGTGACTGCTGTCGAAGTCTGCCTTGGTCCTCAGTTAAGATTAAAGCTTCTTGTGTAGGCCTGAATATACAGCAGGACAGTAGGGTTTGTGCCAAGGAAGTGCACCTCCCAACCTCCCACTTCCCCAGCAGAGCGAGCACTGGAAAGAGTTTAGGTCTGTGTCCTCTCTCTGCAGCAGCGTGCCGTGGCTTCCTTCCCCTTCCTGCAGCCAGTTCTGCTACTTGAGGACTCCTTGCATTTGCTACTGTATAGGCAGAAAGCTGTGAGAGGTTGCAGCCAGATTACTAAAAGTGGGCTTTTCCTTACCTTATTGGCATCTCCAGGGAGTAGAAAGGATTCTTCAGAGCGAAGTCTGAGTAAATCTCATAGATTTTGCGGAGAAGAGCATCTATCCCTGTCTGTCTTGGGTCAGCAAGAACCATGAATTTGATCCCTGGAGCCATAATGCCAGGAGCATACATAAGGCCAAGCACAGAGACAGCCCCGACAAAGCAGAGCGGTGCTAGGTGCCCAGGACCCCATGGTACCTGTCAGTGTCTGGAAGCAGTGCAGCTTGAAGGTGTCGGTCTCCAGCATCTCTATCCCGGAGCTCCCCACTTCAGGTGACAGCTGCGACCCGATGGCGAACAGCCTGTGGGGACAGGCCCCTCAGCGCCCCTCACGACCCCCGCCCGTGTCACCCCCGTCCCGTCACGGCCCACCCTCACTCACGAGTGGAACATGGAGGCCAGCATAAGCTTCTCGTTGGAGGAGAGCCGGTGGCGGCCAAAGCGGATGGACACCGGGTAGTTGGCGGGGTTACCCAGGAACTCCAGCACGTCCTTCCCGTCCGCCGTGAAGCGACCGTTGACCTCGGCGCCGTTGATGGCGAGCACGGCGTGACCCACTGCGGGGACAGCGCGGCGGCATCAGTCAGTAAGGCCGGCTCCGCCCGGCCCGGCCCGGCCGGCCCTTCCCACCCGCCGCACCGCGGATGCCGTCCCGCTGCCCGAAGGCGACGACGACGCGCTCGTCGTGCGGGCGCAGGACGAGATCGAGCGGGAAGCTGAACGTCTTCTCGGTGTCGGCGCGGGGCGCGTAGTGGTCCAGCTGGTAGATGAGGCCGCCAGCCTTGTTGACCACGTAGACGCTGAAGATGGCCATGGCGCAGCCCCGCCCGCCCCGCGGCGCCCCGGCCCCGCCCCGGCAGTGACGTCCCGCCCCGGCGGGGCCCGCCCCCGCCGCGCGCCGGCCTCTTCCTTTCTCGCCGACATCTTGCGGAGCAGCTGCGGCCGCATCATGGTGAGCGGGGCCGGGCCGGGGGGCGGGCGGCGAGCCGGGCCGGGCCCCCCGAGAGACGCTGGCGGCTCCCTGAGCGGGGCGGGGGCCGCTGCCATGTGCTCGGGGGAGCGACCCTGCGCCTCGCCGCTCAACCCCCATCCTTCTCGCCCTCTCGCAGCCGCCCAAAGACGACAAGAAGAAGAAGGACGCGGGCAAGTCCGCCAAGAAGGACAAGGACCCGGTCAACAAGTCCGGCGGCAAAGCCAAGAAGAAGGTGGGAGCCGGCGGGACGGAGGGTCGGAGGCGTCTCCGGGCCTGGCGCGTGTGCGGCGTGGCCGGGCCCCGGGAGCGGCGTGAGGGCGGGGGCGGGCCTTTTGGAAAAGGAGCCAGCTCCTCATCTGCCGGAAAACTGTACATAATAGTGTTAAACCCGAGTAACAGAAGGCTGTAGTCCTTTTATTTGTATATACTGCAGGTATTTTATCCGCAACACGGTAATTTACAGAGCCAGTTTTGTGCATCTCACTAGTCCTTTAGTTCGGGATGGGATACGGAGACGTGATAGTGCAGTTCTCGGGGCATCGTTTGGTTCCATCTTTTGTTCTTGCTCACCAGATGGCGTAGAGGGGTGTTGTTTTTTCTCTCTTTTTAAGTAGAAGTGGTCCAAGGGGAAAGTGAGAGACAAGCTGAACAACCTCGTCCTGTTTGACAAGGCCACTTATGACAAACTGTGCAAAGAAGTGCCCAACTACAAGCTCATCACACCTGCAGTTGTCTCAGAAAGGCTGAAGATTCGAGGCTCCCTGGCTCGGGCTGCCCTCCAGGAGCTGCTCAGCAAAGGTGAGCACTCAGAGGAAAACAGTTGCTTGAATTGGCTGTTTGGTTTTACTTGCTTGCCCAGTAGCTTTCCTGTAGCATCTGAAGTGCTCCATGCATAAATTGATTTTGGAGAGCCGCTGCCTTAGCGTGCATTTCAGAAGTGCTCCAAAGTATGGAGCAGCATAGAGGCATTGCTGTACTAAGAAAAATGTTGCCAGAAGGATGGGTTGTGATGTAATTGCAACAAGATGGGAACAAAAGACTTGCATATGCTGCTATCCCCTATTATTTTCTCTTGTATATTGCCCTGCCTCTTTAGGAGGGACCTCAGCATCCCTGGCATCTGTCAGTCCATGCACACTGACATAATGTTGTTTTTTCATAGGGTTGATCAAACTGGTGTCCAAGCACCGAGCCCAAGTGATCTATACTCGAAACACGAAAGGTGGAGACGCACCTCCTGCAGGAGAGGATGCATAGGGAGGTGAGGCTGGGTGCTGAGGGGCTGAGCTGTGCTATGCAACGGGTAATGGGCAACTCCCCCATGGCTGTGGTGGGCTCTTCCTCCAGATGCGTGAGAGTATTTTGCTCACATCCTAAGCAACTTCCTGGGGAAACATTACTCAAAACATTGATCCTGCGGAATTAAAGAGCAATTTCAGATTTTGTCCCTGTGCTCATTGGATGAAGCATCATTTGTTCCCCACTCTGCGGGCTGCAGGGCAAATGGGCATTTGTCCTCCCTGCTCTCACAGGGCACCATGGCCAAGTGTCTCTGCTGGAATGAAACTGTCAAACTGTTAGCCTTGTGCTAGCCTGCTTTGACCTGGTTTTCTGATTGGGGACTTCTTGCTTTGCAGGTTCTCCAGTGACTTCGTCAATGATGCGTCATATGTAGATGCACATAATAAAATTACTGATTATAATTTTTCTTGCTTTTTCAAAAACGTGTATGTTTCATTGCTGGTGTATTTATAGTGGATGCTGGTAGAGGTCATGGCTGTTGTCCTGTACCAGCCAGTTTTTGTCTTTAGTGTTACAAGTGTGTTGCTGAAAGGGAAGAAACTTCTGCATCACCCACAGCAGCCAGTGATGTTAGACAATTTAAAGGATTAATGTTAGAGTGAAGGAAAGGATTATGAATTTGAGTGGAAATATCAAACACCTGGTATTAGTGCCTGCAGGGTGTACCCTGCATTCGAATTGAGTTTCAGTTGGTCTACAAACAGGCATTTAAAAAAAAGTTTATTTCTCCAAAAACTCTTTAGCGGGATGTTCCATGTCAGCATAGGCCACTGGCACCATGTGCTGTACAGAGTAGGCTTTCTGATAGGGAAGATACAGCATCCACAGGAGCCTGCCCTTGCTGGCAGGATGTGACTTTGTGTGGCTTTAGATGCAGTCCTCAGATGGACACTGTGTCCTTACAGGGCAGTCAGCAACAAAACTGCAGCTACTGACAGTCAGCCTTTCCACAGCAGAGGTGATGCCTGGTGTTTCTCATCACCTTTTTTTCTTCTTTTCCCCTGATTCACTTCTAAACTGATGCCTGAAAGAGAGCATAGAAGTCAGACTGCAGTAGCCTTTAGACACGGCTAATGAGCACTCTCCTTGAAAAAGTAAGAACGTGCTGTGCATAGTGTTCTAGCGTGGAAGCGCCCTCAATATTTTTGTTAATTCAGTGAGTGGTAGCTCCAGCTAGCTGACAGGGTTCTGGAACATTAAAAGGCACCAGTCGGACAGTATGTGGGTCGGAAAGGTGACCCAAGCAAAATGAGGCCGGTGCCTTCATGTGTGCAGCCTCTACAGCCATAAGCATGCCTCCTCGTAAGCCGTATCTGTGCTGCTCCAGGACAAGAACGGTACTTTGCTTGGATTACTAAACACCGTGTGGCATAACTCATACGGCAGGATGGTGTTAGGCTGGTTATGCTTGCTGCTACCTCAGAGCCTGCCCCATGAATACCTTACATGGACAGAAGCCACAGACTCTCCCCCCTGGCATCCATCTGTGCTACCCTGAAGCTCACCGGGACTGCCACCTCCTGCCATGATTCCATACACGCCCAAAGGAAGGGAGCCAGCTGTCACTAGTCTGAGAGGTATGGTCAAAGTTGGCACCAACGCGTTCCACTGGGAGCTTTTTTAGCTTCTGCTTCTCCTCTGAAAAAAAATTAGAATGGTAGAATGGTTTAGGTTGGAAGGGAACTTAAGGATCACGCTGTAACCCCTGCACCATGGACAGAGACATTTTCCCCTAGACCCGGTTGCTCAACAGTCCAAATACTTTGTTCAGCAAGTTTTTTAAATTGCTCTTGGTTCTCTAGCATGGTAAAATGACTGGAAGGTTAAAAGGTGTGCAAGCTGCTCACTGTGTTTGAGAAATTCCTCATAGGAAGGTCCAATTTGTTGTTTACTTCCATCTTCTTCCTCTGTTAGCCACGGAGGTTTTGCTCCTAGAAATCACAGGGATTACTTACTTAGCCACTGAAGTTATGCTAAACTGACCAGAGAAAAGTGTCCCCTCTTCCCCCGTCTGCTGCTCGTGTTACCAAGCAAGTGACAAAGTGAACTCTGGGTGTTCTGAGAAAAAGGAGCTGGCTTCCTCAGCTAAGGCCATGGCAGATCACACTCAAAGTCATACACTCCCCACAGCAGCAGCATCAACAGTTTTTACTATGCTGATACGTTTTCTTCTCCTCTAGTATGTCAAATATTGCCAAGAGTGACCACCTCCTGGTTATGCTGGAACTGCTTCAAAACTGCTTTGAGTTTTCCCTGTAACATTTGCAAGCCATGAGGTAGGAAGCCAGTGAGTCATGATGCAGGTTCTTCACTTACCTGTGTGTACATTTCCTTTCCCTTCTGTTTCCTGTTAACAGGAGAACGAAATGCTTATGAGAATCTTATGTTTAAGAGTGTCTCTGAACAGAAGAGCATTGTCTTCATTCCCTTCCAGAATCAAGTTATATAGAAAAAGCTAGAGGAAAGCTCTTCTTTAAAAGAGAGTTTGATGGGGTGAGGGGGGGGGTTTGTTTTTTTTTTTTTCCCCTTGGCATATTAAAGAATGTTTTCTTAATGAAAGTTAAACCTGGATAACTGAAACTGGGCTAGCTGCTCACCCAAATCCACAAAGCTGTCTTTTTGTGATGGAGACCACCCCTTGTTCTGCTTTGTGATGTGTTGTAGGTGACTTGCAGTTAAATTGAACTCACATCTGCTAGCCAGTCACACGTACCTGGTGGCCAATGAAGGTCAGAACCTTGCCTGATTCCATCCAGGCTAAATCAGGTCCTGTCTGCATTCTGCTCGGGCCAGGCTGTTCTGCAGCACAAGGGCTGTCCCTGAAATTAGAGGCCAGCGCTTACTGTAGTGCATACAAAGGTTTGCGAAAGATTTGTAAGATCCTGGTAATGAGAGCGTCAAACACCCCATGTGCTTCCAGCAGGGATGCCGTCAGCTACTGCTAAGGAAAGTGGTGCTCACCGTTCAGGTCCTGCGGAGGGCCTGCAAACAGAAGGTCCTGCACAAAGTTCTGGCTCTGGTTGAAGCTGAGTGTGATTCAGGAAAAAGGAACAATATTTCCGGTGCTGAGCGCGGCCCCCACCCAGCCGCCCCTAGCCCCTCCCGAGCGCACCCGGGTGCCGGGGGTGCGGAGTGCAGTGCCCGCTCCCCGCCAGGCTGCAGCCAGGGCAGGATACAGCTCACCGACCTGGAGCGCGGCTTGCACCGTCTCTCGCTGCCGGCGCTCGGCCTCCCGGATGTCAGCCGCCATCTGCGGAGGGAGCGGTGAGGCGGGGCCAGCGGAGGCCGGGCCGGGGCCGAGGCGGGGAGGTGACCGAGGTTACCTGAAGGATGCGCTCCTCCTCCCGCCGCTGGTGCTCGGCCAGCGCCCGCTCCAGAGCCTGCGCGAAGCGCTCGTACTCCTCGGCCGGCACCAGGCATCGCTCCCGCAGCGCCGCCTCCGCCCGGTTCTCCCGCCAGAACCGCGCCGTCTCCCGGCGGTGCTCGGGCCTGCGCGACACCGCGACACCGTCAGCACCGCCCGCACCCGGCCAAGTGCCGCAAGAGCCCGGCCTAGGGCAGCACCGGCCCGCCCCGTTCCTGCCCACGCACCCGGCCAAGTGCCGCATCAGGCCGGCCTGCGGCAGCGCCAGCCCGCCGTGCCGCCCGTCCCGCCGCACGCCGCGCCCGCAGCACGGGCACCACACGCGCCCGTCGTGTTCCGCCGGGTCGTAGCGCCGCACGGCCGCGGCCCCATCGGCCGCGGCTGCCCGCGCCGCCGCCGTGGCCTCCTGCAGCCGGGCCAGCGCCTCCCGCAGGCGCCGGCGGTGGCCCGCGCTGTACAGGTGCCGGCGGCCCGTGAAGGCGCTGCGGCGGCACAGCCCGCAGTAGTGCACGGCCATGGCGGCGGCGCCGCAGGGCGCAGGCGCGGCGGCGAGGCCCCGCCCCTCCGGGCGGAGCGGCCCGCGCGGCTCAGCGCGGCCTTCCCGGGCAGGCGCGGGCCGCGGGACCCCGCCCCTCGCGTGAGGCCGGGACTGCCGCCACCGCCTCCGCCGGGTGCCTCACATCCGGACAAGGGCAGCGAGGCCGGTGCGGGGTCTGGAGCGTGTGTACTGCGAGGAGCGGCTGAGGGAGCTGGGCTTCTTTAGCCTGGAGAGAGAGAGGCTTATCTTATCACTCTACAACTGCCTGAAGGGAGGCTGGAGCCCGGCGGGGGTTGGTCTCTTCTCCCAGACAATCAGGGATAAGACAAGAAGACATAGTCTTGAGGCGCACCAGGGGAGGTTTAGGCTGGACATTAGGAAGAATTTCTGCAGAAAAAGGGGTAATTATATACTGGAATGGGCTGCCCAGGGAGGTGGTGGAGTCCATCCCTGGAAGCGTTTAAGGAAAGGCTGGACATGGCACTTAGTGCCATGGTCTAGTTGACATGATAGTCTTTGGTCCTAGATTGGACTCAATTATCTCAGAAGTCTTTTCCAACCTTATTGATTCTGTGACTGCTACAGTGACTCAGATTCTCTTAACTACACGGACCTGCCCTGCAGGGTACAAAACAGGGAGAGAGAAAGAGAAAGTTGCAACTGTTACTTGGACCATAACAACTGCTTGGGCACTGGTGCTGCTGCCTCAGTCTTTTATCCACGTTAAGCTGCAGGTGTTGTACTGATGAGCAGTGAGACAGTGTGATGAGGGCTCTGTGGTTAGTGTAGCCTTTCTTCCTTGTCTCACTGGGTTGGTTTCATTAGAACGGTTTCTTGGCTGGTCTGGTGACCTATTGCTGCTAGTTGGAGGTATCTCTACACGGTGTGGTGTCATTTCCTAGACCCGGTGTCCTGGTGACTGTGTACTGGCTTGGTTTGTATTATGAGTAGATGTTTGCAATACACGCTCATCCTATTAACATACTCGCCATCACTCTTCTGCTTGTGCAGGGGGGAGATAGGCGACGGGGATGGAAACAGAGCAGCTACAAACCAAAATCCAATCCTTGGCTTAGTACCAGCAGGTATCAGGTTTCAGACTCTCCACGTTTGTTGTTAGGTTCAGGACTGGCTCATGTCACAACGTACGGAACTCCGATTTCTTCAGAGGGCTTATAGCAAAGTTTATTGAAAGACAGGTTCTTTTTATACCGTGTTTGGGTACAAGGAATAGGATTGGTCCTTTAGGGCACCACCTTTTTGTAAACATCTCTACCAGTAAACAAGTTGGAAAAACACCAGGTGTCAGGGGGAGGAAATCTACAAGGTTGTTTTGGGCTCCTCCTTATAATTTCTCAAGCCAGACTAAAAGAGTTCTGTCCTTGGTTTTTCCCACAGGCTTCAAGATCCTGCCTGGAGCTTAAGAATCCATGTTCTGACCATTGGCAGTTCCCACATATGCTGAGCATTTTGTAGGAGAACGCAGCTTATGCTCACTGTGGAGAAGTGCATCAGGGCGTTGTTGCTCTTCTGAACAAGGAGACAAACAGAAAGAGGCTGCTTTTGGCAACTGCTGGAAAAGATTGTGCCATAATGTTAATGCCATGGTGTTGGGGGAATCTCAGCATAAAAGTGAATTCTGTGACCGTTGCATTAAAGGTTTGTCTTCTAGTTATTTGGGGGTTCTTCCTGATTAATGAAAGAAAAGGTAAAGCTGCTTTTTCCCCACAGCAGGTTTGCTCTGCCGGGCTTGGGGCCAAATGTTCCTGCACTTTTTGCTGTTGCTATTCTCAGCCTTTGCATCTTTTGAGAGGAGATGTTGAAAAATAAGTCAAACACCATACCAAGCTTTTCTTGAAAAGAAAACTTTCTTCTCAGAGGATCCAGGATGCTCAGTTTTGCCTCTGCAATCGTGTGGTAGTTTGTACTGTATCAAGGTTTGCTTAGTTTTTTTAGGCAATCCACAAGTATCAATCAGGCAGATTTTGCTTTTGCTAGATGCAAAAGACTACAGGCACATGGCTTTTCCACCTTGTGTGACAAAGTTCAGTCATTAGTGGAAACGACATTGTCCCTGTTACAATCCTCAGGTACAACCAGGACCCACTCGGTTTGCTGCTTTCCTCAAAAACTCTGCATAGCCCAGTCAAAGCCCTTTTCCCTGCCTGAGATTGGAGTTTGGTATTTAACTTGGGATGTGTTGCAAACAAGCTGGCTATTATAGTTTAATAATTTACCACATATCAGTTGACCTGTTGCACCACAAAGTTGCTTTTCTCTTCCTTCCTGGAGTCAAACTCTCACACTGTGCTGTATGCATCAGCTGAGGCATGGTAACCCACTAAGCCTACGATTATTTATGTGCACTTTCACACAGACACTTCACCTACCCACTTAATTTTGGTACTTCAGAAATAAACTCACTCAAGAGTGCTAGACTGAATGCAGTCATGTTAATAATCTCAGAACAATGTGAGTATTTTGGGGGGGGGGGAAGGAGGGTGTAGAACAAGTCCTGCAATAGGTAGACCTTGCTTGCAGATGAAGTCTCTTGACATGCTTGTTTTTCAGCCAGGCATGGCTTTTGAAAGACATAGGGCAATGTGTGAGGCACCAGTGTGAGTAAAAGACAAGAATATTTGGATGATAGACTTGTGTACTGGTTTAGGGCAAATTTTGGAAGGAAACGTCTGAATGAGGTCCCTCTAGAAAGCAAATTCAAGCAGCCCCTCTGCCAACCAGTTCGAGAAAAAAATTTCATAGAGAAAAGTGAAAAAAAAATTTATTCAACAAGCAAAGTGTTCACAAGCATTTAAAAAAACCAAAGACAATAAAACCTCTCACTGTTCTGAAGAGAGGTGGCAAAATTGAGAAAGTGCTTGCTGTGGGTTATAGCTCAGCTCACCCAGTCTCTTATCAGTCCCTCCAGTGCTGGAAAATGCCATCCTGGGCCCCAGTGGGCCGCAAGTGTGAGCCCCTGGTGTCTCTCTGGGTCTTCAGTTTTAGGTTTAAACAGTTCCCCCCAAAAAAAACAACCAAAAAAACCCCCCAAAACCCCCAAAAAACAAAAAACAAACAAACAGTCCAGGGAAATTATCTGCCTCAGCTAGCTAAAAACTATCTAAAAGCAAAGGAGATCTCTCTCTCACTGTCTATCTGTAGACAACGCAGTCCAAGAGCAAAATGCGGAGGAGTGAGTACAGTTTTTGCAAACAAACCCACGCTTCTTTCCCCCACTTTGCTCTCAGAACTAGTCTTAAAGGTGTAGAACTTAATATCCAGCATAAACAGAACAGACAATTGGGGATACAAGCATCATAAAGTCACCCCAGGACAACTTATCCACAGGAAGGCACAGTTCTCTGTGCTGCTTCCCAGGAGCTGCCCTGAGAAGGGCAGCCTGGCAGTGCTGGAGGAGGGTAACCAGAACCTGTGGCTTGACCACCAGAGGCCGTGTGAGCTGGCATTTTGCAGGGAGTGACTGAATTCACCTGTAGTTTGTTTGGTAATCGGTACCCCTAGAGTTCGGTGTAATCAGCAAAAGCTAGTTACAGAGCAATAAAGGAAGTGAGAAGCAGTTGCAGAACTTTTGGGTCTGGTAGCAGAAACAGGCTGCAGATGGCCGGTTTTCTTTCTCTCATCTTTCCCTGGGTTTCTGTGTTCTCAGAGGAGGCAGTACTGGTGTTTAGAAGTGGTAAGTATTACTAGGGAAGGGGAAGGATCAGATATAACATATTATGATACAATGCTCCACCAAGAGAAGCCCTGAACAGTTGTACTTAGACCATCCTCAAAAAAAAAAAAAAAAGGTGTGAAAAGACTTAGCTATTTTTTCCTGCCTTTGCTGCAGAGATGGAAAGCATTCCCTCATTTAGTAATGTTTATTTCCTACTGGTAGAGATTGGAGGTGCTGCCATAACACACACAGGTAAAGAAGGAGATGAATCCTGTGGTCTGCCTTGTCTGTTCAACAAAGCTAGCAAGACTGGAAATAGAAATATTGGTTTCCAGCTTAAAGCCTAAATATGTTTTAAATATATATATATTTGTAACCACAAACCTTTCCCTGAAGTACAGAAAAAGGCCAAAAGGCCTTAATTTTCCCTTTGGCTATTCAGTTACTGAATCCTAGTCTCAATGGTTTGTATACTGTGTATTCTACATGAAAGCATGTAACCCCTGAGTGCTGCCTTGCCACCCCTGCATTCCCAGGGAGAGAGATTTTGATCAGACTGATAGAGCTGATTTGGGGCAAATTGAATGTAAATCTGCTAATCTTCCAGTTCCTTATGGTTTATCCAGGAACTAATGCTTGTAACATCATTTTTGGCCCCCCTCTAGCTTCAGAAGGTGGAACAGAAGATAGAAGAGAACTGGCTGTCACATGCAGAAGGCCAAAGTACCCAGCATTGCTGTCTGCATAATAACAAAGGAAGCTGAAAACATAGAGAGGTGACAATTTGGAGGTGCCTTGGCTTAGAACATCTGGATTCTTCAAAGCTAGCTCTTTTGAGGTGAGTGTTACTTTCACAGAAGCCAATTGATGGGATTGTTTAACTGAAAACAGGTCTTGCCTACTCCTGCACACTTGTAACCACAGTTACTACAGGGATGTTTTGTAAGGCTGCAGATTGGGATTAAGGGCAGTTCTTGTTCTTTGCTGATTCCTGTCTCCTGGCACTTCAGATTAAAACTTGTCTGCAAATCATGAGGAAAAAAACATTTCAGATTTGAGTCTTAACTGTGAATGTGCTCAATTGCTTCTCAGGGACTTTTGTGTGTGCTTGTAAGGTCTATGCATATGCCTTCAGCCATGGCTTCGTGTGAATGTGCTCTTTAGGGTCTTCTCAGCAAGCCAGAGACACTGTATTTGCTCCTGTTTTTGAAAATGTTAGGTGCAAGCTCCCCTGATGATAGGGTAGCTCTATAACTTGGCTTCCAATTCAGAGTTGTTACAGGTGTCTGGCTTGATGGCTGTGGCATTCCTCAGCCCCTGAAAGCTTTAAATTTGTACAGAATGACATCCGCTTGTCTGTGGCAACACGAGAGTATCAAGGGTATCATCTCTTGTTAGGGCTTTGCCCAGCCAATGGCATTTGTTTGGAAGCAAGCTCAGTGGATTTGGTGGGGACCCTTGAGGTCATGCCAAGCAACTGTAGGGTTTATAATTTTCTTTTTCCCCCTGTAGTAGAACGGAGATTAATTTCCAATTAAGTATGTGGTCCTTTTTCCTTTCTTCCTAGTACAGGGTGTGCAGTAGATGCCTGGCTTATCATCACACCAGGCCACTCCTGCTCTGCTGGCATTGTTTCAGTTCCTTGTGCTGCAGTAAATAGCTGATGCTGTGTAATACAGACAGAGCTCCCAGGATTTGTGTGGGCTGGGGTTAGAAACAATCCTTTCTGTTAAAGAGAGGCAGCAAGGAAAGTACAGGCAGGCTCAAGGATAGGGAACACGAGACAGAGAGAAGGCTGTGACTGGTGAGAGATGCTTGCTCTATTGGCACAGGACCTGGGGCTGTGTCAGGGTGCCCAGTTATTCCTGCAAATGACTAGTGTGTCTTTGATGGTACCATAGGTAGGTGCTGCTGTCATTGTAGCTGTTCATAGCCTCCTCAGGATGTGAGAGCACCACAGATGCACTTGATGAGCATTGCAGCCTGTTTTATTAGCTGTATTCTCTTCTCTCTGAATGGCTACACTATTTTTCTGGTGGGGGAAAGGTGGCCTCTTACCCTCCACGTCTTCAAATTCTGTGAAGTTGCAGTAAAAGAGCTGAACTCATATCTGCCCCTCCTCTGTGATTTTTAAAACCACTTCAAAGGTGAGCTAGCAGATGACTGAAGCGACTGGTTCCGCCAGGCTCGTTTCTGCTCACCTTTCCTGCCGCTCCCCCGTGGAACAAAGCACATCATTTCCCTTTGATTTCCCACTTTGAAAGCCATAGGGGACAGAGTCTGAAATGGCCCACAAGTTTTTTAGTGTCTCTTCTCTGGTACCTTCCTGAAGCACTGAGTGGACCAGGATAAGACTCAAGAAAGGAGACCTGGCTTGTGGCTAAATTGGCCAATGGGTTGCTCCACCCTCCTGGGTGTTGCAGCTGGCATCTCCAGGTTTGTGGGTAGGGTGAGGTAACACTGCAGCAACACGAGGAAGGAGCCACAGTGTCTGGGATTTGGTGGCTTTGACTAATGCACGCAGGGGTTCCAGAGGCCAGCCTGGCTGCCTGTCACCAGCAGTACGTGCCACCTTCTGGCACAGCTACTGCCCCAGGGATGGAGGGGTCTGCCCTGTTCTCCATTTCTTTGCCAAGAAGAGATGGCACATGGCAGAATGGAGTGCATACTGCCAGTCTCCTGCCAGGCAAGGAGGAGAAAAGCAGTTTGAGTTTGGGTGCCTCAGCCAGTGCCCAAGGCACAGGCTGCTTGCCCTTTCTGAAAGGGATTGTGTCACAAGTGTGAGGCTGGATGGAGAAGAGAGGAAAGCAGGGCTTGTTTTTGTGATGTGAGTTTCTTTACCTCCTTCTGTGTCATCAGGACTAGAGAGGTTTGCAAAGCTTTAACACATAGGGCTGTCATTTGCAAGCAGGCAGTGATGCAGCCTGTCCCTGGCCGGGAGCAGACTACGTAATACAGAATCTATAGCCCCATCTCAGTGTCTCAGAGCTCTCTTAGCAAAATACAAACGGAGCTTGTCTCTGCTCAGATTACAAGATGGCAGGATCATGCCTTGCAGCAGTGCAGCTGCACGGCACATGCATGGTATTTAGTGCAGGTGCCGCAGGTGGTGTCTGTGAGCCTCAGAAACAGTGGGATGCTCGGTGCAGGAAGCAGTAGGATAATAAAGCAGTAGGAATTGGTCATGTTGAAGGAAGTATCAGATGACAGTCTTGAGTAAAGGTTAATTAATCTGACTTCTGTTATTCTGGTGAAGCTCTCCATGCCTTATAGTCACTTTTGTATGTATTGTGAAGCTGCAAAATCAAGAGGAAACCTCCTTTGCCTGCTGGTTCAGGGCCAGGCTGAATGCCTGTATAAGACCGCTTTTGTGACAGTGTTGAAAATGCAAATATATTTGTGTGTGGTTTTATGTGGTTTTGTTTCCCCTCAGACCCCAGGCGCAAGAATTGATGCTGGAATCATACTCAGCTGCTTACAACAGGATGACCCACATGTTGGGGCTTAAACCTCTGTGTCAGATCACTCTCTGTGTTTCAAACCTGGTCATCTTGCTAGCTGAGAGTCACTGAGATTAGGAGAACCATATCAGTGAAGGTTTAGTCTGATAAAAAACATTCTCTTAACACTGATGCTTGAAACAGGGATATTGTATCTTTAAGGCACCCCCTTCTCATTCCCCTAATACCTCTAGGCCTCTGAATGATTCTAGAGGAGAGGATCAGTGCAGGAGTTTAAGGCATCTTTGCCTGCCCTGCTGCACTGCTCACTTGCTGCTCCGAAGGCTGTGCTTTGCTGTTTCTATGGAAACCATTAGTTGCTAAGCAACTGGAGCATCATCTGTGGTGAGCCCTCGCATCTAATTATCCCATCACAGTGGCTGAGAGGGGCTGGGGGGGGATTAACTCCTCTACCATGGCAGATCCATTGACAACACTTTAGTCACATTTAAAGGGACATTGTCTCCCTTCTGCCACACTTATGAGGAGGAATAAGGTTTTCTGCAAGCAGCAGATACACTGCTCATGGCATGCTTGGAGCTTCCATGCACTTGCATGGAGCTCTGCAGGGAGCTCTTCCTTCTGTTCAAGTTATTCATGATGCACTTAGCTGTACATTTGGATCATGCAGCCTTTGCCTTGCGGGCTGTATCTGGGCCATACTTTGTGTATTTTTTTTGTCTTGTGGTCACCTCAATGCCACCCTTACTGTCTCTGTCCCCAGAGCCTGATGTCATGTCTGCTTTGTGAGGTATTCCTAATTCTTCAGAACTCAGCAAATGAAGAGGTGGGCAGCTCTCTGTGTTCTGTCTGCAAACATTGCATAGCTTGTTATTCACTTCCCTATTACCTTACTGTTTGCTTCTGGGAGGGATGGAGATTGTCATCAAGGAGCTCTGAAAGCCTGAGGGGTGAAGTAACAACTACAGAAAATCTCATTTTCCAGATCTCTGTAAGTGGACAAAGCCACCAGCAGCCTGGTGAATTTTGCACATTCAGATAAAATAGTCAATCTGAGAGCTGATTCTGAGTTTGCGAACACAAGGTTGATGTAGTGTAGGACTCAGTCTCCCCACTGTGACAGATTGCATCTGAATGAGGTTCCCAGATTTGTGAGGAGAGTTGTAGTGGTTTGAGTTACCTTCAGACAAACGCCTGAGTTTAGTGAAAACCTGACTGCGCCAGGTCCATGCTTGGGTGCACTGTATCTGCTTCTTGCCTGCTCCCATCAAGACGGATAGGGACTGATTCTTCTTCATTTTCACTTTCTGCCAGAAAATGGACATTTTGTGATTTACTAAGGTATTGCTTTTCTAGTGGCTGAATCAATGACAGTTGGGAAGTCTATTAGAAAGTTTTCCTGTTTTTTTACTGCCTAAATCTGTAAGCCAGCTGAGAGTTACTGCAAAGCTCCCTAGCAGCATTTGCTGTGCTTTGTATGGACAGGGAGGATAGAGCTTCAGCAGGAGGGTGGCCCGTTCTTACTTCTAAAAGCAAGAGAATCCCTAATACCTCTCCAAACTGACATTTTTCTGTGTCTACCTTTGAATTGTAATGTCTTCCACTGCAGCCAAAGCCTTCAGGCACTATCCAGCCCTGGCAATATGTCGTGCCAACATGTTAGCACTGCTTCCACCCCTCCCCATTGACACAGGACCAGAGCATGTGGCTCTCCAAGGACTTAGTGACCCGGGGCTAGCTGAGATAGGGTAACTTGGGAAGATGGAGCAGGTGCCCCCCTGCCTTGCTCTCAGAGTAGACAGATGATGGTGATTATTATTAAGAGCTCTTGTAATGATCTCAGGGAGGGGCAAGTGGAGGGGAGAGACATATTTTGTCATGAAAATGGGAAATGTAATTAAAGTCCACATGTTAATTAAGAGCTGAAGGGAAGAAATAGATGGATTTTTTTCCTGAAGTTGCGTTGGCATTGGCAGTTGAACACTCTGCATAATGCTAATCAACAAGGAAGAAAGGCTTTGGAGGAGAGGCATGAGGGGTTTTGCATAGAGGCTCTCAGGCTTTGAATGGAGCACATAGTGTCAAGGAAAAGCTTTGTTTTCCCCAGCCAAGGCTTGGAAAAAGTAGAACACTATCCACAACCGTTTGCATTTGGTTCCTTAGTGTAAATTGGCAGTGTCAGGCCTGATCACCCATGTGTGTTTCTCTCTGGCCTGCCTAGGCACCTCCCTCAGACAAGAAGTGGATGTCAGAGCATTCCTGAGCTCCTCCTGTCCCATCAGCAGTGGGCATTCTAGCCAAGCACAAATCTAATGCAGCTCCTGAGACAGCAAGTGAGGCTATCCCACAGCTCTGTGCAGGTCAGAGCAGCTGAAACCTACTCATCTGTCCCTCTGGAAACATGTGAGGTGGCTAGTCAGGTGCAGATCCCTGGTGGTTTCAGATGCTTTAATATGGAATTTTATGCTTGCTTTTCTCTTACTGGTCAGAAACCTATGAAACTACAGCTCTGCTTCTCTGACAGGGCAGGTACAGCAGGAGGACCTCACAGGTTTGGGTCCTTGACTCTTTTGCCACATGGGAGAGCTCTGCAGAAATGCATTTGGAAATATCTTCCCTCTTTGTAGCTTGGCATTAATGTGTTTAACAGGGGGATCCTCTGCTCCTTCAGCTGTGCCAGAACCCCAATATCACAGTCTGTGGAAAGGGGCTGATTACTACACGCCTTATGGGAAGTGGGGTGGGAATGAGTAGAGGGGCTGGGAGTGTGATGCACCTGCTTACAAGAAAGTACTGAAGAATTTGAACGCATCTGAGGATAGAAGGTAGTGTGTGTATGATGCTATTTTAGAGAGAAGAGGGTAATTCTGCTTCTTTGCAAAAGTGAGAAGAAGGTTGTCTGCACGCAGAACTTAAGGGAACTGTACAAAATATAGTTCTCCATGTGCTGGGGACTCACAGGGATCAGGAGGAGCAAGTATGCAAGCCTCTGCCTCATACCTGATGTCCTAGAGTCAGGAAGGAGTAATCTAAAAGCTGTTTGAGCCATGGGCTGCATCTTAATGAGGGAGGCAGGACTCACAAAAATGCTGCAGCCCAGCTTTGCTACCAGTGTGGCTATTTCCCTGCAACGACCAAAAGGCCTTGTGCTGTCAGATTGTGCCTGAGGACTTGTGCAGAACGGTTAGTGTGCCTCCTGATGCCATCCAAAGCTAGGTGAAGTGCTCCCTTTGCACCCATGGGTTTCTTGGTAGAGAGCAGCAGCACCCCTCTATTCAAGCAGAGCATGGCATCAGGCAGAATCAGGGCAAAATTTGAGAAGATGCCAAGCATGATGAATTTGATTTGTAAAATTGTCTATGCCTCTTCTAGTAGATGAGCACCTTGCTGGAGCAGCACATGTAAATACACAGTGCCAGTGCACAGGAGCTGGGACAAAGAAATTAAAGTGAAGCAAGGAAATTTGGATGATAGAAAGTCACTGCTGCAGTTGGAGTTTGGAGAGAACACTGAGTTGAGGGATTTGTAATTGCTTGTTTGAGAATGGTGCTTGAAGTATTGCAGTTCCTTCCAGGTGGCTGGCTGGGTGGAATGTTTCCTGGCTATCAGATGGCCAGCAGTGTTTGTAGTTTGCTCCCTGATCTAGAAGTGAAACTGGGGAATGTCTAGCTCTGTCTGCTGGGCTATACTGCATCCTTGTTCTTCCTTTTCACTCTTGTGCCCTCTCTTTTGTTTTTCATTTCCTTTTGGCATCTTGGGGCTTAAAGCCTTTCCAAGAAGAATTGACATTAGGAGAGCAGCCGCTGAGGAAGCTTGCCAAATGCTCTACATTGGCTGACAGCTCTTCTCAAAACCAGATGGTTAGTAATTAAAGGGAGTCAAGTGGGAAGGCTGCCTTGGCCTTTCTATTTCTTTTTCCTTCCTTTGATTAACAGAGTGTGTGACCTTGGAGGAAGATTGTATTCATGTCTTTCCTGGGAATTCCTCTCCTAGTGCTTGTAATCTGCAGAGATCCCAGTGCTTATCTGCTGGGTGCAGTATCTTTCTGAGGAAGCAGGCTGACTGTGTGCTTTAAGCGCAAGGTAGCTGCCATGGGTGGTAGGACAGAAATGCAGTTGTAAAAAGAAAACACAAACTGGGAGAGGAAAATTAAATATTGGGAAGAACTCTTCTTGGAGATCTTTTCTGAGACTTTTACTTCAAGCCTTATATTGTCAGTAGAAGAAAGACTGATGTCATCCTCAGGGAACTTCTTGTTCCTCAGCCTGCTGCACCTTTCACAGAGAAGCCCTTTACGTGGCCAATCTTAGGCCATTTGTGTGCATGTGGGCTGCTCCGTGTGGCTTTCCTCCATTGTACTGGGAGCTGAATGACTGGGAGGATGAAAGGCAAGCACATGCTTCTTTTATTTTCAAGAACATTTGGTTTCTAGAACCAGTCTCAACAGATGCACTGTCAACACTTAACGATTCAACCTTGTGTGGAAGAACTGGGTATGAAGAAAACTGCACTGGCAGTAACAAACACCTCCCACTCCAATTCATGTCCAGGAAAAGGGTAGCAATTTTGTCTTGATTATATTCCAGAGCAGTAGTCCTCCACAGGTTCCCTTGCTGAAATCTTGCTCCTCCCCTTTGCCACTGTCCTTTCCTCCTTCAAATGCAGCCTCTTGCTCAGTTTAAGTAAATGTGCTGTACTGGAAAACACTAGGGCACAATTACTTAAGGAGCAAAGAAGTGAAAAAATGACAATTCATTAAAATAAGTCGTAATTGTTTGCAACTTTCTGTGCGTGCTGTTTATCTGTGAGGCCAAAGCACAAAATTTCAGAACAAAACAAAAGACAGCAAGAAGGTGACAGTCGAGAGCCTGGAGCACCATCTCCTGCCTGCCTCTCAACCACACAGCAGTCACCACACCAGCTTTCCCACAGAAACAGACAGGAAATCTCCAAGTGTGTTGGTTTAACACAGCCTGTTTTTTTTCGGGGAAACCACAGAGGTGGCTTCTGTGAGAAGCTGATAGGAGCTTCCACTATGTCCAACAGAGACAATCTCTGATGGCTTGGGAACAATCTTTCCAACCTGAGAAAGGACTTCAGCATTTGGGGTGCTCTCTCGATCTCTCTCCTGCACTGCTTAGGCTGGTTGCTGCAGACTATCTGCCAGTGCTTTCCAGCCTGGAAAGGGTTAAATCTCAAAAGCACCTCCTGGGGTTTTGCTACTTCTTTTCATCTCTGTTTTATTTCCTCAAAGACAGAGATCAGCTGTCTGGATCTGGCTCGACCTCCCAGCAAAGTCCATGGCCACACTCTGCAGCACAGATTGCCTGTCTGCAGAGGGACACACAGATTTGCTGTGCTGGACCCCTTTCGGAGGTGGGCATGAATATTTCATGACAGGGAGAGGATGCTTCAGCAGCATGATGCAAATGTGGATTTGCATTGTGCTGTAAGGGACAAAGGAGAACAGACCCCAAAGGTCTACTGAGAAGAGAAGGCCCCCAAGGGTAAAGGGACCTTCTGGGCCCACTCACCTTTTTCTGCAAGGCCAGTGGTACAATGAGCCACAGGCAGTACCAGCAGCTCCTGCACACACCTGCCATTCTTTACCTGGATGCAATATCCCAGCAGGGAAAACTGCAGGTTGGCTTGACCTGGTGGGGGATAGCAGCGCAGCCCTATCGGTCCTCAGGACATCCCCAGTACCTAAAACCCTGTCAGAATGCTGCACCAGCTCCAAAATACTAGAAGTAACCAAATGGTCATTCTTAACTGGAGCCCAGGTTTCTAAAGAGGCACAATATCCAACTGGAACCAGAAAAGACATCTCATGGGGAACTGGACTGCATTTGGTACAAACTGTGTAATAGGTGCTCTGTAGGCACTCAATACAACTTTCTCCATTCAAAAGGAAAGTGAGGTTTGAGATTCTGTTTGTGTAGAGTGGGTCCTGTCTGAGAGTCTCTGAAAATCTGGAGTACATGCAAAAAGCAGAAAGAAAATTGACTGAACAGCAGTAGGACTAAGCTTGTCTCAATTTCTTGAGCATGATTTAGCAGCAATATGATCAGGGGTCTACTACTGAAGTGCATTACTATCTGTGGTCTCATGTAGAAGGAACAATCAGGCATCCTGGTTCAGGTCCCCCAAAACCCAACCAGGTAGCAGTGATGCAAACGGATGGATGCTGATCTTGCTACCTGTAGCCAGACACAGAGCCCTCCTGCAGCTCTGGCATTGCTTCCTACCAGGGCCATCACTTGGTTCTCAGTGTCCATGACTCAGAGAGGGCAGCTGTAAATTGTGTTAAGGTGCCTGTTACACAGGTATTCAAGACGGGTCGTCTAGGCAGGAAAGAATGATCTACATCTAAAGGATGTAGTCTTAAGCTGCATGAGGGGAGGTTTAGGTTTCACATTAGGAAGAATTTCTGCAGAGAAAGGGTGATTAGACTTCAAAGGGTGAATGGACTGCCCAGAGAGGTGGTGTCTTACACATCATCCCTGAAGGTGTTTAAGAAAAGACTGGACACGGCACTTAGTGCCATGGTCAAGTTGACATGGTGGTGTTCGGTCCTAGGCTTGACTCAATGATCTCAGAGGTCTTTTCCAACCCAGCTGATTCTGTGACTGAAGTGCCAGCTGTGTGCTGCTGCTGCTAGTGGGGATGGAGGGTTTGTTTAGCTCCTTGTATTCTAGTGCAGAGATCAAGATAATATTGCATGCTGTGGAAATCCATTTCCTTGCTTCTACACCTAGGTGTTAAAAGCCCCATTTGGCATTTGTCACCAGAGCCATGGTTTCTCCTTTTCCTGTTAATTAAAACATCCTCTTCTGCTGTGCACACGCTGCTCTTCTGTCACGCACAGGCTCGGAGATGGCTGCATCTCCTTTTTACCATGAGAGGGAGAAGCGGGGGAAATACAATAAGGCTACGTGTTTTCTGGTGTTTCTTGTCCCAGCTCTAGTGCTGCCCCCCGGCATCAGGAGTATAGAGGGACAATCTGCGGTGAAAGCCGCCCCGCCGTCCCCGCACAGGCCCGCCGAAGGGCCGGGACGTGTCCGCCCTGCCCCGCCCGCCGGGGGAGCCCACGGCGTGCTGCCCGCCAGGTGGCGCCACCGAGCCCCGGCGCCAGCTCCGCGCCGGCCGGGCCGCGTGTCCCGGGAAGGGCCCGGCCTCCCCCGGCCGGGCCGCGTGTCCCGGGGAGGGTCCGGCCTCCCCCGGCCGCAGCCGCGTGTCCCGGGGAGGGCCCGGCCTCCCCCGGCCGCAGCCGCGTGTCCCGGGGAGGGCCCGGCCTCCCCCGGCCGGGCCGCGTGTCCCGGGGAGGGTCCGGCCTCCCCCGGCCGCACCCGCGTGTCTCGGGGAGGGCCCGGCCTCCCCCGGCCGCACCCGCGTGTCCCGGGGAGGGTCCGGCCTCCCCCGGCCGGGCCGTGTGTCCCGGGGAGGGCCCGGCCTCCCCCGGCCGGGCCGTGTGTCCCGGGGAGGGCCCGGCCTCCCCCGGCCGGGCCGTGTGTCCCGGGGAGGGCCCGGCCTCCCCCGGCCGCACCCGCGTGTCCCGGGGAGGGCCCGGCCTCCCCCGGCCGGGCCGTGTGTCCCGGGGAGGGTTCCGTTGCCCTTCGCCACGGCTTTGCGTCCCCCATCGGTGGTAGCGGGAGGCAGGCTGTGCGCGCAAAGCAGCCTCCTTCACTGGCGGGGGGCCTTCTTGTCTCCTCCCTGTGCCCTCTCCATCCCTGTGCACACGCAGCGAGGGATGCACGAATGCTCGCAAGGCTGGAGGAGCCGCCCCTCTATGTAAGGGCGGCGAGTACTAGCACGAGTGTTCAATAACCCTGACACTGGACAAGAGGAGCTGGGGGAGAGGCAGCCAGTCTTCAGGACCGAGCTCACTGTGCTGGGCACTGTGGCAAGGGCAGACAGGGATTTGAGAGTCTATAGGGCTGCATGCACATGACAGGTTGTCAGAGAAGATGGAGATCTCTGGAGTATGAGAGGACACTGAACAGAAATGCAAGTAATAAGTAGCTGCTCAGGGTGGGGTGGGCTTGACAAGATGGACCTTTTTCTTGTCCCAAATTCTGTAGAGTCCTTGCAGCATTTGGATAAGATGCTCAGAACTTTTGGCCTGGGAGTACTATCACACCTGTGTAAATGCACATATGTTTTGGTAGACAGAGGTACAGATGAAGCAGGGCTGGATGAAAACCTAGGAAACAGAGCCTGAACACACAGGTAGAGCCTGTGGCTGCACTCAGATGGTCACCCTTGCTGGAACATGCAGGGCTCATGGGCCAGCCAGGCAGCTGAGTGTTGATGCAGGTGAATCGGGCTGTGTTAGCCCTTTGTGCTAGGGCATACGCCCTGCTTCCCTGAAAAACAGGTCTGCCCCTGAGATGCTGTGGGAGCGGTTCTTCCCCAAGCTAGAGATATGTGTGGTTGAGGCACTGCATACAACAAGATGCACATGACTGTCTTAGGAACAGAGACTGTATGTGGGAATAATGGGGCTCTCAGGTGGTAATCCAAGCTACCACCAAAACAAATTCTTGTCATGCTGGCAGATGGCATAGGCAGCAGCTTGCTAACTTTTCCTGTTATGACCCAGTTTACAGAGTGGTGATTTCAAGTGACCCCAAATACTAATAGAGACATTGTATAAAATTGGATTTGTGTCAGGCCTGTGACCTTTCTGAAAACTCTCCTGATCTCTGCTCTGCAACTCGTTGGCACAGGCTTGCACGTTTGCAGCGACCAGGCTTCCAGGTGTCCTCTGGAGACAAAAGCACCGAGTAAATAAATCAGAGGGAGAGATTACTCTGTTTCTAGTTCAGCCTTATTGTAAGACTGTAGTAGCACTGACAGCAAAAGCTGTTCTTGCACCTTCCTTGACTATCTCCTTATTCCCTGGTAGGACGCACCACGGATTGCTTGCTCTACACTGTAGCTCTAGGGCTGGCGCCCACGTGCGGCGCTCTGTCCCTGCTGTTTGTGGTTGCACATGCTCGTGCGTGCCTGCAGAACTTGTGTCTGCCCCGGCACAGTTGCCAACACCCATCCTGGGCACATCGGCGTGATGGTTTGCCCGTCTGCGATGTGCGTTTGCCGGCGCACGTGGGCCCGGGGTGTGCTGTGCGCGCCGAGGCTGCCCGGGGCTCCCGCCGTGCCAGGCGGGGACCGGGGCGGCGCAGAGCCCCAGGCAGCGGCCGCGGGCGGGCTGGCGGAGCGGACGCGGAGCCCTGGGAGCCGCCGGCCTGTTCCCGCCGGCGCGGGATCCCGTGTGGAGACTGCTTCTGCCCGCGCGGCCGGCCGGGATGCCCCCGGATGGCAGATCCCGCGGGGACGGAAAGCCCCGCATCCCTGCCGAGGTCCCCGGCCGTCCCCCCCGACCGCCCCCGCTCCCTCCCGCCTGCTTTTTGGGCGAGGGCTCTGCGTGCTTTGTGTCGCCGAGTGCCGCGGCCGCGGAGCCAGTCCCGCCGCTCGGTATTTCCAGAGCTGCACTCGGCGGAAAGCGCCGTATCAGGATAAGAGTCCCCGCCGCCGCCACCCGCCCGCTCCCGCCAGTCCGACCCCGGGGGCGGTGGGAGGCGCTGGCTCCGCCGATGGCCGCATTTATCGCGCTGGTGGCCTCGCCGACCGATTTAACCCGTGGCGCCCCCTCTGCGGGCGCCGGCAGCGGGTGCGGTGCCCGGCCCCGCAGACTGCCCGGTGGGCTCCGGCTCTCCTGACCCTACCGGCTGGCAGGGGCAGAAGTTCCCTCGCAGCTCCGGCGCCCATAAACCCCAGCCTTTTCTCGGTTTGCTGCTTGGCAGGGCCTGTCCTGGACGGCAGCAGTGCCCCAAGACCAGGAACAGCCAGGCAGGGCCCCACGCAAAGCAGTCCAAATACATCTAGAGCAGGCAGCAAAGGCCACCTGAGGCTAGGCAGTTGTGGTAGGAGTGAAGCTCATGCCCCATGCCAGGATTCCAGCAATATCACGACTATGTGAACCTGAGATGGTTTCCCTAGGGCTGCTGTGAGCATCTGAGGTGTTGGGAGGATAAGGCTGGCATTCAGGACATACAAGAGTAACAAGAAGGGAAGAAGACTTGAAGAGCTGCATCCTGCCTGCACTCCATACGGGCATCAGGAATGCATCAGGCATCACAGCAATAGCAAGGCATCCAGGATGCTGAGTCTTGGTGTCATTGTGATCCTGGAACCATGTCAGGAGCTTGTCTTTGCTGGATGATGGTCTGTCAGCCATGCTGTAGCTGCAGCAGCGTATTTTCTTTTGGAAAGATGATGTCTCAGTTTGATTAAATTCTCACTTAGTACCTCAGTGCAGGCTGTGTTTTGCCTTTAGGACTGCAGCAAAGGAAAATCCCAGCATATGGAGGGGGCCAGAGACCAGTTCCAGCATGAGGATGCTAAGCAGGAGACTGGCTGGCTGGTTGCATTGCTTCATGAGCTGTCTTTGAGCTTCTAAGTTTCTTTTCACGGCAGTGGGCGAACAGTCTTGGTCTGCTGGAGATGTGATAGTCAGTAAGGAAAGGTGATTCTGTCTGAAAGGAGAAACCAAACTGGACACTTCTGATTCTGTCCAGGTCCATCTAGACAATGGCACAGGCTGCCTAGGCAGCTGCTACAGTGGCAAACTGTACAGTGCAGACTCCTTACAGTGGCCTGCTGCTGGTGGCTGCTCTGCTCAAATTCCAGTGAGCATGAAATGAGGGAACCCATTCTTCCCCAGCTGACTGCAGGGTTGGGTGCAGACCTGGGGCTTCTCCTAGGCTGGCCTTTTTCCCTTTTCCCTTAGCAATGGCTTAGTAGTACCACCAAAACAGAAGTGGGATTGAGACATTGCAATGCAGTCTAAGGGAGATGAGGCACATCAGGGACTTGTGAGACTATGGGATAGAATCTGTGCTAGTGTCTGAGCAGAAGAAAAGGACACTCTGGCCAGGAGTCTGCATAGGGATGGGCAGGACTGAGAGCAGCATGAGAAGAGATGAAAATATGTTTTTAGGCCTGAGTCTACCTCAGCAACATAACCTCTTCCATCTTCTTGCTGGACCCTTGTCTTTCTGTGGGAAAATACAGGATGAATCTGTGTGCCAGGTCTGTGGATTCAATGCTAGACTACAACCAGCCCCCTTGCTCCATAGCTATGTGGATCAGCAAAACAGAGAACTGCTCCCAAAACAGGCATTTCACAGCCCCAGACTCGTTCCTTTCCACACAATTTGTCTGGATTCTTCGATCTCTGGGGCCTCTGCTGGGGATCTGCTGGAGTGATCCACTGGGAAAATGCTTCACAAAGAGGCTGCCCCAGCTAAATGTGAGTCACATAATTAATTCCAGTACAGTTAATTGGACCTAATTAATCATATTCATAAGTATAATGAGGGCCTTGCCCACAGGGGTCTTGTGAAGGTCTGAGCTTAGGGCTGGTGCTCTGGAGAGTCAGTAGGAATGAACAAGTCCCAGAGCCTTGGACATAGCTTAGGACCAGCTTCCATCTACCCCATACATCCTTGTTGGCCAAACTTGACTGGACAAGGCAAGTCCTTCTGACCCCGTAGCCTTGTATTCTCTGCATCCCACAAAGGTAGCATGTGTCAGGAGCTTCTGGGTGGTCAGTCCCAATTCTTCCCAGGGAAGGGCTGGAGTCACTGTCACAGATGGCTCCCTCTTGGTCCTTAACTAGTTTGGGAGATTTTTCTTTTTTGTGTATTGTATGTAAGTTTTGTGGACAAAAGGCATGAAAACCCCATGCAAGGGAGGAACAGGTAACAGCCAAGTCTGGGCATGTTGACTGAGGCTTGCTAAGGTGCTGCTGTACTAGGCAGCTCCTGGGATGAGCTGTTGCTGTGCTGGTGGTGGCTTTGGCAGAGAGAGGCTTTGAGAAGCTCCAAGGAATCTGCTTCACCTTTTCCTCCCCTATCTTGTCTCTCCTCGCGTGGGCATAATTATAGAGCAGGGAAGGGGAGACTGGAAGTCATCATCAAGTGCAGGGAGGGTAGCTAGCCTGGCAGATGTTAATTAAAGGTAGAGGCTCTGAAACCAGCAGGCTCAGCTGAACCAGCAGCGGCTGATCCTCTTGCTAACCTTTCCCAGCCTTGCTTTGCCACTTTCATGTGTGCAGGCTGGGAGAGATATGAAGGGCTGTGATGCAGAAAGCCCAGAAGGTTGCAGGGAATGAGTGGGAAGAGAGAGGCAGCCAGAGGACCCAGAGGACAGGTGGTTCCATGTGTCCCTATGCACCACACCTGACTGGAGGGAAGGAGCTGCCTGTCTGGCTCTGGCACTGAGCTGTCATGCCCAATAGTGGTGGGTGAGCAACGTTTTAAACCCACTGCGCCTGTGCACGCTGTCTGCAGGGACATGAGCCCGGTGCTGCTACTGGGAAGGATGAAAGTGTGAAAATATGTCACTGTTTGCAGATGAGGCACTTGGGAGTTCACCAGAGAGGCAGGGAGATGTAGAGCCTCAGCACTCCCCTGGAGGGGTATATCTCCTTTGGGTGGCTAGTGTAAGCAAACGATGCTCGATGCAAAGGGGTTCCCAGCGCCTACCCATTCGTGCAGACTGCCGCCCTCCGGGGTAAACCCCAGAACACCCGCAGCCCGCCCCTTCCGTCTGCTTCGGCCTCGGGTGCCTTTCATAGGCACTTCTGCAAACGGGCGAAGCCACCCTGTGCCAGCTGCCTAAGAGGCGCCTGCAAAGACTGATGTCGCGTCCTTAGAGTTGGGGTTGGAAGCAGCCGGCGCTCCTCCCTCGCTCGCTCGCTCCCTCCTTCGGCGGCCGTGGCTGTTCGCTGGGCCTCGCTGCAGCACCGTCTGCCCGTGGGGAATGAGGGTGTCCGGGGCTCCGCCGCAGCCCCTCCCGCGTGCCCCCGGGGAACCGAGCCCCCCCGGTGCCGGGGCTCGCCCGGGCGGGGCGGGCCGGGGCGGGGCGCTCGCTGCCCCGCCCCGCCGGGAGATCCCCCCGCGCCCCGGCAGGGGGCGCTGCTGCGCGCCGCCCCCGGTGCTTGGGGCCGACACCCCCACCCATCCCTGTCCCCCATCCCTGTCCCCCATCCCTGTCCCCCATCCCTGTCCCCCCCCGCCGCCGTTCCCGCCTCCACTCCCGCGGCAGGCCCGCTCCTCCGTCCCGGTTCGGGCGCTGCGGGTGTGAACAGAGGGACAAGTCTTGTGTTAATTTTCAACCGAGGCCGCTGCCTCCCGTCAGTGGAGCTGGATTGCTTGTCCCCACATCACCTTGAGCTCTGCAACTCTCGGGATGCTGCCAAGTGGTCCCTGCTTCCAGCCCTCTCCTCCCAGCCCCACTCGTGGGCGGTTGGTGCGCTTCAGGCAGGAAGGCGACACGTCCTGGTTAGGATGCTGGTGGCATCGCCCGGGAGCGGGCAGGCTGCCCCCACAGCCTGGTGTGCGTGTGCACTGTGCGGCTCCCCTCCGTGGAGTTTGTTGTTCAGGGCAGGAGGGGGGTTAGTGCCTAGAAAACTTGTCGGTAAAGATAATAACATGCTGCTCCTCTCAAGGGCTGAAGCAAGTCCTTGTGCCTTGTGCGTAGAATTACAAAATATCCCGAAGTTGGAAGTGACCCACAAGGATGACTGAAGTCCAATTCCGCATAGGCTCTGGGAGGTGCGGTAAAGAGGGGATCAGGTGTGAGACCTCCCCGGCACAGTGAGGCTCAGGAGCAGGACACGCGGGGTGTCGGCCTGAGCAGAACGGGTGGCTTGCAGGCCGGTGTTTCGGGTGATAAAGGGCGGAAGGATGTTCAGCAGGAGAAGCCCCCGTGCCGTCGCGGGGGAGGAGTGGGATGCAATTCTGCAGGACCCGTGTGCCATCCCGTCCACGGCAGTGAGACTCGTGGGTGTGCGACACCTGGATGGGCACTCACGGGGTCCCGGTCGCTCGCCGCGGGAGGCCGGAATGGGCGGCGGTGCCGATCCCGGTCCCCGGCGGCGGTGCCGGTCGCGGGCGGTGCCGCTGGGCGGCCGGCGGGGCGCCCGCGACCAGGAAGCGGTTAATCGGCGCGCGGGGCTTTTATTTTGACAGGGCAGCGCCTGGCTCCGGCTCGGAGGAAAGTGAATGATCCTGTTTCTCCAAATGATTATTCAGGCTCCGGCGGAGAAAGGAGCACTCGGCCCGCAGCGCCTCGCCCTCGCCACGGCGCCCCCGCCCGCGCCCGGGCCGCCGCGCCCGCCCGCTCCGCTCCCCGCCGCCCGCGCCCGGCCGCCCGCCGCAGCGCGGGGAAGCCGTCCGCGGCCCGGGGCCGGGCGGGCAGCCGGGGCTCGCCGCGGCCGGACGCCCACCCCCGCCGGCGGGCGCGGGCTGGAGCCGCCGGCTCGGTCGGCGGAAGGAGCGGCGCGGCGGGGCGGGGGGTGCCGCCGGCAGCGGCCCCGACCCCGCGCCCTGCGGCGGGCGGCCGAGCCATGAGCGCGGCCCGCGCCGCCGGCCCCGCGCCGCTGGCCGGCCCCCAGCAGCCCGCGGAGCCGCGCCGCGCCGCCCCGGCGGGCTCTCCCGGCCTACCCTGAGCCGCTGCGCCGCCGCCGAGGTGAGTGCCCCGCCAGGCCCGGGCAGCCGCCGTCCCATTGTTCCGCCCCGGGGGGGAGCCGGGGCTCCGCGCCGCCCCCGCACCGACCCCTTGCCCCGCGCAGCCGGGCCCGCCTCGGGGCTGTCATCTGGCCGGAGGGGCGGCCGGGAGCCGCCGGCCGTGCCGGAGACTCCGGGCTAGCCGCCGCACCACCGCTCCCGGGGGCGGCGATAACTTGATGGGGGGACGGCGCCGGCCTCGGCTCGGCCTACGCGCCGTGTCCAGCCGGCTGGGGATGAGCTGTCAGTGCCCCCGCTTGCCGTGGACGTTGTCCCCGCTCCGCGGGACCCTTCCCCATTCGCTCTCACGTCTCGGGGACCGCGTTTCCCAGGTCCTTGTAACCCATTGCTGCTGCGGCCGCAGGCGATTCCTCGAGGACAAAAGTGCCTCGACTGGGGTTTTTCTCTAGGTTCAAAGAACTTATTCGGGTTGCGTCTGGTTTTACCAGAGCTGGTCTGGATTTTGCAAGACGTTATCGGATGCTGTTAAAGCCCCAGGGAGGATGGGAACTCGCCACGTTTCACGTGGGGTTTAAACAAACACTCCTGTCAGGGCCCATCCTAATTGTCAGGGGAGACCTCTCCCCTCTGTTTGCGGTGTTCTGCTCTATAGGCTTTGGTTCCTTGTTGAGATAAATCAGGCATGTGATCAACTTGGAAGAAAAATGAGAGAAACACCACATCTACATACGTATTTTCCTTGCACTCAGAAAGGAACCGATGTAACGAAACCTCCCCTGCATTGTATTAGAGACGTGTTTTTAGCAGGTGGTGAACTTGTTCCAGCCCCGCTCTGCTAGCAACCACTTGCTGGAATAGAAATGCGAGAAGGATGCATATCTGAACACATAAGTAATGCTACATGACAGGGCAGGCTGTTGTGTTGTTTTGTGCGGCAGCGTCTGCACGCCTTGGGGGCAGCTCTGTTTGACAGGGTGTCAGGCTGCAGCAGCATACGGTTGTGTCCTGGCTCTGCCAGGCAAAGGGCTGCCGACGGCGTGGCACAGAGGACAACCACGCACCTTTGGCTGCAGAGTGACGCTACAGGAGCCTTAGCTGCGCACTCTTGATCTGCAGGATCTGTTCTGCGAATGCGGCTACCACTCGTTACCCTGCCAAAATGCAGTTTCATTCCAGGCATGCAGTAACGACATGCAGCTCCTTCCATCCATCAGTCACATACATGGGTTGTGTGTGTGCCTTGCTTTGCTACTTTGGTGGCAGGAGGGATACGAACAGTGAGTCACCAAGGAAGTGATTTGCCCAAGGTCACTTGGCAAGGCTGCGTTGGTGCTGAATCAAGACCTCCTTTGACTCTGGTGCCTGTGATAATGCTGGCTGCGACCACACGTGGGTATGTAATACACACCCAAGGCTGGTACAAGTGCAGAAATGTCTAGGTCGATGTTGCTGCCTGATTCTCTGTGGTGGAAAGATTCAGAGTATCAGTGTGCTCTCTACAACAGCTGTCTGCTCCATTGGGACTTTTTCCAGAGCATTCATAACCTAAGTGCTGAAGAACCTTTCTGTTTGTTTTTTAATGTGTGTGTTGCCATTTTAGCTGAGCAGGTTGGTGGGATTGGTTGCTCCTCACCACCCTGACCTGCATCTTCATTACCTGGAAAGTCCATTTCATAGTGTTTTCTGCAGTGCAGTGTTGTAGGTATTACTGTCTCCCTCCCCCTGAAGGTCCATTTCCTCTTTCCAGATCCCTGCCACCGGAAAGAAATAAACAGGCAGCAGCTAAAGAAAAGCGTACTCAGAAACTAGAAACCACAGTTGTTGTTCAGTTCATGAAAGTAAAGTAGTTGTGTTTTGTACTTTGAAGCCCTTTTGCATCCCACTGTGTTGCTGTTGGAAGGTGGCTGTCTGGCCACTGTGTGACAGAGGGGACGGACAGGTGCATGAAGCAACTGGGACATCAGAAAGCTGGACATAGCAAGCTCACTCAGCTGTGCTGCTCCAGGGCAGCTGCCAAGGATGTGCTGGAGTTGCACTTTAGTCCTAGGCTAACTCCAGCTCATGAGCTGTGGACTTTGCTCATACCAGCCTGGAGTTTCTGAGGTCCAAGCTCAACCCAGCCTTTGATTTGTCTATCAAGCTGTCAACCCAGGCGGCATCGTGTTCTCCATACTTGCTGTTTTGGGGAGAAAAAAACTTTGCTTTTTCTTCTCTCCCCTGCTGTTTGCTCCTGCTGAACACTGAGTGCTTTCCCTTCTGTCAGTGCTTGCTGTGTGGAGGGATGTGGAAAGGAGGGATAGCTGAAGAGGAGGCTCTAAGTTCACTCTGTGGGGAGCATCAGCTGTGTCCCAACCAGTGGCTGTTTCTTACTGCTGTAGAGGGGTTGCTCTTTGTTACTCTTCAGCTGGTTTCAGGGTCCCATCCTGGGACCCTGAAACCAGCTGTCTGTTTCAAACTCTGTCTCTCTTCCCACTCTTTCTGTCTCTTTCAGCCCCATCTCTTGTCAGTACAGTGTCCAGTTCAGGATTAGCATCAGAACAGCCCTTGCTTCTTTGCCCTGTCTCAGGTGATTGCATCAGGCTTTGCTGCTTCTAGGAGGTGAAGTTCGTAGCGGTCAAAGCACTTGAGGATGTGTCTGTGTTCCTTGGATGTCCAGATGTGCTGCTGTAATGGGTTTTAATCTGCTCAGGTCTAGTCATTTCCTGGAGATGGCACAGGCTGGCTTCCAGCACTTAATTCCTTAGGGCTCCATCCAGTTTTAAATACCCTGCCTGACAGATCTCTCAAGTTGGTTTCTTCTGGGAGAATAAGTTCCATGTGGAAAAGCACATGTTTGCTGTTCCTGTCTGGGAATGCATCAGCAGTCTGTTCCACCTGTGAGTATGCTCCTGAACTCCTGTCACTGCCTCCTCCCAGGGATGTCGGCTGTCCCCCAACAACTTCAGCCAGGCAGAAGCCCAGAACTTGCTCTGAAAATGTCATTTTCTTCATGCTGTTGCTCTTTTGGCTGAGATCCAGCATCGTGCCAGTGCCCTGGGCGGGGGGCGGAGGTTGGGGGTCATGAGAGTGGGAGAGAGGGCACACAGGAGCCTTGTGCTGTGTTTGACTACTTTTAACATTTTTAACAGGAAATGTGGTATGTAGATGCATGGATATATAATATAATGCAGGGTAGAGATACCATAGTGATATGATGTACAGATGCAGCAATATTTTGTCAGCGTTACTTAAGCTGTATCAGTGAAGTGCAAGGATGATTGCCAGCACAACTCTTCTAGAAAATCTGAATCTAATGCAGGTCAGGTCTTGGTGTCAGTCAGCTCTCCTTTCCTCCCAGGGAGATGTTGACTGGCAAGTGCATTTTCTGGTGATCTCATGTGTGGTCCTGTGTTTCCAGAGGGTGGTGGGAGCTGTGAATTCTGACTTTATGTAGTTGATCTCCATGAGATCTAGTTGCCCTATAAGGTTTCTCATAGACCTGAAGCTGTGGAAAAATACACCTAGTAAGTATTGTGGCTGCCTTGCTTCTCAGTTGCGCATCTTCAGCAGTTCTGTGTGGTGCAGATTGTGAGGCTGGCCACAGTGATATTCCCCAGTTCTTCTCGACTTCTGTTTTGAAGATGTGTGCTGATTTCCAATGGGCCAGTCTTTGCTGCTTTGGTTTGGCTTCTTTCTTCACCACCTCTGGCAGCCCTGAGTGGAAGGTACCCAGGAACTGTTGCTGGAGATTGGTGGGCATGGTTTCTGTTGCTGTATTTTGCAGTTCATCAGCCTCTCCTGGGGAGGCAGCACCAGACAAGCCACGTGGCATGGATGAAAGGCACCCTTCCTTTTTCTGTGGTGCCTGTTGCAGCTCATCCGCTTGGCATCGGACCCTTCCTCAGAACAGGGAACTGGTTTTGTTTTCCTCCTACCTGATCTTCCATGAAACTCAAAGGTGGAGAGGGTGGCGGATTTTGTTCTAATTGGGACCAGTTCACAATGGCATTTGCAGTTGCCACAGGGTTATACTCAGCAGGAGATCGTGTAGGAGAAGCAGTTAGTGTCACTGGCACTTGATTCTGATTTAAGAGGCCTTTGGCGAGGCAGCTTGTCAGGAGTCCTGCTCGCTCCCTGCATGCTTGGCCAGCAGATCAGCGCTTGTTGATCCCCGGGGCAGCCTGGGCCATGGTGTGGCAGGAAGATGGAGCATGGGTTGTCTTGGCATGGCTATATGAAGCCTGTACCAAGCCTTGGAAATGGGTGTGCTGCTGTTGGGCATCCTGACTGGCTCCAAGTCCTGCTTGCTTGGGCCTGGACGTGATGCTGCTGCTGCCCCTCTTCCAAGGCATGGGATGGGCCATCTAAGACAATATGACTCCAAAATAAACAGGGTTGCCTTGATGCCAGCTACAACCCCACACTGGAGAAACCAGTGTGAGGATAATGGGCTGCAGTGCCCTGAAGAGAGAAACAGGAACCTGTTCTGCTCTTGCTGAATGTGTGTCCCTGCTGGGCACAGTCAGTGCAATGGAGCCTGCTTCCCACTTGCTCAACTATGAAGAGGTGGTCTGGTTCTTTGGCAGCTACTAGTGTCTGATTCCCTGTGTCCTGGTATCCTTGCTGAATTGTCAGATGGGTGCATCAGGGTGTGGTTTCCACACCCTTTCCCACTGCCTGTGATGGGAAATGCCTTCACCTGGCATCATCCTGCTGCATTTTTCTGGGCAGCTCCAGGCAGAGGAACATGCAAGCTGTGCCCAGGCATCTTTGGGAGACAGGACTTCCCCAATGCAGGCAGCTTGTCTGGCAGTTTCAGCTGGAGCCACTAGAGGAAACAGCACTTTGATCCTGGGTTTTTCTTCCCCCAAAGAGCTGGAGCTATGTTTGAGTGTTGAGTTTTTCAGCTTCAACTCAGGATGCCTGGAATCCCAGCTGGGGGATAATGGGGAGCCTCTTCTGATGCTGGGGTAATAGCCTCAAGATGGCTTTAGGACTGCGCTATGCACTGTGCCCAGAGGTGGGGCGTCACCCTGTTTGGTGATGAGCGCTGCTGGAGCCAAGTCCTGGGCCAGAAGCCAGGTTTGTGATCCATGCCAGAGAGGGCGAGACTTGGAAAGCAAAGCAGAGCTCCTCCTGAGTGAGAGATGGACTGAAATACTGAGCAAAACCACAGAGTGCTCCTTGTTCCTGCTTATGCCTACTTGTCTTCTTTCTTCCCCGAAGTATGTGGGAGGCCAAAGGATGGATCTACTAGGGAGCAGGAGGGCTGAGCTCCTCAGGCACATCTCCACCATTGTGCCTCTTCAGGGTGCTTGGTTGGTTGGGGGTTTTTTTCAGTTTTGTTTTGTTGTGGGGGTTTTTTTCCCTTTTAACCCTTCTCCTGGTATTGCTGGATCTTCCCCATCCTTGCTGCTGATTTAACAGCCACCTCCTTGCAAGGTGTGCTGTCCACAGCAATGCTGTGTTCAGTTGCACTGCTCTTTCTGTCACAGGTCAGCTAACCAGCTTTCATTTTCCTTGTTCAGCTCCTACTCCTGTGGCCAAGAAGAGGAATGGGCCAGGATATGGTTTGTGTAGAAGATGCTCTGTGGCACTGGCTGTTGACAGACTGTGCTTCTCAAAATGTAAGCACGGGAAATGCCAGGCTCTGCTGGGGTTGGTGCGAGCAGCATGGCTCCTGCCTGCTGGGTGTCTTGCAGCCTCTGGCCACAGCAATCTTCTGCCCTGTCACAGAACAGAAAAGGTTTTAAGCACTCTGCAGAAGCAAGTGATTGCTTTTTTTTACCTCCAAAATAGAGGTTGGCAGGAAAAGTGAAAGGAAGTGACTTAACCAAAGACAGGAAGGGAATATGTGGCAGAGCTAGAGACAGAAGCCAGAAGCCAGGACTACCAGTTCCTGCTCATCACTCCTACTCTGTTGCCTCTCTGGGTCTCAGCCTCCTATTCAAGGCATAGGCAGGGTTTTCTATTCCTCTGAGAAGCTGGAGGTCAGGAACTCCTCTCTTGGAGTATCTTCAGTGCCCTGTGCATCTTTGAGTTTTCCAGCCAGATTTGCCCAGCAGCAGTTGGAAAGCTGTGAATTGTGTGATCACAGCAGAGTTGCAAACTGTGTCCTTGGCTACCGAGTGGAGCTTCTGGTACTCCAAGGAGCGCCGTGGTCCTTGTCTAGTGTCCACCCTGAAAAGAAATGCTCCTCTCCAAGAATGCTGTGCCTTTGTTGGGAGGGCCATACCCAACTTTCTCTTAAGGGTTTGTGTTAGGAGTCCTGTTTCTCTCTGCTCGCAGCGTATCCCCCGCTAAAGTTTGCTTCATGAATGGTCTTCTTTGACTTGCCACCCAAAGCACGGTACCTGTCTGATCAGGTCTACATCACTTACCTAGTTCTGCAGGCAGGGTCTCTGAAGCATTGCAGTCTTCCTAACAGAAAGTAAAATCTTAATATACTCTTTGGAAGAAGGATCCTGCTAAATAGCTGTGTATCAACGAATAGCTGTACTCCTTCAGATGGACAGGGGCTCCAACAGTGGGTACAATGACTGTTGCTTTGTTCTGTTGCCATGCTGAGCTTCGGGCCTCTGGAAAGGCTGCAGCTGGGAAAGGATGCTGGCTTATGAAAAGGTGGCTTATAAAAGGCAAGGATCCCAACAGCCCACACTGTAGGTCTCCCTGCTCAGGGTGGGGAGGAAGTGGATGGGGAGCTCTGAAGGGTAGTAGCTGAGCAGAAGGGCTGCATCGCTGGTCAACCCTTGTCAACATTAAGCTGGCAAAGGCTGTGGAAACCCCTGCAGCACTGGAGCTTTCACCACTTCCTTGGCAGGATTTATTCTAGCACTGATCTGTAGCAGAGAATCAGGCCAGACAGGGCCTGAACAGAGCAAGTCCAGCCACAGGCAAACCTTAAGCGTGGCAGTTAGGCTGGGCTGAAAGCTGCCTGTGTCCTGCCTCTGTGCAGCCTTGTTTGAACTTTCCTCTGGCAAGGAGCAAAAGGAACCGAGGAGACCTAGGGCTAGTCCAAGCAAGTTTCCTCTGCTCTGTCCGCCCCCAGATGCAACTGGGGCGGGGTTGGGGGTGATAGCAGCAGCTCCAGACTGTCCTCCCAGGGCAGAGCAGTTTGGGGGGACTTTGGTCAGGACAGCTTTTGAGCAAATGTTTCTTTCCCTCTGGTGTTCCCTGCCTCTTGGGCAGGGAGGGGGAAGTGAAACTGTGGTTCAGACTGAGTCCTCTGGATGGCAGGAAAATTGCTGAGTAGCTGGTTTCCAGGTTGCCGAGGATCTAGCCAGGGCCCGGTGTGGCTGCCAGAAGCAACAGGCTTGGAATTTCCTCTGCCTGGTGCCAGCTCCACTTGGGCTGGCTGCAGTACCTCTACTGGGGCTGTAGCTCTGCTTGAGCTCTGCAGTTGGGGCGCTCCCAGAGCAGGGGTTACACTGGAGCTGGAGCTGCCCCCCTCATTCTCACAGCCTGGTTTCTATTTTCTTTTCCAGGGTCCAAGATGTTTTGAATTACATAGCCTACGCCTCCCGCGGGGCTCCTTGAGCAGCCGCCTAACGAGCTGAGCTCCTGACAAACTTTGCTCTGGCTTTAGCTATGCTTGGAAAATTTTACAGCCTTTTCAGAAAAAGGAAATGCCAGGAAAGGCCTGTCTCTTCTTACTTTTATGAGGGGGTCCCAGTTGAGAGAGGATGCAATGAGTTTGGAGAAGAAGACAGGAAGGATTTTGTATATGGTAGTATATACACTTCCTAGTGATCAGGGTGAGCGGACTCAGTGCGTTTTCCTGTAGTGGGCACAGTGGGGGCGTGACCTGCAGGGTGCTTGGTGGATGCACCGTGGACACAGCAAGCAGTCACTCCTTTGCTGCAGGGATGTGGTGGTCTGTGTCTCTTCTCTCCAGCTGCCAGCATAGCCACTGGCTGTTTAATCTTTGCTAATTATGCTTTTTCTGAATGGCGGTGGTTTTATTTCTACTGTGGTTGCAGGCCAAGTGCACTTGCTGTGTGTCAGTACCCAAGGCTCGGGAGAAGGATTGCCACCAGGTGCTGTGCTGGTGGTTCCTTATCCAGGCAGGGTGTTGTGGGCATAGGGCAAAGAATGCAGGTGCTGCCAACACAGCGTTTGACCCAAGAGGGATAGTCCTGTGTAACTTTCCCCTTTGGATGAGAAACCATGTTACAGAAAGAGAAACTGGGAGCCAAAATAAATGGTGTCTTACCTGCCTTCCCTTTGTAAGATGGTGCTGAGAAGGGAGGAGTGTTGAGGAGTTGGGATTGTAGCACTGAAACAGTGAGGAATCTTTGCATCGCCCTTGGCCAGTAGACTAGTCTAATGCCTTGTCTGATTTGCGTATCAGTTAATTTTTATTCTAAGAGGACTCAAGTGGACCCAAGTGCCAGACTGCATCTCAGTATGCTATAGGAAGAACCCAGGATCTGCTTGATTTGATCTGAACAAGCCTGTGGATGGTACCACTTAATGAGCCAAAGATACTCCTCCGGGCAAAGTCAGTTCCTCTCCGTCTGAAATGGGCAAATGCCAATTTTTCTGGGGGTCTTCAGATCCCATTGAACAGCCTGGGCAGCGATTGAGTGAGAGTCTTGTAGTCACTGGTGGTGGTGAGGATCCTCTCTGATGGTAGGATGGTTTTCCTGGGACCTGCCACTGCCCTCGGGGATCCCAGTGCCAAGGGACCGATTTTCTAAGGTGCTGCTTCCCATCATCATATGACTTGTCAGACACAATGCTGCTTGGCTGACCACCTCTCAGGTTCAGGACAGAACCCATGGGAGAGGGGTAGTTGCAAGATAGCTTCTGGTTGTAGAGCTGCTTTGGTCAGCCTCGCGGCTGTGGGACGAGGAGAAAGCCAACCTCCCCTGCCCAGAGGCAGGAAATGAGAATCACGTGGGCTGACTTGGAGCCTCACCGGCAACTCATGCTTGCAACAAAAGCAGTGGGGCTGGGATTGGGCTCACTGGCTGACTGCCACGGCGCTGGTGGCCTTGTTCAGTGTCCTCCATTTGCACAGAGAGGGGGGGCAGAAGGGGTGTCCCCTTTTGGCTGCAGTGCTCAGAGGGGGAGGCTGCAGCCAGAACTGGTCTCTATTCCTCTTTGTGCTGTGCATCCACCCTTCGGCACTTGTCTGGGCTCTCACTGTGAGTGTCCAGCTGTTGCGTATGCTAGGAGTAAAGGCAGCTCATGGGCTGTGGCACGCTGCCTTCGCCCAGGGCCCCGTAGACAGACTTGGCCCCAGCACAACAGCTGTGCTGGGGTTTGCAGCTGCCACTGCTTCCAGGACAAGAAGGGTCTTGCAGTTTTCATGACAGGGATTTTCCTCCTGCATTTGAGGTCTCTCAGCAGTCATCCTGAAGTCTTTCTCTAATCCCAGCTGAGGTGCCGGGACTCCCACTTCCCATCGCTGAAGTAGTGGTTATCGGAGGGAAAAGCAACATAAGCTTTCTCAGTGGACCCTGTCGTGTTTATCCTGTTCCATTACAGTGCAGCAGCAGTGGCACCAGCCGCTGCCTTCCTCCCCTCACTGGGCTGGAGCGCTGCAGGCTCTCGGCAAATGCTGTCTGCAGACATCTGCTGCCTCCTCCCCCACTGCCTCCTGGCAAGCGGCAGCAGCTTCCCAGCAAACAGCCTGCTCTTTGCATCACCCCCGCACACCCGACCAAAGCTCCCTTCTGCTCTTACAGGCACCTTCGCAGGACCTTGAAATGGTGGTTTCCCCGGTGCTGGCTTGGCTCCAAGCAGCCTTCTGCTTCACAAGACCATAGCTGAAAAAATTCAGGGTGCCTGATGGAGGAGAAAGACTTATTAAAGGTGATGCTTACTGGGTTCTGGCTTAAGATTCAAACGGGCAACTCTCTTTGGCAGGGCTCCAGCTGGGGCCTGAGGCAGGCCTGGAGTCTGGGGCAAAAACCTTGGAGCCGTTTGACTGGAGCAGATGTGGCTAGGACAGCTGTGAACTGCAGCCCTGGTGCCAGAGCTGGATGCTTTGGGCCGGTGTCTGGCTTGAGTATGTCACATGCAGCAAAGGAAGGCAAAGTTCACTGTTGCAGGTATTCGTGCAGCCCCTTCCAGGAGACAGGAGCTTTTGTTTCTTTCTGCTCTGGCCAAGGAATGAGGTGATGTGCTCCTTGGATGTAGATGGCCACAGGGTTTCTGTCTCCAGAGAGTAACCTCCTGGCTTGATAGTCCTGCCATCTTGGCAGTAGGAGGCACCTGGAAAAGTGGCATTTTTGTGGGTTCAGTCTCTCAGTAATGCTGCACCAGGTTCCCATCTGCGGGTATTAGCATTTGGTACCAGAAGGTGTGGCAGTGACCTAAGAGATCTTTACCCCAAGCCCAGGCAGTCCCCTAAGCCACAGTTGCCAAGATGCTCTGGCTGCATCTTGTATGCTTCTAGCCTGGGGACTTCTCTGGAGAGCAGAGGAGCTGGGAGAGATGGAGCAGAAGGATTTAATGAAGTGGGCATGAGAAGTGTAGCAAACTCCTTTCTCCTGAAACCAGTGAAGCAGTAGCTGGGAGCATGAAGGCAATGCCTGTCTGTGATCTCAGGGCATGCCCAGAAGGAGGGCTGAGGTATGTGGATTAGTCAGAAGGGATGGTAGAGGATGAAAGAGGATTCTGCAGCTCTGACTGTAAAGGCAGTTTTGGAAGAAGGCGCTGGAGGGATTGCAGGTGGGACATGAAAATAGGAGCTTGGAAAGATGGGATAAACAAAGCCAGGAGGGAAATTTGCCATTTTGTACCCAGATCAGGAAGATGTGAGCACAATTTGAACTGATTTAGACAAGAAGTCACAACTCTGTGTTTGGAGGGAGAAGGGATCATCATCATCATGTGACCGTCTTTGCGGTAGAGGAGTGCAGAGGCACAGCCAGATCCCCCCCGGCAGCTTGGAGAGAGCTTGGTGTTACGTGGAGAAGTATTGCTTGGCACACAGTTGACAGTAGGTTCTGTTTGGTTAATAAGACTGTGGGCCGTGACTTCACCTGGTGTCAGAAGAAGTGGTAGTGGGAGAGCTGTGGGGATGCCATGTAAATGCTGCTGGAGGAGCCTGTGAAACCATCTGAATGCCTGTGACGGATGTGGCATAGAGATGGGAGCTGTGGGACAGTGTCTGGCTGGCAGCGAGCAGTGAGGCCAGGGCCTTCGTGGCAAGCAGGGCCGAGGTGCTCCTGTGGGCACACTTCTGGGTGCCAGTCTCTGGCAGCTGGGCCCAGTGCTGCTGCACGCAAGGAGAGAGCCTGGAGCAGATCCAGCAGCCAGACCCAAGTTGAGTGCTTGGGTGTGCTGTTTGTCTGGGCAGCAGCCGCAGGCCCCTTCTCCTTGTTGGTGTGGCGCTGAGCACAAAGGAGATGAAGCAAAGGAAGGATAAGGCATGTGTTTGAGAGGGAGATGAGAGATGCCACTGAGAAACAGAACTGAGCTCTCTTCTTTTTGTAGGGTCGGGGCAGAGGGGCTGGGTTGCAGGCCAGAAACACTCACACATGTCCCTGAGAGGGGAGGGGAAGCTGAAATGCTGCAGGAAGCCATGCTTTTGCCTGCACAGGTGATCCAGAACTGCTGCAGCTCAGGGGTGACACAGCAAAGCCATGCTTCCCCCAGCCATCTAGACCCTGTCTCAGAGCCTAGGAGAAGACGGCTAAGGAGGTTAGAGGTCTCTGGCAGGCAGCCTTTAAAGCCCCCACTGAGGAATAGAGGTGTCAGCAGCAGCTGGAGGCGAGGACTGGTAGGTTCTGGTGTTTATCCAGTGCTGAGGAGAAGCAGAAGGTGCCATGTGGAGGCCAATTGTTGCCTCCCGCAGGAGATCAGTGAGGGAGTGCAGGGGAAGGCAGCTCGGCACGATGTTATCCTGAGAAGAAAGCACTGATAATTGGAGGCAGAGGGAGCACCAGGGCTCAGGAGATTTCTGCTCCTTTGAGCGGGGAAGGGGTGCCAAGAGTCCAGCAGGATCCTGGCTGCGGGTGCACTCCATCTTGTGAGTGCCTCGATCAGTGCTTCTGGTTGTGACTTTGTCCTCGAAAGCTTCCCAGAGGGAAGTGGCATGGCAGGTGTAGGTGTATGGACTGCAGGGACTGGTGCTGGGCTCAAGGAGAGCGGTACCTGGCTCTTCTCCCTTCTCTGGTGGTGCTGGGTGCATTCCTATGAGTTACCATTCCCTCCGTGTCAAGGCTGGTGCAAGACTTTAGCACATGTGCTTGGCTGTCACTCTTCTGGGCTCTTTTTTTCCTCTGCAAGAACTCCAACTCCTGGATTGGACCCGCAAGCAGGACTCTGTCGCTAGTGGGTCAGGAGCAGGCTGAGCCAGGAGACATGGAATGGAGCTAAGCGCAGGCCCTGGGCAACACTGGAGCACCAGCTGGCCCTTTTGGGAGGCCAGCGGCCTCCCTAGCCCCAGCTCGTGTGGGGTGGCCTCAGTGGACCAGCAGCAGCTGTCTTCTCTGCACTGGAGGGATGGAGCCAGGAGAGGGGGAAGGGAGAAATCACCCCCAAAGGGTTAATAGTAGCTTCAGCCTGCTGCTCAAAGCCCAGGCCCTGCTGCAGGAGTGGTGTTGAGCAGCCTGCTCCAGTTGGCGTCTGTCCCAGAATGCTTTGGAAAAGCACTGGCCTCTGACCCCCAGTACAAACTGAGCCCAGCACGTGGGAGGGAGAAATTACTCCCAGACCTTCAGGCTCCAGGGTTTACAAGCTGCCTGCAATAAAGCAGCCATTTTTTCCAACAGTTATTAAATCTCCCCTTTTAGCTCACTACAAACCTCTGCCTGTCGTTCCCGTACCCTGTTCCTAGCCCCATATTGTGCTTCTCCTGCTCAAGCCCAGAACACCTCTATAAGATGAGGCAGGCCTTTTTGGGGAGGGCTGAAGGCTGAGGAGAGCTCCAGCCACTGGTTCGTGAACAGTGCCCCTCACCCTGCAGTGGCGGGTCCCATCCAGCTTGGCTGCTGTACTTGTGTCTGTCTGCTTCCTGCGTGAGCCAGTGCAGGCAGCAGCAGCCTCCCCAGGTGCCTTGCTGCAGCAATCCCTGGGGGAATCCTGCACCTGCTTCTCCCACTTGCAGGGTGCACACCTTCACCCCTCTTCTGAGCCCCCATGGGGCGACTGGGCCTCTGCTGATGGACCATATTTCAGTATTGTCTTACTGTCCATGCTGGAGGCTGGGAAGCAAAGAGCAAAGGTTTTCTTCTTGGCCCTGCTGATGGCTGGGGCAGCTATGGACACGGCCTTGGTTTTCCTTTGCCGCAGTTCTACTATCTTAAAATGGGAATAGGAGCAGAGTTTGCACTTACCTGTTGTCAGCTCCTTAGGTAACTTATTCTGTCTGCACTCCCTGCAGTGAGCGACGGATTAATTGCCAGGGAGGCTGGCCAGTTTCTATGGGAGATCACTGCGTGGGAGGCTCATGAGGCTTCCTTCACCAGCTAGTGTTTGTAATGACTGCTGCAGCTGGAAAGTGCCAAGAACTACTTATTCACATAGGATTTCGTGACCATCCAGTTGTATGGAAGTGCCGAGCTGGCGTGGAGCAGTGAGCGCTGCCTGTCTGGTGCTGTGCTGAACATGCCAGCATGTTGAGTTGCTGCAAAGGGTGTGGGGAGCACGTGTTTTTGTTTGTACAGTACTTTGGGAACAGAACACTCTTAAAAGTGGCTACCATGCCATGGGCACTGCGGGATCTAGATAAATGAAATGGGAGCTAGTATTTCAAAACAACCTCTTCCCTGCTCCTCCCACCTCCTGTGCACATTCCTCTGGCGAGGAGCAGGTAAAGGTGAGGAGGTGCCCACAGAATGCAGCTGTAGCCCATAGCCAGGGAGCAGCTGCAGCAGCAGGCAGCCTAGGCTCCACAGTCCTCTTCCCAGCACACGTAGGACACATTGAATGGAGCAGGTCACCTTAGCCTTGGCCATGCCACCCGTCAGGCAGGTGACACCTGCCCGGGGGCCCAGACCACACTCCCTAGCCCTTGAGGTGGCTGGAGGATAGCAGCTCTGAGGGTGGTAACCCTGGAGCCTTAGGCTTTCACTGCCCTTCTTTTTCAGAGCCAGAGGTTTGCCAGGAGCAAAGGGCCTTAGCAGGAGTCTCACGCTGCCCTGGCACTGGCAGACCTGTGCCGTGCCTTGCTCTGTGCTGCACCCCTGGGCACAATGAGGCAGGGAAGCCATTTTCCTAAACGTGTCTTGGGCCAGTCTAGGATTTACTCAACACACAAGAAAAAAAGCACATTCATCCGAACCCCCTTCTCTCTCTGAGGCTTGGTTTTGTTTTTAAATCTATATGGCAAGCGACCAAACTGGCTGAGTCAGTCAGCTGGCTGGCCACCAGAAGTAAAAATGCGGTTTTGTCCCCTCCCTTGTTCCACCCCGCTTCCCCCTGGATTTTTTTTCTCCTTCACTTAGCGACAGTTTCGTGTATTTACAACAAACCTCTTTCTGCCTCCTTCTCTCTTGGGGCTGGGACAAGTGAAAGCTGTTTTTTATTTTCAGAATCAGCCTAGGGAGAGAAGGTGCAGGAGGGCAGCCTGGCTTTGCCTTCTTGCTTCTGCTCACAGTGATGTTGCCTGGGAGGAGAGGGAGCTCCCTGCTGTGTTCAGGCCTTTGCAGGCTGATGGCAGCATCTGCTGTCACACAGGCAATTAGATAGAGAGGTGAAGTGTCTTGCCCAAGGCCGTGCAGACCTGGCCTGGGAAGATGGGAACTGAGAGCCAAGTCTCCTTTGGACGCTGACCCCCAGAAGCCATGCCGGCCATAGGCTGGCTTTCCGGGGGCAGGAGGCTGTGTGAGGTTCCTGAGTGTTTTCCTGGATGCTGTGGTGTAGGGATGGTCTGGTTGAAATGTGCCCTGAAGTTGTCTCTTCCACTGGGAAGATGGGAGCCAACAACACTCCTGTGTGAATAGCCAGCATCTTGTAGAGGGCCAGGACGCTCTTTTGTCAAGGGGCAGCCAGGGGTGTGTGAGCTCTGTGTGAGTCTGGTGGCATGGGCAGCTGGCCAGGTTTCAAGCACCTTGTGCTGTTGGGTTGCTCACGATGTATCCTGTGTCCAGAGAATGGGAGCATAAGAGGTGTTTTCTTGCTGTGGCCTGTGGTTTGGCCATCAACATCTTTAATTCCTAGGCATCCAAATTCTGTAGCCCCATCTGTGGGCAGCCTTGTGACCCATTCTCAGGGTGGGCAGGAGATGGTGCAGGGGGTGGAGCAGGTGTGATCTAGGTACTCACTCTGCTCCCTCCCTCCTTCCCTGTGGCAAGCCTTAGTTCCTGCCTGAACTGTGTGACAGATCCTAACAAGTCATGGGATCTCAATGTGTGTCCCAGCTCGCAGCGGGTCACTGGGTGCTGGAGCATGTGGCACCCCACAGAAGTAAAACTTAGCTGTAAATAAAGGAGGCTACTCCTGTAAGTTTTCAGATGCACATTGTCCGGTCGGCTTCAGAGACAGATTTTCTTAATTTCTCTGTTGATAGTTGCTATTTCCAATGCACACAATGCAGCAAATTCTCCAGTCTGACTGGCTTCTGTGTACTTCAGCAAGGGGGCTGCCTGCTGTGAGCCACGCAGTAGCTGAGGATACCCACATTGCACTGAACTAGTTTGCCTCTTCCTCTGTCGTAAATCCTAACTTAATCGTGGGACATACTTGTAAGGCAGCAAAGGTGGGGAAAGGGGAGAAATTGATTTTTTATTTTAGCAAGGGAGTGGTGGGCTAAGAAACGTTAAAAGGCAAAATAAATCCTTCAAAATATTTTGCTGTGTTGGATTGAAGGGAACTGAAAGATGGACAAAGAGGCTTAAGAGCACAGTGGGGAAAGGTACCCACAGGTTGTTGGTAAGGCTGAGCCTCTTTGGCACATGTCACATGGGGAATGCAGACATAAGGGGAACCATAGCTCTGTTATTCCCCAAGACTTATGTCTCTGCATATGTAGTTGTGTCCCCTCCTCTTCTCTGATGGCTGGTGGCCATCTCTGATGGTCTGCTATACAGTAAAGCTGGAGATGGCTGTGAAAGTGCTGCAGTGTGCAGACATCTGCAGTTCACGCAGGAATTATGGCAGCAACTCAGAAGAGGTGAGGAAAAGCAAGAAGAGATGCTGGGATCTGGTGCTGGCAGAAATTTCTGGGACTAGAAATTAGTAGAGGGTAATGGATGCTGCACACCTGCTGAGCAGTAAGGGGAGCTTTGAGGTCAGGAGGATGCTGGGGATGTATCTCCGGCCTATTGCCTAGTCCTCAGCCTGTCATCACTTCTCTTTCCTTTCCCATCTCTTAAGAGCTTACGCCCATAGGCTTGACAATGTGTGGGAAGAGGAGAGCTCTGTAGCAATACCTGAGTGTCTTTCTGATGGAAATCGCTGTGCCTGACAGAGCCACCCTTTTTCCTTGAACTTATTTGTGGTCATTCACTCAGCAGCCATCCAAGACAGAAGAAGAGGAGGAATGGTTTGGAAAAGAATCTAGTAGCCTGCAGTTTGCTGACACTTGTGGCCAGGTACTGAAGTGGATACCATTGTTTTCCACCAAACATGGAGCACACTGGGGACTGGACCCAGTACAGGAACTTTTTGTAAGCAGTGCTTTTGGTAATTACCTCTGTTAGTGGATGTCTGCTTGATCCTGGTACTTAACCTATGTGCTTTTGATTTTGCCGGAGAAAAGGAAACAAGACTTGTCAGTTCAGTTTTGTCCTAGTTGGTGTAATTTTTCAGCCCTTGCCTGGTTGGATTGCAAACCTGTGGGAATCTTGAAATCCCACTGCTCTTTCTGACAGGTAGGGGCAGGGAATATAATCCTGAAATGGATCTGCTGTTTAAATCCTTTCCATCTCATGATCTGAAACTTCTGATGAACTGCCTGGCCTTCAGCCCCCCTCTTTCCACCCTTGCTGGACTCCTCAAAATGCTGGTGCTGTCTTACAGCTGTTTGTGGTGTTCCTCCACCCAACAAGATGGTTTTTAAAGTTGAGGGAGTGGAGGAGGGAAGCATCTTTGAGGAACTACTTAACTTCCAGATTTGCTTGCATTCTGCTCCCCAGGCAGGTGACTGGAGTTTGGCATAGTCTGTTTCTAACCTCATCCCCGGGAAAGATGCTTGTAACAAGGTCTGATCCATGGGCAAACTTCTAAACAATCACAAACTCGTGCAGCAAATCAATACCTGGATCAATGGGGTTTTTTTTTCCTCTCTCAGAGTACAGCTGTGTTGACTCAGTGTACTGAGGCTGTTTCCTAGATCATCTCTCTGCCAAAAGCTGAAATGAACAGCTGGAATTTCAAGCTCTTTTCCATTTCTGTTGTCACCTGAGTTGAAGGAGTACCTGCATTTTAGGCCTCACTGGAAGTCTTGCTTATAGTTCTTGGAGTCACCTTGCTGTCTCGAGTACATCAGAGGGGTGAAAGGCGATGGGCAGCTTGGCAAACCCTGAGCAAAACTGTGTAGGTTTGTACTTTCTGCCTTCTGACCTTCCTATTTGTCAGATGCCCTTTTGAATGCACTCCAGAAAAAGGCAAATGACACTTCAGTGGACTTGGTCCCTTCCACTGGCCCACATCTATAGGGACAGTTTTGAGGGAGCCCCCACCAGTGTGCTCTGTGTGTGTGTGTGTGTGTGTGCTGGACAAGGAGGCTTAGCGCCATGTGTGCTGTGTTGTGGCAGGTGTTCGCCATCACATCACCGTGGGGGTTAGAGACTGGTAGAAATGGAGCACTCCCAAAAAGCCTCATCCTGCACAGCCAGGCACTTTGTGTTTGGAGCTTTTTCTGTAGTTTTACTTGTCTGGAAGGGAAAATCACTCTTGTGGAAATAGTTAGAGATGAAAATGTAGCTGCTATCTCATCCTCGGGCTGTTATCACTGTGTGGAGGATGGACACTGCATGTCCCCTCCCTGGGGTCGTGCATGCACATCATCCTATGATGTGGTGTCAGGAGGGCCAGAAGCCAGGGCTGAGATTCTGTGTGATGGTCTTCAGTGAATAATGGGAATTTGAGTATGATCTTTGTTTGGCACAGAGCAGGTGGGCAGCACTGTGTCCTGAGGACGCTCAGGAGAATGGTCTGTCTGGTCCTGGACAGTACATCCAGATTTGGGAGCTGACAGTTCATTTCCTGTTTTGCATTAGGCCGTGAAGATGATTGTTGTCTCCTAGATTTGCCCATGTGGAGTGAGGCTATTGGGCTTGGCAGTCAGAAGGGTGAACCCACTCATGTCTGTGATGTTTGGAAAGAGCTATGAAAGACTTGGAGCCCACTCTGCTCCAAAGCTGTTTTATCTGCAACCTTGCCCAGGCTCTCTCTCTGGAGTGTTTGAGAAAATCCTGCAAGCTGCAGCTGGATGTGAGTAGGGTGGTGTGTCCTGGGCCTCACATATATCAGGCTTTACTTGCTTTCCCAGTGAGGTTCTGGTGCCCAGAGGTGGGACTGCTGAGTTTGCTGAGCCAAGCATTGAACAAGAGAACAGGTGTCCTCTGTTCCCTGCTGTGCTGCAGGGTAGGCTCCCTGTCTAGATTGGAGTGCCAGGGCCTGGACACTGCAGGACTTCTTGTGCTGAGGCCGAGCAGGGCTGGGCTGCAGGAGGACAGGTGCCTGGCTGTGTCCTGCAGCACTGCTGTCCTGCCAAGGAGGAAGGCACAGCAGGACTTCGGTCACATCCACCGGCAGAGAGGCTTCTACCTTCTCTCCTACCTTCTCTGTACACATGTGCCGGTACAGACACGCACATGTGTACAGATACAGGTTCACACCGGCATGAACATGCTTGTGCGGATTCACATGAATTTGCAGTTAAGCAGGCACACCCATGCTGGCACAGATGCAAACAGACCCATGCTGGTGCAGGCCTGCTCGCTGTCATAGAGGCAGACGTGTTCATATTTGCATGACTCCAGGCTTGTGCTGGCACAGGCACTGGTATACATGCTCCTGTGCTCACAGACACTGGCAGCCGAGCGAAGCCATGGCACTGGTCTATTTTTGGGAGCACTCCTAAGAATTGTGAGCATGTTTCAGATGTTAGAGTCTTAGATGGGGGAAAGCTAGAACAGATGGCTGGAGGGTTCAGAGCAGCAGCCCTGCTGAGAACAGATATTTATAGGCAGATTTAACCCTTGTGTGGTCTCTGGAGCCATGTTTAAAGGGACGGCATCTGGAGCAAACATGGTAGAGCCGAGTGATGACCTCTGAGGGTGTGCTGTCCTATCTGGTTTCTGTGAGTGATTATCTATGTAGTCTGGAAATCCCGTCTATGCTCTTCCTCTTTCTCAGGGGACACAGCTTTCCCTAGACCATGGAGCCTGGTTTCTATAAGCTTTGGTGAAAATGGGCTGGTTGTGGTTATTATTTGCTGACCAAGCTGGGCCAGCGGGTACTGCGGCTGCCCTGTGCTTGCGTGACCAGGAAAATGAGGACAAAGATTGTTTTGTCCCTCTTGCCCTGATTCTTTTTTTTTTTTTCTTTTTTTCTCTTTTCTCTCTCAGCAAAAGGTTACCCAGATTCTTCCTTTTCCTTGTTGGAAGCAGATACTATGTTTTCTTTCAGGCATGCCATCTTCTAAAGAGATACAGATTAAACCCTGCCCTGTCAAATCCATCAGATGTTTTTACCTGCCCTCCTCTTGGACTCTTGTGCTTGAGCATTTAGGGAAGAGCAAAACCCATCTGGGGGTTGTGCTGCTTTGTTGAACAGAGTTGGCTGCAGAGTGAGGCACATGGCAGGTTTGCAGTGACAGCTCTATTTCCAGTCCTTTCTTAGAGGGCATCTAGCCTCCCTTTTGGGGTCTGAGGTAGTGTTGGATTTAATTTGTCTGGCATGTCTTGAAGTGGCCTTCACAGAGCTGAGTATCAGACACTGGAGAAAGTGATCTGGGTAAAGGAAGAAAGCCATGCCCTCAGGTGGGACATGTAAAGAACTGACAGAGTAGTTATCTGAGAGTTGCAGGGAAGACGACACTGGTTCTGAAGGTATGAACTGGGGTGCAGACCTGGGGAACTGTGTGAGTCTGCTCAAGCTGCTTTTCAGTCCACCTCTGGCAAAATTAGGGAGCAGTGGCACTCCTGGAGCTAGTGCAGGGCGATGAGACTGGATAAAAGAGAAGCAGAAGTGGGTGCTACTGGCAGAGTTGGTGCTGCCAGGTGAGAGAATAATAGCCTGTATTTGTGCTCCTAAAAATTGGAAGATTGAGTCTAGTTGTGAGATGGGGAAGCAGCTGCAGCATCAAGTGGAAAAGGACATTCCTCCCTCACAATTGATACAGGCAATATCTCTACTCTCTGCCTGCCAGCTTGTACCTAGTGCGGCGATCCCAGGGAGGCAGTGCTGAGTCTTGTAGGACTGTTTTTCACTTGTCTTTGCACTGCATCTCCTGTGAATCAGCCAGAGGCATTTCCGATGTTAGAGATGGCTTGCAGCAGCCTTAAGTCAGGCTGTTTGTCCAGAGTCAGGTGCTTGGCCAAAGGTTTCATGCAGATGCTCAGGGTATGCCTCAATGACCTGTGTTTGTTATTTTATACCCTGATTCCATGCCCAAGGGGGCATGAAGCTCTGCTGGAAAGTCTGGGAGTGTGACACAGGGTGCTGGTCTTGCCTTGGGGATCGGCTCTGTGCTTTGAGGGTGTGAATTCAGAGCATCCCTGCATTTTCTGTACACTGATGTGCTGGGCATGGGAGATGCAAATCTGTGGAGAGTGGGAGTATGTTGGAGCTGCTTGATTCCTTGCTTATTCGTTCCGCTTTCAGACTATGGAGGCTTGGAAAGCAGTCCCCCCACGCACAGTTGTGTTCTCACTGCTTGCCTATGTGTCACATGGAGGAGCTCCCAGTTTTCCCAGAAGCTCTCGGTCCCAGGTCAGCACTAGCACCCGCAATCAAAATGCAACTTTATGGTGAAAAAAACTGGTTTCGGCTCCTGCAGCATCCCCCCAGATATCTCAAAAGCACAGCTGATCCAGGTGTGAAGCTGGCAGCGCTCGCCCAGCTCACAGTCTGGTCTGCTGCATGGTGGTGTCGTCTGACAGCTTTGTGTCTGTGGCTGTCTGACTGCATTTTGTACCCAGACTTACCGGTAGGAGTGAGGTTGCTTGGCAGGGCCGCTGGGCATGCTGATGTGGTGCTCCTGTGGCTGGGCCGGCCAGTGTTCTTCCAGGGCCCACAGAAGGGCTGGCAGCCACCCGCTCTCCTCCTACCTGAGGAGGCAGAGAGAGAACCTGGCAGGAACATTGGGCACCCGGTTGAGTAACTGCCAGTCCTGGGATCTGCCCACACTTGCTCAGTCTCCCACAATGGTCCCATTGTTCCTGAAAGGGCAAGGAAGAGGCTTCCTGCAGCTTCCTGGGCATCACTGACCCTCTGCCTGCCAGGAGCAGGCTGCAGGTTGGGCATACGTGGAGCAGGGGGTCCCATAGGCAGGTGGAGGAGCTCTCACTGCCCTTGAGTGTGAGGAGGGGAGTTGCAGGGGAGCACCAGCCTGTCTCTGCCAGCTGCCTCTAAAATCCCCTCTTGCTGCTGTTTTGAGGACAGCTAGCACGTGCCTGTGCTAAAGACATACACCGGAGAGGTAGGGCCGTGTTGAGTCTTGATTTCCTCTGACAAGGCATAGGGAGGCTCTCTGCCTTCTTCTAGGCTGCTTTCTGCCATGACCTTTCCTTGGGAGCAGCTGCCAGTGGCTGGGTTGCTTAGGCCCTGATGTGCATGCCAGAGCAGAACACGTCTTTAGGAATTGGACATTCAGGGTGTTGGGGGGTTGATTCCAGTGGCTAAGATATTGGTGTGGAACCTGTTTAAAGCAATTCTAGACTGATCAAAGTGCCTTCTTCCTTCCTGTCCTGTAACGTGATCTTGGGCCAATGAGCTGCTCGGGGTCTGCTGTGGCTTCTGGTTCCTGTTGTTGTGGAGACGGAGCCTTGGAGGGCACAGGCGTGCCTCACTGCGGGCGCAGGCTCGGAGCCAAAGCACAATATCCGTGTGCTGAAGAGGACAACAAGTACCCTGTCACTGGCCCAGGGGGCTGGACCATCGTGTCCCTCTCTGCTTGCTAGCTCTGCACTGTCTGTCTTTCAATAGCAGTTATGCTTCCTCAAAGCTTTCTGCTCTGTGTGTTTCCTGATCAGCTGATTCCAGGAGTTATAGGGCTGCCTCAACACCCCTGCTCTGTCACAAACTTCCTCTCCAGAATCCATGGGACGAGGTAGAGGAAGAGGCTTTTGACTAGCATGCCAAGACATTGTGCAGGAAACTTTCTGGATGAGAGTCTTCAGAGATGTCGACCCCGGTGTATCTCATGCTAGCTCAGAGACTGGAGAACTGGCTTGGTGATCCGAACAGCTGGGGACTTTGAAATCTAATAGATATGAAATCTAATAGATTCCTTGTGAAAGTCGCAAACTAGTTCTTCTGCAAACCCCGATGCTGACTTGTTTATATCATTACCGAAACACCCGTCCTGCTTCCAAAAGATCTCTTATTTCCTCCCACTAAGTAGCCTTTGCACTCTTCCCCCCTTTGTACCCTGGTCTTTGTTGTTGCAATAACTTTTCTTAGTATGTTCGGTTTCTTAAATAAGGGCAGAACTAGAATTAACTGTGGAGGACCAAGGGCTGAGTTGTGAGCACTTGATAACCCCAGCTACTGTACCTAGTGCAAACAATGCTGCTTCAGAGCTTTATCTGGCTGAGTCTGGGCACTTGGCCTCTGGCCACAAGAACCACTGCAAGCCCTAAAGCCTCCTGCAAACCTCAGAGCTGGAGGAATGTCAGAAGCCCTTGCCCACTTGGCTAGTCATAAGCTAACAAGATCTCTCTCTCCTGGTGGGGAAGAGGGGCTCTGTGGGAGGAGCCCCAGGGCAGGCTGCCTCTGGGCCTTTCTCTTCCTCTGTAGCTGTACATCTGCTGCCACAGAGGGCTTATTGCCTCCCCGAAGGGCTGCAGTTAGTAAGATGGGGCAATTCCTAGCTCTTTTTGCCTGTTTCCTTTTGGGTGGTTGGAGGCCTGGCCAGGGGTAGATCACTGTGTTTCTGGAGGAGCTCTGTGAGTTGCTTGAGTGTTTGCATAAGGGCAGAGTAGCCCCTGAGACTCGGGACTGGGTCTGTGGGGAAGGCCATGCTGCATTTTGCACCTGTCGAGTGGCAGAAGCTGGGGAGTTTCAGCTTTACCTATGGAGGAGGCTTCTGGCGGTAAAGGTGAAGCATGGTGAGGAGGTAGAGCAACTGCTGTCTTGGGGTGCACAATGGGGAAATCTCTCTCCCGACTGGTGCGAGCCCAGATTCTGATGGTAAAGCCAGATGGGGAGCAGTGGCTTCCCTCTCCTCCTTGGGAGGGAGGTCTCTTCCTTTCCTGTAGTCCCAGTACTGCGTGCAGGCAGCTGCCACCACTCAGCTGCAAGATCAGCTGCCTGTGCTGATCCTCTCTGCACTGGGGAAGGTGAAAGGTTTCCCAGGGTGGAATTTCCTGCGAAGTAGTTACATAGCTGCTTCCCCTATGACCTTACACCCCGATGTGCCTTAGTCATGATGGCATGCAAATACGAGGCAACGGGGTGGGGGCTGGAGGGAGCTGCTGGGAAAAGGAAGTGACCTCAGCCATGGTTTAAATATAGGGCCCAGCGTTTGCTGCTGCCGGGCCTGGTATTTATAATCTTGGAGGAGTGCTCAGCAGCTTGCTGCATCTCTTTTACAGACAGGGCCGGCAGACAGCAGTGTGGGGGCAAGGTGCTGGGGCAGCCACCCTGCTTCCCTCTCTTTCCTGCGTTTCTCTGTCAGCTCCCTCTCCCCAGGTGTGCTGGGGTCCAGACATGTGTGTTCCCAGTTGCACAGACATGGTGCTGCAATCCAGGCAATTTGCAGGCCTGCAGATATTCCAACCTCTTCCTATTTTGCAGGTGTGTCCTTTGTATATTGCATTTAGTGCCAGGATTGGGCATAGAAGAGTCCAACTCTTCCCTGACTCTCTGCCTCGAGCCTCCTCCAAGGCAAACAAACTTGTTGCACTGCTGGTCATACAGCAGGGTGTAGCTGGGGTACACATCCCTGAGAGAGGTGGTAAGGGAGACCCTGCCACAAGGGTTTCCTACTGGGACCCTGGCTGCAAAGACTGTGCTATTCTTCAGGCTGGAAAGCGATCTGAGCTTGCTCAGAGGGAGAGCTAGTGTTTCAGGGAGATTTTCTGCAAGGTGGTGTGGGATGTCTAGCCCTCTCCTGCACTGTGCAACAGGCATCTATCTCCATGCTGCTTTAATCTGAACGAGCGTAGTAAGCATCTGCTGCAGGGATGTGGTGCATGGCTCTGCTCCCCAGCACAGCCCTCCGCACCCTGCGGAGGCGCTGGGGTGAGGGCTGAGGTGCCAAGGAGGCCTGGGGTCCGGGTGCACGCACTGTGCCCCAGCCCAGGCACCGCCGCGCTGGCAGGAGGTGCAGCGAGTTGGCCTGTGCTCAGCCCTGGCCGGGCTGTGGATGCCCTGGGTGACGGTGACACCTAGTGGCTTCCTGCCGTAGGCTCCACCTCGGGCCCAGAGGTGGGGCACCCGGAAAATCTGATGCTTCTGGACAGCCAGCGTGGAGCTGGACCAGCCATGGGCAGCAGGCCCTGCAGTGCTCGGGAACCCTTGTGTCTCTGGCTTGGGGACAGGGGAGGGAAGGCAGCCAGTTGATGGCCTTGCTGACGATAGCTAGTCAGTCACAGAGCCCTACAAACAGACTTTTGTATAAAAAGATGAGCAGAAACTGTTGTGTTAAAGGCTGGAAGCTCCTTGTGTTCTGGCATTGCTGGGTTCCAATCCTGAACGCTGCCGGCATTGCGGACTTCTTTTGCTATTGCCAAAGGATCTCAAAGCAGTTACTGAATCCTAGATGCAGGTGAAAGACTGACCTCATAGGCTCAGCTGCATCAGCTGTTTACCTGACATGGGTGACCCTAGGCACGGCTTGTCTCCCTTGCAATTCTTGTGGAAAAGGTAGGGTTTTAAGGTCTCAGCTGTGAGCCCTGCTGCTCAGGAGAGCTGATACAGCGGACGCAATGTGAGGCACAGCTCACTAGCTAGGCTTTTTAGGATTACTTGCCCAGTCCCAGTAACACCAGTGCACAAACACAGTGGAAATGGCCTGAGGAGATCTCTTCATGTCATGTAGCAGCTGTCCATGGAGGTCTGTGTTCTGGCCTTGCATTGCAGCCTGTGGTGTTATCTGCCAGAAGGGTTTTCTCAGGGAAACCGCCCCATTCATGTACAGATGAACTTGTCTTAGTGCATCCCAGCACAGCCAAAGGCTGTGTGGGGGTGTCCTGCTGTTACAGCAGCCCATGTTCCTGGCCAGATTTCATATACTGCAGGATGAGATCCTGCCTCAGAGGAAATTGAAGCTCCTTGAGCAGCAGCAATACCTTTGGAAGAGATTTCTGGCTTTGCTTCCTGACATGCTGTTACTCGACTGCAGTCTGCCAAACTGCAGCATACAGGTGGCTGTACTGCCCTTCATGCGGGGCACCCGCCAGCTTCCTGCAGGTCTCTCTCGCTGACCCACCCCTGCAAATCGCACTAGCCATTGTAGGAAGCAGTTCCGTGTTATCATCCCAAGGGAGCCACGTGTGACTGTCGAGTAATGTCTGGCGCATGCAGGGTTTCTGTAGGGAACACACCAGTTGGACTGGGAAGTTAAAAGGATCTGCATATTTGGTGTTAGACCTGGAAACTCCCTCAGCACAGAACAGGAAAGCAGGCTCTGGCTGGTGCTGCAGTAAAGAGGAGAGGAGTGGGAGAAACTGTTGAACTAGGGGGACAAGTAAAGGCTAGGAGAGGTCTTCTAACCCTGATTGGGCTGAAGCTGTGACAGAAGTGGTGCTGGGAAGAAAGCAAATTGCATTCCTGATTCACCTTGGTGTCTCTGAGCCTCAAGTTCCACCCACCTTACATGGGATGTGTGTCCCTAGGTGGTAGGGAACATGAATCTGAGACCTTTGCAACCTGTGGCCAAGTAGCCCCACAGAAACTCAGAATTCTCAAGACAGCTCCAAATGACAGGAGATAACAGGGCCTGCTAAAACGACTCAAGAGAACTGCTAGGAGTCAAAAGAGCACTAGGTTCTCTCTGCAGGTCTTTTAGAACCCTCCCATAAAACTGTCGAGGGCACCACCTTCTCTGCCATTTAAAAGGACACTAGAAAGATTTAAGAGATAAATGGAAGTGAAAAGAGGCTTCTTGAGTTTATCAGTCTGATGATAAAAGGGCAAGATAATTTCATGACGCATTCAAAACTGATGACCCTTGTCAGCAGAGTTGCCCAGTGGAACTCCCTGTCTTCCAGTGTCTCTCTCTGGCCAAAGCAAAGCTGAAATGAGAATGCCTTTAGCAGCAGCCTGGGTTAAAGCTGTTGTCGCTGGTGATGAACACTCAGGCAAGCGTTCCCACACTGGGGTCAGGGAGATGATCCTGTAGTCATTGGTTGCTGTATAGCGGATTGTCTCGCAGCTGTGCTTGTTGGGCTCAGGTCGGTTTCAGGCTCCGTCTGGGTGTTCAGACCCATCCCTGACTCTTGGCTGGAGCTGGCTGGCTGACAGCAATGCTATTTCGCTACTGGTTTTGAGGGGTTTGTTTCTCACTGGAACAGATTCAAAACCTGTTGAACCATCTTGTGAGAAGGACTGTTTTGGAACGATTTTTTCATGGGAAAGGTCAAGTTTCTGATTCTGGCCTTTTCTCAAATCAGAAGTGATCCAAGGATCACACACCTCAGAAATCTCACTTCTGGGAAGTTGTCTTAGTCTCTCCCTCCATGAAATACACTGACTTTATTGACATAGTATGGTATTTTTTGGAGGTGTTCAACCCCTTTTGCTCTTAACCCTGGGAGGACTGGTAATCTAGGACTGGTGTTGGGTCGTGTGCTAGGGATCTCATCCAGATTCGGAGTGCATGGTATCTCAGGAGGGAGCAGCAGGTTTCTGGAGTCTCTCCTGCTGTTCTCTGCCTAATGTCTTTCTTCAAGAAGCCCTTGAGCTTGCTTAGGACCTCTCATTTCCAAGGCCAAGGTGTTCAGCATGAGTTTGTGGTGGTGTCCATGGAATTTGGATTAGATTGTCCAGGATAGCGTCCTGTAGTGAGTGATTGGGTGGTTATCAGCATAGGCTGCGTGCTTAGAGGGTGTTTGCAATGGTAAAGCGGTCTCGTTACTTCCTGGACAGGCTGGCAGAGAAGGGTTCCGTGACTTTCTGTGTGTTGCATCACCGTGTCACAACCCGTTTTGTATGTTGGGTGTCTTGTATGTTGGCTTTTGGTGAGCTGTGGAACGCACAGCACAGCTCAGGAGGCCTGGGTTCTGGTGTCCACTGTGCATGCACAACTTGATCGTTGTGGGAGGGAGGTGTGACGAAGCGTCTTCCTTTTTTGAGTCATTGTGGCTCTGTTTTCCCGGCTTCCTCTCTTGTGCCTTCTTCCAAGAGGGATAGCACAGCAGCAATGCCAGCCAGCTCCCAGATGTGGAAGCTGCGAGGCTGCTGGCACGCATGGGCCCCTCGTTCTTTGCAGCAGTGTTGGGAATCCATGTTATCGTCCTCTGGAGAGAGCCCGGGAGCATGATTCACCAGAAAGTCTTCCGGGAATGCAGCGGGGTTTCAGGTTTCTTAACTATCAGCTAGCAATTCCCAGATTACAAATGTCAGCCCAGTCTCTCCTGCCCAGGGCTTACTCCTTCTCTCCCTCTGCTGCTGTTCAGTCTGCACTGGAGAAGGCTTACTAAAAGCAGTTTTTGTTATTTTGTTTCAAGATTTCTTGTCTGCTAAGGTCTCAGCCTTAGATTTAAGGCTGTGGCTTTTCAGATGTATCAGGTGCAAACACTCTCTGCATTTGGATGTAGCCCTTTGTTCCACAGATACTGTGCCTTGAAAGTTTCCCTCCTATCATGAGGTTGGCTGGGTTGTCCTCCTGTGTAACGATGGTGGAATCAAGGCACCCAAAACTTGCTTGGGCTCACGAGTGGAATTGGTGGTAGCTGGGAGCAGAAGCCAGGAATCTCATCTGCTTGCTTTAACCAGTGGGAATTAAGTTTGCTATTGTCTTCAAAACTACCAGGCTGGAGTGGGTGTGTTGCTAAATTGCAGAGAAAGACAGATTTCTGTGCAGTCTTCTATTTGTCGTGTTCTTTTCAAGGTGTTTTGAATTGTTTGTCTCCTGGTGTCAGTGTATCTACTTTCTAGTTAATTATCTTCCATGGCCCAGGTGTATGGCATGCCTGTTAGAAACTCAGGGTATGTGGAAGGAGCTTACAGCAGTCAAGACGCCTATTGTCATGCTTCGGCCAGACACGAGAGGCTGAGGCGGATCCCTGCTATCCATCTGCAACAGAATCCAGCTGTTGCTACTTCTGAAAGCAGAACAGAATCTTCAGTCAGCTGCTTCTGGCATTTGTCCCATTAGGAATTGTGAGGCAAGTGTTATCCCTCTGAGAGGACACTAGACGGGAGGACTTTCCAAAGTTTAGCCAGGTCCCTCTGTCAGCCCAGGGTAGCTTTCCATCCTGCCTCAGGCAAGGTTTTGAATGACCTCCCTGGACAACCAGCCTAGTCCAAAATAAAGAAAGAAGGTAAGTGCCTCCCAGATGTTACATTCTGGAGGAACCTCACAGCTGATGAGGCTCATCCATGCTGCAGGCAGTGCCTGAAGGTTTTGTCATGGCAACTGCCAGGTCCTTCGGCTTGGAGGTGTGTGTTCCTTGCAGTCACATCTGAGAACCAGAGGGGCATGAGGTGAATCTCTGGACTCTGCAGGCGTGGGCTTTTCAGGGCCCTGGGCTTCCTCCTCCCTCCCTGAAGTATTCACCTTGCTGGGCCGTACCAGGGTTGTGCTACAGTGCAGCTGGGCATTCACACTTTCGGTGAAGCCTTTTGGCATCTGTTACACACACAGTATCATGCCGGTGCAGATGTGCCACAGGCAGACCCGGATCTCCCAGCCTGCTGTTGAAATGGGAGCGCACCCTCAGTGCGGGTGTAGCCACACAATGGCGTCAGTGGGTTTGTGACCCTCAGGACCGTGGTGCAGAGTATTGCAGGGATTGCGAGCGCGGCAAAGCGGAGGTGGGGGAGGGCCTCTGGGCCACCAGCAGAAGGAGCTGCTGCAGGGCTTGTTTTCTGGAATGCTGTCTGGCAGCAACCTCTTTGGTGGGGCTGAAGGCTCCCTGTGGCCGGCCAGCCAGTGGCTGCAGGCAGCATGTGTGTGCTTAATGCTGCAGCTTGTGCCATATGGACCTTCTCCTCCTCCCTGCTTGCCCTCTCTGTGTCTCCTTCCCCCCTCAGCTCCCCTCCCCCTGCAAGTGGTTTGACAGAGCAATTGGGCAGGCACTGGGACAGCAGCTCTGACATAAATCTCTCCTGGTGTGGAATGAGGGGTATAAATATCCAGAGAGTGATGTGATCTTTCCAGCTGCTATTAATAGGTCTCTGGAGAACAAGAGCAAGCAAGCGAGACTGGCTGACACTTAAAGGGCTAGCAACTCCCTTATGTGCTGTGAAAATTAATCAGCACTGTAGCTCACCATCTTCCTCCAGGCTAGAGCAGAGCCCTCACCGAGGTGTGTTGGGCAGAGGTGGAGGAAGAGGGAGTAACTACCAACTCCTAGCTAGGAAGCAATGATAGGCCAAGCTGCGCACTAAGGATCCCAGTAACTAAGGAAGAACGCTTGGGCGGGCCGTGCCACAGCAGTGTTTGCATAGCATGCCAGCAGCCCCCAGCTCAGCTTGCAGGGAGGCAGGTGCTGAGACGACCCCTTGGCAGAGAAGACCTTTTCTGCAGGCACAGAACTCGCTCACAGTGCGCGACAAGCTGCAGCCTGCACCTTGTGGCGATCACAGTCTTTTGGGGATTATGGGTCTGCCGAATGTGCTTCACTTGGCTTTCTTTGTGAGGGTGCAGTGATTTTGCCCTGGCAGAGTGAGCACTTGGCTTTTGCTAGTGGTGTCTCCAGGCTCACCTTCAGCAAGGCAGGAGCAGCATGTGTAGTGCTGCTGAGCTCTTGTGGTACTATTTAGACACGTGGGGTTTGGTCTGGAGCTGGTGCTTCCTGTCCCTGGATGGCAGAAGAAATCCGTGCACAGCATCTGGCCTGCGTGGTCCAAATGGGAGGAGCAGACCACAGCAAACCCCTCCTTGTGTGCTGGGAAATTCCTCAGCCTGTGCACAGGGAAGCTTCTCGGTGCATTGTGGAGGTGTCACGCAAAGCATAGAGCAGATGTGAGCAAGCAGAGTAATACCTCAGCTTCCATGAACTTGTGGTTTACTCTCCTTGCTTCCTGCTTCCCCAAGAAGTAAAAACGACTGTGACAGGGTTAGGGTGTAGTTACCAGAGTTACGTGTTGAACCAAGGGTTTGTGGTGGCCTTCCAGAATACACAATGTGATATGGAGCTGCATCCCAGTCATCTCTAATGCCTGTGCAGAGTTTCAAGGGGAATATTCCCAGTGTGAGCATGAGACTCTGCCAAGGCAAGTAGATCCTGAAAGGAGGGCTGCTGCAGCGTTGCTTACCTGCATGCGTGTCCCTCAGCCCAGAAACCTCTGTGTTCTGCCCTAACCTCCTCTACTCTGCCAGAATCTGCCTCAGCCTGCAGGGCTATTCAGAAAGCTGAGCTGGGTTTTGAGCAGGAGAGCATCATCCTGCTATCCCAGCAGGCCTGTGGCACATTGCATCATCCTGCTGGGCTGGAAGCTCCCGCTAATGTGGACACCCCCTCACCCAGAGCCTTAAAGCAGGAGCTGGGACTGTCCCTCAGGGCCCTGGGAGAGGCAGAGCTCGTCTGATGAGTGCCTGCACTTCCTAGCTCTGCCCTTGCAACCCACTGCCTCCTTCTCAGTTGCCTCAACCTTTGTTCCCTGCTCTGTCCCAGTTTTCTCTTTATAGGCTTGTGTTAAGACTGTCTGCTCAGTTGTGTTTTGTGTGTTTTGCAGGGCAGAGGAAACTTGTTTAGCAGCAAAAGGGGTCCCTGAAAACAGTAGGGCACCAGATTTCTCTCTAGGGTCACAAAGTCATCTAAGCTCTGGGAACACCTGCAAAATAGCTCTGAGCATCCTTGTGCTCATCAAAGGGCCAGGCTGGCATGGAGCACCCATTTCTCGTCTTGGTCTTGGAAATGAGGGTGCTCGTGTCTGTGGCTCTTCCTTGAAGTACTGGCAAGTCTGCCATGCCTGGGTGAGAGTTTACAGCTTGTCAGCATGTGAGTGAGAAAATGCAGAGCAGGATTTTTTGCTTAAAGGGGCCAAGGCTAATTCCCAGCATGAGCAGCTCTGGGTTGTGCCTTGCCATGGACTTTGTCTGGCCCTGTGACCAAGTGACAGCCCCAGTGCACTGGTCCTGGCCTGTGCTTCCAGCAGCTGCACCTGTGTGAGGGGCACTGTGCTGACTTGCTGCTCTTTTCTCTTGCAGGTTTCTGATCTAAGGGGCTGGGAGCTCCCTCCACTGGCACTGTGGGAATCTTTAGCCAAGCCAATGCACCCTGACAACAAACTGCCCAGCCATGGCAAGGCAGGCAGCAGCAGTGCCCTGGCCCAGCACCACAATGTGAACCAAGCACCCACCTGTAACTTGGGCTCAAAGGGTGTGGGGGCAGGCAGCCATGGCAGCAAGGCCACTCAGATTTCCCCTGGCAACTCTGGACTGAAAAATAGCCAGAACACTGTCCCAAACTTCAGCTCCTTGAAAGGCAAGGTGAAGCGGGAACGAAGCATCTCGGTGGACTCCGGAGAACAGCGAGAAGCCAGCACCCCATCACAGGACACAGAATCAAAAGGTAATGCTCTCCTTGCCTCAGCATGTCCTCCTCTCAGTTGCTACAAACGTCCTGGCAGGACTTGTGATGGGAGCATCTTTGGTTTCTCTGCTGTGTGTTCTGTTCAGGCTTGTCCTGGCTGCCTGTGTGACTTTTGCATCACTGCTTGTCACATCTGCAGTTTTTCGACCAGAGTGGCTGAATTCTCATTTGCTTTGCATTTCATTCCCTAAACCATTTGTTCCACCCAGAATCTGGCACTGGTTTTCACAGGCTAGTGAGGCCATCTAAGCAACAGCATGGTTCGCTGAAACTACTCCGAATGCCCCTGCATGTGCAATGTGCAAACTTTTAACTTGGGACTTAGTTGTTTTCTAACTCCTTGCTGTTGCTAGAGAGCTGCTTTGTGGTGTTGCAGCTGCCCAACAACTCAGTCATGGGTAGCAAGGAGGTGCTGCAAGGGTCACTGTCTGAACAGTTCTGTGGTTTCATCAGCAATGGATAACTCTTGTGTTACAGCATGTGGCTTCTGGGAAAGGGCTGAGTCAGTGCTTCTAAACGCCTTGCCTTCCCTGTCCTCAGCGGCCTTCCCTGTAACCTCTTGCATTCCACCAAGCTCTGTGCTCAGTGGCTCTGTGGGATACTTGAGCATCTCCCAGACAGTTGTAGGAGGAGAAATTCCAGTGGTGCCCTTGGTTCCAATGAAGACTCACACCCGGTCCGCAGACGCAGAGCTTCTGTTCTGGCTTGTGCCCCTAAGGATTTGTTTTCACAGTCAAAGCCATGTTGACTGACTGGCTTAGGCCAGAGCTGTGCCATGGAAGAACAGGTAGAATGTGCCTGAATTGACAGGTAGAATATACCCCATAGTGTTACAGGGGTAACCGTACACCACTGATCATAAGCATTTGCAGTTTTGTCCCAGAACTATCTTGTAACCACACTTCCACAGGAAAATTATTAAAATGGCTTGATCAGAAATGCCCGAATCTCCTGTTTTCCTAATACACTGGCAGATCATGTGAATATGGTCATGATGTAAAAAAGACGATGTAAAAAAGCGAGGCCAGACAATGTTTCATTAGTTAAAGCACACGACTGGAAGTTACTCATCCTGTGTCTGATTGCTCTCCGAGTCCCTAAGTGCCTTTAGGCAAGCCACTTCCTCTCTGAGCTGCATCAGTCCCATCTGAGACAGGGACATGTGGAGGGAGCATACGAGTTTATGGAGAGCAGGCAGGCCCCTGCCTGATTGATGTCAACAAAGGGCTCAGTCTGTCTCTTGTTCCTACAAAGGATGTGACTGATGCACCTTTCCATTCTATATTCAGATTTTAATTGCTGAATCGCAGACCCTTTAGGTTTACAGTTAATGCCCAAAGTTCTCTAGTTTGGAATTGCAGGTAGACACATACTGTGTGCAGGCAGTAAGAAATACATCTCATTCTGGAACTTTGTCTCTCACAGGGAAGTCTCACTAGATCTGGCTGCTAAGACAAGGAGCCCAGACTGAGCAGATGCTTCAGGTTCTTAACCAGTGCTGGGCAGATGTCAGAATAAGGCTTATTGCTCAGTGCATCCTGGTTGGGTTGGCACTGCCAGCATGCAGCACCCAGCTGGGCAGGACTCCAACCTTTCAGTGCCTTAAGTGCCTCTGATGGTCCCTTTGCAGGTGAGGTGGCTCCCCGTAGTAAGCGCCGGTGTGTGCTGGAAAGGAAGCAGCCATACAGCGGCGATGAATGGTGCTCTGGGCCGGACAGCGAGGAAGACGACAAACCCCTCAGCAGTGCACACAGTGAGTGACTGCCTCCTTACCAGCTCTGAGGCTTGAATAAAGCCAGGTCCTTCCTAAGGCACAGGAGGGCTGATGACACTGGCACCTTTAGCTTTGCCTGTACGTGCTCACTTAGCCGAGTGCGTGGGGGCCCATTTCAGTTGGTGGTTGTTGTGCTGTGAGAATATTTGCCATGCAGTGAGGTCTGGGACCTATTTTGTGGAGATGCTACTGAGATGCTGGAGGGAAAGGTGTTGAGGTTGAATGTCCCTGGCTCTGGCCACACTGCCCTGGTCATAATGGCAGCTAGAGTGCGATGTGCATTGCTCTTACTGCAGCAGATGAGTCTGTGCCAGGCCACTCACCTTTCTCTCTGCAGCTATGTTGTAAAGACAGCTGAGTCTAAAGATGCTCTTGAGGTCTTGACAGTGGTTTGGGCAGAGCTGAGCTGTCCTGAGGTGTGCAATTTTAGGGACAACACAGTGTAGATCTTCTCTGTTTTCCAAAAGCATCAGTATTCTTTGACATTTATATCTACAGTTCACTTTGCTTTCAAACTGTAACAGGGAGAATATATGAGAGATGGGGCAAGGTCCTGTGGGACCTGAGGAGATGCCCATGTTGTCTGCTGGAGAACATGAACGTGTAGAAAAGCAGGGAGAGGGTGGCCTCAGTGCCTGCCAGTGCATTGTTGCCATCATCTCCAGAACATCCACTTCGCCTTCTCGGCACAGTCCATAGCCTGTGCAGCCTGTGCGGGAAGGGATAGTGCTGCTTCCCTTGTCACAGCCTGCACCCAGATCTGCCTGGCGGGAATGGGTCACCGCGGGGCTGCCCAGGGGCAGGGGCTGGCAACGAGGCAGCGCCCGAGTCCCCGCACCGGTTCCCGGCGATGTCTCCTGTGCAAATGCCGCCGTGGCAGGGTCGGGCTGCAGGAGCTGCTGCCATGGGGAGAGGTAGCTGGAGGGGAGCAGGGAGCCAGCTGAGTTAAGGGGCGAGGGTAGAGGAAGGCAAGGCATGCCTCTGGTAATTGCAGTGCTTGGTAATATTAATTATGGATCTTAGCTAATAACGGCTGCCGATCCACAGTGGCCGGTGCCGCGCGCAGCGGCCCCGGGCCAGGCGGGCCGGTGCTGCCACCCGCTGGTGGCTCGTCCGTGCCGCCCGCGGGCTCCGACCCGGCAGCAGCGCCCTCCCGGCAGCTCGTCTCCTCTCCTTCCGCAGGCTGTAATGTAGCAGATCCTGCGATGTCCACGGCCCCACAGCTTGGCCCAGGGTCCAACCCGCTGCCTAACCTGACCGAGAGCAGTGCTTCCGGCGTGCCCCATGGTGCTGCCCCTGGCTTGCGGTCAGAGGCCGCAGGAGGCGGAGGCGGCGGAGCAGGGAAGCAGCCTTCACAGTTTGTTTACGTCTTTACAACGCACCTTGCTAACACGTAAGCAGTAAAGCCCATACCTCCCCCACTGGTGTTGGCTGGCCTTGTCACACCTGGCCGGCCCCGTCACACCTGCCTGCTGCATGCAGCGCTTGAGCACAAGAGAGCTGGAAAAACCTGTGTCTCTCTGGTTGGACAGAGTGAGAAAGCCCTGGGGTTCATGAGGTATGCTGGCAGCCTCTGCAGATGGGCAAACTTGGACTTAAATACCCACTTCCTCCCAGTGAGGCTTGGCTCTGCACTCTGTTTCACCCACTGTAGACCCCATCTAGTCATCATCCAACAAAATGATTCACCCCAAGCAGTGTGGGCTGCTGGTCTGATTCGAAAGTGTCCGAGGGGTGGGTGTCAGAGGGAGTGTGATGTAACACATGGCACGGTCCACACAGTTCCACTCTTCTGTCCTGCATTCTCTCAGCCATAGAGTCTTAGCAGTTAGTTTAGTCTGTTTAGTTTTAGAGCTCTGCTGTACCACAGGTTCAGTGTGGGAGATCCCAGAGCATCTTGGTGACACCCACCTTAGGACAGCAGGTGCAAAGCAAAGCCTGTCGCAGGACATGGGAAGAGGGAAGTTCAACAGAAAGTGATCATCCATTGGGGTCTGTGCAGGACAGACTGGGAGGACTCTTGGTTACCTCCAGAGATTTCCCTCTTCCTGCGGAACTGAAGAATGGAGGTGGCAACTGGGGCCTCGGATGGGTAGGACGGGGCAACGGTGCCTGTTCTCAAGTGATTTGTGCTCTCTCCCTAGAGCTGCAGAGGCTGTCCTGCAGGGCCGAGCTGACTCCATTCTGGCCTACCATCAACAGAATGTCCCGCGGGCAAAGCTAGACCAGGTATACCACCTGTGAACCAATTGCTCCTGTTGGCACGTGCTACCAACTATTACCCTTCCTGTCTGATGTGGCCATTCTCCCCCATCCCCTGGCTCAGCTGTGAAAGAAGGGGTTGCCAGAATGCCCTTTCAGTGGGGTGGGAAGCTGCTTTGCTGCGAAATCTCTTTGGCACAAGTCCTTGCTGTTGTCAGCTGTGAAAAGTTTGGGATTGGGCATGGCATTGTTCCCCTGCTGCCATGTGTGCAGGGTACCTCCTTGTGCATTCCTAGATCATGTAGTAGTACCTACATTTTCTCCTGCAGCGATTGAAGGTGAACTGCCATGAGGCTTCATTTTGGGACAGAGGGGTCTCCTGCAGGGTGCAGGGAAGAGTACCTTCCTAGGATCTTTCCCTGCTCAAGTTTCTTCCCCTTTTCTCTGCCAGGCACCACCTGCTCCTAAAGTGCTGGGCGTTGCTGAGCCACTTCCAATTAACCCTCCTGCTGCCAACACTCCACAGTCCCAGCCACTGGCCCCTCAAGCAAGTCAACCACAGCCGCAGCCTCCCCCACCACAGCCTCCAGCCCCACCACCTCAGGCCATCAGTCAAACACCTTTGCCAGCGCCCAGCAGCCTGCCCCAGGAAGGGACAAGTGAGGATGGCCGGAGAGATCTGACTCCCAACTCTTTGGGGAACAATAGCAGCAACAACCAGCCTGGGAGTAACCATCCAAATACGCCCACTGCATCAGCCAACACCATGCAGCCTGGGCAAGTAGACTCTTCTGCCACGCCCAGCTCCGGCCTCCTTGGAGAGGGCCCGGGCCCAGGGATGCCGGGGAATGGGCAGGCAGGCCTGGGCCCCAGGAACACCATGAACTCAGAAGGGCTCTCAAAGGAGCAGCTGGAGCACCGAGAGCGTTCTCTGCAGACCTTGAGAGACATTGAGCGTCTGCTGCTGCGCAGTGGGGAGGCCGAGCCCTTCCTGAAGTCCAGCCAAAATGCAGGTGAGGGGGGTACTGCCCCTCAGCCACAGGCTGCCTCTGCCCAGCCCCCCGCGCCTCCTGCCAATATGAAGAAGTACGAAGAGCCTCTGCAGTCCATGATCTCCCAGACCCAGAGCCTTGGTGGGCCCGGCCTGGAACACGAGGTGCCCCACCACGCTGGCGCTGACATGGGACAGCAGATGAACATGATGATGCAGCGGTTGAACCAGGACAGCCTGACACCAGAGCAAGTGGCCTGGAGGAAGTTGCAGGAAGAGTACTACGAGGAAAAGCGACGGAAAGAGGAGCAGATCAGCATCCATGGCCGGCCCATGCAGGAGATCATGATCCCACAGTCAATGGGGAGCATGATGATGCGTGGGCCTCCACCACCCTACCACAGCAAGCCTGGAGAGCAGTGGCCACCAGGGATGGGCAGCCAGCTGCGGGGACCCATAGATGTGCAGGACCCTCTGCAGCTGCGGGGAGGGCCGCCCTTTCCTGGGCCACGGTTCCCTGGGAATCAAATGCAGAGAGTCTCTGGCTTTGGAGGGATGCAGAACATGCCCTTGGATGCCCTTGGGCCCATGAATGCCATGCAGAGGCCAGTCAGGCCTGGCATGGGATGGAGCGATGATATGTCTCCTATGGGAGGCCCTGCGAACTTTCCACAAGGCACCTTGTCCTACCCACCAGGGCAAGGGGACCCAGAAAGGTTTATGAATCCCCGTGCCAGAGAGGAGATCCTGCGGCATCAGCTCATGGAGAAACGCCCAGTGGCAATGCAGAGGCCCATGCAACTATCCGGCAACTCCATGAGCCAGGGCATGGAAATGGAGAGGATGATGCAGGCTCACAGGCAGATGGATCCATCCATGTTTGCTGGGCAGATGACGGGTGAGAGCCTGAGCAGCGCCCCAATGGGAATGGATTTTGCAGGCACTCGGGGGATGCTGAGCCCCCCTATGAGTCAGTCAGGCCTTCGGGACATGGACACACCCATGGGCCCTGGCAACCTCAACATGAACATGAATGTCAATATGAACATGAACATGAACCTCAATGTCCAGATGACCCCACAGCAGCAGATGATGATGTCGCAGAAGATGAGGGGCCCCGAAATGATGACCCACCAGGGCATGAACCCTGAGGAGCTGGCCAGGGTTAGGGCTCAGAATGGCAATGGCAGTGCAATACTAACGGGACCCCAGAAAATGATGATTCCCTCACAGTTCCCCAACCAAGGACAGCAAGGCTTCTCGACTGGGCAAGGGTCTTACCCCAGCCTGCCCCAGGAGATGGGCAGTGGCTCAGACATGTTCAGCCCTGAGCAGGGCACCATGCCCGTCAGTGGCACCACCAGACTCAGCCATATTCCTCTGCCTCCGGCTTCCAATCCCACTCCCGCACCAGGGGGAAACCTGGCCAACATGCACCCAGCACCTTCCCGGGGACTGGGCCGCCGGCCCTCTGACCTCACTATCAACATCAACCAGATGAATTCCCCCAGTGTGGGTCACCTCAAGTCTCCCACCCTTAGCCAGGTGCATTCTCCACTGGTCACCTCCCCATCTGCTAATCTCAAGTCCCCACAGACACCCTCACAGATGGTCAGCATGCCACCTTCAAACCAGTCTGGACCTCTCAAGTCCCCCCAAGTGATGAGTTCCTCTCTCAATGTCCGGTCTCCAACTGGCTCACCAAGCCGCCTGAAGTCCCCTTCTATGGCTGTTTCTTCCCCTGGTTGGGTGCCATCTCCCAAAGCCACCATGCCCAGCCCAGGAGTCAACCAGAGCAAGCAGACTCTCAATATGAACTCATCTGCTTCCATCGGAGCACTGGATCAGGGTATGCTGGGTGTTTTGTATGCAAGTGCATGTCTGTGCTTAGTTTTGGTGAGTGTTTGGACAGGGTTTCTCTCCAGCCCATGAGCTCTCTCTGGAGCAGGAAAGCACGTGTTCCTGTGCCTGGCCCCACATCTCACAGAGCAAGTATTTTTGTCCCCGGAGTACAAACAGGGTCTTTTCAGGTAGATCTGTGAGACAGGCAGCAAACGCTGTGTCTGTGCTGGGCAGCCAGGGACAGGTTTAAGTGAAAGTTTGTCACTGCTCTGGAGCAGGTCTCTGCATGCGCCTTTTCGGAGTCCAGAGAGTGCTGGACCGTGCCAGCTCTGTGCTTTGCAGCCTCCTCTGGTCACTGCTGTCAGGACATAACAGTGTTGCCCTCTGGTGGGAGGAAGCCACAGTGTGTGAACAATACTAAGTTGATCTCTCTTGCTTGCAGGTTCTCTCCCTTCTGGGCCTCGGAGCAGCTCTTCCGCACCAGCCAGCAACACCTCTAGCACCATGAATCCAAACATGCCTTTTACTTCCTCTCCAGATCCATCCCCTTCCCAGAACCCCCTGTCACTGATGATGTCCCAGATGTCCAAGTATGCCATGCCCAGCTCCACACCACTTTACCACAATGCCATCAAAACCATCGCCACCTCTGATGACGAGCTGCTGCCGGACAGGCCTATGCTCCCACCTGGAAGTATGTCAGGTATCTACTTCAGGAGGTGGGCTTGCGAGGGGTCAGACTGTCTTGTGGCTGCCAGTGGACCTGAGGCAGCAGGTGGAGGAGATACTAGAAACCCTGATCTCCCCATGACTGCCAGGTCACATAACTTAAATTTACTCTTGTTGGAAGCATTCTGTACACTTCCCTACCCTCTGCCCAGGCTGTCCGTCAGCTTTTGGCTTGGGTGGAAGGGCATGAGCTGGTCTGGCTTGAGGAGTCCTTCTTCCACAAGACCTGGAAGTTTTTTACCTTTACCCATGTAGATGCATTGGGTCCAAGTTTTCATGGCTCATGGAGTTTTTCTCAGATCCAGGACGTGCAGGCAGAGGTCTGCTGCTTAGAGCCCTTGTTGTGTTCCTGTGCAGTGGGACAGGGATGCTCTGAATGGGGCTTGGGAGTCTGGAGTTTTGAGTGGAGCCCAAGTGCCTGCACAGGCAAGGCTGCGTTGTAGCGCAGTTGTGATTTCAGTAGGCCAGATATGCTCTACTAACTAGTGGCACTGGTGAGGACACCTAGGCAAATGAGTACTTTTTGTCACGTGGTGACCAGCCCAGAGGGGAATTCCAACAGACTCTACCACTTGATTTAGGAGTCTAAAGCTGTCTGATAAATATTTTTGGCAGTTTAGAAAATTAAAAATCAACTTTTTGACTCTTTCACTGCTGAGCAGTCACTTTGGTTGACTGCAGGCATGCAAATGCATTGGCTGCCTCTGCAGGCACTGGTGGCTGCTCTGCTCTTCTGGTGGGCACAGGCCGTCCCGCACAGACAGCACCTGTGCCAGGCTGCTGACTCTTCTGCTTTTTTCCTCCTCAGCACGCGAGGTTGTGTGGTCACTGGAGCTTGCTGGGTGGCAAACCCTGTGGCAGGCAGTGGCGAAGGGTCACTCCTTGCTGCCTTTCAGGCAGCTGAGAGCCCTGATGACGAGACCATGGTGTAGGGCACACATCGAGCCAGCCAGGACTCTAAAATCAGGGGAATGTAAGAAATTACAAATCTAGCATGGGACTGGATGAAGCTGGAAGAGCCCTCTAGTGCTTGTAGGCTTGGGGAGCTGGAGTTGGAGACACTTTTTCCTGATGTTGGTGCTTTGTAAGCCCATTTTGGAGCTGCTTACTAAGCATCGTGCTCCATGCTCAGGGCATTCTGAGCAGGACTGCTTGGCAGGCTTTCAGGATGTGGATTTTGCAACTCTGAAAGGTCTGTGGGAAGGGTTAACTCTTCTCTCTTTTTGCTGTCCTTAGGCGTGACGGGGAATCAGCCAAATCAACTGCACTTGAACTCTGTGGGGCCTGGATCCTCTCAGAGCCCCATGGGAATGAACCTGCCTGGTCAGCAGCCCCTTTCCCATGAACCACCCCCCACCTCCATGATGTCCTCCCCAAACCCTCTGGGCTCCAACATTCCTATGCATCCGAGTGGGCCAGGGGCGGGCGTGCCCCCCCAGAACCCCATGATGCTGCCCCCAGGTCCCCAGGACTCGCTGAGCCAGCAGTGCGGCCCTGTACCCAACAGTTCACAGATGATTCCTTCTAACCAGCTCGTGTTCCCTCGCATGCAGCAGCCCCACAATGCCATGCCATCTCCTGCTGGAGGCATGCCCATGGCCCCCAGTGCAGGAGGTGGCCCTGGGATGCAGCAGCATTACCCACCAGGGATGCCCTTGCCACCTGAGGACCTTCCCTCCCAGCAGCCTGGCCAGATGCCCCCTCAGCAGCACATGATGGGCAAGAATATCCCTCCTCGGATTGGTGACCCCTACCCGCCCGTGCTTCCTGGGGTGGCGTCGGTGCTGAACGACCCCGAGCTCAGCGAGGTCATCCGCCCCACGCCCACGGGGATCCCGGAGTTTGACCTGTCCAGGATCATCCCATCAGAGAAGCCAAGCAGCACCTTGCAGTATTTCCCCAAGAGCGACAGCCAGGCACCCAAATCTCAGCCTTCCAACCTCCACCTCATGAACCTGCAGAACATGATGGCTGAGCAGCCCCCCGTCCGTCCAGGTATGAATGCTCCCAGCCTCCCCGGGCAGCAGGGTGTGCAGAGGGGACTCAGCATGCCCATGTGCCATCCTGGACAAGTGCCCATGCTGGGCAGGACAGGCATACCGCCCCAGCAAGGCATGATGGGCAACAGCATGCACCAGGGCATGATGTCTCCACAGCAGAGCCTGATGGCCCAGCAGAATTTCATGCTGATGCAGGCCAAGCAGAGAAGCATGTCTGTGTCGGGGGAGATGTACGCCCAGACAGGGCATATGATGTCACCTCAGGGCTCTCTCATGGGGCCCCCGCCTCAGCAGAACCTCATGGTCACGCACCAGATGAGGCAGAGGAGTGTCTCCCTGGACAGCCAGATGAGTTACATCCCCGGGCCTGGGAACATGGCGAACTTGCCTTTTTAACCCTGACTGGTGCTCAGGGCTGGGGAGGGAATGGGGCTGCCCCTACAAACGTTTTTAAACCTTTCCGTGGGGCGGGTTGAGGGCCAATGCCGGTGGAGTACACCACGTGGGGTGCTTTTCATATTGGATTCGCCTCTACACAGCCAACCAGATGTGCAGTAAACTTGATGTGAATTGGGTTTCTTTTTCCTTTCTTTTTTGGGGAAGGGGAGGGTGCAGAGGCTGGGAGTGGGGCTGTTACTTTGAACCCTGCATGGTTACCAGGGACATCCAGACCTTGTGGCAGTTTGTAAAATTTTCACTTATGGTTTTCCTCTGTCAAGTGTTTTTCTTGCCCTTTCCCCCTTTTTTTTAAAATTGTCCTTCCTTTTTAAGCAACCAAAATGTGCAAGAGGTTTTTGGAACTAGCTGTAAATAGGTCGCTGGGAAAGGCAAAATTTGTGCTGGTTTTTAATTGTTCTGTATTTCTGTGTTTTAATAGAAGCCTCAAAACATGTTTTAAAAAAGAAAGAAAAAAACCCCATGCTAAACAGTGTACAAGGATTGAAATCTCTCCTTGGGGGAGGCAGGAGGATCCCCAGGGTGCACAGGATGTTGAGAGATGCCATTGTAGAATGACTCTGTCAGACCTGTTGTTCACGCATCTGAATGGTTTTGCATGTGTGGGAGAGGGGGTGGTGCAGCGTCGTGCAGATCTCAGGTCCTGCGGATACATGGATACTATGCCGAGTACACAAACAGCCACTGAGCAAGGGCCATTGGAGGGCATGGTAGCCCCAGTGAAATGCTGCTGGAGCGGTGCTCATCTAGTAGGGCAGAGGTCACAGCTTTACAGGATGCAGCTGTTGCTGCTCTCTGGAGAAGCTGCTGTGTCTGGGATGGAAGGATGCTGGCCGTTCAGCTGGAAAAGCATCAAGAACTTGGGCATCGCGGATGGTAACACGCTGACCAGCTCTGTCACTTCTACTCCCTTCTCTTCCCTTCATGCTGTGTCCCCCGTAGGCAAGGTGTTGTGGTGTGTAGGGACAGATGGGCTTTGAGGTGAATGAAGTGATGCATTCCAATGCTTCCAGGAGAGGCTAGCTGGGAACCCTGATCTTCTGCAGCCTTCCTACACCAGTATATTACCCATCCATTAACCTTCACCGCCGTCATGCTCCCCTGCCACTGAATGCGTTCCCAGGTTTTCCTTGTGCTTGTCAGTCCTTCTTCTGTAGAGTTTTGCAGGCAGTCTTTATCGTAACCTGAGCTACTGGCAGCAGCCCTGCCCTGTGGCACAGGAGAGGTCCAGCTCTTGAAGAGGACCTGTCCCTGAGTGCAATACTCTACCTCAGCGTTCAGTGTTGGCAGCGTGGCCATCCTGTGCTTCGGACAGAAGAGGCCAAAGTTGAGTTGCAATCTCTCATTCCTAGGCTGGCAGAAGCATGCCATTTGGACAACTCTGGCTTTTCTGGATGCACTCCACCCTCTCCATCCTGTACTCCATAAGGTCTTCCTGCATGCAGCCCTGATGGTCTTTGCCATGTTTTTTCACAGAGGGGAATGTGGTGTGATGCATGCATGTTTCTGCACACGCCACAGTATCTCTGGACCTCTCGGGGGACTTGCAGTTCCAGCATCCAGTGGTGAACCTGGGGCACACAATTTCTGAAGGAACACTGCTTGGAGGATTATTTCTGCAGAGCCAGGCTTAACACACTACCTCTCTTATAACAGACCTCACCTTCCCCAACTTGCTGTTGCAGGGAGGAGAGGGCTTTGGAAAGGGAGATTGCCAAGTAGTGAGTGAACAGCGACACTTTTTATCAGGTTGCAAGCTGTTTGGAAAGGCTGGTAGGTGTTGAAATGCTAGCCCAGCAGCTGTCTTGATCCAATCTGTGAGAAGATGGAATCATAAAGTCCCATTAGGAATACAGTGAAGCTTTGCAGCGTTTTGTAGTGAACAGTGCTGGGTGAGAAGCATGGGTTTGGATCTAAGGAAGGATCTTGCTCTAGTCTCCTGCTTTGAGTTTGTTGTATACAGTGTGAGCAGGTACCATTTTTTAAAGTGGTAAAGCAGGAACAATCACGAGACGTTCTCCTTCCTGCCACGGCAGTTGGATCAGAAGAATAATCTTCAGCCCAGGCTTTGGACCTGACATGTTAGCTGGTTGGATTCTTGATCCTTTCAGTGTGGGTTTCATGCAGGAGGATGTGGCTCAAACAGATGTAGCTGTTTCTAAGTTTAACTTGCCTGAAAGGCTGTAGCTTCTCTTGGCTGCACTTCAGGGTGTTTGGTAGCTTCTCATAAACATCCAAATACCAATTACAGTCCCAAACTTTGCTCATCACCCACCAGCAAGTCTTGGCTAATTTGAAGCCATAACATTTTCTATATGAAAGTTTTTTTGTTTGCCTGTAGATAGCTGTTGTTTTAGCCTGGTTGAGATCTCCATGTGTTTGTACTTTTCCTGTTGTCCCTTTTGCCCAGCCCTACACAGAAGTTGCCTGGGGCTTGCAGTCCTCACTCTGTCAGCAGCGCATCGTCCCTGTATCAGCAGGAGCCTGCAGGCTTGTGGCACATGCCATGCAGTGCTCAGGAGACCGGTGCTGAGTGCTCACAGGGGCATGGCAGTGCAAAGCTATTTCCGCCTGGCAACAGGAGGAAGACCTGTCCTTCGGTGACAAATAAGAAGCTAAGCCTTTTGACTCAGTAGCCCTGGATACAAAAGGGAAATCCTGATGCTAGGTCAGAGCTGAGGACTCTGGAGCAGCAGTTAGTGCTCTTCTGCAATATCCCACTGCCCTGGAGTAAGCCCTACCACTACTACTGTGACGGCTGCACCATGGGAAGAAGAAATGCTGCCTAACACCCCTGTGCCCTAGGCACTGCTCCCAACCATGTCTGTGAACAGCAATGTGGCAGGAGTTCCTTTGGAAGCTCGATGACAGCCAGTTCTTGTTAGACCCGGGCAAGGTTTGCCATCAGCTGGTTGCCTGCTGCCGTGACCTGTGTCTAGTCTTGTGTCTTGTAGTTTATTGCTTGGCTCCTCACCTTGAGTTCTGTGTACTGACTCCACGTAATCACAGTAGAAGGTCTGTCCATCTTTTAGCCATGACTTTGCCATGTTTTTCCAGTTCCAAAACGCGAATGCTGGAAATCTGCATCTTTCAGTATGTTGGATAATCACACACCTGGAATTAGCTTTCACATTGAGGTAAAGTTGACTGACCTGTTCTCTGTCATCCCATGAAGAAACTTCCCCAGTCATTTTGTACCATTATATAAATATATATATAAATATAAATATATAAATACAATATGTGAAGACATCTTATTGGTTTTTATTTGAAACAATTTTTAGGCTTGTTTTTGGGTATCTGTGCTGCCTGTAATGTATTGACCTGTTTTATAGGTGCCTTTTTATTAAAAAGACAAATTTCAAGACCTGACCCCGTGCCTGTCTTTTTCCACGTGATTTTCCACAGGACTGCGGCAGAGACAGAGAGTGTGAAAGGTGCTGGAAGGATTGTGTGGGCATTGGGGGAAGCCCCTTCTCTGCAGCACTCCCAGGCACATGTTCATTCATGCGTTTCCTTACTTGCACTCACCCGTGCATGCTCCACTGCCTGCCACGGTCCTTTGATCACTGTGTGTGTAGCAGGATGCTCTGCTGGAACCCCAGCTCTGTCTCCTGGGAGACTTGGTTGCCCTGCAGGAAACAGAGAGCAGTGTGCTGTTGTGAGGGTCTTTGTGTTCCCGTCTTTGGGGTTGCCTTCATCAGAGACCAGGGCTTCCTGTGGTTTGTCTGCTGGAGCCTCGTTTGCGGAGCACAATCCAGGACTGAGGGTGCGGAGGGCGTGCTGTGGATGGTGGTGACGTTGCTTTCCCACACACCATCCCCCTGCTTTCTGCAGGAGCCACCCTGGAGCTCCCCTTGGCTCAGTCCCCCTTCCTGGTGGCCGGGTGGGCAGAGTGCATCTGCCCCACTTGGTAGCTGTGAGATGGGGGCTGAGCAGAGCTCCACAGGGGAGGCTGAAGGTCTGCCCGAGGGCTGCAGGGGTGGCTTTGGCAGGGTGAGTGCTTAAGCAGGGAAGCCCACTCTGGGGCAAGGTGTCGTGACAGCCGTGCAAACCTTGAGGAGACAGCAAGGGCTTTGCTGAGTGGAAAGCAGAGCTTCCTCCGCAGTGAAGGAAAGTTCCTCTTGCTTTCTTCTTCTCGCCATTCAGCAGGCTGGCTGCAGGCAGCTGCAGGAGGAACAATCGCAATTTTTTGGGGAAGCTCTGCCAGCTCTGAGCCAAGTCATTCCCAGGCTGTCTGAGCCAAATGTAGGTGTAAGGGCAGCTTTCCAGTCAGATTAGCAGCTGCTGTAAAACTGGGGCAGGAGGTGCTGCAGTTAGTGGAAGAGGCTCCATAAAGGAGAGAAGTAATGTAGGTCTGGATTGACTCTGAACACCGCAGAGCCTTCTGTGGCACTGGTGAAGGGGAATGTAAGCAAGGTGCTCCTGAGCCCTTTGAGCAGAGCTTGTCAGAAAGGTGCCATCTGCCCACTTAGTGTTTGCTCTCTGATGCGTCTTCCTTGAATGAAGTGACACAGTTACAGACAACTGCTTACAAGCACTATACATGAGAAGACGGTGTTTTATTCACCTGTTTATTACAGCTTACCTCAAAACTTCCTAAAGGTTTATACATACCAGTTCTAAAAGCTATAGTAACAATAGATGTGTAGTCTGTTCACTCTCATTTGAGTGCAGATTTTCTTTTTACTTTGTGACCACTGTAAGAATTTTACACTTTGACTATTATTTTTTTCAATAACATTTTCATGTAGAAACACAGTTGTCACCATAACCTGCTGGGGAGGTGTTTACAATGCATCTGCAATGGGTTTTCTCACTGCAACAACCATGAAGAGCACAAGTACAGGCTTAAGAGACTTGCCCTTCTCTGCTGCATGTCTTTGCCTGAACAACCACAGTTGCCATGGCCTGAAAGTTTCATCTCTGAAGATGTGGTGCTACAGGAAATGGCGGACTGCCTTATACTAGGTGAGTTTTCTCCTCAAGTCACAATGTGAGATCAAGCTATTGAGATCTCTGCCTGAGTCAGGCTGAGGTCATGTGGCCCCTTCCATAATGGGTGGTCTTTTTAGCAGGGCCCTTGAGTGCCCTGAAGTTCACCTGGGATTGAGCTCTCTGCTACTGGGATGAACTTCAGAAGTGAGGTTAGCACAAAATTCCTGCTGCAACAGGAGAACTAACATTGTTTTGACATTGCTTAAAATGTGAGGTGAAGGGTAGGGCAGATTTTAAAGTGTGCTTGTGAGGAGGGTTGTGCTCACGTGGCGTTGGTATGTATGGCTCTCCTACAGTTCAGGCTACAGCACTCTTTAGGAACAGAAATGTCATGGAGTGGTGTTGTGGGCCCACTGCCATGTTAAACTGTGACAAAACCTCCTAGGCAGCAGCAGGCGGTCTTGAGTCTGCTGGGGTTTCCCCACACACCAGTTTGCGGTGTAAGAATTAATGACGGGGAAAGCTGCTGCTCTTACTTTGGACCAAATTATCATCAAGCTGCCCTGATCTGAACAGTTTCTGCATACTTGCTGTTCAGGGCAAGATCACTGCTTAGGTTTGTCCTCTGTACACCTGGATGCACTCAATCTCTGAAAGCCCTGTAGGTGCAGGTGGGAGAAAACTATCAGAAAGCATAGTGCAAAGCAAAATGCCACATCTCCTCTAGCCTTGCTAAAAAAAAAAAGAGAAATTATGCAAACGAGCTCTTTCCCTTACTCCGGGGCAGTTAGTCTCCTTGCTCTCAGGACCCATAAATAGCCATTCAACTAGCTGCCAAAAAAAAAAAAAGAAAAAGTTGTACCATCAGCCTTGCAAAGCTGTGTGGTTTCTCTCCTCTGTGTGCAGTCACAAGACAGAAGTAATTTCATCAGATGGTGTTCTTCCTTAAAGGAAAACTTTTGCATAGTCAGGCATTCAGTTCAGCAGCCACTCACAGGAGATCATAACAAGAGTAAAACAAATCGAATGAGTGGGGAAGGATGCAACTGGTGTCAGGAAAGGAGTCTGTGACAGTCAAATCTTTCGGTCTGTGGGAGGACCTCCTGGCATGAGCCGTGTTGGGAAGATGAATGTGTTGTGGCTGGCTGGGGGAATGTCACACAGCAGGAGGACAATACTGCAGTCAAAGAGTGTCCAGCACTGTATGCCCATGCTATTGGATTGAGCTTTGCAGCCCCCATCAGTCCTTCCTGCATGTCTCCAGTTGCTATGGCCACTGAGTCCCACGGCTTCCTTTGAGCATGTCTGTACCAACCTGAGCTAGTGAAATGGAGACCTGCTTACTGACATGACTCGTTTACTTGGCTGCACATTTTTCCTTAACCCTGGCACCCCAGTCCTGTGCCTGGCTTGGTGCACAAGATGCCCGCAGTCCTTTTTTTGAGGGAGAGGTGGGAATGTCAGGTTTAACCCACTCAAGTTCATCCAGCCCCACAAGCGTGACCATCAGACATCCAGCATTCACCAACAGCTGCCAGGTGGATCTCTACAAGTATGAGAACCAGGAAGAGCCAAGCAAGGTGTCTGATGCTATTTGGGCATTTGGTGGCTATTGGACGTGCTTCCTGAAGAGTGAAGAAAGTTGTGGGGATGCTTGTGAAACTTGTGACTGACACCACAGCAAGGGTGCCACTGGGAAGGAAATCCCCAGGTCAGTTCTGCCCTGCAGGCAGCCTTCCCCAGCTAGAAAGTGGAGATGGAGGTGGTGTTGTCAGACTCTATCCCACTACCCTTCCTTGCCACCTCCAGGATCTCCTGCAGGGTCTCCTGGCTTATGCAGCCAAGCTCCTGCAGGATCCGGAAGAAGTCGTTACGGAACTTGACCCCAATAAAGGCATAGAGGATGGGGTTGAGACAGCAGTGTGTGAAGCCGATGGCCTCTGTCACCATGATGGCTGTGTCCAGCTGGTCTTCCAGAAGGCAGTTCTTGGTGAAGGTTTCTAACTTGGTAAGTGTGTTCAGGAAGATGACAATGTGGTATGGGCTCCAGCAGAGGAGGAAGATGCCTGTGACCAGGATGGCCACACGAACAGCTTTTTGCCTCTGCAGGCGCTGGGACTGACACAGTGCCCGGATGATGGCCATGTAGCAGTAACACATGACCAGCAGAGGCACAAAGAAGCCCACGGTGTGGTAGAGGAAGCGGGTTGCCAGCCACGCGTTGTTTCCATCAATCCCAACCTCTGGAAAATAGCAAATGCTGCGGTTGCTGTCGTCTGTCCAGACTTCCATGAAGATGAGATCAGGTAAAGTCAGAAGCAATGAGCAGAGCCAGACAGCCGTGCAGGTGAGGTGGATGGAGCGAGCTCTGCGTTTGCGGTAGGTGTGGATTGCATAGACGATGGCCAGGTAACGGTCCACCGCGATGCACCCCAGCAGCATGCTACTGCAGTAGAAATTGATCTTGTGGACAGCACTGAGTATTTTGCAGAGGAACTTCCCAAATACCCACCCAGCCAAGCTCTCCACCACACTGAATGGGAAGGTGAGCAGCAGTACCAGGTTGGCCAGGGTGAGGTGGAAAAGGAAGTTTTCTGTGGTGGTGCGAGACCGCTTGAACCTCTCTAAGATGACCAGGACCAGGGCGTTGCCCAGAGTCCCCAACACAAACATCAGCAGATAGATGAGGGGCATGAAGACTTTTCTGAAGGGGTCTCCCTGGTTGCCAACCACAGATGAGGCTGGGTTGAAGCAGAAGTAGCCCTCCAAAGAAGGGGTGGTATTCTCAGCCTCATAGTAACCGCTCAGCTCCACCTGGCTCTGGGGAACAGATAGAGTCTCGTTAATGGAGGAGAGGTTTCTGAACACAAGAACCCAGTCCTTCAGCTACACCTGGCAGATCTAGAGCAGAGCACCCCCATGTCCTGCAGCCCACCTGCATCAGGAGGGGATGCTGTCTGCAGTGTGAGGACACTGGAGGCGCCTCCACTGCCAAGAGGTGCAGCAGCATGTGGAGAGGGTTTTCTCCACCTGTGACAGCGAGGGCTGCTCCGTCTGTCATCTTAAACTGGAGTATTCGGGGATATTTTGGTGTCCAATTGGATGATCAGTTTCATCTTCTGGTTCTTGCCAAGTTACCTGCCGTTGAATTTTGCTTTCTCACATAGAATGGAACCCTCCTTTACCAGCTTCCCCAATTTTTTCCCTCCCATTTTTGATATGGACCACTTCTGTCCTGCCTGCTGCCTGATATAAAGGTGGTAGGATTCACCACACAGCACATCTGTACCTCAAATTCTGTGAAGTGAACCTCCCCTTCTTCTCAGAGGCCCGAGAGCTGCCTATGACAGAGCAAGGTGAGGTGGGGTCAGCAGCAGCTGTCCTTTGAGATCACTTCTCACACACTCAGAGGAAGGTGTGGGGCGAGTGTTCAACACAATGGGAGGAAAGCCTCTGAGGCGCTATGGTGCCATAGCTACAGGAATAGATGGTAGATAAGCCTGTTCTGTTGATAAGCCTTTCAGTTCTGAATTAATTGTAGTCAGAGCAGGAAAGGGAAGGGAAAACAGCACTCAAGCTTATACCAAGTAAAGGAAGTGCAATAGAACTGCTGCAGATGGCTTGCTGTATCGCCTGTGTTCGGGCTGAAGCTGTGGGCAAATCTCGAGTGCTGGGAAGCTGGAATTCTGCTCAGGATGAGCTCCCTGGATGGTGGTCATGCTTCAGGTGGCCTTGCACAAAAAGAGAGCAGTGGAGGAGGCTTGTGGCAAACTGAATGTTAGTGTCAACTGGGAAGAGCTCAGCAGCAGTCATCCTGAGGTGCCCCACCCACACCCTCTCTGGAGACCTGTGCTGAGACTTCAGTGTTGACCACAGCGGAAGCCTCTACTAATGCTTTCATACCTTTCACTGCCAGCTGCAGCCATTTGCACCTGCTGCGCCTTCCCTCATCAGCCAAAGTTCCTGTCTAAAAATACCAGCCCTGCTTTACACAGTTTTAGACCTGATTTGGGGGGTTTTTGCTCACCCAATGGGCTACTAAGCAAAATTACCATGACCAGCCTGGAGCCATGTCTTGTGCCTAGCTAGGGAAGGGTGATTTATTTTCTTCTCTCTCAGGCAGCTTTCCCTGGGTAATGCACTGGGTGCCTCTGCACATGACTGTGGGGGTTAAAGAGGTCACTTGACAGCAGCAAGGCGTATTTAAACTCCTCTGCTGCTGAAACCATCTGCACGGTTCCAAGAGGAACCTGGGCACGCTGATGGCGCATAAGCCTGTGGGGCATTACCAAACTCACAGAGCAGACAGCTGGCACAGGCAGACCCCAAGCACTGAATGGTAGGAGGGTGAATGAGTCCTTGGGAAAAGTGTGGAATAACCCTGCCCAGCTCTTGCTGATGTAACTGTGGGGCTGCAAGCCTTTGGTGAGAAGCAGTTTGTATTACCAAAGAACTTTTATTTTTTTCTGGTTTAGGGTATCATTTTGGAGATCAGAGCTTGCTGCTAAAGACAAAACCCTTAAGAAATCCCTCCTCCCCAGCTTAAAAGTATTTCCTGCCTACTCTGTACCCAGACCTTTCATGAGGGGTTACCAACACACACAGAAATCTGTGATGTGTTGGCCAAGGCAAGATCCTTGAACCTCTCTGAGAAAAAACCAAACCAACCTTAAAACCTTTGCAATTTGGTGCAGTGTCCAAACCAGGCTGCTCGGGCTGTGCAGGTGACTGTGCTGAAAACCCCAAACAGATTATATGTTCGAATGGGAAATTTCACTGGGAAGAGGTTGAACAATTCCAGCTTTGAAGGGAAAAATGAAATTGTGGAAAATGGCTGGGTTTGCTGGCTGGAGTGTCAGTCCTCCCTTGGAGCCGTGCCAGCACCACAGATGGCAGTGGACGGGCAGTTTGGGCAATGTTCAGTGGCTTTGGCTGCTGACCGGTTTCCAGCATTGCCTTGTATTTGGAGCCGGAATTGCAGAGGCTGAGTGCCACTATCAGACACCATCTGATTGCTGATGGGGAGCAGGTAGGGCTCTTACTGTAAACCACTCGCTGTGGGTAGGGGAAGCGTGTGTGGAGCTGTGTTTGAATCGTCCTCGCCAGCATCTCTGAGCAGAGCAGCACATGTGGGTAGGAGTGGACAGAGATGAGTTGGAGACAAATAGAAGAGGATGAAAAATCAGTGTCTGGGCTGAGACAGGAAGGGCAGGGACCAGAGCTGCAGAAGATGCACTGAATATGACAAGCTGAGGCTTCTGGGGACTCTGCTGCAATTCCAGGACTGGAAGTGGGTAGCTCCCTGACCTGGGATGGGATAAGTCAACAGCGTGCATGCAGAGGGACCTTTGTACAGGTCTCCTGCATGAAAAGTGCAGCAGAATTGGTGGGTGGGAGGAAAAGTGGTGTCTCTGTAATATAGCAGAAAAGTGCATGCCTGGGAAAGCCATTCCCGTGTGCCTTCTGTTCAGGGATCCCTTTACCCCAATGACCTGCCTCACAGAGTTATTCTGGTCTCCCTGTGTCAGCTTTTTTTCTCAGTTCCCCACAACTGTCAGCGATCAAAATATTTGTCTGCAGAAGTAAAGTAGCTTGTGCACTGCTATGGATTTTCCATGTGAATCATTCCTTTCTAGTAAATGCCAGGGCTGGGAGCAGCACATTTCATTCCCAAAACCTTAGAACTGTAATTGCCCACATCAGTACAATCTGCTGACAGAGCTTCTGCTCATGACTTCTCCAGGGGCTGAACCAGGGAAATACAGGAATAAGACCAAGGCCTGTGGAAATACCATGTTACTGCAGTGTAGGTGCTTTTATGCTCTCAAGTCATGTTGGTCCCATTGCAATGAAAACTGGCCTGAGGAACCTCAGGGAACCTGGTGAAGATCTCAGTGGTTCTTGTACAACTGTGTTTGTGGTTGTCCCGTCTGCAGCTGAGGAAGGTTAGCAGGCAAAGCATTTTGCTGTCAAGAAACGGGGTTATCATTTTGGGCATGGTATTTGTCTGCAAGGTTACAGAGTCAAATGGTCTCATATGGTATCAAAATTTAGGCCGAGGCCATCACTGTATTCACTGTGTGATACTGAGATAAATGCCCTTTTGGTGCAAGCATTTTCATCATTTTTCCTTCCATAATTGCTCAATTGATCAAACAATTCTCTCTGTATAAGGCAGGGTTGGTGTTGCCACTTTGACAAGACACTTTGGAGGCCTTTTTTTTTTTCCAAATCTCTGTGGGTAGGTTGCTGCTACAAGCACTGAATGTAAGTAAAGCAACATATGGCACCACCAAAGCAAACACAGTGATGCTCATGTGATATCTGCAGCCTCCCTGTTCCAGGGAGGGAGCCAAATCTGGGAAGCTGCCAGGAGACAGAGGTGGGAAACAACATATGCCGAACTCCCAACTGCAGAAGTCTGAGAAAAGGTCTAAAACTCTTCCTGCTGTGGCACCTGACTGTGGGCGTTTAGTCCTGAAATCAGCGGGGCTCCCCCCTTCAACCCTCCTCCTCCCCATCACATGGGGTCTCCTTTATGATGCAAAAGAATTCACAGCAGAGATAAAATTACTAAGCTAAGGATTATGGAAAGTTTTGTATGCAAAGAAAAGGAGGTGAAAAAGGTTTGAGTTTGGTTTTAACCTCTCGGCAAATTTTAGCACTGCCACTGAACTTCAACAAGAGGCACTTTCTTCAGGGAAAGAAGTGTCTTCTCCAAAAAAAGTTTTAAAGGAATGACCACCATTTGAAAAGGATTTTTATACTGGATGAATCAGAAAAGAAATAAGGAGGGTAGGGCTTACTCCCCCATCTCCTTGCTCTTCCTTGGTGCGTAGGAAAAAAGGAGGAACAGAAAATTTGGTAACATTTGAATCCAGCATTTCTCTTTTTGGAATAACTAATCCTGAGGTCTGCTGCAGGGAGCCACTGTAGTGAAAAAATTAAATTCTGAGATGCAGCATTTGAAAACCAGGGTAATGATAATGCTGCTGTGTCCTTCCTGTTGGATAGCACAACATACTCTAAAAGGTGCAGCTGCTCTTTTTCAATTGTAAAGGCTGGGAAGAGAACTGTGAGGTAGAATACCTAGAGTCCTCACTCCCTGTTAGAAGTAGTACTTGCAATTTATCTTCCACTCTTAAAATTCCTGTCTTGTAAATATACTGCATACTCCCCTTTCAGCAGAGTGTATGTGGAGCCTGTACATATGGAAGCCTGTATGTGGAGCAACCAAGTAGTGTGGTCATGCCAAGGGCTTTCACACAGGGAGAGAGAAGACTGGGTTTGCCTGGGTATTCCAGTTGTGTAAAGAGACCAGATAAGGCGTACAGGGCTTTGCACACTGTGCACACAGGCATTTATACCACTGACGGCTGGTGCAAAAGGTGCCTGGCTCAGAATAAGTGTTTTATGCCCACATTGTGGCAACGGCTGTGCAGACAGCAGGGCAGCAGGGAGCGGAGGCTGGGAGAGGCCGGCAGCGCAGGGTGGGACTGCTGGAGCCCCGCTCTCCCGCTCTCCCACCTCGTCCTCTGCAGAGACTCTGGTCTGTGTCCGCATGCAAGGACAGTACTCAGGCTTAGTGCTTGCCAGTACAGGTCCCGACAGCTAGGTGGCTTTCCCCAACAGAATATCCAGCATCCCTGGATCACAGTGGCTGTAGCCACACTACACTGGCTCTCTGCAAGCAACAGCCTTGCAGTTGTGGTCAAGTCTGGACTTAAGAGAGGCAAGGACTGATTACGTTGGCACAAGAAATGGCTCAAGCTCTGCCTCTGCCAACAGGAGGGTTAGAAGATGGATGGCCAGAAATCTGGCCTTTCAGCCCACCCCAGCTCTACCTGCCATCCCTGTTATCAAGCAAAGACAGGCCCAACTCACCAAGTCATAGGTCTCTGATGAGTAGCTGACAGGCCCCATGGTTTGAGGGGCAGGATCCGTCTCTCCTCCAGAAATTTCTACAAAAGTTCTTTTCTGGGGTGGAGTTAATCATTTAAGTGAGTAGGGAGGGACACAGAATGTAACAACAGAGTATTTGCAAGGCAAATGAGCTCGAGGCATAGAGAGTCCTGATTGATGTAAAGATAAGCATCTAGCTTTATCATCTTTTTACTAGTGCTCTAAGTTGATTTTTAAAGTACAGTTTGTAGAGTCCATATTCCTATACCACAGAAGACCCTTAGGTCTTCCCTGGAAACCTTCAGGGCTTTTGCCCACAGCTGTCCTTGTTCCAGGTGGTCCCAAAGAGTTTGAAAAGTTCTGTGCCAAGGACTCCCCTTACCAGAAACCTCCTGGATCCAGGCACTTCTCTGGAGCTGTGCAGGACTTTGAAGCATGGGTAGGATCATCGCCCTCTGCCTTGGGGTTCTCCTGCCTGCTTTGACCTCAGTGACTTGTAGTTGTCTTCTGCTCCTTCTCCTGCTGCTGCTGCTTCACCCCTCGTCTGGGCGAGGGGGAGTGTGAGGTGGCTTGCACTGGAAAGCAAAGCCTTGGCAGCCGCTCTGCAAGCCTAGAGCAGGGCTAGCAGGGGCTGGGCAGCTTGACTTCACAAGGGGAACAAAGGAGAATCAAGATGGGAAATCAAGATTTGCTCTGCTCGGTAAAACGGGCGTTTTGTTCAGTGATGTCACAGCAGCAGACCCACAGTGAGAATGCCTCAGTCCAGGTCAGCAGAGTAGGATGGCATTACAGCTGGCATTTGGCAGAAAGCTTTTCCTGTTTGAGGAGCTGAGGTGGTTTGACAAGCACAATTCTTGTCCTTCTCTTGTCTGTGTACAGCTGCACCAAGGCCTCTCTGCCAGCAAGGTGGGATTTTGGGCTGGTGAAGAAGGAGGTGATGTTATTCTCATAAGCGCTGCTGGATTACAGCCACTACTCCTGCTTCTTAGATCCCGACTTGTCGGGCACCTGCTGCCCCCAGGCTGTCGCTGTCCTCACCTTATGTGAGGACCTTTGTGTGCACCTGCATGTGCTGATCAGCCTCTGGGCTCTCTTTCTCCTGAAAATGAGAGGATGGAGAGCAGCAAAACCGGAGCGAGGCCGTAGGGAGCTTGCACCGTGCCTCACTCCCAGGGAGAACGCAGAGGAAGCAACCCCTGTGTTGCAAGGGCTGAGGGGTAAGGCGAGGAGTGCGGTAACCCCGGGCGCGGGAGACTGAGAGGTCAGGAAGGATGTTCTCCATTAGCTAGAACTGGAGGGCGGAGCCTGTGCCTTTGGCTGCTGAGGGTGGAAAAACAACCGCCTAGAGACAGCTGTAGGTGTGAGGAACTACATGTGTAGATGCGAGATAAAACCAGCAATGTCCTTGTCCTTTTGCATGTATTTTGGAAAGGCATTTGAAGAAAATTTTGTCCGCATGGCAGTAACTACTAAGATTACATTCCCACCGTGTCTCGGTTTGTCGAAATCCATGTCTGAGTAACAGATGTCTAAAAAGAAATGCCAATTCCCAGCCTGTCACGATCGGTGGTTACGACTCCTACAGGCTGTGGCTCAGTCCCTTATTCTTACGTTTGCGCTGGCTCTGTTTTAATGGCTCCATAGCGAAGCCCCGTTACGTGTCCAGGCCTTTACTTGCGAGAGAGGGTCAAAAGAGAAGGGCCCGGTCTGAGGGAGCGGGACGGACGGCCACGCCTCCGAGGGCGGTCACGTGGGCACCGAACGACGGCTGGGACGCGACGCGACGCGTGGCGCACGCCGAACGTACGTACGTACGCACGTACGTACGTGTTGCGTATGGAGCGGGGCGGTGCCGCCTGCCGGGAGGGGGAGGGCGCACGGGAGGAAGGAGGAAGCCGCCATCTTGGAGCGTCGAGTCGCCATAACAAGGCACCGGGGGAGCGAGAGGATTTTGTACCTGGGCGAGGGGGAGCGCGGCTGGTGGCGGTGAGAACGGGCCAGGGCGGGAACGGCTCCGTGGGAACAGGGCGAGAGGGCCGCTGCCGGCGGGCCGTGCCTCGCGGCCTGCGGCGGGAGCGCGGCCCTGAGCGCGGCCTGGCGGCGCCGCGGGCGGGGCGGGGACGGCCGGGCCAGACCGGGCCTGGGCGCCCCGGGAGCGGCGGGACCGGGGGACCACGGGGGGCGGGGCCGGGCGGCGCTCGCTCCCCGGCGGCCCGGGAGGCAAGCGGTGGCCGCTCCATTGTTCGCGGGCGGGAGATGTTGGTGTGGCGCAGCTGCGATCGGCGGGCGGCGCCGGGCCCACCGCTCGGCCCCGGGGCTCTGCAGTGCGGCCCGGCCTTACCGGGCGCATGGAGCGCCTCGAGGGCTTCCTTTGTGCCGGGCCGACGGGACGGGAAAGGTCCGGAGCTGCTGTCCCGGCCGCCCGCCCGCGCCCGGAGAGCAGAGATATAAGACGGAGGTCCTTTTTTTCCAGTCCGCTGGCTTGCGAAATGGTGGCGTCTATTTTATCGAAACGGGGAGATTTGTTTGGTTTCGTGAGGCTGTGCGTAATTTTTAACACACAGAAGAGTCTCTGTTCTTCTAAAGGATAGTTACGAGTGCAAGGGCATAAGGGGCTGAGAGGTTTCATTTCCTACACTGTTGGAGAACTCGGCGTTGGTACTCGGGTCTCATTGGCCTCTCTGGCTTCCCTCATAACTCGTCTGGTGTTTACGAAATTAATGGCCAAGAGAAATAGCTGTTCGAAGATGCCTTGGAAGTTAACTAGCAGAAAATCCTAGTATCGCAAACTTTAAAATTTCGCTGGAAGCCAGAATTGACAGGCTTGAAAACGGCTGGGAAGTCTGAATTCCTTTTCCACTCTCTTGAAATGCTCTTCAATGTGCCTTTTTATTCACTGGGAAAACATTCATTTTGTTGCGGATGCCGAGGTCAGGAAGCAGTAGTCTGCTGGTTTTTCCTTTGTGTTTTCCCAAGATGCAGATGCTTTGTGATGAGAAAGCACAGGCAAGCCTACTTTTAGTTCCCAAAGATTTTGGACTAGGAGCGTTTTGTCTCCGTGGTACAGTCACAAGGAGTCTCTAGCTCTGGTCCATGCTTGCTTTATGTAAGGGGCAGACTTTGTATTGTCTTTCCACAGTTTTGCAAGCTTTCTGTTACATCCACAGTCAATATTCAGTCATGTGTATGAAATGTTATCTTCCGAGCACCATATGAGTTGTTGCTGACAGCAGGAAGGTAAGGTCACAAGCTGGATAACCAGCAGTGTTACTGCCTCAGGTGAGGCTCAGTCACTTCAACTCAAAGAGGCAACTGCTCTCAGTTCAGTGTAATGGTGTTGTTTCGTTACTGTTCTGAATAGCCCTAAATCAGTACCCGTTTGAAAACTGGGGTTAAGCTGGTTGAGCTAGCGTTTTGGGTTGGAGGAGCGAAAGCTGTTGGTTTGGGTTTACGTAAATTATATTTCCCATTGAAACCAAACAAGGCAATCAGAGTAATGTAAGGGGTTTGTCTGCTTTAACTGGAATTTTCACTTGATATCGTAGGCTTGCTTCCTGTCACAAGGTTATCCATAACATTATTGTTCACATTTTAGGGCTGGTTGGCTGCATCCCGGAAGTGAGGGAATTGAAGAGCCATCAAAGCAACTGGTAGACTTAATGGTTACTTTATGAGAGGGGGCAGGTAGTGGAAGGTCACTGAAAGAACACCTGTTTGGGAGGTTTTCTTTGGTGGCTGTAGGTGTTAGGCAACGCTTTATAGAAAGGCAAAAAATGTTTGATGTATGTCTTTATAATTATCACTGAGGAAACAAAAAAGCAAGTATTGTTGTTGCACACTGCCTGGGAAGAAATTTTTCTTAAAATGCAAAAGTAAACTGATGTGATTTATGTAGACAAAAATCCATGCACTAATTGTTATTGTCTGCTTCTCTTTCAGATTGAAGCAAGTGAATTCTGATACAACTCAACTTCAATAGAGGGCTTTTTTTAAAAAAAAAAAAGTTGTTCCACAGTGCATCAGAGCAAGTTACTGCTTTACTTTTGAGTGACTTACAGGTGCTTGCCTGCATTGCAATAAAGGACTCATATATTGAGCAAGACTTATTTATCTCTTCATTTTGGAGAGTCTAATAAACTGTTATTACAGTTTCTGTACTGACTTTCAAAGTTTTGAAGTCTAAAAAGACATCTTTAAAGATAAAAGCATGAGCACGGCCAGAACAGAGAACCCTGTTATAATGGGTCTATCCAGTCAGAATGGGCAGTTGAGAGGCCCTGTAAAACCCAGCGGGGGCCCAGGAGGTGGAGGCACACAAACTCAGCAACAGATGAACCAGCTGAAAAATGCCAACACAATCAATAATGGCACTCAACAGCAAGCACAGAGTATGACCACCACTATTAAGTAAGTGTTTCTGTCGGCTACCACGAAAGGAATGTTTGAAAGTCACGTATGGGAAAGCATTCTTGGATTCCCGCTTGGAAAATGTTGTCTTCTGTTGTTTTGTAACACGGGTGGTTAGAAGTGTCCCGTGATGTACGTTATCAAAAAAGCTGTATTTCAGTGTGTGAGCTTCTCTCCAGCAGTGATTGTTGTGAAAATCCAGTTTGATGCTGTGCTTTTCTGAGTGTGAGCCATTGTCAGAGGTAGGCCAGCTTCAAAATCCTGTGTTTTTTGCTTGTTGGAAGTGATGCAAGAGGGAAGTATAGGAATGGGAAGGAACTGAACTTAAACTGACGTTTAAGACCAAGGGGGAAATGCCACCTGGTCTCAGTCTAGTTGTGTATGCCTTTCAGTTTGTTGCAATTTTTTCTCATGGTGAGAAATGCTTTAAAGTCAATTATATTCTGTCATTGATCTGAAATAGTAGCACCTTAGCTCATTATAATGCTCTGGCTTTAATTCATCAAAGCCTGAGTTGAGAGAATACAGTCCCACTGCGATATCGTGCTCCCGTCCACCTAGTTTTGGAAGCATGCTGGTTGGAATTTCTGAAAGTTGTAAAATACTTGGATGGTATGGTAATGTGTTGCTTTCCTTTTTTTCTTCCATGGATCCTCCTCCCCCTGTACAGCATTGGCTTTTATTTTTGTTTTAATTTTTAATTTTGTTAATTAATTGCGAAGGATGTGCCAGCTCTCCTCAGAGAAACTGTGATGGAACACTCAGGTTCTTAAAATCTGCCTAACTTGCCCCCCCTTTTTAATGTATTACATGGTTACTCTAATGAATGTCATGAATTAAACTGATCAAAAGTCACGTGTGACTTCCTGGGGCTGGTGTCAAGAAGGACTTGCTCTCTGCTCTACAGTGGCTTTCAAGAGAGGATGGGTATCTGAATCTCACTGAGAGCAAATGAAGTTTGATCGACGAGTGGAATGATTGCTTACTTAGTTTTTTCACCAGAGGTGGTTTTTTAAGAATGAATGTTCCCTGGGCAAGAGAATTTTTCTTTTAAGTCATGAAATATTATTGTGTGGGTTTATTATAGCCAGTTTCTGTTATGTGACTAAGTCAGTGCTCAGTTTTAAATCTGTTCTGCTGTTTGATTCAATGCCTTAAAAACGGGACTTGAATCATGACTGGATAAAGATTTCACAGGCTTGTTTGGCAGACGGCTGATCTTGTCTGTTAGAGTTTTCTGCCTGTTACATCCAGCTTAGCTCAGAGAAGACTTGAGCTCAAATGTGTAGGCGCTTTTAGCTTTGAGGAGGTGAAAATATTACATGTTCATCACTGTATCTAAGAAAATGTAAAATCAAAATATTAATTATATAAAAGTCTGTTTTCATTTAATTTTGCTATAGACCTGGTGATGACTGGAAGAAGACTTTAAAACTCCCTCCAAAGGATTTGAGAATCAAAACTTCGGTAAGGATGATTGAATTGTAGGAATAAATATGAAATTAAACTTGTGGGAGCGCTTGCAGTGGTAAAATACTTGTCCTGAGTGAAGGCTAAAAAGCAGTACAGCTGTACTTCTTAAATGAAGAATTTTTTCTCTCAACTTCTTGTGAATGATGCTTCTCTTGGAAAGCTCAAAAATGGGGTTCACTGTGGATTTCATATTTTAGTAGTGTAGCATGACACAGGCAGCATCTCCATCGTGCAAGGCAGGTGGGAAGGTGTCACTGTATACACTCGGGAGCTGTGTTTGGCTCTGAGAGAGCACACGTTACCTTTGCTGCTGTAGGGTGTTGCATGGGTTAATGGGAACTCCTGTACAGTAGTCTGTGGGCTTCCTGTTCAGGCAATTTCAGATCAATCTACAGCTGCAGCTTGTATGACCTGATCTTATGGATGTGCTTATTTTTTTGATTATTCAGGACGTGACCTCCACAAAAGGAAATGAGTTTGAAGATTACTGTTTGAAACGGGAGTTGCTGATGGGAATTTTTGAAATGGGCTGGGAAAAACCATCTCCTATTCAGGTTGTTTGCAAACAGACTATTTAGATGCTGCTTTTAACTTCTATAAATGTATTGACATTCTTATGTCCAGTACTTGTGCCATCATTGGGGAAAACTGAGGCTGTGACTAAAAGAACTTTTTGTCCCTTGGGAAGAGCAAGAATTTCTAATCCCCAACTAAATCACTAAGTCATTCTTTGAGTGACTTATTGGTGGGACTGCCTTACACTTCTGGAGAAGTTAACTTGGATTTTGCTTTTCATGCTGGAGGTGTTAATTTGTTAATTCTCTGTTCAGTAACTTATTTCACATAAGTAGTCTCAGGGGTCTATTCTATAAATTTTCCAAAACTGAGTTACCATTGGCTGTGTACCTTTAGTTGTTAGAAATATAATATGGCTTTATCACAGTGTTGGTTCTTTTTATTGTAATCTTCTGGAAGAAGAGTTATGGATGTTGTGGGAGAGAGAGATTAATATCTTAGGAAGTTTACATTTCTGTACCTCTGTCTTTCTTTTACTTCTAAGGCTTGTTCTGTTAAGAACTGTTCATGTGTAAACTTCGGGGGGGGAGTGGAAGGTTGAACTCTCTTTTTAATTGGTCTTTCAAGGTTTATCACTGACACGGTCTGCCACCTTGTCTCTTTAAGGCATGAGAATACCATGGCTTGCTTTTTTTATAAACAGATTCTCATGATGCCAGCTTTCCAAAAGGCTGAGATTTCTTTAGATGTTGCTGAAAAAGGTAGTAAAATGAAAAATACATGGGGCCTGTGTTTGGATGGCTGAAGATTTTATGAGAAGTGTATCACAGGAATATAGAGGCTGGAATCACATAAGCTGAGGTGGTTCTGATGTTCAGTTGCAGGAGGAAATCTTTTTCCAGAGGAGGAGTTTGCTAGTGACTGTCATTGTCTCTTCACTTTTTTTTCCCCATTTTTTCACTTTTTTCCTATGTGTTGGTATGGGTTTACCTGTAATACTTGATCCCTTTCTAATGATCGGTCAAGATAAGGACTTCTAAGTGGGATGTGTTGGGGAGCTCTTTACTGATGGGTTTAGCTTCTTCCTGTTGTGAGTCTGTCATGCTTGTAGTTGCAGGTTAGTAATAATAATAGTGGTCATGAAACAGATTTCATGCAATACTGTTGGTGAGGGGAGTTAAATTTGGTCAGCCTCTTCAGTGAAGCATGATTATGATTAATTGCTCATGTACTTTCTGTCCTTGCGTTTCAGGAGGAGAGCATCCCCATTGCTTTATCTGGTAGGGATATCTTGGCTAGAGCAAAAAATGGAACAGGCAAGAGTGGAGCCTACCTCATTCCTTTACTTGAACGGCTAGACTTAAAGAAGGACAATATACAAGGTCAGTTGAGGTGGATCTCACTTGGCTGCAGCCAGGTAACGGTGTCAGTCACTACATAAGAGACTTGAACGTTAAACTGGTTAATGAGATTGGGCTGTGTAGGTTATCTGCTTGTACTTCCAGAGAAAGCTAATGGGGAGTGATGGAGGGGAAGTGTAATTTGCAAAGTCCCACAGTTGCTTTCAAAGGGTTTAAATAGAAGAAGGCTTGTAGGCTTTTCTGTCTTGCTCTGGAAGGTGGATGTGGAGTAATAAGCAAGCGTGCTGGCTGGGATACTTGTGCAGTGGGAGCATCAAGGGCTGGAGAACTCCTGCATAGAATTTGCCCTGTCAAAAGCAGTTTCTAAGTCTTGTTCAGGACACCCAGAGTGGAATTCCTAAACTGTGCTTTTCATTATTTTGCTTCATGAAGTCTCTGTCTCCACTGAGGATGAGTATTTTAAGATACAGAGTGTTACTAGTAACTCACAGTGATATTTTTTACTTCTAGCAATGGTGATTGTTCCCACCCGTGAACTAGCCCTGCAGGTCAGTCAAATCTGTATCCAAGTCAGCAAACACATGGGAGGTGCCAAAGTGATGGCAACAACGGGAGGAACCAATTTGCGAGATGACATAATGAGACTTGATGATACAGGTCAGAGCACTTCAGCTACACTAAGGTTGCTGTTTCCTTGTGGTTTTTACAATGTGGTCATGGAATTTCTGCGTGTTATTGTTTGCCTGTTACAGAACAGACTACAATGTCGTGTTTGCTGTTGTATACTGTTGTCATTCTTCCGAAGTGTTCATATGAAACATGGCCATGAATTCTGGAAGGAAACACAGTTTTAATCACCTTAACATTGTGGGGTTTTTTTTGTTTCCTTTTTTTTTTTTTCTTCTCTCTCTTTTAACCTTACAGTGCATGTGGTGATAGCTACCCCTGGGAGAATTCTCGATCTCATCAAGAAAGGAGTAGCAAAAGTTGAGCATGTCCAGATGATAGTATTGGATGAGGCAAGTTGCTTATGTTAAATGTTCTGGGATTTTAACACCAAGTAAAAGGAATGATGTATCTCAGTGGTCCTTTCAGTGCATAGCAGTGTTTCAGACTTGCTTAGAGACACTGTAAGGTCTCTTCCCTTTCTGAGTGTTTGTGAGAAAGGATTTTGACAGTAGGAATTTTTTGCATGTAAATCTTTTAAGAAAACAGCCTAGGAAGATTTGCCTTTCCTGTCTTTGCTGATGCTGAAGAATAGAGTAAGTCTATTCTGCATCAAAGGAATGCATTTCATTTGGTTTCTGTTTATAATGAGTCAGCTGTGCTGATCATGTACTTGTACATAAAATGGATTTATGAACATCCAATAGCATACAGGCTTCTGAGTGAGAGAGAATTTAGTTGTGTGAAAGCTCTTGGATGGCTGGGAGGAACCCTAGTTTTTTTGTTTCCTTCCCACAAATGTGTAGCTACAAAAAGACTGAAATCTTGCACTATTATTTTAACTTGCTGTTTATTACTTTTGTTGTTACAGGCAGATAAGTTGCTATCTCAAGATTTTGTTCAAATAATGGAAGACATTATTCTCACGCTACCTAAAAACAGACAGATTTTGCTCTACTCAGCCACTTTTCCTTTGAGTGTGCAGAAGTTCATGGTGAGTGGAGATGTGTGCACGTAGGTATGGTGATGGTGGCGACACTGCGCAGGAAGGGTGTGAATGAGTGGTGCGTAGCTGTTAGTGCCTGGTTTTTTAAATATCTCTAAACTTCACAGGTTTAATCTAAATCAGCCTAAGTCTAGGACAGAAGTTTGAAAGCAGTTTTTGACCCGGAGTTGCGTTAATGGGAAGCTAGGTGTGTGCAGTTTTTGCCTATAAAGTGCTGTTTTCCACTTTGCGTATTAGTTACATCATCTGTGTTTATTTGCTTCTGGAGACTGCTCCGGTTTGGCCTGCTCAGTCACCTTGGATTTATAAGTAAACCTGTGAAAATTTACCTACCCTGTCTGTTCTCAGCATAGCATGAAGAGTGAGTGAGTGAGTGGCTAAGTAGTGCGTCCTTGCCTTGAAGGAAGTTAAGTGTGGTGTAGAGTAGGAGCTATTTCATTGTTTTGCACATAGATCTGCCTGCTTTATCAATATCTTTATATTTTTCAGAATTCCCATTTGCAAAAACCCTACGAGATTAATTTGATGGAAGAGCTGACCTTGAAGGGAGTTACTCAGTACTATGCCTACGTCACTGAGCGTCAGAAAGTGCACTGCCTCAATACGCTCTTTTCCAGGGTAAGGAGTAGGGCTGTGTCAAGAACATACCAGTTGCTTTTTCCCTCTTGGAGCCTAGAATAAGGCTGAGTGTTTCAAAGACAGCCTAATGAAAATTTTTCTTGGTCAAAATGTGCTATGTATCTAAGGCTAAAAATGCATGCTTCTTGGCCAGCATCTCTGTGTTACAGAACTTTCTTAATTGTTTCCCTTCCTATACAAAAATATATCTGATGTAAATTACCAGCAGCATACCTGCTGTGCTTTCTTTCTGGAAGGGATTTAGACATGTCTGGGATCCTCTGTTAGTAAAGTGCTGCATTTATTGAGAACACTGTTTATACGTTCAGCTCCAGATTAACCAGTCGATCATTTTCTGCAACTCCTCTCAACGGGTTGAATTGCTAGCCAAAAAGATCTCCCAGCTGGGCTATTCCTGCTTCTATATCCATGCTAAAATGAGGCAGGTGAGTATGAAGTCTCTTCCACCCCACCTCAGGCCTTACTGAATAGCTGAATGAAGTCTCCTGCTTGCTTCAAGTGTGCATGTTCTTCATAAACTGAAATATGTATTACTTTGCTATAGGTTTGGTGTTTGATACCCACTGCCTACCTTCCCCCATCCCAGCCCTCTTTCCAGACTGTTCAGTGAATGTGCCCAGTTGGTATTTGACTACTTCAGGTCAGGTTAATTGTGCCCAATGTAAGCACAAACTGCAGCCAGAAGGCACAGTTAGTGCTGCTGCCTTGCTCTGGCGGCATGGGGAGCCAGGGCAGAGCACACAGTGTAACTAACTCAGATGAAAATGGGCCTGAATTAAATGACAAAACCCCCAATACTGTAGCCCGCTGAGTGCCCTGTGTGGCTTTGAAACAGTAATCTTGCACTGTGACTGCAGGGGAATCTGAAACGTTGAGGAGGTGGGTTGGATCAAACCTCTTGGTGAAAGCTGTGGCTGGTGTGTGGTGACCAGACGCTTGTGGCCGTGGTGTAGCTGGTGAAAAATGCCATTGCGACTTTGCTGGTACAGAGGTTTCTGTTAATTGTGCAGTCGCTCAGATTTCCTCTAGCTTCACACTATTAAAAGGTGTCAGGAGGCTGAAGTGATGGGTGTAGAACAGGAGTACTTTGGAACATTTTTTTTTTTTTCATTTTGTATGTTAGCCAGTCTAACTTGCCGCTCATGCAACTGACAGGTAATGCCAGTGTTTGCTGGGCCAGATGCAGAGCAGTGATTAGTTGAGCAGAAACAGAAGTGGTGGTGTTACTGGGAAGAGAACAGAGAGATATGGGAGTGTTTTCCTCGATGTCTGATTTTTGTATGCTTTTGGTCAATCAGTAGATCATCTTTTGGTAAAGTGCAGCTGTGTTTTTGCAGAGCACTTCAGCTCATTCATTCCCTCTCTAAATTTCACATAACAGTGATATTAATCTTTGTGTGGCCTGAAGTGAGGTATTTGTGAGAGGATAGTCTTCACAGACAATTGACTCATCCCACCCCTAATTCTCATTACATAGTGAAAAATGCTTCACACTGGAAAAGGAAATTACTGTCAGCTTCAGTTTTTAATGGAATGAATAAAATCTGAAATTTGGCAAGGGGGGGCCTGGAGAAGGACAACAGTCAAAATACCAGTTTAACTTCCTTGATATGATTTCATGTAATTGCAACTTCAGATAGGCCTTTTCTGAGATGGTTTTGATGCCACCATAGGAGGTTTTAAAACACAGTCTTCGTTGAGAAGTAGGATCAAGACCCTCTGGAGTTAATTCATTAGAATATATGGTAAGGAGTGCTAAAAAAGATGTACTGGCATCTTGTTTCAACTCAGCTGTTCTCTAATAAGGAGGAGAAATTTACACGATTGAAGTTGAGTGTTCCTGAAAGTAACAGCTGGTTGGTTTGTGGGTTTTGGTTTTTTGTTTCTCCTTGTTTATATGTATGTATTTCCAGGAGCACCGCAATCGTGTATTCCATGATTTCCGAAATGGCTTGTGCCGCAATCTTGTTTGCACTGGTAAGAGTTCCTAAACATTGTCTCGTTTCTAAAGTTTGTGATAGAAAGTGCATTAGCCCAGGTATTGTAGATCTGTTAGTTGTATTAAACCAAAACAAGATATTTTTGGTAAGATGTCTTTGTTAAGCCTGCATATAGCAGGGTACAGCACTCCTTTAGGCACGTGGAGTTTTGTCTTTTGTGAAGGTACAGCTTGCCAGCAAAAGATTTTGCTGCAGTAATGTTTTCTGTTTATTTTCACACGTGAGGATTCCCTGAGTTGTTGCGTTGTAAACTTTATGATATTTCAGTTGAGCTGTGACTATGATCTTGTGTAGTTCTGCCGATTCTTTTAAGTGTTTATAGCTCACTTTTTCTAAATACTTCTGTAGTTTTGACTGGCTCGTGTTCGATCCAAGTTGTTCGTTGTATGGCCTGCTTAGGCAGTACCTGGCGGTGTCTGCTGTCACTACGTATGTCTGGACCATATTGACAAAAAATCGCTAGAGGCAGAATAGAAGTAGTTGAGGTGGTGGAATGTAGTTCAGGTCTCAAGTCTGTTGTGACACTGGCAATGCACAGTTCTGTGTGAGGAGATGGTTAAGAAGAACTGCTCCAAAATAATGTAATGTGGAAAAAACTGGCTTTGTGGTTACTTTTTCTGCGTAGATGTGCATATCTGGTGGTTTTGGTTGTTCTTCTTAGGTTGAATTCCTGTTTATAATGTATACAGAGCAAGAGGAAGCTGTAACAGGATTGTATGTAAACTGTCTTTGATACAAGGAAAGCTTGTATCTGGAAACTAGGGCAAAGCAATGTTAATCACTGTTAATCTTTACACCCTAAACACTGTCAGCGTTTGAGCTCATTGAGATTAACTTTGTGATCTGGATTGTCTTTCAGATCTGTTTACCCGAGGTATTGATATCCAGGCTGTGAATGTGGTGATAAACTTTGATTTCCCAAAGCTGGCAGAAACTTATCTCCATCGCATTGGCAGATCAGGTGAGAGGAAAGACCTGTTCTAGGTGCAGCTTTGCTGATGACTGTGATGCTTTTTAGCCTTGAATTGGCTTTTGGTTTTTTTATTACTATATTTGAGAATTACTTTAGGTAGCTTTTATTTTTCTGACAAATTTATTTTTTGTTATCATTACAGATGGCTATCCTCACTGAGGATATTATCTGAATAAAGGGCTATTCCCTTGAAACTGGCCTGAACAATCTAATGAAAAAAAAAGGGGAGGGGGGGGGGGGGAAGGCGTGTCTTGCTTTTATCTCTTGGAGACTTACTATTGCCCCTGTTTGCAGTTTGGGAAAATTCTGTACTAAAATTTCAGCTTCAGAGTGTCTCAAGCCTAGAGATTTAAGCTTCCTCCTGCATGTGTTTTGAGGTATGTTTCTACTGTTTGGGAATCAGCAAATATGCCCTGAAGAAAGGCAATAAGCAAAGGAGCTCAGTGCAGTTGAACTCAGGCTTGTTCAAGAGCTCTTGAAAATCTTTTGCTGGTAATTATCCTGGAGCTTTGGTCAGAGCATTTTGAATCTCCTGAGTTTTCTTGCTCCTGCAGCACTCCAGAACTCCTTACCAGAAACTGATGTTAATGGTGTAGAGACCTGTGGCTGGATTTGTTTTTAGCATCCCAGAAGGATACTAACTTTGCAGTCTGCAGACTTTTTTTCTGTCAGCCTCTATCTTAGTTCAGTTCAGGTGATGTTTTTGTTTTTTTGTCAAGGTCGCTTTGGTCATCTTGGCCTGGCCATCAATTTGATCACCTATGATGATCGATTCAACCTGAAAAGTATTGAGGAGCAGTTGGGAACTGAAATTAAACCCATACCAAGCAACATCGACAAGAGCTTGTATGTGGCAGAATACCACAGTGAACCCGTAGAAGATGAGAAACAGTAAACATACAGGTATATAAGTGCCTGGCTGAATAGTGATGTGTTGAATCACAGGAATGTTGTCCATGTGTCAGTGTTACCTCAGGGGAAGAGGGAAACCTGTCGTGAAAAAGCTCTGAATGTGAAAACAAGGGTGTGAAGTAGAATGTCAGTGTAAGGAACTCCATGGATGTGCTGAAGGTGGGAGGGATGAGTGTTTTTTAGTTGTTGTAATTGCTATGCGGACCATATGCTAAGGAGACAAAAAATGGGAAAAAGGGGGAGTGGGGAATGGTGTTGGGAGAGGCCGGGATAGAGTACTGGTAGCCTAATGAGTTCTTTCTGTATTGCTAAGCTGAAATGAGAAATTGGTGAAGGGCAGAGAGCAAAGTAGTCCTCAAAAAGGTGAGGAGATAAAATGGATAGCTGGGAGAGCAGCATCAACAGAAGAGTAAGCACCTCACCAGCCAGGAGGACCAGGTTCAAGCAAAATGCGCTGCCTCTTCTGTATCCTTTGGTTCATAGAATTCTTGGAAATGACCCAAGTAGGGAGTGAAGCTGTAGTTCATCTTTGCTGCCACTTGAGGTCGTATTCGTAGTTTCAAAAGAAAATGAGGTTACACTGTTGGAGACTCATCTAAGTGCTCTCATTCCGATCATTGTCCCAGGAAAAGCTGCTGAGTTAAGTCGTTTTATAGGACAATGATTTGCCCTGGACTGCAGTCAACCTAAATGGCTGCAGGATGAGGGTCTGACCTTAGTTAAGATGTTGTGCAAGATCCATCGCAGTACAGTTTGGGCTGAAAGTCATTCTTATGTCTGCTCTCTTCAGAGGTCATGAGTTAGAAAGACAATACCAGTGAAGCTGCTGAAATTCTTTTCAGATGGCCAAAAAGAAGTGGCTGTAGAAGCAAACTGCTCGATAGAGTTAAAATGAACCTATGGTTCCTTCTTTGAAGTCATCCAAGGGTAGCCCTAGATAGTCACACCAAGCCGGCTTGAAAGTTTCTGCTTTGATGGTTGAACCTTCTCCATGCTTATAAATAAATAGAATACAGAACAGGTAACGAATGTGGAACAGGCTCTTGGGTGGCTTCCTAAGGGGAATGCTGGGACCTTGCCAGAGAGCAGTTTGCTGCTTCCTAAAATACAAGAAACCAGGAGGTAGTCACGTTCCATAGGTACAGAAGGGCATTAGCAGCATCTCTTTCTACAAAGCTGGAATTGGGATTGAGCTGTTCAATATGCCCTTTGCGTTTTGAGAGCTGTTACACAGTGTATGTGATTCATCACTTTGTGTTCTGGTTTTATATAGAATCAATTTAATTGTGAGTGTTGTGGTTGTTTGTTTTACTGGGTTTTTTTCCTGCCTTTTTTTCCCGTTTTTCTAGTTGGGGAGGGGTTGTTTGTTTGGGGTTTGTTTGTTTTGTTTTGGGGGCTTTGTTTGTATGTTTGTTTTGGAAGAGGATGGGTTGGTCTGTCTTGTTTTTGATGGGTTTTGTTTTTGGTGGTTTTGTTGTTGTTTTGTTTTATTTTTTTTTAGGCTTTGATCACACATGCCAGAAGGTGAAGCCCTATGATCCGGATCTGTGACACATCGTTTCTTTGGGGATACCCTTCTCTTTGTGGGTTTTTCTTCATCTTTTCATTTCGGAACTATGAAGACTGAAGAGCTCAGCCTTTTTTTCTCTTTAAATTTGGCAACAAGGAAGAAAGAAGATAAAAGGAGGAATATCTTTTTGTTTTTCCACTTGTTTGCACTGTGTGCTCATTGAACATTAGTTGCACTAACTGCTGGTTTTAAATTTTTTTTTCTTTGGGTGGGAGGGACAGCAAGGGAAGAAGAGAAACCCTGAAAAGAGAAGAATCTTGATGAACACGAGCTTGTCTGCTATTTCAAATTCTTTAACCATTGACTGAGTGCATTTCAACTTCTCCCTGGTTACTCATCTGTTTCTTAAGCTAAAGAGCTTGTTACTTATTCGTGCAAAGTGCCTTATGCTATGAGACCATTCAGAATATCACCTTTCTGACACAGCCCAAGGAATCGACATCTGGTTTTGGTTTCAGGTCAAAGTTAGCCTCTCTTCCCCTTCTCCTCCTTCCCATGTACTCAAGCCCAGGGCTGGGAGGTGAAATGTATTGGTTATTGGTAATACTACTTTTTTCCTCAATTTTTTTTTTTTTTTTTTAATTGGAGGAGTTGATATGCATCTGCAGTTCACCCAAACTGTAAATATCTGTATTTAAAATGAAACCAACGTAAAATCTGGGCTGATTAGGTGCAGCATCATAGCTCCAGAAGGAAAGAGTAGCCTGTGATCCTTTGCAGGAGCCATAAGAAAAGCCCTGAGCTCTAGCAGAACACTAAAGACTGGTTTCCATGAGTCTTCATTAGTAGTTACAGCACTTGATAAGTAGACTTGTTTCAGAGCCATGGCCCTCTTTCTTCTGGTGCAGTGTGTCCCATAGAAAATCAGATGTGTATATTGTACAAACTTTGTAAATATGATTTTTTTTTTTCTGTTTGGGTTCATATATAACTTTTTCTTTTATGATGAAGGTTGCTAAGGTTAAAGGGATTAGACTGATTATGGGAGCAGCTAAAGATGAGAGGGGCTCAGTTTTCTGCAACACTAAACAATGAGAAGTCCTCTGCCCGCTGTGAACTGCAGGCCACCACAAATGTCCCTTGTCAGGGTGGATTTGCTCTGGTGCTAGCAACAGTCCTGTACTGCTCGTATGGAAGAGATCACTTGTGGGGCTCCAAGGCCTCCGAATCCGTAGCACTCAGCCTTTTGGGAGATGCTCTTCAATTTTCCTCTTAGAAACTTCAGGAACTCGACAAGCTCTGAAGGAGTCCATGACCTGTGTTCCACCATGGTGTGAGGGAAATCCAGTGGGTGTTGCTGAGCAGTATGTGTGAGGTGTGCATTTGGGTTTGAGAGACCACAAAAAAACAATTATCATGCATAAACTGACAGTTCTGGAGCTTTGTGGAATTGATTCACTTCCTGCAGCACTGCATTTTCTGCCCAGAGTGGCCTCTGTGCAGAACTGTGAGCAGGTAAGGGCAAATCCCTGTTAACGTCAGGAGCTGCAGGAAGCTGCTTGCCATCTACTCTGGTTTGCCATGAGTTGCTGTCTGTCATTTTGCATTGTATATCGCTGAAAAGTGCTTTCTGGTCAAGAAGTGTTGCTTTAAATTGTGCCCCTCCCAACATGCTTGATGTTTGGCCTGATCTACAGGCAAAAGGAGTGAGACAAATCAAAATATTACTCTTTAAAATCCCTTTTAGCCTGTTAACCACCACTGTCAGGAGGCACCTGGGTGAATGCAATCCCTTTTGCTCAGTCATTTATTGCATATACAGATGCTGCACTCACACCATGCTTGCTTACCTTTGAGGCAGGATTTAATTGTCTTAATTTCTCCCCATTTTGACCCTTTTTTTGAATTGGAGTAAAATAGTTTGGAATCACAAGGTGGACTAGCCATCCCTTTCCCTGATGATCATAAATATAAGCCAGGTGCCTCCTGACAACAACTTTACAAGATTGAAAAGTTTTTGTGTTCAGGATGTTTTTCTTCTTTTTGTCAGCAGTGACTCCATAATTGTAGCAAATGCTGCACTAGAGTACAAACTCAAGAGCTTGGTCTCTGTGAGCCACATAGCTTACATCTGACTGGCAGGTACTAAATGTAAACAATTTCGGGGTGCTTTTTGGGGGTGGGGGGTGGGAGCTTATGGGTGGTAACTTCGACCAAAAGTAAAATCTTGCTCCTGTACTGCAGCCAGCTTATGATTTTCCAGACAGAAGAGGGATCATTTTAATGCAACAAAGACATGAAAATGTAAATAAACTTTGTATCTCACCAGGGCATGCACATGTAACAAGAACAGGATAGCAATGTCAAGTCAGGTGTGTGTGCTCTGCTTGGATTTGTGGTAGGTTAGCCTGGTGCCATGCATTGATGGTCCCTCTTGAAGCACAGAACTTTTGAAAGTATTACTTTAAAATTGGCCTCTCATTGAGGATTGGCACTTACCTAAACTATCGGGGGCACCATTTTTAGGTGGCTTCTTGTCAAGAAAGAAGCAGCCTATTTTTGGTGCTAGTAGGCTATCTCAAACAGATGTGATCTTGCAAATGGAAAGATGCTCCAGAAGACTAGGATAATCCTAGTTTTGTTTTTTTGTTTTGTTTTGGTTTTTTTTGTGTGTGTGTGCGCGGGGGTTTTTATTTGTTCGTTTGTGGCTTTTGCTTATTTTTATTATTTTGGTTTTGGGTTTTCTTGGTTTTTTTGTTGCCTACCCAAGAGTAAGGAGTGTGTATAAATCTTGGCTTCTTGAGATTTCTCGTGAGCTACAGTTTTTGCTGGTCACCAGCCTTTACAGATGGATTAGTCAGAGCCTTCGGTGGTGAGCCCTAGATCAAATACTTCTCTGACAAAGTTGATGAGAATGAGAACCTCATGTGTTCTGTATTTCTTTTTTGTTGGAAATCTGGACGTGTCACTCTGTGAGTCACTGAAATGGAGCTTCACAGCTGAGTGAGGTTGCTGTGAAGAAGGTCATGGAATCTTCAACCACTTGAGAGAACCTCTAGGGTTCTCTGGGTATCCGCTCTCAGGCGGGCACTGCAGTGGCTGGAAGCCTTTTCCCAAAGGGAGGGGGGTGGGTTGGTCTCAAATACATGTTTCAATTTTCAGAATGAGATGGGAGCATCTTTCCTTGCCCTCTGACTGTTTTTGTGGATAAGAACAGGGAAGCTCAACATGAATTCATGTTGTGTGTATGGTGGTATCAAATCATCTCATTCTGATCTTTTGTTTATTTTTATTTGGGGTGGGGGGGAGGGTGTCTGCACCAAGGATTTAAAAATGCTTCACACACTTTTTTCTTTACAAATGACTGATAGGACACAAAGCTGGGCAGGTGGCTGTCTTGCCTCAGTTTCTGTGAGAGAGATTACAGAGCTGTCATGCCACATCTCTTGACCTGCTGTTGTGATGGTTCTTGCCCTGATGCTGAACTTCGTAGTGCTGCTGGGGCTGCTGGTCATTACTTCCTGAGAACAGAGTGAATTTTGTTCCCAGAAACTCCAGCAGTGCAGCTGCCATAGTAGAGGTTGTAGTCCCTGCAGGGAGTTTTCTGCTTGCTATGAACTTCTGGTCCATCTTTTTCGAATCATAGTCTATCTTTGTAATCAACCAGGTCTCTGGACCAAAGAGCATGCATCTGAACTTCACAAGAAGACACTGGCAGATTATCCTGTAGGCTTTGCTCAGTTCCTCATTGCGTTGCTAAAATGCCTCTGTGTGGAAGCATTGTTAAATTCTGCTGTAGACAAGTTAGGGAGGAGTAAGAGGGGGGGAGGGGGGCAGGGATGTGTTTATTAAGATACAGCCTTGCTGTATTTTAACCAGTAATTTTGGGGAAGGGGTGTCAGGAGAAGAAAATAGCCACTGTTCCCCTTATTGAAAGAAACTGGAACTTTTATTTCAAGAAAAGAAATTATTTGCAATTCAAGTGGAGTGTCATAATCTAGTAGACCCTAGAGAAGGGGTTGATAATTCTAACTGTTAACCAGCAAACAATATGGTCTAGTCTTTCAAAACAGTCACAGGGCGGGGGGCGGGGGGCGGAGGGGAAAATTGGCTTTCTGTTAAATTGGCAATTGGCAAACTCCAGTGGAGCTGAGATTTTATTGAGAATATGTTTCCTCTGGCTTTGTATGTGTTGGAGCACTGACTTGTGAAGAGCTTCATAAGTTGTGAGTGCAAAAAAGATGAATGGAAAAATCCTGATTTTGTTAATTAAACTCAATAAAAGCTCCCTGGAACTCCCATTTGTTCTGGTTTTTTTTTTTTTTTTTTCTTTTAACTGCGCTGAGTGAAAAGCATGCTGGTGTCCTTATAGGGACTCACAATCTGCATTGGATGCAACAACCTTTGGATAAGGAGGCACGCAATAAATGGAAAAGTGCTCTCCCATGTCCGTGAGAGGTATCCTTTTTCTGCACAGACCCTCCACATGGCAGCTGTTTTTCCAGGGTCAAATGCTCCACAGTCTTGTCTCCAGTAGACTAGATGGCTCTGTGTGGCATCTGGTTGCAGTGCCAAGTCAGCCTCAGCTTTGATAAATGAGAGTTTCTGCAAGGGGGCAGAGGAACAAAGGAGCACTGCAGATCCTGCTGCGGCTGTGTCCTCCTGTCTTGCATCCAGAGTCATCCCGAGGTCTGCCTTGGTTGCTGCTTGTGCTGCAGAAGACTTGGTGTGTGCTGTGGTTCCGGTGGTTGGTGTGAGTATTTTAAAGATGCTTTTAAAATTGCCAGCAAAGGAGTTAGCAAAAGCAGGTTTAATGTAAAAGTGAAAGCGGGGTGAAGTTCAGTGGCAGGGTTCACTCTGCTGCGGCCTGGATGGTTAAAGCACAGAGAGTAAAAGCGGACTGCACTCAGTCCAAACCCAAAGTCAATCCAAAGTTATCTACATCAAGGCTTCGGGAGAAGGGGAAAAAGAGGAAGGATAGGAATGGGTAAGTTGAGTCACAAGGTTCAGAGTAGACCCCCTTGATCACCTGGGCCCTGGACTTGACCAGTGGTTTATGCATAAAAGTTTAACAACAAACCTAATGGCACTTAATTGATAGCTTAAGTTAAACGATCTAACAAAAGATTGATACAGAATTTACCATATTGGTAACTAAGTACTTTAGATTGTAAAGAACAAGGTCCCACTGGGCAGTCCCTGGGGCACTGGAGGAGTAAAAGTATACGGTTGTCCTGAAACGAACTACTGCATAAATACATAAATTCTGAATGCCTTCTGGTTTGCTGAGATTGCGTTGAAACTAACTTACACATGTATCCAAAGGTCTAGCTTTATTTTTAATATGTTTACTATATTGCTTTTGTCTGTCACGACACATAAATACTTAGTCATATCCTGCTGAGCTCACAGCAAATAGCCAGGTTTCATTAGTTCTTATCCACATTTAAATGCCAAGACTTTTCGTATATACTCTAAAGGCCCGGGTGGAGAGAGGCAAGTTACTATTATACACTCGTTAGTGTAGTGTAAGAATATGCCTGTAAAACGAGTAATTTAGGGTTGTTGACACCGTTCTGCATTTTCCATTCCTGGCAGGCTCCGGAGTGTTTTTGCACCGTGTCCGCTGGCAATTCGATCCTTAGCCGAATCCCTCGGCGTGGCAGCGGCTCCGCCCCGCGCTGGCGCGTGCCCCGGGGGGCGGGGACTCGGGTCACCGGGGCGGGGCGGGCGCGCGGGGCCGGCCCCAACATGGCCGCCTACCTGCAGTGGCGCCGCTTCGTCTTCTTCGACAGAGAGACGGTGAGGGAGCCGTCGGGGCCGGATGGGGCCGCAGCGAAGCCCTTCGCGCTGCCCCCGGGCATCGCGGTCTGCGACTCGGGCCGGGGAAGCCTCGTCTTCGGAGATATCCTGTGCTGAGCTGGGTGCTGTGGCCTGCGCGGGGCTCCGCCGCGCCGCTGTCTAGCGCGGGCCCGAGGGTGCTCCGGCCTTGGCAACGCGGCGGCTTTCCGCTCTCGGCTGTGCTTTGTTTTAAAAGAAACCCAAACCGCCGCTGGATGCGTTGGTGCTCCGGCGTTGCTCTGCGGAAGTATTTGCTGTAGCTCTACCAGGAGTCAGCAAAAGGCATGCAGAATCTTGTGTGATTAGTGGTGTGGGATGATTTTCTTTTTTTTTTTTTTTTTGCCTATGTGCCTTAACTGTGATCTAGATATGGAAGGTCAGATTTGGTTTTTGCCTCGCTCCCTTCAACTCAGCAGTTTCCAAGCTTACAAGCTAAGGGTAACCCATCTGTACCAGCTGAAGCAGCACAGTATCCTGGTTTCTATTGGTGAGGATGAAGAGGGTATTAATCCTTTGGTAAGTTAAATGATAAAGAGAGGAAAGTGCATTTGTAATACAGGTCTTTCTTAAAAGACTATTGTGATGATCTCGGTTGCCCTTTCTTACCTTAAGTAGCTTGTTCATTCTGGGTACTATGACATTTTGATGCCAGGTTGTGGCCTTCTAATATGCCGTGTTTTGCTTATGTCAGATTGTTGTTGCTTGCAGGTCAAAGTCTGGAACCTGGAGAAACGAGATGGTGGTAATCCTCTTTGCACACGAATTTTTCCAGCAATACCAGGTAACAAGCCCACGGTTGTATCCTGCCTAACTGTCCACGAGAATCTTAATTTCATGGCTATCGGTAAGTAAAGCTGAACTGTAATAGCTTAAGAAAAATATTGCAGTCCTTACTGAGAGGTAAGGACCATGAATAGATAACACAAAAATGAGCATAGAGCATCCTGATGATCTTTCTTCTCGCTCACATTGTGTGTCGTGCTATCCCAGAGCTCAAGAGATAAATGAGTTAATTTAGCCTGACCGTATATTTTATACTAATAACTTTGATACTTGGAAGCATGTATTTTTAGTTGATGTTCCCTTTTCCCTGCCAGTTGGTAAGGCTACATGTTTATTGAACTTAGTACTAAATTTAGTGTCGGTTGGTACAGGAAAAAATTGTGAGTTTTGTGATACCTAATGTTACAGAGATATTTTTTCAAGCATGTTATACAAACCTTTTTTCAAAGAAAAAAGCAAATAGCCTTTTTTGGATTTAACTGTTAGTTGGTAATGTTTCTTGCTTAACTCTTCTGACAGAATAAGAGCAGTAATGTTGTGAGATTACAAGTGCTCTCAGATGACTTGGTCCCTACACTGAAATCAAAAAGCTTTCCTTGTGTATGGTGGCCTTCAAGCCTGGAACTACTTACAAGGCTGGGACTCTTGGCAAGCTGTGAAAACTGCATGTTTTACTCTCTTAAAAAATCTCCCTCTGGTCTTCTTTACAGTTCGTTGTGTGTTTTGAATAAGTGAGGGACTTGAAATTATAGTTACAATTGCACTATGGGAAGGCCATTTGTAAAACAAAATACAGACAAATACAATACAGAGTCAAACAAAATTAATCTGCACGTGAAGTTTGTGTGTGGAAAGCAAGTTAACCCTTGCTGAACAATGCTGTCGTACGTGCAGTTGTGTGACAGCTCTGAAGTGTAACAGGAGCAGTGGAGGGTGATTTGGCGAAAGTTGATGTGACATGAGAACCTGTGGCAGTCCCATCGCTTTATACCATGCTGGTGAGCATGGTGTTGTCACTGACTGGAACTTCCCTAACTTATGCTGGATAAAATTTCAGGTGTGTTGTATGAGTAATAGTTTAGTCTGTCTGCTTCACCAGGTTTTGCAGATGGGAGCGTTGTACTTACTAAAGGAGACATCACTCGAGATCGGCATAGTAAGACCCAGATCCTGCATGAGGGCAGTTATCCAGTTACTGGCCTTGCTTTTCGACAGTCTGGCAAAACAACACATCTATTTGTGGTGACCACAGAGAACATACAGGTGAGAAGCTAGTTGAAAAAAATGGACTCTGACTTGCAAATTCAGTTGACTTTCAGAGTCTAGTTCAGAGCAATCCCCAAACCCTCGAGTTTCCTCTGTAGTCTTATATGCTTTCAGTGAAAGACTATCCTCACCTGGAGCTGGACACTCACGGTTGTGGATTGCGCTGTTCATCTCTCAGTGACCCCTCCCAGGATCTCCAGTTCATTGTGGCAGGAAATGAATGTGTATACCTTTATCAACCAGACGAACGTGGCCCCTGCTTTGCCTTCGAAGGACAAAAGCTGATTGTCCACTGGTATCGGGGGTACCTCATCATTGTCTCCAAGGACCGAAAGACTTCCCCAAAGTAGGGCTCCTTGAAACAGATGAGTTCTTTTTCCTCATGCATTTTCATGCTTTTTCTCTTTCTTCTTCTTCCCCATGAAGCTTTGCTCTTGGGAGCCGATTGTGACTCTGTCAGACATTGTTGAGGTTGATCCAGACCCGTGTATTGATTAACTTCCGTTGCAAAAGTTAGCACAATTAAGCGTACTGAATGAGTGGGATTTTTTTGCAGTCCTATGAATTTCTCCATGTAACAGGATGATGGAATTTGTGTATAAATACATGGCGGTTTCCCTCTGGATCCACTTAGTTTAATTGCCTAAATGAACTCAGTTTGTCTTGCTTTCTATACAGCCCTAGTTTGAACAGGTATCAAGATTTCAAGTTACGTTCTTCTTGTTTTCTGAAACTTTCTTCTTCTCTCCAGGTCAGAATTTGCTGGGAATGAGGCACAGAATTCAGACAAACAAGTCCTGAATATCTATGATTTGTGCAACAAATTCATTGCATACAGCTCAATCTTTGATGATATAGTGGATGTCTTGGCAGAGTGGGGGTCTCTCTATGTGCTGACCAGAGATGGGAAGATCCATGTACTGCAGGAGAAGGATACACAAACCAAACTCGAGGCATGTAAATTTGTTTTCTTATTAGTCTTTGCCTTATGTCTGTAAGGTTGTATTGGCTCTGCAGACTGAAAAATTGAACCATTCAGGTAAGTGAATTACATAACAAGTGACCAAATAGCTTTTCAGTATAACCAGTGTTATAACACAGTTGGTTTGTAAAGGCCCATGCGCATGTATGCACTGAGAAGAAGAAACAACTTGTTTTCCAGGTGTGTTTGAACTTGCTCAGCGGGATGGTTTTTTTCTCATACTGCTCTTACCATGTGTTTAACAGATGCTGTTCAGAAAGAACTTATTTGAAATGGCCATTAACCTGGCCAAGAGCCACCACTTGGACAGCGATGGTTTGTCAGAGATTTTCCGGCAGTACGGCGATCATCTCTATAACAAGGGAAACCACGATGGAGCCATCCAGCAGTATATCCGGTAAGTGGGGGTCCTATGGAGCTGTGATGTTGTAGCACTGATAGGAACAACATAAGCCTGTTTTAGTCCAGGAATAAAAACAGTCCAAAACAAAAAAAAAAGTACAACCTGAGGCGAAAATTCTACCTATACAGAGAAAGATGTCAGTGAGACTAAAAGTCTTCGAACGAGTTGCGAAAATCGCTCTGTACACCTTAGTATGAAGGTCTCTTTGGTTGTATTTTAATGTGAATAATGCATTATTCACGTTATTATGTATTATTGTTACGTTATAATGTATTATTAGGCCCACTGGGATGGAGCGGGGCCTGGTGACATCATTTTGAAGAAGGGATCACTCTGTGCAAGATAGATGATGGAATCTGACCATGTATGGCAGTCTTCTTGGAAAGTACTCAAACAGTTCAATGTCAGTTTTAAAACATCTTGGGTTTTTTTTAAAACTAGAACTCAGGGCAGCTTTGTTTTGGGGTTTACTGAAAACTTCATGTTCAATTTTTAAAATGCCACAAAGTGTTACATTATTGTGGAACTGGTGCTCCGGAGTCCCTGACATCTAGTGAGAGGGAGCATGTCTTTTTACCTTGACTTGCTTTAACTGTCACAGTAACTGTGGCTAAACTGCTCAATGTTTACAGCATAAGCATTTAAAGCTGACCTTGAGTTATGTAACTAAAATGAAGAAAAACATAGCTTTTATTCCTCTCTTTTTTTGGCTTCCCAGTTTGTTGTGCTCAGAGCCTAGTCTGTCTTTTCGCTGCCACCTTTAAAGGAAGATTAACTCCTATGCTGTAATGGTCAAGGCCTTTGTATCAGTGTGTGTGCAGATGGGTGGTCTTACACTGTAACTAGTTGTTGCTTCTGATGCAGAGCTGAGCAGTGCCAAGAGGGTTAGTGCCTGCTGAAGTTCAGGCTTCTCTGTGTTCTGTTGTTAATTTCTCCATTTATTTTAACTTCATGACTACACAATGTCTTGTAACATGACTCTTCTCCTCACAGAACTATAGGGAAGCTAGAACCGTCTTACGTTATTCGGAAATTCCTGGATGCTCAGCGTATCCACAACCTCACTGCTTATCTACAGATGCTCCATCTGCAGTCGCTAGCCAATGCAGACCACACTACACTTCTGTTGAATTGCTATACCAAACTCAAAGACAGCTCCAAACTGGAAGAGTTCATTAAGGTATTGGGGGATGTGGAATCATGCTACATTTTAATGTCATCATAATAATTAAAAAGGGGTAGTGGTGACATTGTAAATTACCTCTTGTACGACTATTAAGAGAGAAAATAAGGAATTTACCACTTAGTACCCTGGTCTTTGCTGCATTATTTCTGAGCTCTTGCTTACATTCTTAGTTTGGTTGGTTTGCCGTCTGGGTCTGGAGTGTGCTTGCTTCTGCCACTGCAACTGGCAAGCAAATGAGAAGTGGTTAGACTCCTTCCTTTCTGCATAGGTGATTTTTCCCTTGCATGAGAGGTACCAAATTGTCCCTGCTCATGTTTTCCTCCTCTTACATAAATGATTACTGCTTCTGGACTGTTACAATTTTTCTGAGGGACCATCTCTCTGCTTTTGTTCTTGGAGACAAGTGAGAGTGAGGTCCACTTTGATGTGGAAACAGCTATCAAGGTGCTTCGCCAAGCTGGTTACTACTCCCACGCCGTGTACCTGGCAGAGAAGCATGAGCATCATGAATGGTACCTCAAAATCCAGTTAGAGGACATCAAGGTGAGGAGACATAACTGCCCCTGTGTTCTTGTTGGGGAGAATACCATGAGGAATTTAGTGAGAATATAATTTCACTGACCTCTTTGCTGAGGATAGCGTGCTGATGAGAGCAGCAGCAACAATACTGGTAGCTGTTGGTGTATGGCCTTTCTGCTTTTGGCTTGTGTGTTAGACTAGGTGTGGAAATCAGAAGGTCTTGTTTTCTTTCTGATGTGGCTTTTTACAGTGCCTTTAAGAGGAGGGATGGTGGTAAGTTGGGGATTTATCTAAACGTTTCCCCCAGGCTATATCCAGTCTTTCTCCCTGAGGAAGAAAAATGAGCAGGAATAGTGAACTAGGTGATAATTCAGAGCAAAGGGTACTTGTGGCATGCTCACGGCATGTCTTCAATGCTTTCTGTCCTAACCTCAAAGCGGAGAACAAAGGCTAACGTCCTGTGATTGTTTTGTTGTCTGCCTTCACAGAACTACCAAGAGGCTTTGCACTACATTGGAAAACTGCCCTTTGAACAGGCAGAGAGTAACATGAAGCGATACGGTAAAATCCTGATGCACCATGTCCCTAATGAGACCACTGAATTGCTGAAGATCCTTTGCACTGATTACCGTCCCCTGGGAAGTAATGAGGGCTCTGGGATGCTGGAAGGAAAAAAGGTATGGTTTGTGTTGACTGAGAGTTGTTGCTCCCCAGTAGTAACTTTGCAGTGAGTGCTTCTGCATGCCTTGTGTTGCCAGTCTGATGTTTTAGGTATAATGAGAATTATACCTAAATAAACTCTGCTCAGGTGAGACCCCACCTGGAATACTGTGTCTAGCTCTGGAACCCTTAGCACAGAAAAGACATGGACCTTTTGGAGTGAGTCCAGAGGCGGGCTATAAAAATGGCCAGAGGAATGGAACACACCTGCTCTGAAGAAAGGCTGAGTGAGCTGGAGTTGCCCAGTCTGGATAAGGGAAGGCTTCAGGGAGACATCATTGCAGCCTTTCAGTACTCAAAAAAGTTTTTTAGGAAAGATGACGACAAATTTTTTTACAGGGCCTGTTGTGGTGCTACAAGGGGTAATAGTTTTAAAGTAAAAGAGGGCAGATTTAGGCAAGATTGAAGGAACAAACTTTTTAATATGAGAGTGATGAAACACTGAACCAGGTTGCCCAGAGAAGTGGTAGATGGCCCCATCCCTGGAAACTCTCAAGTCAGGTTGAATGAGGACCTGAGCAACCTGACCGAATGGACGATGTCCCAGCTCTTTGCAGATGTGTTGGACTAGATGACCTTTAAAGTTCCCTCCCCACCCAAACTATTCAAATATTCTATGAGAAGCCCCATTCTGGTGTACTGGTAGTCCTAGAGGCAGGAGACCTCTTAAAGCTATTGCTCAGGACTGATCCTTGGTATCATTGGCATCCTGTATTGTGCTGTATCTGTCTGAGACTCTGAAAAAGAACATTCCTCATGGCAGGAAGGAAGCACTAGTATGGCTTAGACTGATGTGGGTGCTTGTCTTCTTCTGACTGTTTCACAGGCTAATTCAGAGGAGTTCATCCCAATCTTTGCAAACAACTCCCGAGAACTGAAAGCTTTTCTGGAACACATGACAGAGGTGCAGGCTGACTCTTCACAGGGTGTCTATGACACTTTACTGGAACTTCGATTACAGAACTGGGCACATGAACAAGATGAACAGGTTTGAGCTCCTCCAGCATTGTGTTTTGAGGGAGAGATTTGGTGTCTGTGAGTCATATTTGCATTCCTGCAATGCCCTTTCCAGCTGGGTGTTGACAGCATGAGGCAGTACATACGCTGTGCTGGACAAATAGCACAGAAATGGGAAAGCAGCCTAGTAGCATTCTAGTAGTGGGAGAATATTACCTTCAGGATGGTTGAGCTTGGTTTGTTTGTATCTCATTTACGGACAGATTCAAGACAATACGGCCTCTGTGAGCAGATGCCTTGCCCACAAAAGTGTCTTTACTAGCTTGTTTAGATCTGTGAGGATGTTGGCTGTTCAGGCAAAGAGAATCACGTCCTGTTTGCTTAAAAGGGTTAAAGAACAAGTACCAAAACTGACCTCTGTGAAACAGCTCCGAATTGTCATCTCTTAGTGCAAAATACTGTGTATGTAGGTGTGCCTGCATTCCTCTTCTTGACCTCCCCCTTCTTTGCAGATCAAGGAGAAGTTGCACAATGAAGCTCTCACCCTCCTGAAGAGCGGAAGGTTCAGAACAGTCTTTGATAAGGCCTTGGTCTTATGTCAGATGCACAATTTCAAGGATGGTGTTCTCTACCTCTATGAGCAGGGCAAACTGTGAGTGTTACTCTTGTCTTTAGAGTCCTTGTCCTTCCCCTCTTGCCCCCCTGCAGCGACTTCTGAGCCATGAATGTCTGTACCATTAATGGTAGTGACCTCTTTAGTATCTCAAGGTGGGAACGGTAGATGGTTGCTCTGCAGAAATACCTCCCTGTTGAAGCAAGGCAATTGTATAGAGTGAAAAAAGGACTTGTCTTTGACATCTGTGTGAGTCTGGGGATTGCATGGCTGGGTGAAGACCTGAGGTCCCTGTAAAAACTCCAAGGGCGAGATGGATTGTTGCAGCTAATGAGTCTTTCTCCCATAGTTTCCAACAGATCATGCACTACCACATGCAGAATGAGCAGTACAAGAAGGTGATCGAGGTGTGCGAGTTGTATGGTGACCAAGAGGCTTGTCTCTGGGAACAGGCTCTTGGCTACTTTGCACGGAAGGAGGAGAACTGCAAAGAGTATATTGCTGCAGTGCTGAAACACATTGAGAACAAGAATCTTATGCCTCCACTGCTTGGTAATGACATGTGATGCTCAGCCCTCAGCCTCTCCCACAATAAAACCCCAACCCAAGCAAAAACCAGAAAAACGAACCACGAAAGACTCCAACCTAGACTAGTTTGTAATGTTTTCTGTAGATCAGACATTAGAAGAATCAATGAAATTGGAGCCTACCATTTGAAGTAATAACCTGCACTATAGGGAAAAACTATGCCAGTCACAGCTCCCTAGTTAGGGAGAAAAATCTGCAGTATCAGTGAGATGTCTCATGCATGATTTCTGTTCTGTCAATGTGGGGCAGAGCAGGGCATGTTGAAGCTCTTGTGTCTTGATGGAGAACTAGAATCCAATCCACTACTAGATCCTTCCTTTGCCCCTTCTGGTCTGAGTTATCCACACATGCTCCCAGATGCCCATTTCTGGAAGAGGTCAAATTGAAAGAGAACCTTTAAGTGAGCTCTTCCAATTCCATGAGAATGCCAATTTTCTTTGCCTGTAAGTGACCTGTCCCAGGAAAGCAGTCTGCCCTGGCAGTACAAGCATAGCTGCAGTGTTTGTGTTTGTGTTTAAACTAACATCTCAGTTGCTCTCAGTTGTGCAGACGCTGGCTCACAATTCCACAGCCACCCTGTCTGTGATTAAGGATTATCTTGTCAACAAGCTGCAGAAGCAAAGCCACCAGATAGAGCAAGATGAGCAGAGAATTCAGAAATACCGAGAAGAAACTACAAGGATCCGCCTGGAAATTGAAGAGCTAAAAGCAAGGTGCAGGACTGTGTGCTGTCTTGTCTAGTCCTACACAAGGATGGAACTGCTGTTTTCTTCTAGTAAGGTAAAGTGTAGTGTGTCTTTCTCATGCTTTTCCATCTTGTCACTCAGTCCCAAGATTTTTCAGAAGACCAAGTGTAGCATTTGCACCAGTGCATTGGAGCTCCCTTCAGTCCACTTCCTGTGCGGTCATTCCTTTCACCAGCACTGCTTTGAAAGCTACTCTGAGAGTGATTCTGAATGTCCTACTTGCATGCCAGAAAATCGTAAAGTGATGGACATGATCCGTGCCCAGGAGCAGAAGAGAGATCTGCATGACCAGTTTCAGCATCAGGTAGGGTAACATTGCCTGTCTTACCAAGTCGAAATAGATAGGGTTTAGGTTCATTTCCAGACCTGTAAATGGAGGTAGAGACATGTAAGGCTTGAAAGTATTTTGTAAACTAAAGGCTATGTTAACTGGATAATGAGAGACCCCAGCGTGACTGCATTGTGTAAGGGGCATGAAGAGTCGTTGTTGGCTCTGTGAAGGTGAAAGAGAGAATCTGTTCTCACCTGACCCTCAGATGGGTCTCGAGACCTATTGGCCAGTGTGACAGCTGGTCAACAAGTAGTATAGAACTAATTAGGGAGAAAGGGAGAAGAATAGTGTGAATTGGAATGGGGACAGCACCAAATTGTTCCATCTACCTTGTGTTCCCCAAGGATGAAATAAGTGGTGTGTGTGAGAATGGAACATTAGCTGGAAAATGTTAACACACAGACTAGACCAGTTGAGGCACCCACCTTCCTGTTTAATTCAGCTGTTCATTACCTCCTCGGTGCATGGCTCAGAAGTGGGGTTGACATAGGAGCTGGAATGGCCAGTGTCAGAATATCTCGCAGGTTCTTCTCCTACACACAACTCTTGCATGGAATGAGCAAAAAGCCAGGGACTGACATGGGCTGCCCTGTCCCCTAAGCCATAGGCTTGTAAGTGCAGGGGGAGAAAGGAGGGGGGCTAGAGGCAACAGGCTGTGGAGACTTCTGCTGATGCTGCCGCTTTATGTGTTCGGCAGCTCAAGTGTTCAAACGATGGCTTCTCAGTCGTTGCTGACTACTTTGGTCGCGGCGTCTTCAATAAGCTCACCCTGATCACGGACTTGCCCCCGGGAAAGACGGCTACAACGATCGAGGCTGGCCTGCAGCGGGAGCTGCTCATCCACACCAAGCGCAGTACCTGACCCGCAGGCCCTGTCCACACGCCCTCTCGTGTTGCATGGGGTCCCCCGCTGTTTTTGGCCACCTGTATTTGGCTTCATCCCGTGGCCTCCAATAAACCGCACAGGACGGGCGCTGCTGCACCCCGGGCCTCATTCACCGGCGCGGCGCTCCGGCGGGGCGGGGCCTGGGGGCGGGGCCTCGGGGGGGCGGGGCCGGAGCGTTTCCAGCGCTGCGGCTGCTGCGGGCGGGCGCGCGCCGAGGGCGCCGGTCACGTGGTCAGGGCGGCGGGGGCGAGGCCGGCGGTCACGTGGCGGGGCCGGGCCCGCGCGGCGCCGGGGGCCGGTGGTCATGGCGGAGCCGGGGGCGGCCGCCGTCGGCCTGGGGCGAGCGGAGTCTGGCGGGGCTGCCGACGGGGCGGGCGCTGACCCGTTGCTGCCGCAGGGAGAGAACGGCGTGGATAGCAGGGCGATCCGTGTGGGCACCCGCCGGAGCCAGGTGGGCAGCGGAAGGGCTGGGGTGCGGGGTGTGCTCCCGCCCGGGCACCGGGGTCGTCCCGGGCAGCGCGGGGTCTGTGTGCTTCTCGGGCTTGAGCTTTCTGAGTTCGTGCGTTTCAGTTCCGGCGTGGAACTCCGGGAAGAAGTTTGGAAAGCCCTTCCTTGGGGACGCAGGGGACGGTCAGCTCTGTTGGCGGTGCTGCGGTGCGGGGGCGACGGCTCGGGTCTCACCCGGGTCTGGCTGGGACTGTGCGACTTGCAAAGTCTCTGCAGCTCTTGTAGGGAAAACCCCCCGATGGCTGATGGTGGCCACCCGCTCAAAGGCCAGGGAAGGGACATACCCAGAGATAGAGGAGGTATCTCTTGCCAGCGGGCTACAGTCGGGAGGAGCAGCCTCTCAAAGGGAGATAAGCGACCCTCGGGCCTTTGCGCTGAGATAATCTCGTTTCTTTTGGTAGCGCGTGCTAGGAAGAATTTCGTGCTGGCACAAAGGCATTTTCTGTAGATATCAGGACAAGGGAGAGAGCCGTGCATAAATGCTACCTCATGTTATAACCTGAAGCTTTTGGGGCACTTTGCAAAGGGAGGCAGCTATACGTACACTCGTTGTATTTGTAGGGAGCTGCAGTCCTGAGAACTACGTTACTTACCAAAGGGTCCTGAGCCCTTCGGTGGGAAAAAAGCTGAAACTCATCTGTAGTTGCTTGAGTCTGCTGCCGCTTCCAAGTGTAGAAAGATGTTACACTAAGTGATTGCATTTTACTTGCTTCTGGTTTTCTTACACAGTAGAATGTTCTTCATGCAGTTTTCTGCTTTGGGATTTGTTTCTTGCTGCACGCGATGATGTAAGCTGTTACTTTTGTGTGTGTGTGTTTGTAGAACCTCTAACTACGTCTTTATTCTTACAGCGGATAAGTAACTTGTATTTGACACTAACTCGGGATTTTTCTGCCAGCTCAGTGGAACCCTACTGGCTTTTCCCAAAGCTTGCAGTATCAGTAAAATTCATACTCTTAGAAAAAGTGGGAGGCTTTAACCCTAACCTTAACCCTAGCCCAGTGCGCAATGTGACTTGTTCTTTCATCACTGAGCAACAGAGTAGTGGTTTTGCTTACTTTTCTGCCCACTTGCTGATCATCATCCAGCAGTTGTGTTCCACGTATGCGAAACCAAGAAGTGAAAGCATGAAAATAATGATCTGTAGGCTTTTGTTGTAGTCACTCTCCCTAACTCCCTAAAATAAATTTATTGCAGTGTTTCATCAGTGGTTTCATCGCAGCAATGCTGGACAGGGGGAGATATGATAGTTTTGTCAATAAAAAAATTCTTCAGTGAAGTGCTCTGGTCATGATAGGAGTTCACACAGTTCAAGGAGTTTGTGCCTATGAGTGATTTTACTTGAAGCAACCTATTTTTAATGCTTTTGATTTAGAGAGAATGTACTGGTCATGTGTGTCTGGCTGTGGAAGAATGGCGAAGCCTCCTTAGCCTACTGTATGGACAGTGTGCTCTTTCTTTAGGACTTTGTTTTCTGCTTCCTTGTAGCTGGCCCGGATTCAGACCGATAGTGTAGTTATGATGCTCCGTGAGCTGTACCCCCACCTCCGCTTTGAGATTGGTAAGTGTTTTTTTGGATGTTGCCCTGGGGTAGATGGCAGCAGGAGCCAGTGCGTTATCTTTGTGTGCAAGAGGTGTGTGTAGAGTCAGGAGGAGGAGGTCTGTCTAAGTTTATCTGAGAGTGCCAACTGAATTCAGTTCAGTTGTGTGGCTGAGCAACTGCTGCTGCTGGTTTCTTCCCGGGGAGATAGATGGATTTCATAAGCTCTTGGTTTAAGTGCTGAGTATGCGATGGATATGGTGCTGCTTCATTTGCAAATCTAGTATTGTTTTGGCTGTGCTCCTCTGAGCATTAGGGGCATTTTCTGGTCTGGGGCTCAAGACTTTCAACAGGAATAACAGGAGCTCAGCCTTGCACTGAAGAGAATTGCTTTATACGTGTTCACTGGCACTCCAGAGACAGACTGTGGCAGTTTCCATTGGGTCAGCTCTTCCCCAAATCAGTCCTGTTTCCCCATGCTTTTGTTTTTGAGGACAGTGAAAGAAGTGTCAATTTGACTTGTCTTGAGTGCAGTGTATTTCTGTAAGTGAGCTGCTTTTGTGTTGAGCCTGAGTCCGTGTTCACACAGTAGTGTGTGACTGCTTATGGCATTTTGCATAGATATTTTCAGCCTAAGCCCAGTGCTTTTATCAAGCCTCATGTTTTACTGTCTCTGAGCAGTGGCCATGTCAACAACTGGGGACAAGATCTTGGATACAGCACTTTCCAAGGTAAAGGAAATGTTCCTTCTTTATTCAAGAACTAATTCTATTTGTTATATTGGCTGATGCTTATTTTGTGATTCATGTTCTTCCATTTATGTGTAGATTGGAGAGAAGAGCCTCTTCACCAAAGAGCTGGAAAGCGCACTTGAAAGAAACGAGTAAGAGCTTATTGTTTTGTCTTTCTCCTTGGCATTGGGTGCTCTTTGGACATACTTAGCTTTCTATGTAGGTGATCTACTTTCCTTCAGTCCTGGTACCTCTCGGGCTAAAAAAAGTAGTCCTTTGATAAGTCACTGTCTTTTTTTCCCCCCTTTTTTTCTCTTTACCCTGGGCCTAGGCCTTGTATTTTCAAGTGGAGTTGTTGTGTCACTTGTTCTGCCCCAGTTAGGTTTTCTTCTGTTATTTGTGTATTACATGCCGTAATACATGGGGAGGATGTGATTTCACATGGTTTCTGCTTATGAATGTATTTTTTAAAAAATACTTTGCTTGTTGATGGTAATGTATTGCGAAACAGATTTATTGTTATCTTGTTAACATTTATTAACTTATCGCAAGCTAAATGTGCAGGAGAATTTGGCATGGGCAAATTGTGTTCTGTGCAACTTCTCTCTACAAAAAGCCTTGCTTCAGGTGCCTTAGCGGAGAGAGATTAGTGCTGGTTTAGTGGGTTTGAGGTGTTGGGGGATTTCTGTTGTATTTAACCTCTCTTTCTTTTCAGTATTCTGAGGAAGGTTTCAGTGGTGCCTTAGTTAAAGTATGTTTAAAAACAAAGGTATTGTTCTTCATCTCTGCCACGTAGTTGCATCATACTGCATTTTCAGTGAAGTTGGTTAAAAAATATTGGAGACTTGAGTGTTTACAATTATGCTTGGTTCCCGTGTGACAAAGCAGGTAGCCTGTAGTTTGGCTCACTGTTTTGAAGTTTGAAGCATATAATACCAACCCACATACTGATGCATTTTGGTACAGTGAGTCTCTCTGTGTGAACATCTCCAGCATCTTCCCCTCATTCAATCTGATTGTTTGTTAAGTGTCTTTCATCGCGGGGTAATGGGAAAAGAGAGACAGAGAAAGGCAAAGAAGCTTTTTAGGAGTAACACAAAAACTGTATGGTAATCCTTGCTGTGGAATCCTGAAATTCTTCCACCTTCTCCAAATCAATTCCCGGCGTGGGTTCAAACTTGTGTAGGTGACCTGCAGGCCTCTGGTAGATCCCCACATGAGCTCCACCAGCTGTTCTCTGATTACTGTTCTCTAATTTTTAGAGTTGACCTTGTGGTTCACTCCCTGAAGGACTTGCCAACTTCTCTTCCTCCTGGCTTTACGATTGGCGCTGTCTGCAAGTAAGTGTGGATATGAGGCTTGATTCTCTGAGGGTCTTGCATTCCATAGTGTTGGTATTTGGAGAGCAAAGCCAGTGTGGGTCCTTTTAGGTGTTCAGAGTTTCCTGTGATTAACCTCCAAAACACTGGAAGCTCTAGTGGAACACTTGGGCTGCCCTAGTGTTACATAGCTAGCAGGTGTGCTGAAAGTTCTTGCTCATACAGTGATGATGGAGTATTCTGCAGCCAGAGGCAGTTCTTCCAGGAAATGATAGCAGAACTGTTGAGCTTAGCTGCCTTGCCTTAAATGACATGTCAGGCATTTTGCACTTGCATTATTTTGCAGAAGGGAGAACCCACTTGATGCTGTTGTCTTTCATCCCAAAAACTGCGGAAAAACACTGAGCCTCCTTCCTGAAAAGAGGTGAGTGGGAGAAGAAGGGGAAGACAAGTGTTAAAACAGAAGGGGTCAGCTGGTTGATGTTTTCCATTGGCAAGTCAGTCAGCTCATTGTAGCTTTGTCCTGTAGTGGTTTTACACTGCCTTTTGTGAGCATTCCACAGACATTAACTTGGACCCACCTGCTGGAAAGAGTAATGCTGTCTCACGGGAATGCTGCGTACTCAATGATGTTCATCTCTCAAGCGACCCTTGAGTGGCAATGCTTTTCTCAAGTTAGAACCTTTCTTACCATGATCTCTCAAGTGAATTCCTGCTCCTTGGTATTCTGCCTACTGCTGGGGAATGCATACAATGCAGATGGAGTGTCTGGTGCAGGATTTTGGCTTTCATGGATCTGAATTATGCTTCTGTTCTCACGCAGCCAGTTCTGATTTCTTCCTTGGGTTTTTGGCATCACTTTCTTGTAGTTTCTCCATTTTTAATGACCTGTCTTTACATAGAGGTTATTGGAATCTTCTATCTGAGACAGATGAGTGAAATTATTCAGATTAAGGTAGCTATTAGAAAGATTTTTTTCTTTTTTTAATATGTGTTAAAGTGAAAGAAATAAACTAGCTGCGATACAAAGATTTGTGCTTCTGTGCATTTGGATTGCAGGAAAATCACATCTAGTTTAGGTTTCAGGTTACCAGAAGCAGGAAGCAGAAGGGCACATACTGATTTCTTCAGTCTCATGACCAGTGACAGGACTCAAGGAAACTGTGCAAAGCTGAATCAGAGGAGGTTTAGGTTGGGTATTGGGAAAAGGTTCATCACCCAGAGGGTAGTTCAGCACTGGCACAGGCTCCTGAGGGAAGTGGTCCCTGCACCAAGCCTGACAGAGCTCAAGGAGTATTTGGACAATGCTCTCTCAGGCACATGGTGGGATTTTTGGGGTGTACTGCACAGGGCTAGGAGTTGGAACTCAGTGATCCTGATAGGTCCCTTCTAAATCAGCATATAATATGATTCTATGAAAATAAGTGAACAGCATGTATCTTGAGAAAGGAAATGCCTAGACTTGCAGTTTTCTGTGGTTTCTAGTTATATACTCAAAGGTCCTCTGCTTACTGCATTTCTGTCTTTGATGAAGTTCTTCTGTTACACTTCATCACATACTTGTCTGGCTTTGGCTTTTCATTTTGGGGCAGCGGAGTCTTTTTCCTGTGAAAAATGTTGTCTTTCAGTGAGGTTTCATCAGTCCTTGACAGTGGCTAGGGACTGCTCGTCAGAAGCATATCTGTAAATTGACTCCTTGGGAGTTGCTTCAGACACACTTTATGCTAAACTTCACGGACTGGTTTTCTTTCTTCTAAGAAGATACAAATCATTGATCTTTTTTTTTTGATCTTCATTTCAACTTAAAAAAAAAAAAAATTACCATTTGTTTCTTTGAATCTTCTGTCATATATCTGGCTGTTGGTAATTGTTAGGAGTGTTCTCAATTTCCATGATTATATTTTTCCCTGCAGTGTGGTTGGAACCAGTTCACTTCGGAGAGCAGCTCAGCTCAAGAAGAAGTTCCCTCATTTAGAATTCAGGGATATTGTATCCTTTCCTGGCAAGCCGTGGGAGCTGGGTAAATCTGCAAACAGCAAAGTACAGTTTTTTGTAAAATGTAGATTCTAGGCCGATTTGTGCCACTTGACGTGGAAGAGCAAACTGCTTCCTCAAAAGCTGTTCTCCACTACCCTGTCCTGAGGGGGAGGTAGCACTGTAGCCATCCTGTCCTCTGCTTTTTCATGAGGCTGTGAAGCAGCAGCCTGCCTTGATCTTGCCGGGGGTTCAGTGTACAGATGAATTAGATGTTATGCAGTATTTGAAAAACTGCATGATGGTGCCTCCCGTGCGTTTGTCACGGGCGTGTGACCAAATCTTGGTTCTCCAGTAACCCTGGATGCGGTTTGGTCCACTAGTTCCGATGTGGGTGGCTGACCTCCTGCGAAAAGGCATTGTGACTTCAGTCCTAGAAGCAGAGTTCTTTGCAGTGCAAAAGGAGTTGGGTGTTAATAGTGTACTTCAGTGATGTGCATATCTTTGTAGATAGACGCAGCGCTTGAATTAATATTCCATAATACTTGGCAAAATTCTATTTTAACAAACAATTGCCCATATTTAACACTTCTTTCAGGATGACATTCTCATTTGGAGAGTGTTGGATTCTGTACAGTCTGTAAAGACTCAGGTGGCTGTAGGACTGTTTGCCTGCTGTTTCTATGCTTGCTTAATTACTTCTACAGAGAGGAAACTTAAATACCCGTTTAAAGAAGCTAGATGAGAAGGAAGACTTCAGTGCCATCATCCTGGCTGCTGCTGGGCTGAAGAGAATGGGCTGGGAAAATCGCATTGGCCAGGTGAGGCACAGCAAAGCAGAAAATACCATTCTCTGCTGAACCGTCAACTGTTTGCCTTTCAGACCTTGTGGTTGTCCTGTCCAAGATAAGCATGCAATCTCCTGACTCCGTTGCCATGTTAGCTTTGATTTGAGGCACTTCAGAAAGGAGTGGTTGGGTTTTTTGGTTGGTTGCTTTTTTTCTTCATACAGAAATTTTTCATGTTCAGCTTTCCATGGTTCAGTAACAGTTTGTAATCTGATTGTCTCCTAGCACTTGACAGCCCTTGTGTCTCGCAACGCAGCAGTGTGCAAGGCTGAGATTTCAGTGATTAGCTAATTCACAAAGTATTACACACCAGTTGATGGAAAGTGCATTATCTCACTTGTGGTGGAAACACTGAGGCATGGGAAGGAGAGGTGATATTTCTTTGGTCTGACATGAAATCAGTCGGTAGTAGAGACAGGAATCTGGCTCTTGTTTCCTATATTGTGATCAGTGCAACTTGAGTTAACTCTTGATTTTACTTTCTTTCAGCTTCTAGGCCCTGAAGATTGTCTGTATGCTGTTGGACAGGTACTTTACAACTTTTGGTCTTCAAGCCCTGCTTAAAGGGCACTGAAAGCCAGCAGAAATATAATATATCTGAGTAGTTAACTGTGCTGAAGACTTCTCATGTCTTGGTTACCGGAAAACTACTTTGATCTCTTTTGTTGCCTGTTACACTGTTTTCAGCACAGCTTGTTAGAAGAATGGAAGTCTGCTCTCCTACCCAGTGTGTTAGGGGCTGATTCCTATTGGTAATAGAAAAACAGTAAATGGGAAAGGTAATCCATGCACAGCTACAGTGGGGCAACACAGCAGGTATGGGGCAGGTTGTGGCAGGGTCGGTATTATGCTGCACCAGGATATCTGTGCAAAGCCACTGCAGTGTCTTTGCTCTGTGATGCTCCCTCCTTTGTGCGTGGTGTCTTGGAAATTCTTAGCACTCCTGTTTTTAGGTGGGCAGACTGTTCCAGTCCATGCTGGCTGCGTGGCTGAGCTTACGCAGGATTGCCCTCCTAATATCAAACTTGCTAAACCAGAGCTGGTGATCTGTTAGTGATTGCAAGTGACGAATCTGCACATTCAGTCTGAAAAGGTGATTTTGATAATGCATTTGTCAAGTACTGTGCGAAGTTCTAGAATAGTTTGAGGTGGCAGCATGGTCTTTAACACTTGGCTGAGTAAGTCCAGATCTTCTATTCATAGCAGCTACTGTAGGATGCCCCTGCAGCCAGTGGAGTGTATCGTAATTCAGTACAGTGAACATTGCTCCCTTAGTGAAAAGGGTCTGAGCCTCTGAGTTCTGTTTCATGATCAATGCTGAGTACACATGCAGATGAATGAAGTTGAAGAATCACTATATTTTGTTGTGTTTCTTCTTTTAGGGTGCCTTAGCAGTGGAAGTTCGTGCCAAAGACCAGGAGATACTGAATATGGTGTCTGCTCTGCATGATGCAGACACTGTGTTGTGCTGCATTGCTGAGAGAGCCTTTATGAAGCGTTTGGTAGGTCTGGCACCCTTGCTCTGCCTGCAGCAGTAAATACTGATTTGCTAGTTAATTTGATGCTATGGTATGGGAAATCTGTTGCACTTCTCTATAACTGCAAAGTAGACTACTTTTGAATCGAAAAGGGCCAGAAGAGTGATGGGCAGGGTTATGTGCAGCCTAAACTTTTCAGAGGCCTCTGCTTTGAATGTGTTGGGTAGGAGCCTCAGTGTCAGCTGCTTTGTGTTTTAGGAGGGTGGATGTAGCGTCCCTGTTGCTGTCAACACCCTTCTGAAGGATGACCAGGTGAGGAGTCCTTGGTGTTCATGGATTACTTCTGAAAACATGTTGCAAGTGTGTGCATATTTCCATCTTTTCCTGAAGCTAATTTCAGCAGGTATCTTTATAGCCAGTTAGGGCAGATAGTCTCCTGACTTGACCCTTCTGTCTGTGTCCAGAGCAGGAGTACAAGAATGGGTCTGGCTACTGAAGCTGTCTTTCAGAAAATTCCCTTATAATATATACCAGATCCCCTCCTCCACCCCTGCTGCTTATTTCATGTTCTGAGATCTAAAAGTATTGTTTCTGACCATACCAAACCTGTTTTTAGACAGTGGAGTGTGAGTAAGGAGGTGGGAAACTAGAAAAAACTTCAGCCTTTTCCTTGAGAAGTCACATCTTCCCTAACAGGGATTACTTTTCATATACTTGCATTTTACTGCTATCCATGCTGATCCCACTGCATGAGAAAAGCCTTTCCCTCCAGACTTAGCTTTGTATATTTGGGTGGGTTTTTTTAAAGAGGGGGTACTTGGCTTCTTGTTTGTTTGTTCATGTGGTCTAATCCATTCTGTATATTTTTCCAAGTTGTATTTGACAGGAGCAGTCTACAGCTTGGATGGATCTGATAGCCTGAAGGAGACGATGCAGACCGGCGTTAGTTATCCCCATCAGGTATGTGAACCATGGTGGCTTCAAAATTCAAACCTGAAGCTAAATGACAAAAACCAGGCCTTTAGAAATAGATTATATTTGGTCTGATTTCTTGTAAGCTGTAACAGCCCACTGTTCTTGAGGCTCCTCAGACTAGATTTTACCCTGTTTCATGGGTGTCTTAATTCCTTGCACACTGTTTTCCTGCTGCCTTTCTTTGAGGTGTTTATATTTGCAGAATGAAGATGGACCAAATGATGACGTGCAGCATGTTGGCATCACAGCCAAGAATGTTCCTGGTCAGGCCCAGGAAGCTGCAGAGAACCTGGGTGTTGAACTAGCTAGTTTACTTTTGAGCAAGGGAGCAAAGCATATCCTTAGCGTGGCAAGGCAGCTCAATGATGCCCGCTGAACCTGGGGTGTGGTCGGCAGCACTGCTACAACTCTAGCTACAAGTCTTTGCAAGCTACATCGTGATCCTCTGGAGGGATTTATTTCAACATTCACACCAGTCTTACCTGGCGTTTGGGTGCAAAAAACCTAAAATATGAAGTGAACTAACTTGAATAGTTTCTGCTCCTCAGTTTTCATCCCTCTCCACATTTCTCTAAATTGTTAAGTGTCTCTTTGAAGTATTGTCAACAATTTTTTGTAGCTTGGAAGCTAAAAGAAAAAAAATAAAAATAAAATGAAAGCCTTTAAGTGTTCAATTCCATTCAGGAGCAAAGCGTTCGTTAGGTTATAATTGGAGACTCAGCTGTGCAGGTACTAAAATGCTGTACTGTGCCGAGTGCTTTCAGGAGTTATTATTTGGGCCTTTTCATTCACTGGATCACTGAAGGCTCCCATTAGGTTCCTGATAGTATGTTCCTTATAGTAAATTAGCAGTGATGCTACATTCACCCTTGGTCTTAGTGAAGGTAAATAAAGTTCGCCGTTATCAGATAGATGCTGATTGACTAGTATTAAAATGAAGGAGCAGACAGCCATTTTGGTTTCCCTTGTATGTTTGTCCATAAAGGTCATGAGAACCAGTTACCTAGAATAGCCAGTGAAGGGGGAGCTGAAGCAGGAGCCCAAATTTCAGTTACTGTGGCTTCCTGCGCTTGCTACTCGGTCACCATCCTCTCAGCAGGCTGTCATTGTTGCAGTGCCTTGCAGAAACACTGAAAAGGCACCGTATTGGGGTCCTGTTTTGTAAATAAAGCAGTTTTATTTTCTAGGCAACGGCCACTGAATGTACCAGAGGTAAGAGGTAAATTAACAAGTCCTTACGGAGCAGCTCTCGCACTCCGTGTTTGACTGGCCCCGGGCCGGTTCCTGCCCGCCCCCCAGCAGCCACGGCCGGCCACGCCTCGCTTGCCCATCCCTCCTCCCGTCTCCTCCGCGGATCGCAGCTCTCCCGGTGAGCAATGGGGTGGCCCTGAAAAGGGCCTTTGAGTGGCGCCGGGAGGGCCGGCCGGCCTAGTACTCCTGCGACTGCTGCCCGCTGCCCCTCTTGCTGTTGCTGGTCTTCTTGGGCAGCAGCACGGCCTGGATGTTGGGCAGGACGCCGCCCTGCGCGATGGTAACGCCGCCCAACAGCTTGTTGAGCTCCTCGTCGTTGCGCACCGCTAGCTGCAGGTGCCGGGGGATGATGCGCGTCTTCTTGTTGTCGCGTGCCGCGTTGCCCGCGAGCTCCAGGATCTCGGCGGTCAGGTACTCGAGCACGGCCGCCAGATACACGGGCGCACCAGCCCCCACCCGCTCCGCGTAGTGCCCGCGCCGCAGCAGCCGGTGAACGCGCCCCACCGGGAACTGCAGCCCAGCCCGGGACGAGCGAGATTTGGCCTTAGCGCGGGCCTTACCGCCGCTCTTGCCACGGCCCGACATGGCGCCTAGCTCCGCTGCTGAGCTGCTGCGACTGGAGGTGCCGCGCCCGGGATTTTTATAACCTCCCGCCAAGTAGGGTCGTGCTCATTGGACAGCGCCACCGCCCCCAGCTATTGGCGCGTCTGCGGAAGAAGCTTTTTGCTGACTGGTCGCTTCTGTGACACGGACGCGCCTGCTCTGAGGGTGTTGGCCCCGGGCTCTGGCCAATCAGCAAGCGAGGCGCCAGATTCAAACCTCGCCGAGGCTGTTGGTAGGGTGTCGTCGCGCCGTCGCCGGCCCTCAGCGGGCGTGCGCGATGCCGGCCCGCCCACTCGGAGGGAGATGCCGGTCCTGCAAAGCCCTTCGTGCCGCCCGTGCAGGCGCACGGAGCTTTTTGAGGGGTGGAGTCAGTCCCTGGGCCTGGTCGGTCTCTAGTCTGGGCCAGGCTTCCATTCAGAGTGAGGTAGGGGGGCTCCCGGGATGCCGACAGACAGACTGAGAGGTATCCCTGTCTCTAGGGGCATTTGCCTTAGGGTGGCACATGGAGGGGAAGAGCATTTAGGGATGTGGGAAAACCTACCATGAGATCCTTTTTATTGAATCGTGGGAACGTGTGAGGTATATTATGGGTTTATAATACGGGTATATGAAGAGAAGCACTAAAGGAGAGGGAGGAGTCATAGTGGACTAGGAGGAAAAAAACATGGGAACGCTGAAGGGGAAAAAAGCAAAGAAAGTGATAATGCTATGAAATGTTGCTGATCAGTAAGAAGTACCTCTGCAGTCTGTGCTGTCTTACTTGTATATTTTCTTTCCCCCAGAGTGAGCAGACTCTACCCTCTGTGCCTATGTACATGTGGAGGTCTAAGTACCAGCAACTGGCATTAGGACACAGATCAGAGCAGCCAGTGGTTCTAGCAAATGGGAAGCCCTCAGCACATGCAGGGAGGGGCCAGGGCTAGGTGGAATGCAAGTGTGTGTGATCCCTAGCCAACGAGCCAGACTAGACAGCAAGTAGGATAATGGGCTTTGGAGCCCAGGAGCAGATATGGGAGAGATCGGGGTCAGCAGGATGCTTACCGGAGGTAGGCCTAAGCCAGCTACGTGGAGAAAATGGGGTGGATGCCAGAGAGGTACCTATTGAAAGGCCACATTCCTAGAACAGCTAGCAGAGATTAATTTCGCTGTTCATATGCCCTGATGCCAGGAAATCCAGCAACTGGACAGTGTTTTAAGGCCAGGTACTGAATGGTTTCAGAATGTTTGTGTGTATGTTAATGAATATACTGTACTAGTAGACTTAGAAACTGCTCAGGTGGAGAGGAGGAAGAGGATTCTGCCGCTTGTACTATTCATACTTGAGTGCTGTGTGTTTTCTGTGTTGATCGGTGCCACTGGACACGTTTTTGCCTTCTGGTAATACGTTCCAGGCTTTATTACTAGCTGGACTTAGGTGTGTGGAGGTGCGGTGCCCTTGCATCTATTAGGGTACTGGACCTGGTAATTTCTCCTCTCACCCACCTCAGCATCCCTGTTTCTGTCGTTGCATTATTTCCCTTTCACCATTACCCTTGCAAAGACTATAACCTGGTACTCCAGGCTGTTCTGTGTTTTTCTGTCGGGTAGGTAGCAATTCTGTGTGGAACTGCGGCGCTAAATACTGCTATATAAATAATTATTTGTATTTGAGAAAAAGGGATCTTAGTCAGCAGGGTCTTAGTTCCACATTAATCTAAGAGTCTTATTGATATTCTGTTAAGACAAGGACATGGTGATCCTTCCTCTGCTAGCCTGTTCCAGACATGTCCTCTTCCAGGGAGGAAGGCAGAGGATAAAGGTATTCAGAATTTAAAGCTCATCAGCAGGAACATTCCCAGTAGCCATAAAAAAAGAAGGGAGTCTACTGTAGAAATGATAGCTGCCTAACAGGGTAGAACGCTAGAGATGGATCATGTAACCTAGTTTCACTGCATGTCAATATTGTCGAGGCAAAGCACTGCAGGGGAAACGGTACCATGAATTATTTTATTCTTGGAGCGCTCTGAATTTTGAGTATGGGTTGTAACATGTCATTCTATGTCCACAGACCAAAAACAGGATTGGAGAAGCCAGGAGCGGAGTCTGGTTTACTTATTCTGCTCACAGAAATGAAAGTTACTGTTTTCTCTCTTGGTGAACAGTAATGTCTTTGTTAGATGTATAGAGCTTTCCCTAAGTGCTATCATTTGCTTCCCCTCTAAAAGGTATTCCTAGTAACAATGATGTCCAAGTAGCAGTGAATCTTTTCTATCACAGAATTGGACAAAGGCCTTTGGTGCACAAGAAACATCCCAGTTCAAAACTAGCCCACGCAAAGCAGTTTGCTTGCGTTTTGACAGGTATTCTGAGGTTCTCAGAAGGCGGGAGTAAGATCAGTTGAATCATTTGGTCAAGAAGCTGGAGAAAATGGACTGGGCAGGTAGAACTCTTTCCCTTGCTCCTGACAGTCCAGTCAGACATCATAAAACAAGCGCACCAGTTGGTACCGGATCGAAAATGCAATCATGCTGCCAAGGACCTAGATAAAAATCAGACACATCACAGAAACATTATACTGTCAAATGGTTTACAAGTTATCAAATTTCTCCTTTCCAAATGGATTTGCTAAGCTTTCCAGCATGCCTCATTTCATAAAACAGCAACAAAAAGGCTTATGTCAAAGCTGAAATTCAGCATCCTTACAATAAGGTGCTGTCAGGACTTCTCTGCTGTGGCTGGGATCAAGGTAAGTGCTATGTACTTCCTGTCTTCTCCCATCCCCAACGTTATCTGCCTGAACCGTGTTCAACAGGGTTTCACTGGAAGTCCTTCCTCCCAAATTGGAATCTGGCTAAGTGTCTCTTTCCTAGTAAGGATCCCTTATCTTAAATATTGTGGGCAGTTAGCCAATGCAGGCCAGGCCTTTCCAAAAGCAGTATTTTTACTACACTATGCTCGAGAATTCACATGCTGAATAGAGGTAGTGGCAGTATTTGTGAAGCATATCCTTGTGCTCAAAGTGGCTTCAAAATGCTCCCGCGTGCCCCTCAGACTGAGGGACTGCTGAGCCACATGCCACGCTTACACAAGTACACTTGCTGGCAGTACCTCTGAAGCTGTTATTTGGTATTACTGAAAAACAGGAACGTACCAAAAGGCTTTTTTGAGTCAGAGTGACAAGGCACTCTGCTGTCCTCATGTTTTTCTTGCAACCAATGACTCGTGCCTTGGCAATCTTCTTAAGCTAACCTTCTGACTTTTTTTAATAAGCTCTCAGTGAACAGGGAAGTGTGAATTTCTTTCTTATTCTCCCCAAGCTCCACGGCTCAACTGCACCTTGTGTGAAGAGTATATTTTACTTTCCCCTTTCCCCTTGAAACTCTTGAGACTGACTTGGATCGGTTTCTGTTGCAGAGTAAATCTTTCTACTGGAGGAACCCTTTCTCTGACCTGAATGAGTAGCAACAGGAGAGTGAGGTTTCGCTCGTGGGTGGGTCCGATCAGCTTTATGACAAAATTAATAAGTGTCATATTATTGCATTCGGTGTATTCGCCATCTTCATCTGTTCCACTCCTCACATCTACTATGTGCAAGATCTTGACTACCTGAGGAAAGAAATATTGCACGCTATTTTACCAGGAATGTTTGGTGTTCCCTGGCTAATCTTGCTTAAGAGCCCTTTTGCTGTACCATCCCTGAAGTCCTGCTTGTGCTCCTACTGAAAAGATGGGACAGCCTTTTGTGATTTCATAAACTTTAAAGAACTCTAATGATGGTCCTGGGGCACTTCTGTGTGTGGTTATTCTGAAAGACTGATTATTAACACAATCGAGTGACTGTGACAGATGGTAACAGACTTTTCTTCCAGATTTGAGCTAGGCAATAACTACTGATCCCAGAAGTTCTGCATTTTCTCCCATCCTGTACTTGATGTCCATCAACATGTACTTGATGACTGCCTCAAAATGCATCTGAATTTTGAATGGTTTCCACATATTACCTTCAGAATGTTTGTTCCCAGGGCAGAGAGGCTCTTAGTTTTGAATTTGGAGTAGCTCATCTCCAACTTCCCTGTACTAGGATTAAGCCTAAAAGAAACATTTAAAATTTAGTCCAGATACAACAAGGAAGACGGAGAGATCACTTTGTAAGCAGACTTAGATCCATAGCTCAGAAAGAAATCCAGTGGTGGAGGAAACAGGAACAACCTGATGCACTTAACAACAACTGCTGGTATCTAGCCCCTCAGGTGGGGCAAAGAAGACTCCTTCCCCTTGCACCCCCAATATATGCTGTGTAATTTAAAGAATAAAATAGAAGAATCTAACATCTGCAGAGAGAATTGCTGATGTGGTATAGTGCTACAGAATGCTTGCTACGATGAAATCTTAGCAGATTCCACTGCCACACCTTTAAAAGCAGCCTGTGTCAATTTCTCTTGAACTTGTAGGGTAGAATCCTCATGTTCTAACCTTATTAAAAATCATTCTGTATCTGAGGGGTGGGCTAGTCAGGAAAGTTCACTTCTTTGAGAAACTTTTACTGTATGATTTGACTGTAGCAGGCAGAGTGAGCAGCTGTCTTTTGAAGAGAAAACATACTTTGATGGCTTTTAAAAAGAGCACCTTCCACCACCTCTCTCAGCTGGTGTTGGAGGTAAAAGACACAACCTGTAGTATCACTGTAGGTGACTTGGTACATTACCTTGGTAGCCGGTGACGGGGACAAGGAATGATGTGGAAGAGCTGAGGCAATGAATAGAGGAAGTTAAGTACTTGCGGGATGAAAAAAAGCAGCATTGTTTTGCTGAAGTGTCCCAAGATCCCCACCACAGCAAAGGTCATGCCAGCAAAGTAGCAGAAGGTGTCCCCAACAAACACTCGAGATGGGTACCTGCAATCCATGGAGCAGAAAAGCAAAGGTCTGACACAACTGCTATTGCCACGAAAACGACTATTTATAACCACTCAATGTATGCCCACATCGCAGGTTAGGGGCCAATGGGGATCTGCAGCAGATCTACACAGTAGAAACAATTGTAGGTATTTATTCTAAGACTGGACTGGGACCCAATACCTGACTCGCAGAGAATATGGTATGAAAACACAGCCAGTGAGGCACAGGAGAGAGTGTATTCTGTGTGTTTGGGTGAGCTGGTGTGACTGCAATTGTTCTAATACAAAGGAAAGCTACTGCTCCATCGATGCTTTGTGTTCTTGGTTCTTGCAAGAAGCCTCTCTACATTACAGCATTCCACTTGCACGTTGGTAAGTGATTTTGTTTGTTCACAAAGGGAGAAACTAGAGAGAAAGGATGCTTCCAAACAAATTCTGAATGTCAATCCTCTTACCAGTTGTGGTAAAATAGGCCCAGCGTGGTAAAAAAAAAGGGAATCATAAAGTAGAGAGAAAAAATGTGATCATCTCGATAATCCCCTATAGAAAAAAGAAAAACATGTGTTTGTGATAAAACAAGACTGGTTCATTTTTAGCAATACCAGCTATTGAAATCTAGAATTCAATCTCCCTTTGCTTTTTGTGCCCACAAATGTTTGTTATTTTCCTTACCATTTAACTCTACAATATTGAATATGATAATGGAAGCAGCTATCACCAGCGACTGTCCTGCTTCAATTCCATTAATTCCGGCAAGAATGTTGATGGCGTTAGTGCAGAACACTGCTAGCATACCCATGTACCCGTAGTAGAGGATACCTGCAGACCAGAGCAAGCCAAATGCTTTACTATTTGGAGACAAAGCAGGTCCTAGACCAATTCACTGATGCTCTCACTTCCTGCTTTATACAACCTATTACCTAACAATCTCGGTGAGTTTTGACAGTGGTAGCTTATAGATAAGACTGCTTCCTCTCTTACGAGTTGGCCATCATGTGTGCATGTATGTACAGCACTGTGACAGTGGCAACCTCCTGTGACATGGTGACCAGCTGTAGTGCTGTTTCTGTCTTTCTAACATCCTGGTGTTACCAGTCATGTGCTATGTGCCCCAGTATTCACCCGTGTTGCCAGGATCATCGGATAATGACTGGTGCCTGTCTATGCACAGCTGAATGTGTGCTGGGTTTCTCGATGTTCTTTCCAGTCTAATGTTTAGTGGGTGGAGTGCGACTCTCTTAACGGTTACTTAAATAAATCCTTAGTCTGCTCTCTCTGCAGCACAAAGTGCTTCATGTGATCCCTTCCACTGACTGGCTTGCCACGTAGATGACACCTTCTGCTTATTCATAACTTACCCAGGTCCAAGTGCATGCCCAGCAGCACCCGAAAGGGTTTAGGCACCACAATGGTCGTGTTCCCAAAGTTGGTGAAGTAAACCATGAGCAGTGGGAGGGAAGCCATGGTAGGAAGAAGCAACTTGTGGCGCCAGCGCAAGTTCAGAACATCATCTGCAAAGCCCAGGAAAATCATGCAGCAGATGGCAAGGAGCGAACCGATGAGCTCCACGAACTGCAGGACAGAGAACAGGACCCCGGTCACCGGTGGCCACTCGCTGCCCCTGCCTGCCACGTTTGCAGCATTAGACGAGCCTCACCTCGTCGTGAGGAAAGGCCGCGCACTGCTCCTCCACAAAACATCTCAAGAAGGGCACGGGGATGAAGCAGAAGAGGATGATCAGGAACACAGCACCGCTGATCACGCCCTGTGCTTCGGGACTGGAAGATAGAGCGGGGGGAGTCAGCCGTGCCCGGGCCGGCCCTGCGGGGCAGCTCCGGCGGGCAGCGCTACTCACACGGGCCGCCTTGAGGTCTTGTTGAGGTCCTCCCCGAAGAGCCGCGCGGCGAGGAAGTGGTTCGTGAAGGCCGGGATCAGCGTCAGCGTGGCCGCGAAGCCCAGCAGCGACCCGCCGAGGTTGATGAGAAGGGGCACGGCGGGCCAGGCCGCCATGGCCACGGCGGGCGCTGCCCGTGCCAAGGGCGCGGAGCGAGGCCGGGCGGGGGCGCTGCCCACCGCCTTCCCGGCCGGGTGCTACGCGGGCGGCGCCGGATGCGCGGGGCCCTCGCGGCCTGTCGGGGGCGGGGGCGCCATCTTTGGCCCTGGCATGAGCTTCCTGCCGGCGCGGAGCCCTGCTCGCGCCACGCCCGGGATCGGTAGCAGTTTCAGCCGCGCTGAGGGCGTGTGGAGGCACCTGTCCCCGGTGCTAAGGTCTGCGGTGCTCCTCCTCCTCCGCGGGGCTCCTCCGAAACTCTGCGCCGGGAGCAGCGCTCGCCCGGGGCCGGCCCCGCCACGGACTCCGCCCCGCAATGCCCGCAACCGCCATGGCCACCTTGGCCTCGCCTCCTCCCCCCGTTTTTCCAGCGCGTCACTTCCTCCCATGCGGGGAGCAGGTGAGTCCCAGTGGAGGGCGGGCGGCCGGGACCGTGGCGGTGCTGAATGACCGACGGCTCCGCCCGCCTCCCAGCTGGAACCGCCTTTTGCCCGGGGCTGGGGAGTGGAGCTTGCGAGCGGCAGCGGGCGGGCCCCGGCCAGCGCAGACGCTGCCGGCCAGGGGCCCGGCGAGCCATGTTACTGGGTTCAAGAATGCGCGAGAGCGGAGAAGTGAGCGGCTGTCGGGTTCGTTTCCCCACGTGTTTCCTCAGATGTCGGGAAAATTCAGTAAAATACCTTAATGGAGATTTTTGGTTGTCAGGGAATCTGTAAGCGCTGTTGGGCCCTCGGGGCATTTTTACGGGGTGGGGACGGGAAGGCAGGATAGGCTCAGTGTCCACTCCCTGTTCTGTTCATTCAGGTGTGAGTCGATGAGCAGAGGGGAGACGCAGCAGAAAGTCCGGTTGCAGGAAGAAGAACTTGTACTCGCCCTGCGCCTGTATGGCAACCTGAAATGGTTTCTGTTGTCTCTATCTGATTTTCTGATGGCTTTATGGCTGCCTAGGGAGCTGCTGCTGTGTTGAGAGGCCACCTCTGCTCTGCTGTCTGTTGAACATATGCAAAACTGATTTTGTAGACTTTGAATGAACTCTGAGGCGGGCACATGGTAGTGCCGGGGGCGGGGAAGCACAACACAGAGGTGCAGGGGAGCGTGTCTGGCCAGAGGCCGCCGCTACTTTGGGTTGTGACTGTCGGGAGGTGATCAAAACTCGTGTTATTTGCCGTCCGCGGCGAGAGTGGCACAATCGGGAGCAGTCGAACGGAAAGGTTCCGCCTTGCTGGTGTGTCCTACGTGCCTGGTAGTGACTCCCAGCAGAAAAGAGTGTGAGGAGAAAAGCGTCGTTAATCGTAGCTCGGAAAGTCGGTGGGGAGCTGGGCTTTCAGATCGCGGTTGTGGTCCTATTTCAGTCCCCCAGAAGAGAAGGTTCACGGCAGCAGCCGTGAAATTTCCCGGCCCTTCAGCCCGGGTGCCACAGCCTGCCCGCAGGCACGGGGCGGAGCAGCGGGCGGCGGGTTCGCCGCGGCTCGGGCGGCTCCGCCGGGCCGCGGGGGGGCGCGCGTTCCGCCGTGCCGGAAGGAAGGGGGCGGCGGCGGGTGCGCGTGCGGTGCCGCGGGGCCGCGGCGGGGCCACGTGCACCCGGTACCGCGAGCGGGGCAGCGCCGCAGCCCGCCCGCCATGCTCGCCGCGCCGCCGTGAGCCCCCCGCACCGTGCCATGGGACCGGACCTGGGCTGGGCCGCGCTGGTGCTGCTCTTCGCCGCCTCGCTGCTCACCGTGGCGGCCTGGCTGCTGCAGTACTGGCGGTCCGCGGCCTTGCGAGCGCTACGGCGTCGCGGAGCGGCGGCGGAGGAGGCCGGGGCCCGGGCGCTGCTTGCGGCGCTTCTCGCCCTCAGGTCCCTACGGGAGCAGTGCCAGCGAGCTTGGGTGCGAGCTCTCAACAGCCAGGCGCGCCGGCACGGGGTACGGCAGGGCACGAGCGGGGGAGCGCGGGGAGCGGCAGCGAGGTGAGGCGGGCGCACCTGCCTGCTCTTGGTTCGCGGGTGCCGGGACAGCCCTTCCCGCAGCGCGCTCCGCCGGAGGAACCGTTGGGCACCGGGAGCCGTGCGGACGGCTCTGTCCAGCCTGCGCGGGAGTGTGCTGCCGTGTGCGAGCGCGAGAAGGGCGGAGTGGGTGACTACGCGTCGTTTAACGGGGGTTGGGGCAATAGTGTAGTCCCTCTGATGTTTCCCCAGCAATCTCTTCGGAATTTTCTGGGATTTATTTTCTTTAATCTCCCAGTGTTACCATTGTATTATCTGTAGTTTTGAAGTTCACGAAGGAGAGTTTGCCTTGATGATTCCATATGGAAATAATTGCATTATAGCTTGTGTGGCCTGTAAGGCAAGGACTTAATGCCCACAGAAACTGTGGTCCAAAGCAGTCCAAAGTCTATTGCAATCTCCTTCTTTTCTGTAGTGTGAGTGGGAAGGGGTTGCTTTTGTGTTAAGATGTATAGGAAAATCAAGAGCTAAAAAAGGTTAGCGTGATGCTAACATATTTGAGGAAAAAACGATTAAAGTCTTGACTTGTGTTTGGGTTTTCCAGCAAGATAGGAAAAGTATCTCCCTTTTTGACAAAGTGACAAATTCTAGCCTGGATTCGGTGTGAAGTGCCTTCCCTCATTGGGCTTAGTGCTTCCCCACTTCCCCTGTAAAAACTCACCCTCTGCTTCCCTGCCCCTCTTATCACAATGCAATAGTCATCGTGTCAGAGTGTCACCAGTTGCCCATAGCTGATATGCCGTGCTTTTCTGACACGTTGAATTTCTCAGATTCTCGCAAAGTGACTTGAATATATAAGTTCCAAAATTTAGGACTCCTGTAAAGGGAAGATTAGCCAGTGGCTGAATTGGCGTGGAGGCCCCTGGGGAGCCACACTTCAGTTTCTGCTGCAGCTGCTCCTTGTCTGGAGCATGTCTGCTCAGAAAGCAGACACGCTTTCTAAACCCTAAAAGCTGTTCTCTGTAAGCGGAGTCTGGCTGTTATCCTGGAGGACTTTGTCTTATGTGGGATTCTGGATGAGATTTGGACTTTCCTGGAGGTGCTTATGTCTGTTTGTGAATTCAAGCTTTAACTGGACACCTTGTTTCCTTTCTCTGCACGGACAAGCCGAGGTGGGTAGAATTACAGTGTGGGATAGTTTTGGGTCCTGACCAGATTTGTGAAAACAGACCTGAGTGTCTCTGGGCCCCCACATCACTCATCCTCTTTGAAACCATCTGCGTGGCTCGGACTCCTGGGAGCTAACAGAGTTCTCTCTCTTTGCAGAGTTCAGTGCAGATCACGTTTGAAGAGGGTCCTCAGTTACCACAAGCCGCAAATATAAGTTGTGTGACATGCAAGGGACAGTCAGACCACAGCATGGTAAGGCTTTGCTGTTCTGAATTGTTCAGCGTGGTGTTACTCCATTGATGGTGTGTTCTGCAGAGACTGCTGAGGCCTTTGTGATGGAGATGGTGGAGCCAGGGAGGTTTTGGGTGAGGTCTGTTTGGAGGAGCTTGGAGGACTGTCTCTTGTTTGGAAGCTCTGGAGCTGCGCGTCGGTGCGCTCTTTGAGTGAGCACGTCTTGGTGGAGCCAGGGTGTATGAATACTGACCCCAAACATCAGGGTCCTACTGTGGAGAGCAGAAGAGAGCTCTTGTCACAGCACGGGGTCTGAAGTGTCAGGTTTCCAGTGAACTTAGAACTTGGTGAGAATAACATGCTTGCCTCTTGCCAGGATATAAACTTATCTTTTCCTTTTCTTTTTAGGTGCTGTGCTGCCATCTGTCAGCTGAAGCTGTGAAATTCCCTGTCTCTGTTACTCAGCAGTCCCCGGTTGCTGTTTCTGTGGACACGTACCATGTCACTTTAGCTGTGCTGCAGGCTCAGGTAAGGGTTATGAGAAGTTAGATGTTGACCTTACTCCTCTGTCTAGTCCCACACTGTTCGAGGAAGGAGGACCTGATTCAGTGCAAATAAAGGCCTCGTTGGGCTGGAAGAAGCAGTGTGCAGTCACTTAACATTTGGTGAGGTGGCAAATATTTCCCATCTACATGCCGAATCTTGTTTTCTGAGTCTTCATCTGCAGATTTTGGCTATGAAACATAGCTGTAAGAAATTCCAGAGAGTTTTGAGACATGGCAGCATTCTATACTGTGCTTTTAAGTGGATATTTAAGAAGCAAGAATTCAATCCCCTTGTGGCGTAGTGGAAGGGGAAAGGTATGTCCTGTGGATTTGTAAAAGTATGGTGTCCTGGTGGTGGGTGTGAAAAAGAAATCTGTGGTGAGGAGTAGTTTGCTTGTCAGTTCCTCTCATTACATTCACAAGAGCACGATACAGCTTTTACTGTGTGTTGAATATTGCAGATGCTTCTTCCAGCAAAGAAGCTCTGAAATTACAATGGGTGGTAGCTCCATAGTTACTTTCTGGCTGGATTTGATTCTCTAGAATGTGGTTTTGTTTCCATCATGACGCTGGAGATGGTGTCTTGCTTGGAGGCATGTTTGCTCATATGTGCACAAAAAAACCCCCCAACACCCTCCCCCCCCCAAAAAAAAACCAAAAAACCAAACAAACAAAAAAAAACACCAAAAGGAAAAAGACATGGCAAAATGAGAAGTAACTCAGTGGTAGCAGAAGCCAATCCCATGCTGTTGCAGGCAGTTTAAAGCTTTTTTCTGGAACCCTTTTGCTCTCAGAAGCTTTATTAAAATTTTCAGCCAACTTTTATTGGGTTGTTCCAGTTCAATTTTGGACCTCTATTGTGTGGTATTCTCCTCCAGGGAGCTCTCTCTTTAGCATGTAGCGTGCCTGCTACCAGTATAGTTAGGGGCAGCAACTGTAGTTGCTTTTCATTTCTGAAAGGTCCCCTTTTTCACATCTCATCCAATTGCTCTCCTACTCACTGGCATTTTCTAGGTCTCCTTGTCTGCACCTGGTGTAGTTTTGGGTTGATTGTTTGTGTAAGGAGTTGCTTGTGGTATTCCAATCGAGGTCTTGCTGCTGCTGCTTTATGAATTGCTGGTTAGATTACCACATGCCTGCCTGTGTTTTGGAATACCTCAAGTACTGTGTTCTCTATTGTGCCCTGTCTGTTCTGTACGCCTCTTGTTGGTTACTTATGTGGCCACTGAGTCTCATATCTGTTGCTTTTGTCCTTCCATGTTGTCAGTAAATGTCAACCTGGCAATTGAGAACTATGTTGAATTTAATTATCCAGTTTTTACTAGAGCTCTCAGGTCAGTTCAGTTCCTGTGTGGTTTTGCCTTTGTCTGTCACATTAATGTTGGTTTTATGGGTACATGGGTGTGCAACTTTTTAACTAACTTCAGCTTAACTACAGGATGGTGTGCAGTCTGGTTTGTTGCAGACTCAGATGGGTTTTCAACCTTAGAGTCATCTCCTAGAGATACGTTGCTAACTTGTAAATGGTTATGCTTACGTTTGGCAATGGCTAATTGATGTAGCTCAGAAAATATCCTATGTGTTGGTGCCCAGTTGGGCACTTTTGGATTGTACTGTAGGCTTTTTCTTCAGAAAAAGAAATAATGGATCATTTTTTCTGGTGGTGGTGCCTGGGCATCCAACAGCAGTGAGGAAGCCAGATCCCGCCACAGGGCATTGAGGTTTCTGCAGCTGCTTCATGCTGTAGGCCCGGGAGCACTTGTGTTCTTATGTTCTGTTTTTTACTGTCACACTGGTGTGAGGGCCTTTCAATTGCTGAATTTGGAATGGGGTAAAAATCACCTAATGTAAACAGAAACTGTTTCTGACTGTGAATATTTGTTCTGGGCCAGGTGGAGATCCACTTGGAAGAGATACAGAATGAGGGTCTCTTGGTGTCATGGACATTCAAAGGCAGACCAGACTTGGACCTTTTGGTTCTTCCGCGACTTGAGCTTCCTGAGGTGAGTGGCTAACAGTAGGAGGCTGACTGTGAGTGGAGGAAGGGAGGAAGGAGCAGAAACAGCTAGAAGGCAGGCTGCTGTGGAGAAGGGTTGGCAACTCACTGCCATCCCCTTTAGGGCAGTTGAAGGGATTCTTTCCATTGATCCTGGAATCAATACTAGCTCAGCTGTGTCAACAGCATCCTCAAGAGGGCTGAAGTGGTACCAGTATCTATTGAAGGCTTTTTATCTATGTGGATTCCTCCTGCTGTGTGTCACATGTAGAGCTGCAAAACAAGCTGGGTTGCCGCTCTTTCTTTGTGTGAGGTGGTGTGTGTTTGTTTGTTGTTGTTGTGTTGGCTTGGTTTTGTTGGTTAAGTTTGTTGGATTTTTTTGAGGGGATTAATTAAGATTTAAGAGATTAATGTAGAGAATCACTGGGTTAGAGGTTTAATGAAGAGAATGTGGATGTGCTTGCACTTCCATGATCCAAATAGGTTGGTTGATTTGTTTTATTGAGACCTTTGTTACTTTATCCTGAGTAGATATGGGAATTTGGCTGTTTTCCCAAAAGTGTGGTGGCACCACCTCCTGAGGTGGTGAGCGTGTGACAAACTATAAAAGCTGTATTTTAAAAGTTTACACCAGATAAACTACTAGTTTGTCTCATTTAGAAAGCTTGCATTTGCCTGCAGCTGCTACACAGAAGCTTTAAGCACTGAGGACGGTGAGGATGGAATATGGGAAGAGTATCCGGGAGGTTATTACTGGGAGAATGACTGTGTAGCATATTAGAGGCTTGAGACACAGCTGGAGCTGTAAATGTGTACTTTCTTTTATGACTTTCCTGCATTTCCTCTTGATTTACGGAGAGAAGGATGAAGGGAGAGTGGATCTGTCCACTATAAAGGATCTGATCGAGGATACCATTGTCAGCACGAAGCCAGCCATGATGGTGAATTTGATGGCCTGCATCACTGGAGGCAGTGCGGTAAGTCACTCTTCTCGTGTCATTCTTGTGCCTCAAACACAGGCCCCAAGATGCTTCTGAGGGCTGAGGCTCAGGCAGGAGTCCAAGGGTTGAGTTTCACTTCTGGGTGACAGCGAATCCTGGCCTGCACTGTCATCGGAATTTGGGTACTGCGACGTGGTGCATAGGGATAATTAGAAATTGCTCCCGAGGGCAACTCCTTCCACCATTTTTCTTGAACGCTGATTGTCGGTCGTGTGTAGCTGGGGAGCTGAACTGCCTGAGGTGCATCTCTCTTTCGGCAGTTGCCCTTGCTCTGAACACCCAAGGCTCTGTCCAGGGCAGTCTTTGCAGGCATGGAATGGCTCATGGTTTGTCATCATCAGTTGACCATCTTGTAGCCAGCTTGTGCTTGTGCTTGCCTCTCTCCTTTTCTGTCTGCCTTAAACTTCCCATCTGAAATAACACGAGGGCCCACTGGAGGTCAGCAGCTTTGGAAACCTGCAGCATCTCTTGATGGCTCTGCGGGTATTCCCCTGTGTTGGTGTGAGGAGCTACTTAACAGATACAAGGACAATGCGTCTTGCTGCTGTCTGCTGGCGAGTGAACGATAAAGGTATCGGTCTCTCGTCATTCCTCAGGTACCCAGCAATAAGTTGACTCAAGAGTCCCCGTTCGGAGTAGCAGCAGCCCCTCTGGGTTCTAAGCTGTTGCTCCGGAATCTTCGAGTGCTGAACTTGGGCTGCCAGGGGAAGGGAGGTAAGCGTGAAAACATTGCCGATCCACAGGGGCAAGCGTGCAGGTGGCGAGATTGGAGCGAGTGGATGTTTTGAGTGGGTTTGAATGGAAAAAAGGGGCATGTGCCTGACGAACCACTGCCTCTTGTTGATGAGTGCACGTGTGCCCTCTGTCTCTCTGTTGCAGGAGTTGGGGAGATCCGCTGCGTGGCAGAGCTAGACAGCCCCCCGCAGCAGAAGTGGACGAGGCCGATGACAGGTGGCGATGTCAGTGGTGCAGGAGAGGTGGAGTGGAATGACGAGTTCTTTCTGTAAGTGTCTGCTCTCCTTCTGGCTGGCACAGTGTAGGTGGACCGGCACAGTCTCCGGGTATCATTACCATGCTGCAGTAGCTGATGTGTATGGTGCAGAGGTGAAGTCTGCACCACAGGGCAATGTTTGTTTGTGCTGCCCCTGTGCTGGACTGCTTATTCCGGCATTTGGCCCCAGCTTGCATACATATTTCTCCCGTCTCTGGATACTCTGTGTTTTAATTAGGCGGGCAGAAATGCAGATTGTAGGTGCAGCAGGTGCAGTAGAGCTGTAGCATAAACAGTCTTCCAGAGGGATTGCCCTCTCAACTTCCACTGGCAGCCTACCCAGCTCTGCAGGGTACACAAACCAGAGTTCTCATTTGTGTAGTTTGGTGCTCTAGTTGTGTCCTCCACAGTAGTGCATGCTACTGAAGCTTTGGAGAGGGTGATAAGGTGTGTGAGATTTGAGGGAGGGAAGATACTGAATGAGATTGTTTGCTCCATGGCCACTTAAAAAAGGAGTGCCTAACACCAACTTGTCTTTGGTTTCAACAGGGAGTTGGGACCTAAAAGCAAAGAACTGAAACTACAGGTGCGGGGGAGCAGCGGCAGAGGGGGAAGTGAGTACGAACAGCTATAAGATGGGTTGTAAGACGGGGAGGCAAAAATGCCTAAGGAGCTCACTGTGCTTTAAGCTCATGGTAGTTCTCTGTCAGTACATGTGATGGCTTCTGCACAGGATTTTTCATATTTAGCTTTATGTGAATTTCTGTGAGTGTGTGAAGTAACTCTGGGCTCTCTTCATCTTACCCAAATGGTCTGGATCTGACCTTGAATCAGGAGGTTCCTGTGGCCTGCCAGCCTGCATTCTGAAGCAGGGAGAGGCATGTGGGATTTTCCCTCCTGTATTAGGAGAGCTTTGCATAAGGATCTTAACTGTTCTTTTGTACTCAGTCGGGAACTAACTGCAGCATCTGCTTTTGATGGAGGCCACACAGTGGTCACCTTTTTAAGGGAGTTGTTTCCTGAATTGTTAAAGAGGAGTGGAGGAGCACTGCCTGTGCCTTCTCCCTCTTGAACCTAGAAAGTTAGTGGAGTTCTGGGGATCTGCTGTGTTGGCCCATAGGGCTGCTTCCCAAAGGCATAGATTACCTTGAAGATGTCTGAGGTTCTAGGGTCATGTGAACTGTTTCATTTTTACTCTTCCTTCTTGCAGATGTGCTGCTGGCATATGCCACACTTTTGATAGATTCTTTGGGCAAGCAGCCGTCTGGGAGACAGGTCTGCTCACTGGCCCCAGGAGCTGGACAGTCACTGGCAGCTGAAGCTACCATTACAGTGGAGGTGAGCTCCTGACCCCACAAGCTCTGCCCGCACGCAGGCTCTGGAAGCGTTCGTAATGTGAGCCTCTAGCTGGAGACACGCGTGTTTGGACCTGAGTTTGGCACGGAGGACTAGCAGACTCTTATGCCGTGGAGGGGCGGATGTCGCCTGACCCTCGGTCCCTGAAGCCTCCCGCTGTTGAGCTGATACTGTACTGGGGACGGCTCCTTGGTGCCCAGAGCCCTAGCTTTTGTTGCCCAAACATGCCTGCCTTTCCATCTGTGAAGAAGAGCGCCTCTCTGAGCAGTGCTTTATTCTTTATAGCTGCTGTTCCAGGAGTGTCCTGCGTCTTTGAATGCTCCGCAAGGCACGTCTCTGCGAACCAGCATCACCCCCACTAAGAAGGTGGAGATGGACCGCACCATCATGCCCGATGGCACCATCGTCACTACTGTCACCACAATTCAGTCCCGGCCCAAGGCAGACTGCAAACTGGGTGAGGCTGTGCAGCAGCAAGTGTATTGTACAGGTGGCTCCTATGACAGCACATACTTAGCTGCCATATTCCTATGGCTGCTCATAAAGACAGTAGCAGAACCATCTAGCCATCACGTCTGGTTACTGCAGGCTCACGCTTTACGTATTGCTTTTGGTGTGTGGGTCAGAACACGAGCATCCTTGCTGTTCCCCTAGTGTCTTTGTGGCTGGCTGGAAACTCTTGTGTAGCCCTAGGGGAGAGAATTGATGCAGCTCTGTGTCTGGGGGGAGGTGAGGGAGGGGTGAGCCTCTCACATACCCTTTTGGTGGTGGGAGGTCTTATGGGTATGTTGCCACGTAACCTCTGCGTGATGTCAGGCTAAGTGTTTAGCCATGATTTCTCTAGTTTCTTCAGTGCTAAGGAAGTTATGCTGAACATACTAAATGTGGAGCCAAAAGCATGTTGACCTGGCTTACTAGGGGCTGTTGCTGCTTGTGATCTGGCATCCTGGTGATGGTGGTGCTGGATATTCCAAGAGTTGGGGCTGGGAAATGACACGAATGAGGTGTTGCTGTGCATCTGCTTCACAGGACTGCAGCCCAGAAAGGCAACCATATCCTGGGCTGCATCAAAAGAAGTGTGGCCAGCAGGTCGAGAGAGGTGATTCTCCCCCTCTGCTCTGCTCTTCTCTTGTGAGACTCCACCTTGAGTACTGTGTCCAGCCTTGCGGCCCCCCAACACATGAAAGACATGGACCTGTTGGAGTGAGTCCAGAGGAGGACCGCTAAGTTGGTCACATACCTGGAACACCTCCCTGTGAAGAAAGGCTGAGAGGGTTGGAGCTGTTTAGGCCAGAGAAGAGAAGACATTACAGCAAGCAGCCTTCCAATACCTAAGCAGCCTTACATGAAGGCTGAAGAGGGATTTTTTACAAAGGCATGCAGTGATAAGGCAAGAGGGAATGGCTTTAAGCTGAAGGACGGTAGATTTATATTAGCCATTAGGAAGAAATTTTCCCTCTGAGGCTGCTGAGGCACTGGTGTGGGTTGCCCAGGGAAAGCTGTAGCTGCCCCACCCCTGGAAATGTTCAACACCGGGCTGAACGGGGCTTGGAGCAACCTGGTCTAATGGCAGTCTGGAACTAAGTGGTCTTTAAGGTCCCTTCCAACCCAAACCATTCTGTGACTCTGATTTTTTTCCCAGTAGGCTTCTTACTGCTTTGTTGCCACAAAGCCTTACAGAGCTGCTGTGCAGGCTCTCCAAATGCTCACCTGATGAGGCATTTTGGGTTTGTGCGTAGGGGGTGCAGTTTGGTAGCATAGTTGTGTAAGCTTCGTCTCCACTTACTGGTATCTCGGTGTCTCTTTTCCTGCGAAGAGTCACCGTCGAGGTCGCCTTCCAAAGTGGAAGTGACTGAAAAGAAGACAACAGTGCTCTTGGAGACCAGCTGTCCTCACGGCCACTTGCCCAGCAGTAGCCGTAAGTGCTTGGAAATTTGAGGCTTTTACTGAAGTAACTGTGTTCCTTAGCCTGTTTTAGAAAGTGGCAGTCTGAGTGTGGTTCCCTGAACTCGCTTGCATTTTCTACTTCAGAGAATGTCCAAGTGCTTGAGTGAAGGTGGGGGCAGAAGGCTGGTGGTGGTGGTGTGGGCAGGTAAAAGACATTCCCCTTTGACTGTTTAGTAAGTCATTATGAGTGTTTCCTTGCTTGGCAAGAACTTTCCAGGGTATCTGGACCCAAAGAGCTGTGCTCCGCCTGCGCTTGGGGCTCTGATTGTGTATGAACAGAGCACTGCAGCCGTTTTGACAGTTTGCTGCCAAAGCAAACTATTGGAAGTCTTTGTTGGGGGGGGATGGGGGGGGTGGGCTGTATTTTAATGGTATGTCTGGTGGGAAACGTAGCTTCCCAGGTACCTGGGAAGAAAAAGCCAAGAGCTAGCTATACAGAGCTTCGTTCGTTTTGTTCATTTGGACAAGTCTGTCATAAACTCTGGGTGGGAAACTACATTTGTTTTCATTTAAGTTGCCTATTGCAAGCATTGTGGTCAGCAAGCGACCTTTTGCCTCTGCTGAAGGTTGCTTCTTCAAGCATCGTTATTTTTCTTGTGCTCAGGGGATAGCCGTTTGCCCAATGACTTGGATCCGGTGGCTGAGACGGCAATCAGGCAGCTAACTGAGACGAATAATAAGACTACCAAGAAGACACCAACGAAACGTAGTACACTGATCATCTCAGGAGTGTCCAAGGTCTCTGGTAGTTAGGAGCTTCATTTCCAGTCTGGGAGGTTGTTTTTAGGGATGTGTGCATGAAACGAAGCTGTCCTATAGGGACCAGCGTGGAAAGGTTCCAGCACAGATGACTGGCTCATCAGAAGCCTTTCGCTGCTTCCCAGTGAGCATTAAAAGGTACCTTGCCAGTCTGCAGGGCAGCTGCCAGTGGGAGTTAACAGCGGGCAGCTGTGGAAAGGGATGTGGCTGCCATAGCTGGTTTTGAACCTCGTGGAGAATATAAGGAGATCTCCTTGAACCTGGCTGTGGAAGTGAGAGATGTGCAACGCTTTGTAATCGGCCACGTTCCAGTATATTTCAGCCAAAGAGTGACGATTGTCCATCGGTGCCATCTAGCACTGATGATCTGACCTGGGCCACCTGTGTGTAGGTGTTGATGGAAGTAGCGGGATGAATGCAATTATTCTGATCCTGTCTTTGTGTCTGTCTGCCCCTCTAACCACCCTTCAGGTACCTATTGCTCAAGATGAAATGGCACTTTCTCTGGGTTATGCTGCATCCCTGGAGGCCGCAGCGTATGGGGACTCTGAGGCAGAGGGCACAGCTGACCAGATGCATGATTTTACCGAATTGTCACAGCAGCTGGAAGTGTCGCCATTAGGACAAAGGGACAGTCAGGAGCTGGATGAGACAACGCGATCAGACATCTCTGAAAGACCATCCGTGGAAGATGTTGAGTCTGAAACTGGCTCCACGGGAGCCCTTGAGACGAGGAGCTTGAAAGATCACAAAGGTAGGGATGAAGTGTTAGATAGGGTAGCTAACGTGAGCCTGTAACATTAGCTCTGCACGAGGACAAAGTGACATTCAGGTTCCCTAAGCATGGGGTCCGCAGCCACCTTTCAGCATAGGTAAGAGCAGCTACTGATGGAGCCTGGAAGAGCCTGCCTTTCTCTTGTGGTTTTTCCACTGGAGTGATTAGAAATGCCTTCATTTGTAGGTGTCTGATTCCTGTAGCTTTTTAACTTTGTATGCTCTCTGTGGAGCCTGTGTGTTACAGAGAACCCCTTTTCTCTCCCAGGTCTCCAGGTCCACAGATCAGGTGCATGTCCATAAATAATGATTCATGCTCTGAATTTGACCTTTGGTGTGGGCATGGAGGCTACCCAGCAATGTGGATTATATGGGCCTTGATTGCCCTCCTTCTTTCACTGTTAGTATCAAAGCAGCTAGGACCGCTAACCTGTCGTACAGTCAGATGTCCACACAAATACACATCTTTCAAATGATGGAATGGGCTGCTCCAGCCTAGCTGCTGTCCTGGCCTTTCCACACACATTTGTCAGTTAGGTGGATGATGCGCCTTGGATTTTTCTGCTACCGACTTAGGTAAGGAAATGCAAATCAAAATCTTGATTACTAAGAATATTAGAGTGGGACAATTTTGGGGAGTTGAACCGTACCTGTTACAACCAGGTGTGGTCTGAGCTGTGGAGGCCCCTTTTTTGAAAAGTGGGTAGAAGGATGTGTGACTCAGATTCTTGAGAGAGCCGGTGGGTGGGGAAGAGAGGCAAAATGGAAAGCAAACCCCCTCTGTAGGAAATACTGTTGTAGTGTTATATGGCGTGCAAGTTTTGGATGTGTCTTTGTGATCCATTTGAAGTTGAAAGCAATCGGCGTCTCCATCTTCTGCTTGTGGGAGTCATAAGGACCCATTGGCATTATTTGCCTCCAGACTGGGCACGTCATGAAAGTGCAGGCAGTTGTTCCAGGCACTAGATGACAAAGTTAATCCCCGTGCCCTTGAGACAGGCCCATCTAGGAGGACTTTTTCCTCTTGTATGTTCCTCTCAGGGTCTTCAGGTTCAGGTGATCTCACTTGTTTTTCATTCGTGTGAGTCTTGACTTTCATTTAAAATGCTGGATGCTTCCATTGAGGGGAGGACATTGTGTAAAAGGAAGTTTATGCTGAGGGGACATGGGATGAAATGTTCAGTGAGGCAGCTTGTTGGTGTTGCAGTCTGTCATGAACTGAGACTTTGCCTTGTGTTCGGAAGCTGGAATTAGCTGACCAGCTGTGTACTTCTGTGTCTCAGTGCAGAAGACGACTGCTGCGTATCTGAGACTGGCTAGGTGTGTTCCTGTCCCTGAAACTTGCCAGTGCTATCATGGTTTCTGTCTCCTTTCTGTCTCCACAGTTAGCTTTCTTAGGAGCGGTACCAAGCTCATCTTCCGGAGAAGGAGCAAGCAGAAGGAAGCGGGCCTGAGCCAGTCACACGATAACTTGTCCAATGTCACTGCCAACTCCACCACCAGAAAGAAAACCGGTAGCTTCTCTCACCGCCTCATCAAACGCTTCTCCTTCAAGTCTAAATCCAAACCCAGAGGTAGTGACCACACATCAGCTGGTGAGAACTAAAGGAGGGAGAAGCCCACTGGAAAGATTTCTCAGAAATCGTTTTCTAGTCTCTTGTCTTCCCGCTCCATGGTATCTGTGACCTGCTGTCCAGTTCTTTCCAACCTTGGCTGAGGGAAGACACCCCAGTGCTTTACGCCATTTGGGGAGTGGAGGTGGCAAACCTGGGACTTAATCTGTTTGGCTGCCTTGGCTTAGCCTTCTCTGCTTGTTGCACCCCACTGTGCTCTCCCAGAAAATCTAGGTGGCATGCTAATCCTTCTGGGGGTCCCAGGAGCTGCAGAAGTGATTCCATGTGTGTAGCCATCTGGCATCATCAGGTGCCTCACGGAAACGGGGGGCAGGTCTCTCAAGTGGCAACTTTCAGAGTTAAAATCAAGGTACTGTCGGGTTAGTTACGGTGCCGAGAAGTGTGGGATGTAGCCCTCAGTCAGCTCTTCTTGTGACAGAGAATGATGCAGTCACTGATGATCTAAACACTATTATTACTTGTGCTTGGTGCAGAGGCCGTAATCTGAGGTGCACTGCAGGGTGATGCATTCCTGGGCTGTGAGCTGTCAGGAGACAGCTGTCAGAGTTGCGGTCCTCCATCAATGGCTCTGCCATTGGAACAGTCTCTGGTTCAGACAGCACTGAGGAGCCCCTGTTTTCTGTGCTGTGTTGAAGGAAGAAGTCTCTAAGAAGGAGGAAGTTTTATCCACTGCACAAGTTTTCGTAGAAGCCTGGGCCCTCACAAGAATGCCTGGTCAGTGCTGTCAGTTCTGCTACCCTGTGCAGCCACACCTTGACACAACGCTCCTTCCACATCTGTGTTCTTGAACAGGGAAGGGCCTGTACTGAATGCACACACCAGCTATTTTATGAGCAGATCCCTTACTCTTGGAGGTGGTTGGGGATGTTACCAAAGGGCTGCCAGGCTGTCTTCGGGACCTGCCAAGCATCCAGTCTCGTGCTGTCACGGTTCTTGTGCCAAGGACTGGCACCATGCAGGGGGTGTATGACAAGTAATGAGGCAAAGAATATAGTGAAAGACAGTCTAATGGGGAGCCTGAAGGCACATGGCAGAAAGAGGAGAAAGTTTACGTGTTGTCACTGATGGGTTTCCTCTAGCAGAGGGAATCTTTCTGGATTGCATCTGGTATTTCCTTTCTTCTTGCAAACACGATCCACTCCATTGAAACAGAGGGCATTTCTGCAGCAGACATTCACAGAGAGGGAGAGGCATGCAGGGGAAAATAGAATTCCTGTGCAGAAGGAGACCGTCCTTCTAGAGAAACAGCTGTCCACTCTCATGACCCGTACACATTTTATCTATAATATCCCCAGAAGTTCCCTTCAGACAGCATATAACTATGCTCTTTGGAGAAACGCTCACGCCCTGTCAACATGCCTGGTTTGAGAGAAACCTCCTGCTCTCCTTTTGGGTGTCGAGTTAAGGAGGGGGGACAGATGGGAGGAAAAACCTCACAGAAGAGCTGTTTCCCAGGTCTGACTGGATTCTCTAGCTCGGTTCTTCCTTTAGAGTATCTCCTGTGATGGTGTCTGTTGTCCTTCCTTATGCAGGATGGTGCCAACTGAAAAAGCAGTTCTCTTGATGATGCAGGTAAAATGTGTTTCTTGGAAGGACAAACCCTGACTTGCTGATACTGCTGCCGTGTCCCATTTCCAACGACCGGAATGTGTTCGGTGTGCTGCAGCAAAAGGATTTACAGGCGGCTGTTTCTTGCATTTATGTACAGGTGGGGAAGGCCAGTGTTACCAAGGGCTGTAATTGAAAGTGCCAGTGTGTGCTAGCAGGAGGGACTCTTGACTGTTTTTCCTGCTGGTTCCTCACATGATGGGGCATGTATGAATCCGAAAAATTGTATTGGTTCAGCTGGCTGACCAGGAACGTCTACATCTGTTTTTATCTGGGAGTCTTTGTTGTCCCCAAGCTCTATCATGTCTTTTATCCTTTGTTTTTCTTTACTTGTCCACATGGCACTGTGGCTTTGTTTGCTCTTCCAATGTCAGAGAACTCATCTCACTGAGGATCATTTTCCTTGATGCAAGTGATTGGTTTGCACTACAGTGCCATTTGGAACTTGGCCGTCTCTAGCTTGCCTGTAGCAATCCAGCCACCGGTTTCACATAGCCTTTTTTGCCAGGTTGGTGCGGTGCTGTTACGTGCAGTGCTGTCCTTCTGAGGCACACCCTTGTTCCCAAAGTCTCCCAAAGTTTGGTTTCTGTTTGGTATTCTCTCTTGCAGCATCCCCTCTATGACTTGTAGCTATGACAGTACTTTATGTTCCATTTTTGGATTTTAGTTATTCGTTTTAACACCATTTCAAGGTACTAACACTTGAAGATTCGAACCCCGACAGTACCGTTTCTCTGGTGGGAGACTGTGAAGCCTTGCACTAGCTGGTTTGAGTGGAAGACCCTGCGGCTCTTCAGTTGTGGGTTAATTGAAGACCTGCTTTGTCTCCTTTGATGCTCCCGTGTTTTCTTCAAACTGTAAGAGCAGCTTGAGCTGTCTTGGTTGCAGAGTGGCTGGAGGTGAACACCGAGGGTCACCAGAGTTCTTCGGAGCCAGGGATCTGAGGCTGGTGTACACGAGGAGAACTGTGAGGGCTAGCCAGTGTTGTCACTGTAGACTGGAGGCAGGAAAGGCGAGGTTTCTGTCTGACAAACACATACCTAGATTCCCAACCGGCATATTTTGGTCTGGCTTGGTGGAGGTGATAGGGATGGGACTAAAAGAGAAGCTTGAGTTACTCACCAGCCTTGGGGACCCTTTCTAGCCATGTTAACTGGGCAGTTCCTGTCATATGACCATGGCTTTCCTGTTTTGTTCCTGGTTTGTTGGCTCCAGGCTGTGACTTAAAGTGGAGGTACGGTTTTTGATTTTGACCTTGATGTGGTGGCAGACACCTGCATTCTGTTTGGCAAAATGAATGGCACATGGGAAGCATGCCAGTAGGGGCATATCTTCCCTTGAATTTTTAGCAGTGTTCTTTTACCACAGGCTTGTGGTAAATTGTGCTGCAAATCTGTATCTGGTTAGACAGCTTGTGAAGGAAAGGGATGTTGTCAAGTGCTGACAGAGCACGTCCCCAAACATTAGGCCCTACATCTGCCTGTGTTTCCTAGAGGAGATGAATTTTCTGATATTTTGTTGCTTCTCAAAGTCATACAGCATAGGAGTGGTATTGTAACTTTATATCTTCTTTTATATGTTCTCTGTAAGTGCAGACCGTTTTTCAGGGTGTTTGGTAAAAGTGCTGTTTGAGAAACAGAGGGATAGCAGGGCATGGGTCTCTTGTGTGCATTGGAAATTGCTTGGTTCTGATACGCTCCTCCTTAACCGTGTTGATCTTTCCTCTTCTTATCTGAGCGAAGCTTTCTTTCTGGCCTGCAGACATGTCTTCATCCCCCAGGCAGTAGGTGCTGGTTTTGTTAGTCCTGACTGTGAGAGCACAGGTGGCTCTTCTGGTTTCTCAGAGCACGAATGGTAATGAGTCTGCCTCGTGGTGAAGGTGTGATTATTGGTGGGAGAAATAATTTGTCTATCCTGATCTTCTCAAATGGAAAGAGAAGGTCACATCGGGTTTTGTTCTCCAGAAGCTGCAAAGACGAAGTCCCCGGGAATTTTCCCGCATAGAATGGCTGCTTTAAGAAACCTCTTTTCTATTTAATCCCCACTCGTGTTTCTGGCTTTAGGACAGAAGAAATGCTATTTGAAATCTACTTTCCCTGTTTAACTTTTCCCTTTCTAGATATCTGTACCCTCGCCTTGGTGCTACTGTGGGCTCTGTGGCATTTCATAATGCCTGGGACCACAGAGCAAGCCCGTGAGTGGCGCAGGCCACCATCAAACTTTTTAAGCTCGAACGATCTGCAGTTGGCAGATTGTTGTCTCAGGGTAGGCTCACTTATTTGCACCTTGACCAAATATATGGTGGAAGAGGAACAGCAGAGCAGTGGGCTTGAATGCATGGAGGCTTCAACCTGCATATGAGGGCCTGCATTCCAGATGCTGTGTTTTGCTACTGACTGCAGAAGCAGAACAGTGACTTGTAAATGAAGCCAAAGTTGGCACTGTGTTGAGATTGTTTTGGATTTTTGTTTGTTTGGGTTTGCTTGGAGGGTTTTTTTGTTTGTTGGGGGTTTCTTGTTTGTGGGTATTATCTGTTTTGTTTGTTTCCTATTTTGGCTGAACAGATTGTCTAGAATTTACCTATGCTGTGTATTTTTTCTTCTCTGAAGAAAATGGACACTAGGTGTAAGTGTGCTTGTAAGTATATTTCTGTCCGTGTGTACCTTTTCCCTTTGCTTAGGCAAGGCTGTTTAGGAGTCTTATCCACAAAGCCCTCGGTGCTGGCCCATGAGAGGCATCCTCTTGAGTAGGTGTAAAACAGGCACAGGAAAAAATGAAGGGAACCTCAAATCCTCAGTGTTCTGAGGGTGCCATAGGATTTAGTATGATGGATGTCTGAGGCCAGAGGAATTGGGTGCATGGATGTGTATTTGCACGTGCTTGTAATTAGAGCATACTCTGCAAATGCCTATACCAGTAATGGTGCAACGTGACTGAGGACGACAGTGCTGAGTAATGGGACAGGAGAGTGGCCGTACCAGCTTCTGTGGCATTCATATCCATTTCTTGCACAGACTTTTGCAGGGGCAGATCTGAGCAAGCAAGTCCAATTCCTGTAAGCACCTTTGTGCTGCTTGTGCAATTGAGGGTGGGGTTTTAGGCAGCTTGACTGAAATGGGGAACAGTGAGGGGAGACTACTTAGGTGGAGAGCAAGCTCAGCGCAGGGGAATGTAATGAAAACTTCTTCAAACTACGGGCATATGCTATTTTTAGGCTAGAACTGGGTGTATGGCAAATATTTTTGTCATGTTTTTTGGCCTTAGTGATGCAATAGCTTCTCTTGGGTCTTTGTTTGCTAAACCTACAGAAAAGTAATTTCTGGGTGGATGTGGAGATGCTTGAGTGTTTGGAGGGTTGTCATTTGTGGTCTTTTTGCATTGTTCTCTCCATGCCACCTCCCCTACTGCAACGTCACGGTGAGTCTCAGGGTAGAGCAACAGTCCCAGTGGTGGTCAAACTTCTGGCAGAGGTGTGCTTGTGATATCGCAGCTCCTTCTACAGGCACGACTGCTCCACGTCACCCTTCTTTGCTTTTGTAAGGTACTGGACCAAATACCCACACAGAATTTGAATTGGCGCCCTCCTCGTGTGTGCTCTTTTGTACTTTGATGCTTTCTGTCTGGGTGGATTGTTTTGACCTTACATTGTTCAGGTGGGAAAGAATTGGAAATGTGTAGCTAGTAATAATGAAAATAAAACTATGTATGACTAAATTAAGTTCTTGCACCTTTGTAAATCTCGAAGAATTCTATTGCTATATAATGGCTGAATCTGTTAACTTATTAAACCACATGAAAATGAAAGTCTGAGTCTGACTTCATACCTGGTGTCCCTGTCTCCCCTAAGTTCTCCCTCTCAAATGATGGCAAACCGTGTATACCCATGCAAGGGTCTGTAACACCCCAAAAGATTTAAATGTAAGGGGGTAAACTGAGGTTCCTTTACTCTGGGTTGGCACATAGGGGAAATACCTGCGGTGGAGGAGCAGGTAAATAGGGTATGAGAGAGGTTAGGTTGCGTCCTCCCAAAGAAGGGAGGCAAGCTGGGATTTAGATGTTATTCCTTCCTTTTATTTAATGATTTTCCTCTCTGATTTTTAGTAAGGGAATGTTTATTGCAAATGCCAATTTTCCATCCTAATTGGAATTTTTGTTTATCTTAGGGTAAAATTTCCAAGGAAATTTACCAAATTAATGTTGGTAAATCAGGCATATCCACAAAATTCTGTAAATCCCCAGGAAAACTTGCTAGGTGTTTAATTGCCATAATTAATCTATTTGTAAAATCAAATTTAGTGCATTTTAATTACTTAAATCCCATTAAAACGTAAATCCGGCCTAATTGCTGTTCCTTGGACACAACGGGGTGATTCTTCCTGCCTTGGCACATTTGGATGTTCATCCAAAGTGAGTTTCCACTAAAAAAGAATTTGTTTCCAAGCAAAAAATGGAATTGTCTAGAAAACCTTTTTTTCTGGGAGGCGCTGGGTTTGTTTTCCCTATCGCTGCACAATCGAGGATACTCCTGGAGCTGTGTTAGGCTATGACCTGAGGGGAGAGCTTCATTTATTTAATCTCGTATTTTATTTTTTTTGTGGGTTATTTTAATATATTTCACTTTTTGTTTTTGTATTTTTATGCTATTGTAGTTTATATTAGGCATTTTATGTTTTATTTTATTTTTTGTTTTGTATTTTTAAAATTATTTTTCTTTTTCTTTTTTGTATTTTAATTTTTTATTTTTTTACTTTTTAATGCTTTTCAATTTTTTGTTTATATTTTTACATTTTTTCAGTTTCATGTTCTATTTTTTGTTTGTATTTTTTGAGATTTTTAATTTTAATTTTTATTTTAACTTAAGATTTTATTTATTTTTTCTTTTATCTTTTTTTTTTTTTACTTTATTTTTATTGCTTTTAATTTTTATTTAATTTTTATTTTTTCATGTTCCTTTTCCTTTCCATGTTCCGTTTCTTCATTGGTTTTTTTTCCCCCTTACTCACCCCGAGTATGTGGTAGTTTGGCTGTTGGCAAAAAAGTTGAAAAATGTCTGAATGTAATTCAGAGTGCAGTTAGCAAAACCTCTGTATTTTCTGCTAAATTAAAAAACCTGAATTGAAAAAGCTGTAAATACCATGGTGCCATTATTTTCCTTTTAACCCCCTAACAGGTCTCATTCTACCCATTTACAGTATTCCCAGCAGTAACTTGGAGGTGTATTTCAGAGGTAGCAATAAAACAAAGTTGACATTTTATTTTGTGCCTCTCTGAACCCCTTTGTTTATTAACAAAGAAATCCAAAACAAAGCAAACAGAAAAACAAAAACTGAAACAAAAGCCCCTACAAACACTGCCCCCCCAAGAAAAAACAATGACAGAGAAAACATGCCAACATTATTAAATAAAAATTAAATCTTTATCCCTTAGAAAACAAGGCTAATTTAATTTTAATTCATTGTGGTTCTGACGTGTTCAGTAAGAGAATTAATATAGTTTAAAATATAAACAAATAAACACGAATTTAAAAAATAAATACAAAAATAGAAAAATATAAGTAACAAAAACTGAAATATAAAATACAGAAATATCAATAATATAAATAAATACAATACCTATTATTGCATGTGAGATATATTATAATGTATTATATACTTAGTAGGCATAGATAAGAATATAAAAGTTAAAGGGTAATGGTAAAATATAAAAATAATAAATACAAAAAAAATGGAATATAGCTTAAAGTAAGGCTTTTTTTGATTTGAATTTGGTTAGAGGCAGAATTCTTGCAGTTGTGGTTGGGGGTCTTTTGGGGCATTTATTTAAGAGGATTTTTGGAAGGGCATTTTTTTGGCCACGATCTTTTTCGCCTCTGTTCTCTGCCTGTCCCCTACGCGCGTGGCAGCCCCGGGCCGGACTGTGCGGCAATGCTGCCGTCCTGTGGACAGAGAGCGGTACTGCAGCTCGCCCCCCCCGAGCCCCGGGCCGAACTGTGCGGCAATGCTGCCACCGTGTGGACAGAGAGCGGTACTGCAGCTCGCCCCCGAGCCGAACTGTGCGGCAATGCTGCCACCGTGTGGACAGAGAGCGGTACTGCAGCTGCCCCCCGGCAGCCCCGGGCCGAACTGTGCGGCAATGCTGCCACCGTGTGGACAGAGAGCGGTACTGCAGCTGTCCCCCGGCAGCCCCGGGCCGCACTGTGCGGTAATGCTGCCACCGTGTAGACAGAGAGCGGTACTGCAGCTCGCCCCCGAGCCCCGGGCCGAACTGTGCGGCAATGCTGCCGTCCTGTGGACAGAGAGCGGTACTGCGGCTGTCCCCCGGCAGCCCCGGGCCGAACTGTGCGGCAATGCTGCCACCGTGTGGATAGAGAGCGGTACTGCCGCGCTCCCCCGTGCCCGTTCCCGATGCGCGTGGCAGCCCTGGGCTGTGAGCTCGGGGACAGTGCTGCCGCCCGACAGTGTAAAGCTTGCGGGAAAATAGGCGGGAAAAATGCAGGAACCCCGGGTGCATGGCAGGCGACTGCCTGCGCGCGACCCCAACCACGGTGCCACCTGGACACAATTTTCCGCAGCGTTTCCAGGTGCGCGGACACGGGCTGTGGGCTCAGCGGCGCATTGGCCGTGTTCAGGAGTTTTATTCAGTTAGGTGCCTCTATGAGGAGCACGGGGGGTGGGGGGGCGCCTCAGGTGTGCCACTAAAAAGATGGCGTCGCGGCACAGCGCGACGCGCTTGACCTTCCAAAGATGGCGGCCAAAATGGCGGATAAGCGGCAAGGACCTCAGCGACGTCCAGCCGACTGCCTGCGCGCGACCCCGACAAAATCGCCGCCTAAGCACGATTTTCCACAGCGTTTCCAGGTGTGTGAACACGGGCTGTGGGCTCAGCGGCGCCGTGGCCGTGTTCAGGCAGTCGATTTAGTCAGGCGCCTGTGTGAGGAGCTTGGGGGGCCTTAAGTGTGCCACAAAAAAGATGGCGGAAAAACCGGAAATTGCTTCACCCACAACCAAGATGGCAGCGAGGAAGGGCGGAAGTCAGGTGACGCCACTTTCACGATGGCGGCTCGGCGCGACGCTCTTGACCTTCCAAAGACGGCGGCCAAAATGGCGGTACGGGGCAAGGACCCCAGCGGCGTTTTCCTGACTGCCTGCGCGCGACCCCGACCACGGCGCCGCCCTGGCGCAATTTTCCGCGGCGTTTCCAGGTGTGCGCACACGGGCTGTGGGCTCGGCGGCGCTGTGGGGGGTGTTCAGGATTTTTATTGACTCAGGCGCCTGGGTGAGCAGCTGGTGCGGGGGGTCTTAACGGTACCCACACAAAAGATGGCGGATCAACCAGATTTTTCGGGGGATTTTCGAGGGGATTTGGGGGAATTTTTAGGAAGGTTTTTGCGGAATTTGGGGGGGACTGTTGGGGGATTTTTTGGGACATTTGGGGAATTCTTGCGGGATTTTTGGGGGGAGTTTGGGGGGGAATTGGGGGATATTTGTGTAATTTTGGGGGGATTTTTGGAATAGAGCCTAAACTAAAGGCTTTTTTGTTTCGGTCTGGTTGCTGGCAGGGCTCTCGCAGGTGTGCTCGGGGGTCTTTTGGGCCATTTATTCCGGAGGCTGTTCGGAAGGGCATTTCTGGGCACGTTCGTTTATGGCTCCGCTCCGCGCCGCCGCGCGGCAGTGCTGCCACCCTGTGGGCAGAGAGCGGTAGTGCAGCTTCCCCCCCGCCCGGCCCGCCCGATCTGTGCGGCAATGCTGCCACCGTGTGGGCAAACAGCGGTACTGCAGCTGTCCCTCCCGCCCGTCCCGCCGGAGCCGTGCGGCAATGCTGCCACCGTGTGGGCAAAGAGCGGTAGTGCAGCTGTCCCCCCCCGCCCGTCCCCGACGCGCGTGGCAGCCCCGCATTGTGAGCTCGGGGGCGGCGCTGCCGCCCGCCCGCCCGCAGCTCGGGGCCGAAAGGGAGGGAAAAAGGCAAGGAGCCCGGGCGCGTGGCAGCCGGCTGCCTGCGCGCGCCACCCGGACCCCGGAGCCGTTCGGGCGCGATTTTCCGCGGCGTTTGCGGGTGCGCGGCCACGGGCTGTGGGCTCGGCGGCGCCGCGGGCGGGCGGGCGGGAGCCGGGCCCGCGCCGGCAGGCAGCGGCGGCGGCGCCTCTCTCTGCCGAGGTCCCGCCGCGCCCGCCGTGCCGGCCGCCTGTCTCGCTCCGCACGTTCCCGCCGCTCTCCACCGCGCCCACACGCCACCCCCGCGGCCCTCCGGCCCGGGGAAATGGAGGGAAATACAAAAGCATTAGGGCAGAAGAAGTCGGCCGAGCCGGCCCGCGCAGGGCCGCGAGCAACCTCGGCTCGGCTCAGCTGCGAGGGGCGGGGCGGGGCCGCGGGCGATGGTCCCGCCCCCATCCCGGGCAGCACGGGGCGCCGGGGCGGGCTCGGGGCGGAGCCGGGGCGGGCTCGGGGCGGAGCCGGGGCGGGCTCGGGGCGGAGCCGGGGCGGGCTCGGGGCGGAGCCGGGGTGGGCTCGGGGCGGAGCAGGGGCAGAGCCGGGGCGGGCTCGGGGCGGGGCCGGGGCGGAGCCGGGGCTCTGTGAGGCGGGGCCGGAGGCAGCCGGGGCCGGGCAGTACCGGGGGCGCGGCTTCAGGGGCGCGGGGCGGGTCCCAAGTGCACGGCGCCGGGACCCCACCGGGGCGTTCCTCACCGAGCCCATAGAGCAGCAGCTACTTCCGCCACCCTTTTGAATCCCCGCGATTGGCGGGCTCGCTGAGGCATCGGCAGTGCTGATTGGACAGCGGGCCCCGGGAACCGCCCCCGCCCCCCGGCCCGCGCTGAGGGCCCGGGGCCTCCGCCCTCAGACCGGCTCCGGCTCCAACCCGGCCCGGGCTCTGCTCCGGTCCCCCCGGCCCGCCCTGAGGGCCCGGGGGCTCTGCGCCGAGACCGGCCTTGCCCCTCCCCGCCTCGCCCTGTAGTAGATTTCTGTTTGGTTTGTGGGAAGAAACAGGTGTGAGAAGTGAGATTTGTGCTGGAGAGGTGCTGCTGGGAAGAAAGGATGGAGTAAATCTGCTCCGAGGATGTGCGATGAAGAATTCAGGGTCAGAGGTGGGCAGTATTTATAAACTGTCTCCATATTTCCCTGTATCTCTGGGTGTTTGGATTGAGCCTGGGATTGTCAGCTATGTTATAAACAAGCCAACCCGGCTACTGAACTCCCAATGAACGTTTGGAAACCCTTGCACAGAAAGACAAGGTAGTAATGATTCCAAAGGAGAAAATGTAAATGAAGGCTAACGATTGCTGGGAAATTTCCTTAGGAATTGTGAACCTCACACAAACGGAATTTAGGAGGTGGAATCCCAGTTTCAGCCTTGGGCACGTGCAGGAGAAGAGGGATCCTTATTCACAGCGAGGAAAGCCCGGTGCCCCAGCGTGTCAGTGCACACAGTGCAATGTCCAGGAAATGAGCGGCAGGGACTGGCAGCAGCTGCAGGTGAGAGCTGTCACAGGCTGATTGAGGGGACAGAGCAGCCCCAGGTGAGAGCTGTCACACTGATGAGGGGACAGAGCAGCCCCAGGTGAGAGCTGTCACACTGATGAGGGGACAGGTGTAAGCTGTAAAGGATAACGAGGGGGCGGGTCCTGCCAGCACTGCTTTAAGAGGGGAGCCCGAGCTCAGTTTGGCACGGAGCTGCGGGAGGAGAGGGGTTTATGCTGGGCTCCCAGGTGAGGCTCATGGAAGGATGGTGAGTTCATCTCACAGGGGCTGGGGGAGGCCTTGGGCGTGGAACATTACTTCAGGAGGTGCTGAGGGACAAACCTTTGTGCCGAGCAGCAGCAGCACAAAAGGTTGAAATAAGTTTTGGTTTGGCATGTAGTGATGGGATTGGTGTCTATGGTGTGCTAGTGTTGTCTAAAGGTTTAAACTTTAATGTTTATTTTTAAAGTTTTAAGTTAATGAATTAATATAGGTTGCAAGACATGGCCTTTTTCCTTTTTATTTGCCTAGAGGGAGGTCTTTAACTTTGGGGGGGCTCTGAGTATATGTTCTAGAGTATTATTAAGGGGATTGGACATGGGGTTGTTTTTATTATATTCAGTAGTTTGACTAGGGGTGATAAGAGTTGGCTTTTTTTGCTGGAATTTTTTTGGGGTTGTCTGTTTGAAAATTTATGTATTTATGCAGTTAAGTGTAGTGGTGTTTCCGGTGTAACTCTTCAGCTTATGTTATTGTTTGTGTGTTTGAGGTGGTCCACTTGTCTTACGCCCTGACCGATTGGCCAACAGATCTGCTGAGATCATACATCGATGTTTGTTTTATTTCTTGTAGCCGAATAAGAGACAGCAGCCCGGTGACAGCAGGAAATTCCCAGAGGGCGAGGCGGCCTTCTGTGGCACCCGACGTGGATTCTCATCCCCAGACGTCCAAGAGATAAGTGGAGGGTTCAGAGCCACAGAGGGGATGAAAGTGGAGTGCTGGGTCAGGACTTGTCAGGAGGGGTTTTTGAGTCAGGTTTGGAGATAGGGATGTCCAAGATGTGCCAATTGAGAGTACAGGTGTACCAGCCCGACCCAAACCCGAAGGAGTAGCCCTAAAGACATGCCCGTTTCCCTGAGTGCGGGTACAGGCAGGAGCCCTTATGCAGGACAATGCCAGAAGGCCTGGCTGCGAGGTGTAGGGCTCTAAAGAAGTTGGGTTTAGAAGGGGGGAGGTGTAGCCACACACACAGAGGCTGAGGTAAAGGACTCAAGGACTAGAGGACACACGGTGAAAACCAGGGGAACAGGCTAGGATACAAGTCAGAGTACAGGTGTAGCGGCCCTCACAGCACTGCTACCAGCACACTTCCCCTGAGAGCAGGTGCAGGCAGCAGCCCTAGTGCAGGAACACACCAGAAGCTCTGACCTGTGCAGACACTGTCAGGCTAGGGCCAGGCAGGAAGCGATAGTGGGGAGCAGGATCCAACAGGGCTGGGGATAACGGGGGTTTCCCGCCCCACCCACCCTGGGATTCCCTGTCTCTCCGCAGCCGGTGGAAGTGCTCCTGATTTCCCTCTCGAGGCGGCGGTTGGTAAGGCTTCGTGCCTTTTGCCACCGCAAAGAGTTCGGCTCTGTCAGCCTCTGCCCTGTCTCAGGGCCACGTTTCTTAGGGTAGGCAGGGAGCAACTGTGGATGTACCTGTCCTGCGTGCGGGACAGCTCTTGGGACCCTAATGGTGCAGAGCGTCCCCGGCTGCAAGGTCTAGGGCTCAAAAGAAGCAGGGTTCAGAAGGGGGGAGGCTACAGTGATGCACACAGAGGCTGAGGTAAAGGACTGAAGGACTAGAGAACACACAGTGAAAATCAGGGGTACAGCCTAGGATACAAGTCAGAGTACAGGTATCCCGGTCCTCACAGTGCTGCTTCCAACACTGTTTCCCTGAGAGCAGGTGCCGGCAGCAATCCTAATGGCAAGGCAATGCCAGAAGTCCTGAGAGGTGCAGGCAGTAACCCTAAGCTAGGGCCAGGCAGGAAGTGACAGTGGTGGGGCCGAGTCCACAGGGTTGAGGTTCACCGGGGATGTCCACCCTGCGTTCCTGTCCTGCTCTAACCGGGGATGCTCACAGCCCTAATGGAGGCCACGGTGGGTGGGCTCAGTGCCAGTAATGCCTCTAAGGCTTTGGCGCTGCGAGCGTCAGCCTCCGAGCTCAGCTGAAGCACACACGGGGCCCGAGGACCCGGTCCTGCTTAAGAGACGGTGAGTAGCAGAGCTGCTGGTTTTTGGCTGATGTGCAGCTAAGATTATGCTTTGATGTTTGGTTTTCTTTATTGTAGCTGACTAGGAAACAACAGCCCCCTTACAGCAGGAATTTTCCTGAGGGAGAGGCGGCCTTCTTTGGCACCCAGTGTGGATTCACCTTCCCAGACGTCTGAGAGATAAGTGGAGGGCTCGGAGCCATAGAGGGGATGAAAGCGGGGTGCCAGGGCAGGGGTCACCGGGAGGGATTTTTTGAGTCAGGTTTGGAGATGGAGGGGTGCAAGATGTGACCCCTTAGACTAGAAAAGTCTCATTTTGGATCACAGTGCTGAGGTGTGCAGGGCAGAGCAGTCCCAGGGTGTGTTGTGTCTGTTGTGCACTCTGTGTCTTTTGGGTGTCTTGTGTTTCATGTCTTTTCCCTTAGCCCTTCAGGGGCCTATCAAAACTTCTGGTATCGGTCTTAGCATTTCTGATCTCTGCGTTCCTCAGCCAGGTGCTTTTGACTTTGGTGCTTGGACACTCATCAGAATCCATCTCTCTTCACGAGCATCCAGTCCGATGCCTTTTCAGGTCTTGTTCTGAGCTGTACTGACAGCCGTGCACCGCCCTGATCCATTCCGGCGGGTTAGGTCTTGTGAGAATGCAAAGACAGGCAGAGGATTCTCTGAGCCTGGCCAGCTCACCTTCCATCTTACCTCTGTCATCTCATCCTGAGTTCTCTGGACCCTCAGGGTCATTCTTCTTGCCCAGAATTTTCTGTCCCTATTGTGTCCCCTTGTTTGTCCTGTGCTGTGTCACGGGTGTTGGTGTGTGTTTGGCCCGGAGCTGCTCTGCCTTGCTACTCAGTCTGGGTGTGGGGGTAAAAGGACAAGTCCCAGGGACTTGAAATTTGTGATGTGGGGTGTAGTAGGGCTGTCGAGGGTATTCCTAGATTGCCACAAGATGTCTGGGGCTGTCAAGGTATCCTGCAGCACTCTGACTGTTGTCCTAACTTTGTTTCAGATGCAGAGGGATGAAATCTGTGGCAGAGCCCCCCATCCTGGGTGAGGGGCTCCCCTGAGAAGGTCAGTCCCTGTTTCTGTTTGCAGGGGAGGTGTAAATGGTGGCTGTGTTACAGCTCTGTTCTTTGTCTTTATTTTTAGGTGGTAAAGCCGGATCTCAGCAGTCAAGCTGACATGGGTGAGGTGAGCAGTGATGGGTGGACAGAAGCAATTGCTCTTGCTCAGGTTTTAGTTGCTGGTGTAACTAAGCATCCATTACCGTGTGTTTTAGGGAGTCCACTCGCAGGAGGCCGAGCTCCCCTCTCACCAACCGGACGACAGACCCGGGTCGCCTCACCCGTGAGCCCTTCGGGAGCATTCCAGGAGTCTGTGATGGAGCCTTGATCTTCTCCTTGTGAAGGCACCATCCAGGTAGGCTTGGATAACGGCCGAGGAGTTGAGGTGAGTCAGGGAGGAGAAGGAGGGATGGTCCCCTCAAGTTCCAGCGCTGCCACGTCACATTGTCTGCTCTTTACCCAGGCAGACCCTGCGACGCCGGCGTTGGCCTCTGAGCGCAGCTGAAGCACGGGGCCGAGGACACAGGCAAGCTTAGGAGACAGTGAGTAGCAGAATTGTCGGGTTTTGGGTGATGGGCTGCTAAGATCACGCATTCATGTTTGGTTTTCTTTGTTGTAGCTGACAAGGAGACACCAGCCTGGTTACAGCAGGAATTTCCCCGAGGGAGAGGCGGCCTTCTTTGGGACCTGGCGTGGATTCACCTCCCCAGACATCTGAGAGATAAGTGGAGAGCTGAGATCCATGGAGGGGATGAAAGAAGGGTGTGGGGTCACTAGCAGGGTTTTTTGAGTCAGGTTTGGAGATGGGGATGTTCCAGATGTGATCCCTTAGGCTAGAAAAAGGGAGAGTCTCATTTTGGATCACAGTGCTGAGGTGTGCAGGGCAGAGCAGTCCCAGGGTGTGTTGTGTCTGTTGTGCACTCTGTGTCTTTTGGGTGTCTTGTGTTTCATGTCTTTTCCCTTAGCCCTTCAGGGACCTATCAAAACTCCTGGCATCAGTCTTAGCATTTCTGATCTCTGTGCTCCTCAGCCAGGTGCCTTTGTCTCAGCTGCTCGGACACTCATCAGAATCCATCTCTCTTCACGAGCATCCAGTCCGATGCCTTTTCAGGTCTTGTTCTGAGCTGTATTGACAGCCGTGCCTCGCCCTGATCCATTCCGGCGGGTTAGGTCTTGTGAGAATGCAAAGACAGGCAGAGGATTCTCTGAGCCTGGCCAGCTCACCTTCCATCTTACCTCGGTCATCTCATTCCGAGTTCTCTGGACCCTCAGGGTCATTCTTCTTGCCCAGAGTTTTCTGTCCCTGTTGCGTCCCCTCGTTTGTCCTGTGCTGTGTCACGGGTGTTGGTGTGTGTTTGGCCGGGAGCTGCTCTGCCTTGCTGCTCAGTCTGGGTGTAGGGGTACGAGGGTAATAGTGCCGGGGGCTTGAAATTTGTGATGTGGGGTGTAGTAGGGCTGTCGAGGGTATTCCTAGATTGCCACAAGATGTCTGGGGCTGTCAAGGTATCCTGCAGCACTCTGACTGTTGTCCTAACTTTGTTTCAGATGCAGAGGGATGAAATCTGTGGCAGAGCCCCCCATCCTGGGTGAGGGGCTCCCCTGAGAAGGTCAGTCCCTGTTTCTGTTTGCAGGGGAGGTATAAATGGTGGCCATGTTACAGCTCTGTTCTTTGTCTTTATTTTTAGGTGGTAAAGCCGGATCTCAGCAGTCAAGCTGACGTGGGTGAGGTGAGCAGTGATGGGTGGACAGATGCAGTTGCTATTGTTCAAGCCTCACTCGCTGGTGCAACTCTAAGCCTCCGTATTGTGTGTTTTAGGGAGTCCACTCGCAGGAGGCCGAGCTCCCCTCTCACCAACCGGACGACAGACCCGGGTCACCTCACCCGTGAGCCCTCCGGGAGCATTCCAGGAGTCTGTGATGGAGCCTTGATCTTCTCCTTGTGAAGGCACCATCCAGGTAGGCTTGGATAACAGCCGAGGAGTTGAGGTGAGTCAGGGAGGAGAAGGAGGGATGGTACCCTCAAGTTCCAGCGCTGCCGCGTCACCTTGTCTGCTCTTTACCCAGGCAGACCCTGCGACGCCGGCGTTGGCCTCTGAGCGCAGCTGAAGCACGGGGCCGAGGACACAGGCAAGCTTAGGAGACAGTGAGTAGCAGAATTGCTGGTTTCTGGCTGATGTGCTGCTAAGAGCACATGGTCATGTTTGGTTCTCTTTATTGTAGCTGACAAGGAGACACCAGCCTGGTTACAGCAGGAATTTCCCTGAGGGAGAGGCAGCCTTCTTTGGGACCTGGCGTGGATTCACCTCCCCAGACATCTGAGAGATAAGTGGAGAGCTCAGATCCATGGAGGGGATGAAAGAAGGGTGTGGGGTCACTAGCAGGGTTTTTTGAGTCAGGTTTGGAGATGGGGATGTTCCAGATGTGATCCCTTAGGCTAGAAAAAGGGAGAGTCTCATTCTGGATCACAGTGCTGAGGTGTGCAGGGCAGAGCAGTCCCAGGGTGTGTTGTGTCTGTTGTGCACTCTGTGTCTTTTGGGTGTCTTGTGTTTCATGTCTTTTCCCTTAGCCCTTCAGGGGCCTATCAAAACCCCTGGCATCAGTCTTAGCATTTCTGATCTCTGTGCTCCTCAGCCAGGTGCCTTTGTCTCAGCTGCTCGGACACTCATCAGAATCCATCTCTCTTCACGAGCATCCAGTCCGATGCCTTTTCAGGTCTTGTTCTGAGCTGTATTGACAGCCGTGCCTCGCCCTGATCCATTCCGGCGGGTTAGGTCTTGTGAGAATGCAAAGACAGGCAGAGGATTCTCTGAGCCTGGCCAGCTCACCTTCCATCTTACCTCGGTCATCTCATTCCGAGTTCTCTGGACCCTCAGGGTCATTCTTCTTGCCCAGAGTTTTCTGTCCCTGTTGCGTCCCCTCGTTTGTCCTGTGCTGTGTCACGGGTGTTGGTGTGTGTTTGGCCGGGAGCTGCTCTGCCTTGCTGCTCAGTCTGGGTGTAGGGGTACGAGGGTAATAGTGCCGGGGGCTTGAAATTTGTGATGGGGGGTGTAGTAGGGCTGTCGAGGGTGTTCCTAGATTGCCACAAGGTGTCTGGGGCTGTCAAGGTATCCTGCAGCACTCTGACTGTTGTCCTAACTTTATTTCAGATGCAGAGGGATGAAATCCCTGTCAGAACGCCCCATTCCTGGTGAGGTGGATCTGCCGAGAAGATCAGTCGCTATTCAAGGTGAGAGTCACATATTTCACGTTTATTGGCACTCCAGTGCAGGCCACCTGAATTTACAGCTTCAAACAAGTGAGTCCCTTGGTAAACCCCCTGGGCAGCAGCTGGAGCCTGCTCTGGGCTGGGCTGAGGGCAAGCGCTTGTGGCTGACACAGCTCCACACTGAGGGTACTTGGGAAAACACCTGGCTTGTCCTGGATTTTTTTTTTGAGCTTTTTATACAAGGTTTTAATTGTCAGCTTGGTAAAAATAAATGGTAAGGACTGAAAACATGTGGGGATGGCAGGTTATACACACCAAAGACAAGGTTTTTTTAAAAATAACTGTGTGGCTTATATCTTGAGACTCTCTTTTTTGGCCAGCTTTATTGTAAAAAATCTTATTTTTTATTTAGCTGCTTCAATAATGAATTTATTGTACAAATATGCTCTAGTGTCAGGAGCTTAAAGCAGTAACACCAGTGTGCCACCTTTGGAATACATTCCTGCGTCTCCTCAGACCTGCTGGTTTGCAGTAGAGTTTGGGCACCTTTCGCTGCAGCTGTGGTTCTTAATAACTGGAAGTCCATGGATTCTGGGCGATTCCCATAAGTTCTCCTATTTTGTAGGAGCTGCACGGTGAGGTCAGCATTCTGAGGGAGGCCCTGGCACAGCTGCCAAGGGCAAGGAACGTGGAGCATCCCGGGGCTTCTCCCACCCGAGTTTCTCCCGGAGCGTGCTGCGTGTCGTGCCGGATGTTTAACCCGGGTTTGGGGTGTTCTCCTGCAGTCCCAGCTCTAACTGCTGCCCCCGAGCCCCGGCCTTGTTCTGTCCCAGCACTGAACCTGGCAGGTGGGTGTGCTTTTCCAGCCCTTTAATCCCACGGGCAAACCCAGATTCCCGGAGCTCCCCGAGGCACAGCCTGGCCTCCCTCCCTGGGAACTGCATTTCAGTCTGCCTGGACCAAGGACATCCTGTTTGAGACTTTATTCCTGTTGTTTTTCCTCTTCCAGGTTGTGGGCAAAAAGGAGAGAGCCAGTAGGAAGTGAAGCCACTGGAAGGCCTTATCCCAGTCCAAGGTTCCCACTTTTCTCTCTGACTCCTGGATAATTGCCTGGCCCTAACTGGACAGAGACTGTCAGTTTGATTTCCTGCCTTTTCCAATAAATCCTTGCTTTCAGCTGGAGTGTGTTCCTGGTGTCATCCCCCTCCTCATCCATGGATTTGTAAATAAAATTCCTGACTTTTGCCAAGTCAAATTTTGTTATTGCAGGAAGTGTGGTGCTTTTGTTCCACTGAAACTTCCCAACTCTGCTGCGAGTTTCCGATGTCAAATACAAGTAAGATTCGAGTTTCTTTGCATTGTTACTCCCACAAAACACAGATCATTCTTGGATAGGAGTAGCTGGACCTGTTGAATTTCCACTTCCCTTTAAAATTAGAGCAAAGGAAGCAGATTTAAATTTGTTGTTCCATGAACTTCCACCAACTTGATGACTGTTCCAAAAGTTTGCAGTGTTAGAAATGCCTAAGCTTGTTTTCCAGGCAAGCTGGGATTTAGATGTTATTTCTTCCTTTTATTTTGATGTTTTTTCTCTCTGATTCTAGTAAGAGAATATCTTTTTTTTTTCTTCCCAGTTTTCCATCCTAATTGGAGTTTTTGTACCTTGTAGGGCACATTTCCAAGGAAATTTACCAAATTCATGTTGGTAAAGCAGGAGCTATTCAGCACCATGCTGCCACTTTTTCCCTTTCAACCCCCTAACAGGTCTCATTCTACCCATGCACAGTATTACCAGCAATAACTCGGTGTTGAGGTGTATTTCAGAGGTAGCAATAAAACAAAGTTGACATTTTATTTTGTGCCTCTCTGAACCCCTTTGTCTATTAACAAAGAAATCCAAAACAAAGCAAACAGAAAAACAAAAACTGAAACAAAAGCCCCTACAAACACTGCCCCCCAAGAAAAAACAGAGAAAATATGCCACTATTATTAAATAAAAGTTAAATCTTTGCTCCTTAGGAAACGAGGCTAATTTAATTCTGATTCATTGTGGTTCTGATGTGTTAGGTAAATTAATTCATATAGTTTAAAAAATAAACAAATCAACACAAATAAATACAAAAATAGAAAAATATAAGTAACAAAAATAGAAATATAAAATACAGTTCTAAGGGGTGAGAAAATCTCTAGAAAAGCTAAAGCTTTTACAGTATCCCCTAAATAGGTGGTACTCTCTTAACTGCTGCAGAGCGTTGAAACAAGCCTAGAGAAGGTTCAGTGTGCACCAAAGGCAGCTGCTGCTATAGGAAACCGGTGTTGTTTTAAGACCTCCCCCTCCCAAGTTCCTTGCACTTTGTGTTCACAGAGAAGTCACACGAGTCCTGATATATTTTTCCTTTCTTCAAGGATGATGACAACAAGAAAAGTCAACTCTTTAATTTTTGCTTATCCCTAGCAAGGAAAGCCCGGTGCCCCAGTGTGTCCGTGCAAACAGTGAAATGTCTGCAGCAAGTTCCCTCTGCCCCGCCCTCACCCTCGGGCTGGCAGCAGCTGCAGGCGTGAGCTGTTAGGATAACGAGGGGACAGAGCAGCCGCAGGTGTGAGCTGTAAAGGATAATGAGGGGCAGGTGGCTCCTGCCCGAGCTGCTTACGCGGGGAGCCTCAGCTCACTCTAGCGTGGAGCTGCCGGAGGGAGCAGCTTCTGCGAGGCTCTCTGGAGTGTCTTACGGGATGATGGCGAGCTCGTCTTACAGAGTTTGGGGGAACCCTCGGATATGGAGTATTGCTTCAGGAGATGCCGAGGGACAAACCTTTGTGCCGGGCAGCAGGAGCAGGTGAGCCGGTGTGGATTTGAAGGGAGGACTTTTCTCCTTTTCCCTTTCAAGTTTGTCTTCCAAATCCATCTCTGCGTCCTTAGAAAAAAAAAAGAGGGGGGGATCTGAGCACAAAAGAGTTAAAATTGAGGAAAGAACCTCCTCTTCTTTTATTATCTGTGTTAAAACTGGGGGAATCCCCCTTTGCCTGGGATTTTGATAAATAGAGATAATTATGTGCAATGCTTTAATTACTTTATTACATACAGGATGCTTTTATTCAATATTGCATTCTTTGGTGGCACAAAGGGTTTTATTTTTTGGTGTTATTTATTGCCTGTAATTTGGTTTTTGATCGAAAGTAAAAGGATAGATAGGTTTGTTTGTATTTGAGTGCCAATTTGTATTTGTCCCTGGGGTGTCCTGACTGTCCCTGGGGGTGCCCTGCCTGTCCCCTAGGTGTCCCTGGGGGTGCCCTGGGTGTCCCTGCTGTGCCCTGGCTGTGCCCTCAGTGTCCCTGGGGGTGCCCTGGCTGTCCCTGGGGTGCCCTGGGGGTGCCCTGGCTGCGCCCTCGGTGTATCTGGGGGTGCCCTGGCTTTCCCCTAGGTGTCCCTGGGAAAGCCCTGGCTGTCGCTGGGGGTATCCTGCCTGTCCCCTAGTGTCCCTGGGGGAGCCCAGGGTGTCCCTGGGGGTGCCCTGGAGATCGCCTAGGTGTCCCTGGGGGTCCCCTCGCTGGCGCTGGGGTGCCCTGGCTGTCCCCTAGGTGTCCCTGGGGATGCCCTGGAGTCCCTGGGGGTGCCCTGGCTGTCCCTGGGGGTCCCTGGCTGTCCCCTAGGTGTCCCTGGGGTGCCCTGGCTTTCCCTGGGGTGCCCTGGCTGTCCCCTAGGTGTCCCTGGGGGTGCCCTGGCTGTCCCTGGGGGTCCCTGGCTGTCCCATAGGTGTCCCTAGGGGTGCCTTGTCTGTCCCTGGGGGGGCCCTGGGTGTACCCTGGTGTCCCTAGGAGGGCCCTGGCTGTCCCCTAAGTGTCCCTGGGGGTGCCCTGGCTGTCCCTGGTGTGCCCTAGCTGTCCCCTACGTGTCCCTGGGGGTGCCCTGGGTGTCCCTGAGGTGCTCTAGGGGTGCCCCGGCTGTCCCTGGGGGGTACCCTGGCTGTCCCCTAGGGGTCCCTGGGGGTACCCTGGCTGTCCCTGGGGTGCCCTGGCTGTCCCCTAGGTGTCCCTGGGGGTGACCTGCCTGTCCCCTAGGTGTCCCTGGAGGTGCCCATGCTGTCCCCTTGGTGTCCCTGGGGGTGCCCTCGCTGTCCCATAGGTGTCCCTGGAGGTGCCCTGGCTGTCCCCTTGGTTTCCCTGGGGGTGCCCTGGGTGTCCCTGGGGTGCCCTGGCTGTCCCCTAGGTGTCCCCGGGGATGCCCTGGCTATCCCTGGGGGGGCCCTGGCTGTCCCTGGGGTGCCCTGCCTGTCCCCTAGGTGTCCCTGGGGGTGCCCTGGCTGTCCCCTTGGTGTCCCTGGGGTACCCTGGCTGTCCCTTATGTGTCCCTGGGGGTGCCCAGGGTGTCCCTGGGGTGCCTTGCTGTCCCCTAGGTGTCCCTGGGGGTGCCCTGCCTTTCCCCGAGGTGTCCCTGGGGATGCCCTGGAGTCCCTGGGGGTGCCCTGGCTGTCCCTGGGGGTCCCTGGCTGTCCCCTAGGTGTCCCTGGGGTGCCCTGGCTTTCCCTGGGGTGCCCTGGCTGTTCCCTAGGTGTCCTTGGGGTGCCTTGCTGTCCCCAAGGCGTCCCTGGGGTGCCCTGGCTGTCCCCTAGGTGTCCCTGGGGGTGCCCTGGCTGTCCCTGGGGGTCCCTGGCTGTCCCATAGGTGTCCCTAGGGGTGCCTTGTCTGTCCCTGGGGGGGCCCTGGGTGTACCCTGGTGTCCCTGGGAGGGCCCTGGCTGTCCCCTAAGTGTCCCTGGGGGTGCTCTGGTGTCCCTGGGAATGCCCTAGCTGTCCCCTACGTGTCCCTGGGGGTGCCCTGGGTGTCCCTGGGGTGCCCTGGCTGTCCCCTAGGTGTCCCTGGGGGTGCCCTGGCTGTCCCTGGTGTGCCCTAGCTGTCCCCTACGTGTCCCTGGGGGTGCCCTTGGTGTCCCTGGGGTGCCCTGGCTGTCCCCTAGGTGTCCCTGGGGGTGCCCTGGCTGTCCCTGGTGTGCCCTAGCTGTCCCCTACGTGTCCCAGGGGGTACCCTGGCTGTCCCCTAGGGGTCCCTGGGGGTACCCTGGCTGTCCCTGGGGTGCCCTGGCTGTCCCCTAGGTGTCCCTGGGGGTGCCCTGGCTGTCCCCTAGGTGTCCCTGGGGGTGCCCTGGCTGTCCCTGGTGTGCCCTAGCTGTCCCCTACGTGTCCCTGGGGGTACCCTGGCTGTCCCCGAGTTGTCCCTGGGGGAGCCCTGGCTGACCCTAGGGTGCCCTGCCTGTCCCCTAGGTGTCCCTGGGAGTGCCCTGGCTGTCACCTAGGTGTCCCTGGGGGTCCCTGGCTGTCCCCTAGTTGTCCCTGGGGGAGCCCTGGCTGTCCCAAGGGTGCCCTGCCTGTCCCCTAGGTGTCCCTGGGAGTGCCCTGGCTGTCCCCTAGGTGTCCCTGGGGGTGCCCTGGGTGTCCCTCTGGGTGCCCTGGCTGTCGCCTAGGTGTCCCTGGGGTCCCCTGGGTGTCCCCGGGGGTGCCCTGGCTGTTCCTGTGGTGCCCTGGCTGTCTTCTAGGTGTCCCTGGGGGGCCCTGGCTGTCCCCTAGGTGTCCCTGGGGTGCCCTGGCTGTCCCTGGGGTGCCCAGGCTTTCCTATAGGTGTCCCTGGGGGTGCCCTGGCTGTCCCGTAGGTGTCCCAGGGCTGCCCTGGCTGTCCCATAGGTGTCCCTGGGGGTGCCCTGGCTGTTCCTTAGGTGTCCCTGGGGGTTCCCTGGCTATCTGTGGGGTGCCGTGGCTGCCTCTGGGGTGCCCTTGATGTCCCCTAGGTGTCCCTGGGGTGCCCTGAGTGTCCCTGGGGTGCCCTGGCTGTCCCCAAGGCGTCCCTGGGGTGCCCTGGCTGTCCCCTAGGTGTCCCTGGGGGTGCCCTGGCTGTCCCTGGGGGTCCCTGGCTGTCCCATAGGTGTCCCTAGGGGTGCCTTGTCTGTCCCTGGGGGGGCCCTGGGTGTACCCTGGTGTCCCTGGGAGGGCCCTGGCTGTCCCCTAAGTGTCCCTGGGGGTGCTCTGGTGTCCCTGGGGATGCCCTGGCTGTCCCGTAGCTGTCCCTGGGGGTGCCCTGGGTGTCCCTGGGGTGCCCTGGCTGTCCCCTAGGTGTCCCTGGGGGTGCCCTGGCTGTCCCTGGTGTGCCCTAGCTGTCCCCTACGTGTCCCTGGGGGTGCCCTGGGTGTCCCTGAGGTGCTCTAGGGGTGCCCCGGCTGTCCCTGGGGGTGCCCAGGCTGTCCCCTAGGGGTCCCTGGGGGTACCCTGTCTGTCCCTGGGGTGCCCTGGCTGTCCCCTAGGTGTCCCTGGGGTGCCGTGGCTGTCCCCTTGGTGTCCCTGGGGGTGACCTCCCTGTCCCCTAGGTGTCCCTGGAAGTGCCCTGGCTGTCCCCTTGGTGTCCCTGGGGGTGCCCTGGCTGTCCCATAGGTGTCCCTGGAGGTGCCCTGGCTGTCCCCTTGGTGTCCCTGGGTGTCCCCGGGGATGCCCTGGCTATCTCTGGGGGGGCCCTGGCTGTCCCTGGGGTGCCCTAGCTGTCCCCTAGGTGTCCCTGGGGGTGCCCTGGCTGTCCCCTTGGTGTCCCTGGGGTACCCTGGCTGTCCCTTATGTGTCCCTGGGGGTGCCCAGGGTGTCCCTGGGGTGCCTTGCTGTCCCCTAGATGTCCCTGGGGGTGCCCTGCCTGTCCTCGAGGTGTCCCTGGGGGTGCCCTGGCTGTCCCTGGAGTGCCCTGACTGTCCCCTAGGTGTCCCTGGGGGTTCCCTGGCTGTCCACTAGTTGTCCCTGGGGGAGCCCTGGCTGACCCTAGGGTGCCCTGCCTGTCCCCTAGGTGTCCCTGGTAGTGCCCTGGCTGTCCCCTAGGTGTCCCTGGGGGTGCCCTGGGTGTCCCTCTGGGTGCCCTGGCTGTCCCCTAGGTGTCCCTGGGGTCCCCTGGGTGTCCCCGGGGGTGCCCTGGCTGTTCCTGTGGTGCCCTGGCTGTCTTCTAGGTGTCCCTGGGGGGCCCTGGCTGTCTCCTCGGTGTCCCTGGGGGTGCCCTGGGTGTCCCTGGGGTGCCCTGGCTGTCCCGTAGGTGTCCCAGGGCTGCCCTGGCTGTCCCATAGGTGTCCCTGGGGGTGCCCTGGCTGTTCCTTAGGTGTCCCTGGGGGTGCCCTGGCTGTCCCTTAGGTGTCCCTGGGGGTTCCCTGGCTATCTGTGGGGTGCCGTGGCTGCCTCTGGGGTGCCCTTGATGTCCCCTAGGTGTCCCTGGGGTGCCCTGAGTGTCCCTGTGGGTGCCCTGGCTGTCCCCTAGGTGTCCCTGGGGTGCCCTGGCTGTCCTTTAGGTGTCCCTGGGGGTGCCCTGGCTGTCCCCTAGGTGTCCCTGCCTCGCTCGTATCCTCGACTCCGCCTCCGGCGCCATGGTGACACCCCTCCCAGTCTGGACCGGTGTGGCCACACCCCCTCCCCTGGGGCCATTAGACCCATCCCAGTACAGACCAGTAAGGCACCGTGTGCCCACCATCCACCCCCACACGCCTGCCAGTTCGTCCCAGTCCACTCCCCGTCCATCCCAGTTCTCTCTGATCACCCTCCCAGTGCTCCCAGTCCATCCCAGTCCCGCAGGTGCTGGTGCTTGTGGCTTGATCAGCTGGTGCCTGTCCGCAACGTGGAGCGGGTCAAATGAGGCCTCAGGGGGAGGGGGGCGCGGATTTTGGGGGGTCCTGGGGGTCCCGAGTTGTCCTGGAGGGGTTTGGGGGGTCTGCGGGGAGTCTCAAGGGGCTGCTGTGGGTGTTTTTCGGGGATCTTCGGGAGGTTTGGGCGGCCCATTTGAGGCATCAAAGGAACCTGAGGAGGGTTTTGCGGGCTCCTGGAGGTCGGGGGGGCCCTGGGGGTGGTTTGGGGGGCACTGGGGGGTTCCAGCCCGTGACCCCCCCCCGTTTTTGACCCCCCCCCCCCCCCGAGCTGTTTCGGTCTCATCGACGCCCTCCTGAAGCCCAAGGGGGGGTGGGCGCTGGGCCCCCCCCGCTGCCCCCTCCCCCTGCCACCCCCGCGACGCCCTGCAGGTGAGGGACCCCCAAAAACCCCTCCCCAGACCCCAAATTCACCCCTGGGACCCCAAAAAACCCCCAAAACCTCTCCCCGGACCCCAAATTCACCCCTGAGGCCCCAAAAAACCCCCAAACCCCTCCCCATGAACCCCAAATCCACCCCTGGGACCCCCCAAAACCTCCCCAGGACCCCAGATCCACCCCGGGACCCCCAAATCCATCCCTTGGACCCCCAAAAACCCCCAAATCCATCCCTGGGACCCCCCAAAACCTCCCTTCAAACCCCAAATTCACCCCTCGGACCTCCAGAATCCTTCCACAGGACCCCTCAGGGGTCGTTCCCCACGAAAAAGTGCGGGAAACGTGAGGGGAGAAAAAGGGCGGGAAACGTGAGGGGAGAAAAAGGGCGGGATCAAGTGGAGGGGATCAATGGAATTTTGGGGGGGGTCAGCGACGCTGAGGAAGGATCAATGGAATATTGGGGGGGCATCAATGACATTGGGGGGGTCAGTGACACTCGGGTGGGGATCAATGATGCTGTGGGGGGGTCGATATCAGCTCGAGGGGCGGCCATGGGTTTTTGGGGGGCCGCAACGCAGGCATCCGTGCTGGGTTTGGAGCGGGGGGGCCCCTTCAACCTCTGGGGGGGCCCTGGCTGTCCCCTGGCTGTACCTGGGGGTGCCCTGGCTGTCCCCTAGGTGTCCCTGGGGATGCCCTGGAGTCCCTGGGGGTGCCCTGGCTGTCCCTGGGGGTCCCTGGCTGTCCCCTAGGTGTCCCTGGGGTGCCCTGGCTTTCCCTGGGGTGCCCTGGCTGTCCCCTAGGTGTCCCTGGGGGTGCCCTGGCTGTCCCTGGGGGTCCCTGGCTGTCCCATAGGTGTCCCTAGGGGTGCCTTGTCTGTCCCTGGGGGGGCCCTGGGTGTACCCTGGTATCCCTGGGAGGGCCCTGGCTGTCCCCTAAGTGTCCCTGGGGGTGCCCTGGCTGTCCCTGGTGTGCCCTAGCTGTCCCCTACGTGTCCCTGGGGGTGCCCTGGGTGTCCCTGAGGTGCTCTAGGGGTGCCCCGGCTGTTCCTGGGGGGTACCCTGGCTGTCCCCTAGGGGTCCCTGGGGGTACCCTGGCTGTCCCTGGGGTGCCCTGGCTGTCCCCTAGGTGTCCCTGGAGGTGCCCTGGCTGTCCCCTTGGTGTCCCTGGGGGTGCCCTGGCTGTCCCATAGGTGTCCCTGGAGGTGCCCTGGCTGTCCCCTTGGTGTCCCTGGGGGTGCCCTGGGTGTCCCTGGGGTGCCCTGGCTGTCCCCTAGGTGTCCCCGGGGATGCCCTGGCTATCCCTGGGGGGGCCCTGGCTGTCCCTGGGGTGCCCTGCCTGTCCCCTAGGTGTCCCTGGGGGTGCCCTGGCTGTCCCCTTGGTGTCCCTGGGGTACCCTGGCTGTCCCTTATGTGTCCCTGGGGGTGCCCAGGGTGTCCCTGGGGTGCCTTGCTGTCCCCTAGGTGTCCCTGGGGGTGCCCTGCCTTTCCCCGAGGTGTCCCTGGGGTGCCCTGGCTTTCCCTGGGGTGCCCTGGCTGTTCCCTAGGTGTCCTTGGGGTGCCTTGCTGTCCCCAAGGCGTCCCTGGGGTGCCCTGGCTGTCCCCTAGGTGTCCCTGGGGGTGCCCTGGCTGTCCCTGGGGGTCCCTGGCTGTCCCATAGGTGTCCCTAGGGGTGCCTTGTCTGTCCCTGGGGGGGCCCTGGGTGTACCCTGGTGTCCCTGGGAGGGCCCTGGCTGTCCCCTAAGTGTCCCTGGGGGTGCTCTGGTGTCCCTGGGGATGCCCTAGCTGTCCCCTACGTGTCCCTGGGGGTGCCGTGGGTGTCCCTGGGGTGCCCTGGCTGTCCCCTAGGTGTCCCTGGGGGTGCCCTGGCTGTCCCTGGTGTGCCCTAGCTGTCCCCTACGTGTCCCTGGGGGTGCCCTTGGTGTCCCTGGGGTGCCCTGGCTGTCCCCTAGGTGTCCCTGGGGGTGCCCTGGCTGTCCCTGGTGTGCCCTAGCTGTCCCCTAGGTGTCCCTGGGGGTACCCTGGCTGTCCCCTAGGGGTCCCTGGGGGTACCCTGGCTGTCCCTGGGGTGCCCTGGCTGTCCCCTAGGTGTCCCTGGGGGTGACCTGCCTGTCCCCTAGGTGTCCCTGGGGGTGCCCTGGCTGTCCCTGGTGTGCCCTAGCTGTCCCCTACGTGTCCCTGGGGGTACCCTGGCTGTCCCCGAGTTGTCCCTGGGGGAGCCCTGGCTGACCCTAGGGTGCCCTGCCTGTCCCCTAGGTGTCCCTGGGAGTGCCCTGGCTGTCACCTAGGTGTCCCTGGGGGTCCCTGGCTGTCCCCTAGTTGTCCCTGGGGGAGCCCTGGCTGTCCCAAGGGTGCCCTGCCTGTCCCCTAGGTGTCCCTGGGAGTGCCCTGGCTGTCCCCTAGGTGTCCCTGGGGGTGCCCTGGGTGTCCCTCTGGGTGCCCTGGCTGTCGCCTAGGTGTCCCTGGGGTCCCCTGGGTGTCCCCGGGGGTGCCCTGGCTGTTCCTGTGGTGCCCTGGCTGTCTTCTAGGTGTCCCTGGGGGGCCCTGGCTGTCCCCTAGGTGTCCCTGGGGTGCCCTGGCTGTCCCTGGGGTGCCCAGGCTTTCCTATAGGTGTCCCTGGGGGTGCCCTGGCTGTCCCGTAGGTGTCCCAGGGCTGCCCTGGCTGTCCCATAGGTGTCCCTGGGGGTGCCCTGGCTGTTCCTTAGGTGTCCCTGGGGGTGCCCTGGCTGTCCCTTAGGTGTCCCTGGGGGTTCCCTGGCTATCTGTGGGGTGCCGTGGCTGCCTCTGGGGTGCCCTTGATGTCCCCTAGGTGTCCCTGGGGTGCCCTGAGTGTCCCTGGGGTGCCCTGGCTGTCCCCAAGGCGTCCCTGGGGTGCCCTGGCTGTCCCCTAGGTGTCCCTGGGGGTGCCCTGGCTGTCCCTGGGGGTCCCTGGCTGTCCCATAGGTGTCCCTAGGGGTGCCTTGTCTGTCCCTGGGGGGGCCCTGGGTGTACCCTGGTGTCCCTGGGAGGGCCCTGGCTGTCCCCTAAGTGTCCCTGGGGGTGCTCTGGTGTCCCTGGGAATGCCCTAGCTGTCCCCTACGTGTCCCTGGGGGTGCCCTGGGTGTCCCTGGGGTGCCCTGGCTGTCCCCTAGGTGTCCCTGGGGGTGCCCTGGCTGTCCCTGGTGTGCCCTAGCTGTCCCCTACGTGTCCCTGGGGGTACCCTGGCTGTCCCCTAGGGGTCCCTGGGGGTACCCTGGCTGTCCCTGGGGTGCCCTGGCTGTCCCCTAGGTGTCCCTGGGGGTGACCTGCCTGTCCCCTAGGTGTCCCTGGGGGTGCCCTGGCTGTCCCTGGTGTGCCCTAGCTGTCCCCTACGTGTCCCTGGGGGTACCCTGGCTGTCCCCGAGTTGTCCCTGGGGGAGCCCTGGCTGACCCTAGGGTGCCCTGCCTGTCCCCTAGGTGTCCCTGGGGGTGCCCTGGCTGTTCCTTAGGTGTCCCTGGGGGTGCCCTGGCTGTCCCTTAGGTGTCCCTGGGGGTTCCCTGGCTATCTGTGGGGTGCCGTGGCTGCCTCTGGGGTGCCCTTGATGTCCCCTAGGTGTCCCTGGGGTGCCCTGAGTGTCCCTGTGGGTGCCCTGGCTGTCCCCTAGGTGTCCCTGGGGTGCCCTGGCTGTCCTTTAGGTGTCCCTGGGGGTGCCCTGGCTGTCCCCTAGGTGTCCCTGCCTCGCTCGTATCCTCGACTCCGCCTCCGGCGTCATGGTGACACCCCTCCCAGTCTGGACCGGTGTGGCCACACCCCCTCCCCTGGGGCCATTAGACCCATCCCAGTACAGACCAGTAAGGCACCGTGTGCCCACCATCCACCCCCACACGCCTGCCAGTTCGTCCCAGTCCACTCCCCGTCCATCCCAGTTCTCTCTGATCACCCTCCCAGTGCTCCCAGTCCATCCCAGTCCCGCAGGTGCTGGTGCTTGTGGCTTGATCAGCTGGTGCCTGTCCGCAACGTGGAGCGGGTCAAATGAGGCCTCAGGGGGAGGGGGGCGCGGATTTTGGGGGGTCCTGGGGGTCCCGAGTTGTCCTGGAGGGGTTTGGGGGGTCTGCGGGGAGTCTCAAGGGGCTGCTGTGGGTGTTTTTCGGGGATCTTCGGGAGGTTTGGGCGGCCCATTTGAGGCATCAAAGGAACCTGAGGAGGGTTTTGCGGGCTCCTGGAGGTCGGGGGGGCCCTGGGGGTGGTTTGGGGGGCACTGGGGGGTTTCAGCCCGTGACCCCCCCCCGTTTTTGACCCCCCCCCCCCCCCCCGAGCTGTTTCGGTCTCATCGACGCCCTCCTGAAGCCCAAGGGGGGGTGGGCGCTGGGCCCCCCCCGCTGCCCCCTCCCCCTGCCACCCCCGCGACGCCCTGCAGGTGAGGGACCCCCAAAAACCCCTCCCCAGACCCCAAATTCAGCCCTGGGACCCCAAAAAACCCCCAAAACCTCTCCCCGGACCCCAAATTCACCCCTGAGGCCCCAAAAAACCCCCAAACCCCTCCCCATGAACCCCAAATCCACCCCTGGGACCCCCCAAAACCTCCCCAGGACCCCAGATCCACCCCGGGACCCCCAAATCCATCCCTTGGACCCCCAAAAACCCCCAAATCCATCCCTGGGACCCCCCAAAACCTCCCTTCAAACCCCAAATTCACCCCTCGGACCTCCAGAATCCTTCCACAGGACCCCTCAGGGGTCGTTCCCCACGAAAAAGTGCGGGAAACGTGAGGGGAGAAAAAGTGCGGGAAACGTGAGGGGAGAAAAAGGGCGGGATCAAGTGGAGGGGATCAATGGAATTTTGGGGGGGGTCAGCGACGCTGAGGAAGGATCAATGGAATATTGGGGGGGCATCAATGACATTGGGGGGGTCAGTGACACTCGGGTGGGGATCAATGATGCTGTGGGGGGGTCGATATCAGCTCGAGGGGCGGCCATGGGTTTTTGGGGGGCCGCAACGCAGGCATCCGTGCTGGGTTTGGAGCGGGGGGGCCCTTCAACCTCTGGGGGGGCCCTGGCTGTCCCCTGGCTGTACCTGGGGGTGCCCTGGCTGTCCCCTAGGTGTCCCTGGGGATGCCCTGGAGTCCCTGGGGGTGCCCTGGCTGTCCCTGGGGGTCCCTGGCTGTCCCCTAGGTGTCCCTGGGGTGCCCTGGCTTTCCCTGGGGTGCCCTGGCTGTCCCCTAGGTGTCCCTGGGGGTGCCCTGGCTGTCCCTGGGGGTCCCTGGCTGTCCCATAGGTGTCCCTAGGGGTGCCTTGTCTGTCCCTGGGGGGGCCCTGGGTGTACCCTGGTGTCCCTGGGAGGGCCCTGGCTGTCCCCTAAGTGTCCCTGGGGGTGCCCTGGCTGTCCCTGGTGTGCCCTAGCTGTCCCCTACGTGTCCCTGGGGGTGCCCTGGGTGTCCCTGAGGTGCTCTAGGGGTGCCCCGGCTGTCCCTGGGGGGTACCCTGGCTGTCCCCTAGGGGTCCCTGGGGGTACCCTGGCTGTCCCTGGGGTGCCCTGGCTGTCCCCTAGGTGTCCCTGGGGGTGACCTGCCTGTCCCCTAGGTGTCCCTGGAGGTGCCCTGGCTGTCCCCTTGGTGTCCCTGGGGGTGCCCTGGCTGTCCCATAGGTGTCCCTGGAGGTGCCCTGGCTGTCCCCTTGGTGTCCCTGGGGGTGCCCTGGGTGTCCCTGGGGTGCCCTGGCTGTCCCCTAGGTGTCCCCGGGGATGCCCTGGCTATCCCTGGGGGGGCCCTGGCTGTCCCTGGGGTGCCCTGACTGTCCCCTAGGTGTCCCTGGGGGTGCCCTGGCTGTCCCCTTGGTGTCCCTGGGGTACCCTGGCTGTCCCTTATGTGTCCCTGGGGGTGCCCAGGGTGTCCCTGGGGTGCCTTGCTGTCCCCTAGGTGTCCCTGGGGGTGCCCTGCCTTTCCCCGAGGTGTCCCTGGGGGTGCCCTGGCTGTCCTTGGGGTGCTCTGGCTGTCCCCTAGGTGTCCCTGGAGTGCCCTGCCTGTCCCCTAGGTGTCCCTGGGAGTGCCCTGGCTGTCACCTAGGTGTCCCTGGCTGTCCCCTAGTTGTCCCTGGGGGAGCCCTGGCTGTCCCAAGGGTGCCCTGCCTGTCCCCTAGGTGTCCCTGGGAGTGCCCTGGCTGTCCCCTAGGTGTCCCTGGGGGTGCCCTGGGTGTCCCTCTGGGTGCCCTGTCTGTCCCCTAGGTGTCCCTGGGGTCCCCTGGGTGTCCCCGGGGGTGCCCTGGCTCTTCCTGTGGTGCCCTGGCTATCTTCTAGGTGTCCCTGGGGGGCCCTGGCTGTCCCCTATGTGTCCCTGGGGTGCCCTGGCTGTCCCTGGGGTGCCCAGGCTTTCCTATAGGTGTCCCTGGGGGTGCCCTGGCTGTCCCCTAGGTGTCCCTGGGGTGCCCTGGCTGTCCTTTAGGTGTCCCTGGGGGTGCCCTGGCTGTCCCCTAGGTGTCCCTGCCTCGCTCGTATCCTCGACTCCGCCTCCGGCGTCATGGTGACACCCCTCCCAGTCTGGACCGGTGTGGCCACACCCCCTCCCCTGGGGCCATTAGACCCATCCCAGTACAGACCAGTAAGGCACCGTGTGCCCACCATCCACCCCCACACGCCTGCCAGTTCGTCCCAGTCCACTCCCCGTCCATCCCAGTTCTCTCTGATCACCCTCCCAGTGCTCCCAGTCCATCCCAGTCCCGCAGGTGCTGGTGCTTGTGGCTTGATCAGCTGGTGCCTGTCCGCAACGTGGAGCGGGTCAAATGAGGCCTCAGGGGGAGGGGGGCGCGGATTTTGGGGGGTCCTGGGGGTCCCGAGTTGTCCTGGAGGGGTTTGGGGGGTCTGCGGGGAGTCTCAAGGGGCTGCTGTGGGTGTTTTTCGGGGATCTTCGGGAGGTTTGGGCGGCCCATTTGAGGCATCAAAGGAACCTGAGGAGGGTTTTGCGGGCTCCTGGAGGTCGGGGGGGCCCTGGGGGTGGTTTGGGGGGCACTGGGGGGTTTCAGCCCGTGACCCCCCCCCCGTTTTTGACCCCCCCCCCCCCCCCCGAGCTGTTTCGGTCTCATCGACGCCCTCCTGAAGCCCAAGGGGGGGTGGGCGCTGGGCCCCCCCCGCTGCCCCCTCCCCCTGCCACCCCCGCGACGCCCTGCAGGTGAGGGACCCCCAAAAACCCCTCCCCAGACCCCAAATTCAGCCCTGGGACCCCAAAAAACCCCCAAAACCTCTCCCCGGACCCCAAATTCACCCCTGAGGCCCCAAAAAACCCCCAAACCCCTCCCCATGAACCCCAAATCCACCCCTGGGACCCCCCAAAACCTCCCCAGGACCCCAGATCCACCCCGGGACCCCCAAATCCATCCCTTGGACCCCCAAAAACCCCCAAATCCATCCCTGGGACCCCCCAAAACCTCCCTTCAAACCCCAAATTCACCCCTCGGACCTCCAGAATCCTTCCACAGGACCCCTCAGGGGTCGTTCCCCACGAAAAAGTGCGGGAAACGTGAGGGGAGAAAAAGTGCGGGAAACGTGAGGGGAGAAAAAGGGCGGGATCAAGTGGAGGGGATCAATGGAATTTTGGGGGGGGTCAGCGACGCTGAGGAAGGATCAATGGAATATTGGGGGGGCATCAATGACATTGGGGGGGTCAGTGACACTCGGGTGGGGATCAATGATGCTGTGGGGGGGTCGATATCAGCTCGAGGGGCGGCCATGGGTTTTTGGGGGGCCGCAACGCAGGCATCCGTGCTGGGTTTGGAGCGGGGGGGCCCTTCAACCTCTGGGGGGGCCCTGGCTGTCCCCTGGCTGTACCTGGGGGTGCCCTGGCTGTCCCCTAGGTGTCCCTGGGGATGCCCTGGAGTCCCTGGGGGTGCCCTGGCTGTCCCTGGGGGTCCCTGGCTGTCCCCTAGGTGTCCCTGGGGTGCCCTGGCTTTCCCTGGGGTGCCCTGGCTGTCCCCTAGGTGTCCCTGGGGGTGCCCTGGCTGTCCCTGGGGGTCCCTGGCTGTCCCATAGGTGTCCCTAGGGGTGCCTTGTCTGTCCCTGGGGGGGCCCTGGGTGTACCCTGGTGTCCCTGGGAGGGCCCTGGCTGTCCCCTAAGTGTCCCTGGGGGTGCCCTGGCTGTCCCTGGTGTGCCCTAGCTGTCCCCTACGTGTCCCTGGGGGTGCCCTGGGTGTCCCTGAGGTGCTCTAGGGGTGCCCCGGCTGTCCCTGGGGGGTACCCTGGCTGTCCCCTAGGGGTCCCTGGGGGTACCCTGGCTGTCCCTGGGGTGCCCTGGCTGTCCCCTAGGTGTCCCTGGGGGTGACCTGCCTGTCCCCTAGGTGTCCCTGGAGGTGCCCTGGCTGTCCCCTTGGTGTCCCTGGGGGTGCCCTGGCTGTCCCATAGGTGTCCCTGGAGGTGCCCTGGCTGTCCCCTTGGTGTCCCTGGGGGTGCCCTGGGTGTCCCTGGGGTGCCCTGGCTGTCCCCTAGGTGTCCCCGGGGATGCCCTGGCTATCCCTGGGGGGGCCCTGGCTGTCCCTGGGGTGCCCTGACTGTCCCCTAGGTGTCCCTGGGGGTGCCCTGGCTGTCCCCTTGGTGTCCCTGGGGTACCCTGGCTGTCCCTTATGTGTCCCTGGGGGTGCCCAGGGTGTCCCTGGGGTGCCTTGCTGTCCCCTAGGTGTCCCTGGGGGTGCCCAGCCTTTCCCCGAGGTGTCCCTGGGGGTGCCCTGGCTGTCCTTGGGGTGCTCTGGCTGTCCCCTAGGTGTCCCTGGAGTGCCCTGCCTGTCCCCTAGGTGTCCCTGGGAGTGCCCTGGCTGTCACCTAGGTGTCCCTGGCTGTCCCCTAGTTGTCCCTGGGGGAGCCCTGGCTGTCCCAAGGGTGCCCTGCCTGTCCCCTAGGTGTCCCTGGGAGTGCCCTGGCTGTCCCCTAGGTGTCCCTGGGGTGCCCTGAGTGTCCCTGTGGGTGCCCTGGCTGTCCCCTAGGTGTCCCTGGGGTGCCCTGGCTGTCCTTTAGGTGTCCCTGGGGGTGCCCTGGCTGTCCCCTAGGTGTCCCTGCCTCGCTCGTATCCTCGACTCCGCCTCCGGCGCCATGGTGACACCCCTCCCAGTCTGGACCGGTGTGGCCACACCTCCTCCCCTGGGGCCATTAGACCCATCCCAGTACAGACCAGTAAGGCACCGTGTGCCCACCATCCACCCCCACACGCCTGCCAGTTCGTCCCAGTCCACTCCCCGTCCATCCCAGTTCTCTCTGATCACCCTCCCAGTGCTCCCAGTCCATCCCAGTCCCGCAGGTGCTGGTGCTTGTGGCTTGATCAGCTGGTGCCTGTCCGCAACGTGGAGCGGGTCAAATGAGGCCTCAGGGGGAGGGGGGCGCGGATTTTGGGGGGTCCTGGGGGTCCCGAGTTGTCCTGGAGGGGTTTGGGGGGTCTGCGGGGAGTCTCAAGGGGCTGCTGTGGGTGTTTTTCGGGGATCTTCGGGAGGTTTGGGCGGCCCATTTGAGGCATCAAAGGAACCTGAGGAGGGTTTTGCGGGCTCCTGGAGGTCGGGGGGGCCCTGGGGGTGGTTTGGGGGGCACTGGGGGGTTCCAGCCCGTGACCCCCCCCCGTTTTTGACCCCCCCCCCCCCCCCCCCCGAGCTGTTTCGGTCTCATCGACGCCCTCCTGAAGCCCAAGGGGGGGTGGGCGCTGGGCCCCCCCCGCTGCCCCCTCCCCCTGCCACCCCCGCGACGCCCTGCAGGTGAGGGACCCCCAAAAACCCCTCCCCAGACCCCAAATTCACCCCTGGGACCCCAAAAAACCCCCAAAACCTCTCCCCGGACCCCAAATTCACCCCTGAGGCCCCAAAAAACCCCCAAACCCCTCCCCATGAACCCCAAATCCACCCCTGGGACCCCCCAAAACCTCCCCAGGACCCCAGATCCACCCCGGGACCCCCAAATCCATCCCTTGGACCCCCAAAAACCCCCAAATCCATCCCTGGGACCCCCCAAAACCTCCCTTCAAACCCCAAATTCACCCCTCGGACCTCCAGAATCCTTCCACAGGACCCCTCAGGGGTCGTTCCCCACGAAAAAGTGCGGGAAACGTGAGGGGAGAAAAAGGGCGGGAAACGTGAGGGGAGAAAAAGGGCGGGATCAAGTGGAGGGGATCAATGGAATTTTGGGGGGGGTCAGCGACGCTGAGGAAGGATCAATGGAATATTGGGGGGGCATCAATGACATTGGGGGGGTCAGTGACACTCGGGTAGGGATCAATGATGCTGTGGGGGGGTCGATATCAGCTCGAGGGGCGGCCATGGGTTTTTGGGGGGCCGCAACGCAGGCATCCGTGCTGGGTTTGGAGCGGGGGGGCCCCTTCAACCTCTGGGGGGGCCCTGGCTGTCCCCTGGCTGTACCTGGGGGTGCCCTGGCTGTCCCCTAGGTGTCCCTGGGGTGCCCTGGCTGTCCCTGGAGTGCCCTGGCTGTCCCTGGGGGTCCCTGGCTGTCCCCTAGGTGTCCCTGGGGTGCCCTGGCTTTCCCTGGGGTGCCCTGGCTGTCCCCTAGGTGTCCTTGGGGTGCCTTGCTGTCCCTTATGTGTCCCTGGGGGTGCCCAGGGTGTCCCTGGGGTGCCTTGCTGTCCCCTAGGTGTCCCTGGGGGTGCCCTGCCTTTCCCCGAGGTGTCCCTGGGGGTGCCCTGGCTATCCTTGGGGTGCTCTGGCTGTCCCCTAGGTGTCCCTGGAGTGCCCTGCCTGTCCCCTAGGTGTCCCTGGGAGTGCCCTGGCTGTCACCTAGGTGTCCCTGGCTGTCCCCTAGGTGTCCCTGGGGGAGCCCTGGCTGTCCCAGGGGTGCCCTGCCTGTCCCCTAGGTGTCCCTGGGAGTGCCCTGGCTGTCCCCTAGGTGTCCCTGGGGGTGCCCTGGGTGTCCCTCTGGGTGCCCTGTCTGTCCCCTAGGTGTCCCTGGGGTCCCCTGGGTGTCCCCGGGGGTGCCCTGGCTCTTCCTGTGGTGCCCTGGCTATCTTCTAGGTGTCCCTGGGGGGCCCTGGCTGTCCCCTATGTGTCCCTGGGGTGCCCTGGCTGTCCCTGGGGTGCCCAGGCTTTCCTATAGGTGTCCCTGGGGGTGCCCTGGCTGTCCCATAGGTGTCCCTGGGGGTGCCCTGGCTGTCCCATAGGTGTCCCTGGGGGTGCCCTGGCTGTTCCTTAGGTGTCCCTGGGGGTGCCCTGGCTGGCCCTTAGGTGTCCTTGGGGGTTCCCTGGCTATCTGTGGGGTGCCGTGGCTGCCTCTGGGGTGCCCTTGATGTCCCCTAGGTGTCCCTGGGGTGCCCTGAGTGTCCCTGGGGTGCCCTGGCTGTCCCCTAGGTGTCCTTGGGGTGCCTTGCTGTCCCTAAGGCGTCCCTGGGGTGCCCTGGCTGTCCCCTAGGTGTCCCTGGGGGTGCCCTGGCTGTCCCTGGGGGTCCCTGGCTGTCCCATAGGTGTCCCTAGGGGTGCCTTGTCTGTCCCTGGGGGGGCCCTGGGTGTACCCTGGTGTCCCTGGGAGGGCCCTGGCTGTCCCCTAAGTGTCCCTGGGGGTGCTCTGGTGTCCCTGGGGATGCCCTGGCTGTCCCCTAGCTGTCCCTGGGGGTGCCCTGGGTGTCCCTGGGGTGCCCTGGCTGTTCCCTAGGTGTCCCTGGGGTGCCGTGGCTGTCCCCTTGGTGTCCCTGGGGGTGACCTCCCTGTCCCCTAGGTGTCCCTGGAAGTGCCCTGGCTGTCCCCTTGGTGTCCCTGGGGGTGCCCTGGCTGTCCCATAGGTGTCCCTGGAGGTGCCCTGGCTGTCCCCTTGGTGTCCCTGGGTGTCCCTGGGGTGCCCTGGCTGTCCCCTAGGTGTCCCCGGGGATGCCCTGGCTATCCCTGGGGGGGCCCTGGCTGTCCCTGGGGTGCCCTAGCTGTCCCCTAGGTGTCCCTGGGGGTGCCCTGGCTGTCCCCTTGGTGTCCCTGGGGTACCCTGGCTGTCCCTTATGTGTCCCTGGGGGTGCCCAGGGTGTCCCTGGGGTGCCTTGCTGTCCCCTAGATGTCCCTGGGGGTGCCCTGCCTGTCCCCGAGGTGTCCCTGGGGGTGCCCTGGCTGTCCTTGGGGTGCTCTGGCTGTCCCCTAGGTGTCCCTGGAGTGCCCTGACTGTCCCCTAGGTGTCCCTGGGGGTTCCCTGGCTGTCCACTAGTTGTCCCTGGGGGAGCCCTGGCTGACCCTAGGGTGCCCTGCCTGTCCCCTAGGTGTCCCTGGTAGTGCCCTGGCTGTCCCCTAGGTGTCCCTGGGGGTGCCCTGGGTGTCCCTCTGGGTGCCCTGGCTGTCCCCTAGGTGTCCCTGGGGTCCCCTGGGTGTCCCCGGGGGTGCCCTGGCTGTTCCTGTGGTGCCCTGGCTGTCTTCTAGGTGTCCCTGGGGGGCCCTGGCTGTCTCCTCGGTGTCCCTGGGGGTGCCCTGGGTGTCCCTGGGGGTGCCCTGGGTGTCCCTGGGGTGCCCTGGGGGTGCCCTGGCTGTCCCGTAGGTGTCCCAGGGCTGCCCTGGCTGTCCCATAGGTGTCCCTGGGGGTGCCCTGGCTGTTCCTTAGGTGTCCCTGGGGGTGCCCTGGCTGTCCCTTAGGTGTCCCTGGGGGTTCCCTGGCTATCTGTGGGGTGCCGTGGCTGCCTCTGGGGTGCCCTTGATGTCCCCTAGGTGTCCCTGGGGTGCCCTGAGTGTCCCTGTGGGTGCCCTGGCTGTCCCCTAGGTGTCCCTGGGGTGCCCTGGCTGTCCTTTAGGTGTCCCTGGGGGTGCCCTGGCTGTCCCCTAGGTGTCCCTGCCTCGCTCGTATCCTCGACTCCGCCTCCGGCGTCATGGTGACACCCCTCCCAGTCTGGACCGGTGTGGCCACACCCCCTCCCCTGGGGCCATTAGACCCATCCCAGTACAGACCAGTAAGGCACCGTGTGCCCACCATCCACCCCCACACGCCTGCCAGTTCGTCCCAGTCCACTCCCCGTCCATCCCAGTTCTCTCTGATCACCCTCCCAGTGCTCCCAGTCCATCCCAGTCCCGCAGGTGCTGGTGCTTGTGGCTTGATCAGCTGGTGCCTGTCCGCAACGTGGAGCGGGTCAAATGAGGCCTCAGGGGGAGGGGGGGGCGGATTTTGGGGGGTCCTGGGGGTCCCGAGTTGTCCTGGAGGGGTTTGGGGGGTCTGCGGGGAGTCTCAAGGGGCTGCTGTGGGTGTTTTTCGGGGATCTTCGGGAGGTTTGGGCGGCCCATTTGAGGCATCAAAGGAACCTGAGGAGGGTTTTGCGGGCTCCTGGAGGTCGGGGGGGCCCTGGGGGTGGTTTGGGGGGCACTGGGGGGTTTCAGCCCGTGACCCCCCCCCGTTTTTGACCCCCCCCCCCCCCCCCCCGAGCTGTTTCGGTCTCATCGACGCCCTCCTGAAGCCCAAGGGGGGGTGGGCGCTGGGCCCCCCCCGCTGCCCCCTCCCCCTGCCACCCCCGCGACGCCCTGCAGGTGAGGGACCCCCAAAAACCCCTCCCCAGACCCCAAATTCAGCCCTGGGACCCCAAAAAACCCCCAAAACCTCTCCCCGGACCCCAAATTCACCCCTGAGGCCCCAAAAAACCCCCAAACCCCTCCCCATGAACCCCAAATCCACCCCTGGGACCCCCCAAAACCTCCCCAGGACCCCAGATCCACCCCGGGACCCCCAAATCCATCCCTTGGACCCCCAAAAACCCCCAAATCCATCCCTGGGACCCCCCAAAACCTCCCTTCAAACCCCAAATTCACCCCTCGGACCTCCAGAATCCTTCCACAGGACCCCTCAGGGGTCGTTCCCCACGAAAAAGTGCGGGAAACGTGAGGGGAGAAAAAGTGCGGGAAACGTGAGGGGAGAAAAAGGGCGGGATCAAGTGGAGGGGATCAATGGAATTTTGGGGGGGGTCAGCGACGCTGAGGAAGGATCAATGGAATATTGGGGGGGCATCAATGACATTGGGGGGGTCAGTGACACTCGGGTGGGGATCAATGATGCTGTGGGGGGGTCGATATCAGCTCGAGGGGCGGCCATGGGTTTTTGGGGGGCCGCAACGCAGGCATCCGTGCTGGGTTTGGAGCGGGGGGGCCCTTCAACCTCTGGGGGGGCCCTGGCTGTCCCCTAGGTGTCCCTGGGGATGCCCTGGAGTCCCTGGGGGTGCCCTGGCTGTCCCTGGGGGTCCCTGGCTGTCCCCTAGGTGTCCCTGGGGTGCCCTGGCTTTCCCTGGGGTGCCCTGGCTGTCCCGTAGGTGTCCCTGGGGGTGCCCTGGCTGTCCCTGGGGGTCCCTGGCTGTCCCATAGGTGTCCCTAGGGGTGCCTTGTCTGTCCCTGGGGGGGCCCTGGGTGTACCCTGGTGTCCCTGGGAGGGCCCTGGCTGTCCCCTAAGTGTCCCTGGGGGTGCCCTGGCTGTCCCTGGTGTGCCCTAGCTGTCCCCTACGTGTCCCTGGGGGTGCCCTGGGTGTCCCTGAGGTGCTCTAGGGGTGCCCCGGCTGTCCCTGGGGGGTACCCTGGCTGTCCCCTAGGGGTCCCTGGGGGTACCCTGGCTGTCCCTGGGGTGCCCTGGCTGTCCCCTAGGTGTCCCTGGGGGTGACCTGCCTGTCCCCTAGGTGTCCCTGGAGGTGCCCTGGCTGTCCCCTTGGTGTCCCTGGGGGTGCCCTGGCTGTCCCATAGGTGTCCCTGGAGGTGCCCTGGCTGTCCCCTTGGTGTCCCTGGGGGTGCCCTGGGTGTCCCTGGGGTGCCCTGGCTGTCCCCTAGGTGTCCCCGGGGATGCCCTGGCTATCCCTGGGGGGGCCCTGGCTGTCCCTGGGGTGCCCTGACTGTCCCCTAGGTGTCCCTGGGGGTGCCCTGGCTGTCCCCTTGGTGTCCCTGGGGTACCCTGGCTGTCCCTTATGTGTCCCTGGGGGTGCCCAGGGTGTCCCTGGGGTGCCTTGCTGTCCCCTAGGTGTCCCTGGGGGTGCCCTGCCTTTCCCCGAGGTGTCCCTGGGGGTGCCCTGGCTGTCCTTGGGGTGCTCTGGCTGTCCCCTAGGTGTCCCTGGAGTGCCCTGCCTGTCCCCTAGGTGTCCCTGGGAGTGCCCTGGCTGTCACCTAGGTGTCCCTGGCTGTCCCCTAGTTGTCCCTGGGGGAGCCCTGGCTGTCCCAAGGGTGCCCTGCCTGTCCCCTAGGTGTCCCTGGGAGTGCCCTGGCTGTCCCCTAGGTGTCCCTGGGGGTGCCCTGGGTGTCCCTCTGGGTGCCCTGTCTGTCCCCTAGGTGTCCCTGGGGTCCCCTGGGTGTCCCCGGGGGTGCCCTGGCTCTTCCTGTGGTGCCCTGGCTATCTTCTAGGTGTCCCTGGGGGGCCCTGGCTGTCCCCTATGTGTCCCTGGGGTGCCCTGGCTGTCCCTGGGGTGCCCAGGCTTTCCTATAGGTGTCCCTGGGGGTGCCCTGGCTGTCCCATAGGTGTCCCTGGGGGTGCCCTGGCTGTCCCATAGGTGTCCCTGGGGGTGCCCTGGCTGTTCCTTAGGTGTCCCTGGGGGTGCCCTGGCTGGCCCTTAGGTGTCCTTGGGGGTTCCCTGGCTATCTGTGGGGTGCCGTGGCTGCCTCTGGGGTGCCCTTGATGTCCCCTAGGTGTCCCTGGGGTGCCCTGAGTGTCCCTGGGGTGCCCTGGCTGTCCCCTAGGTGTCCTTGGGGTGCCTTGCTGTCCCTAAGGCGTCCCTGGGGTGCCCTGGCTGTCCCCTAGGTGTCCCTGGGGGTGCCCTGGCTGTCCCTGGGGGTCCCTGGCTGTCCCATAGGTGTCCCTAGGGGTGCCTTGTCTGTCCCTGGGGGGGCCCTGGGTGTACCCTGGTGTCCCTGGGAGGGCCCTGGCTGTCCCCTAAGTGTCCCTGGGGGTGCTCTGGTGTCCCTGGGGATGCCCTGGCTGTCCCCTAGCTGTCCCTGGGGGTGCCCTGGGTGTCCCTGGGGTGCCCTGGCTGTTCCCTAGGTGTCCCTGGGGGTGCCCTGGCTGTCCCTGGTGTGCCCTAGCTGTCCCCTACGTGTCACTGGGGGTGCCCTGGGTGTCCCTGAGGTGCTCTAGGGGTGCCCCGGCTGTCCCTGGGGTGCCCTGCCTGTCCCCTAGGGGTCCCTGGGGGTACCCTGGCTGTCCCTGGGGTGCCCTGGCTGTCCCCTAGGTGTCCCTGGGGTGCCGTGGCTGTCCCCTTGGTGTCCCTGGGGGTGACCTGCCTGTCCCCTAGGTGTCCCTGGAGGTGCCCTGGCTGTCCCCTTGGTGTCCCTGGGGGTGCCCTGGCTGTCCCATAGGTGTCCCTGGATGTCCCCTGGCTATCCCCTTGGTGTCCCTGGGGGTGCCCTGGCTTTCCCCTAGGTGTCCCTAGGGTGCCCAGGCTGTCCCCTAGCTGTCCCTGGGGGTGCCCTGGGTGTCCCTTGGGTGCCCTGGCCGTTCCCTAGGTGTCCCTGGGGGTGCCCTGGCTGTCCCTGGTGTGCCCTGGCTGTCCCCTACGTGTCCCTGGGGGTGCCCTGGGTTTCCCGGGGTGCCCTGGCTGTCCCCTAGGTGTCCCTGGGGTGCCCTGGCTGTCCCCTATGTGTCCCTGGATGTGCCCTAGCTATCCGCTTGGTGTCCCTGGGGGTGCCCTGGCTTTCCCCTAGGTGTCTCTAGGGTGCCCAGGCTGTCCCCTAGCTGTCCCTGGGGGTGCCCTGGGTGTCCCTGGGGTGCCCTGGCTGTCCCCTAGGTGTCCCTGGGGGTGCCCTGGCTGTCCCGGGTGTGCCCTGGGTGTCCCCTAGGTGTCCCTGGGGGTGCCCTGGGTGTCCCTGGGGTGCCCTAGGGGTGCCCCGGCTGTCCCTGGGGGTGCCCAGGCTGTCCCCTAGGTGCCCCTGGGGGTACCCTGGCTGTCCCCTATGTGTCCCTGGGGTGCACTGGCTGTCCCTGGGGTGCCCTGGCTGTCCCCTAGGTGTCCCTGGGGTGCCGTGGCTGTCCCCTAGGTGTCCCTGGGGGTACCCTGGCTGTCCCCTATGTGTTCCTGGGGTGCCCTGGCTGTCCCCTATGTGTCCCTGGTGGTGCCCTGGCTGTCCCCTAGGTGTCCCTGGAGGTGCCCTGGGTGTCCCCTTGGTGTCCCTGGGGGTGCCCTGGCATTCCCTGGGGTGCCCTGGCTGTCCTTGGGGTGCTCTGGCTGTCCCCTAGGTGTCCCTGGAGTGCCCTGACTGTCCCCTAGGTGTCCCTGGGGGTTCCCTGGCTGTCCACTAGTTGTCCCTGGGGGAGCCCTGGCTGACCCTAGTGTGCCCTGCCTGTCCCCTAGGTGTCCCTGGTAGTGCCCTGGCTGTCCCCTAGGTGTCCCTGGGGGTGCCCTGGGTGTCCCTCTGGGTGCCCTGGCTGTCCCCTAAGTGTCCCTGGGGGTGCTCTGGTGTCCCTGGGGATGCCCTGGCTGTCCCCTAGCTGTCCCTGGGGGTGCCCTGGGTGTCCCTGGGGTGCCCTGGCTGTTCCCTAGGTGTCCCTGGGGGTGCCCTGGCTGTCCCTGGTGTGCCCTAGCTGTCCCCTACGTGTCACTGGGGGTGCCCTGGGTGTCCCTGAGGTGCTCTAGGGGTGCCCCGGCTGTCCCTGGGGTGCCCTGCCTGTCCCCTAGGGGTCCCTGGGGGTACCCTGGCTGTCCCTGGGGTGCCCTGGCTGTCCCCTAGGTGTCCCTGGGGTGCCGTGGCTGTCCCCTAGGTGTCCCTGGGGGTACCCTGGCTGTCCCCTATGTGTTCCTGGGGTGCCCTGGCTGTCCCCTATGTGTCCCTGGTGGTGCCCTGGCTGTCCCCTAGGTGTCCCTAGGGGTGCCTTGTCTGTCCCTGGGGGGGCCCTTGGTGTACCCTGGGGTGCCCTGCCTGGCCCCTAGGTGTCCCTGGGGGTGCCCTGGCTGTCCCCTTGGTGTCCCTGGGGTACCCTGGCTGTCCCTTATGTGTCCCTGGGGGTGCCCAGGGTGTCCCTGGGGTGCCTTGCTGTCCCCTAGGTGTCCCTGGGGGTGCCCTGCCTTTCCCCGAGGTGTCCCTGGGGATGCCCTGGAGTCCCTGGGGGTGCCCTGGCTGTCCCTGGGGGTCCCTGGCTGTCCCCTAGGTGTCCCTGGGGGGCCCTGGCTTTCCCTGGGGTGCCCTGGCTGTCCCCTAGGTGTCCTTGGGGTGCCTTGCTGTCCCCAAGGCGTCCCTGGGGTGCCCTTGATGTCCCCTAGGTGTCCCTGGGGTGCCCTGAGTGTCCCTGGGGTGCCCTGGCTGTCCCCTAGGTGTCCTTGGGGTGCCTTGCTGTCCCTAAGGCGTCCCTGGGGTGCCCTGGCTGTCCCCTAGGTGTCCCTGGGGGTGCCCTGGCTGTCCCTGGTGTGCCCTAGCTGTCCCCTACGTGTCACTGGGGGTGCCCTGGGTGTCCCTGAGGTGCTCTAGGGGTGCCCCGGCTGTCCCTGGGGTGCCCTGCCTGTCCCCTAGGGGTCCCTGGGGGTACCCTGGCTGTCCCTGGGGTGCCCTGGCTGTCCCCTAGGTGTCCCTGGGGTGCCGTGGCTGTCCCCTTGGTGTCCCTGGGGGTGACCTGCCTGTCCCCTAGGTGTCCCTGGAGGTGCCCTGGCTGTCCCCTTGGTGTCCCTGGGGGTGCCCTGGCTGTCCCATAGGTGTCCCTGGATGTCCCCTGGCTATCCCCTTGGTGTCCCTGGGGGTGCCCTGGCTTTCCCCTAGGTGTCCCTAGGGTGCCCAGGCTGTCCCCTAGCTGTCCCTGGGGGTGCCCTGGGTGTCCCTGGGGTGCCCTGGCTGTCCCCTAGGTGTCCCTGGGGGTGCCCTGGCTGTCCCGGGTGTGCCCTGGGTGTCCCCTAGGTGTCCCTGGGGGTGCCCTGGGTGTCCCTGGGGTGCCCTAGGGGTGCCCCGGCTGTCCCTGGGGGTGCCCAGGCTGTCCCCTAGGTGCCCCTGGGGGTACCCTGGCTGTCCCCTATGTGTCCCTGGGGTGCACTGGCTGTCCCTGGGGTGCCCTGGCTGTCCCCTAGGTGTCCCTGGGGTGCCGTGGCTGTCCCCTAGGTGTCCCTGGGGGTACCCTGGCTGTCCCCTATGTGTTCCTGGGGTGCCCTGGCTGTCCCCTATGTGTCCCTGGTGGTGCCCTGGCTGTCCCCTAGGTGTCCCTGGAGGTGCCCTGGGTGTCCCCTTGGTGTCCCTGGGGGTGCCCTGGCATTCCCTGGGGTGCCCTGGCTGTCCTTGGGGTGCTCTGGCTGTCCCCTAGGTGTCCCTGGAGTGCCCTGACTGTCCCCTAGGTGTCCCTGGGGGTTCCCTGGCTGTCCACTAGTTGTCCCTGGGGGAGCCCTGGCTGACCCTAGTGTGCCCTGCCTGTCCCCTAGGTGTCCCTGGTAGTGCCCTGGCTGTCCCCTAGGTGTCCCTGGGGGTGCCCTGGGTGTCCCTCTGGGTGCCCTGGCTGTCCCCTAAGTGTCCCTGGGGGTGCTCTGGTGTCCCTGGGGATGCCCTGGCTGTCCCCTAGCTGTCCCTGGGGGTGCCCTGGGTGTCCCTGGGGTGCCCTGGCTGTTCCCTAGGTGTCCCTGGGGGTGCCCTGGCTGTCCCTGGTGTGCCCTAGCTGTCCCCTACGTGTCACTGGGGGTGCCCTGGGTGTCCCTGAGGTGCTCTAGGGGTGCCCCGGCTGTCCCTGGGGTGCCCTGCCTGTCCCCTAGGGGTCCCTGGGGGTACCCTGGCTGTCCCTGGGGTGCCCTGGCTGTCCCCTAGGTGTCCCTGGGGTGCCGTGGCTGTCCCCTTGGTGTCCCTGGGGGTGACCTGCCTGTCCCCTAGGTGTCCCTGGAGGTGCCCTGGCTGTCCCCTTGGTGTCCCTGGGGGTGCCCTGGCTGTCCCATAGGTGTCCCTGGATGTCCCCTGGCTATCCCCTTGGTGTCCCTGGGGGTGCCCTGGCTTTCCCCTAGGTGTCCCTAGGGTGCCCAGGCTGTCCCCTAGCTGTCCCTGGGGGTGCCCTGGGTGTCCCTTGGGTGCCCTGGCCGTTCCCTAGGTGTCCCTGGGGGTGCCCTGGCTGTCCCTGGTGTGCCCTGGCTGTCCCCTACGTGTCCCTGGGGGTGCCCTGGGTTTCCCGGGGTGCCCTGGCTGTCCCCTAGGTGTCCCTGGGGTGCCCTGGCTGTCCCCTATGTGTCCCTGGATGTGCCCTAGCTATCCGCTTGGTGTCCCTGGGGGTGCCCTGGCTTTCCCCTAGGTGTCTCTAGGGTGCCCAGGCTGTCCCCTAGCTGTCCCTGGGGGTGCCCTGGGTGTCCCTGGGGTGCCCTGGGTGTCCCCTAGGTGTCCCTGGGGGTGCCCTGGCTGTCCCTGGTGTGCCCTGGCTGTCCCCTACGTGTCCCTGGGGGTGCCCTGGGTGTCCCTGGGGTGCCCTAGGGGTGCCCCGGCTGTCCCTTGGGGTGCCCAGGCTGTCCCCTAGGTGCCCCTGGGGGTGCCCTGGCTGTCCCCTATGTGTCCCTGGGGTGCACTGGCTGTCCCTGGGGTGCCCTGGCTGTCCCCTAGGTGTCCCTGGGGTGCCGTGGCTGTCCCCTAGGTGTCCCTGGGGGTACCCTGGCTGTCCCCTATGTGTTCCTGGGGTGCCCTGGCTGTCCCCTATGTGTCCCTGGTGGTGCCCTGGCTGTCCCCTAGGTGTCCCTAGGGGTGCCTTGTCTGTCCCTGGGGGGGCCCTTGGTGTACCCTGGGGTGCCCTGCCTGGCCCCTAGGTGTCCCTGGGGGTGCCCTGGCTGTCCCCTTGGTGTCCCTGGGGTACCCTGGCTGTCCCTTATGTGTCCCTGGGGGTGCCCAGGGTGTCCCTGGGGTGCCTTGCTGTCCCCTAGGTGTCCCTGGGGGTGCCCTGCCTTTCCCCGAGGTGTCCCTGGGGATGCCCTGGAGTCCCTGGGGGTGCCCTGGCTGTCCCTGGGGGTCCCTGGCTGTCCCCTAGGTGTCCCTGGGGGGCCCTGGCTTTCCCTGGGGTGCCCTGGCTGTCCCCTAGGTGTCCTTGGGGTGCCTTGCTGTCCCCAAGGCGTCCCTGGGGTGCCCTTGATGTCCCCTAGGTGTCCCTGGGGTGCCCTGAGTGTCCCTGGGGTGCCCTGGCTGTCCCCTAGGTGTCCTTGGGGTGCCTTGCTGTCCCTAAGGCGTCCCTGGGGTGCCCTGGCTGTCCCCTAGGTGTCCCTGGGGGTGCCCTGGCTGTCCCTGGGGTTCCCTGGCTGTCCCATAGGTGTCCCTAGGGGTGCCTTGTCTGTCCCTGGGGGGGCCCTGGGTGTACCCTGGTGTCCCTGGGAGGGCCCTGGCTGTCCCCTAAGTGTCACTGGGGGTGCTCTGGTGTCCCTGGGGATGCCCTGGCTGTCCCCTAGCTGTCCCTGGGGGTGCCCTGGGTGTCCCTGGGGTGCCCTGGCTGTTCCCTAGGTGTCCCTGGGGGTGCCCTGGCTGTCCCTGGTGTGCCCTAGCTGTCCCCTACGTGTCACTGGGGGTGCCCTGGGTGTCCCTGAGGTGCTCTAGGGGTGCCCCGGCTGTCCCTGGGGTGCCCTGCCTGTCCCCTAGGGGTCCCTGGGGGTACCCTGGCTGTCCCTGGGGTGCCCTGGCTGTCCCCTAGGTGTCCCTGGGGTGCCGTGGCTGTCCCCTTGGTGTCCCTGGGGGTGACCTGCCTGTCCCCTAGGTGTCCCTGGAGGTGCCCTGGCTGTCCCCTTGGTGTCCCTGGGGGTGCCCTGGCTGTCCCATAGGTGTCCCTGGATGTCCCCTGGCTATCCCCTTGGTGTCCCTGGGGGTGCCCTGGCTTTCCCCTAGGTGTCCCTAGGGTGCCCAGGCTGTCCCCTAGCTGTCCCTGGGGGTGCCCTGGGTGTCCCTTGGGTGCCCTGGCCGTTCCCTAGGTGTCCCTGGGGGTGCCCTGGCTGTCCCTGGTGTGCCCTGGCTGTCCCCTACGTGTCCCTGGGGGTGCCCTGGGTTTCCCGGGGTGCCCTGGCTGTCCCCTAGGTGTCCCTGGGGTGCCCTGGCTGTCCCCTATGTGTCCCTGGATGTGCCCTAGCTATCCGCTTGGTGTCCCTGGGGGTGCCCTGGCTTTCCCCTAGGTGTCTCTAGGGTGCCCAGGCTGTCCCCTAGCTGTCCCTGGGGGTGCCCTGGGTGTCCCTGGGGTGCCCTGGCTGTCCCCTAGGTGTCCCTGGGGGTGCCCTGGCTGTCCCGGGTGTGCCCTGGCTGTCCCCTAGGTGTCCCTGGGGGTGCCCTGGGTGTCCCTGGGGTGCCCTAGGGGTGCCCCGGCTGTCCCTGGGGGTGCCCAGGCTGTCCCCTAGGTGCCCCTGGGGGTACCCTGGCTGTCCCCTATGTGTCCCTGGGGTGCACTGGCTGTCCCTGGGGTGCCCTGGCTGTCCCCTAGGTGTCCCTGGGGTGCCGTGGCTGTCCCCTAGGTGTCCCTGGGGGTACCCTGGCTGTCCCCTATGTGTTCCTGGGGTGCCCTGGCTGTCCCCTATGTGTCCCTGGTGGTGCCCTGGCTGTCCCCTAGGTGTCCCTGGAGGTGCCCTGGGTGTCCCCTTGGTGTCCCTGGGGGTGCCCTGGCATTCCCTGGGGTGCCCTGGCTGTCCTTGGGGTGCTCTGGCTGTCCCCTAGGTGTCCCTGGAGTGCCCTGACTGTCCCCTAGGTGTCCCTGGGGGTTCCCTGGCTGTCCACTAGTTGTCCCTGGGGGAGCCCTGGCTGACCCTAGGGTGCCCTGCCTGTCCCCTAGGTGTCCCTGGTAGTGCCCTGGCTGTCCCCTAGGTGTCCCTGGGGGTGCCCTGGGTGTCCCTCTGGGTGCCCTGGCTGTCCCCTAAGTGTCCCTGGGGGTGCTCTGGTGTCCCTGGGGATGCCCTGGCTGGCCCCTAGCTGTCCCTGGGGGTGCCCTGGGTGTCCCTGGGGTGCCCTGGCTGTTCCCTAGGTGTCCCTGGGGGTGCCCTGGCTGTCCCTGGTGTGCCCTAGCTGTCCCCTACGTGTCACTGGGGGTGCCCTGGGTGTCCCTGAGGTGCTCTAGGGGTGCCCCGGCTGTCCCTGGGGTGCCCTGCCTGTCCCCTAGGGGTCCCTGGGGGTACCCTGGCTGTCCCTGGGGTGCCCTGGCTGTCCCCTAGGTGTCCCTGGGGTGCCGTGGCTGTCCCCTTGGTGTCCCTGGGGGTGACCTGCCTGTCCCCTAGGTGTCCCTGGAGGTGCCCTGGCTGTCCCCTTGGTGTCCCTGGGGGTGCCCTGGCTGTCCCATAGGTGTCCCTGGATGTCCCCTGGCTATCCCCTTGGTGTCCCTGGGGGTGCCCTGGCTTTCCCCTAGGTGTCCCTAGGGTGCCCAGGCTGTCCCCTAGCTGTCCCTGGGGGTGCCCTGGGTGTCCCTTGGGTGCCCTGGCCGTTCCCTAGGTGTCCCTGGGGGTGCCCTGGCTGTCCCTGGTGTGCCCTGGCTGTCCCCTACGTGTCCCTGGGGGTGCCCTGGGTTTCCCGGGGTGCCCTGGCTGTCCCCTATGTGTCCCTGGATGTGCCCTAGCTATCCGCTTGGTGTCCCTGGGGGTGCCCTGGCTTTCCCCTAGGTGTCTCTAGGGTGCCCAGGCTGTCCCCTAGCTGTCCCTGGGGGTGCCCTGGGTGTCCCTGGGGTGCCCTGGGTGTCCCCTAGGTGTCCCTGGGGGTGTCCTGGCTGTCCCTGGTGTGCCCTGGCTGTCCCCTACGTGTCCCTGGGGGTGCCCTGGGTGTCCCTGGGGTGCCCTAGGGGTGCCCCGGCTGTCCCTTGGGGTGCCCAGGCTGTCCCCTAGGTGCCCCTGGGGGTGCCCTGGCTGTCCCCTATGTGTCCCTGGGGTGCACTGGCTGTCCCTGGGGTGCCCTGGCTGTCCCCTAGGTGTCCCTGGGGTGCCGTGGCTGTCCCCTAGGTGTCCCTGGGGGTACCCTGGCTGTCCCCTATGTGTTCCTGGGGTGCCCTGGCTGTCCCCTATGTGTCCCTGGTGGTGCCCTGGCTGTCCCCTAGGTGTCCCTAGGGGTGCCTTGTCTGTCCCTGGGGGGGCCCTTGGTGTACCCTGGGGTGCCCTGCCTGGCCCCTAGGTGTCCCTGGGGGTGCCCTGGCTGTCCCCTTGGTGTCCCTGGGGTACCCTGGCTGTCCCTTATGTGTCCCTGGGGGTGCCCAGGGTGTCCCTGGGGTGCCTTGCTGTCCCCTAGGTGTCCCTGGGGGTGCCCTGCCTTTCCCCGAGGTGTCCCTGGGGATGCCCTGGAGTCCCTGGGGGTGCCCTGGCTGTCCCTGGGGGTCCCTGGCTGTCCCCTAGGTGTCCCTGGGGGGCCCTGGCTTTCCCTGGGGTGCCCTGGCTGTCCCCTAGGTGTCCTTGGGGTGCCTTGCTGTCCCCAAGGCGTCCCTGGGGTGCCCTGGCTGTCCCCTAGGTGTCCCTGGGGGTGCCCTGGCTGTCCCTGGGGGTCCCTGGCTGTCCCATAGGTGTCCCTAGGGGTGCCTTGTCTGTCCCTGGGGGGGCCCTGGGTGTACCCTGGTGTCCCTGGGAGGGCCCTGGCTGTCCCCTAAGTGTCCCTGGGGGTGCTCTGGTGTCCCTGGGGATGCCCTAGCTGTCCCCTACGTGTCCCTGGGGGTGCCCTGGGTGTCCCTGGGGTGCCCTGGCTGTCCCCTAGGTGTCCCTGGGGGTGCCCTGGCTGTCCCTGGTGTGCCCTAGCTGTCCCCTACGTGTCCCTGGGGGTGCCCTGGGTGTCCCTGGGGTGCCCTGGCTGTCCCCTAGGTGTCCCTGGGGGTGCCCTGGCTGTCCCTGGTGTGCCCTAGCTGTCCCCTACGTGTCCCTGGGGGTACCCTGGCTGTCCCCTAGGGGTCCCTGGGGGTACCCTGGCTGTCCCTGGGGTGCCCTGGCTGTCCCCTAGGTGTCCCTGGGGGTGACCTGCCTGTCCCCTAGGTGTCCCTGGGGGTGCCTTGGCTGTCCCTGGTGTGCTCTAGCTGTCCCCTACGTGTCCCTGGGGGTACCCTGGCTGTCCCCTAGTTGTCCCTGGGGGAGCCCTGGCTGTCCCAAGGGTGCCCTGCCTGTCCCCTAGGTGTCCCTGGGAGTGCCCTGGCTGTCCCCTAGGTGTCCCTGGGGGTGCCCTGGGTGTCCGTCTGGGTGCCCTGGCTGTCGCCTAGGTGTCCCTGGGGTCCCCTGGCTGTTCCTGTGGTGCCCTGGCTGTCTTCTAGGTGTCCCTGGGGGGCCCTGGCTGTCCCCTAGGTGTCCCTGGGGTGCCCAGGCTTTCCTATAGGTGTCCCTGGGGGTGCCCTGGCTGTCCCTTAGGCGTCCCTGGGGGTTCCCTGGCTATCTGTGGGGTGCCGTGGCTGCCTCTGGGGTGCCCTTGATGTCCCCTAGGTGTCCCTGGGGTGCCCTGAGTGTCCCTGGGGTGCCCTGGCTGTCCCCAAGGCGTCCCTGGGGTGCCCTGGATGTCCCCTTGGTGTCCCTGGGGTGCCCTGGCTGTCCCTGGGGGTCCCTGGCTGTCCCATAGGTGTCCCTAGGGGTGCCTTGTCTGTCCCTGGGGGGGCCCTGGGTGTACCCTGGTGTCCCTGGAGGGCCCTGGCTGTCCCCTAAGTGTCCCTGGGGGTGCTCTGGTGTCCCTGGGGATGCCCTGGCTTTCCCCTAGCTGTCCCTGGGGGTGCCCTGGGTGTCCCTGGCGTGTCCTGGCTGTCCCCTAGGTGTCCCTGGGGGTGCCCTGGCTGTCCCTGGTGTGCCCTAGCTGTCCCCTACGTGTCCCTGGGGGTGCCCTGGGTGTCCCTGAGGTGCTCCAGGGGTGCCCCGGCTGTCCCTGGGGGTGCCCAGGCTGTCCCCTAGGGGTCCCTGGGGGTACCCTGGCTGTCCCTGGGGTGCCCTGGCTGTCCCCTAGGTGTCCCTGGGGTGCCGTGGCTGTCCCCTTGGTGTCCCTGGGGGTGACCTCCCTGTCCCCTAGGTGTCCCTGGAAGTGCCCTGGCTGTCCCCTTGGTGTCCCTGGGGGTGCCCTGGCTGTCCCATAGGTGTCCCTGGAGGTGCCCTGGCTGTCCCCTTGGTGTCCCTGGGTGTCCCTGGGGTGCCCTGGCTGTCCCCTAGGTGTCCCCGGGGATGCCCTGGCTATCCCTGGGGGGGCCCTGGCTGTCCCTGGGGTGCCCTAGCTGTCCCCTAGGTGTCCTGGGGGTGCCCTGGCTGTCCCCTTGGTGTCCCTGGGGTACCCTGGCTGTCCCTTATGTGTCCCTGGGGGTGCCCAGGGTGTCCCTGGGGTGCCTTGCTGTCCCCTAGATGTCCCTGGGGGTGCCCTGCCTGTCCCCGAGGTGTCCCTGGGGGTGCCCTGGCTGTCCTTGGGGTGCTCTGGCTGTCCCCTAGGTGTCCCTGGAGTGCCCTGACTGTCCCCTAGGTGTCCCTGGGGGTTCCCTGGCTGTCCACTAGTTGTCCCTGGGGGAGCCCTGGCTGACCCTAGGGTGCCCTGCCTGTCCCCTAGGTGTCCCTGGTAGTGCCCTGGCTGTCCCCTAGGTGTCCCTGGGGGTGCCCTGGGTGTCCCTCTGGGTGCCCTGGCTGTCCCCTAGGTGTCCCTGGGGTCCCCTGGGTGTCCCCGGGGGTGCCCTGGCTGTTCCTGTGGTGCCCTGGCTGTCTTCTAGGTGTCCCTGGGGGGCCCTGGCTGTCTCCTCGGTGTCCCTGGGGGTGCCCTGGGTGTCCCTGGGGGTGCCCTGGGTGTCCCTGGGGTGCCCTGGGGGTGCCCTGGCTGTCCCGTAGGTGTCCCAGGGCTGCCCTGGCTGTCCCATAGCTGTCCCTGGGGGTGCCCTGGCTGTTCCTTAGGTGTCCCTGGGGGTGCCCTGGCTGTCCCTTAGGTGTCCCTGGGGGTTCCCTGGCTATCTGTGGGGTGCCGTGGCTGCCTCTGGGGTGCCCTTGATGTCCCCTAGGTGTCCCTGGGGTGCCCTGAGTGTCCCTGTGGGTGCCCTGGCTGTCCCCTAGGTGTCCCTGGGGTGCCCTGGCTGTCCTTTAGGTGTCCCTGGGGGTGCCCTGGCTGTCCCCTAGGTTGTCCCTGCCTCGCTCGTATCCTCGACTCCGCCTCCGGCGTCATGGTGACACCCCTCCCAGTCTGGACCGGTGTGGCCACACCCCCTCCCCTGGGGCCATTAGACCCATCCCAGTACAGACCAGTAAGGCACCGTGTGCCCACCATCCACCCCCACACGCCTGCCAGTTCGTCCCAGTCCACTCCCCGTCCATCCAGTTCTCTCTGATCACCCTCCCAGTGCTCCCAGTCCATCCCAGTCCCGCAGGTGCTGGTGCTTGTGGCTTGATCAGCTGGTGCCTGTCCGCAACGTGGAGCGGGTCAAATGAGGCCTCAGGGGGAGGGGGGCGCGGATTTTGGGGGGTCCTGGGGGTCCCGAGTTGTCCTGGAGGGGTTTGGGGGGTCTGCGGGGAGTCTCAAGGGGCTGCTGTGGGTGTTTTTCGGGGATCTTCGGGAGGTTTGGGCGGCCCATTTGAGGCATCAAAGGAACCTGAGGAGGGTTTTGCGGGCTCCTGGAGGTCGGGGGGGCCCTGGGGGTGGTTTGGGGGGCACTGGGGGTTTCAGCCCGTGACCCCCCCCCGTTTTTGACCTCCCCCCCCCCCCTCGAGCTGTTTCGGTCTCATCGACGCCCTCCTGAAGCCCAAGGGGGGGTGGGCGCTGGGCCCCCCCCGCTGCCCCCTCCCCCTGCCACCCCCGCGACGCCCTGCAGGTGAGGGACCCCCAAAAACCCCTCCCCAGACCCCAAATTCAGCCCTGGGACCCCAAAAAACCCCCAAAACCTCTCCCCGGACCCCAAATTCACCCCTGAGGCCCCAAAAAAACCCCCAAACCCCTCCCCATGAACCCCAAATCCACCCCTGGGACCCCCCAAAACCTCCCCAGGACCCCAGATCCACCCCGGGACCCCCAAATCCATCCCTTGGACCCCCAAAAACCCCCAAATCCATCCCTGGGACCCCCCAAAACCTCCCTTCAAACCCCAAATTCACCCCTCGGACCTCCAGAATCCTTCCACAGGACCCCTCAGGGGTCGTTCCCCACGAAAAAGTGCGGGAAACGTGAGGGGAGAAAAAGTGCGGGAAACGTGAGGGGAGAAAAAGGGCGGGATCAAGTGGAGGGGATCAATGGAATTTTGGGGGGGGTCAGCGACGCTGAGGAAGGATCAATGGAATATTGGGGGGGCATCAATGACATTGGGGGGGTCAGTGACACTCGGGTGGGGATCAATGATGCTGTGGGGGGGTCGATATCAGCTCGAGGGGCGGCCATGGGTTTTTGGGGGGCCGCAACGCAGGCATCCGTGCTGGGTTTGGAGCGGGGGGGCCCCTTCAACCTCTGGGGGGGCCCTGGCTGTCCCCTGGCTGTACCTGGGGGTGCCCTGGCTGTCCCCTAGGTGTCCCTGGGGATGCCCTGGAGTCCCTGGGGGTGCCCTGGCTGTCCCTGGGGGTCCCTGGCTGTCCCCTAGGTGTCCCTGGGGTGCCCTGGCTTTCCCTGGGGTGCCCTGGCTGTCCCCTAGGTGTCCCTGGGGGTGCCCTGGCTGTCCCTGGGGGTCCCTGGCTGTCCCATAGGTGTCCCTAGGGGTGCCTTGTCTGTCCCTGGGGGGCCCTGGGTGTACCCTGGTGTCCCTGGGAGGGCCCTGGCTGTCCCCTAAGTGTCCCTGGGGGTGCCCTGGCTGTCCCTGGTGTGCCCTAGCTGTCCCTACGTGTCCCTGGGGGTGCCCTGGGTGTCCCTGAGGTGCTCTAGGGGTGCCCCGGCTGTCCCTGGGGGGTACCCTGGCTGTCCCCTAGGGGTCCCTGGGGGTACCCTGGCTGTCCCTGGGGTGCCCTGGCTGTCCCCTAGGTGTCCCTGGGGGTGACCTGCCTGTCCCCTAGGTGTCCCTGGAGGTGCCCTGGCTGTCCCCTTGGTGTCCCTGGGGGTGCCCTGGCTGTCCCATAGGTGTCCCTGGAGGTGCCCTGGCTGTCCCCTTGGTGTCCCTGGGGGTGCCCTGGGTGTCCCTGGGGTGCCCTGGCTGTCCCCTAGGTGTCCCTGGGGGTGCCCTGGCTGTCCCCTTGGTGTCCCTGGGGTACCCTGGCTGTCCCTTATGTGTCCCTGGGGGTGCCCAGGGTGTCCCTGGGGTGCCTTGCTGTCCCCTAGGTGTCCCTGGGGGTGCCCTGCCTTTCCCCGAGGTGTCCCTGGGGGTGCCCTGGCTGTCCTTGGGGTGCTCTGGCTGTCCCCTAGGTGTCCCTGGAGTGCCCTGCCTGTCCCCTAGGTGTCCCTGGGAGTGCCCTGGCTGTCACCTAGGTGTCCCTGGCTGTCCCCTAGTTGTCCCTGGGGGAGCCCTGGCTGTCCCAAGGGTGCCCTGCCTGTCCCCTAGGTGTCCCTGGGAGTGCCCTGGCTGTCCCCTAGGTGTCCCTGGGGGTGCCCTGGGTGTCCCTCTGGGTGCCCTGTCTGTCCCCTAGGTGTCCCTGGGGTCCCCTGGGTGTCCCCGGGGGTGCCCTGGCTCTTCCTGTGGTGCCCTGGCTATCTTCTAGGTGTCCCTGGGGGGCCCTGGCTGTCCCCTATGTGTCCCTGGGGTGCCCTGGCTGTCCCTGGGGTGCCCAGGCTTTCCTATAGGTGTCCCTGGGGGTGCCCTGGCTGTCCCATAGGTGTCCCTGGGGGTGCCCTGGCTGTTCCTTAGGTGTCCCTGGGGGTGCCCTGGCTGTTCCTTAGGTGTCCCTGGGGGTGCCCTGGCTGGCCCTTAGGTGTCCTTGGGGGTTCCCTGGCTATCTGTGGGGTGCCGTGGCTGCCTCTGGGGTGCCCTTGATGTCCCCTAGGTGTCCCTGGGGTGCCCTGAGTGTCCCTGGGGTGCCCTGGCTGTCCCCTAGGTGTCCTTGGGGTGCCTTGCTGTCCCTAAGGCGTCCCTGGGGTGCCCTGGCTGTCCCCTAGGTGTCCCTGGGGGTGCCCTGGCTGTCCCTGGGGGTCCCTGGCTGTCCCATAGGTGTCCCTAGGGGTGCCTTGTCTGTCCCTGGGGGGGCCCTGGGTGTACCCTGGTGTCCCTGGGAGGGCCCTGGCTGTCCCCTAAGTGTCCCTGGGGGTGCTCTGGTGTCCCTGGGGATGCCCTGGCTGTCCCCTAGCTGTCCCTGGGGGTGCCCTGGGTGTCCCTGGGGTGCCCTGGCTGTTCCCTAGGTGTCCCTGGGGGTGCCCTGGCTGTCCCTGGTGTGCCCTAGCTGTCCCCTACGTGTCACTGGGGGTGCCCTGGGTGTCCCTGAGGTGCTCTAGGGGTGCCCCGGCTGTCCCTGGGGTGCCCTGCCTGTCCCCTAGGGGTCCCTGGGGGTACCCTGGCTGTCCCTGGGGTGCCCTGGCTGTCCCCTAGGTGTCCCTGGGGTGCCGTGGCTGTCCCCTTGGTGTCCCTGGGGGTGACCTGCCTGTCCCCTAGGTGTCCCTGGAGGTGCCCTGGCTGTCCCCTTGGTGTCCCTGGGGGTGCCCTGGCTGTCCCATAGGTGTCCCTGGATGTCCCCTGGCTATCACCTTGGTGTCCCTGGGGGTGCCCTGGCTTTCCCCTAGGTGTCCCTAGGGTGCCCAGGCTGTCCCCTAGCTGTCCCTGGGGGTGCCCTGGGTGTCCCTTGGGTGCCCTGGCCGTTCCCTAGGTGTCCCTGGGGGTGCCCTGTCTGTCCCTGGTGTGCCCTGGCTGTCCCCTACGTGTCCCTGGGGGTGCCCTGGGTTTCCCGGGGTGCCCTGGCTGTCCCCTAGGTGTCCCTGGGGTGCCCTGGCTGTCCCCTATGTGTCCCTGGATGTGCCCTAGCTATCCGCTTGGTGTCCCTGGGGGTGCCCTGGCTTTCCCCTAGGTGTCTCTAGGGTGCCCAGGCTGTCCCCTAGCTGTCCCTGGGGGTGCCCTGGGTGTCCCTGGGGTGCCCTGGCTGTCCCCTAGGTGTCCCTGGGGGTGCCCTGGCTGTCCCTGGTGTGCCCTGGCTGTCCCCTAGGTGTCCCTGGGGGTGCCCTGGGTGTCCCTGGGGTGCCCTAGGGGTGCCCCGGCTGTCCCTGGGGGTGCCCAGGCTGTCCCCTAGGTGCCCCTGGGGGTACCCTGGCTGTCCCCTATGTGTCCCTGGGGTGCACTGGCTGTCCCTGGGGTGCCCTGGCTGTCCCCTAGGTGTCCCTGGGGTGCCGTGGCTGTCCCCTAGGTGTCCCTGGGGGTACCCTGGCTGTCCCCTATGTGTTCCTGGGGTGCCCTGGCTGTCCCCTATGTGTCCCTGGTGGTGCCCTGGCTGTCCCCTAGGTGTCCCTGGAGGTGCCCTGGGTGTCCCCTTGGTGTCCCTGGGGGTGCCCTGGCATTCCCTGGGGTGCCCTGGCTGTCCTTGGGGTGCTCTGGCTGTCCCCTAGGTGTCCCTGGAGTGCCCTGACTGTCCCCTAGGTGTCCCTGGGGGTTCCCTGGCTGTCCACTAGTTGTCCCTGGGGGAGCCCTGGCTGACCCTAGGGTGCCCTGCCTGTCCCCTAGGTGTCCCTGGTAGTGCCCTGGCTGTCCCCTAGGTGTCCCTGGGGGTGCCCTGGGTGTCCCTCTGGGTGCCCTGGCTGTCCCCTAAGTGTCCCTGGGGGTGCTCTGGTGTCCCTGGGGATGCCCTGGCTGTCCCCTAGCTGTCCCTGGGGGTGCCCTGGGTGTCCCTGGGGTGCCCTGGCTGTTCCCTAGGTGTCCCTGGGGGTGCCCTGGCTGTCCCTGGTGTGCCCTAGCTGTCCCCTACGTGTCACTGGGGGTGCCCTGGGTGTCCCTGAGGTGCTCTAGGGGTGCCCCGGCTGTCCCTGGGGTGCCCTGCCTGTCCCCTAGGGGTCCCTGGGGGTACCCTGGCTGTCCCTGGGGTGCCCTGGCTGTCCCCTAGGTGTCCCTGGGGTGCCGTGGCTGTCCCCTTGGTGTCCCTGGGGGTGACCTGCCTGTCCCCTAGGTGTCCCTGGAGGTGCCCTGGCTGTCCCCTTGGTGTCCCTGGGGGTGCCCTGGCTGTCCCATAGGTGTCCCTGGATGTCCCCTGGCTATCCCCTTGGTGTCCCTGGGGGTGCCCTGGCTTTCCCCTAGGTGTCCGTAGGGTGCCCAGGCTGTCCCCTAGCTGTCCCTGGGGGTGCCCTGGGTGTCCCTTGGGTGCCCTGGCCGTTCCCTAGGTGTCCCTGGGGGTGCCCTGGCTGTCCCTGGTGTGCCCTGGCTGTCCCCTACGTGTCCCTGGGGGTGCCCTGGGTTTCCCGGGGTGCCCTGGCTGTCCCCTAGGTGTCCCTGGGGTGCCCTGGCTGTCCCCTATGTGTCCCTGGATGTGCCCTAGCTATCCGCTTGGTGTCCCTGGGGGTGCCCTGGCTTTCCCCTAGGTGTCTCTAGGGTGCCCAGGCTGTCCCCTAGCTGTCCCTGGGGGTGCCCTGGGTGTCCCTGGGGTGCCCTGGCTGTCCCCTAGGTGTCCCTGGGGGTGCCCTTGCTGTCCCTGGTGTGCCCTGACTGTCCCCTACGTGTCCCTGGGGGTGCCCTGGGTGTCCCTGGGGTGCCCTAGGGGTGCCCCGGCTGTCCCTTGGGGTGCCCAGGCTGTCCCCTAGGTGCCCCTGGGGGTGCCCTGGCTGTCCCCTATGTGTCCCTGGGGTGCACTGGCTGTCCCTGGGGTGCCCTGGCTGTCCCCTAGGTGTCCCTGGGGTGCCGTGGCTGTCCCCTAGGTGTCCCTGGGGGTACCCTGGCTGTCCCCTATGTGTTCCTGGGGTGCCCTGGCTGTCCCCTATGTGTCCCTGGTGGTGCCCTGGCTGTCCCCTAGGTGTCCCTGGAGGTGCCCTGGGTGTCCCCTTGGTGTCCCTGGGGGTGCCCTGGCATTCCCTGGGGTGCCCTGGCTGTCCTTGGGGTGCTCTGGCTGTCCCCTAGGTGTCCCTGGAGTGCCCTGACTGTCCCCTAGGTGTCCCTGGGGGTTCCCTGGCTGTCCACTAGTTGTCCCTGGGGGAGCCCTGGCTGACCCTAGGGTGCCCTGCCTGTCCCCTAGGTGTCCCTGGTAGTGCCCTGGCTGTCCCCTAGGTGTCCCTGGGGGTGCCCTGGGTGTCCCTCTGGGTGCCCTGGCTGTCCCCTAGGTGTCCCTGGGGTCCCCTGGGTGTCCCCGGGGGTGCCCTGGCTGTTCCTGTGGTGCCCTGGCTGTCTTCTAGGTGTCCCTGGGGGGCCCTGGCTGTCTCCTCGGTGTCCCTGGGGGTGCCCTGGGTGTCCCTGGGGGTGCCCTGGGTGTCCCTGGGGTGCCCTGGGGGTGCCCTGGCTGTCCCGTAGGTGTCCCAGGGCTGCCCTGGCTGTCCCATAGGTGTCCCTGGGGGTGCCCTGGCTGTTCTTTAGGTGTCCCTGGGGGTGCCCTGGCTGTCCCTTAGGTGTCCCTGGGGGTGCCCTGGCTGTCCCTTAGGTGTCCCTGGGGGTTCCCTGGCTATCTGTGGGGTGCCGTGGCTGCCTCTGGGGTGCCCTTGATGTCCCCTAGGTGTCCCTGGGGTGCCCTGAGTGTCCCTGTGGGTGCCCTGGCTGTCCCCTAGGTGTCCCTGGGGTGCCCTGGCTGTCCTTTAGGTGTCCCTGGGGGTGCCCTGGCTGTCCCCTAGGTGTCCCTGCCTCGCTCGTATCCTCGACTCCGCCTGCGGCGCCATGGTGACACCCCTCCCAGTCTGGACCGGTGTGGCCACACCCCCTCCCCTGGGGCCATTAGACCCATCCCAGTACAGACCAGTAAGGCACCGTGTGCCCACCATCCACCCTTACACGCCTGCCAGTTCGTCCCAGTCCACTCCCCGTCCATCCCAGTTCTCTCTGATCACCCTCCCAGTGCTCCCAGTCCATCCCAGTCCCGCAGGTGCTGGTGCTTGTGGCTTGATCAGCTGGTGCCTGTCCGCAACGTGGAGCGGGTCAAATGAGGCCTCAGGGGGAGAGGGGGGCGGATTTTGGGGGGTCCTGGGGGTCCCGAGTTGTCCTGGAGGGGTTTGGGGGGTCTGCGGGGAGTCTCAAGGGGCTGCTGTGGGTGTTTTTCGGGGATTTTCGGGAGGTTTGGGTGGCCCATTTGAGGCATCAAAGGAACCTGAGGAGGGTTTTGCGGGCTCCTGGAGGTCGGGGGGGCCCTGGGGGTGGTTTGGGGGGCACTGGGGGGTTCCAGCCCGTGACCCCCCCCCGTTTTTGACCCCCCCCCCCCGAGCTGTTTCGGTCTCATCGACGCCCTCCTGAAGCCCAAGGGGGGGTGGGCGCTGGGCCCCCCCCGCTGCCCCCTCCCCCTGCCACCCCCGCGACGCCCTGCAGGTGAGGGACCCCCAAAAACCCCTCCCCAGACCCCAAATTCAGCCCTGGGACCCCAAAAAACCCCCAAAACCTCTCCCCGGACCCCAAATTCACCCCTGAGGCCCCAAAAAAACCCCCAAACCCCTCCCCATGAACCCCAAATCCACCCCTGGGACCCCCCAAAACCTCCCCAGGACCCCAGATCCACCCCGGGACCCCCAAATCCATCCCTTGGACCCCCAAAAACCCCCAAATCCATCCCTGGGACCCCCCAAAACCTCCCTTCAAACCCCAAATTCACCCCTCGGACCTCCAGAATCCTTCCACAGGACCCCTCAGGGGTCGTTCCCCACGAAAAAGTGCGGGAAACGTGAGGGGAGAAAAAGGGCGGGAAACGTGAGGGGAGAAAAAGGGCGGGATCAAGTGGAGGGGATCAATGGAATTTTGGGGGGGGTCAGCGACGCTGAGGAAGGATCAATGGAATATTGGGGGGGCATCAATGACATTGGGGGGGTCAGTGACACTCGGGTGGGGATCAATGATGCTGTGGGGGGGTCGATATCAGCTCGAGGGGCGGCCATGGGTTTTTGGGGGGCCGCAACGCAGGCATCCGTGCTGGGTTTGGAGCGGGGGGGCCCTTCAACCTCTGGGGGGGCCCTGGCTGTCCCCTGGCTGTACCTGGGGGTGCCCTGGCTGTCCCCTAGGTGTCCCTGGGGATGCCCTGGAGTCCCTGGGGGTGCCCTGGCTGTCCCTGGGGGTCCCTGGCTGTCCCATAGGTGTCCCTAGGGGTGCCTTGTCTGTCCCTGGGGGGGCCCTTGGTGTACCTTGGGGTGCCCTGCCTGGCCCCTAGGTGTCCCTGGGGGTGCCCTGGCTGTCCCCTTGGTGTCCCTGGGGTACCCTGGCTGTCCCTTATGTGTCCCTGGGGGTGCCCAGGGTGTCCCTGGGGTGCCTTGCTGTCCCCTAGGTGTCCCTGGGGGTGCCCTGCCTTTCCCCGAGGTGTCCCTGGGGATGCCCTGGAGTCCCTGGGGGTGCCCTGGCTGTCCCTGGGGGTCCCTGGCTGTCCCCTAGGTGTCCCTGGGGGGCCCTGGCTTTCCCTGGGGTGCCCTGGCTGTCCCCTAGGTGTCCTTGGGGTGCCTTGCTGTCCCCAAGGCGTCCCTGGGGTGCCCTGGCTGTCCCCTAGGTGTCCCTGGGGGTGCCCTGGCTGTCCCTGGGGGTCCCTGGCTGTCCCATAGGTGTCCCTAGGGGTGCCTTGTCTGTCCCTGGGGGGGCCCTGGGTGTACCCTGGTGTCCCTGGGAGGGCCCTGGCTGTCCCCTAAGTGTCCCTGGGGGTGCTCTGGTGTCCCTGGGGATGCCCTAGCTGTCCCCTACGTGTCCCTGGGGGTGCCCTGGGTGTCCCTGGGGTGCCCTGGCTGTCCCCTAGGTGTCCCTGGGGGTGCCCTGGCTGTCCCTGGTGTGCCCTAGCTGTCCCCTCCGTGTCCCTGGGGGTGCCCTGGGTGTCCCTGGGGTGCCCTGGCTGTCCCCTAGGTGTCCCTGGGGGTGCCCTGGCTGTCCCTGGTGTGCCCTAGCTGTCCCCTACGTGTCCCTGGGGGTACCCTGGCTGTCCCCTAGGAGTCCCTGGGGGTACCCTGGCTGTCCCTGGGGTGCCCTGGCTGTCCCCTAGGTGTCCCTGGGGGTGACCTGCCTGTCCCCTAGGTGTCCCTGGGGGTGCCCTGGCTGTCCCTGGTGTGCTCTAGCTGTCCCCTACGTGTCCCTGGGGGTACCCTGGCTGTCCCCTAGTTGTCCCTGGGGGAGCCCTGGCTGTCCCAAGGGTGCCCTGCCTGTCCCCTAGGTGTCCCTGGGAGTGCCCTGGCTGTCCCCTAGGTGTCCCTGGGGGTGCCCTGGGTGTCCCTCTGGGTGCCCTGGCTGTCGCCTAGGTGTCCCTGGGGTCCCCTGGGTGTCCCCGGGGGTGCCCTGGCTCTTCCTGTGGTGCCCTGGCTGTCTTCTAGGTGTCCCTGGGGGGCCCTGGCTGTCCCCTAGGTGTCCCTGGGGTGCCCTGGCTGTCCCTGGGGTGCCCAGGCTTTCCTATAGGTGTCCCTGGGGGTGCCCTGGCTGTCCCCTAGGTGTCCCAGGGCTGCCCTGGCTGTCCCATAGGTGTCCCTGGGGGTGCCCTGGCTGTCCCTTAGGTGTCCCTGGGGGTTCCCTGGCTATCTGTGGGGTGCCGTGGCTGCCTCTGGGGTGCCCTTGATGTCCCCTAGGTGTCCCTGGGGTGCCCTGAGTGTCCCTGGGGTGCCCTGGCTGTCCCCAAGGCGTCCCTGGGGTGCCCTGGATGTCCCCTTGGTGTCCCTGGGGTGCCCTGGCTGTCCCTGGGGGTCCCTGGCTGTCCCATAGGTGTCCCTAGGGGTGCCTTGTCTGTCCCTGGGGGGGCCCTGGGTGTACCCTGGTGTCCCTGGGAGGGCCCTGGCTGTCCCCTAAGTGTCCCTGGGGGTGCTCTGGTGTCCCTGGGGATGCCCTGGCTTTCCCCTAGCTGTCCCTGGGGGTGCCCTGGGTGTCCCTGGGGTGTCCTGGCTGTCCCCTAGGTGTCCCTGGGGGTGCCCTGGCTGTCCCTGGTGTGCCCTAGCTGTCCCCTACGTGTCCCTGGGGGTGCCCTGGGTGTCCCTGAGGTGCTCCAGGGGTGCCCCGGCTGTCCCTGGGGGTGCCCAGGCTGTCCCCTAGGGGTCCCTGGGGGTACCCTGGCTGTCCCTGGGGTGCCCTGGCTGTCCCCTAGGTGTCCCTGGGGTGCCGTGGCTGTCCCCTTGGTGTCCCTGGGGGTGACCTCCCTGTCCCCTAGGTGTCCCTGGAAGTGCCCTGGCTGTCCCCTTGGTGTCCCTGGGGGTGCCCTGGCTGTCCCATAGGTGTCCCTGGAGGTGCCCTGGCTGTCCCCTTGGTGTCCCTGGGTGTCCCTGGGGTGCCCTGGCTGTCCCCTAGGTGTCCCCGGGGATGCCCTGGCTATCCCTGGGGGGGCCCTGGCTGTCCCTGGGGTGCCCTAGCTGTCCCCTAGGTGTCCCTGGGGGTGCCCTGGCTGTCCCCTTGGTGTCCCTGGGGTACCCTGGCTGTCCCTTATGTGTCCCTGGGGGTGCCCAGGGTGTCCCTGGGGTGCCTTGCTGTCCCCTAGATGTCCCTGGGGGTGCCCTGCCTGTCCCCGAGGTGTCCCTGGGGGTGCCCTGGCTGTCCTTGGGGTGCTCTGGCTGTCCCCTAGGTGTCCCTGGAGTGCCCTGACTGTCCCCTAGGTGTCCCTGGGGGTTCCCTGGCTGTCCACTAGTTGTCCCTGGGGGAGCCCTGGCTGACCCTAGGGTGCCCTGCCTGTCCCCTAGGTGTCCCTGGTAGTGCCCTGGCTGTCCCCTAGGTGTCCCTGGGGGTGCCCTGGGTGTCCCTCTGGGTGCCCTGGCTGTCCCCTAGGTGTCCCTGGGGTCCCCTGGGTGTCCCCGGGGGTGCCCTGGCTGTTCCTGTGGTGCCCTGGCTGTCTTCTAGGTGTCCCTGGGGGGCCCTGGCTGTCTCCTCGGTGTCCCTGGGGGTGCCCTGGGTGTCCCTGGGGGTGCCCTGGGTGTCCCTGGGGTGCCCTGGGGGTGCCCTGGCTGTCCCGTAGGTGTCCCAGGGCTGCCCTGGCTGTCCCATAGCTGTCCCTGGGGGTGCCCTGGCTGTTCCTTAGGTGTCCCTGGGGGTGCCCTGGCTGTCCCTTAGGTGTCCCTGGGGGTTCCCTGGCTATCTGTGGGGTGCCGTGGCTGCCTCTGGGGTGCCCTTGATGTCCCCTAGGTGTCCCTGGGGTGCCCTGAGTGTCCCTGTGGGTGCCCTGGCTGTCCCCTAGGTGTCCCTGGGGTGCCCTGGCTGTCCTTTAGGTGTCCCTGGGGGTGCCCTGGCTGTCCCCTAGGTGTCCCTGCCTCGCTCGTATCCTCGACTCCGCCTCCGGCGCCATGGTGACACCCCTCCCAGTCTGGACCGGTGTGGCCACACCCCCTCCCCTGGGGCCATTAGACCCATCCCAGTACAGACCAGTAAGGCACCGTGTGCCCACCATCCACCCCCACACGCCTGCCAGTTCGTCCCAGTCCACTCCCCGTCCATCCCAGTTCTCTCTGATCACCCTCCCAGTGCTCCCAGTCCATCCCAGTCCCGCAGGTGCTGGTGCTTGTGGCTTGATCAGCTGGTGCCTGTCCGCAACGTGGAGCGGGTCAAATGAGGCCTCAGGGGGAGGGGGGCGCGGATTTTGGGGGGTCCTGGGGGTCCCGAGTTGTCCTGGAGGGGTTTGGGGGGTCTGCGGGGAGTCTCAAGGGGCTGCTGTGGGTGTTTTTCGGGGATCTTCGGGAGGTTTGGGCGGCCCATTTGAGGCATCAAAGGAACCTGAGGAGGGTTTTGCGGGCTCCTGGAGGTCGGGGGGGCCCTGGGGGTGGTTTGGGGGGCACTGGGGGGTTCCAGCCCGTGACCCCCCCCCGTTTTTGACCCCCCCCCCCCCCCCGAGCTGTTTCGGTCTCATCGACGCCCTCCTGAAGCCCAAGGGGGGGTGGGCGCTGGGCCCCCCCCGCTGCCCCCTCCCCCTGCCACCCCCGCGACGCCCTGCAGGTGAGGGACCCCCAAAAACCCCTCCCCAGACCCCAAATTCAGCCCTGGGACCCCAAAAAACCCCCAAAACCTCTCCCCGGACCCCAAATTCACCCCTGAGGCCCCAAAAAACCCCCAAACCCCTCCCCATGAACCCCAAATCCACCCCTGGGACCCCCCAAAACCTCCCCAGGACCCCAGATCCACCCCGGGACCCCCAAATCCATCCCTTGGACCCCCAAAAACCCCCAAATCCATCCCTGGGACCCCCCAAAACCTCCCTTCAAACCCCAAATTCACCCCTCGGACCTCCAGAATCCTTCCACAGGACCCCTCAGGGGTCGTTCCCCACGAAAAAGTGCGGGAAACGTGAGGGGAGAAAAAGGGCGGGAAACGTGAGGGGAGAAAAAGGGCGGGATCAAGTGGAGGGGATCAATGGAATTTTGGGGGGGGTCAGCGACGCTGAGGAAGGATCAATGGAATATTGGGGGGGCATCAATGACATTGGGGGGGTCAGTGACACTCGGGTGGGGATCAATGATGCTGTGGGGGGGTCGATATCAGCTCGAGGGGCGGCCATGGGTTTTTGGGGGGCCGCAACGCAGGCATCCGTGCTGGGTCTGGAGCGGGGGGGCCCCTTCAACCTCTGGGGGGGCCCTGGCTGTCCCCTGGCTGTACCTGGGGGTGCCCTGGCTGTCCCCTAGGTGTCCCTGGGGATGCCCTGGAGTCCCTGGGGGTGCCCTGGCTGTCCCTGGGGGTCCCTGGCTGTCCCCTAGGTGTCCCTGGGGTGCCCTGGCTTTCCCTGGGGTGCCCTGGCTGTCCCCTAGGTGTCCCTGGGGGTGCCCTGGCTGTCCCTGGGGGTCCCTGGCTGTCCCATAGGTGTCCCTAGGGGTGCCTTGTCTGTCCCTGGGGGGGCCCTGGGTGTACCCTGGTGTCCCTGGTAGGGCCCTGGCTGTCCCCTAAGTGTCCCTGGGGGTGCCCTGGCTGTCCCTGGTGTGCCCTAGCTGTCCCCTACGTGTCCCTGGGGGTGCCCTGGGTGTCCCTGAGGTGCTCTAGGGGTGCCTCGGCTGACCCTGGGGGGTATCCTGGCTGTCCCCTAGGGGTCCCTGGGGGTACCCTGGCTGTCCCTGGGGTGCCCTGGCTGTCCCCTAGGTGTCCCTGGGGGTGACCTGCCTGTCCCCTAGGTGTCCCTGGAGGTGCCCTGGCTGTCCCCTTTGTGTCCCTGGGGGTGCCCTGGCTGTCCCATAGGTGTCCCTGGGGGTGCCCTGGCTGTCCCCTTGGTGTCCCTGGGGTACCCTGGCTGTCCCTTATGTGTCCCTGGGGGTGCCCAGGGTGTCCCTGGGGTGCCTTGCTGTCCCCTAGGTGTCCCTGGGGGTGCCCTGCCTTTCCCCGAGGTGTCCCTGGGGGTGCCCTGGCTGTCCTTGGGGTGCTCTGGCTGTCTTCTAGGTGTCCCTGGAGTGCCCTGCCTGTCCCCTAGGTGTCCCTGGGAGTGCCCTGGCTGTCACCTAGGTGTCCCTGGCTGTCCCCTAGTTGTCCCTGGGGGAGCCCTGGCTGTCCCAAGGGTGCCCTGCCTGTCCCCTAGGTGTCCCTGGGAGTGCCCTGGCTGTCCCCTAGGTGTCCCTGGGGGTGCCCTGGGTGTCCCTCTGGGTGCCCTGTCTGTCCCCTAGGTGTCCCTGGGGTCCCCTGGGTGTCCCCGGGGGTGCCCTGGCTCTTCCTGTGGTGCCCTGGCTATCTTCTAGGTGTCCCTGGGGGGCCCTGGCTGTCCCCTAGGTGTCCCTGGGGTGCCCTGGCTGTCCCTGGGGTGCCCAGGCTTTCCTATAGGTGTCCCTGGGGGTGCCCTGGCTGTCCCATAGGTGTCCCTGGGGGTGCCCTGGCTGTTCCTTAGGTGTCCCTGGGGGTGCCCTGGCTGTTCCTTAGGTGTCCCTGGGGGTGCCCTGGCTGGCCCTTAGGTGTCCTTGGGGGTTCCCTGGCTATCTGTGGGGTGCCGTGGCTGCCTCTGGGGTGCCCTTGATGTCCCCTAGGTGTCCCTGGGGTGCCCTGAGTGTCCCTGGGGTGCCCTGGCTGTCCCCTAGGTGTCCTTGGGGTGCCTTGCTGTCCCCAAGGCGTCCCTGGGGTGCCCTGGCTGTCCCCTAGGTGTCCCTGGGGGTGCCCTGGCTGTCCCTGGGGGTCCCTGGCTGTCCCATAGGTGTCCCTAGGGGTGCCTTGTCTGTCCGTGGGGGGGCCCTGGGTGTACCCTGGTGTCCCTGGGAGGGCCCTGGCTGTCCCCTAAGTGTCCCTGGGGGTGCTCTGGTGTCCCTGGGGATGCCCTGGCTGTCCCCTAGCTGTCCCTGGGGGTGCCCTGGGTGTCCCTGGGGTGCCCTGGCTGTTCCCTAGGTGTCCCTGGGGGTGCCCTGGCTGTCCCTGGTGTGCCCTAGCTGTCCCCTACGTGTCACTGGGGGTGCCCTGGGTGTCCCTGAGGTGCTCTAGGGGTGCCCCGGCTGTCCCTGGGGTGCCCTGCCTGTCCCCTAGGGGTCCCTGGGGGTACCCTGGCTGTCCCTGGGGTGCCCTGGCTGTCCCCTAGGTGTCCCTGGGGTGCCGTGGCTGTCCCCTTGGTGTCCCTGGGGGTGACCTGCCTGTCCCCTAGGTGTCCCTGGAGGTGCCCTGGCTGTCCCCTTGGTGTCCCTGGGGGTGCCCTGGCTTTCCCCTAGGTGTCCCTAGGGTGCCCAGGCTGTCCCCTAGCTGTCCCTGGGGGTGCCCTGGGTGTCCCTTGGGTGCCCTGGCCGTTCCCTAGGTGTCCCTGGGGGTGCCCTGGCTGTCCCCTACGTGTCCCTGGGGGTGCCCTGGGTTTCCCAGGGTGCCCTGGCTGTCCCCTAGGTGTCCCTGGGGTGCCCTGGCTGTCCCCTATGTGTCCCTGGATGTGCCCTAGCTATCCGCTTGGTGTCCCTGGGGGTGCCCTGGCTTTCCCCTAGGTGTCTCTAGGGTGCCCAGGCTGTCCCCTAGCTGTCCCTGGGGGTGCCCTGGGTGTCCCTGGGGTGCCCTGGCTGTCCCCTAGGTGTCCCTGGGGGTGCCCTGGCTGTCCCTGGTGTGCCCTGGCTGTCCCCTACGTGTCCCTGGGGGTGCCCTGGGTGTCCCTGGGGTGCCCTAGGGGTGCCCCGGTTTCCCTTGGAGGGCCCTGGCTGTCCCCTAAGTGTCCCTGGGGGTGCCCTGGCTGTCCCTGGTGTGCCCTAGCTGTCCCCTACGTGTCCCTGGGGGTGCCCTGGGTGTCCCTGAGGTGCTCTAGGGGTGCCCCGGCTGTCCCTGGGGGGTACCCTGGCTGTCCCCTAGGGGTCCCTGGGGGTACCCTGGCTGTCCCTGGGGTGCCCTGGCTGTCCCCTAGGTGTCCCTGGGGGTGACCTGCCTGTCCCCTAGGTGTCCCTGGAGGTGCCCTGGCTGTCCCCTTGGTGTCCCTGGGGGTGCCCTGGCTGTCCCATAGGTGTCCCTGGAGGTGCCCTGGCTGTCCCCTTGGTGTCCCTGGGGGTGCCCTGGGTGTCCCTGGGGTGCCCTAGGTGTCCCCGGGGATGCCCTGGCTGTCCCTGGGGGGGCCCTGGCTGTCCCTGGGGTGCCCTGCCTGTCCCCTAGGTGTCCCTGGGGGTGCCCTGGCTGTCCCCTTGGTGTCCCTGGGGTACCCTGGCTGTCCCTTATGTGTCCCTGGGGGTGCCCAGGGTGTCCCTGGGGTGCCTTGCTGTCCCCTAGGTGTCCCTGGGGGTGCCCTGCCTTTCCCCGAGGTGTCCCTGGGGGTGCCCTGGCTGTCCTTGGGGTGCTCTGGCTGTCTTCTAGGTGTCCCTGGAGTGCCCTGCCTGTCCCCTAGGTGTCCCTGGGAGTGCCCTGGCTGTCACCTAGGTGACCCTGGCTGTCCCCTAGTTGTCCCTGGGGGAGCCCTGGCTGTCCCAAGGGCGCCCTGCCTGTCCCCTAGGTGTCCCTGGGAGTGGCCTGGCTGTCCCCTAGGTGTCCCTGGGGGTGCCCTGGGTGTCCCTCTGGGTGCCCTGTCTGTCCCCTAGGTGTCCCTGGGGTCCCCTGGGTGTCCCTGGGGGTGCCCTGGCTCTTCCTGTGGTGCCCTGGCTATCTTCTAGGTGTCCCTGGGGGGCCCTGGCTGTCCCCTAGGTGTCCCTGGGGTGCCCTGGCTGTCCCTGGGGTGCCCAGGCTTTCCTATAGGTGTCCCTGGGTTGTGCCCTGGCTGTCCCATAGGTGTCCCTGGGGGTGCCCTGGCTGTTCCTTAGGTGTCCCTGGGGGTGCCCTGGCTGTTCCTTAGGTGTCCCTGGGGGTGCCCTGGCTGGCCCTTAGGTGTCCTTGGGGGTTCCCTGGCTATCTGTGGGGTGCCGTGGCTGCCTCTGGGGTGCCCTTGATGTCCCCTAGGTGTCCCTGGGGTGCCCTGAGTGTCCCTGGGGTGCCCTGGCTGTCCCCTAGGTGTCCTTGGGGTGCCTTGCTGTCCCCAAGGCGTCCCTGGGGTGCCCTGGCTGTCCCCTAGGTGTCCCTGGGGGTGCCCTGGCTGTCCCTGGGGGTCCCTGGCTGTCCCATAGGTGTCCCTAGGGGTGCCTTGTCTGTCCGTGGGGGGGCCCTGGGTGTACCCTGGTGTCCCTGGGAGGGCCCTGGCTGTCCCCTAAGTGTCCCTGGGGGTGCTCTGGTGTCCCTGGGGATGCCCTGGCTGTCCCCTAGCTGTCCCTGGGGGTGCCCTGGGTGTCCCTGGGGTGCCCTGGCTGTTCCCTAGGTGTCCCTGGGGGTGCCCTGGCTGTCCCTGGTGTGCCCTAGCTGTCCCCTACGTGTCACTGGGGGTGCCCTGGGTGTCCCTGAGGTGCTCTAGGGGTGCCCCGGCTGTCCCTGGGGTGCCCTGCCTGTCCCCTAGGGGTCCCTGGGGGTACCCTGGCTGTCCCTGGGGTGCCCTGGCTGTCCCCTAGGTGTCCCTGGGGTGCCGTGGCTGTCCCCTTGGTGTCCCTGGGGGTGACCTGCCTGTCCCCTAGGTGTCCCTGGAGGTGCCCTGGCTGTCCCCTTGGTGTCCCTGGGGGTGCCCTGGCTGTCCCATAGGTGTCCCTGGATATCCCCTGGCTATCCCCTTGGTGTCCCTGGGGGTGCCCTGGCTTTCCCCTAGGTGTCCCTAGGGTGCCCAGGCTGTCCCCTAGCTGTCCCTGGGGGTGCCCTGGGTGTCCCTTGGGTGCCCTGGCCGTTCCCTAGGTGTCCCTGGGGGTGCCCTGGCTGTCCCTGGTGTGCCCTGGCTGTCCCCTACGTGTCCCTGGGGGTGCCCTGGGTTTCCCGGGGTGCCCTGGCTGTCCCCTAGGTGTCCCTGGGGTGCCCTGGCTGTCCCCTATGTGTCCCTGGATGTGCCCTAGCTATCCGCTTGGTGTCCCTGGGGGTGCCCTGGCTTTCCCCTAGGTGTCTCTAGGGTGCCCAGGCTGTCCCCTAGCTGTCCCTGGGGGTGCCCTGGGTGTCCCTGGGGTGCCCTGGCTGTCCCCTAGGTGTCCCTGGGGGTGCCCTGGCTGTCCCTGGTGTGCCCTGGCTGTCCCCTACGTGTCCCTGGGGGTGCCCTGGGTGTCCCTGGGGTGCCCTAGGGGTGCCCCGGCTGTCCCTGGGGGTGCCCAGGCTGTCCCCTAGGTGCCCCTGGGGGTACCCTGGCTGTCCCCTATGTGTCCCTGGGGTGCACTGGCTGTGCCTGGGGTGCCCTGGCTGTCCCCTAGGTGTCCCTGGGGTGCCGTGGCTGTCCCCTAGGTGTCCCTGGGGGTACCCTGGCTGTCCCCTAGGTGTCCCTGGAGGTGCCCTGGGTGTCCCCTTGGTGTCCCTGGGGGTGCCCTGGCATTCCCTGGGGTGCCCTGGCTGTCCCCTAGGTGTCCCTGGGGGTGCCCTGGCTGTCCCTGGGGTGCCCTGGCTGTCCCCTAGGTGTCCCTGGGGGTGCCCTGGCTGTGCCCTAGGTGTCCCTGGATGTGCCCTGGCTATCCCCTTGGTGTCCCTGGGGGTGCCCTGGCTTTCCCCTATGTGTCCCTAGGGTGCCCAGGCTGTCCCCTAGCTGTCCCTGGGGGTGCCCTGGGTGTCCCTGGGGTGCCCTGGCTGTCCCCTAGGTGTCCCTGGGGGTGCCCTGGCTGTCCTTGGGGTGCTCTGGCTGTCCCCTTGGTGTTTCTGGGGGGTGCCATGGCTGTCCCCTAGGTGTCCCTGGGGGTGCCCTGGAGGTCCCCTAGGTGTCCCTGGGGGTGCCCTGGCTGTCTCTGGGGGTGCCCTGGCTGTCCCCTAGGTGTCCCTGTCTCGCTCGTATCCTCGACTCCGCGTCCGTCGCCATGGTGACACCCCTCCCAGTCTGGACCAGTGTGGCCACACCCCCTCCCCTGGGGCCATTGGACCCATCCCAGTATAGACCAGTAAGGCACCGTGTGCCCACCATCGACCCCCACACGCCTGCCAGTTCATCCCAGTCCACTCCCCGTCCATCCCAGTTCTCTCTGATCAACCTCCCAGTGCTCCCAGTCCATCCCAGTCCCGCAGGTGCTGGTGCTTGTGGCTTGATCAGCTGGTGCCTGTCCGCAACGTGGAGCGGGTCAAACGAGGCCTCAGGGGGGGGGGGGGGCGGATTTTGGGGGGTCCTGGGGGTCCCGAGTTGTCCTGGAGGGGTTTGGGGGGTCTGCGGGGAGTCTCAAGGGGCTGCTGTGGGTGTTTTTCGGGGATCTTCGGGAGGTTTGGGCGGCCCATTTGAGGCATCAAAGGAACCTGAGGAGGGTTTTGCGGGCTCCTGGAGGTCGGGGGGGCCCTGGGGGTGGTTTGGGGGGCACTGGGGGGTTCCAGCCCGTGACCCCCCCCCGTTTTTGACCCCCCCCCCCCCCCCGAGCTGTTTCGGTCTCATCGACGCCCTCCTGAAGCCCAAGGGGGGGTGGGCGCTGGGCCCCCCCTGCTGCCCCCTCCCCTGCCACCCCCGCGACGCCCTGCAGGTGAGGGACCCCCAAAAACCCCTCCCCAGACCCCAAATTCACCCCTGGGACCCCGAAAAACCCCCCAAACCTCTCCCCGGACCCCAAATTCACCCCTGAGGCCCCAAAAAACCCCCGAACCCCTCCCCATGAACCCCAAATCCACCCCTGGGACCCCCCAAAACCTCCCCAGGACCCCAGATCCACACCGGGACCCCCAAATCCATCCCTTGGACCCCCAAAAACCCCCAAATCCATCCCTGGGACCCCCCAAAACCTCCCTCCAAACCCCAAATTCACCCCTCGGACCTCCAGAATCCTTCCACAGGACCCCTCAGGGGTCGTTCCCCACGAAAAAGTGCGGGAAACGTGAGGGGAGAAAAAGGGCGGGAAACGTGAGGGGAGAAAAAGGGCGGGATCAAGTGGGGAGATCAGTGGAATATTGGGGGGGGTCAGTGACGGTGAGGGAAGATCAATGGAATATTGGGGGGGCATCAATGACATTGGGGGGGTCAGTGACACTCGGGTGGGGATCAATGATGCTGTGGGGGGGTCGATATCAGAGGTTATCAGAGGAAATCGCCGCCGCCGTCCTCCCGTGCCCAGAGCCCCGGCAGGACCCCAGCGCAGCTCCGGCTGCAGGCGGAGCAGGAGCGGCTCCTGCCGCCCGCAGCGATCCTGGTCCCGATCCCGACCGCAACGCCAGCTTGGGCCTCAGGCCCCGAGACCCACAACCCGCCCGCCGGGGGGGGCCGCACCTCTCGGGAGCCGCAGCCGACACTGACAGGACCCGAACCAGAACGCCCGCTCCCATTCCCGGCCCCGCCTGGCTCCGCGCAGGGCCGCGAGCAACCCCGGCTCGGCTCGGCTCGGCTCAGCTGCGAGGGGCGGGGCGGGGTCGCGGGCGATGGTCCCGCCCCCAAGCCGGGGCGTGCTCGGGGCGGAGCCGGGGCGGGCTCGGAGCGGAGCCGGGGCGGGCTCGGGGCGGATCCGGGGCGGGCTCGGGGCGGATCCGGGGCGGATCCGGGGCGGGCTCGAGGCGGAGCCGAGGCGGGCTCGGGGCGGAGCCGGGGCGGGCTCTGGGCGGAGCCGGGGCGGGCTCGGGGCGGAGCCGGGGCGGGCTCGGGGTGGGCTCGGGGCGGAGCAGGGGCAGAGCCGGGGCGGGCTCGGGGCGGGGCCGGGGCGGAGCCGGGGCTCTGTGAGGCGGGGCCGGAGGCAGCCGGGGCCGGGCAGTACCGGGGGCGGGGCTTCAGGGGCGCGGGGCGGGTCCCAAGTGCACGGCGCCGGGACCCCACCGGGGCGTTCCTCACCGAGCCCATAGAGCAGCAGCTACTTCCGCCACCCTTTTGAATCCCCGCGATTGGCGGGCTCGCTGAGGCATCGGCAGTGCTGATTGGACAGCGGGCCCCGGGAACCGCCCCCGCCCCCCGGCCCGCGCTGAGGGCCCGGGGCCTCCGCCCTCAGACCGGCTCCGGCTCCAACCCGGCCCGGGCTCTGCTCCGGTCCCCCCGGCCCGCCCTGAGGGCCCGGGGGCTCTGCGCCGAGACCGGCCTTGCCCCTCCCCGCCTCGCCCTGTAGTAGATTTCTGTTTGGTTTGTGGGAAGAAACAGGTGTGAGAAGTGAGATTTGTGCTGGAGAGGTGCTGCTGGGAAGAAAGGATGGAGTAAATCTGCTCCGAGGATGTGCGATGAAGAATTCAGGGTCAGAGGTGGGCAGTATTTATAAACTGTCTCCATATTTCCCTGTATCTCTGGGTGTTTGGATTGAGCCTGGGATTGTCAGCTATGTTATAAACAAGCCAACCCGGCTACTGAACTCTCAATGAACGTTTGGAAACCCTTGCACAGAAAGACAAGGTAGTAATGATTCCAAAGGAGAAAATGTAAATGAAGGCTAACGATTGCTGGGAAATTTCCTTAGGAATTGTGAACCTCACACAAACGGAATTTAGGAGGTGGAATCCCAGTTTCAGCCTTGGGCACGTGCAGGAGAAGAGGGATCCTTATTCACAGCGAGGAAAGCCCGGTGCCCCAGCGTGTCAGTGCACACAGTGCAATGTCCAGGAAATGAGCGGCAGGGACTGGCAGCAGCTGCAGGTGAGAGCTGTCACAGGCTGATTGAGGGGACAGAGCAGCCCCAGGTGAGAGCTGTCACACTGATGAGGGGACAGAGCAGCCCCAGGTGAGAGCTGTCACACTGATGAGGGGACAGGTGGAAGCTGTAAAGGATAACGAGGGGGCGGGTCCTGCCAGCACTGCTTTAAGAGGGGAGCCCGAGCTCAGTTTGGCACGGAGCTGCGGGAGGAGAGGGGTTTATGCTGGGCTCCCAGGTGAGGCTCATGGAAGGATGGTGAGTTCATCTCACAGGGGCTGGGGGAGGCCTTGGGCGTGGAACATTACTTCAGGAGGTGCTGAGGGACAAACCTTTGTGCCGAGCAGCAGCAGCACAAAAGGTTGAAATAAGTTTTGGTTTGGCATGTAGTGATGGGATTGGCGTCTATGGTGTGCTAGTGTTATCTAAAGGTTTAAACTTTAATGTTTATTTTTAAAGCTTTAAGTTAATGAATTAATATAGGTTGCAAGACATGGGCTTTTTCCTTTTTATTTGGCTAGCGGGAGGTCTTTAACTTTGGGGGCGCTCTGGGTATATGTTCTGGAGTATTATTGAGGGGATTGGACGTGGGGTTGTTTTTATTATATTCAGTAGTTTGACTGGGGGTGATAAGAGTTGGCTTTTTTTGCTGGAATTTTTTTGGGGTTGTCTGTTTGAAAATTTATGTATTTATGCAGTTAAGTGTAGTGGTGTTTCCGGTGTAACTCTTCAGCTTATGTTATTGTTTGTGTGTTTGAGGTGGTCCACTTGTCTTACGCCCTGACCGATTGGCCAACAGATCTGCTGAGATCATACATCGATGTTTGTTTTATTTCTTGTAGCCGAATAAGAGACAGCAGCCCGGTGACAGCAGGAAATTCCCAGAGGGCGAGGCGGCCTTCTGTGGCACCCGACATGGATTCTCATCCCCAGACGTCCAAGAGATAAGTGGAGGGTTCAGAGCCACAGAGGGGATGAAAGTGGAGTGCTGGGTCAGGACTTGTCAGGAGGGGTTTTTGAGTCAGGTTTGGAGATAGGGATGTCCAAGATGTGCCAATTGAGAGTACAGGTGTACCAGCCCGACCCAAACCCGAAGGAGTAGCCCTAAAGACATGCCCGTTTCCCTGAGTGTGGGTACAGGCAGGAGCCCTTATGCAGGACAATGCCAGAAGGCCTGGCTGCGAGGTGTAGGGCTCTAAAGAAGTTGGGTTTAGAAGGGGGGAGGTGTAGCCACACACACAGAGGCTGAGGTAAAGGACTCAAGGACTAGAGGACACACGGTGAAAACCAGGGGAACAGGCTAGGATACAAGTCAGAGTACAGGTGTAGCGGCCCTCACAGCACTGCTACCAGCACACTTCCCCTGAGAGCAGGTGCAGGCAGCAGCCCTAGTGCAGGAACACACCAGAAGCTCTGACCTGTGCAGACACTGTCAGGCTAGGGCCAGGCAGGAAGCGATAGTGGGGAGCAGGATCCAGCAGGGCTGGGGATAACGGGGGTTTCCCGCCCCACCCACCCTGGGATTCCCTGTCTCTCCGCAGCCGGTGGAAGTGCTCCTGATTCCCTCTCGAGGCGGCGGTTGGTAAGGCTTCGTGCCTTTTGCCACCGCAAAGAGTTCGGCTCTGTCAGCCTCTGCCCTGTCTCAGGGCCACGTTTCTTAGGGTAGGCAGGGAACAACTGTGGATGTACCTGTCCTGCGTGCGGGACAGCTCTTGGGACCCTAACGGTGCAGAGCGTCCCCGGCTGCAAGGTCTAGGGCTCTGAAGAAGCAGGGTTCAGAAGGGGGGAGGTTACAGTGATGCACACAGAGGCTGAGGTAAAGGACTGAAGGACTAGAGAACACACAGTGAAAATCAGGGGTACAGGCTAGGATACAAGTCAGAGTACAGGTATCCTGGTCCTCACAGTGCTGCTTCCAACACTGTTTCCCTGAGAGCAGGTGCAGGCAGCAATCCTAATGGCAAGGCAATGCCAGAAGTCCTGAGAGGTGCAGGCAGTAACCCTAAGCTAGGGCCAGGCAGGAAGTGACAGTGGTGGGGCAGAGTCCACAGGGTTGAGGTTCACCGGGGATGTCCACCCTGCGTTCCTGTCCTGCTCTGACCGGGGATGCTCACAGCCCTAATGGAGGCCACGGTGGGTGGGCTCAGTGCCAGTAATGCCTCTAAGGCTTTGGCGCTGCGAGCGTCAGCCTCCGAGCTCAGCTGAAGCACACACGGGGCCCGAGGACCCGGTCCTGCTTAAGAGACGGTGAGTAGCAGAGCTGCTGGTTTTTGGCTGATGTGCAGCTAAGATTATGCTTTGATGTTTGGTTTTCTTTATTGTAGCTGACTAGGAGACAGCAGGCAAGTGACAGGAGGAATTTCCCAGAGGCATAGGCGGCCTTCTTTGGGACCCAGCGTGGATTCACCTCCCCAGACATCTGAGAGATAAGTGGAGGGCTCGGAACTAGGGAGAGGATGAAAGCGGGGTGCCAGGGCAGGGGTCAGCGGGAGGGATTTTTTGAGTCGGGTTTGGAGATGGGGATGTCCCAGATGTGACCCCTTAGGCTACAATAAGGGAAAGTCTCATTCTGGATCACAGTGCTGAGGTGTGCAGGGCAGAGCAGTCCCAGGGTGTGTTGTGTCTGTTGTGCACTTTGTGTCTTTTGGGTGTCTTGTCTTTTCCTTTAGTCTTTTCAGGCGCCTGTCAAAACCTCTGGCATCAGTCTTAGCATTTCTGATCTCTGTGCTCCTCAGCCAGGTGCCTTTGTCTCAGCTGCTCGGACACTCATCAGAATCCATCTCTCTTCACAAGCATCCAGTCCGATGCCTTTTCAGGTCTTGTTCTGAGCTGTACTGACAGCCGTGCACCGCCCTGATCCATTCCGGCGGGTTAGGTCTTGTGAGAATGCAAAGACAGGTCGAGGATTCTGACCGTAGGATTCTCGGGCATCCATCTCTGCGTTTCTTGGGATAAGTCATCCCGATGGCATCTTGTTCCTGCAGGGTTCTCTGAGCCTGGCCAGCTCACCTTCCTTCTCACCTCGGTCATCTCATTCCGAGTTCTCTGGACCCTCAGGGTCATTCTTCTTGCCCAGAGTTTTCTGTCCCTGTTGCGTCCCCTCGTTTGTCCTGTGCTGTGTCACGGGTGTTGGTGTGTGTTTGGCCGGGAGCTGCTCTGCCTTGCTGCTCAGTCTGGGTGTAGGGGTACGAGGGTAATAGTGCCGGGGGCTTGAAATTTGTGATGTGGGGTGTAGTTAGACTGTAGAGGGTATTCCTAGATTGCCACAAGATGTGTGGAGCTGTCAAGGTATCCTGCAGCACTCTGACTTTTGTCCGAACTTTCTTTCAGATGCAGAGGGATGAAATCTGTGGCAGAGCCCCCCAGTCTGGGTGAGGGGCTCCCCTGAGAAGGTCAGTCACTGTTTTGATTTGCAGGGGAGGTGTAAATGATGGCTGTGTTACATCTCTGTTCTTTGTCTTTATTTTTAGGTGGTAAAGCCGGATCTCAGCAGTCAAGCTGACGTGGGCGAGGTGAGCAGCGATGGGTGGACAGAAGCAGTTGCTATTGTTCAAGCCTCACTCGCTGGTGCAACTCTAAGCCTCCGTTATCGTGTGTTTTAGGGAGTCCACTCGCAGGAGGCCGAGCTCCCCTCTCACCAACCGGACGACAGACCCGGGTCACCTCACCCGTGAGCCCTCCGGGAGCATTCCAGGAGTCTGTGATGGAGCCTTGATCTTCTCCTTGTGAAGGCCCCATCCAGGTAGTCTTGGATAACGGCCGAGGAGTTGAGGTGAGTCAGGGAGGAGAAGGAGGGATGGTCCCCTCAAGTTCCAGCGCTGCCACGTCACCTTGTCTGCTCTTTACCCAGGCAGACCCTGCGACGCCGGCGTTGGCCTCTGAGCGCAGCTGAAGCACGGGGCCGAGGACACGGGCAAGCTTAGGAGACAGTGAGTAGCAGAATTGTCGGGTTTTGGGTGATGGGCTGCCAAGATTATGCTTTGATGTTTGGTTTTCTTTATTGTAGCTGTGTAGGAGACAACAGCCCAGCAACAGCAGGAATTTCCCTGAGGGAGAGGCGGCCTTCTTTGCCACCCAGCGTGGATTCACCTCCCTAGACGTCCAAGAGATAAGTGGAGTTCTCGGAGCCAGGGAGGGCTTGAAAGCGGGGTGTGGGATCAGGGGCCCCCGGGAGGGATTTTTTGAGTCATTTTTGGTGACAGGGATGTCCAAGAAGTGACCGCTTAGGCTACAGAAAGTCTCATTCTGGATCAGAGTGCCGAGGTGTGCCGGGCAGAGCAGTCCTGGTGTGTGTTGTGTCACTTGTCTGTTGTGCACTCTGTCTGTTTGGTGTCTTGTCTTTTCCTTTTGTCCTTTGAGGGGCCTATCAAAACCCCTGGCATCAGTCTTAGCATTTCTGATCTCTGTGCTCCTCAGCCAGGTGCCTTTGTCTCAGCTGCTCGGACACTCATCAGAATCCATCTCTCTTCACAAGCATCCGGTCCGATGCCTTTTCAGGTCTTGTTCTGAGCTGTACTGACAGCCGTGCACCGCCCTGATCCATTCCGGCGGGTTAGGTCTTGTGAGAATGCAAAGGCAGGTAGAGGATTCTGACCGTAGGATTCTCGGGCATCCATCTCTGCATTTCTTGGGATAAGTCATCCCGATGGCATCTTGTTCCTGCAGGGTTCTCTGAGCCTGGCCAGCTCACCTTCAGTCTCACCTCGGTCATCTCATTCCGAGTTCTCTGGACCCTCAGGGTCATTCTTCTTGCCCAGAGTTTTCTGTCCCTGTTGTGTCCCCTCGTTTGTCCTGTGCTGTGTCACGGGTGTTGGTGTGTGTTTGGCCGGGAGCTGCTCTGCCTTGATGCTCAGTCTGGGTGTAGGGGTAATAGGATAATAGTGCTGGGGGCCTGAAATTTGTGATGTGGAGTGTAGCAGGGCTGTCGAGGGTATTCCTAGATTTCCACAAGATATGTGGAGCTGTCAAGGTATCCTGCCGCACTCTGACTGTTGTTCTGACTTTCTTTCAGATGCAGGTGGATGAAATCTGTGGCAGAGCCCCCCATCCTGGGTGAGGGGGCTCCCCTGAGAAGGTCGGTCACTGTTTTGATTTGCAGGGGAGGTGTAAATGGTGGCCGTGTTACAGCTCTGTTCTTTGTCTTTATTTTTAGACCAGACCCTGCGACGCCGGCGTTGGCCTCTGAGCGCAGCTGAAGCACAGGGCCGAGGACACAGGTAAGCTTAGGAGACTGTGAGTAGCAGAATTGCTGGTTTCTGGCTGATGTGCTGCTAAGAGCACAGGGTCACGTTTAGTTCTCTTTATTGTAGCTGACGAGGAGACACCAGCCTGGTCACAGCAGGAATTTCCCCGAGGGAGAGGCAGCCTTCTTTGGGACCCGGCGTGGATGCACCTCCCCAGACATCTGAGAGATAAGTGGAGAGCTCAGAGCCGTAGAGGGCATGAAAGAAGAGTGTGGGGTCACTAGCAAGGTTTTTTGAGTCAGGTTTGAAGACAGGGATGTCTAAGCTGTGACCCCTTAGGTTTCATCCAGGGAGAGTCTCATTCTGGATCACAGTGCCGAGGTGTGCAGGGCAGAGCAGTCCTGGTGTGTGTTGTGTCTGTTGTGCACTCTGTGTCTTGGGTGTCTTGTGTGTGCTGTCTTTTCCCTTAGCCCTTCAGGGGCCTGTCAAAACCTCTGGCATCAGTCTTAGCATTTCTGATCTCTGTGCTCCTCAGCCAGGTGCCTTTGTCTCAGCTGCTCGGACACTCATCAGAATCCATCTCTCTTCACAAGCATCCAGTCCGATGCCTTTTCAGGTCTTGTTCTGAGCTGTACTGACAGCCGTGCACCACCCTGATCCATTCGGCGGGTTAGGTCTTGTGAGAATGCAAAGACAGGTCGAGGATTCTGACCGTAGGGTTCTCGGGCATCCATCTCTGCATTTCTTGGGATAAGTCATCCCGATGGCATCTTGTTCCTGCAGGGTTCTCTGAGCCTGGCCAGCTCACCTTCCATCTTACCTCGGTCATCTCATTCCGAGTTCTCTGGACCCTCAGGGTCATTCTTCTTGCCAGAGTTTTCTATCCCTGTTGTGTCCCCTCGTTTGTCCTGTGCTGTGTCACGGGTGTTGGTGTGTGTTTGGCCTGGAGCTGCTCTGCCTTGATGCTCAGTCTGGGTGTGGGGGTAATAGGATAATAGTGCTGGGGGCTTGAAATTTGTGATGTGGGGTGTAGTTAGACTGTAGAGGGTATTCCTAGATTGCCACAAGATGTGTGGAGCTGTCAAGGTATCCTGCAGCACTCTGACTTTTGTCCCAACTTTCTTTCAGATGCAGAGGGATGAAATCCGTGGCAGAGCCCCCCATCCTGGGTGAGGGGCTCCCCTGAGAAGATCGATCGCTATTCAAGGTGAGAGTCACATATTTCACATTTTTTGGCACTCCAGTGCAGGCCACCTGCATTTACAGCTTGAAACAGGTGAGTCCCTTGGTAACCCCTGGGCAGCAGCTGGAGCCTGCTCCGGGCTGGGCTGAGGGAGCAAACACTTGTGGCTGACACAGCTCCACACTGGGGGTACTTGGGAAAACACCTGCCTTGTCCTGGATTGTTTTTTTTTTTGAGCTTTTGACAAGGTTTTAGTCATCACCTTGGTAAAAATAAATGGTAAGGACTGAAAACATGAGAGGCTGGCAGGTTATATGCACGAAAGACAACTTTTTTTTTCTTAAATATTTGTGCAACCTCTATCTTAATTTTGAGACTCTTTTTTGGTCAACTTTATTGTAAAACCCCCTTATTTTCAAGTTAGCTGCTTCAATAATGAATTTGTTTTACAAATACCCGCTAATGTCCGAAGGTTAAAGCACTAACACCAACATCCCACCTCTTTTATTTTTGCAGCAAAATTTTATCTTTACTAAACTTGAAACTTGATGTTTTTGCAGGTAGTAAGTTAAAGAAGGTGTTTATCTGCCCATCACTGATAGTCAGGGTCATGAAGAAATTGCTCTAGTGTTCTAAAATAAATGCAGATTTTTAGGCCTCTCCCATTCTCTCTGACTAGCAGCATGTGAATTGATTTTTGATCTCCTTTCTGTTGGTGTCTGTGGGTTTTAAGCTGCATGGAGAAGGTGTCTGTGGACATGGCACCCAGGGAATGGTGCTGGGAAGGGCAGGATGGAAAGGAGCTGCTCAGGAATCCAGAGCAGCAGTGGAGTGGGAGCTGGTGCTGCTGCCTCAGTCACACCCTCCTGGACAGTCTGTGCAGTGATAATATTCCTACTTTCCTTCCTGAACCTGGGGTTGGAGGAGAACATGAGTCTTGGCATTGTTGGAAAGGGGAACTCCAGGGAAAAACTGCTGTTTGTGTCCTCAGAGAGCAGTGGGAAGAGCCTGGGAGAAATCCTGGCTGGCTGAGGGATCCTTGTGTCCCCTCAGGAATAAATCCCTGCGTCTCCTCAGACCTGCTGGTTTGCAGTAGAGTTTGGGCACCTTTCGCTGCAGCTGTGGTTCTTAATAACTGGAAGTCCATGGATTGCTGGGCGATTCCCATAAGTTCTCCTATTTTGTAGGAGCTGCACGGTGAGGTCAGCATTCTGAGGGAGGCCCTGGCACAGCTGCCAAGGGCAAGGAACGTGGAGCATCCCGGGGCTTCTCCCACCCGAGTTTCTCCCGGAGCGTGCTGCGTGTCGTGCCGGATGTTTAACCCGGGTTTGGGGTGTTCTCCTGCAGTCCCAGCTCTGACTGCTGCCCCCGAGCCCCGGCCTTGCTCGGTCCCAGCACTGAACCTGGCAGGTGGGTGTGCTTTTCCAGCCCTTTAATCCCACGGGCAATCCCAGATTCCCGGAGCTCCCCGAGGCACAGCCTGGCCTCCCTCCCTGGAAGCTGCATTTCAGTCTGCCTGGACCAAGGCCATCCTGTTTGAGACTTTATTCCTGTTGCTTTTCCTCTTCCAGGTTGTGGGCAAAAAGGAGAGAGCCTGTAGGAAGTGAAGCCACTGGAAGGCCTTATCCCAGTCCAAGGTTGGATAGGAGTAACTGGACCTGTTGAATTCCCACTTCCCTTTAAATTAGAGCAGAGGAAGCAGATTTTAAATCATCATTCCATGAACTTTCACCAACTTCATGACTCTTGCAAAAGTTTTCAATGTTAGAAATTCCTGAGCTTGTTTTCCAGGCAAGCTTGGATTTAGATGTTATTCCTTCCTTTTATTTGAAGGAATAACTCTGATTTTCTCTCTGATTTTAGTAAGGGAATATTTATTTATTCCAATTTTCCATCCTAATTGGAATTTTTGCACCTTGTAGAGCACATTTCCAAGGAAATTTACCCAATTAATGTTGGTAAATCAGGAATTGTCCAGCACCATCTCCACAAAATTCTGTGAATTCCCAAGAAAACGTTGAAGTATTTATTTGCCATGATTCATCTCTTTGTAAAGTTCAATTTACTGCATTTTTAATTACATAAATGCCATTAAAACCTGAATCCAGGCCTAGCTGCTGTTCCTTGGACACAGGGGGCTGGTTCTTTCCTACCTTGGCACATTTGGGTGTTTGTCCAAAATGAGCTTCCCACTAAAATAGAATTTGTTTCCAAGCAAAAGTGGGAATTGTCTAGAAAACCTTCTGTTCTGGGGGGCACTGGGTTTGTTTCCCTTATTGCTGCATAATTGAGGAAAGCCATGGTGCTTTTTTAGGCAGTGGCAGGAGGTGAAAGCTGCATTTATTTAATTTTGTATTTTATTTCTTGTTATTTTTGTATTTTTATGCTCTTTTGTTGTGGTTTCTCATGTTGCGTTTTGTGGTTTTTCAAAGACTTTTTCTTCCGTTTTTTAATTTTTATATTTTTTTCTTTAGCTATTTATTTACTTGTTAAAACTACTTTTAGTTTTTTATTTTAATTTTTTGTTTAAATTTTTTTTCCACTTTTTTGTTACTTTGAAATTTTTTTCTTTTGGTATTTTAATTTTATTTATTATTTTCTATAGTTTTGGTTTATTTTTTCATGTTTTCTTTGTTCCTTTTTTTTTTCCCCATACTCTTTCTTCCCCCGGGCGCCTGGGGGTTTGGCTGTTGGCAAGAAAGATGAGAAATGACCTCCGTGCCCGCTGGACGTCGGGATGTCATAGAGAGCGCAGTTGGCAAAAGCTCTGTATTTTCTGCTCCATAAAACTCCTGAAGGGAGAAAGCTGTGACCACCGTGGTGCCGTTTTTTCCTTCCCAGCCCCGACCAGGTCTCCTCCTACCCGTGCACAGTGTTACCAGCAGCAGCCTGCTGTCCAGGCTGTCGAGGCGTATTTCAGAGGGGGCAATAAAAACAAAGTAGACGTTTTATTTTGAACTCTCCGACCCTGCTTGTTTATTAGCAAAGAACTCCAAAACAAAGCGAACAAAAAAAGAAAACCCACAAACTAAACTCCCCCGCAACCCACCAAAAAAAACCATAGAGAAAGAGAAAACATGCCCATATTATTTGAATAAAGATTAAAACTTTACCCCTTAGAAAACCAGGCTCATTTAATTCAAATTAATTGTGTTTCTGATGTGTTAGGTTAATGAATTCATCTAGTGTAAAATATCGTTTAAAATATAAACAAACGAATTAAAAAATAATGAAAAAGAAAAATAACAAAAAGTATAGGATATGAAAAATAATATAAATAATAAATACACAATATATTATTACATACTACACGTTTTATAAATATATATAATATACATAATATAAACATCTATAATGTACATAATCATGATATTTCAATGAAATGTATTATTATTTATAACATTACATAATAAATAATAAATTATTTTATATATAACTTTCTATACTTAATATATATAATAAATATAATAGTATAATAAACATAATACATGATGTATAATGTACATAATATAAAAGCTGAATTGTAATGATTAATGTAAATATCAGAATCACAAAGATAAAAAATATTGAAATAGAGCCTGAACGAAAGGCTTTTTTGTTTCGGTCTGGTTGCTGGCAGGGCTCTCGCAGGTGTGCTCGGGGGTCTTTTGGGCCATTTATTCCGGAGGCTGTTCGGAAGGGCATTTCTGGGCACGTTCGTTTATGGCTCCGCTCCGCGCCGCCGCGCGGCAGTGCTGCCACCCTGTGGGCAGAGAGCGGTAGTGCAGCTGTCCCTCCCGCCCGTCCCGCCTGATCTGTGCGGCAATGCTGCCACCGTGTGGGCAAACAGCGGTAGTGCAGCTGTCCCTCCCGCCCGTCCCGCCTGATCTGTGCGGCAATGCTGCCATCGTGTGGGCAAAGAGCGGTAGTGCAGCTGTCCCTCCCGCCCGTCCCGCCTGATCTGTGCGGCAATGCTGCCACCCTGTGGGCAAAGAGCGGTAGTGCAGCTGTCCCCCATGACCGTCCCGCCGGAGCCGTGCGGCAGTGCTGCCACCCTGTGGGCAAAGAGCGGTAGTGCAGCTGTCCCCCCCCGCCCGTCCCCGACGCGCGTGGCAGCCCCGCATTGTGAGCTCGGGGGCGGCGCTGCCGCCCGCCCGCCCGCAGCTCGGGGCCGAAAGGGAGGGAAAAAGGCAAGGAGCCCGGGCGCGTGGCAGCCGGCTGCCTGCGCGCGCCACCCGGACCCCGGAGCCGTCAGGGCGCGCTTTTCCGCGGCGTCTGCGGGTGTGCGGACACGGGATGGGGGCGCAGCGGCGCCGCGGGCGGCAGTCCATTGAGTCAGGCGCTTGTGTGAGCGGCCGAGGGGGCATTTTAGTGGGTTCCACTACCAAGATGGCGGCGAGACGCGAGGCGCCTGACCTTCTAAAAAGGGCGGCCAAAAGGGCGGGAAAAATAAGGACCCTATAGGTGTTTATGCAGCTGCCTGCACAAAACCCCGACTACGGCGCCGCCCGGGGGCAATTTTCCGCGGCGTTTCCAGGTGTGGGGACACGGGCCGTGTGCTCAGTCGCGCCGCGTCCGCGTTCAGATTCGTTGATTTAGTCAGGCGTCTGCGTAAACACCTGGCGGAGGCCTATGCCGAGCCACAAAGAACATGGCGGCCGGGACGGAAGTGGCCTCAGGAGCAACCAAGATGGCGGCAAGGAAAAGCGGAAGTCACGCGTCGCCCCTCACAAAATGGCGCCGAGGCGCGAGGCGCCCGACCTTCCAAAAAGGGCGGCCAAAAGGGCGGGAAAAAATAAGGACCCTGTAGGCGTTTACGCAGATGCCTGCACAAAAACCCCGACTACAGCGCCGCCCGGGCGCAATTTTCCGCGGCGTTTCCAGGTGTGCAGACACCGGCCATGTGCTCATCCGCGCCGCCTCCGGGTTCGGATTCGTGGATTTAGTCAGGCGTCTGTGTAAACACCTGCCAGGGGCCTTAGCGGTGCCGCAAAAAAGATGCCGGCGGGACCGGAAGTGGCCTCAGACGCAACCAAGATGGCGGCAAGGAAGGGCGGAATGCTCGTGGGGCTCATCGCGGCCGAAAATCACCGAGTGCAGCTCACACCCTGCAATGGCAAAAGCTGTTTTATTAAAACTCAGCCGAGAATTTTCCTCTTATTTCCAGGTCACAGGATATACTGAGCCTGAGAGGGATCCTAAAATCTGACTCTCAAGCAGACGGACCGTTTGAGAATCGAACTCAGCACCTTGGCATTACCCGGACTCTGCTCCAAGCAGCTGAACCAATCTCTGCATTATGGGGATGGACCTCCATAGGATGGCAACGCTTGGCCCCACTAAGGTAAGTGCAGTGCCGCCTTCTCTGCCAAAGCTGCTTCACACAGCAGCCCCTGGAATGGCTCGAGGGCAGAACTGGCTGGCAGCTCACGACAGCACAAAGCTCTTCCAGTGACGCTGATTTCCTGTCCTTTCCAGGATTTACTCAACAGCTGCCGTAAAAGTACTTACACAAAGTCTCTTTCTGGGCGGAAAAGAGCAGGACAAGTCCTGAGGCTTCCCTTCTTCCACGGCCAAAGCTCTGCAGAGAGGCAGGGCCGGTCCCACCCGCACAGGGGCGTTTCCTGCAGGTGAGTGTTGCCGGGCCAAACTGATGGCAGCTGCTGAGGCCGGGGCTGCTTTTCTGGCCGGAGGCCTCGGTGCCCCCCCGTGCCGCCTGCAGTGTCCCTCGGTGTTTCCTGCAGGTGTCCCGGGTGCCCGGAGGCGCAGGGAGGAAGGAGGCCGGCAGCCCCAGCGGGGCCAGCAGCCCTGGGATGATGTGCAGGGGAGGAGCTGTGCCTGCGGGGCCCCGCCCGTGGCAGCGGCGGCCAAACGCAGGGCCCGGGGCCGGGCTCGGGGCTGGCACGGACACGGCCCCGGGGCTGCCGCGGCTCCTCGGCCAGGGGCTGCTCCCACCGGGCACGGGGAGATGCTGCAGCCCGGACAGAGGCACCCACAGCCCAAGAGCTCCCCAGGGAACAGCTGGCATTGCCCGGGAACGGCGGCTCGGGCTGTCTGCAGAGGGGCTCAGACAGCAATTCCCACCTCCCGGAGCTCCCACACAGTTGCCAGGGATGTCCCGGCCACCCCAAATCCCCTCCCTTTCAGCCTGAGGACATCACCCATCGGCAGCATTAAAGCCAAGGTGCTCCTCCCTCACAGAAATTAAATCCAGAGCAACGGCCCTCGGAGATGCCTCAAAATCAAAGGTTTGAGTGGGATGGAGTTTCGTTTGGATGAAGTCTGGACTTTTCCAGGGAGCCAGCCGGAGTGCAGAAGTGATGGAAAGCTTTTGCAGGTGGGTCCCACTGGAGGTGTGCTGAAGGCAGGGATGGGCATCCCTTGCCTGAGGGAAAGGCACTTGCAGAGGCCACTGCTGGGGCTCGGAAAGGAGCTGAGCTCCTGCAGGGAGCTGTGTCCTCCCGAGGGCACAGGGGCTGCCTCAGCACAGGCCGGCCAGTGCCTTCTCCTGCTCTGAAACATCACCTGGAGCCCGAGCTCAGGGGGGTGGCTGAATTCCAGGGAAATCTGACAGGTGACCCCCAGGGGATGAGGGTTAGAATTAACCAAATCTATGGAATAGAAACCTATCCTGTCCCTATCCTGCTGAGCTTCCTTGGAAGCTCTGCTAGTTCCTGACACATCTGGCATTCAAGCAGCAGCTCTGCGTGGGAATATCCATGCTCTGTGAGGCACTGTGAGGTTATTGCAGCAGGAACTGAGCAGGGAATTTGGGGCCGTGGGTATAATTCATCTAAACTAGCAAAGGTGACAGTGAACCCCAAATCTGGGCACCACACAGAGAACAATCTTTGTGCTGCCCTGTCAGCTCAAGCCCCTGGGCTGGGAAGTTTTGGGAGTCAAACATATGGAATGATAAAAGTCACAGCAACTGGTGTCACCCCGAGGGACAGTCCAAGTCCCAGACAATTCCTCTGCAGTCCCCTGGGGGGGAAAACACCCTCTGTCTGCCAGGAGCCCTGACTCTGTTTCTCCTATCAGCTGTGTTGGGCTTTAAGAACTTGAAATAACTTTGAAGCCAAAGAAATCACCTTTTCCTTCTGGTTTGATTGTGTTTTTTTGTTGTTTTTTTTTTTTTTTTCTTTCAGGTGCTGGACTTGCTTCTGTGGATGTGTGCTGAGCTCTGGCTGCAGGGGACTGTCAGGCCTGAATGGCTGTGAGTTTGTGTTCTTCTCGCTGGGGAAGCAGAAATAATTATTAATTAGACTGCAGAAATGTTTTCAGAAACCTTTCCCCTTTCCTGCCCTTTGCTGGTGGATCTTCTCTTTCTGCCTTTGACTTTACAAAGCTGTTCCCTGATGTCAGTTCCCCTGCCTGAATTCCTTGCAGCTCCTAGCTGGGAAAAACTGGGATGATGTCCTAGGGATGTTCTTAGGGGAGGACAGAGGTGAGATTTTTGCCTGTATTTTTCTAATATTTTCTAAAATTTCAGGGAGCTGCTCCTGCTCCTGCCCCTAATCCTGCTGCTGCTGCACAAGTGGAGCCTTGTCAGCGAAGACCTGCATCTGCAGGAGGCCCCGCAGGCCCTGGCCGGGAAGTGCCAAAACAAAGAAGTGATCAGTAAGTGCTGAACTGCTTCCAGGAGGGCATATTTTGTTGCAGCCGTTACAGACCAACCGTGTGGTGCTGGTGACTTTGTGTGAGTTGCTTTATTAAAGCCAATCGTTGGTAAGGGTTTTGAGCCTGCCTTGGAGAGCACTTGGAGCTCTGGGTGCCCTGGCTTTCCCCTAGGTGGCCCTGGGGGCGCCCCGGCTGTCCCCTAGGTGTCCCTGGAGTGCCCTGGCTGTCCCCTAGGTGTCCCTTGGGGTCCACGGGCTGTCCACTAGGTGTCCCTTGGGGGGACCTGACTGTCCCTGGGATGCCCTGGCTGTCTTTTAGGTGTCCCTGGGGGTGCCCTGACTGTCCCCTAGGGGTACCTTGTCTGTCCCTGGGGGGGCCCTGGCTGTCTTCCTAGGTGTCCCTGGGGGGCCCTGGCTGTCCCCTAGGTGTCCTTGGGGTGCCTTGCTGTCCCCAAGGCGTCCCTGGGGTGCCCTGGCTGTCCCTGGGGGTCCCTGGGGTTGCCTTCCCTGTCCCCTAGGTGTCCCTGGGGTGCCCTGGCTGTCCCCTCGGTGTCCCTGGGGGTGCCCTGGGTGTCCCCTAGGTGTCCCTGGGGGTGCCCTGGGTGTCCCTGGGGTGCCCTGGGGGTGCCCTGGCTGTCCCGTAGGTGTCCCAGGGCTGCCCTGGCTGTCCCATAGGTGTCCCTGGGGGTGCCCTGGCTGTTCCTTAGGTGTCCCTGGGGGTGCCCTGGCTGTCCCTTAGGTGTCCCTGGGGGTTCCCTGGCTATCTGTGGGGTGCCGTGGCTGCCTCTGGGGTGCCCTTGATGTCCCCTAGGTGTCCCTGGGGTGCCCTGAGTGTCCCTGTGGGTGCCCTGGCTGTCCCCTAGGTGTCCCTGGGGTGCCCTGGCTGTCCTTTAGGTGTCCCTGGGGGTGCCCTGGCTGTCCCCTAGGTGTCCCTGCCTCGCTCGTATCCTCGACTCCGCCTCCGGCGCCATGGTGACACCCCTCCCAGTCTGGACCGGTGTGGCCACACCCCCTCCCCTGGGGCCATTAGACCCATCCCAGTACAGACCAGTAAGGCACCGTGTGCCCACCATCCACCCCCACACGCCTGCCAGTTCGTCCCAGTCCACTCCCCGTCCATCCCAGTTCTCTCTGATCACCCTCCCAGTGCTCCCAGTCCATCCCAGTCCCGCAGGTGCTGGTGCTTGTGGCTTGATCAGCTGGTGCCTGTCCGCAACGTGGAGCGGGTCAAATGAGGCCTCAGGGGGAGGGGGGGGCGGATTTTGGGGGGTCCTGGGGGTCCCGAGTTGTCCTGGAGGGGTTTGGGGGGTCTGCGGGGAGTCTCAAGGGGCTGCTGTGGGTGTTTTTTCGGGGATCTTCGGGAGGTTTGGGCGGCCCATTTGAGGCATCAAAGGAACCTGAGGAGGGTTTTGCGGGCTCCTGGAGGTCGGGGGGGCCCTGGGGGTGGTTTGGGGGGCACTGGGGGGTTCCAGCCCGTGACCCCCCCCCGTTTTTGACCCCCCCCCCCCCCCCCCCCGAGCTGTTTCGGTCTCATCGACGCCCTCCTGAAGCCCAAGGGGGGGTGGGCGCTGGGCCCCCCCCCGCTGCCCCCTCCCCTGCCACCCCCGCGACGCCCTGCAGGTGAGGGACCCCCAAAAACCCCTCCCCAGACCCCAAATTCACCCCTGGGACCCCAAAAAAACCCCCAAAACCTCTCCCCGGACCCCAAATTCACCCCTGAGGCCCCAAAAAAACCCCCAAACCCCTCCCCATGAACCCCAAATCCACCCCTGGGACCCCCCAAAACCTCCCCAGGACCCCAGATCCACCCCGGGACCCCCAAATCCATCCCTTGGACCCCCAAAAACCCCCAAATCCATCCCTGGGACCCCCCAAAACCTCCCTTCAAACCCCAAATTCACCCCTCGGACCTCCAGAATCCTTCCACAGGACCCCTCAGGGGTCGTTCCCCACGAAAAAGTGCGGGAAACGTGAGGGGAGAAAAAGGGCGGGAAACGTGAGGGGAGAAAAAGGGCGGGATCAAGTGGAGGGGATCAATGGAATTTTGGGGGGGGTCAGCGACGCTGAGGAAGGATCAATGGAATATTGGGGGGGCATCAATGACATTGGGGGGGTCAGTGACACTCGGGTGGGGATCAATGATGCTGTGGGGGGGGTCGATATCAGCTCGAGGGGCGGCCATGGGTTTTTGGGGGGCCGCAACGCAGGCATCCGTGCTGGGTTTGGAGCGGGGGGGCCCCTTCAACCTCTGGGGGGGCCCTGGCTGTCCCCTGGCTGTACCTGGGGGTGCCCTGGCTGTCCCCTAGGTGTCCCTGGGGATGCCCTGGAGGTGCCCTGGCTGTCCCTGGGGGTCCCTGGCTGTCCCCTAGGTGTCCCTGGGGTGCCCTGGCTTTCCCTGGGGTGCCCTGGCTGTCCCCTAGGTGTCCCTGGGGGTGCCCTGGCTGTCCCTGGGGGTCCCTGGCTGTCCCATAGGTGTCACTAGGGGTGCCTTGTCTGTCCCTGGGGGGGCCCTGGGTGTACCCTGGTGTCCCTGGGAGGGCCCTGGCTGTCCCCTACGTGTCCCTGGGGGTGCCCTGGGTGTCCCTGAGGTGCTCTAGGGGTGCCCCGGCTGTCCCTGGGGGGTACCCTGGCTGTCCCCTAGGGGTCCCTGGGGGTACCCTGGCTGTCCCTGGGGTGCACTGGCTGTCCCCTAGGTGTCCCTGGGGGTGACCTGCCTGTCCCCTAGGTGTCCCTGGAGGTGCCCTGGCTGTCCCCTTGGTGTCCCTGGGGGTGCCCTGGCTGTCCCATAGGTGTCCCTGGAGGTGCCCTGGCTGTCCCCTTGGTGTCCCTGGGGGTGCCCTGGGTGTCCCTGGGGTGCCCTGGCTGTCCCCTAGGTGTCCCCGGGGATGCCCTGGCTATCCCTGGGGGGGCCCTGGCTGTCCCTGGGGTGCCCTGCCTGTCCCCTAGGTGTCCCTGGGGGTGCCCTGGCTGTCCCCTTGGTGTCCCTGGGGGTGCCCTGGCTGTCCCATAGGTGTCCCTGGAGGTGCCCTGGCTGTCCCCTTGGTGTCCCTGGGGGTGCCCAGGGTGTCCCTGGGGTGCCTTGCTGTCCCCTAGGTGTCCCTGGGGGTGCCCTGCCTTTCCCCGAGGTGTCCCTGGGGGTGCCCTGGCTGTCCTTGGGGTGCTCTGGCTGTCCCCTAGGTGTCCCTGGAGTGCCCTGCCTGTCCCCTAGGTGTCCCTGGGAGTGCCCTGGCTGTCACCTAGGTGTCCCTGGCTGTCCCCTAGTTGTCCCTGGGAGAGCCCTGGCTGTCCCAAGGGTGCCCTGCCTGTCCCCTAGGTGTCCCTGGGAGTGCCCTGGCTGTCCCCTAGGTGTCCCTGGGGGTGCCCTGGGTGTCCCTTTGGGGTCCCTGTCTGTCCCCTAGGTGTCCCTGGGGTCCCCTGGGTGTCCCCGGGGGTGCCCTGGCTCTTCCTGTGGTGCCCTGGCTATCTTCTAGGTGTCCCTGGGGGGCCCTGGCTGTCCCCTAGGTGTCCCTGGGGGTGCCCTGGCTGTCCCATAGGTGTCCCTGGGGGTGCCCTGGCTGTTCCTTAGGTGTCCCTGGGGGTGCCCTGGCTGTTCCTTAGGTGTCCCTGGGGGTGCCCTGGCTGGCCCTTAGGTGTCCTTGGGGGTTCCCTGGCTATCTGTGGGGTGCCGTGGCTGCCTCTGGGGTGCCCTTGATGTCCCCTAGGTGTCCCTGGGGTGCCCTGAGTGTCCCTGGGGTGCCCTGGCTGTCCCCTAGGTGTCCTTGGGGTGCCTTGCTGTCCCTAAGGCGTCCCTGGGGTGCCCTGGCTGTCCCCTAGGTGTCCCTGGGGGTGCCCTGGCTGTCCCTGGGGGTCCCTGGCTGTCCCATAGGTGTCCCTAGGGGTGCCTTGTCTGTCCCTGGGGGGGCCCTGGGTGTACCCTGGTGTCCCTGGGAGGGCCCTGGCTGTCCCCTAAGTGTCCCTGGGGGTGCTCTGGTGTCCCTGGGGATGCCCTGGCTGTCCCCTAGCTGTCCCTGGGGGTGCCCTGGGTGTCCCTGGGGTGCCCTGGCTGTTCCCTAGGTGTCCCTGGGGGTGCCCTGGCTGTCCCTGGTGTGCCCTAGCTGTCCCCTACGTGTCACTGGGGGTGCCCTGGGTGTCCCTGAGGTGCGCTAGGGGTGCCCCGGCTGTCCCTGGGGTGCCCTGCCTGTCCCCTAGGGGTCCCTGGGGGTACCCTGGCTGTCCCTGGGGTGCCCTGGCTGTCCCCTAGGTGTCCCTGGGGTGCCGTGGCTGTCCCCTTGGTGTCCCTGGGGGTGACCTGCCTGTCCCCTAGGTGTCCCTGGAGGTGCCCTGGCTGTCCCCTTGGTGTCCCTGGGGGTGCCCTGGCTGTCCCATAGGTGTCCCTGGATGTCCCCTGGCTATCCCCTTGGTGTCACTGGGGGTGCCCTGGCTTTCCCCTAGGTGTCCCTAGGGTGCCCAGGCTGTCCCCTAGCTGTCCCTGGGGCTGCCCTGGGTGTCCCTTGGGTGCCCTGGCCGTTCCCTAGGTGTCCCTGGGGGTGCCCTGGCTGTCCCTGGTGTGCCCTGGCTGTCCCCTACGTGTCCCTGGGGGTGCCCTGGGTGTCCCTGGGGTGCCCTAGGGGTGCCCCGGCTGTCCCTGGGGGTGCCCAGGCTGTCCCCTAGGTGCCCCTGGGGGTACCCTGGCTGTCCCCTATGTGTCCCTGGGGTGCACTGGCTGTCCCTGGGGTGCTCTGGCTGTCCCCTAGGTGTCCCGGGGGTGCCGTGGCTGTCCCCTAGGTGTCCCTGGGGTACCCTGGCTGTCCCCTATGTGTTCCTGGGGTGCTCTGGCTGTCCCTGGGGTGCCCTGGCTGTCCCTTATGTGTCCCTGGTGGTGCCCTGGCTGTCCCCTAGGTGTCCCTGGAGGTGCCCTGGGTGTCCCCTTGGTGTCCCTGGGGGTGCCCTGGCATTCCCTGGGGTGCCCTGGCTGTCCTTGGGGTGCTCTGGCTGTCCCCTAGGTGTCCCTGGAGTGCCCTGACTGTCCCCTAGGTGTCCCTGGGGGTTCCCTGGCTGTCCACTAGTTGTCCCTGGGGGAGCCCTGGCTGACCCTAGGGTGCCCTGCCTGTCCCCTAGGTGTCCCTGGTAGTGCCCTGGCTGTCCCCTAGGTGTCCCTGGGGGTGCCCTGGGTGTCCCTCTGGGTGCCCTGGCTGTCCCCTAGGTGTCCCTGGGGTCCCCTGGGTGTCCCCGGGGGTGCCCTGGCTGTTCCTGTGGTGCCCTGGCTGTCTTCTAGGTGTCCCTGGGGGGCCCTGGCTGTCTCCTCGGTGTCCCTGGGTGTCCCTGGGGGTGCCCTGGGTGTCCCTGGGGTGCCCTGGGGGTGCCCTGGCTGTCCCGTAGGTGTCCCAGGGCTGCCCTGGCTGTCCCATAGGTGTCCCTGGGGGTGCCCTGGCTGTTCCTTAGGTGTCCCTGGGGGTGCCCTGGCTGTCCCTTAGGTGTCCCTGGGCGTTCCCTGGCTATCTGTGGGGTGCCGTGGCTGCCTCTAGGGTGCCCTTGATGTCCCCTAGGTGTCCCTGGGGTGCCCTGAGTGTCCCTGTGGGTGCCCTGGCTGTCCCCTAGGTGTCCCTGGGGTGCCCTGGCTGTCCTTTAGGTGTCCCTGGGGGTGCCCTGGCTGTCCCCTAGGTGTCCCTGCCTCGCTCGTATCCTCGACTCCGCCTGCGGCGCCATGGTGACACCCCTCCCAGTCTGGACCGGTGTGGCCACACCCCCTCCCCTGGGGCCATTAGACCCATCCCAGTACAGACCAGTAAGGCACCGTTTGCCCACCATCCACCCTTACACGCCTGCCAGTTCATCCCAGTCCACTCCCCGTCCATCCCAGTTCTCTCTGATCACCCTCCCAGTGCTCCCAGTCCATCCCAGTCCCGCAGGTGCTGGTGCTTGTGGCTTGATCAGCTGGTGCCTGTCCGCAACGTGGAGCGGGTCAAATGAGGCCTCAGGGGGAGGGGGGGGGCGGATTTTGGGGGGTCCTGGGGGTCCCGAGTTGTCCTGGAGGGGTTTGGGGGGTCTGCGGGGAGTCTCAAGGGGCTGCTGTGGGTGTTTTTCGGGGATCTTCGGGAGGTTTGGGCGGCCCATTTGAGGCATCAAAGGAACCTGAGGAGGGTTTTGCGGGCTCCTGGAGGTCGGGGGGGCCCTGGGGGTGGTTTGGGGGGCACTGGGGGGTTCCAGCCCGTGACCCCCCCCCCGTTTTTTGACCCCCCCCCCCCCCGAGCTGTTTCGGTCTCATCGACGCCCTCCTGAAGCCCAAGGGGGGGTGGGCGCTGGGCCCCCCCCCGCTGCCCCCTCCCCCTGCCACCCCCGCGACGCCCTGCAGGTGAGGGACCCCCAAAAACCCCTCCCCAGACCCCAAATTCAGCCCTGGGACCCCAAAAAAACCCCCAAAACCTCTCCCCGGACCCCAAATTCACCCCTGAGGCCCCAAAAAACCCCCAAACCCCTCCCCATGAACCCCAAATCCACCCCTGGGACCCCCCAAAACCTCCCCAGGACCCCAGATCCACCCCGGGACCCCCAAATCCATCCCTTGGACCCCCAAAAACCCCCAAATCCATCCCTGGGACCCCCCAAAACCTCCCTTCAAACCCCAAATTCACCCCTCGGACCTCCAGAATCCTTCCACAGGACCCCTCAGGGGTCGTTCCCCACGAAAAAGTGCGGGAAACGTGAGGGGAGAAAAAGGGCGGGAAACGTGAGGGGAGAAAAAGGGCGGGATCAAGTGGAGGGGATCAATGGAATTTTGGGGGGGGTCAGCGACGCTGAGGAAGGATCAATGGAATATTGGGGGGGCATCAATGACATTGGGGGGGTCAGTGACACTCGGGTGGGGATCAATGATGCTGTGGGGGGGTCGATATCAGCTCGAGGGGCGGCCATGGGTTTTTGGGGGGCCGCAACGCAGGCATCCGTGCTGGGTTTGGAGCGGGGGGGGCCCCTTCAACCTCTGGGGGGGCCCTGGCTGTCCCCTGGCTGTACCTGGGGGTGCCCTGGCTGTCCCCTAGGTGTCCCTGGGGATGCCCTGGAGTCCCTGGGGGTGCCCTGGCTGTCCCTGGGGGTCCCTGGCTGTCCCATAGGTGTCCCTAGGGGTGCCTTGTCTGTCCCTGGGGGGGCCCTGGGTGTACCCTAGTGTCCCTGGGAGGGCCCTGGCTGTCCCCTAAGTGTCCCTGGGGGTGCCCTGGCTGTCCCTGGTGTGCCCTAGCTGTCCCCTACGTGTCCCTGGGGGTGCCCTGGCTGTCCCTGAGGTGCTCTAGGGGTGCCCCGGCTGTCCCTGGGGGGTACCCTGGCTGTCCCCTAGGGGTCCCTGGGGGTACCCTGGCTGTCCCTGGGGTGCCCTGGCTGTCCCCTAGGTGTCCCTGGGGGTGACCTGCCTGTCCCCTAGGTGTCCCTGGAGGTGCCCTGGCTGTCCCCTTGGTGTCCCTGGGGGTGCCCTGGCTGTCCCATAGGTGTCCCTGGAGGTGCCCTGGCTGTCCCCTTGGTGTCCCTGGGGGTGCCCTGGGTGTCCCTGGGGTGCCCTGGCTGTCCCCTAGGTGTCCCCGGGGATGCCCTGGCTATCCCTGGGGGGGCCCTGGCTGTCCCTGGGGTGCCCTGCCTGTCCCCTAGGTGTCCCTGGGGGTGCCCTGGCTGTCCCCTTGGTGTCCCTGGGGTACCCTGGCTGTCCCTTATGTGTCCCTGGGGGTGCCCAGGGTGTCCCTGGGGTGCCTTGCTGTCCCCTAGGTGTCCCTGGGGGTGCCCTGCCTTTCCCCGAGGTGTCCCTGGGGGTGCCCTGGCTGTCCTTGGGGTGCTCTGGCTGTCCCCTAGGTGTCCCTGGAGTGCCCTGGCTGTCACCTAGGTGTCCCTGGCTGTCCCCTAGTTGTCCCTGGGGGAGCCCTGGCTGTCCCAAGGGTGCCCTGCCTGTCCCCTAGGTGTCCCTGGGAGTGCCCTGGCTGTCCCCTAGGTGTCCCTGGGGGTGCCCTGGGTGTCCCTCTGGGTGCCCTGTCTGTCCCCTAGGTGTCCCTGGGGTCCCCTGGGTGTCCCCGGGGGTGCCCTGGCTCTTCCTGTGGTGCCCTGGCTATCTTCTAGGTGTCCCTGGGGGGCCCTGGCTGTCCCCTAGGTGTCCCTGGGGTGCCCTGGCTGTCCCTGGGGTGCCCAGGCTTTCCTATAGGTGTCCCTGGGGGTGCCCTGGCTGTCCCATAGGTGTCCCTGGGGGTGCCCTGGCTGTTCCTTAGGTGTCCCTGGGGGTGCCCTGGCTGGCCCTTAGGTGTCCTTGGGGGTTCCCTGGCTATCTGTGGGGTGCCGTGGCTGCCTCTGGGGTGCCCTTGATGTCCCCTAGGTGTCCCTGGGGTGCCCTGAGTGTCCCTGGGGTGCCCTGGCTGTCCCCTAGGTGTCCTTGGGGTGCCTTGCTGTCCCTAAGGCGTCCCTGGGGTGCCCTGGCTGTCCCCTAGGTGTCCCTGGGGGTGCCCTTGCTGTCCCTGGGGGTCCCTGGCTGTCCCATAGGTGTCCCTAGGGGTGCCTTGTCTGTCCCTGGGGGGGCCCTGGGTGTACCCTGGTGTCCCTGGGAGGGCCCTGGCTGTCCCCTAAGTGTCCCTGGGGGTGCTCTGGTGTCCCTGGGGATGCCCTGGCTGTCCCCTAGCTGTCCCTGGGGGTGCCCTGGGTGTCCCTGGGGTGCCCTGGCTGTTCCCTAGGTGTCCCTGGGGGTGCCCTGGCTGTCCCTGGTGTGCCCTAGCTGTCCCCTACGTGTCACTGGGGGTGCCCTGGGTGTCCCTGAGGTGCTCTAGGGGTGCCCCGGCTGTCCCTGGGGTGCCCTGCCTGTCCCCTAGGGGTCCCTGGGGGTACCCTGGCTGTCCCTGGGGTGCCCTGGCTGTCCCCTAGGTGTCCCTGGGGTGCCGTGGCTGTCCCCTTGGTGTCCCTGGGGGTGACCTGCCTGTCCCCTAGGTGTCCCTGGAGGTGCCCTGGCTGTCCCCTAGGTGTCCCTGGAGGTGCCCTGGCTATCCCCTTGGTGTCCCTGGGGGTGCCCTGGCTTTCCCCTAGGTGTCCCTAGGGTGCCCAGGCTGTCCCCTAGCTGTCCCTGGGGGTGCCCTGGGTGTCCCTTGGGTGCCCTGGCCGTTCCCTAGGTGTCCCTGGGGGTGCCCTGGCTGTCCCTGGTGTGCCCTGGCTGTCCCCTACGTGTCCCTGGGGGTGCCCTGGGTTTCCCGGGGTGCCCTGGCTGTCCCCTAGGTGTCCCTGGGGTGCCCTGGCTGTCTCCTATGTGTCCCTGGATGTGCCCTAGCTATCCGCTTGGTGTCCCTGGGTGTGCCCTGGCTTTCCCCTAGGTGTCTCTAGGGTGCCCAGGCTGTCCCCTAGCTGTCCCTGGGGGTGCCCTGGGTGTCCCTGGGGTGCCCTGGCTGTCCCCTAGGTGTCCCTGGGGGTGCCCTGGCTGTCCCTGGTGTGCCCTGGCTGTCCCCTACGTGTCCCTGGGGGTGCCCTGGGTGTCCCTGGCGTGCCCTAGGGGTGCCCCGGCTGTCCCTGGGGGTGCCCAGGCTGTCCCCTAGGTGCCCCTGGGGGTACCCTGGCTGTCCCCTATGTGTCCCTGGGGTGCACTGGCTGTCCCTGGGGTGCCCTGGCTGTCCCCTAGGTGTTCCTGGGGTGCCGTGGCTGTCCCCTAGGTGTCCCTGGGGGTACCCTGGCTGTCCCTTATGTGTCCCTGGGGGTGCCCAGGGTGTCCCTGGGGTGCCTTGCTGTCCCCTAGGTGTCCCTGGGGGTGCCCTGCCTTTCCCCGAGGTGTCCCTGGGGGTGCCCTGGCTGTCCTTGGGGTGCTCTGGCTGTCCCCTAGGTGTCCCTGGAGTGCCCTGCCTGTCCCCTAGGTGTCCCTGGGAGTGCCCTGGCTGTCACCTAGGTGTCCCTGGCTGTCCCCTAGTTGTCCCTGGGGGAGCCCTGGCTGTCCCAAGGGTGCCCTGCCTGTCCCCTAGGTGTCCCTGGGAGTGCCCTGGCTGTCCCCTAGGTGTCCCTGGGGGTGCCCTGGGTGTCCCTCTGGGTGCCCTGTCTGTCCCCTAGGTGTCCCTGGGGTCCCCTGGGTGTCCCCGGGGGTGCCCTGGCTCTTCCTGTGGTGCCCTGGCTATCTTCTAGGTGTCCCTGGGGGGCCCTGGCTGTCCCCTAGGTGTCCCTGGGGTGCCCTGGCTGTCCCTGGGGTGCCCAGGCTTTCCTATAGGTGTCCCTGGGGGTGCCCTGGCAGTCCCATAGGTGTCCCTGGGGGTGCCCTGGCTGTTCCTTAGGTGTCCCTGGGGGTGCCCTGGCTGTTCCTTAGGTGTCCCTGGGGGTGCCCTGGCTGGCCCTTAGGTGTCCTTGGGGGTTCCCTGGCTATCTGTGGGGTGCCGTGGCTGCCTCTGGGGTGCCCTTGATGTCCCCTAGGTGTCCCTGGGGTGCCCTGAGTGTCCCTGGGGTGCCCTGGCTGTCCCCTAGGTGTCCTTGGGGTGCCTTGCTGTCCCTAAGGCGTCCCTGGGGTGCCCTGGCTGTCCCCTAGGTGTCCCTGGGGGTGCCCTGGCTGTCCCTGGGGGTCCCTGGCTGTCCCATAGGTGTCCCTAGGGGTGCCTTGTCTGTCCCTGGGGGGGCCCTGGGTGTACCCTGGTGTCCCTGGGAGGGCCCTGGCTGTCCCCTAAGTGTCCCTGGGGGTGCTCTGGTGTCCCTGGGGATGCCCTGGCTGTCCCCTAGCTGTCCCTGGGGGTGCCCTGGGTGTCCCTGGGGTGCCCTGGCTGTTCCCTAGGTGTCCCTGGGGGTGCCCTGGCTGTCCCTGGTGTGCCCTAGCTGTCCCCTACGTGTCACTGGGGGTGCCCTGGGTGTCCCTGAGGTGCTCTAGGGGTGCCCCGGCTGTCCCTGGGGTGCCCTGCCTGTCCCCTAGGGGTCCCTGGGGGTACCCTGGCTGTCCCTGGGGTGCCCTGACTGTCCCCTAGGTGTCCCTGGGGTGCCGTGGCTGTCCCCTTGGTGTCCCTGGGGGTGACCTGCCTGTCCCCTAGGTGTCCCTGGAGGTGCCCTGGCTGTCCCCTAGGTGTCCCTGGAGGTGCCCTGGCTATCCCCTTGGTGTCCCTGGGGGTGCCCTGGCTTTCCCCTAGGTGTCCCTAGGGTGCCCAGGCTGTCCCCTAGCTGTCCCTGGGGCTGCCCTGGGTGTCCCTTGGGTGCCCTGGCCGTTCCCTAGGTGTCCCTGGGGGTGCCCTGGCTGTCCCTGGTGTGCCCTGGCTGTCCCCTACGTGTCCCTGGGGGTGCCCTGGGTTTCCCGGGGTGCCCTGGCTGTCCCCTAGGTGTCCCTGGGGTGCCCTGGCTGTCCCCTATGTGTCCCTGGATGTGCCCTAGCTATCCGCTTGGTGTCCCTGGGTGTGCCCTGGCTTTCCCCTAGGTGTCTCTAGGGTGCCCAGGCTGTCCCCTAGCTGTCCCTGGGGGTGCCCTGGGTGTCCCTGGGGTGCCCTGGCTGTCCCCTAGGTGTCCCTGGGGGTGCCCTGGCTGTCCCTGGTGTGCCCTGGCTGTCCCCTACGTGTCCCTGGGGGTGCCCTGGGTGTCCCTGGGGTGCCCTAGGGGTGCCCCGGCTGTCCCTGGGGGTGCCCAGGCTGTCCCCTAGGTGCCCCTGGGGGTACCCTGGCTGTCCCCTATGTGTCCCTGGGGTGCACTGGCTGTCCCTGGGGTGCCCTGGCTGTCCCCTAGGTGTTCCTGGGGTACCCTGGCTGTCCCCTAGGTGTCCCTGGGGGTACCCTGGCTGTCCCCTATGTGTTCCTGGGGTGCCCTGGCTGTCCCCTATGTGTCCCTGGTGGTGCCCTGGCTGTCCCCTAGGTGTCCCTGGAGGTGCCCTGGGTGTCCCCTTGGTGTCCCTGGGGGTGCCCTGGCATTCCCTGGGGTGCCCTGGCTGTCCTTGGGGTGCTCTGGCTGTCCCCTAGGTGTCCCTGGAGTGCCCTGACTGTCCCCTAGGTGTCCCTGGGGGTTCCCTGGCTGTCCACTAGTTGTCCCTGGGGGAGCCCTGGCTGACCCTAGGGTGCCCTGCCTGTCCCCTAGGTGTCCCTGGTAGTGCCCTGGCTGTCCCCTAGGTGTCCCTGGGGGTGCCCTGGGTGTCCCTCTGGGTGCCCTGGCTGTCCCCTAGGTGTCCCTGGGGTCCCCTGGGTGTCCCCGGGGGTGCCCTGGCTGTTCCTGTGGTGCCCTGGCTGTCTTCTAGGTGTCCCTGGGGGGCCCTGGCTGTCTCCTCGGTGTCCCTGGGGGTGCCCTGGGTGTCCCTGGGGGTGCCCTGGGTGTCCCTGGGGTGCCCTGGGGGTGCCCTGGCTGTCCCGTAGGTGTCCCAGGGCTGCCCTGGCTGTCCCATAGGTGTCCCTGGGGGTGCCCTGGCTGTTCCTTAGGTGTCCCTGGGGGTGCCCTGGCTGTCCCTTAGGTGTCCCTGGGCGTTCCCTGGCTATCTGTGGGGTGCCGTGGCTGCCTCTGGGGTGCCCTTGATGTCCCCTAGGTGTCCCTGGGGTGCCCTGAGTGTCCCTGTGGGTGCCCTGGCTGTCCCCTAGGTGTCCCTGGGGTGCCCTGGCTGTCCTTTAGGTGTCCCTGGGGGTGCCCTGGCTGTCCCCTAGGTGTCCCTGCCTCGCTCGTATCCTCGACTCCGCCTGCGGCGCCATGGTGACACCCCTCCCAGTCTGGACCGGTGTGGCCACACCCCCTCCCCTGGGGCCATTAGACCCATCCCAGTACAGACCAGTAAGGCACCGTGTGCCCACCATCCACCCCCACACGCCTGCCAGTTCGTCCCAGTCCACTCCCCGTCCATCCCAGTTCTCTCTGATCACCCTCCCAGTGCTCCCAGTCCATCCCAGTCCCGCAGGTGCTGGTGCTTGTGGCTTGATCAGCTGGTGCCTGTCCGCAACGTGGAGCGGGTCAAATGAGGCCTCAGGGGGAGGGGGGGGGCGGATTTTGGGGGGTCCTGGGGGTCCCGAGTTGTCCTGGAGGGGTTTGGGGGGGTCTGCGGGGAGTCTCAAGGGGCTGCTGTGGGTGTTTTTCGGGGATCTTCGGGAGGTTTGGGCGGCCCATTTGAGGCATCAAAGGAACCTGAGGAGGGTTTTGCGGGCTCCTGGAGGTCGGGGGGGCCCTGGGGGTGGTTTGGGGGGCACTGGGGGGTTCCAGCCCGTGACCCCCCCCCGTTTTTGACCCCCCCCCCCCCCGAGCTGTTTCGGTCTCATCGACGCCCTCCTGAAGCCCAAGGGGGGGTGGGCGCTGGGCCCCCCCCCGCTGCCCCCCTCCCCCTGCCACCCCCGCGACGCCCTGCAGGTGAGGGACCCCCAAAAACCCCTCCCCAGACCCCAAATTCAGCCCTGGGACCCCAAAAAACCCCCAAAACCTCTCCCCGGACCCCAAATTCACCCCTGAGGCCCCAAAAAAACCCCCAAACCCCTCCCCATGAACCCCAAATCCACCCCTGGGACCCCCCAAAACCTCCCCAGGACCCCAGATCCACCCCGGGACCCCCAAATCCATCCCTTGGACCCCCAAAAACCCCCAAATCCATCCCTGGGACCCCCCAAAACCTCCCTTCAAACCCCAAATTCACCCCTCGGACCTCCAGAATCCTTCCCCAGGACCCCTCAGGGGTCGTTCCCCACGAAAAAGTGCGGGAAACGTGAGGGGAGAAAAAGGGCGGGAAACGTGAGGGGAGAAAAAGGGCGGGATCAAGTGGAGGGGATCAATGGAATTTTGGGGGGGGTCAGCGACGCTGAGGAAGGATCAATGGAATATTGGGGGGGCATCAATGACATTGGGGGGGTCAGTGACACTCGGGTGGGGATCAATGATGCTGTGGGGGGGTCGATATCAGCTCGAGGGGCGGCCATGGGTTTTTGGGGGGGCCGCAACGCAGGCATCCGTGCTGGGTTTGGAGCGGGGGGGCCCCTTCAACCTCTGGGGGGGCCCTGGCTGTCCCCTGGCTGTACCTGGGGGTGCCCTGGCTGTCCCCTAGGTGTCCCTGGGGTGCCCTGGCTGTCCCTGGAGTGCCCTGGCTGTCCCTGGGGGTCCCTGGCTGTCCCCTAGGTGTCCCTGGGGTGCCCTGGCTTTCCCTGGGGTGCCCTGGCTGTCCCCTAGGTGTCCTTGGGGTGCCTTGCTGTCCCCAAGGCGTCCCTGGGGTGCCCTGGCTGTCCCCTAGGTGTCCCTGGGGGTGCCCTGGCTGTCCCTGGGGGTCCCTGGCTGTCCCATAGGTGTCCCTAGGGGTGCCTTGTCTGTCCCTGGGGGGGCCCTGGGTGTACCCTGGTGTCCCTGGGAGGGCCCTGGCTGTCCCCTAAGTGTCCCTGGGGGTGCTCTGGTGTCCCTGGTGTGCCCTATCTGTCCCCTACGTGTCCCTGGGGGTGCCCTGGGTGTCCCTGAGGTGCTCGAGGGGTGCCCCGGCTGTCCCTGGGCGTGCCCAGGCTGTCCCCTAGGTGTCCCTGGGGTGCCGTGGCTGTCCCCTTGGTGTCCCTGGGGGTGACCTGCCTGTCCCCTAGGTGTCCCTGGAGGTGCCCTGGCTGTCCCCTTGGTGTCCCTGGGGGTGCCCTGGCTGTCCCATAGGTGTCCCTGGAGGTGCCCTGGCTGTCCCCTTGGTGTCCCTGGGGGTGCCCTGGGTGTCCCTGGGGTGCCCTGGCTGTCCCCTAGGTGTCCCCGGGGATGCCCTGGCTATCTCTGGGGGGGGCCCTGGCTGTCACTGGGGTGCCCTAGCTGTCCCCTAGGTGGTCCCTGGGGGTTCCCTGGCTGTCCCCATTGGTGTCCCTGGGGTACCCTGGCTGTCCCTTATGTGTCCCTGGGGGTGCCCAGGGTGTCCCTGGGGTGCCTTGCTGTCCCCTAGGTGTCCCTGGGGGTGCCCTGCCTGTCCCCTAGGTGTCCCTGGGGGGTGCCCTGCCTGTCCCCGAGGTGTCCCTGGGGGTGCCCTGGCTGTCCTTGGGGTGCTCTGGCTGTCCCCTAGGTGTCCCTGGAGTGCCCTGACTGTCCCCTAGGTGTCCCTGGGGGTTCCCTGGCTGTCCCCTAGTTGTCCCTGGGGGAGCCCTGGCTGACCCTAGGGTGCCCTGCCCTGTCCCCCTAGGTGTCCCTGGGAGTGCCCTGGCTGTCACCTAGGTGTCCCTGGGGGTCCCTGGCTGTCCCCTAGTTGTCCCTGGGGGAGCCCTGGCTGTCCCAAGGGTGCCCTGCCTGTCCCCCAGGTGTCCCTGGGAGTGCCCTGGCTGTCCCCTAGGTGTCCCTGGGGGTGCCCTGGGTGTCCCTCTGGGTGCCCTGGCTGTCCCCTAGGTGTCCCTGGGGTCCCCTGGGTGTCCCCGGGGGTGCCCTGGCTGTTCCTGTTGTGCCCTGGCTGTCTTCTAGGTGTCCCTGGGGGGCCCTGGCTGTCCCCTAGGTGTCCCCTGAGGTGCCCTGGCTGTCCCTGGGGTGCCCAGGCTTTCCTATAGGTGTCCCTGGGGGGTGCCCTGGCTGTCCCCTAGGTGTCCCAGGGCTGCCCTGGCTGTCCCATAGGTGTCCCTGGGGGTGCCCTGGCTGTTCCTTAGGTGTCCCTGGGGGTGCCCTGGCTGTCCCTTAGGTGTCCCTGGGGGTTCCCTGGCTATCTGTGGGGTGCCGTGGCTGCCTCTGGGGTGCCCTTGATGTCCCCTAGGTGTCCCTGGGGTGCCCTGAGTGTCCCTGTGGGTGCCCTGGCTGTCCCCTAGGTGTCCCTGGGGTGCCCTGGCTGTCCTTTAGGTGTCCCTGGGGGTGCCCTGGCTGTCCCCTAGGTGTCCCTGCCTCGCTCGTATCCTCGACTCCGCCTCCGGCGCCATGGTGACACCCCTCCCAGTCTGGACCGGTGTGGCCACACCCCCCTCCCCTGGGGGCCATTAGACCCATCCCAGTACAGACCAGTAAGGCACCGTGTGCCCACCATCCACCCCCACACGCCCTGCCAGTTCGTCCCAGTCCACTCCCCGTCCATCCCAGTTCTCTCTGATCACCCTCCCAGTGCTCCCAGTCCATCCCAGTCCCGCAGGTGCTGGTGCTTGTGGCTTGATCAGCTGGTGCCTGTCCGCAACGTGGAGCGGTCAAATGAGGCCTCAGGGGGAGGGGGGGCGCGCATTTTGGGGGGGTCCTGGGGGTCCCGAGTTGTCCTGGAGGGGTTTTGGGGGGGTCTGCGGGGAGTCTCAAGGGGCTGCTGTGGGTGTTTTTCGGGGATCTTCGGGAGGTTTGGGCGGCCCATTTGAGGCATCAAAGGAACCTGAGGAGGGTTTTGCGGGCTCCTGGAGGTCGGGGGGGCCCCTGGGGGTGGTTTGGGGGGCACTGGGGGGGTTCCAGCCCGTGACCCCCCCCCGTTTTTGACCCCCCCCCCCCCCCCCCGAGCTGTTTCGGTCTCATCGACGCCCTCCTGAAGCCCAAGGGGGGGTGGGCGCTGGGCCCCCCCCCGCTGCCCCCCTCCCCCTGCCACCCCCCGCGACGCCCTGCAGGTGAGGGACCCCCAAAAACCCCTCCCCAGACCCCAAATTCACCCCTGGGACCCCCAAAAAACCCCCAAAACCTCTCCCCGGACCCCAAATTCACCCCTGAGGCCCCCAAAAAAACCCCCAAACCCCCTCCCCATGAACCCCAAATCCACCCCTGGGACCCCCCAAAACCTCCCCAGGACCCCAGATCCACCCCGGGACCCCCCAAATCCATCCCTTGGACCCCCAAAAACCCCCAAATCCATCCCTGGGACCCCCCAAAACCTCCCTTCAAAACCCCAAATTCACCCCTCGGACCTCCAGAATCCTTCCACAGGACCCCTCAGGGGTCGTTCCCCCACGAAAAAAGTGCGGGAAACGTGAGGGGAGAAAAAGGGCGGGAAACGTGAGGGGAGAAAAAGGGCGGGATCAAGTGGAGGGGATCAATGGAATTTTGGGGGGGGGTCAGCGACGCTGAGGAAGGATCAATGGAATATTGGGGGGGGCATCAATGATATTGGGGGGGGTCAGTGACACTCGGGTGGGGATCAATGATGCTGTGGGGGGGGTCGATATCAGCTCGAGGGGGCGGCCATGGGTTTTTGGGGGGCCCGCAACGCAGGCATCCGTGCTGGATTTGGAGCGGGGGGGGCCCCTTCAACCTCTGGGGGGGCCCCTGGCTGTCCCCTAGGTGTCCCTGGGGATGCCCTGGAGTCCCTGGGGGTGCCCTGGCTGTCCCTGGGGGTCCCTGGCTGTCCCCTAGTGTGTCCCTGGGGTGCCCTGGCTTTCCCTGGGGTGCCCTGGCTGTCCCCCTAGGTGTCCCCTGGGGGTGCCCTGGCTGTCCCTGGGGGTCCCCTGGCTGTCCCATAGGTGTCCCCTAGGGGTGCCTTGTCTGTCCCCTGGGGGGGCCCTGGGTGTACCCCTGGTGTCCCTGGGAGGGCCCTGGCTGTCCCCTAAGTGTCCCTGGGGGTGCCCTGGCTGTCCCTGGTGTGCCCTAGCTGTCCCCTACGTGTCCCTGGGGGTGCCCTGGGTGTCCCTGAGGTGCTCTAGGGGTGCCCCCGGCTGTCCCTGGGGGGTACCCTGGCTGTCCCCTAGGGGTCCCCTGGGGGTACCCCTGGCTGTCCCTGGGGTGCCCTGGCTGTCCCCTAGGTGTCCCTGGGGGTGACCTGCCTGTCCCCTAGGTGTCCCTGGAGGTGCCCTGGCTGTCCCCTTGGTGTCCCCTGGGGGGTGCCCTGGCTGTCCCCATAGGTGTCCCCTGGAGGTGCCCTGGCTGTCCCCCTTGGTGTCCCTGGGGGGTGCCCTGGGTGTCCCTGGGGTGCCCTGGCTGTCCCCTAGGTGTCCCCGGGGATTGCCCTGGCTATCCCTGGGGGGGGCCCTGGCTGTCCCTGGGGTGCCCTGCCTGTCCCCCTAGGTGTCCCTGGGGGTGCCCTGGCTGTCCCTGGGGTGCCCTGGCTGTCCCCTAGGTGTCCCCGGGGATGCCCCTGGGCTATCCCTGGGGGGGCCCTGGCTGTCCCTGGGGGTGCCCTGCCTGTCCCCCTAGGTGTCCCTGGGGGTGCCCTGGCTGTTCCTTAGGTGTCCCTGGGGGTGCCCTGGCTGTTCCTTAGGTGTCCCTGGGGGTGCCCTGGCTGGCCCTTAGGTGTCCTTGGGGGTTCCCTGGCTATCTGTGGGGTGCCGTGGCTGCCTCTGGGGTGCCCTTGATGTCCCCTAGGTGTCCCTGGGGTGCCCTGAGTGTCCCTGGGGGTGCCCTGGCTGTCCCCTAGGTGTCCTTGGGGTGCCTTGCTGTCCCTAAGGCGTCCCTGGGGTGCCCTGGCTGTCCCCTAGGTGTCCCTCAGGGGTGCCTTGTCTGTCCCTGGGGGGGCCCTGGGTGTACCCTGGTGTCCCTGGGAGGGCCCTGGCTGTCCCCTAAGTGTCCCTGGGGGTGCTCTGGTGTCCCTGGGGATGCCCTGGCTGTCCCCTAGCTGTCCCTGGGGGTGCCCTGGGTGTCCCTGGGGTGCCCTGGCTGTCCCCTAGGTGTCCCTGGGGGTGCCCTGGCTGTCCCCTGGTGTGCCCTAGCTGTCCCCCTACGTGTCACTGGGGGTGCCCTGGGTGTCCCTGAGGTGCTCTAGGGGTGCCCCGGCTGTCCCTGGGGGTGCCCTGCCTGTCCCCTAGGGGGTCCCTGGGGGTACCCTGGCTGTCCCTGGGGTGCCCTGGCTGTCCCCTAGGTGTCCCTGGGGTGCCGTGGCTGTCCCCTTGGTGTCCCTGGGGGTGACCTGCCTGTCCCCTAGGTGTCCCTGGAGGTGCCCTGGCTGTCCCCTAGGTGTCCCTGGAGGTGCCCTGGCTATCCCCTTGGTGTCCCTGGGGGTGCCCTGGCTTTCCCCTAGGTGTCCCTAGGGTGCCCAGGCTGTCCCCTAGCTGTCCCTGGGGGTGCCCTGGGTGTCCCTTGGGTGCCCTGGCCGTTCCCTAGGTGTCCCTGGGGGTGCCCTGGCTGTCCCTGGTGTGCCTTGGCTGTCCCCTACGTGTCCCCTGGGGGTGCCCTGGGTTTCCCGGGGTGCCCTGGCTGTCCCCTAGGTGTCTCCTGGGGTGCCCTGGCTGTCCCCTATGTGTCCCTGGATGTGCCCTAGCTATCCGCTTGGTGTCCCTGGGTGTGCCCTGGCTTTCCCCTAGGTGTCTCTAGGGTGCCCA